>NC_091824.1:92220134-93420134 GCF_038994185.2 Dermacentor albipictus | reverse complement strand
GCTCGGCGACCGTCTGGAATAAATGTCGCGAACCCGCCCCGCGAGGCGAACCTTCGGTTTTAAGAGCCCGGCGCGCACCCACCACCCTTGACGAATGATTGGGTCGCCCCAGTAACCGAAGCGCTTGCAGCCAGACCCGTCCGGTCCGTCTGGCGCTCTGCGGCCGCCGCCGCGGCTTCGAGATTTAGCACCGCCGTGTTGTGGGACAGGGCTGCGGAGCGTGACGTCTCGAAGACGCGACGCCGCCGCCATCTCACGCACGCACGCACACGCACATACACACGCGCACACCTCTGTTGGAAACTTGGTAAGTGAAGAATTCGGTAAGCGGTTAATTAAACGCTATGTACTCAGCTGAATGCAATGCGTACAGTCGTCTTTGTTTTCATCCTAGAAAGTGGGTAACCTCACGTCTATGCACCGCAAGTGTCACAACTTTAATGTATACAACGTTTATGTTTACGCACTACACCTCTTGGCAAGCTACGCTGAAAGTTATGAACGAAGGTAAAGTTGGATGCTATGTCGAAGGAAGTGGCGGATAGAGGTGTGTATGCACAGGGGAGCGCGACACATATTTACATACATTTAAGAAATGTGTACCTCTTGTGTCACAGTGGCACCTACAAACCTGCCAACCTTGATAAAGAAAGCTTGGCTTAAATAAAGATTCCCTAAATACTTAGGATCAGAAAAGCTCAGTCAGCGCAAGGAGCGGACACCTACGCACAAGAGCTAAACGAAAGCGATCGGCGTCATTTTTTGCGACTCCCTCAAAAGGTACACTACCAAGAAAACGTGGGCCATCCTTAGATGTATGACGGACCCCGCAGATACCAATACGGCCACCAAAAAATAAACGCACTAAAACTAGTTGAAAACGAATACGAAGGCAATAACGACGAACTGATCGAAGAGCTAAAAATGATTTACGTAGGCACATGCAGAAATACCGAGAAAACAAGCGGATATAACGGACCAAAACACCAATACGGCACCGGGAGTAGATCAGATCACAAACGCAATGATTCGATACCTGAACAATGAGACGCAACCAGACTTCTTCAGGGAAACAGCCTGGGTGGAAGACGGAGAGCTCTCGGAGGAGTGGAAAGAGGCTAAGATAATCCTTATTCCCTAAGCCAGGTAATACCAGAAACACATAAAAATATGCGGCCCATCTCCCTGACTTCCTGTATGGGTATACTCTTCGCAAAAGTAATTCGGAACAGGCTGTCAGAATATATAGAAACAACACAGCTTATCCCCTGATAACATGTTTGGTGTCAGGTCGCATATATCGGCACAGAACGTTTTCCTGATGCTCCGGTCACCTCCAAACAGGACTGTTCGTGCGTCCTTTAATCAATGTAGATGATTTACGATGATCTAGCGCACAGAGTAGTCGCGAAGCCTCGGCGGATGTAAAAAGGCAGCCCGCGTTAATAATTATTACGCATATGTCACTCCAGCTTCACTGGATTACATGATTAAGTCTTGTCTTTTGCGTTCCGTACAGCCTTTACAGTCCCGTTACGCAAACGCGATTGAATAAATGTTTGCAAAAGAAAGGTAGGGATTCACAGCAGTGGGTCCCCTGTAGCTGTCTGCCGCATTTGCCAGTTTCATATATATAGTGCAGTCGACTCTTAAAAGGAGCACGTGACTGATATTCAAGGCAACGCAACTTGAACATTTCTTCAATGCAATACAAATAAACTCCTTGCTAAGACAGGTTAGGTTAACATCACTAGTTGTAAAAGATGATGCTGAAGACCTTCTTATCAAAACTGAGCTGTAATCGGCACAGGGACGCTGATTAGGCGTTTCATTTTGGAGTAAACCTATACTGTATATGTCACTGAGTGCGCGCTGACCAATTTTTCAGACTCTTCACCTAATGGTTCTTGGCTGGTCATGCATGCGGTGTTTTTCCTTCCAGCTTCCTTTCGTGCGAAAACATAACGTGACGCGGTTGCAGTATTAGTTTAGCCTCGTCTATATACTTTACAGTTTGCTGCGGCTCACTGCACCATATAGTGGAAGTTATCCACGAAGTTCCTTGGGCTTCGCTCCAAAGAAAATCGTCCGTGAAGACAGCGTTTTGACGACACACATTCGCGTGAAGCCTCGAGAGCTGTCAAGGGCGTCAGCCTGTCAGAATTGTAGCAAAGAAAACATTGACCGATCCACGCGTCTCGGCAGGAGTGACGATTCTGTTTTTCTGCACGGCAATGAGGAAGTAAACGCTTCTTGCGGATAGAATGGATCCCAATTGCGTTACGTACGTATGCGCCTGCTGCCTTTGAAACCATGATGATGCGTTGGAAGGCGTTCATCGTACTCGCTATATATTAGTCAGAAACTCCGCTTAACAAAATGCTCGGCATAATTTGCCTGTGTGTGTGTGTGTGTGTGTGTGTGTGTGTGTGTGTGTGTGTGTGTGTGTGTGTGTGTGTGTGTGCGTGTGTGTGCGTGTGTGTGTGTGTGTGTGCGTGTGTGCGTGTGCGTGCGCGCGCTGCAGGCCGAGTGAGCAATACAAATATCAACAAGTTTTCTTCAAGTATGTATCGGCTGATTCATCACATCAGCACACAAAGCGCTTCTACACATTCAGATCCAAGACACGTTGTCACGTGTCCAGCTCTTTGCCTGCACAAGGTATATAGCGGCAGATGTCGCGCAAGTGTTGTTCATTTCATTCGCAAATGTTTGTCTTCGTTCTGTCGTAGAGCATTGTTGCGCCGCCGGAAGCGACCTCGCCGGTTCAACGCCCGATCTCCTCGTCACATAAAGACATGACAATGTAAACAATGCGCAAAATAAGAAGAAGGCACCCGCATCTGCATTCAAACGGCCATCTGCGCCGAACATAAAGCTGTTACAAGAGGCTTGAATGCCCAGCGGGAAAAGAACTGCTTGATAGCTTACCGTATGTCATGTTCAAATCCACACGCCCCGAGCAAATTAACGGTCTTCCGAAATCGAACGAGGTGTTCTCGTGTAGAGTTTTCGTATTCCCTGATGCAGTACATCTATACTCCGCATGCGTCCACTCATAGCGAACTTTACTCTCTTTCAGCGCGAATTCTCGGAAACATGCCTGAAATGTGGGGCAAACCTTTCTCCCTGGAAAAAAAAAAAATGTGGGGCCAACAGCACTGTACCTTTGTTGCCTGGCGATTCGCGAACTGCAAAGAGAAAGGGTCGCGTTCGGCACTCCGCTATTCTTCACCTTCGTACTTTCTATGACGTATAGCTCCAGCGATTCCGTACGGCTGTCCGCAAACTCCTTTTTCTTTAGCCGACGGAAAAACCGTCGCTCGAGCCCATTGTCGGGCGCAGCCCGCTGGGCGCCGCGCCAGTAGTCAGCAGACCATGGCATCGGCGCTGGGATTCCAGACGGCTGACTCAAGACTTTCGAGAAGGGTCGATGCATTGCGTCACTCTGCACCCACGACCTCGTTCGTGACGAGGACTCTTTTCTGCTTATATTGTTTATTATTATTATTTGTTTTTATTGGTGGCGATGCGAGTTCGCCCCCGCCGGCGAGTGGTCGGGGTCATCGTAATGCGTGCTCCCTCAGAGACACGGTCTAAGAGAGAGAGAGAGAGAGAGAGAGTAGTTAACGGTCGTACACCCGTATTCTCGCAGCTCCCTGCAGCCGCTCCATAAAACGCGCCGTCTGGTGCATCAAAACTTGCGGGATGAAACATATTCGGACTTTTTTTTTTTACGATTCCTGTGAGGGAGGTTTCGAGTTTCCCACCGTGATATAGTAAGCGATAAGCCTAAAGAAAGGAGAGACAGAAAAGAAGGAGATGGATAGCAGAAGAGAAGGAAAGCAAGGCGTAGTTCGACGACCTTTCCCAGAAAGAAAGGAAGCACGTCCAGGGCTGTGTCACTTTTACGTCTGCCGTGTCTGCGGCGTAGGCGTTCACACGCATGCGTGCCCTTCGCCGGGCTTACAGAAGTACGCAACGACCGCGCAAGCGTTTCGCGCGAACAAAGCGATCGCTTGTAAATACACGGAGGGAGTTTGCATGGCACCAGAATGGAAACTTGGGCGAGCCCCTTTTGGGCGTAAAGGGGGACGGCGCAGAAAACAAAAACAACAAAAAAAAAAAGAGCGGGCGAAACCAGAACTACACAATGGGCGATCGCCACTCCATAAGCCGTTTATGCGGGGAATGAACTAAAGAAAAAAAAATTGGGGGAAGGAACGGAATGTCGCGCACAAGGACGAGGCTGCGTTTATTACATAATAATTTAGTGCTCGCGTTAAACCTACTGATGCGTTCCGTCCTAGAGGAAGTCCTAGCGACGAACTTTGTAGAGAAAAGTTTGGTTAGGTCGGCTTTCCGGCAATAAATAAATAACTAAATAAATAAATAAATAAATAAATAAATAAATAAATAAATAAATAAATAAAGCAGGCTGTGTGTGTGGCTAGCTGCAGCAGTTTAACTGAGCGTAGCGCTTCGACGCAATCAGCTGCCGGTCAGTGTACGTCGTAACAGCTCAGCGCTCTCTGCACGTCGTGAGGCTTTCTGTATCCGCAAAGCATTGGCACGAGTTGTTCCCAAGGCCGCGGTGTGCCGCGGGTCCCCACAGAACCTGCATACGTGCACGAATAGCAGCACCGCCCATTGTCGTCGCCTTACGTAAACGGATAAACGTGCAAAAGCTACACAATTCTGGCGGTCACAACTGAGACCTGCTGTATGCATGGCGCCTGTTCCATCCGATTGACTTGTCTTCCCCCGCTTCCCGAGCTGCATGCTTCATACTTGCCCCACATTTGCGTGCGCTTCGTATTTTGATTGATTGATTGATTGATTGATTGATTGATTGATTGATTGATTGATTGATTGATTGATTGATTGATTGATTGATTCGGTTTCAAGGGCAATGCTCAAGCTGTGAAAGGCGCCGTAATGGAGGACTGCGGATTGACTTTGACCACTCGTCAGCTCGTTAACGCGCACCTAAATCGAAGCATACAGGCCAGGCGTTTTTTTTTTTTTTTGTAATCCGCCCCTTCATCGGAATGTCGCCCCCTCTGCTGGGAATTGAGCCCGCGACCTCGTGCTCAGCAGCGCGACGCCACAGCCATAGAGTTTCCTACAGTTAATTACTAGAGGGAACCCTGGCGCTTTGATAGTTCAGCCACTGCAGGGGAAGGATGGGTGGCGCATGGATTTGTCTTATCTTCATGCTTGGGGCTTCAGACGTTCTTGTGGCTTTCAGCGTTATCTTTGGCGAAATCTAACTAAATGACAAAGCAACTTATGTTTTTTTTTAATGCAGAAGGTGACGAGACTTTGCAAGCAGCCAAAGTCTCTGATTATTTATTTATTTATTTATTTTATTTATTTTTATTTTATTTTATTTATTAGTACCCTCAAGAGCCGGATGCATTACAGAGGGGCAGTGGTTACTCTTGTCCATGCGTCCCTGGTGTAACGGCTTCAATATCGGGCTTCTGGGCTAGCGGCCCTGTGTTCGAATCCTTCTGTCGGACATTTTGAATAATTTTTATCCGTTTATTTATAACGCAGTACTTTCTTTAAAAATATCACCTTACAAAGCCATTCAAAGTCAGGAGGACGAAGTTTAGGCAAATCCTGCAGTTTAGTCTCCCTGCAGACTTCGCGCTGCGGCCATTGCGGTTGATTAACTGGGCGAGTTCATCGATGCCAACGCGGTGTTGTATATACGCGTATATATACATTGTCTTTGTTTATGTATTATACTCTTACACTCTGCAATCGCACAATGTTATTTCATTTGTGCTAAAAATATCAAGGTGCCCTCTCTTAATTCCTGCATAGTCATATCGCTGTGTGGCGTTACGCCCTTCCTGTAGACTGCTCCTCACAATTTTTCTGTGTACTGGATTCGACTGCAGCGTTCAAGAGCGTTTCAGCGACAACAAAATTAGTGAACCAGAGGTTCACCAGCAAGCATGACAGAACCACACTCTGTGGTAGCCCAAGTGGCTATATGGCGTCGCGCTGCTGAGCTATAGAGGTCGCAGGTTCGATTCCGACCTCGGCGGTGCCGTATTCCGATGGGGGCGGAATGCAAAAGCGCTCGCCCGCCGTGCTTTGGGTGTACGTTAAGGAAACCCACGTGGTCAAAATTAACCCGGAGTCCCCCTCACTACGGTGTGCCTCGTATTCAGGTTACGGTTTTGATACGTGAAACCTCGGAATTGAAAAAAAAATTGACATAAAATAAAGGAAGCTCCGTGGAAGTTAGAATCCTCGGAATTGAAAAAAAAATGACATCCCCCCCCCCCCCAAAAAAAAATAAGAAAGATCCGTGGCAGTTAATTTTGAAGAAGATATCCAATAAAAGAAATTTGTGAGTTGTGAGAGAAAAAAAAAATGAAAGTACTCTCTCCTTTGTGAAAATTAGAAACCGTTCACGCAGAGCACTCAGAATAACTATATGTTAATGAACGCGTTTGACCGTTTAATGATCGGTGCAAAAGCACGCTCACAATTCGCTGTGAAAGCCTGCGTAATGCGAAGGAGAAAGTGCAACCTTTCTGACTACGTATACAAAGCGGTGCAAATGGGCTAACAATTTTTTTTTCGTGTTTATGTGTTTTGAAACACTTTTAAGTCCGTGCGCAAACACGGTATATACATACACTCGCTCCGCGTCTCGAACTGCGAGTTCGAGTCAAACGACGGCGCTATAATTTTCCTGGTACTTATAGTTCACTGTATACCGAAGAAAATAAAACTCTCGCTATTCTTCTGGCGGAAATGGAGTTCAGAATGAACACAAGAACGAGAGCATATACATTGTCCTTTCAGATGCTTCTTGAGTAACTTGGCTCACTTATTCTGGCAGGGCATAGTTCGGGTCGTCTCAGAGCAGAATCCTAGCGGCGGTCTCGTGTGTTGCGGTGGGAATACCGGCGAAGTGAAATGTCAATTACGACACACAGTCTTCCGATTAAAATAAAATAAATTATGGTGTTTTACGTGCCAAAACCACTTTCTGATTATGAGGCACGCCGTAGTGGAGGACTCCGGAAGTTTCGACCACCTGGGGTTCTTTAACGTGCGCCTAAATCTAAGCACACGGGTGTTTTCGCATTTCGCCCCCATCGAAATGCGGCCGCCGTGGCCGGGATTCGATCCCGCTACCTCGTGATCAGCTGCCCAACACCATAGCCACTGAGCAACCACGGCGGGTAGTCTTCCTATTCGAAACCTTCGTCTGTTTTGTTTGTATTCTTTGTTTGTACTTTGTTCTGCTTGTGCCTTCCTTTGTTTGCAAACGCAAAGCAGCGGCTAAGCTGTGTAAGTGGTGCCGTTCGTGCTGAATTTGCGTTCGCGTGCAGTTGGTGAACAATTAATTAATCAATTAATTAATTAATCGTTCATAACGCCCGGTAGCAACACTTGGCTTATGAGGAACGTAGTTGTGGAGCGGCCCGCGGTGTCATTTCCATTACCTGGGATTCTATCACGCGGGCCAGAATCAAAGTACACGAACTTTTTTTTTTTTTTTATATGCCCATTGCCATGCGGTCGCCTTTGCTGGGTATTGAGCCAGCGACCTCGTGTTCAGCAGCGCCGTAGCGACTCCCCCATTGTCGCGGGTGATCATCACTTCCATACATCGTAATATTTATTTTCAGATGACGTACGTAGTCTCACTACTACTACGATGTCTGCACACATGTAGCAGACGCCTTTAAAGCTGGCTTTGTTGCACTAAGGATCTTTGTAAGGAAAAGCCTGCTTTTTTATCTTTCTTGTGTTTTCACAAACGGTAATCGCTATACACAGGGCGTCCCAGCTAACCTTAGCCAAGGTCTTAAACGAGGACGCAACAAATTATATTATGTCAGCAGTGACGTATAGTGCATCGGGAAATTTTATTTCATAATTGAACTATAGATAATTATATTAGAATAATTAACGCACTATTTAATTACTGAAGTTCGGGCGCGAATGTTGATGTACGAGTAATAATTGTGTTTCAAAACACCCGATGCAGTTGTTTTCAGTGTTCTATGTCTCGCGAAAATAATTTTCCGCGTTATAAGGAAAACGCGCGTAATATGAAAATAGTCGCATGGATACGCGTCCGCGCGCTGCTACACCAGTAGTCCGAGGCGTTATCCCGAAGAATTGACTCTGCTCAATGCCTTTCCCTTCCCTTATATATATATATATATATATATATATATATATATATATATATATATATATATATATATATATATATATATATATATATATATATATATATACCACGAGAGTTTGACCTGGGATCTCTTGGTGCCCAGCACCAAGAGATCCCAGCCGACCCTCGAACCCCCGCTCGCACTCCTGAGTCACTTTTTCCTCCACTTCCTCGACTGCTGGCTCCGATGCCGGAGTTCTCATAATATATATATGACTCACCTGGAACGTTAAGTTCCCGTCTCGGCCTTGAGACTTGTGCGCGACTGATTGCACCTCTAAGTGTGGCGATGCTTCTCGATGAATAGTCGGCGACATTCCCCTTAGCAGTAATTCGAGGAGCGCTATCTCTGGTTGATTTATTTCAGTGTTCAAAAAAAGAAGTGCGGTGGACACCTGAACTGTCCCGCGGCACATTGATCAACTGATTACAAAATGATATGGGTAATCGCTAGGCTGTCCGGCCGCTACACAATGCTGACCACTAGACGATGAATACGTCCTGTCCGCATACCCAGAGGGCTGCCGCGAAGGGCTGCATATCGATAGCTAATTTCTGTTTACAGCAGCGACACATTGGTCGCAAAGCACGCAGGCCACCCGTTTCAGAGCGCGTGGCCAACGGGTGGCCAACGCATTTACTCGGCTCGGTATATACACTTTTCACCCAGTCCATGGCGCGTGTCGAGAGATCTCTCTCACCGCGGTGCATTTCACGACCGCGTGCCGCTTCTAATTGGCCCGAGCCGTGGCGGTGACGCATGAACGTGACGGGAGTCGCCGGCGCGTTATCTACGCAGGGTTCCTCTTCCGCACAGATGTGCGCGCGCACGGGATTTGTTTGTTGCCGACGGCTAGCGTGGCGTCACGCGATCATTAGGCCATGCATACGCCGCCTCGAGCCCGTAATTGCGTGCAGCAGCGACGAGGCGGAGGTGAGACGTCACGTGTCGTTTGCGTAACAGGTTCTTGTTGGACGGAGGTCTTTTCCGGAAACAAGATATGGCAAGGAAGGCTGTAGGACCCATGCGGAGCCAGCAGAACCAGCGGTGGGATTAGAGACGCTACCGCTGTTATATTTCGCACCGACGTGGCGCTTGTGTATAAGCGCTTGCTTTGGCCCGACCAAGTCCAGACAGGGTCGGTCTATGGCTACGCGCGTGGATTGGGAAGCGTGCGCTTCCAGGTTCTAGCGCGAAGCCAGAAGCTGGATCCCAGCACCTCAAGGCGAGCGCAAAATTTGCCGACGCAAGGTACAGCGGGTGCTACTGAAAACAGCTCTCTCCGCTCGCTAGACGGCGCTGCGGTTAGCACGCGAAGCCTCAGTGCATGTTGCCCTTACCAAAACGTGTAAACCAATGTTATCGCCGTCTGTGTTGTTTACCTGTGAGCATCCTTAACGTGCGGAGTCGTTGGTGGGAGGGTAGAAGGCGTGCTCACATTCCTATACACGAATAGTTTGCACATGACGTCACCACAGAGTTCCATGTGCCATTCACAGCAACCGGTTCTTGTCAACAGAAACGGTATGGAATCTTGTGAATGACACTTCAAAATGCCGCCTATGAATAGCTTTTCGCTGCGCTTTGATAGTTCTCCAGCGGATGACAATCGCGACATCATTGAAAAAAATATTTTAAAAGTTATGGGTTTTACGTGCCAGAACCACGATCTGACTATAAGGCACGCCATGGTGGGGGGCTCCGGAAATTTGGACCACCTGGGTTTCTCTAACGTGCACCTAAATCTAACTACACGGGTACTTTCGCATTTAGCCCCCATCGAAATGCGACCGCCGTGGCCGGGATTTGACCCCGCGACCTCGTGCTTAGCAGCCCATCGCCAGTCGGCAGATCAAGCGCCTCTCAGGACGACCGTTGCCGTCGGGTAGAAATGGGACGCCGCCTGGGGAGGAGGCAGGTTCCGAGGGAACCAGAGAATGACGAGTGCGCTCAGGGCTTGTGTGGCGCTCGATGGTTTCGCTGTATGGTGTGCGACGGTGAAATGGTGCGCCGCAAAACCGTGGGCCGGAACTTGTGTACACATTGGGAGGCCTCTATCCCCCCGCACCATCCGCGCGCAGTTTGTTCCTCTCCAAACGACGTCGTCGGCTGGGCCGTTCTACCGCCCTCCCCGACTGTTCGGTCCGCCTTGAGCTTGTCCAGGGACGGCGAGCGGCACACAAGCTGCCGGTGCGGCTGCTGCGTTCGGGAACCATACGCCGACAGAAGAAGCCGGCCCGGCGGGTTCCGCAAGCTAGGCGGCCCTATTTTTAGCCTCCCAGCTTCTTCTCATCTCGACTCTCTTCTTTTGTTTTAATTGCTTCTTCGTCTATGCCTCGTGTGTTTATTCCGCGCAGCCTTTCCTTTCTCTATCTTTCTCTCTCACGAAGTTTCGTGCGCTTGAACTGCGGCCTAAGCCGCGGCTTTGCTGACTTGGGCTTCTGCGAGTTCGCTTCGGGCGCCGCGCGCTCACGTCGGCGGCCAACATGGCGCCCGGGGGGCGTGGAGCGCGGGTCCCGAAAACCGTCTTTTCAGGGCCGCGCGCCCGCTCGAACGTGGCACGTGCGGCCGCCGGGCGAAATTGAAGCCACCGGCTTTATTAATGCCGTCTGCCGCCTCTCGACGTCTCCGAGTGCCTTTTGACATTGAATCTCCCGGCGACGACCCCGTTGTGCGTGTGTACGTTTAAGCTTTCTATCTTTTTTTTTATTGTTATTATTCGCTCTTCCCTCGAGCTCGCATCGTTTCTTCTTCGCCTCCTTTCTCGCGCTCGACTCTCCCCTTCGAACCCCCTCTCCCTCTATCGTTCCACCCCGCAAACCCCTCTAGGAGCTGATAGCTGCTGCGACTCTCGTCTCCTAAGTAGCGTTCTGCGCCCTTCCAGTTCCGTTGCTCGAAGGAGGGCCCGAAACCCAGCGCCCGCCGACCGCGGTTCGCGCGCGTTACAACCGTTCTGCTTCTTTTGTTTTCGTTTTACGTCTCTCTCTTGTCGGTGACCGTGTTTTGCGCGACTCCCTCGGACGTGGTGCCCCTGACATCTTGGCGGTGGAGCCCACTGCCGGCCGCGTCTCTTGTTTGCTGCCTGCTTGTCTGTCTTGCCAGTTTCCACGTCGTAGTGGGTCGTCTTCGTGTGTGTGTGTGTGTTCGTGCGTGTGTTAGAGCTTGTTTTCGTGCTTCTTTGCCCGGGTGGGCGCCTGTTCTCAAGTGCGAGGACTTCACGGCCCATCTGGGCTTTCTGCGCGCGTTGATATACCCGCGCGCGCGGCGCCGGCGGCATCATCTTCCCTGATTGCCGCGGGGGGACCTTTGTCATGGGATGCTGCGCCTCGGCTTTCCACACGGGCTCCTATCTGACCCGGGAGGGCGGCGGTGAGTTGGTTGAGACCGGTTGCGATCCCACCGGCTGATAGTTTTGCTGCTGTCTGATATGCCTTCCAAATTTACTTACTTGAGCGAGCGAAGCAGTGCTTTTTCTTTGTTTTTGCTTTTTTTCTTTTCTTCTCTTTCGTTTCGATGTTTTCATCGTCACTTAATTGTCTTTTTGTTGTGCGTGTTGTGCTGTTTCACGTTTTATTTTTGCTCTTTCTTGAATGTGTGCCAGGGTTTCTTTCTTTCTTTCTTTCTTTCTTTCTTTCTTTCTTTCTTTCAGCATCGCGTGGTACACAAGTTTGAATGTTTGTGCGACGTCCTCAAAATTTGTTTGTCGCATATACTATCGGCGGGGCCTATTTCTTTTCTTAAATCGTAGATTACTGTTTTGTTTCCTTGTTGCTTCGCGTTTAATTACGAATTAATGTAATGCACGTCAAATACCTGCTGGCTCTCAGTAGACCGGTTGGCCGAGTTGCGCTACATCGGGTAAACGAAGACGTGCAGTACTGAATCTTGGAAGAGGGGCTGAAAGGGTTCGAATATGACAGCATGGCGTCCCTGCTTTTACAGTACCCTACCCCGAAGAGTTTAATAAGCGCAATCATATACTGTCGTTACGCAATTCTAAGAAGATGTCCGATCTTAACCGCAGACTTGGTAGGAGTGTGAGAATAAGGATTTTTGAGACCGAATCGAATGCGAATCGAGTAGTGCCCGAAGAGAGTCGAATCGAATATCAAATAGTTTTGGAATAGTTTTAGAATAACGAACAGCCGTTATCACAAATAATATAAAACGATGCTCCCATTCCAGTATTCTTAAAGTTAGCAAGTTTGTGTGCATTACACTGTACGTTATGAAGCGTTGTCTATTAAAAGCGCAAACGGAGCATTATGAGCAAACAAGTAGTCTTTCGCATGCTCAGGACTCTTCAGAGAGCGCGATTATGCCTGCTCCGCTACGCAAGTTTTCATGTTTTATGTCGATGCTACGCTCGCAGGGGTGAAAATTTACCGTATATTTTTGCTCCAGTTTAATTGGGCGCAGTTGACATTCTGAAATATTAGAAATGTATTCGAAACGTATTCGAAAAGTAGTTGCATTTATGAATAGTGACTATTCGATTGAAAGACCGAATCGAATAGCACACTTTTACATTCGTTATGAGAAAATTTCGAATATTCGCACACTCCTATAGTCGGATACAACTTTAGAAAAAAGGGGAGGCCCCGCCCAGATGACCGAAGCGGCGAAGTCACCGGCTGTCCGGCGCATGACGTCGGTCCAGAGTGCGCGTCCATTGGTGGATGCTCGTGTGCACCCGCCTCGGAGGTGTAAACGCCCCCTTTTTTCTAAAGTTGTATCCGACTATAGTTGTAAGCACTATAAGGCGCTACAATTAGCCGCAGTGGTTGCACCCGCAAGACGTGACATCCACGTGGCGAAGTTCGTACGTCGATGATGCTTGTGCCACTATAAGGACATTCACGTCACAGCATATAACTAACGCGTGACGGTAGTTTCGTCATCCTTCCTGTCCTCCTGTTAAAGGTTCCCGAAAATATGGCGACAACCTATATTTTATATATCTGTACTTTTCACAG
This sequence comes from Dermacentor albipictus, assembly GCF_038994185.2. Lineage (NCBI taxonomy): Eukaryota > Metazoa > Arthropoda > Arachnida > Ixodida > Ixodidae > Dermacentor > Dermacentor albipictus. The sequence continues at coordinate 93,406,942 of NC_091824.1, read as the reverse complement.
CGGCCTTCGTGCTTGATTTTCTGAACTTGTGCCATTTCTTGTTGTATTATCTCTCTTTAGACAATCTAATTATATAATCCTCTAGTCTCGTATTTTATTCCCTCGTTTTGAATTCTTTTCAATTAAGAGGACAAATAATAAATGGACACGTTGTATATGGAGATGTGGTTCAGCTTGTTTTATCCCCGGAACGGCTGTTACGTCGTAGTGAGGCCGTTTTTAGTGGACTGTATAGGGCTATTCATTATGACTATCCGGCTGTGCAAGATCAGACGATGGACAAGAAAGGAAACAGGACGGGCACTTTCTTCCTTGACCTCGTCTTATCTTGCGCTACCGTGCTCACAATGAATCATTACCAGCTAGCCCAGTTGTCACTTCTGCAATGTGTATAGGGCTATAGGATATATATATATATATATATATATATATATATATATATATATATATATATATATATATATATATATATATATATATATATATAGCCGGCCTGGTGCAGTGTGAGCACGAGGTATAGTGTTACTTGCTTATTAATATATTAATATTATTAATATTATATATATAATATAATATATTAATATTATTATTAATATTATTAAACCGCAGTCGTGGCCTAGTGTACAGGGCGTCCGGCCCGGCTGCGGTAGGTGGACAGTTCGAAACCCGCCGCCGGCACCCACCGATAAAAAGATGGGTACAGGCGCTCCCGAACCCGGCTTCCGGGTAGTGTTTGGGGTGTATTGCCTGGGGAGTGCACCCGGCTGCCGACTTTACTAGTTTCGACATGTAACCCTCAAGGGTGGATACGTTCCCTGGCCGTAATGCGGACACGGCTGCATTAATCAATAATATATTTATTGCACCTGAAGGGTCCCGTAGTAAGGACATCTACATGAGGGGTGGTTATATGGGAACAACGAGTTTTTAAACCTTTCACAATGAAACTAACCTAAATAGAAGCGAGGAATCCACACAATTAGAGCTATGTCAGACTAAAAGCAATCAAAACTTGAAAAGGAGAGGTTAAAAACTCAGACGCCAACTTGGTATAAAAATCCAATTGAAAAAGAAAAATAGCAAGGCACTATGTCCAACTGGTGTTATATGACAGGGTGGAATGATGTAGAGCTTAATAGTATTTGAAAAACAATGAAAGACAGGTTAAGCTACAAGTTGACAAAGAAGCGCCCGCGCTACTAGCCAACACTCCACAGCCCACACGAGAGCCAACCAACGACATACGAGGTAAATGGCATGGGTTGATAGATGGTTTTTATCGATGGTAGTCTCGAGGCACGGATACCAGTGATCAAGGCGATACGCAAGCAGTTCATCCCAATCTCTGGTTGTATGCAAAAAAAAAAAAAAAAGGCTGGACATGTGAAACTAATGAGCACGTGGGAGATATGCTGCATTAACTTACCTGCAACCTCTCCGGAATTTCTCTAACGTTTCCGAAATTGGGCTCGTTTTACAGTTGTACAGGCGTTGGTTCACCTGCCCTCTTCTCCCATCCTCCCTAACGCACGCTTGATCATATTACCGCGCGCTCACCTCCCCCCCCCCCTTTTCCCCAAGCCTTAGCTCGGGCTTGATCACGTGACGTCATGGTCGACGTCATGGACCCTTTCTTTTCAGTTTCGCTTTTAGAGAGCCTTATAATGTGAAATATTTGTTCGCGTGCCTCTTACATGCGTTTATTTAAGGAAAATCCCTTCGCTCAGCTAGATAATGCCGTGAATGGGCTCAAAACTGCTCATATTTTTTTTTTGCCACGTAAGATCAATAATAAATGAATATAATTAACGCAACCTGGTTAATTACGGAGATAAGTACGCAAGTTCCTCCTTATTTAAAGGCTGCTAATCCCCACGCTTGCATGGTGACACTAACATTATCGTGATTTACATTGCTCCACTTTTAAAAATTTGGTACAGCTTAAAAAAAAAAGAAAATAGCCGGTATATGTAAGTGTGGCGGTAGATGTCAGTCTGCAGCATGCATGAAATGACACCCTGTGCTGAAGTCATGTGCATGCACATTGAACCTGAAAATTTTAATAACGTCGACGTAACAGAAAAACTGACGTAAAAAAGAAGATAACCAACCATACATACCAGCGCAGCTCTTGCAGTTCTTCTCGATGTAGGAGCCCATTTTACTACATTTATAAAAAATAAATAACCTGAAAGTGTTAACAGTGTCGATAGCTGGGCTAGCTGGTCCATTATAGATGCGCTGTTTATAGATGTGCTGCTTTATAGAAGGTACCGAGTTTATCATGCACCGAAATCATGCACCACTTAGGGGAACAGGAATTACTAGTCATTGACGTAAATTCGCTTTGTTTGTCTGTCATAGCTCGCGTTAGGTAGGTGTGCACCACGCACTTGTCAATGACATATCTCCACGTCCTCACGGTTCGTTCAGGAAAGCTAGCGAATTCAATTTTATGCGAATATTTGAAACTTATAATACACGATACACTACGTGAAGTGATCATTTCTATGTAGAGATATGACGACTCGAAAAAGAAAATGGATTTTGGGGAAAAAGTTTTTCTCGTTTTCAATTTTTCCTAAGCATAAAAAGCAGGAAAAAAACAAGGGGTCTAGAATGTACGTAATAAAATGGAGTTCATTGTTGTAAATCGTGCGAAAGATTCAGGCGGCATTATTTCATCCAGTTGGTGTAAATTATTTGATCGTGGTGGTGTGCTGCATCTCCATCTTTTGTTGCTACATCCGTAATTTACCGTGGGACACAGAATCTCACCTTCTACGGTTGAAAAAATGACAGAGGACAGCCCCAGTAACTCTCCCATTCAGAATGATCCACCTCAAACATCACCATGAAATCTTGAGGACATCCTAAAGACGTAAACATGCGCACGTTATGACTATAGGGATCCGTGTTTTCGGATAAATCCGAAAGAATCCGATAAACACTCGCCGGTAAAATTTTTGACAATTCGGATTTATCCGATAAACTCCGATTTTAACGGCCAATATGACCCTGTTCCGCTCTTTATCGAAAGCGTTCGTTCTAAGCGGTCACTGATACATCGGTCGGTTTGGCCGATATAATCTTCGCCTCACGTCAGCAGTATCTCGTAGGCCGCACCCATCGAACATTTAACGAAGGGCTTGTCGCACCCGGGAGCGTGAGACGACATCTTGATATACGGTCCCCTGGCGAGTCTCGATTGCCAGGGGACCGAATCGAACGCGGAAAGCCTGCAGGTGGAAAGCGTGGCATGCTCGCGTGACGCATTTCTGTAGCGGGTGAACAGAAAATTTTGGGCAAGCAAAATGGGAAGGAAACGAAAGCTTTCCAGCGACTACGTAAAGGAGTTTAGGGATTTTCAAGAGTCAGCGTCACCTGAAGGAGTCATTGTTTGCAAGTTTTTTCGTGTGACAGCTAGCATTGCCAACGTCAAGGGCGCCTTGAGAATTGCGAAGCATGTAGAATCACAACGCCACGTCCAGCTGAAGAAGCCCCGTCTTCCATCAGTGATAGCAACCTCGTGAAGTATGCTTGCGTCTATTGCAGCAAGCTTTAAGGTTGTAATACGCCCAAACATAGGTGTTCTGTATTCAAGTATTTGTGCTTGTGTGTAGATGTGTTTGTGCGTTCAGACCTTCCAGACAACTAAAATACGTTTCGTGCGTTCTGATGCTTTCGTGTTCAGATATCATTTCATCTGATATTTCGGAGTGTTGAGAATAATGCAAAATTAAACTCCGAATTTCGTAGAATTGGCGATTTACGAGAACTAAACTCCGATATAAACGCCGAATTACCGCAAAAAAAAATTAACTCCGAAAAACACCCTCCGAATTTCAAGTGAAATAAACACCGAAAACACGGAGTCCTAGTTATGAGGTCCTCAGAACATCCTTGCATGAGCCCCAAACATACTAATCAAGTTTCCTTGTACAGCCCGAACACATTATCAGGATGTCCTCTGGACAGAGGGGGTATTCTGTAATTGCCGACCTAGTGAACAAGTCCATTTTGTCTGCTGCTGAAGTTATGATTGGCTGGGACAGGGTTCGCGTGGGAAGGAGACAGGCATCCCTAGCCAATCAGCACTTGATCAGCAGACGAAATGGACATGTCCACTATAGGTAGACACATACAGACAACACTCCCTCCTCCTACCAGCATTCGACGAACGTTCACTGGGGCACCTCTGTGAAACTATGTCGGATGTCTTGCATAGTCTGCCCATGGACATCTTTGCCCATATGGGGAACAGAATTTGCTGTTGTGTCATCTTAGTGCTAAAGCGCACCTGCGCCGAAAAATTAGCAATTCTGTGCAGGATTTTTTTCGCAGTTACTCATCGTTTGTGTTTCTTTTCATTAAGGCAAGTGCACCACCGTGTAGTAGTTACATCTTAGTTTTATTCATGCTGGCACAAAAAGTGACCCCCCCCCCCCACCCACCCACCTCCCTGTATATTTAGAAATACTGTGCCAATATAGCTGTTCTCTGAAAAAAAAACTGGCTGGCCTCATCTTATTCGTTTTCCAACACGGAAAGCATCTACAAACGGACCTTGCGGGCCTCTGGTTTCAATTTCGATGCGAGGCTTTGAGCGGTCATTCTTCAAAGCGCGCTGTCTGGTTGCACTACTGGAATTGACGTACTTCTGTAGAGTGAGATTTTGGAAATGTTTTCCGCGTCTAAATAAAAAAATAAATGCTGATTGTCACACATAATTTTATTAACTAGATTTTATATCTAGCAGATAATTAGCAAATTAATTATGTCCATGAATGATGAAAATTGTTATTTTACCCGTGAGGGGATAGACTTAAATAGTAATGGAGATGAGATGCAAATACGAAAACTGGGTGTTGGCGCTGCTCCTATGTTCCCCACTGTGTCTCATCATATACGTCATTGATTTCGATAGCGTTTCCATAGATCTATGCGAACTGTTTTTCATTAACGAATGAACACATTGCGTACTGAAGGAACCGAAGACTCAATCTAATAGCAAGTTTTGAGTACTCGTCTGAAGCCAAAATGGCCAAAATGCGAGAATAAAGTGTTTTTATTTCTTTTATTTTTTTTTATTCGTGAGGTCACACGTCCAGGCATTGAGCTTTAGACGAGGAATGTAGGCGAGAAAGTTCAGTCTTTATTTATTCGATTATTTAGAAAAATTATCGCAGAATGAATAAGAACGGTGAAAAAATAATAATTTACCGCTGCAAACTGGTTCATGCGGGTCATCTGGTGCCAGCGCGCACCAACCGTCACTAAGGGCTCAGTACAAAAGTTGATTCTCTCTCTCTCTCTCTCTCGCGTTAGAGAATCTACTCAAATATGGCAGCTTCCTTGTCACCTATCTGTAAATCTAAAGGTGCCCACATGTTTGGCCCTTGTTGTTTGCGATGGCGAACCCACAACATGCAAGTGGCCACGTAGCAAATGCACTACATCCGCAGTCCGAAAAGCGAATGTTTCGGAAATGAGTGAGGGAGTAAAAATTTATTGCACAGGATGGCTCTTTGGCCTATACGGGGAGGGTGCGCAAGACAGCGTACGCCGTGCCTCCCCTTCCTGTTAAGAAAGCAAAAGAGCAGCTTTCGTGGATGCTAGATGAGAATTCCGAAAGCTACCGATAATCTCGGAGCAAATAAAGAGGTGGGTTATGTTTTCTAGAATGTTCGCACCTTGCCATTAGTTGTAGAAACAAGTTTACCGCCGTGGTGGCTTAGCGGATGTGGCGCTGCGCTGCTAATGATGTAGGAGGGCGCGGGTTCGAGTCCGGGCCGCGGCGGCCGTATTTCGACGGGGGCGAAATGCAAAACACTGCGTGGGCGTTTAGGAACCCTGGGTGGTCAAAATTAAACCGGAGTCCCGCACTACGGCGTGCCTCGTAATCAGATCGTGGTTCTGGCTCGTAAAACCCCAGAATTTAATTTTAATTTTTTAAACATGCCGTTGCATGTACCCGCGTATGCTGCTCATTTTACTTCCGGTGTGCTAAGGAAGGTCAGGATATTCTTCCAGTGTTTCCAAAATTTCCAGGTACAAAACTGTCTTCTTTCGTGTTTTCTTTTTCTCACGCTTTCAAAATTTCCGGAAATTTTACATCACTATGGAGTTCCGTGTCACCAACTTCCTGGAACATTGTACTCGAGGATTGCATACTCGGTGTCTTCGAATATTCGATTGGGGACAACCGAACTGAACGTGTGAACAGGCGCTTTTTTCCGCTGGCTGGTATCTAGGCTGTGGTAACTGTAGGAGCACCGTTATCGATGTAACCCTTACACTCCGGTTCACAACAGCGCTGTAGCGAGATCTACGGCTGGCGCGTCAGCCAATCAAAAGCGCAATACCGCTAACGCGCGTTGTCCCTCCTCTTCCGAATGTTTGTCTTCCCAGTCTTGAGTGTGCACTCTCCAACACAGCCGTTACTTCCGGAGCCCGCCTCTTGGTTTGCATTCTCATAGTGCCAGACTGTATAACGAAGCATCGTGTATATGCCTACAGATCTGCGCAGCTATGCAAGCGTAATCCCAAAGATCGAAGGCCAAAGAGAATTGAAAATGCTTACACTGATCTATAAAGTCAATTTCACAAAGCTTTTTATCATAAGTGCTGACTACTATTGACCAGCTGCCTTCGCTAATGATGCGTCCAACACGATTGGCTATAATCTGCTCTTACAAGCAAAAAAAAAAGAAGAGGAAGAAAGGAAAGAAAGACGGCTATATATATATATATATATATATATATATATATATATATAATAAAATAATTTTACCGTAAAACTTTTTTCCTTCTCTTCCTTTTCCTTTTTTATGGATGGTACGGCTAACTCGCAGAAGCATTGAGTAAGAGCGACAAATGGCTCCTCGTGATTCAAAACAACTGAGCAATAAATATTATACGGGAAAATTCAATTTAATAGTCCTCCTAATGAACAAATTTGAGGTCATGTGTTCATGTGTCGTACTTGAAGTCCATGCATTATTCTCGAATGCTATTTAATTGCACACACGCCTCAGCTCCGCACACAAGCCGTTCTCAGATGGAAAGCGTCGATCAACGTGCTTTCGGATAGCGAGTCGCGCCCCGCCACTCCTCTTATTTGTTTCTCGCTTGCATTATTATCCGCGTTTCATTATTTCGGCCGACCAGCTGATAAGCCGCTATCAGCTCTGGCGGTGTGCCTCCATTGTATACCACATAATCGCCTGCGCATATACGTCATGCCTGATACAACAAGGCGCCTAGCTACCGGATGCGTAGTTAGTGTATGCTGAAATCTCCAGGGACGTATCAATTATATTCTCCCACACAATTATTGCGCTACACAAATTATTAAAAGGTCTTAAGACGCTCACCGCGCTTTCAGCTGGCCTTTTCACAGGTTTCTGGGAGAAAAGAAAAAAATGAATTCAAATAAAAAAGTATACTTGCGCTATTTACTAGCTTGAGAGCACAGGTGGGATTCAAAAGTGAGATTCGGTTGAAATAACGAAACCTAATTATGACTGGCAGAGCTCGCTTAGTCCCGCAGTTCAAGTTTAATGATCTCATATATGACATTCGCAGCATTTTCGCTGTAAAGCAATCAATCAAATACCTTATTAGAAGCTGCTACGACACATGTTCACCGCTCGCGCCATGCTAGCTGTTCCTCCTCGTTGCCTTTGCGGTCCTCGGCCCGTATATTCCAATTATGAAGCTGGACGTTTAATTAGCTGAGGCGGCCGGCCAACGAGGCACAGGGCACTTATACGAGCGAAGAGTTTTGTGAAGTTAGGCCCCTCGATTTTAAGATGATGAATTTAAGATGATGATGATCAGTAAACGGCATCGCGTCAAAGGGAGGGGGACAGGGTGCGTTCGCCGTCTTCCACTCACAGGCAGAGGCGCGCCTCGCCGAGGCGGGCGCGAGCTCCTTTAGGACGCGCGAAGTTTGATGCGCCAGATTTAAACCCTGGCGCATGGTATTATGATAGTGCGCTAGGATATGCGAAGCGTTAGCGTCGCATTCCTGTAAATGCATGCTGTCAGCGCCGAAGGTTTCCCGCCCATGCCACGCATGCAACCGCTACTCCACTCACCTTCCTTCCCGCATGGCTCGACCGTGATCTCGAAAAAAAAAACTTATTTTAAGCCTTCTCGGTGCTCTCCGAAGAATTATAGCCCGTCAGTATTATGCAAGCTTGTTACCTCCAGTAGCATGGTAAGGGCCCGTGAGGGCTCCTCTGTGTCCAGCGACTGTTCTACAAAAATATATAGTACTCTAGTTTCTTTTTAACGTGACAGAATACATCGACGTTTTTATTCCCCCGTGATACGTGGATGCGGTTTATTCTCATCACCGACCAATCACCATTATTTTCCAGCTCTATGGCCATAATAGCCTTGGTGCCATTAAACTGCACGAATCATCATCGTCATCATCCTCGTCATCAATTATATTGTAGGAGACTTTCCTACGTATAACTTAGGCAGAGAAGACGCACTAGCCTAAATCGCGGCTACACAACTCAAAACCAGCGAGAGCCACAATTAACTTCTCTCGGGCCGCACTTGAGCGGGTATATAGGGTTGCATCGTTCGCAAGCAGAATCGGTACTCAAAGACCAAGGACGAGTTTTGTTCAAAGTCATCAAAGACATACGTACTAAGGAAGAGCAACGCCAATTTCAAGCCGTTCTTAGCTATGTGTTTCCTTAATTTTTTTTTTGTCAATGGTATATCATAAAAGAGACTCAGGGGTTGCCCCCTCTGCGCGCCTTTTAGCTCCGGTGTTCGTTGCAAGTAGACATGGCTGCAGCACTGTATACGGCACTGTATACGGTCGCAGTCTTATCCGGCGCCGCCAAGAAAGGCTCGCTAATCGGCTGCTCACTCTGTTTCTTACCTTTGAATGACGTGAAACGCTAGTGGTATGTGACGTTAAAGATTACTGGATAAGGACGTCATTCACATTTCGGTTGTTAAGCATGATACGAATAGAAAGCGTTGATGCTTTCGCGGTTAGAATCAATGATAAGGGTTTGCGTCTGCATCCTGATGTATACCTACATTAGTCGGGCTAGCGCCATGTCAAGAAACCTGCCCGCCAAGCTTCGGTCACTTCACTATACGAGCTCCTTAAAAGGCGCCGTCGAGGGATAGAAATGTGTTATTTGTATCGGCCTGCAGTATAGGGGAGCCTCGAACGGACGTCGTTGGCGCCAATGCTACCATGTCCAAATGACCTTGACTGACGCTTACTCCCGATGCGCCGCCATGAGATCAAATGTTTGTCAAGGTTCAGAAGTAATGCGAATTCACGCATTCAACAAGAGTCTGAATCTCTTCGCATTTCGCAGGCACTGCAGTTTCTCGTCGTTCAATCGAAACAACTTGGGAAAGAACACGTTCGATTCACGTGTGGTCGTCGCGCCATGCATTAATGCGGTCTTGGCTTTGGTAACTTGATGAAATGAGCCCGCTGGTCGTGAGCTTTTCTTATGTCCCCCGCGAAGATATCTTACGCGCCCACACATGTTGTTGCTTTGGTTTAATGTATACTTGACGCCACTTGTGGTTTATGTCGTTCATTATGTTTGGTGACAAAATCGTCGTTTTTTTTTTCTCACCAAAATAACTGTGAGCTAAGTGCTGCACGAGCCCACCGTGCATATATACAAGCGTATACGCTCGGCCGTGCGCTTTCCTTAATGACCATGTGAGATCCATCCATTCCGTTCATGCGAGACTCCAAAGCCACGGTGGCATATCACGCAACGAAAAGGCTAAAGGTTGCGTATGTATGGCGCACTCTGAAGCGTCGCGAAAATGATATCTGAATGCAGTCTAAGAGAGATTCTTCATTATCTGGTGTCGAAATGACAGCACGAATGGGACTCGACCGCAAGCAACAAGCTCCAATTGACTATAACCTCTGCTTGGCGAATGAAAGACGTTCCGTCACGAAGAACGATTTATACATATATGTCGACTTCGAATGGTGCACCCCTACACGCTGTTTACTGACAAACTAAGAACATCGTACACGTGACTATTGCCACAAACGGTTTACAGTGATGCATATTTTAATTATATGTCCTCATATCGCAACACAAAGACAAAAATACTTTCGCGAATCATGCAAATTTCAAATACCGTCCCCACGTTAACTTGAGGAGATGATCCGCTTGTGCCTCTGATGAACGTTCTGAACTTTTTAGGCGATACGGGCTTTTTTGAATAAACGTTAGAGTAAATCAGTTAGCTTGTGACTGCCTCAATCTTTATTATTTTAACACCTTGTGCCTGGCGCAGCATAACCCAAGTTGATTTTGTGCCATTAAACCCCGTTTAACTATATTGGCCGCGGGCCGTGTGTTGTCTGTCCCGGGCCTTAAATCGTTCAAGCTATTAATTGCCAAATAATACCGTAATTTACGTGTAATACTTTTATTTTATTCTCTCAGTAATTTGGTTGCGCGTAAGCAAGAAGCCTCACAGACAAATAAACAAAAAAGCTCTGGCTTTCTTTATTCTCTTCTTGTTTTTTGGATATATCTAATAGAGACAAACTTCGATTCTACGAAGTCGATGGGACTCGAGAGAGCTATTTCGTTGAATCGAGAACTACGTTAAATCAGAAACACTTATAATACACCGAATAGGAGGAGGAGGAGGAGGAGGAAATAAAGAGCGAAGGCAGGGATGTTAACCAGAAATGCGTTTGGTTGGCTACCCTACTCTGGAGGATGGGAAAGAGGGAATAGAAAGATCAAATAGAGAGATGGAGGGGAGGAGGCGGAAAGCCGCGGTGAGCTCGCGCACGCACGCGGAGGGACTGAGCGAGTCAGAGACGTTCACATAGGCCAGTCGCCCTCAAGAAAGACAAAAGTGCCTTCATAGCTTTGTGGGCTGTCGAGCGACGTGGACGGTCTTCAAGTAGCCGCTGCACAGACAACGGCCGATCGTCCAGTCATCGCAATGCGATCGATAATTGTGAATTGTGAAACTGCTTAATTCTTTTTCCCACCCTGCTATAATCCCGATACCGGGATTGCAGCAACAATAAATAAATAAATAAATGTTTGTCTTTCCGACTGAAATCGATGACAATAGCACAATAAATGCTCGATGTTCTCTTCCACGCCGCCGACGTCGCATGCAGCCCTGCCAGTCATTTCAATCCAAGTAGTGCACGCCTTCAGGAGGAGCCACTCCCAACGACAGCCGGTAGAGAAGCCATGCCTCACGTCGGTGAAGCGCGGGTGGAGGTCGGAGTTGAAGCGAAGGGTTCAGTTCGCGCAATCTGGTGCGCCTTATATTTGGGGTGTTCCAGTCTGTTAAAGAGAGCTTGCGTGCCAGGTGACGAAGCTGCCTTGCAGCATCCGTCCTGGAAAGAGAAATGGGAATGCTGTACATCGAATAACGTCGCAGTATAAAAAAGATGTTTTCTGTAGAGCGTGGACGCGCTTATCGCAAACAGCAAGCCTTTTGAACGCGTCCTATCTGTTTCTTCATGCAAGCGGCAAACCTTCTTAACAGGTCAACTGGCGTCCGTAACCTGAAGTGAAACACGGCATACCCACATTTGCTCCGTATATCTATTACAGCGAATCTGTTTATGGCTAGGTTTCCGTGCATTTCTGTCCTGCTAGGGCAAAAACCGTGGGCGGATCCTGAAGAGTGCCGACCCGCGGTGGAGGTCAAGCAGGCTTCAAGCACTCCGCCATCTTGCAAAAATAAGTTTAATATCTTGGGTCCAAATAGAACTCCTATCAGATATTAAGCTGATAAGAACATATACCCCACTTTCACCCGCGTGGGCCATGTCTACGTTTGCACCGCCTTCTCTTTGTCGGCGTTCCAAGCGCTCGCCTATCTACTTTCCTTCCGCTCTCCCATGGTGGCGGTTCCGTCGAAACGTCACGCGTGTCTATACTCGGGGCGGCGGGCCCGTCGTCCACGCGAGTGTGTATAAAAATCCCGGTAAATGAGTCCGTACCTTAATTCAAAATTCTGTGTCACCTCCGTGTCGTGTGCTAAACAGCTTCGCTGGTCATCCGCCTTCAAAGAGTGGGACGGCTCACGATTTTTATCCATTAGGCGTATAGTTGTAAAGAATCGTTACAAAAGCTTGTTTGTGAATTCTCTTTCAGACAGAGGCAGATGATAGTAATCGATTTGACGAAGGGATGCCATATACACTTTTATTTTTGTCAGGAGTGTTGCCATCACCCTGCAGACACCATACACCGTCGCGCCGGTGATCTTTCGTTCGTTCGTAAACTCCCGGATCGCAGCTTATTTGTTTGTTGTAGCTGCAGGTCATCGTGTGCTTTTTTCCTTGCGATTTCATTTCCGCGCTGCTTTCTGAGCCGGTGCTGCATTCTTGCTGTCATGGGCCATTAGATGTGCTCATGTTTCGTCATAATATGTAGTTGCGAACCCTTGATTGCATATTATGACAAGGCGGTGCTATGAACACTCCAGAATGCACATAGTGCGTGCCGTTTTTCTATGTATGGGAAGCAGAAATTCGCACGCACCGAGATACAACAACGTGTGGTTTAGCAGGGAAGAAGTTTGGGCGTGTTGGTGGGATACATACAAACTGGGATACATAGCATAAGAATGACACAAGGACGAAGCAGGAACACTGGACGAGCGCTCGTCCAGTGTTCCTGCTTCGTCCTTGTGTCATTCTTCCGCTATGTATCCCAACGTGTGGTTTGCGTTAAACCCGCAGCCCAGCATGGTGATCCCGTTCCGAAGCGACTCATGCGTCTCTTTGGAACGTTGGGCCCGATGATTTGCTTTCGATCTCTGAATGCGGTTCCCTAGCAATGCGAAATTCAAGAGGAAAACCCGACGCATGTCTTTCACAACAGCGCGAATTTTTTTTTTTTTTCTTCAGATGCACCTTCACTGCAGTGCTCTCACCCGTTGCTTCGTGGCAGTGCGCTTCGTTTTGCGGTGAAGCGCCATTGGAAGGCGAAATTTACCCACAGTTTTGACAGCTTTGAAATACTGTTCTGTTCTGCTCATTGTTTCGTTTTGTCTAGTTTTGTTATGATGTGGTTTAGCTATCTATTTACTTTTTTCTCTTCGTTCGCCTCACCGCGTATATTTTTTTTATTCCACCGTCGCAGGTTCGCCGAATGTCCCCGCCGACGCCGACGGAGCTCCTGGGGAGGCTGACCGTCGAGCAGCAGCGGCCCCTGCGGTGAGGAGTGCATGCGTTCGCTCGATAGGTTCCGAGACGACACGCGGTGGGTAGCAGTGCTCGTATGTGGGATATTCCTCGCTCGTAGCGTCTGAGGTGCGGAAGGTGATGACAGTGGTTACGCATGTATGCTTTCCAGTCGGCGTAATTACAACGGACCGTGCGGTACAGTTAGCGCCTAGCATTACACAGAGTGGGAAGCGCGGCATTTCGATGGGCGCGAAGTGCAAAAAACGGCCGTGCACCGTTCATTGGGTGCACTTTAAAAATGAAAGAAAACGACGTCAAATTATTCGACTCTGATGAGCGTTGTTATCCCTTACGTTCGAACAAAAACGAATGTTCTGCAATTTCTAATAGTGAATTCTCGAAACTTATACTGGTCGTTTAGCCCTTGCAGTACGATTCCTATTCAAAATGTCGAGCACTCGCATGCCCCGTGGAATTAGAAAGTATCACCTTTGATTACAGCATAGTGATACCGCAGGTCGACAAAAAATATTGTAAAAATCTGTAACTAATATGATTACCGGAACATTGTTGTTTAGCTAATAACCGATGCCGGATTCTTCCCCGGAATAACCAGTCGTCTAACTAGTCTTCTCCATTCTCGCAGGCTGCTACCGAAGCTGCTTCGGCAGCCAAGCAGCAGGGGAAGCCTGAAGCAGCTGCTCACGGAAAGGGCACTGCCGAAGAAGCCAAGGCGCAGCAGCCTGGTTCTCCGACGAAGGCTCAGGCCGAGCCTTCGGCTCCGACTAGCGACGCAGCAAAGCCTTCGGACCAGCAGTCCTCAAAGAAACCGACAGTCCTTGACACCGCCAAGGAGGACGTTCTGGGTGTGCTGGAATCCGTGAAGAGGAACGTGGGAGCCGCCAAGGAGGCGTTCTTCGAGAAGCCCACCAAGACCGAAGAGAGCAAGTCGCCATCGAGTCCGCCCAAAACGACGGGCGGCTCCGCTGAGCAGGCGGAACCGCCCAAGACGCCTGGAGCGAAGACACCCGAGGCCAAGACACCGGAATCCAAGACGCCAGAAGCCAAGGGGGGAAGCTTCCTCACGAAGCTCGGGATCACGAAGTCGGAAGAGGCCAAGCAGAAGGCCAAGGAAGAGGCCGCTTCCAAGCCCGCCGATGGAGGAAAGAAAGAAAGCGGCGCCTTCCTTCCGGAGCTTGGCAAGCCTGCACTGGAGACTGCGCAGGGACAGGCCGAGCGGCCCAAGAGTGCAGCAGAGAAAGAGGCCACTGCTCAAACGCCTCCCTCGGTGACTGGCGCTGGAACAGCGGAAGCCGAGGCAGAGAAGGACAACGCTCCCGGGGCTCTCGATGCAGGAAAACTAAATCCTCAGGAGTTCCTGATCTTCGGGAAGGCAGCCGCTGGGGGCTTGAAGCAAAAGACTCAAGAGGCTAGCGAAGCGGCCGAACAAGTCAAGCAAGCGGCAGACGCCGCTCTGCAGAAGGCCGGCGAGCTGAAGGATGCTGCCGTGAAGGCGGCGAGCGAGGGAAAGGAGAAAGTAGCGTCGCTCGCTCAGCAGGCACAGAAGTCGGCCGCCGTGGCCACCGATTCCGTGGCAAAGAAAGGAGAGGAAGCCGTGCAGCGAGGAAAAGCCGAAGCCGACGCTATTTCTCAAAAGTCTCAAGAGGCTGCCTCCGCGGCGAAGTCAAAAGCTGAGCAGCTCAAGGAATCTGCTGCCGCTGCCGGGAAGGATGCCGCAGCTGCGACCGCTGCAGGCGCAGAGGCCGTGAAGAAGGCCTCTCAGGAGGCCGCGGCCTCCGCAACCGACAAGGTTGTATCGGCAACAGAGAAGGCGAAGCAGACGCTAAGATCCGAGGCAGAAAAGGTCGAACCTGCTCTTAAGCAAGCGTCTGAATCTGCCAAGGAGAGAGCAGAGCAAGCTACTGCCGCGCTGAAGTCCGGCGCCGAGTCCATGAAGGAAAAATCTGAACAGGCGGCCAGTGCCGTTCGTGAAACTACCAAGAGCGCCTCGGAGAGCGCTGCCAGCGCCGTGAAAGCCGTTCCCGAGCTCCTCAAGGATACCGCTCAGGAAGTGCACGACAAAGGCAAGGCGAAAATAGATTCGCTTCTGCAGCAGGGCAAGCAGGAGGAACCGGCCACTGTCTCGAGCAGCGCCGCAGAGCAAAAATCGTCCGAAACGATCGCCTCAGGAAAAACTCAGTCCGAATCTGCAAGTCAGCAAACGAAGCCCCTGCTTCCCGAAGAGCCGAGGCACTCCGAAGGGAATCCTCTCGAGTCCGCAGTTACGAAACATATGGCCTACACCGCCATCGTCGACGTCAACGCGGCGGCCGCTGGCGAAAGCGCACTCTCCGCCAAAAAGGTCACAATGAAGAGCGGCGCGGAAGTCGAAGACGGCACGGCCGAACTGCACTTCAGCGAACCCGCCAAGGACGGGCCGCAGGAGACCGTGGAGTCGCCGAAGGCGGTCTCTCAGGAGGTGCTCGACTCCGCCAAGTCCGAAGCCGAGCTCCTCGTCGAGCGGGTCATATCGTCCGTCGTCGGAGCCTCGGAGTCGTTGAAGCACTCGGCGGACGACGCCGCCCACACCGAGAAGGACCGGCTCGAAAAGCTCAAGGAGAAGGCGCAGCAGGAGTTCGCGTTGTGCCAGGAGAAGGCCCACCACTTGCTCAGCGACGTCACTTCCGCCGTCTCGACCGCAGCCACTTCCGTCGCGGCGAAATCGGCGGAGATATACGACGCGACCAAGAACAAAGCTCACGACCTATCGGAACAAGTCACGGCGAAGGCTTCGGACACGGCCGAGTCCGTGAAGCACGGAATGCACGCGCTACAAGAGCATGCCGCGGAGTTGCCGCAGCTGATCTTGCACACTTCCAAGTCGCACGGGCCGTCCGGCGAGGCGACCACTGGCGGCAACGTCTCCGAGGCCCCCCACGAGCAGGCGCCGCTGCTCCAAGCAGACCCCCAGCAAGAGAGGCCCGGCGAAAGGTTAAGTCCGAGCCCTAAACCGGAAGATATTGAATCTGCAGTTGTCAAAATTCAGGCTGGCGTGCGAGGTTACCTCACCAGGAAGAACCTGCAATACCGAACGCAACAAGATGGTAAGGCGCTCGAGTTATCTTAAATCCATACCGCTCTGTGGTACGAATGATTGAAGTGAGTATACCGCGCCGACAGCCAGCTGGGATTGGACACTGTGTATTGTTGTGTAAAAGACGAAATACCATCTTGATGCGTTAGCATTGTACAGGACGCTCGCCGGCCTTCGTGACAGGCGCCGACGCGAAATTCGGAGCGGGAGGTGGAGTTGCCGTTAAACAACAGCAGGAGTAGACTGACGTTTCAGGAACGACAGCGCGGCGTGTTTGAAGTCCACGCTTCTCCATATATTCTTGAGGCCATAACGCAGTAAACCGTTCTTTATTCTGGCGTCTGGCCCGTGTACAGCACTCTTTTGTTGTTGTCTTGCTGCTAAACTATCGACATATTATCGAAGTATACCGCACATCGTATCAACATCACTGAAGCGTATATAAACAACGCGCAGAGTGGGTAGAAAAAGTAGAGAGAAAGCAGAGAGAGAGAGAGAGAGAGAGAGAGATAAGAATAAGCGGAGAGTTAGAAAGGGACAGAGAAAGAGCTCACGGGTAGCCATCTATGATCAAAGAGAGATGCCATGAAGATTTCGGCGAGTACAACCATTGATTGGTGCAGGGAAGCACAATAACAACGGATTAGAGTCGCTCAAGGTGTAGCACGGCGAAAGGCTGCATGCGCATTCGCCCAATCCAGCTTTTACATAGGATTCACCCCCATGGCGTCCGTGACGTCACGTGCAAGCCATCTCACCAACTCCGTGCAGTTAGACAAAAAGCTATGGGCCGCGTTAGGCAACCAGAGGAGAGAATCGGATGAAGGACATGCAGCTCTATTGTCTGCCTCTGATCGCCCACCACGCGGCGCTGACGAAGCTTCACAGAAGATTTGTCGCGCACAACGGGCGAGTCCTCCTGCCTTCTCTGCAACACGCAGCCGACTATCGTTACTGATTGAATGTCATGAGCCATGCATAGATGTTCGTTAAGGCACTCCAGCTGTCAAAATTAATACTCAGTCTCCCAATATTCGGCGCGCATCATAATAGTATTCTGGTTTTATCGTGTAAGAACTCCAGAAACAAAATATTTATGCATTTACAAACAATTATATGGACGCTCCAGGCGGCCTTTCGCCGTCCGTATCGCCGTCGCCGGAATGTTCTGGATATACATGTTTACATACATATTTAGATAGAGATAATTAAAAATGCCCGACTGCCGGATTCGAACAAAGGATCTGCGTGACAGGAGCCCAATGATACTCTAACCATTAGGACACCGAAGCTTGCCTCAGCAGGTGGAACAAAACATCTGTAAGAGTCTCCCCGCTTGCCAGAGACGTCTCGTAGCTGCCAGAGGGATGTTCCTTCTATGAATCAGGCATTGCCTCGTGTGCGGCGTCGCGACAATATGTCGCACCCGCGTATACCTTGAACGCCGTTCAAGAAGTTGTTGCTGCTACTGCTGCTGCCCGTCCAACTCGTGCCTCGTGCCAACTATGGGCGATTGGCCAAGAAATTGGTGGGCAACTCCAAGTTAAAATCACACGTAAAATTTCAGGCTGCTATAAGAGCCAATTGACGTTTATTAAAGGTTAAATTACATGTTAAAATGAAGGCAATAGTAGGGAGAACCGATAATCATAAATTGAAAAGCGCGCGCACATACAAAAAGGAACGTATACACAAATTTAACGGGGCATTCGATTAAACCCTACGGAAAATGGTATCACTGCGGAGAAAACACCCCTCTGGCTGATTCCCAGAGGTCCCAAACGAAGTAATCCAAGCGCAACGCTAAACATTGCTATATCGCTATCAATGCTTCGACCTTAGGGCGAAACTGACTTTTTTCACAGCGAAGCTGTCATTCCGGAATTTTCGTCGTGTCGTAACGCCGACAGAAAGCTGTCATCATCTATGGCTCATGCCCCCAAATGCAATGGCTCATGCCCCCGTAAGGTGGAGGCTACAAGCTCTCAGAAAAGTAGAGCCAACAGTGCATACATTCTTTGGAATCACGCGTACAACGTACAGAACCGCATACGTTTCAAATAAAGATCAAACTCGAAACAAGCATCCGAACCACATAATTGACGTTAAGGCGCGGCTGCGCCTACATGCAACGCGAAGCGCGCAGCGCTCCCAACATATATTTTCCCGGTAAAGATTACCGTTGCGGAAGGTGCCGCGGCGACGGCAGCTTGACTGTAGCATACGAAGCAGGGGGTGACGTAACTACACTTTCGTATGTAAAGGAAGAACCCGCCTAGCGAATGATTTGTGTTGTGACAGTACTCTGGGAAGACCACGTATAGTGAGGACTCCTGAAGAGCAGCTTGCATATACGATCGAGGCGCGGCGAATTTCTCTCCTTGGTCCACTCCTTGTAGGTGCACGAAGTAGCAGCGCAAGCCATGTCGCAAGCCGTCGAAGCGCCTTACGCTAATAATTAGGTAAAATACGTGTGAATGTCGCCACGTAAATAATTTAAACCTATACGTAGCAAGAGACACCCGTTCTAGTTGTCGTTTACAGATTCGCTGTCCAACCAACTTCACAGCGTGGATTAGAGACCCCCCCCCCCTTTTTTTTTTAGCATGAGCCCTAACCTTAGCTACACTGCACGTACGGTGTTAGGAAGACGGAGTATAGCCTATAGACCGTATAGACATAGCATACCACAACTCCACTATGCTATAGGTTCGGGGGATTCATGACTCGTTGTTTTCTTCTATCTAGCAAGCGATCGTTCATTGAACTGTCTTCGCCAGACGCTGTTTGGTTTAATCCACCGGCTTTCCTTCTATGCGTTCTGGTGGCCGATTTCTTCTTTTTTTTTTCATTTCCACACCGAACTGCTTTGCAGGCGAGACCTCGCAAACGACGGGGAACGCTAGCGAGACGGAGCAGTCGGCGGCGCCAACGGCAAACGGTAGCGAGCCATCAGACACGGAAGCGGCGGCGACCAAAATTCAGGCCGCCTTCCGGGGCTACATGGTCCGCAAGGAACTCAAACCCGACAACGGACCTGGCAGCGGCGCCATGCACAGGGAGGACCTGGTCGAGTCTCGCTAGTCCTTCACCAGAGCGGCGCTGGCGGCAGCTGGCTGAACTGCGCAGCTCAAAATTTATTTTCCTCGAACCGCGGTCGGAAAGCCGAGACAAGTGCCTTCTATAACACTATGTTCCTTCGCTATTATTTCAGGAGCGCGTGGAAAAGAAAAAAATGAAAGTGTGCAGAGAGTCTATATGTTATATAGTGCGTGCTTGCGTTATTGAATGTACAGAGTTTAGGGAGAGTTGTTTGTCTCTTTTCGACCAGGTGTCATTTCCGGTCGCTGCACGGACGCTTCGGTCCTAGACCATTTTAGTTTCCGTTCGTGGGGGCGTTGTTACCTTGGCGTATAGGAGTCATTTTCCTCGCACCACCTACCTATTCAAATACATGTACGACTGCTTCGCTGTTTGCGAAGTGTCTGTAACGTGCTGTGTGTCGGGCAACGCGGGCAGAAAGGCTTTCGTATCAGCTATAGGACGACACCCCATATATCTTGTGGTAAAATGGTCTATGCAATGATTCCGTGTCTGCCAGCCATGTGGTGTCAACTCCGAAGTCACCAATGTTCTTTTTTTATATATATATACACGGCCGCTGTTCAAGCGTGTTTTACGTTATTATATTACGAGCATTTATAAGTTATAATTTCTCAGTAGACGGCTCCGGGATGGCTTCAAGCGTCGACCGGAGAGGCATGCATGCACTGCCTGTAGATTTTATAAGTGTCCGCGCGGATTTGTCACCCTCAACCGGCGGCTGTAGGAAGTGTTTGTGCGTGACGTCGCGCTACTTTCAGCGGAAGAAAGTTTTGTGACCGTGTGTGCCTTATATTGTCACTTGTTACGACGTGAGTGTGAAAAGAGTAACAGTTTTACCGGCGCTTTCCTTTCTCTCTATTTCACAATAAACGTTGGAGTATTTAACTTGATACTGTCTTCTGCTTTGGTGGGCACCATTCCTTTTTCACAAAACTTGGTGGAAGTGGTGGGACGCAAACATATAGTGCTGAGAGAGAGAGAGCAACTTTATTTTACAAACGGCTCTGTCCGAAGCGTCTTCGCTGGTAACGCGTCACTATTTGTGCTTCGAGATAAGAAAAGTTCCTGAATGTGTGTATATGTCACAACACGCCCGCTGGCGCGTCACTGCCTTCGCATGTTTAATGCGGGTGTCACACGGCGCACTTTTGATCGCGATCGAGCCCGAGCTCGATCGAATTTCTCGGTCGTGATTGGCTCCTTTGCACGAAATACGCGAGAGAGCCGATCGCAGTCGAGAATTTCGATCCGGATCGGTGCCGATCGTGATCAAAAGTGTAAGTGTGACACCGGTAATAGAAGCATAAAAGATTCACCGCGACTATAGTAGGATACAACTTGAAAAAGCAGCACTTGGCAAACAAGGCACAAGGACCACGCGGAGTTGTTTTACTTCGCCAGCCAATCACAGAAGCCAACAAAATCGTCATAAGACCTTTTCAGGTCGTCATACGGTCTTCATACGACCTTTTCAAAATGGCGTCGTACTTGATACCTCAAGTGCGTCTGCTGTTGTCTCTTCGTCGGCGGAAGCGATGAGGTATCCGACAGACATAGACAAAGTGTGTGAAGTTTGAGCATTTCGCTCTTCAGAAGTGCGCGGCACAGTTCATTTCACTGCTGAGCCCGTTTTATTCATGAAACTTCACTGCCAACTGAAGTGAAACTTAGCAATAAATAGTTACAGCGAAGCAAGAGTTCTTTATCAATTCAGTAAAGAGTTAGGCTTTCACCGTACCTCTATAATACACGAGTGAAAACGTATAAAATTATGCCTTTATAATGTTATTTTAACGCGACAGCGTTAAGGAGCTCGTGTCGCAGAAAAGCCGGTGTCGTCGGCGTCGTTGGCCGTGAGCGATAAATCCCAGCAGGCACTTCATGAATAAAAAGCAACTTGCAACATGGGCTGGGTGGGAATCGAACCAGGGTCTCCGGAGTGTGAGACGGAGACTCTACCACTCAGCCACGAGTTTCTTTTTTTCTTTATTTCCTCGTCACAGAAATGCCATGCGAATACATTGTTAAAAGAGAATCAGCTTAGCTTATGCTGACTCTCTGAAATTAATATCGCTTGAATTTCGCCAACTCATCGAACAGCGGCAACCAATCGGGCGGTTCTTTCTGGGCTTTGTACACTTCACGCATGTAGACCACACTTTCAATAAAGTTTTCTCCTACAGAATGGGCATTCACATCCGCATGACATACCGACATTCTTGTGGACCATATACTATGGAGGCTCAGCAGCATAATAAGGTCATATGGAATATCGTTATTGCCTGTGTCTGAGTATCTGATACCACGTGGGGTTATTGGTAATGCTTTCTTCAATGTTCGTTGTAAGATGTCCCAATGAAAAAAGGGATCCCAACAATCAATGAAGACGTGATCGACAGTCTCTGGTTTTTTACACTTTATACAATCGGTGGTCCACGGCACATATATTCCTTTGTCGGCCAGCCAAGTCTTTAGAGGCAAGGTATTTGTGTGGAGTTTGAAGAAGAATGATTTTACCGATGGTTTCACAGGCATTCTTTTGACCCTTTTGAGAACATCATCGCCTGAACCTCCATAGTATGCTAACCTATACATTGGAACTGGCATTAATGAGTCTATCATATCATGGTACAATTTCTTTCTTTTGACGGAACTTAAATATTCTAGCGAGAATCGAACACTAAGCATACGGAAAGATAGCACTACTTCCTGAAGGAAACCTTTCACTGGAGGGGAGTGAACAGTCGAACACGAAACAAGGAAGTCAGGTAACAGATTACCTAATCGCACTTGTGTCATGGTGCGCAAAAATGGATCACTGTGGTTCCGCAAGAACATAAACCGCGATACAATCTGGCGTACAAATAGGTGTGATAGTCCAAGACCACCGCTGCGAACTGATCTGAACAGATTAGAGCGGCTGCAGCGTTCCCAGGTTGAGTTCCAAATGAACACAGCAAACACTCGATGCAGTTTTTGTACATTCACTCGCGACATGAATAGCACTTGTAGTATGTACCATATTTTTGCAACCAGAAAAATGTTGCACACAGTGGAGCGCGCGAACATTGAAAGATTGCGCCCTTGCCATGCCAGCGCTTGTTCTTTCGCCGTCTGTGTTTCCTGTTCCCAGAACTGCTTACTGTCTCTGTAATGCTCAAGCCACGAGTTGGATGCTTCAAAGCGGTACAAAAGCGTCTCTAGTGAATGCGGTGTTGCCTTAGCAACGAGCTGTTTCTAAGGCTCAGGCGTGCGTCGCTTGCTCAGGCGCACATTTCGTTGCCGCGCCGAACGCGGCGCTGCTCGACGCTCACCGCGTCCGATGCGGGGCGCGTAGGCGCTGCGCCGTAGCCCACTGTCTTACACCCCTTGGCGGGTGGACGGGAACGCTGTCGCGTTCCACTCTTGAAGGCGAAGCTTAAGCGTCCTCCAATTTTTTTTTTTTTGTGGTTACCGCGTTGGTTTAGGTAACAGGGAAAGTTTGAAGTACGAACTATTTGCAGCTTCGCGGAGGAACAGTGGCTAGCGGTTATGAGGGCGTAGGCGGAGCTTCGCTGCAGACTTAAGTTGTATCCGACTATAGCAGTTTACGTCAGGTGGGGAGACCCGTCAAAAGCTCTCTCTCTCCAAACCGTATACGCGTTGAAGATTTTACCATTTTACCCTGGCTTCCACTTGAACCTTGGTCCGCGAACATTGTACCGCGAAGCCTTTTTATTTTCTCTCAGCGTAGCTAAATACTTTTACACAAATGGGCGGCTGTCCCTCGTCACGGAGTAACTGCACAGAGTTGAAAGTCCGCTTGGAACGACGTAACACAGACCTCTGTGGCTATGCCATGGTTCTAGTGAGCGTGAGTGAAGTCAAAGGTTCGATTCCCGGACGCATTCCAATGATAGCAGAACGCAGAAAGAAAAAAAAAGGAAAAACGTTTGTGTACCGTGTCCTGGGTGCACCGTGTTAAAGAACCCCAGTTGATCAAAATAATCCGGAGCTCTCCACCACGGAGTGCCTCGTAACCCAGCTTCAGGACGGTAAACACCTGAATATTTGACGACGTGATAAGAGGGGCTGATAAAGTCAGCAGGCTTGGCATAGCGGAGGCCAGTGCCACTCTGATTATCGGCTCCTTCCCATATATATGTGAATATATATAGGCAAGTTATTGTGGCCTGGAATGGAAACGCACAACGAGCACAAATGAAAAAAGCCAACAATCACAAAGGAAAACTACGTAACCTAAAATTCTTTTTGAGATTGAATATTCTAAATTCGAATATGCGTGTTCTAGCAGCGTGAATATAGGACACTTCAATGAGCTTAAACAGAGCTGCTATCGTCTAGCTGTCACTGGTACCCGATTGACACGCACCAAAGAACAATAGGTTTGATGTCGAAATCTAGAATGCTAGTTGGAAATACAAGGAACGTACTGGGAAATAAGCCGAGGTAGGAAATATATAAAAAGAAGGGTCAATCGCTTCTGGGTAAGTTCATAGCAGGCATACGCAGCACTGCTACCTTGTTGCTTCATCTTAACATTTAGTATAAAACAATATACTCAAATTTGTCCCAACGCTGTGATAGGACCAAGTGCACGCCGTTTCGTTCGTCTTGTCCCTGTGATGGGATGACAAAAGCTTTTTTATTCTATGACGGCGGCAGCAGTTGAGAGTTCGAAACTGCAGGTCTGCTGTGTCCTCCCTTCCTGTGCAGTACGCCGACCCGTCAAGTCGTCCTCGGGACTTCTCCTCAGCGGCACTGTCGCCCATAGGCCGATTAAAAACTTTGCCCAGCACTGCCACTGAGGCAATGTGCAGTTGAGCGCTGCACGTGCTGATAACCACATGCACTATACAACGTGCAGCTTTGGCGCTTCGTAATTTATTAAAGGGTTTAGCGCTGACTGTCGCTTGGGTGGTGGCGTCTGTGCATGTATTAAATGGAGGTCACAACAGCCAATAATGTTCCTGTAGGATGAGGACAATGTTCCTGTAGGATGAGGACATCGCGTATATATATATATATATATATATATATATATATATATATATATATATATATATATATATATATATGAGAAGATGGCAGCTTCTGCTGAGAGAGAGAAGGGGGGGGGGCGACATTTATTTCTGATGAGGTGTGGTGACTTCCTCGTAGGGTGGGGCCCTTAGTTCAAGGCCCCATTGGCTCGCGCTACTCCACGTGCGAGAGCCCGCTATATACATCACTCTTAAAACGGTTGCGCCCTTTGGGGTGTGTATTTGTCCCACAACAGTGATCGTCATCTGCCTTGCTGGCGTTTCCTTTCTTGAAATCTCGGCTCTGGCTACTTTCCTGTCGAGAATGCTGCGTCACACTGATAACGCGCATGCCGTTCGTGACTGGGAAGTACCGGGCTCGCAGCGTTAAAGAAAGGAAACGCGGGCAAGACAGATGACGATTATTGTTGTGGGACAAGATACGCCCCAAAGGGTGTAAATTTTTCTAGGAGTGATGCTGCTGCTGTGAATGAGTTGAGAGCTGGAGGAATCACTGTGTGCGTGTGTGCTTCTTTAAAACTTCAGAGCTGAAGGGTACCGTTGTTGGAGCATGAAGCTATAAATCATATAAGACACACACACACGATCGAGCGCACATCGCCCCTGGCTACACATCCTGCAGCGTATGATGCGTGCAGACCGGAAGGCTCGCGTATTGCTGAAAGCCGAAACGGGCTATCTTGCGCTGGTAACCTTGCACTCCGCGATTGAGGCAAATAGCCGGCCACCAAGCGGCACACTTTGCATTGAGGAAACGGCGCTATCTTGGAGCGATCGCAAATGTTTTCGCCGCCGTCAAACACCGTTGCTGGGAGCGCCGTATAGCAAGCACGTGGCGACAGTGAGTAAACCCCGACAACAAGGTTCGCTCGATCTCGGTAAGTTCGTCGACTGCCTCACGACCGATGAGTAAAGCTCACGCCCTGACCGTCGTTCATCGACTGCATCTCGGTGGGAAATGATTTCTTACTGCGTGACGTATAGGACAAACCGCGGCTTTACCCAACCACACACGTGCGCGAAGCGTGTGACACCAAAAGCCGACAGGTGTCGACCAACCGTGACGTGCGTGTGTGTATATATATATATATATATATATATATATATATATATATATATATATATATATATATATATATATATATATATATATATATATATATATATATATATATATATATATATATATATATATATATATATACTGGCGAGCACAGCAGGCTGGTCGGAATGCAAGTTTTCGTATCACTGGCGTGACCGGTCGATTTTGCAGAGCCAACAACGTTACGATGTCGCCAACCCCACAACGCCCAAGCACCGTTCCACATGAAGGAAGATTAGAACAATACTTTGACACCTTTATTTCTGGCCATTTTTAAAAATTAAATTATGGGGTTTTACGTGCCAAAACCGCGATCTGATTATGAGGCACGCAGTAGGGGGTTTACTGGAAATTTCGACTACCTGGGGTTCTTTAGCGTGCCCCTAAATCTAAAAGAGTTGAATGCTGGGCTGGTTGGTATTTCGACGCGAGAACCATCTTGAAGTGCAGCGCAAGGGGTCTGCACGACAGAATTGCGCCTGTGTTCGTCTTCCTTTCTGTTGTGCGGTCCCGTTGCGCCGTATTTCAAGATGAACCTAAATCTAAGTACACGGGTTGTTTTTCTCTTTCTTTTTTTCGCATTTCGCCTTCATCGATATACGGCCGCCGTGGCCGGGATTTGATCCCGCGACATAGCGAGCTTATAGCAGCAGCCACTAAGCAACCGCAGCGGGTATCACTTTTTTTTGTTTTTTGCATTCTTGCCTCCCCCTCTAAAAACATGAAATGTTAATCGAGCTAAATTTTAATAAGTATAGTAGTTAACTAACTAGTGATTGGGTTGCTCAGTTGTCCACAATGAAACTTGTGCTCTTCAGCGTGCCAGAAAAGCTATACTAATGCGCTTTGTGTATAAGGTACCATGTATACGCTGTATAGGTATATATATACGCGGAGTCCGATACTTCAAAATGCGAATTTAAGCGCTGGAAACATCACGCAAAGCCTATAGTAGCATTTTTTTCGTAACGCTGGAGCGAGTCTCGAGTTGTGGGTATTTCAACGAAATAATTTTACTAATGATTATTATTATAATTACTTTAAGGGGGAAGCTCTGGCTAGGGGCAAATTCCGCATGCAAAACGCGGAAGTGCTTGTGCCAAAACCGCTGGACAGATTTGAATGAAATAGGGTTGCATTTGAGGGAGAAAGTTAAATTCTATGGTTACTCTAGGAAGCAGAATTGTGGTTTAGTGCTTGGGAGTTTTTTTTTTTTTAAATAGGATTCGCGAAAATTCGTAATTTTAAAAATACTGAAGCACGAAGCTTGGAAATTCGCAACTCTGCATCAAAAACAGATATGGGAGCTCTGTAAACAGCACCTGTTAGATCATCTAAAGTCGTCGAATTTGATATACAAATTTACAGCTTGCGTGAAATTGTTACAATGTTTACGAGGACTTAGCAAAAGTCGTACTCACAAATTATTGGTGCATTTGTGAACGGTGTTTAATACATAAACTTTATCCGCTTAAGGTGTATTAGCAGGTGCAGTCCACAGAATTATTATATCCTCTGAGCTTAATGAGAATTTTCTTTTTAAGTTTGCAATGTTTACGTTGCAATTTTTGTAGAAGAAATGGCACAAACAAAGTTCTACTTGATAAGGTCAGTAGATGTTAACTTTTCCTTTTACATACAATAAGCCTAATCAAAATTGACTCAGTGGTTGCCGAAAAAGAAGACGATTTCTCCGTTCCCATGTGTTCAGATAGGAGCTCCCGAGCTAAAGCTACCTCTTCACTCCAATAACGATTCATTTTCTTTTTGTACAAGTGTACTTTCCAGGGCCAGATATTATGGTGAATGACTTGTTCTATTTTTCTTTTATGTGAAATTGTGTTTGGACATTAATACAAAGAGGTTGAATCAGCATTATGTGGTTGTCACGAATCAGAGGCGAAGCGTTATAGCTCCTCCTGAACAGCGACATAAGGGGGTGGCGTCTTGTGGCGGTCGTGAACGAGACAAGAGGCCTCATCAAAACAAATAAAGAACAGTAATTTAATGTGATCTCACTGCAACAAAGCGAACTGGTGTTAAGTGACAACTGTTGATCTGTTAGACAAAGAGAGAGAGAGAGAGAAAGTATGAAAGTGACAGTCTCAAAGGGGGGGTAACAATGCAGAACAATTGCGATATGCACTCGTAACATCAACCGTGAACCATATAATTATCGGTACGAGCTAAATTTCTAAAGAGTAATCAGAAAAGAAAATAATCCAGGTGCGGCGCTAAACCGCTAAACCGGCTGCGTCGAGAGTCCGTCCGCACCGATGCGGAGGGACTCCGAAAGTCAGCGCCTCGAGTTACCGGAGACTGCAGCTTTCACGGCGGCTGGCGGGGTTCGGTGTCGGGACGTGATCTCCCGGGACGTGATGTTGGCGGGTTATTAACCCGGGAGTTGCTCGGCGTTGATTTACTATCCCGGGAGCAGACTGCTGAAGTATGAGATCGGCCCGTTTTTATAAACCCCTCGAGGCACCGGCATTCACCTCTATATGCAGACATGTGCAGACGCGCGGTCCGACGCGACTCCACTGGCGGTCACCTGCACTGGCAGGCAATTTAATTAACCCCTTCAGGCTCTGTGTGCACGATTGTGCAAGCAATAAGCACCCGTGAACATAACGTAAAACATGTTGCATGCATGTACAGTCAACAGCAAAAGTTTGCGGGATACGGTTTCCCCTTCAAATGTGAATTCCTGCACTGTTAAAGCATAACACTTCGTATTTAATGAATCACTGTGTAGGTGGCGAAGACTACTACGTGTTGGGACATTCCATTCGAGGCTGTGTGACCATGCTTCGCGAGAACTCAGCTTCATGGCAGATCCTGCGTCCCGTAAACTTTTGCGGTTGACTGTATATTAATATACTTCGCGCAATGGAGCTATGCTGCAAGTTTGAATAAAACGTCTGTAATGTTTCAGCAGAACGAGTTGCAAAATAGACGGCATGGACGTTTGCTCTCGGTGTCCGTATGTCGTTATGAAGCGGGTTCACTTCTTTCGTTGTTTTTCACAACGTTTTACATCAGACATAATTTTGAAGTGGCTAAATGGGTGGTTTCCGAGTGCGCTAGACTTTAAATAGTGCCAGACTTGAAAAAGGCCGCCGTGGCAGAGCAAAACAATTACGCGCAGAATCTCCTGCGGGAGTTACCTAAATGACGCGTATACAGCATTCGCGAATCCCCTGCTGTTTCGTCTTCGTATGCTGCTGTGTTTGGTATAGCTGTGAGAAGCACCGCGAAAGAATCGCGAAATGGAGAAGCGAGATTTGCGGTACCGATATGTAAACTGAGACCAGCATGAGACGACGAAGAAGAGGCAAAGCAATGTTCACTCATATTATGTGATGTTATATGATGGTGATGCCGCTGCTTCGTGAAAGATGAGCACTGGCCGATGCGTGCTGTGGTACGCGACGTAATTGGACAGTGTCATTTTTGGTAAACATCCTACCCAGACGTGGTCAACGATGCTGCCTCCTCTCAATGCGAACCATTATCACCCTTGACGAACTGTATTCCCGCTGCGGGTATATACGTATGACGCGGCCGCGCGGGCCCTGTCTTGAAAGCGATCTGCGATGGGGACAGAGTGCACCGAGTGCTGATAGCTTCGTGTGCGCTGTGTTCTCGACGCTTAGTTCGCATTGAAGCTAGAGGCAGCACGAAAGTCAATTCGCTCGCTGCTGCGGGCTCCTATCTTGAAGGCGATCTCGTCTTACGTGACGGCCGGCCGGCCGGGTTTCATCGTTGAGATAGGCAAAGCATCTATAGCAGAAAGCATCCGACGTCGTTGAGCATCCTTAAGAAGCGCCTCACACCTGCCAAGTCCACTTGTTTAGCACCAGTCGAATCTGACGTTCTTGTCTAGAGTTCGCATGGAGTTCACATTCTGTAAGCTTGCCAACACTCACAGAAGAATTGAAAATTCTTAATTGGTTATTCAGCTGTTCACTTTCTTGTGATTCTTATGATACAAAAAATGTGGTGAAACCAAATGTTCAATAACCAGAGTTAACTGGGGCCTGGATGGGTTACTCACATAACAAAAGAATAGTAACGGACGCAGACAGCTTCGCGTAGTCGGGGCGTGCTCTCATGTCGTGGCTCAGATAGCGGTCACGTTCACTGGCGAACAATTTAACCCCGCACTAAAGGACTGTCAACGGCGCACACAGCTCATGCAGCCTGCCCTGTAATGTGACACTGTGTAAGTGCTACTTTTCAATGAACCCCTTTGGCGAACTCTTAATTGGGTCACTGCGTATGTGCCACTTCTAAAAAAATATATACGAATTCCTTTAATATATTTTTTTTCGCTGGTGAACGGAATAGAAGCCGCCTCACATATGTTCAGACAAAACACTGCAGGATTTGCGTAAGCGACACGAATAAAATCGTACATGGCAGGAGTCAGTATAATTTCTTTAGGCGGCGATGCAGGTGAGCACTCATCACGAAGATGTGCGATCGACGAGTGCAGACACAGTTAAACCGCCAACGCCAAAGTCGATCAACTGTCGTCTTGTATATAGGCAGTATTTACGGGGAGAGCATTCGAGGTGGAAGTCGATGATGCAGCATCACCTCTAAGAGCTGCGTCATCCCTTAGTTTTCCTGTCCAAGGCTGAGAGACGAGGTCGGGCGTCGTCGTTGAAGGGAAGGAGAAGGCGACCTACGCGCTGGCGGCGAACAGGAATGGCGACTTCGCGGCAATCGCGGCATCGAGGTTGTACGGATCAAAGGAGGATGGGAGTGGCGGTAGCTGCTGTCGGCGCGGCTAGAAGTGACACACCGGGTTCTCAACGGCGAAGACCAACGGAAATCGTTAGTAGCCGACTGGAGCGGTATACAGTGGCATTTAACGGCCGATCATCTACAGTTCTCCATACAGCCGGGTTACGACGGTGGGTGTGGAACCGTTGGTCCTGGCGCGGAGATCATGGGAGAAAGTCAGGTGTCCGTGAGTTAAAGACGGCCGCACACAGGGAAACCCGAATTCGAGAGTTACTGCTGCACGATGGACCGAACCATGCAGGGAAAGTGACGGCACGGAGAAATCCCTGAGGTCGTCCTTGAGAGCAGCAGGAGCCATCGGATGATCCCTTCGACTTATGGGCGAACAAGCCGTGCAAGCTTTGTCGGAGCCGGCGGCCATGCATGGGGAAGCAGATGCAAGCAGCAAGTTTCCATAGTCCACCAGTGAGACTTGTGTATATGCTGAGTCTTCCCTATGTTTCCCAATTCGTGTTCGCACAGGGACGCCGCAGCGGTGTTTCGTAGCAGGCCTTCCTCATACGACGGCCCTTGGCCTGCTCAAAAAGCCGACATTCCCGTATTATGCTATCGACTTTCGCGCAATTTCGGGACACGTAAAGATATTTAACGCGTCGTCCGCTATTCCATTGAACACGTGTCCGACCTTCTCAGACTCCACCATGTCACTGTCGATTTTCCGACAGAGCGCGAACACGTCCTGGATGTATAGGACATGTACACGCGGGTCCGTGAACGACGTCGTTCACGGACCCGCGCTCAGTATTGAGCGCTGGACGCCACGTCTTTATTTGCTGCTACATATGGACACAAGGCTTTCCCGAACAAATCGCGCAGTTCTTTCTTGCTGGTGTCCCAACTTCCAAGCTTCGCCTAGTGGTTCTCGAACCATATACCAAGCTTTGACATGCCTTTAAGATAAAACAGTACGGTCGCCGGCCAGCATGAGTGTCAGGTCCCAACCGTTGTGCTGACTAACGTGTTCATAACATCCCAATCAATATTCAGCGTAGACATCATCCGTACCACAGAACGTTCGCGGGTCTTATGGATGCAAAAGGACGGTCGTTGATGTCACTAATTCGGTCGCAGGCTCGGCGGGCATCGTGGAAACACCGAAGCGACCACCGCTGCGGAGCTTCGTTGCCCGCACA
The DNA here is from genome assembly GCF_038994185.2 of Dermacentor albipictus. Lineage (NCBI taxonomy): Eukaryota > Metazoa > Arthropoda > Arachnida > Ixodida > Ixodidae > Dermacentor > Dermacentor albipictus. The sequence goes on along the minus strand of NC_091824.1, from coordinate 93,375,459 downwards.
TCCACCGAAACATCACGGGGATCACAGGTACGTAGAAGTATACGAGAGAGTATTTACAATATATGCAAGGCACCCGCCGTGGTTTTAGTGGATATGGTGTTTGCTGCTAAGCACGAGGTCGCGGGATCGAATCCCGGCCACGGCGGCCGCATTTCGATGGGGGCGGAATGCGCAAACGCCCGTGTACTTAGATATAGGTGGGCGTTAAAGAACCCCAGGTGGTCGAAATTCCCGGAGTCCTCTGCTACGGCGTGCCTCATAATCAGAAAGTGGTTTTGGCACGTAAAACCCCGTAATTCTTTTTTTTTGGGGGGGGGGGGTCGGGGGGGGAGGAGAAGGGGTGCTTGCAGAGTCTATAGCGGCACAATTTCTAGGACGTGCACAAAATGTGCCATGTCAAATTGTTTTTGGCCTTTCACTATACACAGGGTAAAAGTGACTGCATGATACAATGCAAGACGGAAAACAAAAAAAAAAAGAAAGGCGAGAGATTAGAATTTCAAAAAACGCAAGCCAGCAGGTATTTGACGTCAGTGCCGCCGGCTTCCAGAACGTAGAAATTATATCGAACCGAGGGAAATTTGGATCATCGTGCGGGTCAGTGTTCGACGCGCGTACTTTTCCGGAACGCCATGACATTCAGGCGATTACGACGATAACAAAAAGAAGTGAAGTCTCCATCAAATTTTCGCTACTCTTTCTGTTGTCTTGAAGTGACCTTGGCGGTACACTATATACGATTCCTTTATCTCTTCTTTCGCGCCTTTCTTTTCGCGCCTGGTGCTGTCGTAAGCACATTCTTTATATAAGCGAGTTCCAGTGAGGTGAAACAAAGATTAAGGCACGTCAAGCTATTTCGGATCTCTGTCACCGTTGGCGTGAGTAAGCAGCTGTTTGCACCGCCTGCGAACGAACGGTGGTGGTAGCTTCTCGCTACAATAAGAGATGTGTTCGCTTCACGTCGAAAGGCAGTCGTCGTGGCGATAAGGTGTATCTATTGGCAAGGCCTGGAAGGCGCAATATGTATCGGCTATGAGATTTTTTACGAATCGCTTTTTTTTTTAGGAAGGAACAGCGAAGGAAGTGAAATACGCCAGATATTTGAGAAAGCACGTTTCCTGAGAGAAAAGAGTGGTAATTCCTGGCTCCGTGCCGGAAGGAAAGACGCCATACCATCACTTGCAGAGTCGTCATGCAGAAAACAACAATGTTTCATTATTGCTTTAAGAAATAACGGTCGCCGTCCTTTTCTTTCTTTGGTGGGAGAGGGGGGGGGGTGGCTTCACGTGGCAGTCTTTGACCAGAAACAAGTGCGCATTGAACGTAACTATGGAGGGACAAAAGGAAATTCAACAGCTTTCTAGGGGGCGACCTTGCAGAATCACAACCCAATTTCCAGCGAAGCTGTGTTTTTTTTTTTAGCAGTTGCAATAAGAATTTAATTTGCCTGTAATGATATAATACACCTTAAACCTTGCCCCTATATGACCAGCCTGTTTGAAACCTTGGCCGCATGTAAAGCTATTCATATTTGCTTTATACCATATGTGTGCTAAGAAATAGGAGGGAGTGGCAAGAGAAACAGAAAACAGGAGGGGGGTAAATGACAGTGACGACAGTGACGGCAGTAGTAGTAGTAATAATAATATTTGGGGTTTTACGTGCCAAAACCACTTTCTGATTATGAGGCACGCCGTAGTGGAGGACTCCGGAAATTTTGACCACCTGGGGTTCTTTAACGTGCACCTAAATCTAAGCACACGGGTGTTTTCGCCGCATTTCGCCCCCATCGAAATGCGGCCGCCGTGGCCGGGATTCGATCCCGCGACCTTGTGCTCAGCAGCCCAACACCATAGCCACTGAGCAACCACGGCGGGTTAGTAGTAGTAGTAGTAGTAGTAGTAGTAGTAGTAGTAGTAGTAGTAGTAGTAAAGTAGTAGTAGTAGTAAAGTAGTAGTAGTAGTAAAGTAGTAAGTAGTAGTAAAGTAGTAGTAGTAGTAGTAGTAGTAGTAGTAGTAGTAGTAGTAGTAGTAGTAGTAGTAGTAGTAGTAGTAGTAACATTAGTAGTTATTTAGCTCAGGAGGAGTCGGCCAGCCTATATGGGGAGGCGTTACGGCCATGCCTCAGGGGATCCTTCAAAGCGGAAAAGGCAAAGGGAAAATGGTTGATGTAGACGCCGCAAGTGTGCGGTCCAGAGAGTCAGTCGGAGCCGACGACATGGTAACGAACACACTGCACGGTGTTTGAAGGAGTGCGAATGGCAGTGGGCTATAGGGAAGGCATGGGCTGCAGTCCACCGGTGCGATTTCGCTGGAGTACCGACGCAAGGGGATGAGAGCATGCAGGCAGTAGGAATGAGGCCAGGGTACGAACAGCTCTGTTACCTGGTGGCGCAAGTGTATAGTCCAAACCACGTGCACAGTGGTAGAATTGTATAGTTCCAGCCAACCAGACGGAGTTCAGTAGGTGCGCGCAGCTGTAAGCTGTGCAAGTGGATATGTGAGGTAAGACGAACACGGTGGTGATGAAGAGTTGCGCTGTAAAAAATATGGCGTTATGGTCCCTTTTAGGCATGCAGGCCCAACGATAGCGAACATAAGCGTTCATTATCTTTGCTCGTTCGAGTGAACAGCTAGGACAATGCGTTAACTCTTCTCGGTATTTCCTCTGTCGATATCTTCCCAGCGTCAGCGATTCTTTAGCTCGGGAGCTCCTATCTTTGTATAATTGGCAACGGATCAAAAATCGTTTTTTCCGGCAACCCCTGCATCGATTTTGATAGGGATTGTCCCCTTTAAAAGAAAAAGTTAGCATCTAGTGCCTGTGGAAGTAGATTGTTTAGCCCATCAATTAAAAAAATTGATGAAAACTGCAGAATTTCGAAAAAGCTCATGTATTAGGTTTAAAAAACTCTTTAACGCAGCAACAAAAAGCGATATCACGACTCTGTAAACTGCACCAAATAATACATGTAAAGCGGTCAAAATTGTTGTATTGCACACCACTCTGAAATATATCACTAAATTGTGAGTAAGAGTTTTGCAAATCCGTCGTAAGCACTAACCATTTCACCTAAGCTGCAAATTCATAGATAAATGTTGTCCGCTTTATATGCTCTAGCAGATGCAGTTTACAAAACCACGACATCAGTTTGGTGCAGAGTTACGGGTTTGTAAACTTCATGCTTCAATTTTTTTGAAACTTACCAATTTTTGGAAAATTCTGTAAGCACTTCCAGGCCATAAATGTAAATTTCGCTTCTGAGGGTCACTAGAATTTAAAATTTTACTCTCAAATGCAGCAGATTTTGTTGAAGTCGTTCCAGCAATTGTATCATGAGTATTCCTGCGCTTTACATGTATTTGAATAAGAAAATCGCAGTTGTCCCCAAGCTTTCATGTGCGATTTTCAGACGATGCTACATGAAGGCGAAAAGGCGTAGAGAGAAGAAACTTCGCAGGAATCGAGCATACCTCATGCAAATAGTGGTAGAAGCATTGAACAGTGTAAAATTTAGTCATAACGGCCACAAACATCAATAATTATAGTTTATTGTGTAGGGTATGGCATCGTACCGTACGACTCGCACTGGTGGATCCTGAGCAAGGATGTTACATTTTAAACGTCCTTGATCCAGAGCAGGGGTTCTGATTAGCCTGGGGGGGCACGCCATCCGAACACATGCCTGCATTTCAACGCTGATTGTACTGCGCGTGCAGATTCTACCCGTACACAATTGCCGTTCACAACAGCGTCCATTCGGGTAAACCGCGCAAATAATTCCGTTTAATGTTTGTGTGCCGATTGCCAGATGGCGCTTTTTATTATTTAGCTTCTGGTGACCTTGTGGTACGTTTGTCTATGCAAAACACGAAACTTCATTATCAGGGCTCTAGCCATTGCTCTAGTGCAGTTTGTAGGTCTGCATGGGCCTGCAACCGTTGCGCGAGGAGGTTGTTCTGTGTTTACGGCGCTTGCGGCGCTCCCTTCCTTTCAACGTGACGACGAGATCCCTTGCTCCTCCCCTGTCCGCACCGCCCTCTCCCGTTGTCTGCAAATGCCGAGTGTACTGGAGCACTCGGGCGCTTTGCGTCTCAATGCCGTGTCGGGCGTATTATTCCGCAGCGCGATAGAAATCGAGTAATGACAGCGCTGCTATGAAAACTGGTCACAGTGGAATGCATGATGACGACCCTCTTTGTTGCTGCGAGTACATCTCCGAAGTAGGCGAGCGATCTCACATTTTGGCATGTCTATGCGACTGCGAAGCCTTAGATACCGCGTTTGACAGGCGAGTGCTCTTAATGCAATATTGTTCTTGCTTATCGATGTCAATGAGGTCCGTAGCGTTATCGCATTGAAGGAGCTTGCAGCCGTTCACCTGCGGAGTTGCTTCTTTGTGAGAACCGATGTGAGGCTGGTTCTGACGAGGAAACATGTCCCTGTGTTCGCCGGTGTTTTGCTGGTCCTCGCTCCGTCTTTCCTCAAGCTCTCGGCTGGCTGGTGTCTTGGCGCTAACCGGAAATATTCGAATGCACTCAACGTGATGTGGGCGTCAATAAAATTTCCTAATCGTTTTCGACGCTGCGTAGCGTGCTGATCGCGGGCTCACCTACCATTTGTTCCTTCTCGCTTACCGCAGGCTCCTGAAGTGCCGTCGGGTTCCCGCACCTCACTGGTCGCTCGTCAAAGACACGGTGATGGACCGGATTCGGGTGCCTTGGCTCGGTGGTGCGAAGCGGGTGGAGACTGATGTCATCTCGCCGATCATCCTCCTACCATCGGCCCTTTTACTGGCCTGCCATAGCTGGACAATGCTCATGATCACCTTTGCGGCACTGCCGTTTGCTCTCTTCTTCATACATCGGCGCTGTTCCAGGAACAGAACGAGAACGAAGTACGTAGCGTTTGTCTTGCGACGTTGAACGTAGTGACTTGAGGCATGGGCACCCATCAACCTTTTAACATTGTCTACTGATAGTACATTTTACTGTATTTGGACCGGTAGGTTAATCCGTGAGATTAAGTTCCGTGAAATGGGCCTTAGCTAACAAATTTGTGGCCCGGCCTTACGATCATTACATTTGCATGCCTCCTTGTGTCAGAGTGCCAACGAGCAGCTTGTAAATGGCACATTATAAGGGAGCATTTTGCCTCTTAAATGTATGTTAATTGAGTGCTGATTAAGTGTGCGCAGTTGAATTTGGTTTCTATTGTAGTTCTCGCAGTTATCAAGGAAGAGTGTCGAGACTGTATGTACTGGAGTGTAGAAATTGTAACGTAGATGTAACATGGTTTACACATCTCTTGTGTCAACATAGTGGTTGACAGTTGTGAAAAATGGCAGACATTTTGTTAATGTGCTGTCTACATAGTTCTTTAAAATATGCCTAAGGAATCTCTAAGTATGTGCAAGAGGCTGAATTTCACACGGAAAACCAAACATACCCCTGCAATATGTCTCATTAATGTTTGTTTTTGTTTTATCATACTAGGTTGTTTTACGTTTACCTCTGCAATATATTGTTTATTGCAAAAAAACTATGGACCATAATGGCAGTAGAGTGTGTGCCCAAAGCGAGCAAAAGTGTACGCAGTGGCGTAGCTAGGTCGTCTGGCACCCGGGGCCCTTAGCTCTTCTGTCACCCCCCCCCCAGGTGTAGTCGAGGAAGGCGAGGATATGGACAATTTTTGGGTGTCTTCAGACGTATATGACACCCCCCCCCCCCCCCCCCACGGCTGGCCCCGTGCACCCGGGGCCCCCGGCCCCCCCTGTTGCTACGCCACTGAGTGTACGTAAGGTTATCTTCCATTAATTCAGCCTAATCAGTACAGATAATTGGTTAAAGTTATATCGGTGTCACACGGTCATGTTCGGTCGTGATCAAGCCCTCTCTGGCTCAAAATTCTTGACCACGATTGGCCCCCTCCCACAGCATGTGCAAAAGCTAGTCATGACCAATATGTTCGATCCAGATTGGGCTCGATTGCAATCAAACGTGCACCGTGTGACCCCCACATAATATTGTTGTTTATATTTACCAGTGGATTCAACATACGCAATAAAATCAACTTTCAGTTGCATGAAATACCTCACAGTGGTGCTAAGTTCTGATGATGCAATGCAATAATTCACTACAAGGCCTGTGCAATGTTGTCATTGTACAAAGAAAACTGTTTTGTGAGTCTAAGTCCAGCTTTGTCTAGGGTTGATGTTTTGCAAAGGCTTACAACTTGCAGAGTATCAGCAGCCAAGGAAGCCTACTGACAAAATCGTGTGCATGCTAGTGGGTGTACAGACAGCAGTCATACTTCCAGTGCCTTATCAACCAGGCTTCCTTACCTAATATGAGGACAACATGGATGTTCGTAAATAATTTATGAAGCACCCAAGTTATTGGTGGCTCTTAACTCATGCTGAACTAGTGAATTTACCCTGCTGCTTGTACTTTGTCAGGCAATGGGGGTAGCCACATGCTGTCATATGCTCATCATATATGTGGACTGCCATATGTTAGTATACACTATTGCATGCCCTTGGTGCAATGCAATGGATTCAGTATAGTTGTGCTCATACCATTTGCCGCTTCACTTACCAGGCATCACCAGGCCTGCTTCACTGAGGTGCAACAGTGGCAGCTTCTTATAACAGTAGTGTTACCCGCCGTGGTTGCTCAGTGGCTATGGTGTTGGGCTGCTGAGCACGAGGTCGCGGGATCGAATCCCGGCCACGGCGGCCGCATTTCGATGGGGGCGAAATGCGAAAACACCCGTGTGCTTATATTTAGGTGCACGTTAAAGAACCCCAGGTGGTCAAAATTTCCGGAGTCCTCCACTACGGCGTGCCTCATAATCAGAAAGTGGTTTTGGCACGTAAAACCCCAAATATTATTATTATAACAGTAGTGTTTGTGGGCTCTTGACTTGCTTGAATGCGTCTGGAGCCGCTGGCATCTAACATAACATGTTCAGCAGATAGTGGTTTACGTCAGTGCATAGTGGCTACTGGAGAATCATCACATCTGGTGAGCAGTGTGCCTTCACATAATTATTTATGCATCAGAAACACTTACAGAATCATTTGATGTTTGCCCAAGGGTTAAGTACTGTGTTTTGTCCTTTAGTCAAGGCACATGATTTTTATAATTATTATGCAAGTGTAGAGCAACTGGTACGCTTTGATAAAAGTTTGAGGTACGTATGTACTAGACCTGGATCACGGTGGTCACCCGCCATGGTGTGGATCAAATCTTGGTTGCCACGGCTGCATTTCGATGGGAGCGAAATGCAAAAACGCCCTTGTACCATGCATTGGGTGCACATTAAGTAAAACCTCAGGTGGTCAAAATGAATCCGCAGTCCCCCACTATGGTGCGCTCTGTAATTAGACTGTGGTCTTGGCACATAAAACCCCTGAATATAATTCATTTTTTTTATTATTTCTGTGTCGCAACCCTCAAGTCACTCCAGGGTTTTAAACCCGTATGCTTAAGGATCATATGATGCATAGTGTAATCTTGTCGAGCCTATCATTCTAAACACTGTTGGAGGTATGAAAAGGAAGAGTTGCAGTTCCAAGTCTCCACAGTTATGCAAACTATTGCTCCCTTTGTTAAGCATTTCTCTGTACATATTCATGTGTAATTAATCTATAAAATTTTTTTCTTTCATGATCCGTTCAGTAAAGGGCATGCTTGCATCAAAGACTGCCTGCATAACAAGTCAGAAGTAGGCTAATTTTCAGGACAAGTGGTTGAAAATCTGAAGTTTAGTTGCGTAAAATGCTAAAACTGATGTAAATGTTTGTAAGCTCTACCACAAGTGCAAACAACCCTTTCCCATTGAGTTGATGTCCTATTCCCTTAAATTTCTGATCAGAATAGCAGAGGTGCTGGGTGCATACATGGAAAGCAGTAACATGTCACCAGTGCAGGCACACAAGACACTAGGCCGACTTACACTGCGAGAAACCATAAAATATAATACTAGAAAAAGTTGGGTATGTTTGTGAGCTACTAATGTTGTTAAATGTTGAGTTTCTTTGCAATGAGACACGTAGAATTACAGTGCTAACTTTGGCATGTGAACACCACAGTGCCCATGATCTTCTTGTTTTCTCACTGAATGAAAGTTACTTTGAGAAAACATCTTGCACTCTTGTTCCATGACTCCCTGTCTATCTCTTGTTGCAGGTTCTTCCTGTCATGGACTGTGTCATCCCTAGTGGTGCTGCTCGGCGTATTCCAGCTTGAAGTGGTACCTTACCTGGAGATTCTCTTCTCTGAGAACACTGTGCTCATGCTGGCAGTTGGCTTCACCTGTCTGTGTGCATACTGGGTACACAACTGCCCGCCTGATGTCCTGGCTCCAAGTATCACCGCAGAGCCTGTGGGCAAGTCGGCTGAAGCGACAGCATGCAGTGTCAGTGTGCCCTACACAGAGACTGAGGATTCCAAGTGCTCTGTGTGCCAAGTGGTGCAGCCACCACGCTGCAGCCATTGCCACCTCTGTGGTCGCTGCTTCCTCAAGAGGGATCACCACTGTGTCTGGTGAGCTATGCGCTTTTGCCAGCAAAAGCCATTCAGCAACTTGCTACTTGCTTTGTAGGGTTAATAAGCTTGTGCGGTAAGCAAACTCTGGCATCACAAGCGGCATCCCACATTTGTGTGCCCACATAAGGCATGAGCCAACCAGAATGGTTTGTGCTCCTGAAAGCAAATAAATGAAAACACGAATGGAAACACTCAGAAAGGGCATTTGTTGCTCTTTGTGTACATCTGTGCCAGCTAGACAAATTGCAAGGAATAGCTCCGTGAAGTGATTACACTAAGAAGTAAAAAATAATGTTCAACTTGTCACGTGAGCTTACTGAGTGAATGTTTACCCATGCCAGAACCTGAGGCCTAGGTCGCGAGTGGTTTGGCTCACTGGAATAAGCCATATACGAACAATCGCATTTGCCCATGGTGGTACCATGCTCTCAAAATGAATGGGGCAGTCATGTAAAGCTCACTGAACCATTGAAAGAGTAAGGAAGCAAATTCCTCTTATACTGCCTGAACCAGCAGTGGAATGCTTAAAACATTTACCGTTGTAGCTGCCTAAATCTGACAAATTGGCTCCTGCTGTCATGTGTATGTCAAACGCATTCACGTGGAGAACTTCTTCCAGGAATAATGGCAGGTGCCATCCGTGACGCCGTTTTTGGCAAGCCTTCCCTTCCTCCCTCCTGAGCACCAAGGTCGCGTGCTTCCTCCGAGCAGATGCACACACGAAGGCTGGGCACTTCTTCCTCCCCGGGGATGGTGGAGCATTTGTATATACTGAGTGGGGAGGTCCAAGGAACCATGCCGCCTGATTGAAAGTGTGACGTAATGGTCACGTGGTGCACTCTCCTTCCAGCAGGGATGCGGATTTCTCCCAATGTGAATACTGCTTCATGCATCGAAGACGTGTATCAGGAGATGTGAAAGAGTGAAGCATCTCTGTGGCTTATAGTCATCATCATCATCAGCCTGGTTACGCCCACTGCAGGGCAAAGGCCTCTCCCATATTTCTCCAACAAGTATTATAGTATTGACGGCTAACCTTGTAATATCAAAAGGTTATGAACCTTATGGCTGTGACAGGTGTCATAATACGTAAAATATAAATGCTCCATGCTGTCACAGCCTTCTTCAGCTAAATGAATGAACATGGCTTTGAAAGAATACGAATACAAGCCGATACATTGTTGCTCTTTAATTGTCCCTTAAAAATTGCAAGTTAAAACCGATAAAGTTAAAGCACCTTTAAGCTTGAGTGGAACTGTATTAACAATGATAACCCCAACCATGCATGCAAGTGTGCACATTGCTGCTGGTAGCAGGTTTGTCACAAAATGTAAAAGCTTACGCATGCAACAAAAACAGCAACAGGAACATGACCAAAAAATGTGGCAACTAAACATGAAAGGGTGCTTTAATATGTTGTTGCATGCAAAGTGCTCTCTTACGTGGCACTCAAATAGTGCTGAGTGAGGATCTTAAACCAATAAAATCTTGTGAAGGCTGCCACATAAAATTATCTGTGTCCTGTAGCAGCATTCCTGTCGCTTCAGAGAATGCTTTGTATAGCACAGCATGGCCGATATTGCTTCATCTGCTGTCTGTAGGGTAGCTTTAGAAACAGTGTGTCCAAATTTCGCAGATGCTGTTTGACCTGCATGCAACAGCAGTCGGGTTCAGTGCATGTGTAGTGCCCAAGAGCAGCTTTTTTGATTGTGCTAAGGCTCGTTTTAGCATATGCAAGCCGTTTGCATCCACAATTTCTAAAACTCTGATACGGTGGATTTTCACTAATTCAACCCTGACAAGACCGACGAAGTTAATTCAATTATCTAGTGAGTCGAATTAAACAAGATGAGTAAAAAATGTCAACATATCACCGATTTAATGACAGTATTTGCCAGAGTCTAACATGCCCCCGAATCAATTGCATAGCCACATTCTTTATGTTCAAAGTAGAAAACTAATGTAGAAGTGACACTAAACGCCTAAATTGAGTAGAAATTTAGTGCGCACCTGACTGCTTAGCAAGAAAATTGTGTTTCACAATGGCAGCCTGCTTTCCTAAAGTTTGGTTCGCCACACTGTTTTAAAGTCAGCTTTGCCGCAATACATCCGTGTTCAGCGGTAAAGCGTATAAACGCTGCAAAGGCAGTTTTGATTTCTTGACCTATTGCACCGTGCAGGCAATCCTAGGCCCCATTTTCATGAAGAAAAAAAAAAGCCGCGCATTATAATCGGGTAAATAATGTAATCAGACATTGTGACATACGGTTGCTGCTTGAAAATCTTCCCAGGGCAGGCCAAAAATAGGCGTTTTTGATTGGAGATGACGTATGTTCAATGCTTTCCCTGTACTCAAAGCGCCACAAAAGTGGGTGCTGCTGCTATTGCAGTCGCTACAGCGGTCACCATTGGGGTCGGTTTGCGAATGTGTAACCAGCCAAGTTGAAATGATCCAGCAAAGGCCAATTTTAGGATTGAAATAACAAAAGTTAGGGCCCATAGAAGGTCTTGGTGCTGGACGGGGCCTTTGGACAGGATCGAATTAATTTAAGCCTACTGTAGAATGTTGTAATCAACTTACTAAAGTTCAGTAGCACAGATGTAAGAAGAAATTTGCTAAGGAGTGTAGTAGAGAGTGAGAAGTGCTGAAACGAGTATCTCGAATGAAATGGATTGGGTCATGACTGCTGTGCCACCAACACTAGTTCATATTGATTCGAATTGTTTACACCTTTATCAGCTTCTTTTTTTTAAGTAAGGGATAAATTATTGTTTTCCTGTGGTTCTCAGGTCATAGTTTGCCGCAAATATCTGGTGTTCTGTAACACATTATTTTCCAGTGCCTTGAAAGTAAAATCGATGATTGCTACATGAGTGTTTCAGAGGAAGACCACATAGCATAGCTATTGTACTGGAAAGTTGCAAAACCATGTTGCTTACCTTGGGATATGCTTATTGATGTACAGATGTTTTAGTGCACGGTGAGAGGCCCAAAGAATGCATTGATTACTTGCCACTTTGTGGAGTGGTCAGTGACCATTTCTCAGGTGTATTCTGTGTTGTGCTAAGCACATTGCTTTTGAATCATGTGGTGCCAGGTTGGACACGTGCATTGGTGAAAAAAACCACCGAGCTTTCATCCTTGGCCTGGTTGGCCTGCTGGTGTCTCTGGTGTACGGCGCAAACCTTACCCTGACTACTGTCTGTCGGCCAAAGATGCTTTGGGACACTTTTCTCATTCCGGACAACTGCTTCGAGGTTTATGAGGACATTCAGTGAGTGCACTTTCTTTGTGGCTGCATGCAAAACTTTCTTACCCATCTAAAAAAGTATAACTAACCTCCCTCCATGTTTGTAATAAGACAGAATTTTTTAAATTCTGGCTTTTAAACCTGACAACATTAAGAACACCTTGAAGCTGCAGAAATGCAATATCAGCCTGTCAACCGATAAAAAAAAAATGTTAAAAAATTACCAAAGCAATCTCAAAGTTAAACCTCGTCGAATACTCGCATAATGCTTATACTCTTCCAGTGGCAAACGCTCTCGCCATACTTCTGGCCACGAGACCACTAATTGTTATTCCAAAAGCAACATTGCTGTTCATTGGCAGGTTTGCAATGGCACATGGCCATGTTTTCATTTCCTTTTTTTCATGTTCGATATGCATAGAGACGGCAGATCGGACCATATTTCTGCCTAAAATCATGATTAGCTGAGGTAAAAACATGTTTCAATCAATTCAGCTGCACCGCTCATTTTATGCGCCTCGTGCTCTTCAAGCACATTTTTCAAGGTGGCAGAACTCGTATAGATGACTAATAAAAGTTATATGCGTGTTGTCAAACCACTGTAATAGTAATAATTAGTAAAGTGCTGAATATTCAACCCTTCACCTTTTATCTGCAAGATTGCAAAGCAGACCTCAAAATGGCAGATCTTTGCGCGACATAATTCCCTGTGGTGGCATGTACAGTCAATCAGAAAAGTCTACGGACCACGAGATCCGAGAAAAAACTGAATATCTCCACAGCCTCACAATGCAGCCTGGTATTTGCATTTCCAGCCTCCACTAGTACATGTAAGCAACACTATGGTGTGTGGGCAGCTTTACTGGCTACTGTTAAAGGCTGCTCAGGAATTTTCAATGTTTTCATGGGGTCCTGTGGTCCGTAAACTTTTGTTGTCGGCTGTGCATTCGGTGGTCAAAAGTATGGCCGCCAGAGGTAGTGAGGAGAAAACAAATTTCTTTCTAGAACCCAAAATCGGAGTACAGTCTGGTCATTGCAAACATTGCAATGCATTAGTTAGTTTCGTGTCCTTGGTTTGAGTTTCCAGGAAACTTGTTCTTGCAGAACCCCTGGTTCACACACGTTTCATTATGGGTCTACAGTGTATGACAGTTAACGAGCTCCAAAGCTGCTCTTTGTTCTTGCAGCTTTGTCTGGCCACATCAGGTAGTAGTACCACTGCTCTATAACACTTCTTTCATTGAGGCCATAAAGCAAGAATAAGCAGTAAAGACACCTAATTAGGGAGTTTTAGATTTTGCATATGCAAAGTTAGGAGATGCAAACTGCCGAGCTTACAAAAGAATGCAAAATGGTGTACGAAAGAAATCAGGCTGGGCATGGCACTTTGTGTAGACCAGTTTGCATCTGCAAAATCTAAATGTCCCTATTGATAGCTCATGCAGACGAGATAATGTCACAGAGGGAGAGAAGTTTAAAACAGTTACAGAGTGCACGCTACTGTTAGCCACTCTCGATGGAACACCAAGGAAGAATATTAATTTCAGCTGGATGGGTAAATGGTACATTAAGCTTACGAAATACCAAAAAGCTCACTTAACCTGAGTGGAAACTTGGTAAGTAAAAGAAAGAGGGGCATGAACGAAAGACAAATGGTGATGGCACCTTCAAAGTTCTCACACCATCTCCTCGTGATGTCATGGATTTTGACAGTGGCTTCTTGAGCCCTTTAAATAGTCCATCGATTAATAAGAATTGCTTTGCATTTCAGAGCAACCAAAGACTGTTGCTACAAATGACCCAAACACACAGAAAAAGTTGGCAATCCATGCCAAATTTTAAGGAGTAGCGAGGCCTTCTTTTTCTGTGCTTGATCAATGTCTTTTTGCTGAAGAAATGCAAAAAGAGCCATGAAACAAAAATATTTTCTTTTTATTCCAGATGGGTTTAGCATCGCTGTATATTGTCTTCATAAACTGAAATAATTTAGCCTTCTTGAGAATTGCAAAGTGCATGTAATGCATACCCCTGTGTTCGCTAGATGGAAAAATCGAAAAAACCATGCATGCCAAAGCGTCAAAATGGCCCGTTGAGTGAAAAAGCTGGGCGGTGCCTGTAGCAGCGAATCTGGCTCGTACCTTGACGGAGCAGAGTAGGCAAAAGGAAACACATGCTGCTGTGGTATTGTGTGACGGGAGAGGGCATCCCAGCAATGCCGCATCACCTTCACTCTCACTCTTGGAAGCCTGTGTCAATTGCGCATTCCTGGTCTGCATAAGTTCTCGCCTGCATTCTAACTGCGCCTCAGTAAGGCCAAATCACAAAGCACTGTCTCAATGCACTCGTTTGCCCATGAGTGCTTCATAACCCTGGACAACTTGGCGGTGCTCAATTGGACATTAATACTTTCGCATTCACTAGTAACTGACCATTTTGTGAAATTATTTCTCACAATGTTTTCGCTATCTTTATAGAAACTCACCCCTTATGTAATGCCCTTACGGGGGACTTTTAAGGTAATAAACTGAACTGAATTCACAACTCATAAGAAGTGCTTAGGAAAGTTTCTTTGGATTGTTTTGCTGAAAATCAAAGCACCAAACTCATGGACGAAAGAAAAAGGGGTGCTTAGGTTTTAGTAAATACGGTGATACACGTGAAGTGTATATGCATTGCTAAATGTCCGTAGTAACATTTGCCATAGTAACATTGTAACGTAGTAACATTGGGAAACTGTTCTTGGTATTATGCTTTTTTATTTGCAAAACTCTTGAAGCACTACTTACGTGGTAGCACACAGGGGCTGTTGTTAAATTTGTCAGTGCTGTGTAATTATTAAATCCTTGATGATGAGTGAACTTCTAGAAATTAAGTTTAAAACTGAAGGGGCATTGTCAAAAAAATCGATCTACAGTCTGTTGCCCATGCCCCTAATACATTGATTGCTGAGGCAAATGGTAGCACGAGATTCCCTCTGGTAGTCTTTTTACAAATCTTCACAACACACATGGTGGAGCATGTATTTGTGGCACCAATTCGCCCGTATGCAGGTGCTTGTACTGTCCTCGCCAAATGGCACTGCCATGCTAAGATCGATAGCTACAGTGCACAAACAGAAGGGGAGAAGTTAATGTCACAACCAAGTACAGGCTAATTGGTGGTAAACAACCTGGGGTCATCAAAAATGGAGTGAAGGAAACAGAGACAGTAAATTGGGTGAAAAAGATGAGAACAAAAGAAGATCTTGTGGAGCTTTATAAGGATGGTAAGCAATAAATTGGGGGAAAAAAAAGTGTACTACAACACAAAGGGTAGTGTCTTTCTTTTGGAAACCTGAGCTGGCCGCCCAAGAATAAGAACATACAGGAGCAAATATTCATCGCAAGGTTAGACCTGCATCTGGTGCTGAAAATATCCAGAGATGACTCCGGACATTATAATGGATGTGAAATTTCCAGCCAGGCAGAACCATAGGGAACAACCTCCTTCCAAAAGCGCTAGGATTCAAAGCTGATGGCAGTTTTCACTGGCCAGCAGTGAAGAGCAGCAAGGGATGATTGGATCATTGGTGAGAAGAAAAAGAGGGGCAGGGGAGAGATGGAGATGGAATTGTCAGAGAGGTTGGTGATATTATAAGAAAAGGTAAGGATAGGTAGAATGCTAAATTAGACACACGGCCTAGGTGTCTGTTTGTTGCCACCCTAACTCAAAGGGGAATGCCATTAGCGATCATCATCACTATGGGTACAAATGCTTGAAGCATGCTGACATTAATCTAGTTATGCTGGAGTTCTTCCTCCAATCCATTCTTGTTCTGTGGCCCCACTGACTGGAGCACTGGAGAGACTGCTGTGCTGATGCTTGCACATCGTCTGTCTATTACTTCTGCAGCATATCACTGTGTTTCGTGTCCGCCGTGTACGCACTGCTGGTGGCCATCCCGGTGGCACTTATGCTTCTCCAGCAGCTCTGGCTCGTCGCCATCAACACAACAATCTACGAGATGCGTCGGCACAGGATTGGCATTCACAGCCACGGTGTCTGCAACAACTGCCGCTCCTTCTGGTGTCCCAGTTGGAGGTAGCCTGTGCTGCTCCGTGTGACAAGTCCTGGTGTTATCGTTTCTCTTGTGATCCCCTGTCACTTCCAGACGACTATATTTATTTGCCATCACGGTCCATGGCGTCTTGCAAAATGTGTAGTTACTCATTCTTATCAGCTTGTGGCTGCATGCTGCCTTTATGCAAGCTCAGACCAGACCGAGGATCTACTCTATCACATGAGGGCCAAGCATGTGGTGCTCCAAGTACATGTTCAACATGCTCGAGGAGTACCGAGGCACACTTGTGAGTGCATGAAACTTATTCAAGCATGTCTTAACTTCTGCCTGGTTTATTTATGTGCTGCTTGCTTCAGGTCGTTTGTAAAGCTTAATGAAGTGTTATGTAGCATGTGCTCATTTCTTAGAGGGCATTAAGGGTATATGGTTTAAGTCTGTGGTTGCTTTGAGCGTTGAAACCAACATACTCAAGAGCTAGTCATAGCTCATCCGTGAATTGTGTGCAGTCCAGACTGCACTTATTTTGTAGTGGTGTGACTGCATCACCTCCACATAAGTACAGATATATACTTACTTATGTATGGATGTTCTGTTCATAGTGATGTTTGGGAATTCTCTGCTACGAACATTGCTAAAGCTGTTTGGGAACCATTAGCTAGAACGTTTATGATCAACTGCTTCAGTAAGGGTAAAGTCAGAATCTTTTGACATGTTTAAGCCATATAGACATTCAGCTTTTACCAAGTCTTAAACAGATGGAAGATCTTGAATGTAAGACATTCCCTTTAATAACCCACCAAAGGTATTGCAAAGGCATTCAAGAGAGCAGTAGGCAGCTAAGAGTGCGCTAGGCAGCTAAGAGCGCAGGCTCTCATTGCTGTATTTAAGACTTTCCCTCAGGAATTACTGTTAGCTTCAACGATCTCTTATTACTGTTTTTTCTTCGTGATATAGCTCTTGTGAAATTTAATGCCTCGTGTATGGTCTTTCAGTTTGTGTTTCGATCAAGTTGTGAAAACCAGCTGTGGTTGCCTTGAATGATAATGTTGCCTGTGATAGGCATGTACATAACTAAGTCAGGAATGTGTTCTTCCTTGCTTACTTCCTTGTAACGATTTTTGTGTTTACAGAGAGCTGCACTTGTGGCTTTTCACAAGTATTATACATGTGGAATGTTCCGTCTGTGTCAAGTACTTCATACTTGTCTTACTGTGCCGCGAAATGCAGCGAAATAAAAACAACTTACTTCAAAAGTACACATTGCTTTATTACCAAAAATAACTGCCTCAACAGATCTTAAAACGATGCGAGTGTGGACACAGAAATAGTGAAAATGTTTATTCATGACAATAGACATAAAAAAAAGTAGAGTAGCCCTCTATGACAAGAGTTGTGTAGAAGAATTAAGCTAAGCACTGAAGTGCTGCAAGAACTCTGGACACAAGCACCGAGGGAGGAACAAAAATAGGAGGGAGCGTGAAGTCACGCAGCCAGCTTTTGCAAATCAGTTCTCTGTGAAGTTGCCCACTGCACCTTCTTTTCCTCTCCTGTGGCTCTAAAGGTTGGCCCTTCGTGTGACCCCTCTGCCTTGGCATACGGTCTCCATGAACTTGGTTTAGAATTGGTTTCTAGTAGGTTTCAATCATTGTGCACATGATTGGGTGCTCTATGCACATTTTATCCCAGTATGCTTCTGCAGCTTTGGTTGTTTCTTGCAACGACACCCAAAGCTATTGAGACATGGTCACATGCTGGGCTGCCTTCAATTTTGTTTCACATTTTCATGCTCCCTCACAATTTGTTTCCTTCTTCCATGTATACAAGGCCTGAGAATGTGCTCTGTTCCATTCAATCACTTTCTACACATACTGCGATCAATTGGAATAATATATCTGGCTGGCGAGGGCCATTGCTTATCACTCTGCGCAAATTGTTGAGAGTCGAGCTTTTTTCTTCTTTTTTTGTGTGATAGTGGACTTGAACACCCACTAAACTGCACTCCTTTATGAGTTCTTATAACATTGCATGCAGGTTTTCTTGGAATATGCCCAACTGAAAAGATTACCAACGTCGAGCTATGTGAGTAATGCTGTCACAGTGACCTGAAAGATACACAACCTTTCAAGCAAAAGAGAGAATTGGCAAGTTTTTCCATAATTGCTCTGATTCTTAGGTTGTTTCAATAAGGTTTAAAATTTCATGGCTCCTTAGAGTTGAGCTGAATGTAACATGATACAGGTGATGGCCAGCACAATGGTCTGCCAAGCAACGTTCCACACAGATGCTAGAGCATGTGTACAAACAAAAAATATCAACTTAGTTACAAAAATATCAGCAAAAAAGAAGGGTATTGTGGCTAGGAGCAGCAGCCTGCCGCATTTTCTGCAAAGGGACTGATCAGAGTGTGCTCAAATAAAGACGCTGCGCATCTGGCACTATCAAGAGATAAGGCGTGTACACACTCCAATGTGTAATATTTGCATGGATCAACACAAATCAGGTGCGCCCTTCGTGACAATACAAATGACAGCATTCAGCATATGCCATTGTCAGCAATATACCAGACATACTGGACTTAATATAAGCCTTTGGGCATTGTACCTTGACCTCAGAAGGCAGAGGCAGCTATCGCAAGCCTCAACTGTAGTGACCATTGCCTATCACTCCTAGGCGATTCCTCAGATAAAAATTCCTTAACCAGGTGCTTTCAGCACTTGAGTAGGGCCGCGTTTCTCAACTGCTTATTGCAGGAATAGTGCAAGGAATGCAACTGAGGTGCTGTGACCCCTTCACTTCAAGGGCTGCACTTTCCTTCTATTTGTGGAGTCGAAGAGCTTCAAGTCGAGGCCCAATACAAAAGTTAGACAGTGTCAAGTTTCACTGCATTTTACTTTCATATTCACAAATATAGCTCGACTCCAGTCTCTTCAACTTGAGTAGTGCCGTCGCTCAACTGAGGAGGTCTGTGCATTCCAATAACGCTCCCTGCAATCTCCTGTGTTGAGTTACTTGAAAGACACACCTCCACTTCAGTCAGTACCTTTGCTCAAACACTGGAAGTGGGCAATTACAAAATTGTTTGGAAATATTTTAGGAGCCTTACTAAAGTGCAGTGAATACTTCAATTTCCAGGTTAATAGGCATTCCGGAACATTCAGCATATTCAAAGCTTATTGTGGATGCGGACGTAAATTGTTGCCACACACAAGCATGTGCATGACAATGCTTTGTGCACATTCCAACTGTACTAGGTAAGTAACGCGAGTACAGCAAGTGTTGGGAGGAACAGTGCTATAAAATGTAGAGCCAGAAAGCACAATTTGGAGTTTTGTGAATGTGAACATGCAAGTTTCTCCTGGTCTGTGCAGTCAATGTGACTGACGATGGTTTTCAGCAAAAGCGTTGAGCAAATTGCCAACTGCCACATGGTCTTCTTGCTCCTTTATTTGGCACAGCTGGTAATATGGTGTCATGCTCTTACAGTCAGCCAAATGTGCAGAAAAAGTTTTTTTCAGCCCACTTGTAATAGCACTGTGATGATACACTTGGTTTCCATACATTCAAGAAGTTTCATACTATTACTAGAGGGTCATCTGATGCTACAATTGTCGAACTACTATCTGAATCGTTGGAAGTACATGGATTTCTCTATGACTTGAACTGCATCTGTCAAGAACACATTAAATCATTTTTAGAATGATGTAGAGCTTGCAGCAGTTTGTGTAGAAAAATTCTTAAAGGGGCCCTGAACCACCCCTCAGGCTTGGTGAAATAACATAGTCAGCAGGCAGCAAAAGCTGCTGTGAACATCTCAGATAAGTTTTGTTGTCTGTCGTATGCGGTGCGTGGAGCTTGCAAGTGGATTGTGAAGTTACCTTGCTCTGAAACGCTCTTTTCACAGGAAGGCCCTGTCCACACTATTCTAGACGCGCTATTTTGACGTTCCCTTAGATGGCTGCTATTGGCCAATAGCTGACATCCAAGCTGCAGTCGGCTACATGGCGTAGATACCACGGCCACCGTGAGGTGCCGCCACTAGTCCACTGGCTAAGCCCACTGCGGCTCGCTGAGGACAACCACGTTTGGCTTATTTTTAGTGTGTCGTAGGCACCAAAGGTGGAAGTCGTGGCATCTACATTAACATCCAAAATGAAATATGAACTTTGCACCGCGGTGACATTCAGATGGCGGATTGTTGTGGGCATGCCCCACTGCACCTTCGGGAGCACAGCGGAGGCCGTGTTTGATTGCCAATAACTCTGCTTCTGCTGAACGCATTGAAGTACTTTTTGTGGCAATGTATTTTCTGAAATAGCCTATTTTCACTTCAAATGCCTTTCTCCACTTCGGTAAAAAGTGGTTCAGGGCCCCTTTAATGTGTCCTGACAAATAATTTTCAAGGACTAAGAATAACACTATAAACAACACCCTGTTGTCAACCGTGCGGAAGCTTTTTTCACTGCTCAAAAAAAAAGGGGGGGGGGGGGAAGGCTTGGTGACCAAACAACCTCAACTTGGCTAGGTTGCTATGTTGGATACAGTTGAATTCAACATTCTGTTGAATTTTGCCGTGTTGGCATTTTACGCCAATCGGGAGGCCTTAGGAGCCCTTATGCCTACTAAAGTTTAACATGAAATGCATAAATCCAAGCTAAAAAAATTTGGTGTCATGACCTCTTTAAATGTTTTGTGCACACAGTTAATTCAATAATTCACATTATTGCTGTGTGAATGATAACAGCCTTTTAGCATGTGTGTGTCCCTAACAGCAATAATATTTTAACAGTAACACTCAAAATTAGTAATTATACTTGCAAATTTAATCGCAAATTTTTTGTAGTAACTATGAAAATTGTCAAATTAGAGGCTAAACAACACTACTCATTGCTTTAAAGCATTTTTAATTAATAATGAGCTTCTGGTTAATGAGAATCCATGGTAAGCGATCAACACGGGACACAAAGCACATAAATGACGAAAAAAACATTGGCAGCTTTACATTCTTACAGTGCTGATTGCCTGCCATAGATTTGAGATTTCAACCCACTGAAATTGGTCCATGAGCCACAAGGACAAAGTTTAGACATGGTAACTTCTAATCATTCCTATGCTTGCTGAACCATCATACTGGCACCATATACAGTACAAACACTAAATCCACATTTTCTTCTAGTAATCTTGCAAGTTGTGTGCAGAAGCACACTAACCATGGGTAAGCTCAACCTTAGTTACTGCCTGCCACAGTGTTGCAATGTCCCGGGAAAAACAATCGTAGCAATTCCATTAACTGTGGCAAAATGGGCATACAAATGCTTTTAGGTTTTTCTTTTATCTGAGCAAAACTGCGACAGGCCTTCAAGGAACACTAAAGGCAAATATCATCATCATCCAGGCTGATGATGGTGATGAAAAGCAAATATTAAGCAGCGCGGACTGATAAAATGCCATTCCATAAGCCTTGCAGCAGCTGTTTCATGCCAAAAGACCTAGTTTAGGAGAAAATCACGTTTGAAGGGTCCGCATATCTTTAGTGCAATTCAACTGCCCATCCGCGAGCAAAGAGTGGTGACATTGCATATGCAATCACTGCCCTTTACTGCAGACGTTGAGTAAAGCGGCACCCGGCAGACGACGCTACAGTTTTTTGCTCAAAACGCGAACACGTGGCCATGGAAAAAGCAAGCCCAGAAAAAGTGTTTGATTCGCCACTGCAGCTGCTCTTGTTGAAGTGTTGGGGACCGTTCGGGCATCCCGCAACATCACATGGACATTCTCTGCTACTTTCAGTTTGTGTGAGTTTCACAAGCAGAAAAACCAGCCAGCACTACGCTATAACTAAACTACTGAAACACGAAAGTGCAAGCAGTGTAGAGTCAAGTGAAAGCGAAACCTTTAGTCTGCCCAAGTCGTCGTTGAGGGTAATGTCAAGGAGTTTTTTTTTTTTTTCTATAAATATCAAATAGAGCTGGACAAGTAGCACTTTCTTCCATCTTGTAATGAAATGCAATTATATTTTATTAAGAGTGGTTGAGTAACAGCAACAAAATTATACTGAGCAGTGTCTGCATCACTAGGCTAGTACTTGAATGTCCTGGGGGAGCCTCAAATTGTCCTGTATTTACCTGAATTTCTCAACTACTAAAGCTCTTTGTGGCAATACTGATTCCTTAGACGTCCTCAAGCATTACTCTATCACTTTAGCCTGACTTCATATTTGTCTTTAGTGTCCCTTTAACTGAGATTCAGCTTAGTCATTGTTAGCATGCCTCCATGTAAGTGGGGTACTCACATGAAACTATATGGCTATAAATTTATGTTAGCTTAATGAACTATTCTGCATAATTCAGCCACATTCAAGAGTCTCATTGGTTGCACTCGCATACTTCGGCTTGCTAAGTCGCAAGTTTAAATATGAAATCTTTAATGATTTTGTTTAATGATGGCAAATAATGCACAGGTGCATCAGTCATGCCCCAAACACAGGCAGTCAGCTTCCTAAAGTACAATAAGAGTACTAGGCAGTTTTCTGAGGCATTTGGTGATACCACAACCACTGCATATAAAGCATACAATGTATAAAGCCTCTAATAAAAAAAGTTAAAGCAATGCCATGTGGCTTCATCATCCTTGTGTGCTTGGGACGACTGCTGTCAGAAGATGCATGCACTTCTTTCCTTCTGTAATGCTATGTGTGCCACCTGTTGAATGTGCAATAGGTTGAGTTGCTGTATGAGGTTTCACTAATATTTCCAAGATCGTGCTGTTGCTATGACTGAAAATGTACAGAAAAATGTGTTTCTTGGAGGTGTGTGGCAGCCCCTTAAAGGCTAAATGCAGCAAAATATTGGACAGCATAATGAGGCTATTTACAGAAACAGCTTCCATGCAAAATTTTACTATTTAAATGAGTGGATGTGTCACGAAAAGCTTGTAAAGGTGAACATTTCTGATGAGAGGGGGGATGCAGTGGAGGGAGCAACAACGCTGCCATTACCACTTGCAGGAAATTGGGGAGAACCAGAAGGTGCCTGTGCCATCGGCTTAGGTGCTATTCGGCCACCAATAAAAGAATTCTACAATTTCCAGTCCTACAGCTTTGTGAACAATGCTTCAATATTATATAGTACCATATTTTCCAGTCTATAAGTCGCACCTTTGTACAATTCGCATCCCCCTCAAAACGGCAGTTTTGAAGGGGGGGAGGGGAGTGAATGTAAATAGGTCACACCAGTGTATAACACCTGTTCATTCGGTAAGCGATTTGGGGGGGAGTGGGAGGGGTAAAAAGAAGTTAGTGATGTTTCACTTCGTGAATGCGGGTCACGTGCAAGCGTATCGGTGCCATTCCTATAAAATTACGATAGCAATAATATGGACATTCCAGGCGTATTTCTGCCATTGTGGTCACTGTAATGTTCCTTATAAAGTCCAAAGGCGATAACATCGTCCCCACGTGCTGTATGCTGTATATGCGAGTGAGCGCTTGAAACGGTAAGCCAAATCGCGCACAAGGGAGGAAAGTGGGAAGGCAGCACGGAGAGGGGGGAGCTTGTACCATGGCTGCAACTGCGTAGTTTGCACAGCGGCGTGCACTGCATCTTGAAAGCTATCTCTAGATGCGACGACTTCGTAGTCAGTCAACTCGCGGTCAGCCTGCTGCTACTTGCGTTGCTGCTCTGTGCTTCTCGCACGGCGCTCGACAACTCGATCACGAGAAGAACCCGGCACCTCCATAGCATGCATGCACCCCGTAGCAACTGCCAGAGGTGGCCAACCCAGCGCGCTTCACATGGCCATAGCATCCAATCCGATTTTGACGGCAGTATTTTTCGAGAAAAAGAAAAAAAGACTTATGCAAGTCGCATGGACATTCAGAAAAAGCTGCGACTTATACACCAAGGAATACGGTAGTACTAATTTATAAATGATTTTGCCAAAGTGGAAATTTTACTGCAGCTGGTCTTTAAGATGGTGAACGTCATGCAGCTGCTGCTGGAGGTCCCGTGGAGATATTGAGGCAACGTTACTATCACAAAATTAAATGCTGAAAGGAAAGGAGATGGAGAAAGGACATTTGGCACTGCAACTTTTCTTTCATGGGCTTTTAATTTAACAATGAATTAAAACATCTTCTAGCCTGCTGTCTTGTTTTCCCCCTTGCCTCTTATGCCACTATACTTTATGCCACAACATTCACTTTCACGCTCATGTTGACCCCCCTTCCCCTTCTCGATACTCCTAGGTTGAAATAACAATGTTGCCTGATTGCACCGTAATACATCTGTAATGAAGACTTCTAGAATGCCAAAGCAGTCACTTTCAGCATCTGTCAAATTATTAGTACAACATTTGTGAATGAGCATAAGTGCAGCCTGCTGTCTGATATCACCTCTAGTGAATGGCATTTCTCACATAACACCTGAGCTTGTTTTTTCCCAAAAACTTAAGCTGAGCAACTTGGTAGGGATTTGCGATTTCAGTTGTGAATCCCTACCAATTTGCTTTGTGTTGTCCTTCTTGTTCCTAGAGTTTTCCAAACTACGAAGGGTACATGCTCTATACGAGCTAGGTTTATGGTTGCACTTACTGCAGTACATTCTCACGACATGGCCCCAGGACATGCAGCCACTAACAACTCACTAAGGAATATTTTATTTGACGTTTCGTCACTCCCGTTGTTGCATTGCTAAAATTAGCCTGTTTTAGAGCACACGCCGATGCAAGTGCTTGTCTGTGAAAGTAAAAAAAAAATCTTCAGCACGATAGTCGGAGATAGTCTGGTCTTACAAAATTAGATATGTTAGAAGAATGCCAGTTTGACAAGAACTTCAGAGGAACCATGTAGTTCCACCTTCAGATGACCCAAATCAATTATGCACATCCAAGTAAGATTGAATCAATGGAAGCAGACAGCAGCACTTGTTCCCTTCTCATTAGGCTACTTTTACCTTTCACGGGCTGACCACAGGTAAATTTATCATTGTTCATGCCTATTTAGACGTTACTATTTGACACTTGCACACCTCTATATCCTTGGCCTATAAAAAAAATAATGTTTCTTGCTTTTGCCACAGCATAATCATAATGCGGCCACTGTCACACAATCTTGGCATTGTGCTGTCACTGACATCCGTGCACCTCACAGGACATGCACACAGGCACACAGAAAAACACCACATTATCCATAAAGACAAAGAATAGCTATGTACAGACATTTGTGCTTGATTTTATCAGCTGGTTAGCGTTACATGAAAAGGAGGGGTGACGATATAACACTGCAGATTATTCACACAGACAAGATGATTACAAGGACAGCAGTGTACACATTGTTGGCCAATGGTTTGGCTCCCTGTCAATGCCCTGACGACGATTGCACTCGCTGGACAACATGCAGAATGTACTCCACACATCTGGAGTTTCCAGCTTAGGCCTATTCTGGCTTGGCTCAGGAACTGTACCCCTGTTCATAATTGGCATGTTCGCTTAATGCACAGCCTTGACTCCCAGATTAAAGCAGACAGCAGTGCAGATACATGCATGTCCCTGTCCCTTGATTTTTCTTGGAAGAATGCAGCATGTGTCAAGTGTAAAATTGAAAGATGTGCCGGGAAAAAAAAAAATGCAGCGCTAAATGATCCCTGCTCTACTAGAGGCAATGTGCCTGATCATGGTGACTCCCGATGGTGAACTCTGAGCTGGTTAATTGGTTGGCTGTGCTGCACTAAAAGGGCAATGAGTATTGTTGTAGATTAGGTTTTCAAATTTACGAGTTTTTGAATTCGGATTTTGCACTTTTTTTATGCTACCAGCAAACTAGTAAGACCCATGTTAAGTTCATAGTGTGCCAAGCTTCTTGGACAAAATTAGCCATGACATGTGACAACCACCATATGGGACCTGTCTGCTCTACTGGTAATGAATGAAACTAGTGCGGAAGTGGTACTTTAGCACAAACACGCTCATACTTCGCTGTGCATGTGTGCTCTATAGGGCTGCAGTAGGCCTGTGCACTTTTTGAGGCAAGATAAACAAAGTTCATTCTTTAATAAGCATTCTTACAGTAAGTGCAACAATTTTGGACTGTTCAGCAGTAAGTGATGTGCGTCACTGAAAAATGTTCTAAACCACAAGTTTGTTACTAGCAGCACTTTCCTTTTTGAAACGGCGTCCTACAACAGTAAAGTGCATCATGAGGGCCATTTTCACATGCCTTCTGCTCATCCATGGCCATCACGGCCTGGAGAAATCAACAGCCACCTCCTCACTTGCCACATAAGTTGAACAGAGGAATCAACTTCAAACAAAACTCTGAAGTTGAGTCGGTGCAATGGGCAGTAGATTAAAGTAGGCTGTATCAGAAACCATAGGACAAGCAGAAGGCACAGAAAAATGGCCTTAAGCTAGCTGCCCACAATGCGAGGGAATGCTTAGAGTCTGCACTGCTGAGTACCTCACGGGTGTCTTCCAATGATCGTAGAGAGTTAAACCATGCCGTTAGCGGCCGTCACTTTCGAAGTGCGTTGACAAGGAGTGCACATGATGGACGTATTCCGATAAGCTTGAAAACAGGCGGGTGTCAATGTATCACAAGAGAGTGTTCGAGCAGCACTGGCGATGCCAACCCTGTTGAGAGTTCTTGCAAATGATGGCAGCAGACTTGGACTGAAGGGAAGCAGCTGATACCTCGGGTCAGGAGCAGCTCTGTCCCAGCAGCACCTGAAAACAATGATTCCTACTCTGCAGCTGCACTTGACTTCACTGTCGTGAGCCTATTTAAAGTCTATTACGGGATGAAAGCCTCTCCCAAGGATATCCAATAACCCCCTTCTTGTATCAGCTGGCTCCATCTTATGCCTGCAAATTTTTTCATCTCATCATATTACCATATTTTTGCGTGCATAACCTGCCCCAAAATTTAAGAAATTTAACAGTAAACTCAGGTTTAACAGTGTGGGTTTTTCGCCTTGAAGTGTAGCTTCAGGACCATGCGCACATACTGCCATGAATCCACACCTTAAGGCTAAGTTCTCCGCCATGCAAAGTTTAGTTATCTCATAGGCAATTCCACTTTTTAACTATCTCCACAGGTCACTATTTTGCGTTTGGCGGTGTTAGTAGTCGGCAAATAGTGCACGCCACACCAGCAAATCAGAACTTGGTTCACGATGAGCTGCGCTTGCTGGCAACTTTTTACAGCGCAGCAGACACTGAAGGTAATTATCAGTGACGCCAAGGAGGTAGAGAACAGAGCCACTGGCATAGACAAGTCACGAATGGAGATCATTCTTGCTAAAATTTGAGCGCGGTTGTAGAGTTTTCACAGATTATATGTGCAGACTTTTTTTTCTTTCTTTCTTTCTTCTTTTTTTAAATGTAATTGGGGAGTGCAGGTTACACATAGAAACATACGGTACCTAATACTCTGCCATTCCCGACTGTATTTTCTTTTGGTAACCCATTCTGTTACTCTAAACGACTACCAGCTGTCTGTTCAGTGCATTCATGACCCGTCCAACTCCATTTTCCCCTAATCTTAATTATAGTGGTGACAAACACACCACTTTCTAACTCAAAAGAATTTGTATAGATAATGCCAGCCAATCGCGGGGGCAAACTTCTTTTGATATCAGCATCTCTCGGGAGTTATGTATTGCAGCGCCGAGGTACAAAAGGGAGGTGCTGCACAGTTTTGTGTGTAGAGCTTGAACTGAATTCTTGTGCTGCTGCTGAATATATAACGAGTTACCAGTATTTGCAACTTTAGTGTCTTTTTCATGTCATGCCAGTAATTTTCCGTTCCCTCATTTGCTGCAAGGTCTTTAAATTAACTTTATTTGCAAGCCTACCATACATGATTACCGGCCTACCTGGCAGTTGTGCTCATCTTATCTTTATTTATCTGAAGGTTTCCTGCTGTGACACACCTCGAACAATATGAATTGAGGCTTTGAGCTTAGCACATTTTAGTGAGAAAATGAGCCAGCAGTTTAGTTTTGGTTACAGTCACCAATGAATCATTCGGGCACCGATAACTCAGGCATGCTCGATTATTCAGAAAGCTTGACGGCACTGGCATTGGCCCCATAGACTTAATGTTTAAGAATTACCAAAATTGTGGACCCCTTATACTACAGTGAAACCTCGTTAAACCGTAGTCGGCCGGAGCTCGGAAAAAGTACGTACTAAACGGTAGTACTGTTTAGGCGAAATAGCATGAGATCGCCCACTTACCTGTCGAAAACGGAACTCAGAGAGAGTGTGATGAAAGGGGAAAAAACATGCAGTATTTATTCACTTCGCGGGACGTAAGTGTTATTTTCGTTTGATGTCGCGGCGGCCTAGCACGACGACAGCGACCTCAAACTTACTGAAGCTGCGTGCCAGCTTCTCAGCCAGCCCCCCTCCTCTCTGCAAACACTCGCACGGCAGATTCCTCGTTGGCGTTACGTATTCTCCATGGATGCGCGCAGTAGTGCTGCATAAGTAGTGCTGCATTGCCGGGTGCCGGAGTTCGGAAAACTTTTCGTTTGGAATAGTTACGTTATCGCGCCCCTGTTCTCCCTGCGATGGTCGCATTTGTGAGGCTGACGTAACGCGCAGCTTCTGCCACTGTCGGGCCTGAATAGCCCGTGCTGTCGCTTTCCGTGTCGTCCTCATCACTGTCGCTAGTTGACACTTTGGCAACAACAGCGGCAACGATGGTGAAAAGTTGAACCTCGTAGCCGACATCTCTTCGCGGTCGCAGCAACGCTGCCAAGCAACTTCGCATTCCAAATGCCACACACTGTAGTCAACAGCAGATCCATGTCGCGGGCCAGCGCCGACTTCTTCATGTCACGTTCGGTAGCACGGACGATGTCTAATTTTTCTTCTATGCTGAGCACCCGGCGGCTTTTTTATCCTAGCTTCGGCATGACGCGAGTCCTCGCTTGCATGACGCCACAACGCTCTCTGGCACGGCGTCCATGCGGCGTCGAAATGATGTTGATGCGGCTTCACGAGCAAACGCACAGGGCGCTTGGAGGCCGTTATACCGATCTCTGAGGCTTGTTGTTCTGCCAGCCCGCCCGATGGAGACGACGCACCGCCGCGTTTGCGTGACGAAAAGTGGAAACGCTACGTTTTAACCGATGCGTACGCAATAAGCTGGTACGGTTTATGCGGATACAAAATACATTATGTTCAATGGCCGCTGAGTCGGGGATATGACTTTACTACTTTTAAACCGAAACTACTGTTTAAGCGGGTACGGTTTAACGAGGTTTTACTGTAATACGATTGTCTGATAATTCGGCTGTCGTACAGAAAGAACAATGTTTTTGTTTTGATGTCACCAGCACATTCTCAAACTAAACTAGCAAACTTTGGTCAATCCAGCAGTTGCCAACCATGCGCAAACCACGGGACAAGCCAAGCTCAAAGTTGTAAAGGCCGCATTTGCGGTTTATCATGCGAGTTCCACATGTCCAGCGTTTGTTCCTTTTTGTGTTACATAATGATGAATGTTAGGTGTAACCTCGAGAGACGGGAAGACAGCTGTGTGGATTAGAGAGCAAACAGGGGTAGCTGATATTCTACTTAACATTAAGAGGAAAAAATGGAGTTTGGCAGGCCACGCAATGTCTAGGGCAGAAAAGTACTGTTGGGAATGGCAGCTTAGTAGGTGGTGTAGGTGGTGACAAAATTAGATTTGCAAGCACAACTTGGGATTAGTTAGTGCAAGACAGGGGTGATTGGAGATTGCTGTGACAGGCCTTCGTCCCACAGTGGACATAAAAATAGGGTGATGATGACTATCAGTAGAGAAGTAAATAGCCCCTCACTGTCCATAACCATAGGCTTGCTGGTTGCATATTAGGATGTTACTATTAAATGGAATGGCAGCTTGCTAGTATAGTTCATTAACTTGATTACCATCTACAATGGTGGGTTTTCAGTGAAAATCCAGACATGCAGGGTCCAAATGAGGTGCCCTGTCACTCACCTCTAAGTTTCTTATTTCCGCCTTCCTCTGGGTCTTCCACGTTTTCTGGTAACAGCTTTGGGTTCTGCATGGGATGGCTGAGGAATTGTCAATGTCCCCTGTGGAAAAGGACACAAAAAAAATTACATTCTAGGGCTTTAAGTGCCAAAACCACGATATGATTGTGAGGCACACTGTAGTGGAGGACTCTTGAAATAATTTTGACCAGCTTGGTTTCTTTAACGTGCACCCAATGCATGGTACAAGAACATTTTTGCATTTTGCCCCCATCGAAATGCGGCCAATGCAACCGGTATTAGATCCTGTGACCTCGGGCTTAGCAGCACAGCACCATCGCTAATGAGCCACTACGGCGGGTAGGAAAAGGATGTATTGCAGCATTTTCTTTTTGAATGATTACAAAAACGGCGCCGAATAAAACACACGAAGAAGGGAAACATGAGACAGCACGTAGGCGCCTACGTGCTGTCTCGTGTTTCCCTTCTGCGTGTGTTTTATTCGGCGCCGTTTTTGTAATCATGCTTAACCAACTAGCCCACCAACACATGCTCAGTTTCTTTTTGAAGTTGAATTCATGATTCTATATACACAGTTGTGGAAAAAACATTTGAACATTCACTGCTGCCTTAGTGCTCTGACAAAGCATACTGCAGTCGGACGTCATTAAGGCAACAAAGCATCTGACATGAAAATACGGTCCAACCTCGTTATACTGAAGTCACATGGGTGACAAAAATACCTTTGTTAATCTGATATTTGTTGTAAGCAAACACAGATATCAGAAAAAATATATACGTGTATATATATACTGCACTCCGGCCAATGTAAAAGAAACACAAGCAAGAATGCCTCTGATGGTCTAGCAAAGGGTGTCTTTGCAGATTTTGATGGCCTGTCAGCATCTTGCCATGCTAATACGAGACATACGAACAGCGATAAATTACATGCACTCTTCATTGCTAAGGAGCCGCAACCATGTGATTGCTTAGGTATATTTTTTTGCACCGATACCTCCATGTATGCCTAAACAAGAATTGGATATAACAAATGTACTATTTTCGTGTCCGATGCGACTTCATCATAATGAGGTTTGACTGTATTCTGCTTATATTGTAGTTTGAACAATACTTTCTACTTTGTCAAAAAAGAAACAAAAAATTGCCGATGTGATGTCTATACAAAATTCAAATGAGAGATTGAGCTGCAGGCTTTCATCCCATATTTAGGGGCCCTATAACGTAAAACTATTCCAATATATTTCTATTCCAATCTCCCGACGTCAATTTTGCGTAACCACCGACGCAAGCACCGGGCGGTCACCCACAGGGTTGTCTGAACACACCAATAAAACGCTCTCCTCGTTCATAGGAGGTCACTTTTGTTTGCTTGGAAAACGAATAACATTGCCTACACTGAGTGGCTTTTCGTATCTAATTGGCTGACAAGAGGCGAGGAGAACGCTCAAGTGGAGAGGGATTCGATGGGGCAGAGCCAGTGCACTGAAAATCGATAACCGGATGAAGAGGGTGGTGCTGGCGTCTGCGATTGGTCGGCTTTCACTTACTTAGCTTGCGGTGGCTGGTCGAAAATCGCGGTGGCATGCAACGGTAGCTTAAGAATGACACTAAAATGGTCCCTGAAGTGAAACAGACCATGAAGTGGTAAACGTGCCGAAAGTGCCCGAAAGCGTTACATGACCACGCAAGGAGTTTTATTATACGCAAATACACCCATGCTCTCCGGCAGGTGCGAGTAGCCAGCGCCTGAGCGATCGACGGCAGCCATCTTTTATTTCTTTCGGAACGGGGCAGCCTGCGGCTATTCAGAAGAAAATTCAGTTTTCTTCGGCATATTAATGCACCTTTAATGCGTACACGTCACTATGACGCGGTGAGTTTTCGCGGTTTTGTGACGTCGCGTGACAGGCAGGTGAAGTGGGTGCAGCCCGAAAACTTTTGACCAATAGCCGGGGGCTAATGGCGAAAAGGCGTCGAATCAGAAATAACTGTTTTTCTTTTTTCTGTCAAAGCATGCATAATCATTGTGTACACATCATATCAGATGGGGAGGTATCGCGGTTTTCGTGACGTCGCGTGACAGACAGGTGAAGTGGGGGTGGTCGAAAAAAGTTTTTGACCAATCGTGGAGGGCTGATAGCAGAATTGGAATAGAAAACTTTGGAACAGTTTTACGTTATAGCGCCCTAGGCTACATCATGGGATAGTCTTTTTGAAAGTGGATAACAAGTCCACTGTACATACATACATAAATGACTACACAGATATTGCTTAGGCATCACCCATTCCACTGAAGTTTGAGAACCTTTGTGTTGGAAACTGCGCTGCAGAAAAATTTACAACGCTTGCAAATGGTTATACCTGAGGTCTATTTTTTGGAGGGCGGCCCCTCTTCCTGGTATATGCTTCGTCTGTGACATCAGGGTCCTCTTCGGGTTGGCACTCATGTTCGTGCTTCGAAGTGTTTCCAGACTGATGTTCAGAGGGGTGCTCAGATGGATTTTTGGACGGGTGAACAGGGTCCCGCTGCATGTTGGACTTTTGCTCAGAGAGCTGCTTGAGCACCGCCAGTGGGATGTCATCTTCTGTGACATTCTTGAATGGCCTTTCAGGACATGAGTAGGTGCAGTGCAACGTCCGCTCTTGTTTGGTCACAAAGGTTTTCCAGCACCTCTGGCACCTGTACAATGCAGCATGGATTATGAGCAACGCATTGCTACAGTACCTGCAGCGCACTGAATAAAGCAGTGCCGCAATAAAATTGTAAGTTACATTTTTTATTTCCTGCTGAGAATGGTCAAAACATCACCTCTGATCATAGTGAATTATGTATGCACCATCGGGTGTAATGAAACCCACCAGGGTGGCTTAGCGGCTATGGTGTTGAGCTGCTAAGCACAAAGTTGCGGGATCAAAGCTTGGCCAAGGTGGCCGCATTTCAATGGGGGCAAAATGCAAAAATGCCCAAGTCCCATGCATTTGGGGCATGTTAAAGATCCCTTGGTGGTCAAAATAAATCCAGAAGCCCCCACCCTACTATGGTGTGCCTCATAATCAAATTGTGGTTTTGGCACGTAAAACCCCAGAATTAATTCATTCATTCAGGTGTAAAGCAACATTACCCCACCTTCAGTTCTGACTTCAACTTTTGTATCAGCTAGCAAAAATGTTGTTTTTACTTGGACATTCTTCAGGCATATGACTGCCTTAAAGACAAGAATTAACAGTTACTGTTCCGTCATGTGATGCCTAATCATGGTTTGAGAAATTTGGAGATGGGGATCTTACTTTTGCCAACCAACAGTACATATAAAATTTACTGAACATGTTGCCAATTATTTTATCAAACTCTCTCTAAACTTGCACCATAGAAAGGATTACTAATGATTAGTAATCCTTTTTGAGTATAAGCTCATATAGTTGTGGCTGAAGTTGATCATTTCAATACCATTTCACAAACCTGTAGGCATGATGTTGTCTATGTCAACACAGTGTGCATGAGAAGGAAGTACATAGAGAGCTTTGCGTGCAGAATTCTGCAAAAATTGTCAGGGTGAGGTAGAATTTTTCTTTATTTTCAAATACAACTTAGCTTCTTCATTAAAGAACCATTAATTAACCAAGCCAGTAACAAGTCAAGAAATGCAGGAAAAACCCCAACTACACAAACATGCCATATCAGCTCTCTGCTGTTCTGCAGATGCAAAAAAAGTTTGTGTCTCTCATAGACACAAAGAAAAGGGGTTGTCTTCCACTTACAATAACTAACAAGCTTGCCAATATCAGACATGCAGTTAAGAGCTCCAAGAGGTAGCACAGACAAAAGAAAACTGCACACGCGCAAACACATGCACATGCATGCGGCAGAAAGCATACAGAACTACTGCAGCAACAAGTACAGCCAGATCATTAAATGTCCACTAAGGCACTCTGGTAGGACAGCACAACCACTCGGTACTAACTAAGCACAAAACTAATGCACGAGTACATTCTGCATAGTGAAAATGTGGCCAGGCAATGTGGTGCATAGTGATGAAGGAACACACACATTCAATAGTAGTGGCAAATGAGCAATACTATCTGGCTAGTCTACGATTGAGTGGGGGCATGAACTTGACACTGATTAGTCACTGATTATAGCAATATAGCATAGACAAGTGATGGTGTAATCTCAGACTTTTAGGGTGCTTGCGCAGGTAATGTTTTAAGTAGTTAGCAGCATCAAGGGGGGGCTATCAAGTATGCGCCAGTCATCGGTCACGTCATGATGAACACTCCGGTTCATTATTCCTGTCAGGTCACCCAAGTGAAGCAGCAATGCGCTGAGTCAGCGCTTCGAAGGGAGAACACCTGTGCCATCCTATTCCAATGCTATTCCTTTTTGTGTTTCAACAGTGGTCTGTGTGGCACGCTGCCCTTATCATCACTGGGACCGGGCAGCTGTAAACCATGGTTGATAAGGAAGGAATAGAACTGAGCAAAAGGAATCCTTAGATTATGCCATCCTTGAGAATGCCTATACTCCGTTTCAGACATCAGGTGCAACGCTGTGGAAGCTACGCAAGAAGTTCGGTGATGGAAATGTACCACTCCGTGCATTGTGTCTGTGCCGCACTGCGTGCCAAAGGTGCATGCTCGCGCAAGCATACACGGGAGGCTGTCGCGACGGGCTGCCAACAAAAAAGAAACTGAAAAAAAAAAACAAAACAAATTGCAATGAAAAACAAATTGATCTAAAACAATGCATTAAATAGCCATATACAACAGTTTGTTTCTAAGGATTAAAACGTTTTTCATTTAATACTGAGCCTATATAAAAAGCAGTTTCACACAGTTACGATCAAGAACAGAAAACTATTTCTAAGCGTGGACGTGGCAAAAAGTATCTCTAGCTTCCACAGTGTTGCACTTGATGTCTGAAACAGAGTATATAGCATTGGTAGACTAGTTTAGGTTGCATTCTTGAAAGCTAAGCAACATGCTTCTAAAGGTGACAGATAAGAAGAAATGTAGTCATTTTATATCATTCTTTAGCTGCCTATATTTTTGCTGCAAACAGTAGTTCAGACGTTCGCAGCAAGAGATGTCACCTCCCAATCACTTTCACAAGCAGAGGCTGTACTTACCGGAAAGTATGAGCAAAGTTGATGTGAATGTTGAGACCATTAGGCTTGTGAGTTTCAAATGTACAGTGGGGGCACCGGAACATTGCACATTTGTGGGTGGCAGCGTCCTCCGCACCTTTCCGCAGACTGACTCCGCAGGTCTTGCAGTGCCATATGCGTCCCATTTTGTCGATCTCAACTTTGGGAAAAAGAAAGAAGTAGAGTGTACCTCAGTTGGCTACAGTATCTGCTCAAATCAAGGACCCCCACTCCCCCATTTTTAATTTTTTTCTAGTGCCCATGACAGACAAAGCAAAGTGAGATAACAGCACTGCAGTATTAGCACCAAGACTCGTAAAAAATATTATTAAAAGAACTTGGAATTGGACACAACATAGCCATTTCAGAAGTTCGAAGTTGCCTCACAATGCTATTGCTTGGGCTGCAGCCAGAGCACACATCCTCAGTCATCCACATCACCTAACCACAATCTTGACCTTCACTCTTGGCAGGCATGTATTCTATTGCAAGGATGGCTGCCTGACAAATGAAACTTTATTGGAAACATGCCTGACATGTATACTATGGATGACAAGGGGAAAAAAAAAGGAAAAATGACAGTGATACATCACTGCAGAACAGTTAAACCTCAGAAATATAAAGACATGTTAAGAGGTAGTGCATTGCAAACAATTTAAGCGATGTATTCAAATGTGCTTGACAAATCTTGTATTGACAAAGCTAATAATTAAGAAGTTTCCAAAATCCATAAGAACAACAACAAAAAAAGATTGGTGGAGACTTGTTCAGGAGGTTGATACAACATCCAGCTAGTTTCAGCTGAACAGAAGGCTTCACATTTATTTTTAAACTTCCTCTGTTAGCTTGGACACTCAGTACAGTCGACTTCTGTTATTTCGACCCCGACGACATTTATCGTATCACCCAGTGAGTCGAATTAAACAACATGCAGAAATAATGCCAAAACACATGGCTGATTCATTTGGCAGTACTTGAAAGATTCTAATACGCCCTTGAATCAAACAAGTGCCCACATTCGATGTATCCAAAGTAAAAATCTCACACGCACTCGGTTTTTAGCAAGAAAAATGGGCAAGGGTCTAATATTGCTGATACTTCTTTCGTTAGATTTGTGTGATGTTGCTATTGATCTAAACATAAAAAAAAAGAAAAACATTGCTTGCTTCCTGCTGCTGAGCAATGTGCAGATGGAGGGATCCTAGTCAGGCATAGCTAATCTGTCAGTAGTAGTTTCATCCCAGGCAATGTATGCCTAAATAAATCGAAAAAAAAAAAGTGTGTGTGCTGTGCAATGATGGCCGGTTTTCTAAAGTCAGCTCTGCCGCAAGGTCTTTAAGTTCAT
Organism: Dermacentor albipictus; assembly: GCF_038994185.2. Classification (NCBI taxonomy): domain Eukaryota; kingdom Metazoa; phylum Arthropoda; class Arachnida; order Ixodida; family Ixodidae; genus Dermacentor; species Dermacentor albipictus. The sequence continues at coordinate 93,339,106 of NC_091824.1, read as the reverse complement.
CTCCGCCGCAATACAGTTCTGTTATGCGGTAAAGCATACAAACATCGCAAAGACTGTTTTGGTTTTGTATCCAGGGTGTCTACCAACCGGGAAAACCGGGAAAACCGGGAATTCTCAGGGAATTTGAACAGTGTGGAAAAACTCAGGGAAAACTCAGGGAATTTGTGCTTCTATCAGGGAAAATTAGCTGTAACTTTACTGAAAGGGAACGAAAGTCGTGTTAATGCTGGTTCCAGTAACAGAGGAATCGCAACGAATTGACGCTGTGTCGTCGGCACGATGTATTGCCAGAGTAGTTAACAACCGATTTTCCAGACGCTTTTTCGGACATGCCCGACAACTTGCACGGCTTTGCAGCACCACCAGGTACTCGATCCATATAGTCAATGTATACTGCCCTGACTGCAGGTCTGAAATGGTATTAATCAAAGCCGCCACCGCCGCCATTTTGATTATCTCGCCGCCGCCTCGAACTGGCACTATCGCACGCAGATCCGCCGGCAGCCGTAGCCACCACCACGGTAACGTTAGGCCTAGCTGCTCCTACGTTCGCTGTTAAGCTTCTTGCCGTGCGGTGCCGTGTTTTTCATTGAAAGAATTCGCCGCTGTCAGCGATGGCACCAACACCACGTTTGCAATCCTCGCGATTGGCTTCGAAGCTCGCAGAGCACTAGCGAATTGCGTAATGCCAGTCTTTGAAAGTTAGCTTCGCCTCAGAACAGCAGTGTTAGACGGTGAAGCTTAACAAGCGTGGGAAGGGGCAATTGTCACGGGACACAGTATGTATTCCTTAATTATACACGCGTGCTCCCCCATCTCCTGTCACAGTACGAGCACTGATATTCCTAATAAGTGTACTGGCAGGCCTTAAAAGTTTTTTCGGACGTGCCTGTGACAATTTTAGCCCTTAAGGGCAGTTAAAGTCATGCATTCATTGTTTTCGGACTGCCCGATTTTTCGGATGTTCGTGCGGCCCCTAGGGAGTCCGAAAAATCGGACGTTGACTGTACAACTGACCAAGAGGATGCTTCAAATGATCCATTTGGTGAAAGCGTGGCAGAAGGAGGATGAGAACAGAAAGGACCGATGCACTGAGGAATTTACAGGAAAGGAAGCGTGCCGCCGCGTTTTTGAAAAAGCTTGAGCTCAAAAAACAAAGTGTTGGCTGACATCGAGATACAGCTGTCCCTCATCCAAACCAAAATAAACTCTTTAAAGCAGTGAAATCCAGCACTGAGATGTCGTGTACGGGCTGAGAATATGTCGGGACAGTTGAGGCTGACTTGCCGGCTGCTGAGAGAGAATCTTAGTTGTGACAAAGTTCAGGCCTCATACCGATGAGCTTGCTATCAGTTGATAGAAATAGCTCATATTCGAAAATATTTACTTACGTATGCATCTCCTTTTCATTCGTATTTGAAAATGTTCGACTCAATTTGGGATAGGTTTTACCATTTTTTTGCTGTGCATTTTACTAACATCTTCCTTCTGTTTTCTTTTTAAATAAAATAGATATTACTCCTTACTATTAAAACTGGATTAAGCATTCATTTTTTTGTTTCAACATGCTTACTAGAGAGTGACAGCATCAGGCAACATGGTGCCAGCCTGTCTTAACATAAAACAAAGTTCTGGCTCATTCAGGGAATTTAGCGAAAGTGCTGAGGGAAAACCTGGAAAACTCAGGGAATTTGGAAATGTCAGCTTGGTAGACAACCTGGTATCCCATTGCACCACGTAGACAATTTTCAGCCCAATTTTTTTTTATAAAATGAAAAAAAAAAACTATGCATTAAAACCACGTAAATACCATAATCAGTTATTGTGAGCTACGGTTATTGCTTGAGAACCTTCCTAGGGGGGGCTGAAAATCAGCGTTTTCGACGGCAGATATGTGTTTAAGGCATTCGCTGTCCTTAAGCTCTGCTGAAACAAATTCTGCCACTAAAGGAGCCACTATTAGGGTCACCATAGGGGCCAGATACATGTGTGTTGACTAGTCAAGTTTGAATTGTCTGACGGAGGCCAATTTTAGGATCTAAGTAACGAAACTGCGCCATAGAATGCAGGTGCACCAGTCAAGATCGAATTAAACAGAGCCGAATTAATGAAGTCGACTTTATACATGTCTGAGAACATTTTTGCTGGAATTGTGGTACAGCAAAAGACCAGAGACGACAAATCCAACATCAACAAGTTTTGGTACTCCCACTTCCGGCAAAAAAAAATTGTACTCCGGCTAGACCCGCAACATGTTAATTTATTGGCCTTGAAAGCCCCTCACTTGGGCACAACTTTGTAGCTTAATTTGACTGACATAATGACAAAGGAATACAGGGTGTTTCACGTAACTTGAGCCAAATTTTAAAAATTTGTAAATGCCACGTAGCTGGGCCAAACCAAGGTAATGTCTGCCGTTGCTTGGAGATCCTCGAATTATATTTTTGCATCCTGCTTAATTAGATAGTTAGTCATAATTAATCAGCTTCTCATTTGTTATAATGAGATGAAAAGTGTCAATGAGAAAATTGTTGAGCAACCTGAAAACTCCCGCTACAGCCTGCTGCTACTCAATATCTGCTACATAAATGTGTTTTTCCGAGTTTGAAAGAAGCCCGCGAATACACACAAAATTGCTACGCAACTGGCCACTTGGAAAAACATCTTGTGTAGCACGTATACCAAGCAGCAGAAAGTAGTATTGGGAGTGATAATAGAGAAGTTTATTAATTATCAAGACTACTTGTCTAATTAGGCGGAATGCAAAAAATAATGTGAGTATCTATCTCCAAGCGACTGTAAACCTTGGTTCTGTCCAGCTGCATAAAATTTGCATATTTGTAAAGTTTGGTTCAAGTTAAGTGAAACACCTTGTATAGTGCATAGCATAATCAGACTGCACTTACTTTCTTCCTGAGTCTTCCTTGGTCGCCCTCGTTTGTACGGGCCGTTATTGATCACTGGGGACACTGATGGGGCTGGTGGCGTTGACGTCACTGAGGCGGGAGCACAGGGATGCATCTGAACCATTCAAGGCAAGGTATGTTAACACTGTCAATTCTACTTTCTGCTTACATAAAATCAAAGCAGTCTGCAACATTGGCATAACGTGGCTAGTCGAATCTAACAGTTTCTGCAGGGTAAATAAGATGGTATGCAGGAAAGAAAAGATGACAGCAATAATGATAAGCCACAAGCGCAGTGTAAGAAGTACCTGTTTGAAGGGACACTAAAGAATAAAAATAACTTGTGCTGCGTAAATAAGTTATACTTTAGTACTATATAAAACAATAGGAAAAGAAAAAAGCTACTCTAAAGAAGCAATCGCATGCAAGTGACATGACAGGCGGACCTTGTCACGTTCGCGGTGTGGGACAACCGCATGGACGTCACACAGGAAAGAGTAGCGACAAATTTCCATTGTTGTACGAATAAATACTATAGTATGCCTGTAAAAAGAAAAAAATTGCGAACTTGCCATGAAGCCAACATTCTAACCAGAGTGTACAAGATATAGCAATAATTTGCCATCGTCACTTGTGGAAAAGCGTTCCACATTGACAGCGCTACATGCTGTGGCACCATCTGGTAAGTAGAAATAAATACTTGAAACTCTCAGTGACGTCTTAGACCTAAAGGTGTATGGAAAAGCATTGTCAACTCTTTATCCTTAGCTAAGCGAGTTTGACTAAGCTGAGTCTGATTTTATGATTTGTTTTTTTGCTGTCACGATGGAGTGCAAGTAGCAAGAGTGAATTAAGGTCGAAGTGGACGGCCTGGGTAGCATGGGTGAAGCCATGTTATTAATCATGGTAACCAGAAGAAGCTGCCCCAGGAAGCAAAATTTTCTGACTGGCCAAAAACCAGCAACGGCAGAAGACTGCCCCCCTCAGCAGGCAACCTTGTTGCTTGAAAATCTTGTGCAAGAGGTTAAGCCTTACCACGAAAGGAGGCTTCAAAGGCCAGAAAGGATGCAAAAAACAAAATACAGGTGGCGCCAGAACTTTTAAGTTCCAGCACCAGCTTGCCTTGATGGCATCTGCTTGGTCCTAGTTCATTTTTTTATTGTTAAAGGTTACTTATGCTGCATTCTGAAGGAGCCTAACGGTTAACTTATGGTGAATTCCAATAGAAGAGTCAGCAGAACCTTCTCAGCTTTCCTTGGAGCAAGTGCGTGCCAATGACACAATGAGGCCACAAGTTGAATGTTGAAGTGAGAGATTAAGAGCAGATTACGAGTTGCGATCACTCTGTGAAGCAGTTGAAGCTGCTCTACGAAAACCGATAAAGTGGTCTGGAACTCTCCATGACGTATTTTATTCGTGTGGGCTTTTCACTTTTTGTTCTTTTACTGCTCACCGCACCTGGTGGCACCGTGGCAGTCATGGCTTTCGTGATATGGCAGACGCCATAGATGACTCGTGATGCATGGCACTGCTTTTGCTGCTCAGTAGTAACAGCTCTGGCTCGGAGATCTCAAAAAGTTCTGATGCACACAGCTATCGGTAACAGCGAGCAGCGGAAGCGTATGACGACATGCAGGGTATCCTGGGGAACTCTGTATCCGGTATAGCACTTCTCACGCTATGCCGCAACAGCTTGTTTCATGCTTAGATCCTTTCAAGCGCAGTGTACATGTGAAGAACAGCCAGCCATCACAGATATTTGTCTGATGTAAACCAGTACTGCCGAAAGAAGAAAAGGAAAAAGGCCCGCTCCATGACCACATACTGGAAACCTTTAGCAACTTTCACTGAAGCTAAGCAGCATGGTGCTTGTTCACTACTTGGGAGAGAGACTGCCTAGAGATGCTGAGTAGTGATGGCTTCCCCTCCGTTGCGGAATTAACACATCCATCCACATAGTGTCCTCTTCCCTCAACCCTTAATGAGTGCCATCTTTTCCCAGTATGGCAGACTAAGTGGCTAAAACTACTTGAGAGTTCTAAGCCAGGCTAGATGGTGTATGTTTGACATGGTGAACAGTGCAGATGATGGGATAAGCAATGTTTCTTGTTCTGTTTGTACCTCTCTTGTTCCCTCATCTGCACTATTTACCACGTTACACTACAGGCTGTGTCATTCCAGTAAAATCACCACCTACACAACCTTTGGCCAGCTGGCCAGAAAAACGGGCGCACCTTTTGCTTGTGCTGTATGAGGGCAGGCAGTGTTGGGAGCCGGACAGAGCATTCGCTGCATCGGTGGGAGAAGTGTATCTCCTTGTGCCTGATGAGACTGGCCAACAGGTAGGAAGTGTAGGGACAGTATGGACAGCAGTAGAGCCGCACGGGGCTCGGGCCTGCTGCTGAGGACGGCTGCTGGGGCGACTGCTGCAGTGACTGCGGTTCAGTCAGCTGCAGAGATGGTGCGTTCTGCGGTGCCACTAGAAGAGAAGGGCTGGTCACGTTGCCCTCGCCTTCCTTGCAGTTGCACGAGTGGGCTGCCAGGGCCACCGGGTGGGTAAAGACGACGCAGCACTGAGAGCACATGAGCGCTGCACAGAGAACCAAGTGCACGCCATATTATCAGACCAAAGCTGCCAAGCTTCTGTCTGGAGAGCTGTAGTGACTCGAACATTTCGCTTCTCGCCTTTGACAGAGCAAAATAAGCATACGTAGACAACTGTGAACTGCAATGCTTGACCTGATGCAGAATCAAAATGCAGTTGAGTAACCAATTGTGTTTGTTTCCTTCAGTAGTAAATTTTAGCATCCACTGGATTACAGACGTATGAATGCACCAATGGGAAGTATGCGAAGAAGCTCCCAGCGTCCTAAATTGCTAAAAGCATATGCATACCACTAAAATGTTGCCAGATCCCTAATTTCAGGGAAAAAGAAAGAAAGGAAGAGAAAGAAAAGAATCCTACATGTAGAGATTCATTCCTAGAGTTAGCATTGTGCTATCGCAGGCTCTCTGGTATAACAGTTAAATAACAGGCACACCTACACCATACAATGTTACGGGTGCTGCCTGTTCAAAAGCTGCTCAACGCAGTCAGCGAGGTAAGGGACTGCTGCCTGTTCTGCAACTATTTCAGGTGCTTAGTTGGATGTTGGTGGCTTGAGTAGCAACTAACTTGACCTAAGGCTTTTGAAGTATATATGCTTGCCACATGTGACGCGACTTGATGCACAATGGCACTGAGAGGTGTATACTTTGTAGTCCTGTCAGTATAACTGGCCTCACAATTGACTGAAGGAGTTCACTTGGCTCTGACAGTGAGCTTCGTTTGAGCAAACTTAGCATTTGAGCAGCTCGACATTGCGCCACAAGGGTAACATGATGTGCATTCATAGTTGCTCTCATTTCTCCACCTCAACAGTGTGTGGAAAGCATTTCAGTTGCAGCAAGAGCAGAGTCGCCCAGGCACACTGTCATCCACACATTTGCCCGTGCATTTGCCTGCTGCACCAGGCCAATCAGTCATTGAGGGCAACAAAGTTGTTGGTGGGCAGCTCAGCAAAGCTTCTCTCTAGCGGCAGCCTCTAACTGCTGCTGACACTTTGTTGCAGTAGATATGTAATCCGCAGCCTTGGATCATGAACCATAGAAAGCCATGATGGCTTATCCAACATTTATGGCAGCTGCCTTTCTGGCGTAGCATTGATGGCTTGTGCTAGAGCCGTTGATGAGGCGAGTCCTGGTTCTGTTCAAGCTGAGGTGGCCTACCTCCAAATGGCTCCTGTGACCCCCTGCCTGGCAACAGGAGGTTCTCCTGGATGTGGATATCTGGAAACTCGGAATGCTTGAGACCATGTGCTGCCAGAAGGCTCAGCCGATGAAACATGGCGTTGCACAAAGTGCACGTGTACCTCGAGTGGTAATCCTCCAGCACTGCAACCAATGAGCCAAAAAGGCCACTTGAGCACCAACCACTGAGGCAAGTAAGGAATCGTTCGCTCACGCAAATCACCAGTTATGCAGGACATAGCGAGATGAAAACAACTTAATGGGACGTTTTAGGATGCAATAACAGCTTCCCCATTTGAAATCACCCCTTAATTTATAAAATTATCGTATTTGTTTCACTAATTATCGTGGAGACAGTAGAGGGCTGATGACTGAAACAGTACGCCTCATAATTATGTATATTATACCGTTTTTTTTTTAACAGCTTGGCTAACATTAGCTGAAATACCCTGTATACGTGAAATAAATGCAAGTGTGTTGCCTACAATAGGCCAGGAAAAAGGTCGTTGACGTTTATGGCCCATTGGCAGCTTGCCATACTTAAACATGGCACGTGAATAATGCTAAATTACAAATGTGGATTGCACCATTGTTAATATACAACTGTCTGATCAAATGTGATCACATCAGATTCACACAGGTTTACAGCTGTGAGCTAGCCAAGCCAGGACACTGGCCAAAATATGCACATGCATCCATAAAGCTGTTTTAAATTGCTCGTGCTAAGCAAGATTTTTGCTACAAGAATGCGTATTTTGAACTGCCAAGCAAACATTCTTTTTTCTGTAACCGATCATCTCTTGAGTCTTGCATTTTTAGCTTTGCTATTGGCCTTGAGCTCCACCACTGGAAAAACTGGCGCCACTGTTGGCGTGACGTGCTAGGGGGGATCACGTGGACATAGCGGCTGCGTCGGCTGCTTCGGGAGCGCCGAAGCGAGCTGAAAACGAGTTCAAATTCCCTCGTACGCTGCGGTCCTCATTTAGTGGCGAAATTCTCCCGCTTCGAGTGCCTCCTTTACAACGCTTGAAAGCACTACAGTAGGTAGTGGCTGCCTTTGAAGGCACGCAACATGGTAGGCTACTGCTCGGTGTCGCAGGGCCGGACGCACGTAACGGAGGCTGGTGTCAGCCTTATTCACACGTAGCCGCAGGACAAGAAGCTGCATGAAGCTTGGCTCGCGAGACATAAAACCGGCAAACAGTCATCGGCTGCAACTCGGGTATGTAGCAAGCACAGACTCGAGGAAGATTTCTGCTACGGCGCCCGGTCTGCGATGTTCTGAAAACACGCACTGAGACGCTCGCCCGAGTCCACTGCCCGACAAATGTCATGACGGTTTGGTCTATTAACTTGTCGATGCAATAGATACTGGCAAGTTCAGTGGAGTGGAAAGGCAGCGGTAAGAAGCACATTTAAAAAAAAGCATGGCATATGATCATGTTTGTGTTATGAATTAATGCACTGGATTACAAAAAAAGGAGCAGCGGGAAATTGCATGCTGAGAACACCGATAAACATACAGTGCGACGCAACTCGAGAAATAATATTGAAAGGTCAAAGAATTTATAAGAAAAAAAGATTGAATCGTCATGACGGCACATCACAGTCCCTGTAGGCATCGAAGTCTCTACAATGAAATTATTCTTGAACAGCTCTGATAGCACTCACGCAACAATGGTTGCTTGTATACTGTAAAATGCTCATATTCTGCGGCTTAAAGCTCATGGCACGATGCGAAAACGCGCGTGCGGAGAAAGCGAAACAGTGCGCGGACAAGCATGCAGACGCGCAGTCGGTTGCTGCGAATCTGCGCGATCGCTGCATTGAGGCTTCGTTCTATTACGCTTCATTTAGTTATACAAATACTATAAGAACATATTTCACATAGTTTGCTCTCAGCGTTTACCTACCTTTCATGCAAGAAGCCGGTTTGGGAGACTTCATCGCGGCGACCGCGCACAGTGGCATTCACTGTACGTATTCGGTAAAGTGATAGCGTCTGTAAACGACTGTGTGCTTTCAGTTTGCCCAAGATTATTATTTAGACAGTAAAAAACGTCTCTCGTTTCGAAAGTACTTACAGAAATGTCCGGGAGAGCTCGCATGTGGTGTTTTCAGTGAGCGCTGACAGCGAAACCTATGAGGAGCGCGCTGCGTGATCCCTCATACTACGCCAGCGAGGCGCTTCCGATAAGTGGCGACTCTATAACTCCTCGCCGCCAATAGCAATAGAATATTGTATTTTCCAGACTATAATCCACACCCGATGTATAGTCTGCAGGTGCAAACCAGTATAAAGTAGAGAAGCAAATATTAGGGCCCTTTATTAGACTACATATAGCAGTCGATCCTAGAATTCCTCAATTTTACTCTCGTTGGGGCTGTCACAATAAAACAAGTCAAGCAGGTCAGATTCAATGCACACCTCGAATCTGACATATCTGTCGGAGCAGTTTTCAGTACAACTTTTGTGAAACTGTTGACACTAACTTAATATGGGACGGCGTGCCACGAATTAGCGACCAACTTTATCCTCTATGAAGCTCTAATAAATGCGTGGCACTATTTCAACATTCACTATTTTCAAGTTTTCGCGCATGTGCTCACAAGTCGAAGCACTCAAAAGCAGGCACTGCATATTGCAAGCAGGATTCGCTTGCATATGATGAGCTGCCAATATGGACTGGAAATATTGCTCACGCACAGTGACGATCATTGTGCAGTTGAATTCGCTGTGCTTCAGCGCGGTAAAAATTTCTACGCTTAGTCTAAGCTTGTTTTCTTCAAGTATGCTTCCGACTATCCCAAACCGCTACCCATATAAGTGAAGCTTTGCTGAGCCAGCAAGACAAAGACATCATGATAAATAGCCAGCGAATTGCAGCAACGAGCGGATCCCACAACACCCGTAACGGTCATCAGCTATGCTGGCATACCTTGTAAAGCAAAGATAAGTTTTATTCAGGGATGATGCTTCCACCTTTGCAAGATTTCGCCTGACTCGGCACCGGATGCGTCGAAGTACACAGCTGCAAGCATTCCTGGCAGTGGGCGAACTTGGCACAACGCCAGAAATGTTGTAAGCCAGACGGCTTATAACGCAAATGTGCAGTAGAACCTCGGTCATAAGTTTTGGAAAAAAATGTGAGAAACAAATGTACTTACCGAAAAAACACATGATCTGAAGTGACTAAAATATATGACAGACCCAACTGTTGTTGACATCTATATAATGTGAAGCTTTGCACGAATCGTTGCGCACAAGATGGTGACGTATGTCAAGCTGGTGGGGCTTCGACAGCACAAGACACGTTTCGTTGTTTTCCTACTGTGTAGTGTTCAAGACTGCGACAAGAAACCGAAATGAAATAGAGCTGGTTGGCGACGCCGGATGCCAACAAAGTGAAATGTGATGCTCACATCGCACCGCCTGCAGCAGGGAACGGTGATGCGTTTGGTTTATCACAGCTGATAGCATGCAGTAGGCTACCAATAGCACTACGCCCCACATGCTATAAAACAGATAGATAAAGATGCTTATCGCAACAGGTATGGCAGCGATAGCTATGAATGTGGCGTGCGACGACCCAGGAGGAGATTTGCTGGTAACAGAATAAGAAACTGAGTACGCGCTGGTGTTTTCCCGTGAAACAGGTGGGCAAGCATTACGGGGAAGCTGAAGTGGCGGGTGGCTAATGTTTTCAATCGTGCATGCCTCACTCCTTTTCTTGTTTAAATGGGACCTAGCAGCCGAAAAACGTATCATACGACTGCAGATTGGCGATGTACTGAATGTTGGTGCCGAAAAGTTATGTTTTCCGAGAACGTATAGCTGTGTTTTCTAGGAACATATGAAATGCTAAAAAGTAAGCGTAACTCTAATGGGTCATTTTTTCGTGTTCTCGATTGCAAAGCAAAATGCCAGGAAATTGTATGTAATGGCATCGTACTAACGAGTTTCTACTGTATTTGGTGCCAAGTCACACAAAACCTCGCCAAAGTGATTGTGTCTCCAACAAAGACTGGTGGCTAAAGAAGCAACAACTTCTAGTATATGGTGAGACAGACAACAATGACATGCCAAATTGCGAAGAGGGAGATAAGGAAAGCTCTGCTTTAAGAAGTGATAGGAAAAGAGCCAATACAAAGCCTCACCTGGTACCACATAAGTTGGCGTGTTGATTACACAAAGGGTACCATTATTGTTCGCCAAAATAGGAGTTGTCTGCGGGGCCAAGTAAGCGGTGTACGGCGATGTACTGTTGATGGCAGCCAGGGGCTCTAGAGGCAAACTGGACCCGTGCAACTGCAGGTGCTGTAGTAGGACAGCCTCACTCGGGAATGTGTGGTTGCAGTGGCCACACCGCAATGATGGCTTGATGTGCAACTAATAATGAAAAGAGAGTGCAGGTTGTTCCTCTCACTGCTTGCTAAAATGGACGAACAAAAACACCAGACAGACACAGGAGAGCAGGGGGGGTATTCTGTCCACCTAGTCGGCTGTCCATTTCGGCTGTTGCTGATTGGCCAGGGCCGCTCATCTCCTCCTCGCTCATACAGCTGCATCCAGTCTGCAGTGGCGGAAATGGACAGTCCACTAGGTGGACTCTTACAAAATACCTCTTCAGGTGTGTTGGCTTTGTACAGCTTGCAAATGGCAATGTACTGTGCAGCCCACTGCTAGAGAATACCTAACCAGTAATAAAGCAAATATGTACAAAACGGGAACATTTATTTGCCTTTTCATTGGAAAGAAGTAACTGATATGCTCAACTGGACAGGGGTGGGAATGCCCAGAGTGATTTTATAATTTTTGAAGCAGGTAAAACTTAATTCTGGAGCAGACAAATTCTGATTGGGTGTAAGCACCCTGAATAAACTAAAAGTAGCGGCATTCCTCATCCGCTGGCCCCTCCCTCACCGCTCGCACCCTCATCTTGCTCTTTTTAATCTTGGCAATTGCGCTGCGATTGCTTCAATATAAGCATTTGCGATCACTGCGATTAACAGCAACTGCCATGGCGCTGGCACAACTTAAACGAACTGGCACAATTTTAAAGAACACACAAAAAAAATGTAAAAAACCTAAGAAAACAAAAGGGGCCAAGGCAGCGCAGACACTCATGCACTTGTTTCTGTGGAAACGGCACCAGCCCAACCATGCGACTTTGCTCCACCAGCAGGCCTCCTCGCCTGCCCTCACTCGGTAGGATAGCAGAATGTGACTACTTTACTTCTATTTAGGGAGCCTAATTGGTTGCGGCTGTTGGCACCCACTGGTAGTCAGAACACCAAAGCTACTTTTATGCCACCTCTGAGACCAACCACACAATGCACAGCACTGCGTTAGCAAACTGTCAATGACGCTTGCCAGAGGCAAAGCTGCCAAAGCTCTTATGCCGCAGTGTGGTGAAATTTCGGTCATTTTTTCCTGTTTTTCGCACTAGACACAGCAATTCATGTGATTATCAAAATGACGCAATTAGCGCAGGATTCCCATCCATGACTAGACATACATATACAGTCTACGCTGCCATTACAACGGATCCGCATACAACATACTTTCCAATATAACAGGCCATTCTTCTCACTTAGTTTGGTCTGCCTATATTATCAATGCTTCTAAATCAGACTTTCACGGACTTTCTGATATGACAGGCCATTCATATCACTTTTCTTGGTCTGCCTGTATTATCAATGCTTCTAATTCAGCTTTGAATGGACCCTGTTATAACAGATTAATGGTTGCAACATACAATTTTCTGGACAAATTAAAGGAATACTGAAACAACAGTTTTGCATCTTGCCTTCATTGCTTCATTAGACAGCTGCCAAATCCAAAATCACTGTCTAGAGCCTCAATTAATCAAATGGATAACAAATTACTAATTTTGCCACTGTTTAATATGACCAGTTCAAATCCCCCACGAAGTGAAGTGTAGCTTCAGGCATAGGGCACGTTGAGAAGGCTTGTGCGTCACATCAAAGAAAACAAAGGTCGTGGTCACGTGGCATCAAACCGATGGCACATGTCAATCCGCACAAATCAATGGGTGCAAGCCACATCGTGACTGTGTTGCTGAAAGTTAGCATGGCACCAGATGGGCCATTCTTTCTTCCCATACTCTGCACTTTTATCGTAATGAGGAACATCCACCTCGCACCCTCGTACAATCCTATCCAGTTTCTAATATGCTCAACTATTGGCAATGCAGTCACGATGTGACTTATGACCACTGCAGCAGATGACTGACTCCACACATCAGTGGTTTGTAATGCAACATGAATACCACCTCTAATTTGACTACCACATTACCACCACCTTCAACTACCACCACGGATGGATGCACATGACAAATTTTTTACTTTACTGAAGAAATTTGGACCAGAAAGGGTAAAAAGAAAGAATGAAAAAAAAAAGATGAGGTAAAAATTTTGCATCAGTATTGTTTGAATGTGTTGCCTTTGAGCAGAGATATATTTACCTCTAGGTGGGCCCTGAAAACAGTAGTCTGCTCAGTGGCGAAGCCGCAGAAGCAACAAGTGAGCAGGGACCGGGGTGGCTTCTCCTTGGGGCACTCGTGCATCACCAGGTCACCGAGGGCACGGAAGGTGCCTCGACAGAGAGGGCATGGGTACTCGGTCCGCTCTTGAATCACTGGCGTCCCCGCTGCCACAAAAATGCACAGGCAAAAGGAGTCAACTTCACTGCTACAAAATAAAGATGCTGCCATTCACAAGAACATCCTTGCATATCCTCAGGACTTGTGTGCAACAAATAAACACCCTCACTGACGAAAGGCAAGAGAAGCATAGAGACAGGCTCTCATATTTTTTAAAAATATTTTTAACCCTTTGCAGTCGTGGGCATTTAGCCACTTTGCATGTTCTGAACACTGCACAGAGAGAGCACTCGTGTGAATAGACGTGTAGTAAATGATCTATTTCTGAACTAGTTCTTTAATCCTGATGCCCTTGTACAGCATAAAGACTCCAGGTCCCTCCTCAGCTCCTCCCTCAGCTATTGTCATATTGTTGGTGATCATCACGGGAACCATTCTCATTAGGGTTCTTATCATTGCTTTCTTCTTCAGTGCTCTCATCCAAGAATTTGCTGGTTGTCTGAAGGCGAATTAAATTCCTCCTTCACGCAAAAATCATCTTCAGATCCACTAAACTCAATGGAAGTTCTTTTGGTAAAATGCACAAAGAGAAAGCATTGCCATAGTCTCAGTGCTTCGCATCATAAGAATTCCTTGAAGTGTGCAATTAAAGAATGTGCTACCCTCATATGCAGAGGTTGCAAAGTGCAATTATCAATAATTGAAATAGTTCCCAAAAGGCACTGGCACTCTCTCTCACCACTGACATACGCATGTAGTGAAAGCATTAACACATCACACGTTCATGCTTACGGCACTCTCTGATACCATGATGTCCCTGCGTTTACCTCCCCCCCCCCCCACTCACGAGCACAATGTGTAGCTTTGACGTAATAGTTCTGTGAAAACCCGCAAGGTCTAGAGAAGCAATTATAAAGGGAAAATGAGATGAGCTTTACGCTTGGCAACGATAAAATGTGAAACACAAAATGTGTCTTTTTAAACGTTTGCTATTATGTTCAAATCCTCCCTTTCAGCCAAACAGGGCACACTGAGCCTAAGCGTGCAACTTAAATTGTGGCATCTTTACCCAGGCACAGATATTTTACCAACAGCTGCGTTTCAAAAAAGAAACAGAAAAATTATTGGCATGTTAGCTCAGGCAGTGCTTTTATCTACACAAATATTGGTAAAGACCACTTGTTACAAGTACAGAATGTTTCACTGTTAAAGCAAATGCATAACTGCTATTAAATAAGTCAGACACTTCTGTTTGAGAGAAGAAGAAAAATTGCTCATAGGACACATTAGGCTAACATCTAGGCAATGAGAAAAATTGTTCAGAAACCACTAATAATGATTGTCAAAGTAAGCAAAGCTTATATGCCTGTCCATGTTTTCTTGTCTAGTTGAAGCACTGTCATTTCATGTCCCTGTTACATGGCTGTACCTCGCGGTACAACATAGGAGTGACAGCAATATGTATGTGATATGCAGATGCACAGGCAATCGCATGCACCGCTTTTGCCAGGCATAGAAGTGTTACACAACAGAAAGAGCGGGCGCATCCCTTCTGCCTTTGCCTGGACTGAGCCCAAAGGCAGCGGAATGTCGCATAGTGTCTCGAAAGCACTAGCTATAACTTGGAAAAGATGGAAAAAACTGGTGTGTACCTTGTCTAAGTGGATTGTTGATATGCCATGTAACGAGGAGAGGTAAGGTTTTTATTGTCTCATGCCATGCACGTGCCTGCGACTTTCTCAATAGAGCATTGGGCTGCTGTGCTAAGGGACTCTGGTTAAAATTCCACCATCAGACATGCGATTTCCTTTTTCTACTTTTTTTTTAGTTCAGCGATGGCTTGCATTAAACATGTTCATCACCATGTTGCATAAACTTGACAAAACACAGCAGCTGCACCTTTTCACGCCAAGCCCCATGGAGGTGGGCAAAGAAAGCTTCGCTTTAAAGAACAGTCTGCGCGCCTTCATGGCATATTTCGGCTATAATCGGTGGTCATACACTAACTGGGCGTTCCATTTAAAAGTAAACCATACTGAGCATGTGAACGACTGCGCATTATGACAGCGCACAGCAAAACTTAAAATACGTCACAGACAAATCTCGGAAGCTGAATATTCGCTCGCATTTTCAAATCACGACAATCAAAACATCAAGCGCTGTGCCTGCGCATTTTTAAAAATATTTGTTTAATGCAATATTACAAAGAACGCTACTGCGGGGCGCCAAACGTGCTAGCGGCGCGTCGCTTATCTTCGGGCCACACACGAAAGACAGAATGCGCTTACAGTTCGATATTGTAAGTAGATTCTCGAGCAGCTTTCCCCGGTCGAGGATTTCAGCGTCCGGCGTATCCAGTTGGGACTCGACGAACATCGCCGGACACAGCTCATCATCGTCGCTGCCCCAGGCGACCTGTGCAGCCTAGCGAGGGTCAGAAAAGGTGTGAAATGTGAGTGACGCAAATGACACAGCCATCGCTATACAAAGACCGCCTCCTTGTTGATATTCAATGAGGTGACTGCGAAAGATGAATTCTCTCTTCCGAGCGCGGGCAAATTGTTGGTAGGCAAGCTATGCAGCACCTCAAGACGCCAACAACTGATCGCCCGAAGAAGACAGAAATATGATCTCTTAGCTTTCCCTGTAGTCTTTTGCCGGTCCTGTTGTGTTCGGATCTGAAAGCTATTCCACAGAAGCGCGCGATGAAAACCATCCATCACGCGGGCGTACACTGAAATCAAGACCGACCCTAACAGCGGCAGAACTCGATCGTGGAACTCTCAGCCCGTCTAGCAAGATGCATGCCCATGCGCACGTTACCACAGAACGAAAACAACGCGTTTATCGGTTGAATCAGACGCTCACCGCCATAATCCTATAGCCGTATAAACCGCGGTAAACATTCAAGTTTGTATGTGAGAATCCACATTTGAACTTTAGTCGAAGTAAGATCGAACATGGAAGCGAACGAAGGACGGAAACCCACGAATTCACATTTCCGGTTTTCTTTGGCGCTTCTCTTTTCTTTGTCCTTCATGGTAGCTGTGTATTTTTTGGAGTGCTACTATATATACACTTATAATTAATATTTATTATGCAGGAGAGATGCGATTATAATTTGTTTCTTTATCGAACAGTCGCCGATAGCGGCGCTGCATCAGCTGCTGTCCGCTGTTCCATGGCGTCTGCGGTTATGTAGGGTGGCTTATATCAGCGCGTTTAAGACGCTGAATTAACAGCTAATAGAAATAATTAAGAATCCACGGTTCACGAAAGACCTCAGACGTGAATGCACGGATACTCCCATCTGCGGACACCCTTCGGTTCAACGCAACTAAATGAGCGAGCGAGAGTGGCAACAACCTCGGGAGCCGGAAGATCGCCAACTTTCGTCAAGCGACGCTCACCGAACAGCCAGTACTGAAAGCATTTGACGGCGGCTCGCTTTCGCGCTAACTAGCTGGGATTTTTTTATTACCAATTGCATGCCGTGCTTTGTACAGCCCGATCTACATTCTGAATGCTCCAATATATGCGCCTTCGGTCGTTCTCCACTGATGTGTAACTGTATATGTGGCAGAACCGGTTGCTCTCTGTTTACACTTTATTTCGCCGTCTGGTTTAGAGCGCCGTCGGCAAGGTCTCTAACGTTTTCGTCAAAACCTATCATGCGGATTCGAAAAATGTAGGTTTCGCTTCCATTGCGTTTCCGAGCATCGCAGAAAATCCTTAGTTCACAGACTGGCATGATGCCGTTGAAGCGAATGAAATGCGAAAGTGCGATATCGTGCATCATAGAGAGCGTACTTTTACTTCAAAATCGGATTTTTTTTTCCTGCTAGATGGCTTGTTTTTATTTGGCGAAATAGACTTTGATCACACGTAGCAGGTATTACGGGCGGAACAAGTCAATAAGTACATTAAAGGTCATTCGATGGGCTGCCTTCCGGAGAATACAACATAACTTTCTGGGTTCAGCCTCAGTTTCTAGATTAAGCCGCTTTTCTAATGGCTTGCTGGCTGAGAACACTGCCTTACCTTAATTCCGCGTAATAGATTAGAAAGTGTAAAATTGCGAACTTGTGTGTGTGTACACACACCAACACACAATCTATCTATATATATATATATGGTGAATGCAGTTTAAACCATGGATCCGGGACCTCGAAGTAGTGCGACGTAATTTACCGCTAAATCCCCACTTATTTTTTAATAATTTTTTTTTCCTGAAAGACCCAAAAAAGCCATGGCAGTGACGTGACAATAAAACTTTGAATTATCTGAAGCACAGCTATCAGTTTGGTCGCATTGCATGAGGCTAACTGCATACTACTTAAAAAAAAGTACTTTCATAACTGCAGATGAGTTTCGCTTCCCTTTATGATTGCTTATATCAGTCATGGCTTGCATAGTTGTTTTACCTATTGCTTCCGTGAACAAAAACTACAGCATGTTGCTTTCTGGAGTGCATGTTTGACTTAGTGTTTTATAAAAAAGCAACATGAACTTAATGCCACTTATGGTATTGGTAAAGGTAATAGTAATTGAGTGGGTTGGGTTATGAAAACTTTGAAACATTCATCTACACAACTATGCTACAAATCACTTATGTTGTTTCTGTAGGTAGCATGGTGATCAAGCAACACAAAGAACAACACTGTGTTGCTTGAGAGAGCTTTTGTGTTGAGTCAGACAAACACGGAGATCCACAAATCTTCATTGTATGAAACCACAGTGATCTAGTGCTGTGCTGTCGAGGCTGGAAGATTGAAACAGCACATTTCTACCGATTGCTGCAATGGGAATTTTCACAGTCTGAAAGGTATATTACAGCAGCATTTTCTTTTTGGGGCCTTTGCTAAATAAGTTTCATGAGATTTGCAATTGATGGCCTTTGGCTGGATTTTCAACAGTTCTTTTCAATATTTGTTTTCTTCTTTGTCATTAGCTCATACACATAGCTGCATGCTATGTTCACCTGATTCTGCCACTCATTGTGACTGGAGAAAAGAAAAAGAATTGTTGCAATGTAGTTGCAGCTGTCAGCCTCTGGTTTAAAATATGTGAATGACTGTGCTGCAGTTACAGAAAAAGAATGGCTTTAATAAGCCAAGCACTTGGAAGTTGTAGTGAAATTTAATATGAGTTCTGTATTTCAGTGTCGGCAACTGTGGTTGTTAGAGTATTGTACTTGTTTAGTAGCCTCCAACATTACATGTCACAATTTGGTTCAAAGAAGCAATGGAATTGGAAATGCTGGGATTTGCAGGTGTACCAGAAACTGATGGCAGGGATACCAGTGACACTGTTGCAGATGCCACCTCCGATTTCGACACTAATGGCACCGCCAATGACTCCGACGATGAAAACGGAATCATATGCAAAGGTAATTACGGGAATAACTTTTACTGGTAGGCTGCTCTGGCGCATAGGTGTTGTGCTGGTGCTGTCCACACTCACCATTGTATGTGGCATACCTTATTCAGACTTTGGCATCAGCTCGGAATGCATAGAGGACTCATTGCAAAGGCAGGAAGGACAAGGGTAGACACAACGAGCACTGGTTGTTTCTTTGTTTGTTGGACATGGAGTTTTGGGGCTACAGTGAGTGGCTATATATCGCAATGTCCCATCCCACCTTCACGTTGATGTGCACAACCGATGTTATAATTTTTATCAAGGCAAAAGCCTTAGATGGCTCATGAGATAAAAATTTCACCGTCCGGTGTTATGGCACCAAAATTCAATGGCACAACAATTCGAGGTTGCACCTGCGACCTTTAGTGTTAATGGCAGCAAAGCAAATTAAAGTATAGTTAATCGGGGCACTAGAACCTGTGACCTTTGGTGGGAGTCAAACCCACTTGCAGATGTGGGCGAGCCGGCCACCTCTCAAGGTGGATTCCAATTGACATCGGGAAGGTCAAAAGTCGAACCCACTACCTTTGGTGTTAATTAAAGTGCAGTTAATTAAGATATGGTGAATTAAGGCACTTGAACCCATAGCTTTAGATGGGAGACAAACCGGTAACCTTAATTAGGGTGAAGTTAATTAACGCAGAGTTAATTCCGGTAGAGTTAATTAAGGCACTTGAACCGACGACCTTTTGTGGGAGAAAACAAGTAATAGGTAGTAATAACGCATTAGAATGAAAATGTCAAGTAATTTAATGAACTTCTTGTGAGCACGCAGGCTTTCGCCTTCATCCTCTTTAGTGTATGCTAAAGTGACTGTCAACTTTCTTTTTTTCATCACGTTTTCTTCCGTTACATTCTTTCTATTAGCATATATAGGCTGGCTTTGATTGCATGCCTGCGCATGAGAATTGGAAGAACAGAAAATTCTTGTAAGAAATAATATAAACAAAAGCTTCCTTATATGCAAACTTACTCAGAAAGAACATCAGTGGCGAAATTAACATGACCTTATTCTTTCCTGCAGAACTTGTTGCAAGTAAATTGTACGATTGCTTGATACTTAAAAAGCTCTATAACGCCAGATTCTCGTTGTTATATCGCTCATTGTCATGGCCTCCCTGCACTCAGCAGCCATCAGATGGCGAGGAGTGCATGATTTCTGGTGAAGCCAGATGCTCACCTACAGACCGACTACATGGTTTCATAGTTGATATGTGGAAAACAATTTGGGTTTCAGTAAAAAAAGATGCTAAATTGCACTTGTGGGTAGTGGGGTATTTGCTGGTAGTGGGACGTTGCTGTGGCTCGCATGCAGTGAAAGGTCAGGAATTTGCTTGTGAACGACTGGAAATACCCAATAGAAGGAATTTGTACTTAAGTGAAGCACACCGGACAACGGTGCTCTAGCCAAGACAGTGCAGAAACATTCAAATTAGGTTGCTGTTGCCTCGCACATTGTCTGCCACCAACAAATGCTGTGTGCCTTTCACGCTACCTTCAGTGGAGATGGTGGAAGGAGACGAGGAGATTCGAGAGTTTGGGGAGGATTCGGAGGAGGGCCCACGGACCAAGCACACCTGCCCCGACTGCCCTTTCGAGACATTCGTGCGGTCAAGCCTTGTGCGGCATCGTCGCATTCACGCACGCCGCCCACTGTCGTGCCACCTGTGCGACGCACACTACCTTGACCAGACATCCTTGGCACGACATCTGCGGACTCACGAAGGTGGCCAGGAGGCGCTGCTTCCCTGTCCCGAGTGCGGCACTCACTTCACTCGCCGGGACACCCTGGAGCAGCACATGAGGATGCATGCGCAGCCCGAGAAGCCCTTCAAGTGTTCCATCTGCCAGAAGTCATTCATGACGTGAGTTGTGAACCTATGCTCACCCTCTCTTTTCATTTTCCCGATTAGGCTTGAAGTGTGACAAAACTGATCTCTTGAGAAGCTTTCATTGCCGCTGTTCTGTCTAAGCCAAGCTCACCGTATGTTGTGGCTGCAAGTTTCCCCAACCTCATCACCCCACTGTGATACCCGATACCCTGCAACTCTCGACTACATTTCTCTCGCTGTAGAGCCCATTCATTAAAGGCCAACTACAACAAAATTTTGGACTGCTTAAAAAGCATAGTTTCAAATAGCGTAGATATAGAGCAGCTTTCATGCAAAATATGACGGTATGCATTAGAAGGATAGCTGTTGTGGGTTTTGAATAGAAGACGTTACTGCCATTACAGTTCGCCAGAAGTGACGCATGATGCAGAACATGTGACTTATTGGCATGGCCTCCGAAATTAGGTGCTGTTCGCCACTGCCCATGGTGCGCTGAAAAATGTAGGAGGCAATGGGTCGGGATTTACGCAATATCTTCTAACCACAAAGTGCGTGTGTTGTTTCATTATGTGCTATTTAAAGGCTTCTGATAAGAAAATTAGACAGTTACCAGCCCTGCAGCTTTGCCAAGATTGCTTCACTAGTACGTACTACTTATGTATAACCAATTTAACCGAAATGAAATTTTGTTTCAGTTGCATTTTAACACACAAGTTTCTTCGGATTATGTTCTTCGTAGAAAAATAAATTTAATTCATTCACTTATTCATTCTTATGGTTTAACGTCCCAAAGCAACATTATGAGAAACACTGTAGTGGAAGGCTCCGCATTAAATTTGACTCCCTGGGGTTCTTTAATGTGCACCTAAATCTAAGTGAATGAGGGTTTTTACGTTCTGTCCTTATTGAGATGCGGCCTACATGGCCATGAAATGAACCGACAACTCCATCAAATGGTTGTGAGAACAGGGTTAGCACTTTATGATGGCAGATTTGGCTGACAAACGTCCCCACGTTCTCATTGCAGTTACAAAGAGATGCAGGCCCACAAATCGGGCCATGGGCGCATAGCTCCTTACGTTTGTGAGGTGTGCGGCAAAGGCTATCTCCAACTCAGCACACTAGCTGAGCACCGCTTCAGCCACGAGGAGGAGCGACGGTTCCCATGCACACTGTGTGGCAAGCGCTTCTTCTCCTCCATGGCCTTGAAACGCCATGGCCGCGTGCATACTGGCGAGCGCCCATTCCGATGCCTTACGTGTGGCCTCAACTTTGCCATCAGGTGAGGCTTGCCCCACTTGTGGCACTGTGTGATTTCCCAATACGCATAGGTAGCTTGTGTACACTCAAACCTTGTTTTAATAAAGTCATATTCAACATAAAGATACTTTAATTATATCTAATATACATTATAAACATATGCGCTAACATAGGCAAAGAATATTTCATGAACTTTAGATTTGCTTTGTTGTGTCTGTGTTTGTTACATTGTGGTTTGACTGTATACACATGCTTTTACACAGTGTGTGTATGGTGACATGTGTCCTGAAAAAAACTTTTTAAAAGGGTTTTGTGCTTGTCTCATATATTTCACAGCAAGATCACATTTTATGGTACAGATTGTTGAATAAATGCTGAGCCTTTACCTTAAGTTATGTCCATTAAAGGGTAGCTATTGGAGTTCATTAAAGGGTCACTTAGTCACTTGCAGTGTCTGCAACACTGCATAGCATGGCACCTGAGATCATTTTTATTGCTCACTGGGGGATTTGATGTGAAGTCCACAAATGGCACAGACAAAAGAAAATGCACATGGTTTTTTTGACAAACCAGTTAAGTAACATTGCCAAGTGGTACATTGAACAATCTGAACCATGAAATCAGGGGTGGGACTCCTGTGCCAATTGTGCCATTTTGACACAAACGCAAATTCCTGCGCTAGAACAACTTCATCATGTGTGCTTCGGCAGCAGCTGTGAACAGCAAACATATTCGTTCCTCGTAAAAGAGTGCAGCCATTCACATGCTGCACACCGTGCGACGGCGCCTCCCGCTTAGAATTTTCGCACTTATAACACTGGACTTTTCGGGGCTTCCAACAAGTGGCCGGCATG
The DNA here is from genome assembly GCF_038994185.2 of Dermacentor albipictus. NCBI lineage: Eukaryota > Metazoa > Arthropoda > Arachnida > Ixodida > Ixodidae > Dermacentor > Dermacentor albipictus. Next base: position 93,316,418 of record NC_091824.1, on the reverse strand, counting down.
CACGGCCACACCCAGCTGTTGTTGCTGCTGTCAGAATGGCCAGGGCGACTGTATTTAAAGTGTTCACTGCGAGTGAACTAGATATTAGGGAAGTTTGCATTCATTGGGTGGGCGTCTCTGTCCCGAGGGCCGGCATAACATAAAACTATTGAAATCTGTTTTTACACCCATACTGGTGAGGCCTGAACCATTTTGACCCATCACAAAGGGCTAACAACAGATTTGGAATAAGAAGTCGCAGTTTCGCCCGAAAGGTGTAGCGTTGATTGCAGTTACAAATTAGTAGACAGCTATACGAATTAAGGATCATAGCTTTGTTGGCTGGATGAACTTGTTAAACATCCGCTTACTAACTAAATTAACAAGCATGATGTCATGTGGGCACAAGCAAACATGAACACATCTCACTCGATGACCCGGAAACTCGCCGTCAAAATGCTGGAGTGAGGAAGCGCAGCACCAGCAGCAAGCGAATTGACCTTTGTTCTGCCTCTCACTTTAAGGTGAATTAAGCAGTGAAAACACCGCACACAAAGCTGACAGCACTCGTGCTCTGTCCCTGTCACAGATTGCTTTCAAAATAGGGCCCACGCGGCCGTGCCATACCCAGCAGCCGCTGGAGTAGAACGGCCCCTCCCCCCGGTGCCTTGCTAGCGGCAGAAGACGGCACGCTTCTTTCCCACTTTCCTTCTTTGCATGTGCGAGATGGCGGCGCAACCTCGCACGCTTTCACTCGCACATACAGCATACGGCACACGGCGATGATGCTATCACCCCTGGACTTTATACGGAACATCACGGCGATGCTGGTGGCAGAAACATGCCTGGAGTGTCCATATAATTGCAATCGCCATAAAAAAAGATTGGTATACTTTTATGTAATACCTACCTAGGGTTGACCGCGGATCTCTGAGTCTGTGGTGACATATGGTGAATAGAAATTATATTATCGCGTCAATTGGAACGCATAACATGCGAACATAGTTCAATCGTAGTGCCAGCAATATTTTCGGCTTTACAGGAAAGCATGTGCCGTGCTGTCGCTCAACCCACTCTTCCATATTCTAATAGCTTTAGCTACAAAGCGCGCGTCTACTATGCACATCGTGTTCGGTTATTCTGTGTTTCATTGTGGTTTCAAAGTGCGCTGCCATATTCCATTATTCCACCAATATTCAAATTGGCTTGCTCTAAACTGCTTCGAAATCAAATTTTATCTGTTCCAAATTGCTCCAAAATGTAATTCAGTTTGCTCCAAGCTGCAGTTTTGTCTACTCCAAAAAGCTATTTTACTTGCTCCTAAAATTGCTCCACAAATGACTTTGGGCTGTCCCACCCTTGTAAAATGCAATCTTGCTGTGAAATTTATGCAAAATCAAAGCAGTGGTAGAGGTAAAATATTTTCTTTAAGATTCTTAAACTATGTAGTTTACCATATGTAATGTGTGATTTTTTTAACTACCTAAGTTTTATTGGGTATGCTCTGAAATGCTTTTAGTTTGTAGTGCAAATAAATTGCAACTACAATGGATCTCTGGTGATTAAGGTGAAACGATGGCATCCACCCAAACAATACCTATTGCTTATAAGAGCGGTAAAGTGCTAAGTAAGCACTTGGCGGAGGGGTGTCTGCTCCATAAATGATCGTGGTCAGGTGATGAGCTTGCATGCATTAAGGCATGTACCCCAGGTGGCAATCAGAGTTGCAACCAGGGAGAGCACGTCTCCCTCTTTTATAGATGCTCCTTTATACAAAGCAGCTGTATCAGCTGGTTGCCTTATTTGCCTTATCTTGCCAAAAAAAAGCCTTATTTTGCTCATAATTCACAAGGAACAAAAGAAAGCGACAGGACAGAGTGCTACTAACCATCCAGTTTAGTTTGTGTGTTCATGTAGCCGGTCATTCATACACTGGCCTGTTTGGTCGATGTGGCATCTACTGCAAAATTAGTGGTATGCGATAACCAACTTCACCTGTACACTCTACATACTTTTTTCACATGCTTCTCTTCACAGGCAGCAATGGATGCCTTTTCATCATTTACGTGCTGACACAATGAACCAAGCTTGTTCAAGGTGGAGCAAAGTAGCTTCACATCTGCCTTTCTTATTGCATTATTAGATATTGAGTTGAATTACTGGTCTATGTAAAACAAGTATATTGCAGAATGGTTGCTTGTTGGGCTAGTTGGTTCATTGTGACTTGTGGAACAGCATGAAAAAAAATAAGGAAGGGATGACAATAGAAACAGAGTGAAAGTGCTCTTTTCCTTTGGCATAAGACTTGTCTTCTTGAAAAAGACAAGTCCACTTGTCGAAACATTCGCTCCTGCTTTCACCTTGTTCTCGTTTTGCTCATCGTCTTGAATTTCCATCTCCCGCATTCCCCGTGTTTTCCCTAGTTTATGTATTAGGGGGTACTGTAACGAGAAGCTGCAGAAGAACTTTGGCCCACTGGGTTCCTCACTATGTACTGAAATGTTGTTCTTCTGGCACTACTGCATTCTGCTTTGTTGAAATGAAGACAGTGCAGCTGTAAGTCAAAAGTGTAGCCTTGTGCTTGTGAGCATAGCACCACAGCTGCCCTGGCCACCTATTTTGCAGTTTTCTTTACAGATTTGTGCATGTAGCTACATGTCAAACCTTTGTCACTTCCTTCAGTCAAGCACTTGTGCTACATATGCATAGAATACCTCAAACTGGGCACTCTTTGTTTTCTTTTGATCTTTTTTTTTGCGCAAAATTTGGCTGTTGGAGCCAGAAATCATGGGAGTGAAAACTTGTTTTATTGTTTCAGTCCAGCTGCTGTGACCAACCAGTTCCCATGTGTTTGAGAACTCTTTTACACAGTTTATATGCCTTTGATGCACGAATTCCTCAAATCTGTTTACACCTGTGAAGTTTATTGCACTGTAAAAAAGTGCTTTTGCATTTATGTTGTTAATTACATGGAAACCAAGGCTGTGTATCTATTTTCAACCTTGTGAGCACAAGAACGTAATCATCCAATGTACTCATTCAAGCATGAACCAACTAGCCCAAGCAAGAGTTTTACTTAATCATCCAAATGACAGGTTTAAAATATATGTCTGTCTTATACAGGGCCCACCTTCTCGCCCACAAGCGCACCCATACTGGGGAGCGACCCTTTCCATGTCCCTCAGAAACATGCCCACAGGCGTTCAGCACTTCATCGGCTGCAAAGAGGCATTTTCTTAACATCCACTCCAAGGATGCCCAAAAAACCGGTAGGTAAAGGTGTTTCTCTACGAGGCAACCATTATTTCTTGTGAGATATGTTCTTGAGCTGTAACCACAAGGTTACAGCCCAATTTAAACATACATTACTCTGAGAAGTGTTTAGAACAAGGAAGCAGACACACTGAAATAATACACCTATAGTACCATGTTTTCGCACTCATTGCTCACACCAGTAATTCAAGAGAGTGGATATTACATGCGAATTTCACTTCACAGTATGACTTTACTGCCCTGTGTTCTACATTGTACTCGGCTTCTCTGTCAAAGTATAGCGAAGTTTATAGTGCAGCGTTTCGCATTGCTGTAAAGCAGCAGTGCACTTCAATTTTTTTCATTCTGCAGGAAATGATAAAAACTGTACCAGATTTCCCAGAAATATGACATGCAGGCCAGCCACATTTCCAATGCAATTGTTCAAGCAGTTCATAACAAAAAGAGAGACAACCGTAAAAACCCGCATATAGTACGAGGTGAAATTTTTTGTGACACAAAATCGAAAAAAAAAGTTTTATCCACGTATAATAATACTTAGGAAAAACTCAAGGAAAACATTTATTTAAATTGCATTCCGCACTTCAGTCACTGTCTTCCTCAGCTGCGCTCTCTTCGGATAGTTCTTTGTCGGACATATCTTCCCAGAGGTACTCATCCTCTGTGTCATCAAGCGCGTTCGAGATGCCACACTTCTTGAATGTGCAACACACAAGGTCCTCTGGTATGCTGGCCCATGCGTCCACAATCCACTTACATAGCTTGGCTGGCAAAGCCCGCTTCAGCCTCCCGGTCGGCATCACTGCAGGCTCACCTGAGTGCATTCAATCTGCATAACACCGCTTGATCGCGTCCTTGAATGGCTTGTTCACGTAAACATCTAAAGGCTGCAACTGAGACGTCATCCCACCCGGAATAACAAGTTCAGTGCCGGATTCATGCAACAGCCTCTTCACTGAGTCGGCCATATGGCAACGAAATGCATCCAGCACGAGGATGGACGGGAATGACAACAGTGCACCGGGCCGCCTACATCAGATGGACTTTGTCCAGTCGAGCGCAAGATTCTCGTTCATCCAGCCTTTGTCATGGCATCTCACGACCACATTTTTTGGCAGCTCCTCACCTTTAGGCACTGTCTTGTGCTTGAAGACGACATAGGACGGAAGCTTGTGTTTGTCTTCCGTGCACGGCAACATGACGGTAACTCGCATTTTCTTGTTGGCAGTGGACTGGACATAAACTTGTTTACAGCCCTTTTCATGCACGGTGAGGGGTGATGGCATGTCCAGATAAACCGGCATTTGGTCAGCATTGCCGATTTGCCCTAGCTGGAAGTTCTTGGACTTGCGCAGCGAAATAATGTGGCGCTGGAAAGCCACAAGCAGCTCTTCGAACGATTCGGGCAGCTTTTGCGAAATTGAAGTTCGGCGACGTAAGGAAAAAACCAGCACGGCACATCTAGCGACAAATTCAGTGCTTGCTCGCTTTGAAGGTGGAGTTTGGTAGCCCTTTTTCTCTTGCTAGCTCCTTAGCTTTTGCCTGCATAAGCTCCATGCTCACAGCTAGATGCGCAGCTCGCTGTTGACGTGCAAACTCCGTTGGGGCGAGTTCGATTTCTGGTAATGTCCTCAGGCCGCGGTAATGTCTTCAGGCCGCGAAACCTGCTTCATGTTCCACTGCACACGAAAAGGGCTTCCTTCTGTCGGCGCCATCCGTGAATGCTTCCCTCGTTGACGCCAAACTGCCTCCCAGCCGCACTGTTGCCGATGTCCTGTGCGGCTAAAATAAGCTTTCTCTTGAAAGCAGCCGAGTGCTGTTTTTGTGGTCTGGACATCTTGGTCCTCCAATGTGGAATAAAAAAAGATGCACTTCGCTAAGCATGGTTTGCACGTGTGCTGCCAAGATGCGTACTCAACAATAAAGAAACGATGCTGTAGTCACGTAGCAATAACAAAACCAAGCCTTAGACACGCAGCAATAAGGAAGCCAAGCCGTAGCCACGCAGCAATAACGAAACCAAAACTTCTAGCCCAAATTTCTGACTGAAGTTTTCATTCAGATCCGCTTATAGTATGAGGCGAAAATTTGGGACACTAATAATTGGAAAAAAACGTCGTATCATACATGGGTTTTTATGGTACACGCAATGTCACTAACACTGACATGCACTACCAGTGAGAAGTGTTGGAAATTGCAAATAATTTCAAGTTGATCAATACACTTGTCAGTGGTTCACATCATAAAATAGTTTATTGCAATAGCACACTCCACGCGCATTGCGCCATTGGTGTCGTTGCTGGTGTTGTACAGTCGTGAGTATGACGGCACTTGTGCAGCTCGCTCTGTTGAGTACATATGCAGCATGCGCACCATGTGCTGGAGATCACATGATCTGGTGCAGCTACCAGGGCAAAAGGCAAGCATCTGAGGGCAAGCTGAGAAAGCCAAAGGCTTGATGTGTGCTGTCCTGCGTATCAAGTCTTGGAGGTCATGTGATCTACTGAGTTTTCGAGATGCATCACAGTCAAAAATGGTGAAAGGAGTGGCATCATGGAAGAATTGCTTTAGTACAAGCATGTTCGCTCCCTGCTGCCAGCACTCCTTATAATGCCAGTGTTGCGACCACAAGTGTTCGCAGTCATGGAGTGAACTCACATGTTCCTTTAGGCATGAGACACCACGAAAATTGAGCGTTGCTTTGTATTATAGTCTAATACAGTTACTTCCGTTAATTAGATTCTGAAGGGACCAACGAAACTGGTCGAATTATCTGGTGGGTCGAATTAAACAAAAGGCAGAGAAAGAAAAATAATTTACTGGTATTGGCTTTGAAATTAGCTTCAAAGCAGTATAGTTCTGTCATGTGGTGAAGTATACTAAGCAGGGAAGGGTGTCACTGTTACGGGACATAGCAAGCATACCTTCATTTACCCAGGCATATGTGCCATCTCTGGTTATAGTACGACCGTCAAGAGGCCTAATAAGTTTAGTGGTAGGCATTCAGAGTTCCCTCGACATTCTGAGTTTCTTTTTTTTTCATTTTATCGCCTTCTTTTTTGCTAGCTTTCCCAAAACACAAATGTATTTTTTTTTTTTTAACACAGCTCAGTTCATAGTGTGTATAATTAAGGAATGTGTACTAGGCCCTGTTAACAGTCTCATATATGAGACATGCATGGCATGCCAAATGGCTGCTCAAATCGCCACAGCAACACCAGAAACAGCTTTGAATGGCTGCCAGTATGCTTATTAGGTCTAGGTGCTTGTACTGTGACCGTAGGTGGTACATGTGTGCCTGTATAATTTAAACGCTTACTATGCCCTTTTCCATTCTCATATGCTTCACCGCAATAAATTGCACGTGTTTCACCTCAGAACAAGAATGTATTGTGGTATAGCTTGCCTGTCAAGTTCGAATTATTTTGGCAAAGGCCAATTTTAAGGTCTGACTTATTATGTGTAAAGGTCTGACTTATTATTCCTTGAAGTTAAAAAATATCTATGATCATAGAAGCATTTTACAACAATAGCCATTATAGGAACTTTCCAGCTACACTCACTCCATTGCTGTATGTTGTTGTCATGGGCCATTCTCATAGTAGCTCTCCACTAGTCAAGTCAATCCTGTAAGCACATGCTTATAGGCTGAGGGCAAATGTGCAAATTGTTTCTATTGGAGGGTCTCGAGAACAATTGGTAAAAAATAAAATGACAGCACTGTGGCGCAAACATACAACAAGGGGATTTATTGGTCCTTCTATACAGTAACACCAGACAGCCAAAATACATACAAAGAATTGAATGTGCCGAGGAATGCACTTAAGAAGTGATAAAGTCCAATGCACCATGTAAGGATACTGAGCAAATAATGTTTACCCATGCCAGACACCGATGCCTATGTGATTTGCAGGTGCAGTGGCGCAAGTGAAGGCCCATCCAATATATCATATTCATGCATGATGGTGCCGATTTCCGAAGCTCAATGGGAAGCTTTCCATGGGCTTTAGCCCCGTTTAACATTCCATCAAGCTAGCTGTCAGTCCACGCATGCTGCTATCTCAAAGCCGAACAGAGAAAAAGTGAGTTCCTCTTGCACCCACGTCGTCCATGCCGTCAGGTCGTGCTTGCATCGGAACACTCACATCACTCGTTGCAGCTGCATAACTATAAACATCAGGAAATGTTATATCTGTGCAGGGAAAACGAACAATGGGGAATGCAAGATACTCAAGTATCTTAACAGCAGACCACTTTGATTGTTCCGTGGTACCAATACTGTGCAAAACACGATGCTGTCCCTACTGCTTTTAATACAGTGCTAGCTGTTGTAGCTTTTCTCTACAGGCAAAACAGCATTTTTTTTTTTGTAATGTTAGCATTATGCATTTCCATCAGGTAAAAAGCTCTGTCTGTGTGAGCCTTGAAAGCTAGTTACGGGGATGGTAATGATGATTTATTCTCAACCTCTTTTTCCCAGCAGCAAAGAACATTGGAGGTGCAGGGCAGCAGACATCTGAACGTGGTGATGGTGAAGACTATATCTTGGGTAAGAATTGCATTTCAAGACGTAGGAGTTAGAATCGATGGCAGGTTTTACTTTTCCTCCCGTTCTTCATCCTCACTCCATCTGGCCTTCCTGATGGGATATAAGATGCATATTTTGCTTTAGTCATCAGCTTGAATGCATATTTGAAGAGTACTGAAGTGCACTCTGTGGAAAGAATGAACTGTGCAAAAGACTATGAATCACGTGACGAGTCCAACTGTTCTGGTCGTTCACTTCCTGGGCACACAAACTGCAGCAGAACCTCGCTGATATGATCCCATTAAGTACGATTTCCCGACGCCAATGTTAGTGATTGAGAACACAAAAAATTACCCTACAGAATTACACTCATTTCTTATCAGTTCATGCGTTCCTGGAAAACACAATCTTAAGGCACCAATGTTCAGTATATCGCCAAACTGTGTTCGTCTGATGCGTTTTTCGGCCGCTAGGTCGCATTTAAACAAGAAAAGGCATGATATGCATGCGATCAACAGCAGTAGCCGCCTGCCGCAGCAGCTTCCCTGCAATACTCGCCCATCTCATGCAAAAGCACTAGTGCGCAAGCAGTTTGTCATTCCAGTACAAGCAAATATCGCCACGTTCAGAGCTCTCACCACCAACGCAATAGCGATAACCAATTTCACTTACCTGTTTCACAGGGCATGGGACATACTACCTTTGGAAGGGTACTCCACGCCATAACTGAAATACGCTGCCATTTGTTGCTGCAGGTGGTGTGAAGTGAGCATCACGTTTCGCTCTGGCAGCATTGTATAACAACATTGCCTACCAGCTTGATTTCATTTCGGTTTCCCAGCACCGTCTTAAAACACTATCCAATAGGAAAACGGCAATGTGCATCTTTGGTCAGTCTGGCCCCACCAGCTCAACGCACATTGGCATCTTGTGCTGCAACAATTTACGCCAAGTAGGCATGTCAAAACTTCTTACCAAAATGCCCTGCTCAAAAAAGCTGCTGACCCAGGCAAAATTCGGGGAAAAGAAACGCAAGCTTGCTATAGCTGCATAAACGACAATGCGCATCTTGGGCCACCAGCTTGGCGCACTTTGGCATCTTGTGCTGAAAAAGTTTGTCAACATTGTACATAAATGTTAATTACAGTTGAGCCTCAATTTTTTTAATTACTGCAGATTGAATGTTTTCCCAGTTATTAAATTTATTATTGTGATAGCAATTTTATGGACACTTCAGGCACATTTCTGCTGTCACTGTTGCCATAATGTTCTGTATAAAGTCCAAGAGCGATAAAACTGTCACCGTGCATTGTATGCTGTGTGTGCGAGTGAAATCGTGCAAGGGCGAGCAGACCATTGCAGTTCAATCTCGCATGCGCGAGCGAGGAACGTGGGCCAGAAGTGTGGCTCCTCCTGTTGTGCACGAGGCACAGAGGTCAGGCGAGGGAGGGGGTGTTCTTCTTTGGTGGCTCCTAGAGTTCCTCGATGTCCTCCTGACCCGCTGCTCTGTACAGAGTGTAGACAACGACGGCATCAACTGCGGCATAAAGCACACGAATGGCGGACACCGTAGCAGATGACTTTGGCGGATGCCATAGGGACGTATTGCTGGTCCTCGTGTGTTTTGAAAACAATTTGCGACATGGCCAAAGTGTGCGCCCCGCATGAGCCTCATCTTCAAAGCAATCTGCGATGTTTGCAGAGTGTGCGTAATGCTGGCAGCTTCATATGCATGAACAAAAGTCAATTTCGCTTGCTGCTGCTGCAATTCCTCACTCCAGAATTTTGACAGCGAGTTTCCGTGCTCATTGCGCAAGATGTGTTCATGTTTACCTGTGCACACGTGACACCATGCTTGTTAATTTAGTTAAAATATGTTGGCGAGTTGGTTTGAATCCATGATAGAATGTGTAAACGTGACCGAACAGAGACGTAGAAAGAAGCAGACACACAAGGGCAGCGCGCCCTCTGTGTGTCTGTTTCCTTCTACGTCCTCGTTCGTTCACGTTCACACATTCTATCATTGTTAATTTAGTTTTGCCCCCCCCCCCCCCAGGATGTATGAACTAACTAGGTTCTGTTGAATATGTGCAAACAAAATATAGAGATTTCTAATACTAGTTTCCTTAGTTACCTTGCCAGTGTTTGCCTTTTTCATGTCATGACACCAGTTGTTCAAAATCCTTGGCCTTGGGAAACCACGTCAGCCTTGAAAAAGTGCCCAGCAGCTCTAGTCCTATGTGTGGAGAAAAAGTACAGATGAATAAACATCTGCACTCAAGCTATTACGGAAAGTTTGTTAAGCAAGAGCTGTGGGGACTGAACTGCTATTGGCAACCAAGGACACAGCTCATTCTGGTGCAAACAAACAAACAAAAAAAGAGCATTTACAGTCGAACCCACTTATAACAACATTCAGGTGCCACGAAAATTCCATTGTTATAGCTGATAATTGTTATAACTGGGCTGCATGAGAAAATAAAAATTGGGGGATGGCATAGCTGTTGTGAGAAAACTATAATGGCGGAGAGGCCAGTGCCCCTCCCCATCACATTGCTCCATACGGCTGCTGATCGTGTTCACTCGTTTAACTGCTTCCTGGGCGCTCCGATCGTGTGTAACAAGCCGCAGCTGTCGGCATTAAAGAATGGCAGTGCTATAACAACTGCAAAGAGGGGTCACGAGTGGCAAGTTATGTGCAAGCACCACGGAGGCATCGCTGTGGTAGCCCCAAAAGGGGCCTTTTAAAAATTGCAACAGGCCTATCAGCTGGAGATGTCCAGAAGAAACGCTGAGGCGATATCGCCACAAGCATCTCGCCACGTACTTCTCACTGGCTTGCACGAGAACCCCTATGTCCGTCAGCCTTGCATGCTTTAAGCGAAGCTTGCCAACATCCTTCTCCAAGGCATCCAGGTGCTCCATGTAGTGCAGCGGAAGGTTTCTCCCAAAAACGAAGCCCCGTAGGGGCAGAGTCATCTGTCGGGCCTCCTGTGAGGACAACGTTGAGGCAGTCGGCCCTACCGCATCATCGCTGCCTTCGCTATCTGATGCAAGCATGTTCGTGACGATCGCCTCATCAGGCAGCCTGCCCTACCGCGTCATCGCTGCCGTCACTAGCTGATGCAAGTATGATCACTATGGTCGCATCATCGGTTAGAAGCACCTAGTTTCCAAATCTACAGCCATGCGCTTTCTTTCCACCGGCAACGTCGTGCATTGCCGATGATCAGCGAACAAATCAGCCATCTTCTGTTTCGGCGGTAAAAAACCGTGCGGCCATGAACGATTTCAATGCGAACAACGAAGACGAACACAAGCGATTAAGCTGTTTGCGGAACTGCTCCATACTGCGCTGAATGAGGAGCCAGTGAGCAACATGCGAGCAGCGCAGTTGGCGCGGTCCATTCGTGTTTCAGAAGGTGGGGTGGCAAAGAGCTGTGGGTGCAGACGAGCTGTGTGCGCAGCCCATTCGTGTTCAGAGGGGTGGAAGGGTGACGGGAGAGAGGCGCATGGAGATGGCTAGAAAATGAGCGCGCGGCGGCTATTGGAGCAGTGGCCCATCATTCAATGGCTCAAATTTCTCATTTTCTTTTTTTCTTTTCAAGGATTTCGCATTTCGCCACCTTTTGGCTCGGACACCCAACAGCCAAACTTCATCATTATAACCGATAATGTGGCATCAGGACATTGTAGTAAGCGGGTTATTTCACCATGGAAAACATAGAAAAGTTGACAGTGCAGCAGCTTCTCATTGCTATAACCAATATAGTGTTAAAACCGGTATCGTTATAAGCAGGTTTGACTGTATTGCTACTTCTATGCAACAATGCCAGCTAGTTGAAATACCAGGAATTTTGTTGCCATAGATTGCTGAGTAACCGAAAAAATTGGACTTGTCAGGCATTGTTTCTGACCAAATGTTCACCCATTCTCAACAACAATGCCTTTGTCATTCGCGACCCGCCGTGGTTGCTCAGTGGCTATGGTGTTAGGCTGCTGAGCATGAGGTCGCGGGATCGAATCCCGGCCATGGCGGCCGCATTTCGATGGAGGCGAAATGCGATAACACACGTGTACTTAGATTTAGGTGCACGTTAAAAATCCCCAGGTGGTTGAAATTTTCAGAGTCCTCCACTACAGCGTGCCTCATAATCAAAAAGTGGTTTTGGCACGTAAAACACCATAATTTTTTCTGTCATTCGCGGGTGCATTTCAGCGAACAGAAGCGTGTCCAAGTGACAGTGTTCGTCCATATCGGTGTTGCACTCTGCTGAACTGGAGCACCTACATCCTGCAGCCAAAGAAGCGGAAGCGAGTTCCTCTTGCACCTGAGTTTTCCATGCCTTTGGGTTGCACTAGCATTGGGGAAACTAGCTGCAACTACAACACCGATATTAACCATCGCATGTCATTTGGGAAACCTGAACTTCAAGATATGTGAGAATCATGCTAGGAACACGAACATGAGAGGACGTGAGAAAATCAAGTATACCCACTGGGTGGAAATGAAAATGGCACAAATATTAGTTTGGCAGGCAGGCCTTAGTGAGCAACACATAGCGTTGCAGTGATGAAAAAAAGTGGAAGTGGTAGTAGAATGATGTTCAACCCAGGTGCTCACTTTAGGCTGACATGAAAAGTACGCATTTGCAGTGTCATGCAGCGATAGCACTTTTCATGTCAAGTAAATGTAAATGATAGATGCGAAGCTATTTTTCGCCAGGTTGCACTGACGACATGGGTGGAGCCGAGAAGCCAGCGGCACCGACGCCACAGGTTTGCAAGACGTGTGGAGCCAGCTTCAAGTCCCGTGCAGGCCTGGCGGGCCATGAGCGAGCGCACATCGTGCTGCGGCCATTTTCGTGCCCTGTTTGCCCGCGGGCCTTTGCGAGTACAGGCGCAGCCTCCAGACACCTCCGCAAAGCCCACAACACGACATCTACAGCTATACGACAGTCGGTAGTGTGCTATGAGCCTGTTGGACCGACTCTGTCTTCGGCTTAGTGCTTGTGACAGAAGTGGCTGCAAGGAAAAGACTGTGTTTGCTTGCACCATGTGGGAAGGAGCTTGCATTAGCATGTGAAAAGTTTGTGGGGGTGGCTGAGTTTTCTTTTAGTATGCTTTTGGCTAGTGTGAACCAGAGCAATTTTTCAGGCCGCATTGAGAGACTGGTACAAGTTATTGCTGCCCACATTTGGTTGAGTTAGTGCTTTTGATGGAATGCCTACATGCAGCCTATAATAAAACTTTCTCCTCAGATTGCCCAAAAGAAAGTGCCATTCGGTGGTGCTCAAAATTGACTGCAGGAAAGGATTTTCATAGCCACAGTAGTAAGAAACCGGAGTACGAGCTTGTGACTGGGCAGAGGAGATGTTCTTTTATTTGGAGTGTGTGAAGCTCAATATCAGTTCCTAAACCACTAAGCTAGTTTGCTGTGCAACAATAATCGACTTTGCCTCTAGGTATCAATTCATCTGTCATGCTTGCAACTTGAAACATATTAAAATACTAGTTCTAAGCATGAAATGCTTCTTGATCAAATTGTGTGAATGGCGGCTTCAAAAGCAGGAATGTAAGTGCAGTTAAGTTGGTAGGTTACAGTGAAGTAAACATGAGAAAAAAAAGAAATTGTGGCTAGACTCTTAAATTGCCTTACAAATTTCTATGAACATTTGTGCCACAGAAATTCAGTTTCATTTATCACTTTGAAAACGAAGTTGTGATGCTGCCTTTGCAACCCTTCACATTAATGTCGCTGGTAGAAGAGACCAGGAAAATGAGAATGAACTTTAAACTGGCTGGGTGAACCGGCTGAATGAACAACTTTAAACCGACTGGAGACCAGACAATTTTTTGAGTCTGAAATACTTGTGGCTATACCCACATCCATCGCTGGCAGGAAAAGCTGTTCACACACTCGCACAGTTTTTTTAAGCACACTGGCCTGACTGATGTTTTAGCGACCTTTTGTGCATCTTTTTGTGTGTTCACAGTGGTCACTCATTCTCTCTCCCTCTTACTATTTTTATCTTAACTTCATTGTAGGTTAGCAAATCGGACACTCATCTTTCCTATCGCTGCTTTCTTTCTAAAGCACTGTTTCGTACTAGCTTATTGGTGGACACTGAGCAGTGAAGCAAACAGATGCACAAACAAAAAACCCACTGTCATGCCATAAGCGAAAGCTATTTTGGCAGTTTCATGTTTATATCACCACTGTGATATCACTACATTTTTTTTCACTCATTCACTGTGCTCCTACTCTCCTCTTAAAAGGGTGACGGGGTGAGCGACGATGCTTGGCAAGCCGCATACTAACACAGAAATATGGGTGGGGGTGGGGGGCAAGTGCCCGGCTGCCTGTTGTGCCCCCCCCTGGCTATGCCACTGGTTGCAGAATCAGATTCTGGCCACAGCAGCCACCTCACCCACCATTTGATAGGGTTGAAATGCGAAAACACCCATGTACAGTTTACTGGCCGCATTGAGAGATGCACGTTAAAGAACCCCAGATGGCTAAAATTAACCCGAGGTCTCCTACTACGGTGTGTCTCATTATCAGATCAGGGTTTTGGCATGTAAAACCCTAGAATTTAGTCAAATCTTATGCCTGCAAGATTTCTCACTTCATCACACCACAATTCTCTGCCGTCTTCGATTACGCTTCCTTTCTCTTGGCACCTATGCTGTAACTCTAATAGACCACCAGTTCTGTCCTACAGATTACACGGTCTGCCCAGCTGCAATAAAGTGATAGTGGTGTTTATTTTGCATGTTACGGGAGTGACCAAATGAGGCACACTTTATACGGTGCAAAGCACTATGAAGGTCAGTGAGGGGAAAAAAAAATAGAGTCCAAGGTATCCAAGTCTAAGATTGAACATTGATAAATTCATGAAGGATGAAATTTTTGTCTGTCAGTGGAAGGAGCTGTCTATGAAAGGTGGCAGAGTGGCCTGTCTAGTAATCCATTTTGTTGCCCTAGCGTAGAGTGTGAAGTGCTCGTGTTTATCTGTCATCATCTCGTCCCTTGCCTTGCGCTACGTGCCTTGGCAACGAAGTCTTCAAACTAAAGCGTTAGCAGTCAGCTTGTGTCAATACTTCCCCAAGTGTTCATCACGGCCCTTGGAGTTGTGATGAACACTCGGTTGTCATGCAGTGTGATCGCTGAATCTCTCATTTTAGGAACTCTGAGCTGCAAGCTCTGGATACCTTATGAATGCTGAAGCAGCCTATGTTCAGCAGTTTGAAGTAAGGGAGTACCTAAACTTGGTCTTCATTTAGAAAAAGTGCAATCTAAAATGCAAGCATGCATTTCCTGTTAGCAAAAGTCACCCCTGCTAGTGTACAATTTCTTCCAGTGATTCTCAAGCTTACACGGCTCACCATGTCTATAAGCTGTAATACAATGTTTAAATGTCAATGTCTCAGTTCTATTTGTACAATGAAATGAAAAAGCCTATGGCTTCACAGAAATGGCAAGAGCGGTTGACAGGATGTAACCCAAACCACAATTTTCAGAGCACTGAATCTAAAACAAGAATGAAGTTTTGATGCAGCCAATGCATCCTCTCTCAAATCAAAACATACATTGGATACCTCCTAGTAGGACCATTAGACGACCACTAAATTTCAGGCTCTTTGATGGATTCCTTGTTCCAGAAACTTTTTTAAATCAGCTGTAGCTGTATACTAGGACCTAATGATGTGCACCTGCATATGCAGCTAAAACAGAGACCAGCCCTTCAACTTTCTTGCTATAGGCTACCATGTGTTTTTGTTTTGTAATTTAGTGAGGACAATTATATTAAAATGGATATACAATTAAACGAGTACTGACGTTTGACATTTGTCGACATGTAATTTTAAATTTTCTTGCTATAAATGAAGATTCGAGCCCTCTAAAGCCTAGAAAAAGCACTGGCAAGCATCAGAGAACCCCAAATAATTAACTTTAGCCTCTTCCATGCCATGCTACTATCTCGAATTTTGAACAAAAGTGGCTGGGCGTAGGGACTAGTTGGTGCTGATAATCTGTTTTCCCAGCGCCGTATGTCCATTTTGTTCATGTCTAACGTGCTGGGAATCATCAACCAAACATGGCCAAATTATTTTGAAAACCCCAGTTGCCAACTTGTTTCACTTCCTCTGCCAGAATAAACTTGCTCGTACCTGTGCTGCCCACGGTTGGTGTGCTGCCATCTACCATAAGCACTGCGAAGAGACCAGCTTGTTCATGGCCTTGCTTGGAAATTAAAAGTACCATCGGTGAGCTGAGCTCGTTCTTTGTCGTTATTACCAGAAGCATGTGAATGAACTCAGCTCACCCATGGCACGGAAGGGATTAATACAGAGCACTTGTTTTTGTGAATTGGCTTTGGCTTCAACATTTAGCAGGTAGATACGTCATGACATCATGACACATTGGCTTATAACTTTCCCGCGATTGCTGCAACTTCCACTGACAAGCTCAGGCAGAAGAAACAGGCAAAGCACTGATGTATATTTCTTTATGAGCAAGTTTATCATCCCAAGTTCTGTTGCTACACTACGTCAGGAAATATTGCACTGTGTCAGGATGTCACGATAATATTGATGATGCCAGGTCTGATGTTTCGAGACCATCATTAGGATCAAGTTAAAACATCTTATAAGTGCTTCTCAACCTTTATGCATGCTAAGTACAGTAAAACCTCATTAATACGTAGTTGGCGGGGAACATGGATCAGGTATGCACTAGGAAATGTACTAGTTAACTGACAGTGGCACATGAGCAGCTATTGACCCTTTTCATGGTAATCCCACAGGTGCTGGCATGTTTGATCACATAGTGCCGCATCCATTGCTTGCCTCAACTGCCTCCATTGTTTCCATGTTTACAATGGGTTTGTATGATGCCGGTGTGGCTTAGCAAACCTCTGTATCTGGAGGTATAGCAGACGATGACTGGGTAGACGAAACAAAGCTTTGGCCACAACTTCAAGAACATGCAAAAGCACTTTTTGAGCTGTTTAAGCTATGTCCAAATGGCACGAGCAGTGTATATAGTGCTTGTTCTAAAAGCTGGGCCAAATATGTATTCCAAGCTATCCAAACATTCCACTCGTAAATTGAATCAGGATTAGCGCATTTTGCTCTTCATTCCCTGTTTGGCAAATATTTTGAAGTGGTGGCTTGTCACATTTCTGACTTCTTCGGTGCAGTCACTAACTGATTATCTTCTGCCTAATCGCTCACAGGTGTGTTCACTACCGGTAGATTTGTCCTTGCTACGCGCAAGGCTTGAAATGTAGCTGTTTTGCACCTTTTAATACCTTGTAGCAAAGATGTGTTATCGCTAGTAACTTGCTTACTCTTGTGAACAGTCACGAAACATTCAGCTTCGACCGTTCATGCACTATCGATGTTGTCCGTCAATTATTGTGCATATATGGTGTGCATATATTCAAGTGTGGGCCCATTCCCTCGTAGACACATTGGCGATAGAATGGGCGTAAGTGTCTGTGCCAGTTGGGGTGGATGGGTGCTGATACTGTGCATGAAACTTACTATGACAGGAAGCAGCACTACTCTCTTTGTCATTGTTTAATTAACGAGCGCTACTCACTCTTGCCGATGTTCCTGGGCTGAAGCACTCACTGTGAAGGTGAGCAATACAGCTCTGGCGGATGAGAAAATTTATGTATCCTCGAGGAAACCTGTACATCTCCAAGTGCCAATAACAAGTACAGACAGTTGCAGCAGCAGTCTGCGAACTTGTCCACACAGATTCATTCCATTCCTTAGTATACCAGTCAATATTTTTGTAGCCAACCACTCCACAAGTCTTTAATCCGCATGATTCAATCCAGATGATTGGATCACAGTGTGTTAGCAAAAACTCAGTTGCATTTCCAACAGCTGGTCGCACAGAAGCAACGTGGAAGCGGTAGTGGTTTAATGTTTATGTGCTGTCACTGAGGCTACGTGCAGCGCGCCACCGAAAGCACCATCTCATTTCTCTGGAACAAAGTGCTCCGCGAAAAGGGTCAATAGACTTACCAGCCAAAAAACAAAATGTGTTAGTTCTCACTTAAAAACAGATGCAGGCAAGCTTTGTTTGCGAGCAGACAGCAAACTTTAGATTCACTTGCCACCGTGGCAGCCTTGCAGCGACGATGCCATCCTCAAAGTCGCCAAGGCCACAAGCCAGTTTCTCCAACAGGCCCCACTTCTCCGCGTACACCCTCATGACGCTTAACACACTAGCTGCGTTGAATATGGAAGGGCCATCATCTTCGTTATCATCCATGATGACAACACGGAAGTCCTAGGAGCTATGGGAGCAGGAAACATGTCATGGCTACCATGTTTTGATGTCACTGTCGGTGGAAACTGCAGTCCAGGAAAGGTCCGTGCACTGCAATTTCACTATTTATGGTCTGCGCGCACAATATTTTGCTGATCCCATGCTTGTATGTGCCGAAAAATGAAGTAAATACTATGCACTAACCATTTGGCATGGGTTAAGCGACTGTGGCTTACGCGGTCAGCCAATAAATTAGGTTCAATGGTGACAGGGCGGGGGATTCATCGCCACTATACTTAAACAGAAATTACTTAATAAGCAGCTACATATTAACGAGGTTTTACTGTATTGCCTATTACATGTGATAACCTTGTGGTAGTTCCTAAAAATTCGAAAATATGTGTCCGTACTCCTTTAAGAAATGATACATTTAATAATCTAAAGAATTGCATTAACTGGCAATCCTCAGCTGAACTCTACAGCATGAATTAAGCAATGTTGTGGTTGGGTACCAATATAGTGAAGACTCTGTCGATCTCGACAAGTTCACTATTGTGAGGTTTACTGCACTTCTGCCGGTTCACAGGGACGCTAAAGGAAGGTATTAAATTTGGTGGTTCACGGTGAAGTAGATACGGTGACTGGATTTTAGTGATAGTGAAAAGAAAAATGGCAAGGTGGTGTATGTAGAGATGGCGTGGAACAGGTTGCGTGCAGATGACTATATAATAAAGAAGCATTTCATGCTTAGAGCTAGTTCCAGGTACAGATTATGCCGAGTTTCACTCAAACACAAACTAGAATGCTTGCATCCCTGTCTTAAAGATTTTAGAATGTTGGTTTGCGGAATGCCGACTGTAGCAAGCTTTGTCCAACATGAGGGTACGAGTTGAACACTGAGAAGCAGCATAATTAAACAGTGTTACCCCAACCAGCTTTTGGTGGTCTAGCATTTTTTCTTTCACGTTAACGTGTGGGTGTAATTAAGAGGATGCTTTAGCTCTATGCCAACTCCAACTTCCATATTCAAATACATGTAAAACACAGAAATGCTTTCATCAGAGAACCGCTGGACCGATTTGAGTGAAATTCATTACATATAAGGGAGAAAGCTGAATTTTAGTGGCTGTACGAAGGAGAATTTTATTTGGGGCCTGAATTTTTTTTTGGCTATTGCTGAAAGTCGGCAAGTTCCAAAATTATTGAAGTCCGGAGTTCACAAATGCGTAATTATGCATCAAAAACAGATATCGCACTTCTGTAAACTGCATCTGTTGGAGCATCTGAAGCAGACAAATTTTATATACGAGTTTACAGCTTATGTGAAATTGATACAATCTTTATAGAAGTTTTGAAAAAGTCCTGCTCGCAGACTAGTGGTATACTTCAGAGCTGTTTATAGTACATCAAATTTGTATGCTTTAGATGTCTCAGGGGCAGTTTACAGAACTGCAATATCATTGTTTATTGCAGGGTTAGAGAGTTGTAACCTTTATATATACTTCAGTCATGTGTGTTTTGTTTTTCAATTTTGTAATTTTTAAAAATGTTTGTAAAGAAAATTGATGGCCTAAATAACAAATGTACTTCCTACCGCAGGTAGGTTTTTTTTTTCTTTTAAATGCAACAAACTCCATCAAATTTAGTGTAGTCATTGCAGAGCAAAACAATTTCTTTTTTCCCATGCGTTTAAATGGGAGCTCTCGAGCTAAAGCTTTCTTTTGATGTTGAAGTGTGGTGAATGTGTGTAAATGGGTGAGCAACTGTTAATATGTATGTCTCTGTAATGTTGGGCAGCTTTGTTAAAGCCAGAGTTGTTTGAATGCTGCCTCCTTAATGAACGGTGTAACAAATTCAAAGGCAGTAAAAGATTGAATGTGTGTGATTGCAGAACAGGCTGTTGTCATAATGTAAAGATAACTCTTGTAGCAAATCTTTGGTGAAAAGTGTGTGGTATGGAAGTCTTGAAAATGAATTGTAGGTAGGAGAATGCCAATGAACAAGGTATCACTGACAAGATGTCCGTGAGTGTGTGAAACACTAGTGTTGTAACTTGGGACAAGTGCAGTTCTTTCATTCCTGCAGCTACAGTAGTTTGAATGTATCTTTTCAAAGGTGCAAACTAACATGTGAAGGGCTCTTAGTTTTACAATGTGTGCCACTTGCAACTTTAGATGTTACTACAATTTGCTTCTTAAAAAATATCGCAAACGTATGTTAATAGTACAGTCAACTTCCATTAATTGGATCTTGGTGAGACATACAGAACTTATCAAATTATCCAGTGGGTCAAATCAAAAGAAAGAACAGAGAAAAAAAAATAGCCCTGAACATATGCGGCTTTATGTGGCAGTATTTACACAATACCAGCATGCCCCTAAGTATAGTCCAACACACACCTGATTTTATAAAAACAAATATGTAGTATGCCTCTGATTTTGCCATTCAGAAAAATGCTGAATTTATCTTCACATAATGGAAATTTATTTTTACTTAAATGTGCATTATCATCATTCTCAGGCAGTTAAAATGTTGCTGAAATGTCGGCGGCCTTGTTGTCACATCGCTAAAAAAATAGCTGATCGCTAAATAGAAAAATATTTTCTTAAACAAACCAAGAAGTCTCTCTATTTAGTGCCTAAATTGGTAAAATAGCAACACTAATTGGGACAGAGGCCCACATCTGTACTAACCGCTTTAACAGTTTATCATGTGATGCAAGACTCCGACACACAAAAAGTATGTAACGCAACTCCTATGGCACCAACTTAGCATGTGAAAGTGGCATGTCATCACCGCCAATCTACAGGAAAACTTGTTCTCTCACCACCTTGAAATCACAATGGCAATCCACAATGCTGCAAATGCAGTTTCGGTTTTGTATCAGATTGTACCCTGCGGAAAAGTTTCAGACATTTTCTTGTAAAAAAAAGGTGTGTGTTGGAATCTGGTAAATGCTGTTATCATTCATTGTGCGCTGCCATTTTTGCTTGAAAATCAACCATGGGCAGGCCAAAAATTATTGTTTTTGACTTCTGTCTTCAATCCATCCATTGACCCCCGGCACTGCCAGAGCAGATGCTGTAGCCATTGGAGACATGATTGAGGGCCAGGTGCATGTGTGCTAAGCTTTTAAGTTTGAATTATCCAGGAAGCGTCAATTTTAGGACCAAAGTAGCGCAAGTCCTGGCCCATGGGTGCTGGCCACAATATTCATTTGGGATTAAATTCACCAAAAGAATTGAATTAATCGGAGTTGAATTAGCAAACGCCTAATGTACCATATTATTCCTGTGCTATAACATATCATAACCCTGATACATGTTTCTTTAACCTGTAATGTGCTTAGGTGGTGCAACTTATTTTGTTTTTGCTTCCAACTAAGCAGGCCAAGCGATACAGTCGTAGTGCAGTATTCAAGCGCATTGTCATGCAGTGCGCAAATCTGACAAAAAAAAAATCTAGTCTTTTTTACCATCTTGAGGACAACTTATTCTGTGAATGAACTGAGGAATCTCCTACCCATTAAAAGCAAACTTGCTGGGTCATGGTTGTCTGTGCGGCGTATTTTAGCTGCCATGAAATTTATTTGCTATGTGTTGGTATCGGCCCTCTATGTTACATGTGTGGAACTAGACTGAGTAAGTTTTGTGTAAATCTTTTTCATTAACTGCCATCAAGATGCACTCTGTTCTTTGAAGCTGTTCCCAGTAGAGGTTAGTACTAGGTCTAACTAAACCTTTAACATGATAAGCAGTTTACAGCATTGCAAAAAGCTTCATTGTCTAAGGTCTACCATAACTAAAAAGAAAAGCAGTGTCATCCGATTACACCCTATTATCATCCTCGAATTTTACTGGTAGGCTCTCTTGCATGGTGTGTGTGTGTATATGATTTTGTGCCAGGGAACTTTCAGATTGCATCAATTTGAAGATTTTTTGCAAGATTGCTAAAGAAATGAAGAGGTTAACAAGCTTAACATTGCTAAAACACCATTCTGGTAAGCAATTAGCCACACGAATGAAAGCCAAACAGTGCATTTGTGCATGTAGGTTGGAGGTGGGGAGTGAGGACCGTTGAGAGTGGGCATGGAGAGAGAAAACATACATAGTTTATTCATAGATTAGGAGACCCCGAGTCCACGGTTCTTCTGCTGTGTTACCTTCGACGTCATCCTTTGCGGCATAAGTAGATATGGCATTCACAATGCCTAGAGCAATGGTTCTCATCCAAAAGGTGCAGGGAGTGTTCATATACCAGTAAGGTAGTAGGGGGAATGGAGCATCTAGGTTATGGGAAAGGGCTGCTGTAGTTATTGTAATATGATGCATGCTGCAGCTGACCGAGTATGAATTTGACTTTGTTTTGATGCAAAATCGTCAAATCGCCAGTTGCGTGAAAAAGCCGCCGGTGTCTGTAGCAACAAAATTTTCCATTGGCTACAACGTCACTGCACCATGGCTGCAATGTCACTAGTGCGCCTCGTGTGCTCGTGACGCTGGCTCGGATTTGCTGGCTCGGGCATCGGCGGAGCAGAGCGGGCGAAAGGGAGCACCTGCTGCCGTGGTATTGCGTGAGGGGGGAGGACATCACCCCAACACCACGTCGCCCTCCCTCTCGGAAGCCTCTCGGAAGCTCTCGCCTGCATTCTAACTGCGTCTTGATAAGGCAAACTCAAAACCTGCCAAGCGTCTCAACGCGCTCGTTTGCCCACGAGGAGTTCGTAACTTGAAGAACTGCTCAGCGGCGTTCAGTAGGACATTAATGCTTTTGCACTCACAACTTGTAAGAAGGTAAGAAGTGCTTAGGTGTCCTCGGATTTTTATTGATATCCATCTACTAGCTCATTTGTGCTTTCTGATGTCATCACTGAGTGTTTAAGCAACACCATAATAGGCATTGTGTGTACATGATCTGACTATTTAGTAATGCACATCACTCTGTCTGGTTTATAAGTCATATAGATGAATGATGGACACATTAGGTCATTAGCAATGGTTTCACGGGCCCTCAAAAATTTTTTAACAAATCTTGAAGGGTTCTGTTTGCTTCTATGGGTTCCTGTGCTTCTTTTTTTTTTTGGTACTGCTTCTCTCTCTATTGGAGGCTGCAACAAGCTCAACAGTGCAAGAAAGTGGGCTAGTTGTTTGTTTATTTTTGTCGCTCACGCTTACTTGTAGATCGACATGATACACTCTGTGTACTGCATTTATTTTGTGTGTTTTGTTAGTGACCAAAGTAATGCAACAAGCATATGACCCAGCATGCATCTGTTTGAAACCTGTGACAGTGGGTGTAGCAATGTTTTATGCCCTCTGAAGAAAAAAGTATGAGTGAACCTACAGTAAAGTCACCAATGTGATAACTTATGGTATATTCGGCTGGTTGCTTTCAAGCGCTCAGAACACATTCACCTGGTTCATTCCAAGCCCTCAAAGACCCTGTCACTTTCAAACTTGGAAGTGTGGCCACTAAGTCGAAGCACTGTGGGAACCAGTCGAATCTACCATTAGCTAGCAGTTGGCTAGAACTTGTTCAACATTTGAATTTAACTGTGTAGGAATGTATTTACTGTAGCCCAACATTTAAAATATTATAAATAGTGGGCTATAGTTGCTAAACCGTGTGTTGAACTACAGAAATATTCGTTACTGTCAATGAGTCTAATATCCTCCCACAATAAGTTATGAAGCTTTGACCTTGCACAGGTGTAATAGCGGACTATGCTCATTTGCAGATATACTTTTTTGTTGCTGTTGATCCTTTTGAAGTCTTTTATATACATTCCTTAACATATTAAGTGAATGCATGAGCAAGCATTTGTTGTAGGCAGGAGCGAGAAGAATGAGGGAAGTCGAGGAGCTTGATTCTTTTGTTAGTGCCACTTCAAGACAACATTTGTAAATAATTTTGTTTGCATTGAAACTTGAGATAAAGAAACGCTACTACCGTTGCTCCTGGCTGACCCCATCCTTCTAAGTTCTTTAATATATATTGCATGGACAGTTTGTCCCTTATGCTCACGCGAGAATTTTAAAGAGGATTGTTGTTGGAGAAAGAAAGCAGGCTTTCTGTCAATGTGCTTGATTGATAGGATACATTAGTAACATGTGTGGGTGATAAAATGCTTAAATGTCTAGAAATTCCTTGGTTCTATTTTATGTGGTAGATGTTGGAGCATGTATCTGCTCAAATTACTTGGCAGTCCTTGCACCATATCCTGGTATTCTTGCACAATTTATTCTCTGGTTATTTCATGAGACCATGAATGTGAATGCTGCACACTTTTGCATTGATTTCTCTTAAGGTGCAGGTGAAGTCATTTTGGGGAGGAAAAGAGAAATTTAGTCAAATACTGCCATTTCAAAGCAGTGCTGGTCGGCCTCATTATTTGTTATATGGCTGTAAATTTTTTTGACTCTCTGATAGGCAAGGTGACCCAAGCTAGCTTGACAAGTGTACTTGGTTTCTGGTAGGAAAAAATAAGGGAACTGCTGTCTGAATAAGTAAGATTCATGTTTGGTAATGTGTGTACATACAATTTGCTAGGATGAGTACAGCTGAGGCTAAGCACTTGAAGGGTCATGTTGAAGGAAATCAGTGCCTGGTCTCAGTGCTAGCTTCCGGCCTTCAGCTGCCCAATTATGACTTTGTTCAATGCTTGGGGCAGGTGATGAAAAAGAAATTATTCACTTGACAGCTCACTACTAGGCTTTTACAAGTCCACTGAGAAAGGGCTCTTTTTTTCCTTTCTTCTTTTTGGCTATTTTTCCTAAGAATAGACTGCAGCTAGTCAGCTGTGCCCTGTTCCAGGTTGGAAACATGCAAGCTGTGTGAAAGTCGCCAGGTTCCTCTTGTTTTGCTAGCTTGGTGAGTTTAAGTGATAAGTGCTCACAAATGTTCTCACTCTTTGTCATTTAGGCACCCGAAGGATGTATCAGTTAGCATGTTTTGCTGGTGGCCGGGTGCACGCATTCTTTAAAATTTATTGTTTGTATGTAGACATATTGTCTAGGTACCACTAATGGCAGCTCAACACATATAAGCACAATAGCGCATTACTGGTTATTGTGTTTGTGATTAGTCTGGATGAACAGTACACTGACCTTCATTTTTCCGATAATCTTATAAGAAAAGGTTTTGCTCTTACCACTGCATTGCTTTTGCTCAAATTTCACAGTAAGATAGCATATTATGGCCCTAATCATTCAATATAACACTTGGTGCTGGTACTCGCCTGGTTTGTCAACAACAAAAATTGACATTGCCTTCATCTGCACCCCCAATAGCGAGCAATGTCTGTGGTGGCTATGATGTTACCTGGCACCTTCTGGCATCTGCAATGCCGCAAAGCATGGCCTTCAAGGTTCAATGTGGACACCAAGAGGCGAAAGCAAATACACCCTTTCCTGTTTTGACCAACCAGCAAGGACAGTGCCAAATGCTGTTATGAACAATTTGGACCATAGCATGCAGCCTTGCTGTGAAATTTGAGCAAGAACAAAGCAGGGGTAGTTTCAAAATCCTTTTAAAGGTTTTTAAGCGAAAAATGCAGGTCACCTTATAACTGTAGCAAACTCCTTGCAGCACTGTAACTAGAACTTTAATCTATTGGGTGTTTCCAACCTTCTGGTAACCTGTTTCTTTTTCTCAGCATGGTTATCTTGCAGGATATAAAAAGTTTCTGCAAGATTTTCAATACTAGAAGTTTACCCTTGGCTGTACCTCTGTCTCTCTCATGTGCTCAGTTATTTATTCATTTTCAAAAGTGTTGCTTGCAGGTGCATTTGTATGTATAAGCACATTTTGTTTTAAACAGAAAAGATCATTCATAAAGTACGATTTCCTTGTCATGTGCGCTCTGAATGAATGACTTTCACTGCTGCAAAACTAACAAACCACACACCGCTAGTCAATCCTGAGGGTGTTGCCCTGGCCCTTCCCCTTTATTTGTAAGTAGGCTGTAAGTCTGCTTACAGATCTTTGGCTCTTAAGGCAGCTGTGCTTTAAGACTTCCTTTGACCAAGAACTCACATCCACAGACTGCATTTCTTCTTCGAGGTGGTCCTTCCAGGTAGGAAACGCAAGTGTGAAGGCTTTCCAAGAATTATTCCAAAATTTCATGTGGTATGTGGTCGTAGTTCCGTCCTCGGTGGTCTCCCCAGCTAGAGAAAAAGTACTGTTCCCACTCAATAGCCTTTACAACCATTGAACTCGTGCAAGCAAAAGTATGTGCAGGGGTTCGGCACGGCAAGGGTGAGACTGTTGAATGGAAACTTAGTCTTACCAGTATGTGGACAAGAGTTTTCAGTTGGAAAACAGCCTGGCTTGCAAATATCCTTTTTTTTTTTGCAAATGGCCAAATTGTTGACAAGATGTTGGGCCAAGCCAGAAGCCCCAAAGCTCTCCCCCATCTTGCGATAGATGGGCTGCTAGATATAATTTTTGTTTGTCACTGCTTGGTTGAATGTAACATCAGAGGGCCTTGTGTTGCAAAGGAGGGATTGCGACCACACATGAAATCCACTTATTGATAAATTTTGCCCATAATATATTAGGCTTTGGGATCACAGAACAAAAGCAGGTAAATCCGTTTCATGACTATTGCTGTA
The DNA here is from genome assembly GCF_038994185.2 of Dermacentor albipictus. Taxonomy (NCBI): domain Eukaryota; kingdom Metazoa; phylum Arthropoda; class Arachnida; order Ixodida; family Ixodidae; genus Dermacentor; species Dermacentor albipictus. Next base: position 93,289,735 of record NC_091824.1, on the reverse strand, counting down.
ATAGTATTACTTTGGTAGGTTGAGAAAAATAATGTGTCGCCTTCTATGGAGGTACCAGGATATGCTAAGATAATGAAAAATATTGTTAGATAAACTTTCCCTAACGTGGGCTTGCCCATGCCATAGTAACCTGCGTCAAGCTGTACCTTGGCATAACTTGTCTAAGCAACATGAACTACTTGAAGCATGGTCAGTATCTAATGTCAGACAGAGGACAGCCAGCGACACAGCCTGTATGGGAGACTTGAGCGGCCAAATATGATCAGGGCATTGCTGAAAATGCACAGCTTCATGCCGGCTTCGGTGATGAATTATCAACAAAGCCAGTAGTGCCACAACCATCTATCGGGGGATCACAATGTGCTGCTAGGCGCTGGTGTTGGCAGAGGTGACGCAGTATACAGGAGCATGCATCTGATTTTAGTGAAGGGTACATAAAAGTATTAACGTCTTGGGTAAATATCGAGCAGAGCCAAACCAGAGCGCTAGAACTTGGGGTGTGAGAACCACTCTGTACGGCTTCTTTGCCTTTGTGGTATGGGTTGCTTGACTTGCATTAATCTGTGAAGGAATTTACTTTTTGGTAATAGAATGTACTGATATAGACTGTCTGTATAAGTATAACAGAGATTGTAGATGTCTCGTGAGAGGCCAGCAATAATGGCCTCTTACAGATGCATGTCTAAGTGCATGTTACTACATAAATAAAGTGCATTTATCTGTTGAACCAGATACTTGCTGTAATAATCCTGAAGTGAAAGTGTCTCGTGATGTCATCACTAAAAACAATTTACTCTTTGGGTACTTTGAGGTTTTGTGGTACAATCATCTAGCGTGCGTTTCCTTTCTTTGAGCTGCACGCCCAGTACTTCCGGTCATGAACAGCATGCGCGTTATCAGCGTGACATCATGTAGGTGCTCTCGTCAGGCGCTCTGTTCGCCAAGGTCTTAGCTGGCTTTACGTGGATTTGGCGTTACTGAGATACAGGTATCTTGTAACCACTTCCAGAAAGAAAAACTGCACTTTCACACCTCCAGAGCATCGTAGCAAGTCATAAAAGGTATCAAAATGTAGGTCTTAACGAGACAAGAAACGAGAATCGGCTGCAAAGTAGGTAAAAATGGTACAGGCTTAATTAGCGCCAATAAAGTAAAATGTTCACTACATTGCACTGTACCCCTGTAAAGGGTGCACCGCTGTAGATATAGGTATATTGAAGCAAAGCCACCACATGGCACACTTTTGGGAAAGGGAGCAAGTTCGCTACCTTGGGCTAAGCGGGGCTCCCGCGAGGCCCGCTAGAAGCGATGATTAGTCACAGATTAGTTAATATTAATGTTACAGGTGCAATTGGCACCAATATAGTAAGAAAATTGGCCACATTGCACCATGGTCTGCACTATTTCCGGGATGGCCTCCTGGTCGAAAAACTAACTCTTTCGTTACCGTGCCTATAGATATAGATCAATTCGATCAACAGTTTTTCTGCACATTGTGTTTCTGTTGACATTCTTAAACCAGTAACATATTGTGCACCAACTTAAATGACGATTGAACTTTAGCTATTTGTCGGGTTTGGCAGAAAAATGAAACTTCGACTGGAGGTCTTGTCGAAATGAACCTCCAGTGCACCTAGCATTTCTTCTATAAGAAGACGTAAAATGTGCGCTTCCGTTGACTCGGCAACATATTTTTTTAGTATAACTGAAAATATTAAGTTCAACTTTATTTTCGCCACCGTGGGAATTGCTTCTGTCCATCGGCACTTCAACAGCGCATGTGCAAATTATCACGAGCAATCCTTCCTGCCTTGTGGGTTTTTCAGTCACACAAGAGCACGCAGTCGATTTCAGACTGACCTTTGACAAAAGCTTGACTAGCTGTTTTATCTCTTAAACCTTAAAAACCGCCTGTGAAAGTGCCTCTTCATTACTGTACAATATTGTGCAATACTCCACATTACTGTACAGTGCTGTACAGGAGCTGAACAAAGCATGTAGAGGCTCCAGTGCCAGTTGAACATACATTAGACCACCTTGCATGCTCATACAGAAAGCTTACCTAATACAATATTCAAGTAACAGAAAGCTTCTACATGCTCCCTGACCTGTCAACCATTGCTTCGCAAGCCTTAAGAATGCAGTAATAAGCAGACCAGGTACCTGCGTTGCAGTGAGTAAAAACAAAGGCTCCCATTACGATAGGAACTTTGGTTCCCGTTTTCACAATTGTGAAGCTACTGCTTTCCCTCGTATAATGTGGGCATCACTACGGCTAGTATTGAGGCCAACAAATCCTTATAATTTTTTGCGTGATTTGACTGACAAAAGTTGGGAACCAGGAACCATGCAGGTGCACATTTTTTTGTATTTCAGATTATTGTTTATTTTTACTCTTATCATTTTCATTCGTGTATTTTAAGGTGCTTCTTCGAATATTGTCAAATACTGTCGGAGCAATTATTACTTCCACATATCCATCCAAAACACCAGTCACCAGGTCATAATTTTGTACATATCAAAGTACATGTTGCGACCACTACGATCGAAGATGTACATATAAGATACGAAATTAGTGGACATGAAAGAGAGACATAATAGAGAGGTACAATCGACATTTGACCGTCAAATCATTTGAACCGCCTTGCATATATCGACCTTGTCTTCTTAAAAGGACACTAAAGCAAAACAATAAATCAGTTTAGACTAATGAAACATTGTTTGAGAACCCTGCAGGCAGTCATTTAAAAAAAAATAGTTTGATTATTATACGATAAAATGAAGGTCGAAGTATCTGTATTTTAATTCCGCGCCAAAACCACGACGCTGGTACGTCAGTGTAACGCCAGGGATTCCAAAGTATGTTTTCGCATTTGGGCCGCATTGGCTGAATAAAGGTTCCCGAAACTTGCCATGTTTAATATTTGGTTCCTTTAGAACACAATGTAGTCAATCTGTACCGCTATATATAATTAGTAGGCCCTAGAAGATGCCATCAAAATCCAAGACGTCACAGCCCCCAGGTGCGGGAACTTAAGTAGGCGTCGCCACCCGTGTTTCGTTCTTGCGCTTTTTCTGGCTTACCAAACATTTTACCGTTGTAAGAGTGGTGTTTTTGGTGTTGTAGAACGGTAATTTACTGATGCAGAAGAAACCATTTTTCACTTTAATGTCCCTTTAAGCATTGACACATCTGTTTGACCTTTTCTTTTTATTTTGATCTTCGCATGCTGGCTGGTCTCACAGGACCAACTCACAGTAAAAGCAATTTTCTCCGCGCAGAAAGAAGTGTGAAGGATAGAAGCTCGCTCTTTCCGCCGGTTGGAATGTCCTGCAAAAAACCTCCTTCATCATGACATGCGCATCATGGGATACAAAACTTAAACTGGTATTATATCTAGCACTGATGGAGTTTCAAGCAAGCTTTCTTTTCTTCCTCTATGTTCGAGTTTCTAGGGTTTTAAGGTCAATGAACTTCATCTAAAAAAAAAAGAAAAGTTTATACCATCATATCAGTACTTTAAATATAAATCTCTGGTGAAAGATGGTAAATGAACAAAACAAATATTACATGATATGAACATACATCAGTTATCAGGATTGCAAGTTTTTATTAAAGAACAAGATATTGTATATTAAAAGATTAAAGGTTACGGCTATAATATTAACGGCCCATGTTACGACCGGATATGGTGACCTTCATGACATCATCAACCAACATCAGCCATTACCTCGGTCTTGTGATCTCGTTTCGAAGGGGATGGGGGATGCTCCTAGTATACATGCACTCATGCACGGTGGCTCGCACGAGCTCGCGTGTGTCGATCGTGATCCACCCATTCACTGTTTCATGGTGTCTACTAGCACGTTGGGATTATCATTAAGTGGAAATGGTCATTTAACAACAGTTTATGCAAAGAAATAAATCCACTGCCAAGGAGGGTCTTGAGACTTGAATGCAGACATCTGCAGACACCCTTTGGTTCGAGGCCACTAAATGAGTGATGAACAAGCGAAAGTGGCAACAATCTTGGGAGTCGGGAGATCGCCAACTTTCGTCAATCGATGCTCGTCAAATATCCAGTGAGCATTGCCAGCAGTTCGCTTTCACGCGGATATAACACCGTAGCGCGAACTAGCTGACGATGTGTAATAATCTTCATGGCGTAACTTCAACCAATTGTTCTCACTAGAATTGCATTACTCAGATCATCAGTATAGGCAGTATAGTGTGCTACGAGCCTATGGGACTGACTCTGTTTCCACTTAGTGGGAACCAGTGTGTAGAAAGTTGGTGGGAGTAACTGAATTGGACTGTGGTATGCTTTTTGCGGTTATGAACTACCAGATCTATTCTAGAGGCCATGCTGCGAGACTGATGTGAATTGTTCTTGCCTGAATTTGTTTGAGTTAATGCTTTTAAAGAAATGCCTACTTGTAATTTGAAATATATTTCCCCCCTCTATGCCCAAAGCAGCATACCACACAGTGTTGCCCAATATTGACTGCAGCAAGGAATTTTTATAGCCATAATAGTAAGTTATTGGACTGCATTGCAATGTCAGAAGGGTCCAATATAAGTGTGAGTGTGCATATTGCTGGGTTTTTTCAAACACAGTCCCAACAATTCACAATTCAAACCAAAGCTTGAACGACTCCAGATTAATTTTGGTTGCCTGGGATTTTTTTAATGTGCACAAGTGGTTTTGCATGTCACTCGTCTTGAAAGGTGGTCGCTGCAGGCAGGAATCGAACCAGTGACCATGTGCTCTGCAGCAGAGTGCTGCAGCCACTAAGCCACCACTGTAATAGCTGCAATGGATACTACAAAATGCAGGAGATAACTATATTTACTGGTGCAGTACATCTATTTTAACGAGCAGCTGTGCACTTTAGGGTCTCCACTTCTTTGTGGTGTCAACATATTTTCCATCAGGTGGTTCATAATTCTCAATTGGAGGAGTAGAAACTATGGCCTTGAACTGAGCAGGAAACAATCCATTGTCAGTCTATAAAGAGAGGGAGACAGAGAAAATTTTGCGCAGATGAATGCATGATCAACACAATGAAAACACTGCTTAACAAACTGCAGTCGCAGATAAATGCACAGCTTCGTCGTACTCACTCAGTTGCGACCACACGTGCTAGGCGACTCAACACAAAAGAGAATGTGTGACTAACACTAATAAAGACAGCTACTATATTTACTTGCATAATGAACGTGCTTGTGTAATGAATGCAGCACCCACTTTTCAAATCAAGAAGTGCGTTTTTTCTTTTTCTCGCATAGTGATCGCACCCTGAACTTGCTGCTGTGAAGTAGGAGACGCACGGTATGATTCCGCGTCTGATATGGCGTCCGGCGGGTGTTCGTGTCGGACACCGAATCGTACCACGTCTTCCTACATTCATTGCGATAGCATTTATATGGACGCTCCGGGTGCATTTTTGCCGTCATCGTCGGTCATCACCGCTGCGCGTCACACGTAGGTGTGAGTGAAAGTGCCCGAGGGGCGCCGACGATCGCAGCTCAATCTCCCACGTACAAGGAAGGAAAGCGGGAAGGAAACGCGCCGTCTTCTGTCACGCACACGTTGGCGGGGGCGCGGCGTTTTAATCCAATAGCAACTGTGCATTGTGCAACCGCGGCGCGCCCTATCTTCAATGCAATCCATTGGCGATCTGCGTCAGGGCCTGAGTCTATAGCGGCTCATACATTTGTGCATGGTGCGTTCTCGCCACTCAGTTTACGTTCAGTGAATGTTTGCAAGTTTATACGGCTGATAAAACTACTACCCTTTTTTCGTGTAGCTGTCTACACATTTGCTATCGCAATCAATGGTTCGCATTTAGAGTGAAACTGAATTTGTTAGAGGTGGCCCCGGAAAAAAAAAAATTGCTCATAATTTTACCCCACATAATGAATGCATTCCCCAACTTTGCCCATACCTTTCGGGAAAAAAAGTGCATTCATTATGCAAGCAAACAATGTACATCGCTTTTGTTGTTAAAAAGGTATAGCACATGGTAGATTATACAATAGCCATTGGCAGGTAGGGTCACGGCTCCCAGTTTGCTGGAATGCTAATAAAGCATTCCCTTTCGTACTGAGCTGTGCTGTGTGAATCTCACAGAGGTCAACTTTACTAAAAACAGCTCCAACATGCTCGGAGCTCGGAGTTTACTTTAAAAAAAGCAAATATGAAGACAATGTTTAGAATCCTGAATCTTGAAACAGCAACAACATGCAACATATTTCTAATGTACTTTTGATGTAGCATAAATGGACATGCCTATGCGGGCAATGCTACACCAAAAATGCACCAGAAATGTGTTCTTTGTCTTCATGTAACTTCTTGAATAGTGTTTGAAACCACGTGCTTACACGTTCATACACGTTCTGCATGTAAAGCAAAACTAGTTAATAAATACTGCACATGATCTCCGGAGGTAGAAATAAACAACTGTCCAACACATTTGCAGAGCGTGGAACATGTCAACACACCATACATAAGTGCATAGTGGATGCACTAAAAAAAAAAAAAAAAAACCGTACCAAGGTCGAGTAGTTCAATTTAATGTATGTTCATTGCAGTGGGGAAATGCTGAGCGAAGAATTTTGCTTGAATTTATTCCCCGTGTAATGAGAATAACCCGAAATGTGGCACCGATCTTTTTTGGCAGTACAAAGTGGATCTATTATGTGAGTAAATAGTATACATGGCGCAGGCTATGCTACAGAGGCCAGTGTTAGAATAAGAAAAGCGAATGAAGGGCCCACACTTGTACGTCACAGAAACAAAGTAACCGATTACAATTACAATAGCTTTATTAAAAAATGTAACTGATTACAATGACCAGTTAATGCCCTATGAATAATTGAGACATTACTAAAATGTAATCAATTACCTTTAGTACTTTCCTCGAATGCTTTATCAACATTGCACATATCCCCGTAATACAGTGCTTTCCTGGCTCTTTCAATGCATCCTCTGCAGCTCTTCACACATTATCTTTACTAATACAGTGAAACCTCGTTATAACGAACAGTTAAAAAGTCGGAAATTAGTTCGCTATATCCATAATTCGTAATATAAAAATTCGTAAAAAATACATGCAAGAGGAGCAAAATTCAATCAGAGAAGGCACAGCAACTCGAACGATGCTTACTTGGGTCACGTTCATTTATTTACGCACAAAGAACTGCGTTACCGCGGCTTGCTTCTTGGTGTTGATCGCATTCCGTATCACGCCCTGTTCCACAGTTTGCAAACACTCAACAAGGGCAAACCCACTGCCCTCAATAGCACGCAATAGCACGCAGGGGGCCGAAGACGCTGTGCACTTGTCCGCATGGTCTCGTGTGCTTGCGCCTTGATGACAGCTTTGTTCTTCACAATGGTACTCAAAGTGCTCCTTGGGATGCCAAATAAGTCCGCAAGAATGCACTTCTTTTCGCCGTTCTCGACACGTTCAATTATCTCGAGCTTGGTCTTTAACGTCAGTGTCACCCTTTTTATCACATTCATCGCCATCACAGCACTACGCACACCCGCGCACCGCACTCGACACGACCATCGAAAGAGCCTCCGCACAACGCTACGACGGCCACGCCACTGCTTGTAGTGCAACACATTTGTAGTGCAACGAAGCCTGCCGCCTGCTATTAAAGTGAGGTAGGGCTTGGCGTCGCGAAGTTCGTTATATCCGTTTTATGCCAAACCGCGTTCGCTATAGGAAGTTAAAAATATATGTGTTTGACAAAAATATTTCGGAAGAGTTCGATATATTCAATAATTCGTTATATGCGTGTTCGTTATATCGAGGTTTGACTGTAATCCTTTTGAAAATTTGCATCGGTCGGATTCCCAACAATGACACTGAAAATTTTCTTTACGTGTGTGCTGGGAGGTGGTGGGGTGTTACAAGGTACGAATTGCAAGTAGTTAATTACATGTGGTTTGTTACGTGCAGATCTGGAAAGGACACAACCTGACAGAGGCACACACTGTTCTTATTTGATCATGAATTGTCAACTTGCCCAAGCTTCAGCCTTGGGCAGCATCTGCACCAGCGACTGACACAAGTTCTATGAGAAACTGGCAGCCAAAGAGCAGCTCAAATGATGTTAAAACCGGTAATCATGACTTGCATGCACCACAGCGAAATGACTTGTAATTGGTGCCGTTCACATCTGCTTGCATCACCATCTTCATGTAAATTAAGCATCAGCATATACCAACATCCTGTTCCTGTGCCACTGGTTCATTCAGCAGCTTTGCAACCTAAGTGGCAAAGCTGAAAAATGAAACAGTGAGCCACTGATCCAAAACAGTTGCCTTTCAATCAAAGCGACCAACTTGATCATGTGACCTTTGCATCGCAACAGTGTGAATGATGCCTTAATGAGACAGGTGGCTCACCTGCACAGCCGCATTGTACAACTCTTCAGAGGCTTCCTTCAGCATCTCCAAAGCCTTCTCCTGTGTGGCCACGATGCGTTCCAGCATGGCAGATTCGTTCTGATGCTTCCGCATGCAGTATATGCTCCAGGCCCGCTGCATCGCCTCTCGCAGCTGACATGTCTCATGCTCCAGGACAGGTGGCGCCCTGTGCCTTAATCTGCAGCGTCGGCATAGAAATGTGCTACTGTCATAGATACTAGAATACAGTCATTACTGTGTCTGTTACTGGCACCATCATGTTTCAGCACTTAGAGAAGCTGTCTGGAAAGAAAGCTATGTGTCCTCACCCACAATTCAAGCTCCAGCTTGCAGTGTGTGAAGTCTCATGCAGTCCTCGCACTCCGTTCGGAGTTGTCATTGTAGGGCCAGCTGCCACCATTTCGGGTGGCACTTAACACTTTTTTGAACACAGTTAAAATGTTTGCACTTTTGTAGACAAAGCTGCCATAAACATGCAAGCCAAACATTGCTGCACTGTATGCACAGCAGGGAGTTAAGTTTCCTGTGAAATAACCCTCTCTCTCTCACAGTTTTCGAGCACCATCTGTTATGCTGTGTCTATGACAGCCCATGACACCAGCTGCTGAGCCATTGTCTATGACCAGGAGTTACTCCCGAGTGAAAGCAGGAAATTGAATGACAAGTGAGAACTGGTGAACACTGAAACTCAAAACACGGAGGAACAGATATATGCAGCAGTGCACAATGGATTAAACAGCAATCGAACTGTGGCGACAGTGATCACATTCCACAGGCCTGAGTGCATCATTAAAAAAGACAAGGCAGTAGTGTGGAGTGGAGCAAACAATATTTGAGAAATGCTGTAGCGAAATTAAAATTTTAAAATTAAGTAAGATCAATAAAGCTGTACATAAAAGCTTTTGCACACATTTGGCAAATATGCAATTAGCTTGTTCTTGACTCTTTAGCTCTAATTCATGGGTCATATTTAGTTTCCAGAGGTTTGTGTTTCTCCTCCCATTTGTTACCTCCAATATCTGTAACAGTTCACTACCACCACAGCACCTACATTAACTGCAACTTCGCAGAATCTGCCGCGAGTCGCAGAAAAGTTATCACCAAGGTGTTCAGACAGTCACTGACATAAACATCGCTTACGAAGGTTGAACGCCAAGAGGAACTGGATGAAGGCACAAGGGTTTGCCCCACACACATTCATGGACAACCTTTGATACCTTGCACAGTTACTTCAATATTGCAAGTGTACAGGGATGTACAAGGTATACAAGACTGCATGGAAATTGAAGAATAGTTGTGTATTTAAAAAGAGCTTGTTATTATCAAATATTTGACTCAAGTGCCAGATGAAAATTACCAGTTTCATTTTATATGATGAATGGCTACAACAGCTTCAAAAGAAGTGCATGACAATTTAGCTAACCATCAGGCAGTAATAACAATCTTTACTGAGTAGGTTTTTGGCTTCCTATCCAACTTCGAATAAGGTTTTGTGTGAGAGTAGCTTTTTGTATCATCAGCAGTCCTGTAACAAGCGTTGTCGAATGATAAATTTAGCCGGATCATACGTTCATTTTCTATAGTCCTCTAAAAAAACATGTCAGTGGGGTTCTACAGTGGGTTGGATACTTTAGGAATTGACGTGATCGGTGCATTTACCATCATAGCGGGCACGTCAAATAAGCTGCACGTTACATGGTCTCTATGTTGCCCATATAATTCCTAGAACTTTGCAGCACTACAGTATAGACGTTTTATAGATAGACAGATCCCTGCAGTTATATTTACTCGGAAAGCTACAAGGCTCGTCACATGAGGAACCTGTCGACATCACTACTCCGTTTCTTCAGTTACCCGCCTGCCGCCAAAATGCCGATGCAGTCAACCATTCAACACTCACCCTAGCTCTTTTTGCAGTTTTGGGGCGACCTCCGACTCTTCGATTGGCTTGTACTTCTTGGCATGCCTCTTGAGTTGGCGGATACCCCTTTCGATCCTTCGCTTCTTGCGTTCTTCCCTCATACGAAGAATGGCCGGGTCAAGTCGTTTCTTCTTCTTAAGCGGTTCCGCACTGCGACAATACGTTTCCGACAATACTGGCATTAAGCACTGCAACTTCGCGCAAAGCAACATCGCGGCTTACTTAAGCTGGGCCGTAGTGTGCAGATCCCTAAACGCAACGGCAGTTGACGGCAGTAATCGCTGTGGGGCCGCCGCTAACCTGCAAAAGGAGGAAAAGAAAGAAAAAAAAGAGAGAGAATCTAGACAAGAAGCCTTGAAATTCGCTTCGGGATCACGACGAATTTTTCTTCAACTACAAGCCTTTCTTTTCGAATAATCCGTGGATGCCAATTCTTCCCTTTTATGCAAGAAGCCTTCGACGATGTCGACGAGCTCCACGTCCAGTCCGCACTGCTCTCTCACCTTAAACTGGACAGCCTTGCAGTCAACGCGAAAAGTTGCATCCTCGCTCAGATGCAGAAGAGGCGCCTCTACAAATATACTTGTCTGTGTTAGCTCAGTCTTTTACGTTCGTGAACTTTATAGACTAGCCGTGCTCGTCGCTGCTCGCACGACCCGCAACATGTGCGCCATGTCTGCTTCCGAGAGGGCGATTACCCCTTTCCCAAAGCAAGGCGGAATTTTGGAAATGCTCCTCATTCGTGTATTCATTTGCGCTTGTATTTGTTATTTTATTTATATCGTACAGTTAATATAACGAAAGAGCTCCCCATAACGTCCATGCGTTGAAATCGGATATGATGATGATGATCACCTACATGGTCTTTCCCACGGGCACCGTGTGTAGCGTCATTACCATAGCATCATCTCATCGTGCCGTCACACGAATCAGCTATCGGTTTCGGTATCTCGTTTGTCGTTATTTAAGATTATTGATGAAATATGATGATATATTGATGAATTTGTGCATGTAAATGTAACCATAAAACAGTGTATTACTGCGCACAAGCTTTCGATTTTGTTTTCTTCTTTTTTGTAATTGTATTACGACAGCGATATCCGGTCAACCCCTTTCCCGTGGCATTCGGGGATTCTTCTTCATTCTAAAATGGCGTCCGCAGGCGATGGAAGTGCGACCGTGAAGAGGAAAATTAGCGAACTCAAAGTTGTCCAGCTAAGAGCCGAACTTGAAGGACGCGAGTTGGACAAAAGCGGCAGTAAAACTGCACTGATTGAGCGTCTTTCAAAGGTAACCACTTACGAGCTTCCTCTAAACGCTGCTACTTCCGAGTAGGCACTAGGCCTACTTCGCTTGGCGTCCTGTGCTGCCGTCCTAACTTGTGCCATGCTTGTGCATGTTTTGCTGCTGTATGTATACGTACAGTACGTAACATTCACGTCCTTGAGCTTTATTCAGAAGGTAGTCTTTGTTCGGGGAGAGGATTATTTAACGGTAGCCTATATTGACTTAAATATGTAATTGCTGCCGAGCTAGATTTTTTTCTTTCTCTCTCTCTTTCTCTCTCGTTTGAGTGGCTGCAGCTGGATTGCTTTCCACGCGAGCATTTCGTCACTTTTGCTTTCGTTAGATTAAAGCGCGCGCTCACGAACACACCGGCATATGAGAAAGAAAATGCCACGTCTTGGGTTTCGTTAGCGCCTACTCGGAATGCATGCGCAGAACGGAGTTCTTCGGCAAGTGTGACGATCTGGCTTTACTAGCGCATCATCGGGGATTTCGGTTTAAGAGCATATATTTATTTGAACGCGACTTGCAGATATTGCAAGAGTTGTTTGCCCAGATTTATATGGTGACGATAATTTTGAAGCAGAGCTGCAGTAATTACATGCAATTTGCGGATTTTATTACGATTTGTCATATCTTTTGTATATGGATTGTTGGTAAGTGTGGGTGAACGATGGTGAATGAGTACCGCCGTGGCAGTTCTGAGGAAACAAACTCTTGTAATTTTCTGTTGTCTGCGTAAGGAGCAGACACCTCGAAGAAAAATCGGTTACAAATTCACAAACTGCGATAATGAAAACTTAGTAAAAATATCAATTAAAAAATTATGCCCGAGCATCCTCTCGGGCAGTTACAACAAAACAGCTTAAATTCAAGAGTTCTGCACCTGTACCTTTTGGTGACTGTACTGCTATCATGATTTCTTAGGTTATTTCTCACATTGCTGATCTTAAGGCTTGCAGCCGTTCTTGTGTGTGATTGAATCGGGAGACTCGCAGGCCAACAGTGCAAAAAATATTTGTATATATAAGTGGCGACACTTTGATTTCTCCCGTAACTTACATAAAACTTCTTTAGTATGGATGGAACACAAGTAGGTACTATGAAGCACTATTCACTAGTTTAATGAGTCCTTTTGCAACACTAATTCAACATGCGTGCTAGTATTGGGAGGACAAGAAGGTGTAATTCCCCTCCTTTCTTAACATATGTTGCGACAGAATTTGCATACTTTGTGCATTTAAGTTCTGGAGATTTGTAAATCAGGCACAGGGAAAGACTGTGTGCCTTATTTTTAAACTTTCATGTTCCATTGTAGAAGGTTAAGTTGCCAAACGCCTACTGTATGTAGAGCTCAGTGCTGTGTACGAGCGAGTGTGTGGCATACCTATCTCTTTCTGCTGCACACATAAAGTCGCAGGAGTTAAATTTCCTTCTAAGGGAAGGGGCACTTGGGAGACATTTTAAGATGGCTGCCAATGAAAAGTGACCCTGACAACAATCAATATGCAAACCGTCTCTAGTGAAGCTAGTTTAGCAGGACTCTGAGGAACTATCAGGCATTGTTTGGGATATCATTGGCTTTAGTGAGGTTAGAAGAACTGGTGAGGCTTATGTCCATGTAATAAAGGCCATGTCCTTTGCTGTAGAGGACTCCCAGATAAGCAATATGGAGTAGGTTTCCTAATCCATAAGAACATAGTGGGAAAGTGACGAATTCTACAGCATTAATGAGAGGGTAGCAGTAGTCGTAATGAAACTTGATAACAGGTTTTGAATAAAGGTAGTACAAGCCTACGCTCCAACCTCCAGTCATGAAGATGATGTAGATCAGCTTTATGAAAACGTAGAATTGGCGATGACAAAAGGCTACAGTATACTGTAGTCATGAGTGACTTCAATGCAAAAGTGGGAAAAATGCAGGCTGGTGAACAAGCAATTGGCAACCACAGCATCCATTCTAGGAACACTAGAGGAGCGATGTTGGTAGAATTCGCAGAAAGGAATAAGCCGTGTATAATGAATATTTTCTTCAGGAAGCATGGCAACAGAAAGTGGACTTGAAAAAAGCCCTAATGGTGAAACAAGAAATGAAATAAACTTCATACTTTCTGCCAATCCCAGCATAGTGCAGGATGTGGAAGTGTTAGGTAGGATAAAGCGCAGTGATCATAGGTTAGTGAGGTCTATGGTTCACCTCAATGTTAGGAGAGAAAGGGTAAAATTTGTCAAGAAGAAACAGGCCAACCTAGAGACAGTATGGGTAAAAGCAGACCAATTCAGGCTGGCACTTGCAAACAAATATGCAGCCTTACAACAGAGCGATGATGATGACATAGTGGTACTGAATCGTAACTAGCCAGCATCAAAAGCAGCAATTGAAGTGGGAGGTAAGGCACCAAGGTAGCCAGTACGTAAGCTCACGCAAGTAATGAAGGACCTAATAAATGACAAAAAATGAAAGTGTTCAACTCAAAAGATCAGATAGAATTTGCAGAACTGTCAAAACTGATCAACAAGTAAGAAAGTAAGGGATATTCAAAATTGTAACTTGAGAAAGACTGAGGAAACAGTAAAAATGGATGCAGCATGAAATCAATGAGAGAAATTGGCATAGGACAAACGAAGATGTATGTACTGAAAGTGGGGTGCTATCATCAGCAATTTCGAAGGTTTAGTAAAACCAGCAGGAGAATTCTATACTGACCTGTACAATATCTAGAGCAGCCACAGTACCTCCATTCGAAGTAGTAATGAACAGGTTACAGAAGCCGCGTTTACATGAATGCGACAACATCGCATCGCATTTATAGCGCATCACATTCATGTAAACAGCAGTAATGCGCTAGGAAGGCGCATCGCATTAGTGCGCCAGGCGAGGGTAGATTTACGGGCGCGAGTCGACTCTCGCGGAGCATGTAAACGCAGGATCGTCGCATTAGGAATGATGGGAAGGAATTGGCCACCAACATGGCGGCGGTCCCGGCTGCCCGCTTCGAATTGAATTTGGTGTTGCTTTTGTAAAATGCACTTCGTTCGCAGCAAATGATTGGCTTTCGCTTAGTCTCAGGCTGCTTCGACGACAGAGTATTATGGCTAACCTTGTAGTGTTTTCGAGATCGCTGCTCGTTTCGAACGGGTCGAAGCCTAACGAAAGAAACATTCGAGATGTCAGCGCTACCTATCTCTAGAGTCGGGAAATAGCCACAACGACGGCATATGGCCTCTGAGATCCGAAGATCTCGCTGGTCAACTAAAACTGTAAAAAACGTGCACTGCTTAGCGTACGCTACACTATAGTGTATAGTGTACACTATAGCGTATAGTGTACGCTATAAGTTGCGTACGCTAAACCAAAGCTGTCTATTTCTCGGCACTCAGCCACCAACGTGCACTCCGCCCACTACCGGACACCAGTTAGACCGGAAGTCGGCTGCACTTCCCTTATGCGACACCTTGTGGCTTCGCGTTCTCGCGAGAGTTAGGGCGCTACATGTAAACGGCGTCGCATCGCCTTTCCCAAATGCGCTGGGAAATGCGATGCGCCACTGCCGCATTCATGTAAACGGGGCTAGAGGCTCCTTCTTTAACTAGCGATGAGGTTAGCAGGGCTTTGCAAGAGATGAAACAGGAAAAAAGCGGCAGGAAAAGTTCGAATAAAAGTCGATTCAATCAAAGATGGAATAGATACCATGCTTGAAAAGCTTGCGGCCCTTTATTCAAAATGGCGCACAACTTCACTTCAAGGGTCCCAGAGAACTGGAAGAATGCCAACATTATACTGATTTACAAAAGGGAGACATTAAAAATGGAAAAATAGGCCCATTAGCACACTTCCAGTATTATGTAAAATATCCACCAAGATAATTTCCAATGGAATAAGGGCTACACTGGACTTCAGTCATCCCAAGAGAACAGGCTGGCTTCTGTAAGGGACGCTCTACAGTGGGTCATATCCATCTCGTCATCAGGTAATAGAGAAATCTGCGGAAATTAGCCTCTTGTCGTATATGGAAGAAGAGAGGTCGCGTTTGGACAATAAAGAAAGGAACATGATGTACATGCAGTGATTGTATCGTTCTTCTTTCTTCTCCTAAATACAATATATTGGTGACAAGTCAACGACGATGACTGTAGCTCACAGGGCAGCAAAAAATAATTTGTGATGTCAAGGGACGCAAGCATAGCATTTACGCGTCAGCCTGTATGGAAGATCAGGCTGGTTTCTGGTTGATATGGGATCGTCTGTCACTATTTTAGCAGAACTCATTGCTATTTTTTTCCAAGTACTTGCCCTTTGAAGACTACCTCAACACAGCTTTTCGACTACTTCAAGCCTAAATTGGAGCTCAGGGATGCTTTTTGCATCAGCTATGTTTCGCGACATAAGTGCTTGCATTCTTCTGTAGTGCCTGAGGGCACCACTGTTTTGGGCCTAGATGCCATTGCGGCACTACCAATAAAGATTGAAGGTACATTGCTTCAGTGCGTTGACCCGTAGCACTCCTGTATTTGCCATCTGAGCTACATTGAGAGTAAAACATTGGTTTGACAAACAGCTTGGATTTGCCAATGGATTCAAACATAGAGTTAAGGTTCACGAGCCCGTTTCACCCGTTTCCAGCAAGCTCCGAAGCTTGCCCTTTACTGTTCGCGAGCAGGTGAATTACAGAAACTTGAAGCACAAGGCATTATTGAGCTTGTCGATACCTCTCGGTGGGTATCTCGTATAGTGGTGGTTCGGAAAAAGGATGGATCAATAAGAATGTGCCTTGATCCGCGAGAACCCAATAAAGCTATAATTGTTGATAGTTTTCCACTTCCACATATAGGAGAGCTGCTTGCTGCATAGCTTAGCTGGCGCCCAGCGATTTTCGAAGCTGGATTTAGTGTCTGCATGCCACCAAGTGGAACTCGACCCTGAGAGTCGTGATGTGACAACGTTTATTACGAATGATGGGCTCTTTCGCTTTTAGAGTGTGTGCTTTGGCTTGACTTCAGCTCCATCAGCATTTGAGAATATGCATTGATGCATATCAGCATATTGGCAGCCTTTGCAATTACTAATGCCAATCTTTGCTATTTTTCTTTTTTTGTGTGTGTGTGTGTGAAGCTTGTGAAGGACTGTTTGATGGAAGTGTTCTCTTGCTGTCTTCTTTTTAGGCTTTAGAAGAGGAAGGACTCGATCCAGAGACTCACGAGTTTGAAATTTCTGTTGATTCGTCTTCAGCGAAGAAAATGAGTAAGATATATTTGTGCCCATTATGGGGTTAAGGGTGGATGTGTGGGTGGGTGTTGTAGTTGATGTAAAGTGACCATGGTCAACATACTACAGCTTATTTTAACAGAACTGGGATGTGCCCATCCTTCACACCGAGCGTATTTTGTGGCAATTTCGGGCATAATTTAGCAGCACAGTGTAGCAGAAAGTGTCAATGCTTGAGGGAACACTGTTTTAAATTTGTCAACTTGGAAGCCTGGGTAGAATGACCCTCTACGCATAGCAAGCTGCTCAAGATGTAAAAATAAGGTATAAACGGCAGCTGATATTGGTTAGGACTATAAATCTGTTGGGCTTCTTTTGTTACGGTGGCGTAATGAAAATTAACATGTTCCCTTCATTCACATTTTATCTGTTCAACACCAGCACTGGTTATCAGCATGTATGTTGCCCATAATTGTCACATCTGTGAAAATCTACTTTCAGTACCAAATACAAAAAAAAAAGAAAGAAATAACTTTTTTTTTTTTTAATAGACTAGGCACATTCATGTGTAAATATGTGGAGTAATTTATCGTACTTGCTCTGGTACGTGAAAACTTAGTCTGGAGGTAGTTTCATTGCGAGGAAGCTTGATTCCAGCAGTATGAATGAAACGCAGATTTGTTACAAAAATTTTCATATTTTTGATATTTCTTTAGGTTTTGATAGGACTACAGGTCCTGAGGCTTCAGATGTATCTTATGAATACATATGGTAGCAATTTATGCATTTTGCAGATTGAGATGCATTAGATTAAGTTGTAATGAACACATGTATTTCACACACACGCACACTTTTCGTTTGTTTCCGGTAACGAGGATACTGATTTAGATAATGTGCTCCGTTTCATTTTTGTTTTACCAATGAACACAGTTAGCAAACATACACAAACATATCTTTGTTTTGTTCATTTCATGTAACGAGGTTACAAACTTAGGTAGGGTGCTCAGTTTCATTTTTGATTGTTTTCCCAATGAACACAGTTAGCAAACATACACGAACATCTTTTTTTGTTTGCTTCAGGTAACGAGGATACAAACTTAGGTGGGGTGCTCAGTTTCATTTTTGATTGTTTTAGTAATGAATACAGCAAATATACACGAACACATTATCTGTCTTTGCTTTTTTTGTTTGTTTTTCAGGTAACGAGGATACTGACATAGGTGGGGCGCCCAGCTTGATTTTTGATTGTTTTACTAATGAACACAGTTAGCAAATATACACGAACACATCCTTTTTTGTTTGTTTCAGGTAACGAGGATACTGACATAGGTGGGGTGTCTCATTCTGTTTTTTAGTTTCTTTCAGTGCATATAAATGTCTGTGTGCTCTTGTGTTGCAATGCAGTACAGTGAAACCTCGTTAAACCATAGTTGGCCGGAGCTCGGAAAAAGTACGTACTAAACGGTAGTACTGTTTAACTGAAATAGCGTGAGATCGCCCACTTACCTGTCGAAAACGGAACTCAGAGAAAGTGCGATGAAAGGGGAAAAAACATGAAATATTTATTCACTTCGCGTGACAAAAGTGTCGTTTTCGTTTGATGCCGCCGCAGCCTAGCACGACGACAGTGGCCTCAAACTTACTGAAGCTGCGTGCCAGCTTCTCAGCCAGCCCCCTCCTCTCGGCAAACACTCGCATGGCAGATTCCTCGTTGGCGTTACGTATTCTCCGTGCACGCGCACAGTAGTGCTGCAGAAGTCCCGGGGCGCCTTTTCATTGCCGAGTGCTGGAGTTCGGAATACTGTATGTTTGGAATAGTTACGTTATCGCGCCCCTGTTTTCGTCGCGACGATTGCATTCTTGAGGCTGACGTAACGCGCAGCTTCTGCCACTGTCGGGCCTGAATCGCCCGTGCTGTCGCTTTTCGTGTCGTCCTCATCACTGTCGCTAGTCGACACTTTGGCAACAACAGAGGCAACGATGGCGAAAAGTCGAACCTCGTGGCCGACATCTCTTCGCAATCGCAGCGGCGCTGCCGAGCAATCCAAATCTTCGCATTCCAAATGCCACACACTGTAGTCAACAGCAGATCCATGTCGCCGGCCAGCGCAGACTTCTTCGTGTCACGTTCGACAGCACGGACAATGTCTAATTTTTCTTCTATGCTGAGCACCCGGCGTCTTTTTTTATCCGCGCTTCGGCATGACGCGAGTCTTTGCTTTCATGACGCCACAACGCTCTCTGGCACTGTGTCAAAATGATGTTGATGTTGGTATGGCTTCACGTGCAAACGCACAAGGCGCTTGGAGGCCGTTGTACCGATCTCTGAGGCTTGTTGTTCTGCCGGGCCGCCCGATGGAGACGACGCACCGCCGTGTCACGACGAAAAGTGGAAATGCTACGTTTTAACCGATGTGTACGCAGTAAGCTGGTACGGTTTATGCGAATACAAAATACATTATGTTCAATGGCCACTGAGTCCGGGAATTGACTTTATTACTTTTAGACCGAAACTACTGTTTAAGTGGGTACGGTTTAACGAGGTTTTACTGTACCAATAAGTTGTCAAGGGGCTTGGGGAGGGCTTGCTGTTCATTTTTATCTGTCCCTCTCAGTAATGTGTGCACAGCGTGCATCTGGAGCAATGACCTGCGCCTTTCGTATGTTTTGTGGTGGTATAGGTTGTGCATAATTTCAGTGGCAACATGGTCAATTATGCAAATGCACATTTTACAGCAGATAATATCTATGGTCAGAAAATATATTTTTTTTTCAACATTTCTTTTGCTCTAGGCTATTTCTACACCACTGTCTGTTATCACTCCGTGAAAATTTGTTTTATTAGGAAATTTGTGTTAGCTTTCACTTATAGAGCACTGCTTTTAGAAATTGATTGATAGACTGTATCACAGTCGAGAAACTACCAAAGCGGAAAAATTGTCAAGTGACGTAATCTAAACTGCTGATAGTACACTGGTAATTACTGAATGTTCAAGGCTGTAATTCGCCTACTTGTGTGCTTTTAGGCATCTATATTTTGACAATTGGGCAAAGGCTGCTTCATTATTAGGTCTGAACATCAAGTTGCATTTTAAGGGGGGATGAGGGTCTTGAAAACTTTTTTTTTATTTCGTAACATATCTTCCTGAAAATTGGCATGCAGATATATCTTTTAATGCTGATCCCAAATATATATTCAGATTTTATATATCTCATCTATAAATGAAGATATTGCAAAATAATTCATCCCACATAGGTCTTTTCTTACGGGCCATTATGATAATTTCTTAATTAAAAAAACTAGTTTCAAAGAATGGCTGTCATTTCCAAGGGCCCACTGCACATCCTAAAGCTAAAGAAATTTTTAAAAAGTGATCATATAGGTCATGAATGAATAACAAAGTAGGAAGAAAAAAACAATGTGGGAGTAATTAGCTTACATCTGACCTAATTGCTAGTCTAATGGGTTTAATGAAAAATGGAAAGCTTTAGGATGTAGTTGAGCTTTTACTGAAAAAAATGATACCTAATTCAATAAAATCAGTTGATGCAAACATTATGAAAAGTTCTGTAAGGCAAAGGCATTTGATCGAAAAAGCAAAGCTGAGAAAATTGCATTCAAAGTTTTGCTTACTCTGCCACTTTTGTTTACCTATCACATGGAAAAATTTAATGCTTTAGCATGCAGCCCAGTCATTACTGAACACAATAACACCAAACTCAAAGAAATCTGTTCATGTAAAGATTGTGAAAACCTCTGTATTGCATTGGTACTTGCCAAAAAAAAAGAAAAAAAAGCTCAGAAAGTCGTCTTTACTTGCTGCGCCGACGTTCATTAGCTCGAACTTGCGGGAAGTCGCGGACTTCTTCGCCAATGAAGTTTTAATGTTGTCTGCGTACTTTTCACGCCCCGCGCACTCCGCGCAAAACACCGCGTCGAAGCGTTGAGCACGCGAGCTCGGTTCAGCCGCGTCCGTCGGCACCGAAGCGGCGTACGGAAACGCCGAAGTCGACGTTAGGCTTAGGTCAGCCGGCTCGGCCGCTTCCGACGACACGGAATCCGAAGCGACTTGCAGCGTTTCAAAAGTTAGCATTTTCGACGGGCTTAGTCCAGGCGCATCCACCGGCACTGCAGAGACTTGCGGTAACACCGAAGTTGACACCGATCGGGACTGTCCAGCCGCGTCCACCGGCGAAGCTGTTGTTGGCGAGCTCACTCCAGCCGCATCCACCAAGGCCACAGCCATATCTATATGCCACAGCAGCTTGCGGCATCACCGAAGCTGTAGTTCTCGACGATGTAGCGCTCTTATTCCATGCGCGCCTCTTTTTGCTGACTGCTTTTCGCGTGCTTGCTTTCAAGCGCGCGTCTCGCGCCATCGTGACACGCGGAACAAAGACACCAGGCACGCAAAAGCAAGAAATTCGTGGTTAAAAGAGGCGACTCAATAGCCAAAATATCTACAAGAACGATAAAGAAAAAGGCAGAACGAAAAATACAAGAGGAATGCGAAAAATGACGTGCGCGCCGGCGAAAGCAGACGACGCGAAGGAGTCGAACAACGCGGCCGCGGGGCCGCGGCAGGCGAAGCATGCGTCACGGCCAATCAGAGGGCTGCGCCTCGTGGAGGCGCCCGCTTCACCCAATCAGCGGCTGTCTCGCGACGATTTCGCTCTTGAGAACGGGTGCTTGGGGTGCCGATCGCTCCGCTGCACGAAGGTCTACAGCGTGCCCAGGGGCGCCAGAATGGAGAGCGGGAAACCAGCTTTCAAACGAGACCAAGATGGCGCCGATCGGTTCGCGTCGCGCGGAGCTACGGCAGCTTGAAAATGAGGCAAATCTTCGCGCTTGGCGTTCAATTTCGGCTCACCGACGTTTCTAAATTGCCGTTTTTTTTATACTTCGAGTAGGAATTGAGCCATAATATTTTGTAGAGGCATAGTTGGGACATTAAAGACTTCAAAAACGCAATTTTTGAAAATTGCCATTTTTGACCATTTTTCGCGATTTCAAGACCCGCGTCCCCCCTTAAGTAGGTGCTTAAATTTTTTTGTGCAGCTTAGTTGGTTTGTTTATAGACAGAGCCACATTGTGCACAACTGTGTATGCACCTTTCCTCCAAAATTTATACAAGTGAACTATTGCATAAAATTAGTGTATTTAAACCTTTACAATGCATAGATAGTAAGAATATTCATGGATTTTGTAAAGTGACCAAATAGGGTATAGTTCCACATACGTATGAAGTATAACTGTGAGCAAAAATATGCAGGCCAGGGTTGTGCGATAAAGCGGATTTTTTTTCCCTCTGCCTGTGTATGCAACTTGAAATAGAGGACTGCAGTCCAAACTTGGCATTGTGAACTTTCCATTGTACTTGTAAATTTCAGTTTATGCATGTTAATTACAAAGAAATTTTGTTTTTTTTGCTGACCCTGTAGTTCGTATACTTTTGCTCATGGTTGTACATATAAGTTAAAAGGACTTCATGGCACTCCCGAGAAAGCTTGTTGGCCATCCTGATATAGCGATTTCATGCAACAGATGTGCTGATGTGGGGCACCGTGACCATTAGTTTAAAATGTAATGTGCAATTTATGTTTGCATGATATTGCAAGTGCTGTGAAAGAAAAAAATACAGAATTAGTTTACAGCCATTTTAACTGCCACCTAGTTATCACGCAGCCACGAGCAAAATATTGCAACCATGGCAATGAGTACCGTATTTACTCGCGTAATGAACCCACCCCCCACTTTTGTCGTCGAAAATTGAATTTTTTTTTTTTACGTCGCGTAAATAACGCGCACCCGCCCGCAGGGTCGGTGTTCAGCATGTTCGCGTTATCTCGGCTCAATTGGCCGGCGCTGTCGACTCGACGATCATAAAATTGTCTGATCGCGCAGTGATAAAATAAACATCATTTGAAGCCAACGATGCTGAACACCGGCGACGCGAACGCGGGTGACGCGGGCGTCGACTGCACGCTTTCGTTGATCGTTCATTGACCTTGCATGATTCGTTGGTGGATGCGCAAAGGGCTTTACTGGGGCGTCCTCTTTGAAATGGGGTGACGGCAGTTTCCACCACGCTCGGCTATTTTCTTTGTATTTCTCGAACCAATTTGTCAAACTTCTCTAGATTCTTTTTTTTTTACAATGATGATGATGATGATGCAGGTTGCCGAGTGCCATCTATTAAATGCAAAGCAAACCTCTGCTTATAGCGCCATGCATGCGCGGCGGCGGCAGAACGAAGTAAAGACAACGCACTTGGACAGCGTCGGTCGCCATTTTGCCAGTCCTATTTTGTTGCTGTTTAAGTGCTTCGCTACGACCTTTGCATTATTTCGTGCGTGCTGTGCATTTTCTGCGCGTTGTGCGATGGGGCGTAACGCTAGCTACACGGCCGGTTTTAAGCTCAAAGTCGTGGAGCATGCTTTGGAGCATGGCAATCGCGTGGCTGGACGGCATTTTAGTGTAGACCCCGTGCGTGTGCGCTACTGGAGGAATCAACAAGAGGAACTCAGAGCGACGAAGAAAGATCGCCGGGCCTTTCGCGGGCCGAAGCAGGGCAAGTTTCCTCGCGTCGAGGAAGAAGTTCTGAGCTATGTGAAGAGGCTCCGCAACGAAGGATGTGCCGTATCCCACGAGCTGATACAGAATCACGCGCGGGCCACTGCAAGAAGTCACGGCATTGCCGCGAGTGAATTTAAGGCGAGCAGTGGTTGGACGACTCGTTTCATGCGCCGGAACGTGTTGTGCCTCAGAAGGCGTACTACGTTATGCCAGCGGCTGCCGGCAGACTGTGGGGACAAAGTGCGTGATTTCCACCGCTTTGTCATTCGGATCCGTGAGGACAAAAAGTTCCTGCTGTCGCAAATCGGGAACGCGGGCCAGACGCCTATAAACTTTGACATGCCAAGAAACAGCACTGTCGATATGAAAGGTGCGAAAAGTGTGCAGGTTAAGACGACGGGCGCCGAGAAGCAGCGGTGCACCGTGATGTTAGCTGTAACAGCGGACGGCAGGAAGCTGCCGCCGTTCGTCGTCTTCAAAAGAAAGACTCTGCCAAAGGGAACTCTTCCTGCCGGTATCCACATTCGCGCCCAGGAGAAAGGGTGGATGTCGGCCGAGCTGGTGTCCGACTGGCTGAAAACAGTCTGGGGACGGCGGCCCGGGGCTCTTCTCCTGCCATCGCTGCTTGTTATGGACAGCTTCCGCGGCCATCTGGAAAAAAATGTCCGCTGCCGAATGAGCGAGTTACGCACGGACCTCGCTATCATCCCAGGTGGCTTGACATCAGTGCTGCAGCCCCTTGATGTTTCCATTAATAAGCCCTTTAAGGACAACGTGCGCCGGCTCTATACAGAGTGGATGGCCGCGGGAAACCACGACCTGACTCCCGCAGGTAAGATTAGAAGGCCCACCATCGACATGCTCTGTCGATGGATTCTAGAAGCATGGAGTGTGATTCCCAGCGAGATGGTCGTCCGCAGCTTCAAAAAGACTGGCATCTCCAACAGCCTCGACGGCAGTGAAGACGACGCGCTGTGGGAAGACGACGACGCCGACGAAGTCGCAAGCGATATGAGTGGAAGCGTGGATTCAGATAGCGAGCCCGAGTGAGACAGACCATAAGCAGCCAGCAGCATGAAAATAAAAATGAATTTTTAATTCACATTCATCGCGTACATGTTTTTACTATAAAGGTAAGGTTGGGATTGCGATTTTCCTATCTTCATTGTGACATGAAATTTCGACCTAAAAAATATCTAAATTTTTTTTCCCCGCGTAATGAACCCTCCCCCCAAATTTATGTCAACTTATCTGGAAAAAAGGTGGGTTCATTACGCGAGTAAATACGGTAAATGGCGCATCAATGTTGCAAGCACATGGCACACCTACAGCTGTTTTGTAGAAGCGGAAGCCTTTGTATATATAGAAGTGATGTCATAGCCATGAGGCTTGGCAACCACGGTGACGAACTTTCTTTACGTAGTGTAGACACTATGTGGTTATCGGGTGCTGCTGCTGATGATGATAGCCATGCGAAAGATATTGCGACCATGGCAGTCAGGCAATGACGCGTCAATGTTGCAAACACATGGTGCGCCTATGGCAGTTTTCTAGAAGCGGAAGCTGTTGTATATATAGAAGTGATGTCATAGCCCCGTAGCCATCAGGCTTGACAACCATGGCGACCAACTTTCTTTACATAGTGTAGACGCTCTTTGGCTATCCGGCGCTGCTGCTGATGATGAATACCTTCATTTTGCTTGGTATTTTGAGGTTTCTGCAACTGGTAACTTGGTTGTGTCAGTATCACAGTTCCCTTTGTTCTTTGATATGCTAATCAAAGGTAGAGCAAAAAAATGGGCCTGAAGTGTTGCAGAGGCCTCTTCAAATTGGCCACTCATTTCACAAATGCTGAGGCCCCGTCATGCATTGCATGAAGATGTGTAGATGAGCTAATATTCAGTTCTAATTGACACTCTTGTTTCACACACGCATACCATATTCTTTCTTTCTTGCAGGTAATGAGAAAACAGATGTAGGTAGGGTGTCATTTCTTTCTCTTTATTACACTTTGAAGGCACAGCTTTAACCCTTCAAGTGCCGTGCGCGAATCTTCTTTTCTTTTCTTTCTTTCTTTTTTTTTGAATTAGTGCCAAGAATGAGTCTGTCTCGTCCATATGTTTGGGTGCTCCGAGGGTCAGTAGTGGGCTGGTCCGCTGCCTTTTGATGTTCTGGCGAGTTTCCTCTTGGGAACTAGGGAGCATACGGACTTGGTTTGCCCAGTAGAGATTTTATTTAAATGGTGGCTGCGAGTCATATGTTGCCGCACCCATCGCGTAAGCGCAGCTTTCATTTGATTGTGTCAAGCTCCATAGATGGTTTGCTTCTGCATGAAAGCATTGACAGTGATCGCAATGTTTTCTGTGTTACAAACACACAGTGAATATGATTTCGTCGTCAACTATGGTGTGCATTAAGAAAATTAATATCTGAACGCGTTAGGCAGTTTTTTTTCCGGCACTTAAAGGGTTAATAAAGTTAGCTGTTATAGGTGTACCAAAGGTTTGCCCATATCAGATGTTGGTAGAGTGCTAATATCCGCTGCAGCAATGGTTTTAGTAGATAGCGAGGAATTTTACATGAATTCCTCAGCTTGCTATTTTATGTGCATCCTGCTTGCATGACTAAAGCATGTCCATTAATTTTATGTGCTCTTTTGAATGCTTCAGACATGCAGAGCCTACCTTGCCTGCTTTTTGCATTGATTGTAGATGTCAGTGGCACACTGTTCATAGAATAATCCAGAAATAAATTTCAGCAAGATGTAGTTAATTATTAATGACGCCTGCGAGTACAGTGTTGCAGGTTGAGGCACATCTAGCATGTAAAGCAGGGAAGCTGTGGGGAAGCAGGGAAGCCACTGCTGTTTTAGTGATAATGAACTGTAGTTTTGCTCTTAAAGGTAAAAACACACTGCATTGAGTGGCATGTTGAAAGCTTTTCGGTAATGACCAGCAAAGTATAATTTGTGTATGTGAAGTCTATGCATACACAGTGCCTCGGAAGTAAAAAAAAATATTTGCATTTAATAAGCTGCGTTTGGACTGCCTAATGTTTTCTAATGTTTGTGTTCTTCCAAATAATAGTTGACTTTTTGATCAGAACTGTTGATAAAAAGATAGATCCAGTGGGGTTAGAAAAGTTGTCATCAGTAATGCTTGCAAAAGAACTGCACACAGTATGTGCATGCGAAGTGTGGCTGTGTGCATTTGCTCAAACATGTTCACTTTGTTCACACAGAAAAGGCACCTGAAGTTGAATCTGAGCCTCAGACAGTTGATGAAGCAGAAGAAGCAGAAGGTGAAAAGGTATGTGTAACCATGCTGTGGACGTTATTAGTAGTTGGTTCTACTGCATGAGAATATTAGTTTTAAGGCTACTTAATGGTTGTGGTAGTTCGCTGCCTGCTACCATGTAGAGT
Source organism: Dermacentor albipictus (assembly GCF_038994185.2). NCBI lineage: Eukaryota > Metazoa > Arthropoda > Arachnida > Ixodida > Ixodidae > Dermacentor > Dermacentor albipictus. The sequence goes on along the minus strand of NC_091824.1, from coordinate 93,262,879 downwards.
TGCATAATGACGCGTGTTGCCAATTTGAAATGCATGAATATGTACTTTATGCAGGAGTTACAACTGCATGCCGATGATTTTTTGTACGAGATTGATATTTGTTTGCTACATTATGAAACACGCCACTGCCAAATAATTTCATTTTTCATGTCTGTTACTAGTATCATGATATATCATCAGATTTCTCTACTACTTTTCCCCGTTAAATGAAGACTAAAGCCCTCTAAGCCCTAGTGAAAATATTAGCAAATTTCAGAGCACTCAAAGTTTACTGGCCGTTCATAAATTTTGTTGTTAGCCTTTAACACAATGGCAGTAGAGTAAGGATACCTGAATTTCGCGAGGCGCTTGCACTTGTCACCAAGCATTTGGGTGCTGATAGGCCCTTTGATGGGAAAGTTTAGCAGTGCCAAAAAATATTCAGTAATGTAAAATGTCTGTGTGTGATTAGGTGGCAAAACAAATAGATTGGAAATTATTTCTTGGTTTTGCTGCTAACTTCAGAATCAACATTGTGAATGAATGTCTTGTGACAAATTGGATGCTGCTTGTGTTTCTTACGCCTACTATAAATGAGTTAACTTGAAGTAGATATACATTGTGCATCATAGCCATTGAAATATGTTCTGTTTAAAATATCTTAAGGTTAGGTTCGTTGAAGTTTTGTTTTCTTATTTTAGGAGGGCAGTTCCGAGGCAATGGACGCTGATGCTCTGCAGCTGTCCATTGAAGATGAAGAGAAGCTGCTAAATGAAGAGGTGTGTGCTATGGATTACATGTTTCTTTGCATGTGTCTAGTTATTGTTGCCAAGTCCCCTTTAAGGTGATAAGATAGCATATACAGTTTGATTTGTGAATTTTTTAATGACAAATTTTGGTTTGTTTCAGGACGAGAACTTTGACAAATCAAAAGGTAAGGCATCATCCTTCATAGGGGTATGCTTGTTTTCTCTTTTGTTTTGAAGCATTGTCCAAAATGCCAAGTCACTCGCCAGCCAAGCCCATTCTACCAGCCAGCAGCACCAACCTTCATCAGACCTGGGTGTGGCAGCAGGCGTTCATCTTGCATTTGTCCTGGAAGAAGCACTTCACCATAGAGGCTCTCAACGAGGCATCGAAGTAGTACCCTCTGGCATTGGTCAACTGTGCACCTGGTGGAGGGTAGCACTGTTTCTTTGAAGAGTGGCGTCGCACTTTGTTTTTGAAGGTTTAGCTACCAAGGAGGCCAGCTCTGCAGGCAGTCTTGGGCCTGTGCACCTACATGGCTACCTTTGGTGCGCACTCACTGGAGACATGTTGCACTGCAGTCCCTTCGCACAGCTACGCGTCACCGGCTGGGAGCTGAGAAAACTGCATGTAGCGTCGAGAGTACCAGGCTGTAGCAAGACCATTGCTGTTATTTCTTAATTTTTGTCAAAAAAAAATGAAATTAGAAAACAAATGGGGGAACTTGGTGGAAGGAATTTGGTTGGGTGCCAGCATGAAGTAACATGGCCGAGGTGGATGTGCAGGTTCAGCTGTTACGCTTCTTCCCTGCCACTTTGTGTGCACGGCCCTTTTGTTATGGATGGGGGAGAGGAAAGGCAGGCACTATGCTACAAAGGGGGGAGGGGGGCGGCTTCCGCTTGATGCCACTGATGTTGTGACGCTGTAGCGTGTGTGTCTTCGGTCGAGCAGTCTTCAAGAACGGCCCTGCCTCGAGCTGGCGGCGCAGTTGGTAGCGTATGCCTGGCTAGCTGACCATGGGCCACCAGCCGTCTTGCGGCGTGCAAGAGGCGGCAGGCAAGGCTGTTGCTGCTGCTGCATCCCTTTTCCTCCCTTGCCTTCCTTCCTGCAGATGAAGCCTCCCAACAGGAAGACGACAACGGCAGCGGCTCTGCAGCGGCCGCCTCGCCGGCAGAGGCGGCCAGCACCACCACTGGCACCACGAAGAAGAAGGGCGCCAAGGCAACCCCTGCAAAGGAGCAGGACAAGGCCTCCTCAGCCGTCACCGACTCTCCACCAAAGGAGGACCAAGAAGGAGGGCAAGGGGGAGACAGCGGCACAGAGAAGCGCAAGAAAGAAGATGCCACCACCACGCCACCGACTGCCAACGGCACTGGAACCGCACCGTCATCAGCTACTAGCAACAGCAGCACCACCCCTGCTAAGGCTGCCACTGCAAAGAGGTTGGTCTTGACGTGCGTGCGTATAACACTCCTTAAAAGAAAAAAAAAAGGTATGCTTTTACCATCTGGGGAAGGCACACTGCTGGTGGGACTCATAGACGTGGACTGCGTTGCACCTTCTGTTATGGTCACAGCCACTGCCCTAGTCATCAGGTCCGCGAGCCATAGGGCGAAATAAACAAAAGGGTACGGGCAAGGCACTGGAACCTGGCGGTGAATGGCATTTGCACTGCGCGATTGTCCCGGATGGAGCATTTTGCTGTCGTCGTAATGCCAACAGGCGTTCCGTCTGGTCGGGTCCCTACAGGGCAGCGTGAACTCTGTTTTAATTTAAGGCTTACCAGAAGATGAAATGCAGTGTCCTCGGCATGTGGTCTGTACAGTCCACAGCATTTTTTTGTCTCGCCCTCACCAGCTTCTGTCTGAGCATTCTGCTCACTTCCCAACGGGTTTCTGCAGCGCAGGGAGTAAGCTCGCTACGCCTTCTGTTCACTTCCACGCGGTGCTCTGCGAGCAAAATCAAGATGCATCCTGTTCTAGTGGTGGCCATTCATCAAGAAGAGCAGCATCAGTCAAGATTGCGTCCTTTATGCCAGCATTCAAGCAAGCCAGGGTCATTGACTGCCAAAGGGTTCTTGCCATGGTGGGAAGACTGCTGCAGTATTTTCAATTGCAAATTGTACCTCTATGCTATCAGTTTGGGATTGCTACGTCATTATTAGCTCTAATCGTTGTCAGCTAAATGTGAGGTTTGTAGACCAGTGCGTGTTTAACATTAAAATAGCGGAAACAATTCTGCAGCAAGTAACCTTAATTGGAGGATCTGGGGACGTTAATTTGCCTTATTTTACTGGTGTTTAGTCGAGAACTCGGAAGTTTCCAGCCACTGCTAGCCAAAGATATCGTGCTGTGAAGATCCTGTTCTGGAAAAAGACTGCACATCGGCAAACTTTTATGGACCTCTGCAAGCTTTCCTCGGACAACTTCAAGAAGCCAAGCTTTGCCCTGCGTCCCTTGAAAACTACCTCTGGATCCTGCAGCATGAGACCAGACAGCAACACTAATTGGAAGATCTTGTTGGAGAACAATCGCTACTAGGTTCCTTGCTGCCTGATCTGCCCAGAAACAGATTCTAACATTTTTCATGTTTCAGTGATGTGTTTTACTTAACTTTGAGTGCTGAAATGGCTTTCAAATGCATTCATCTTCTTTGTTTCTGAATTCCCATTAGTGCTGTGGGGAAGGCCACCTCAAAGACTGCTAAGACTGCCAAGGGTAAGCGTCTCTAGGCACTTGCCCATGCACTCAAGCTGCTGTACAGTGCATTGAATGAGCTTGCCTGCATACCTGCTGCTTCTAGGAGATGCAAAGAAGGTGGTTGCGCCTGCCTCGAGTGGACGAAATGTCTGGGTGAGCAACTTGTCATCGACAACACGAGCGGCCGATCTCAAAGCAATCTTCAGCAAACATGGCAAGGCAAGGAAGCACCTAATTTTTTACGTTATGGTAACCTATGATTAGACTGCTGTGGTTACAAAAATAAGTGAAATGCTATCACATTGAAAAATGGTGTTCACTATTTTGCAGCTAAAATTGTTATAAGGGGCTCTGCAAAACGGTTTGCCCTTTCCTGCATCGCAGTTCTTTTTGATTGCTTCCTTATTGTCGTGATGAAGCATTAAATGTGATGACTGGTTAGTATTGGTGGATTTGTTTGAACGGTTGAATGGAACCTTTTCACTGGCTGGTCAGCAAAAAATACAAGGCCTTGCACATCTGCTGGTCGAGTTATGAGCGCTTCACTTGCTGTGTTGGGTCTGGAATAATGTATTTGAGGTGGCAAGGAGACATACAGCATGGGGGTGGTAGCGAAGCAAGCTAACTTGATGATATTTAGAACCTCACAAAGCTGATAAGTTGGCAGGCATTCATAGTAGGAAAAGCTAAGTATTCAAGACGATGACATAAGAGTAAAAAGAGGATACCATATTTACTTGCATAATGATTGCACTAGCGTAATGATAGCACCCCTGAATTTGGTCATCAAAATTAGATTTTTTTTCTTTCCCGCATAATGATTGCACCCTGAACTTGCCACAGTGGTATGTTGTGTGCCAAGTCTAGCTAATGATGATCACGCTTACCATCTATCGAATGCTGTCAAATGCTACGTGAACGACTCTTCCAAGACATACCAAACAGTCTGCACGCACCAAACAGATTCTGTCATGAGCTCTTTGTTACATAAGTCATCCAGGCCACCTAGTTTTGTTTCATATCAAACGGGCAAGAAGTGCATTGCAGAAACTGTCAGGGCGTGCGTTGGTGTTGAAAAAAAAAAAATTCGAGCTGCAGGTTGTTTAAACAATCAAAGTGCTTCTGGTTGGGCGAGTAATCCTTTTAGTATCTACAGTGCAGTCCACTTATAACAATACCACATATAACGATATATTGGTTATAGCTATGAGTCGACTTCAGTGGTTCAACTTATGCATTAGGGCTATGAGAAAAAAATATTTATAAAACAATATGTTATTCACCGCATATCGGATATAATAATCTAAATTCTTCCTCTTGGGCAGCGTTTTCTATGCAGAACAATCGTCAAATTTGTGTTGCTAAGTTCCTCTTCACCGAGGCGGGGCAAAAAGTTGGCCTGTGCAAGTTTGCATTTGCCGCCACTACCCAGCAGTGCGTCCTGCCGGTGCGCCAATTGTGAAAGCCATGGAGAGCATCGCAAGTTGGTGCAGCGTCCCACAAGATGGGGCCAGCTGCTTTGCGTCCGCGTTGCTGGCGAGCGTCCAGAGACAAAAAAAAACTGCACTCGCTTTCTACAATCTCCCTTGGCAAGCGCGGAAATGCGCTGTGGAAGCAGTGGTTGGTGCGCCGACAGAGCAGAAAGCTGTGTCGCTTGGGGCAAAGCTGCAAATTTCGCAAGACTCAAAGTACGAGCTCGTGCAATGGACGATATTGACGATTCTGAAAATCATGAGCGCCGCCACGATCATGAAGGCTAGAAGCAGGGATCATGCCGATAAACGGAAACGGCGGACTTTGTGTGCCAGGGCGAACCCCCCCCCCCCCACATGAAACTAACTCTGGGATCACGTCGCTACGCACGATAAAAATAGGCGGTGCTTCGATGAAGGAGTTTCTGAGTGCAGATAGCGCTGCCTTGTTCTGTGAAGAATCTCCGACGAGGTGATCGTTGCAACGTAGACGGCGGCGTTATGCGACGGAGGCGATGACAGCAGCAGCAGTGACGACGAGGTTGACAGTGGTTCGCCTTTGACACCGACCCCAACGTTCACGCAAAGTGCACTGTCGTCGATAGTCACTCGCCGATTTCATGCACATTAATTATAGCCGCCAGTGTTCACGCAGCCGCTGGACACGATGCACACTGCGGTCATGAACCTGAAACTTCTGCGAAAGCAAGTGCAGATTTCTATTTCAGCGTGCCTAACGTTTGACACGCTGGTTAGAGGTATAAATTAACATTTCATTTTTCACAGCCTACTTTCTACAACGGCAATTTTTCATTGTAAGTGGCAAATCAGGTGTCGGAGCTATGAAAATATGTTCCGCAGCCGTTTTTTTTTTTTTTTTTAATGGCAGTTCAGATGCAGCAATGATCAGTTATAACGATTGGATTTTTCATTCTTGCTATCGTTATAAGTGGGCTGAACTGTACACTGCTCACTATACTACATGAGAGGAATAATTAAGCAGAGCAAGTATGGATAGCATTGTACAATGGTTTGATTCTAACTTTCCTAATGGCAGGTGGTGGCAGCAAAAATTGTTACCAATGCGAGGACTCCAGGTGCACGTTGCTACGGGTTCATCACCATGGGTACCGTGGATGAAGCAACCAAGTGTGTCCAACACTTGCACAGCACGGAGCTTCATGGCAAGACCATTTCTGTGGAAAAAGTATGTCATATTGCTTAAAGCTAGACCATTTTAGAAGCCTTCATGAGGCCACACACATGCCTCTCGCTTATTATTATTTGTTTCAGATTATTTAATCGTCATTCTTCCTTTTTTTAAGCACATTCTTAGTTTACAAATGGGAGAGAGTAGCAAAGATTGTTTGTTAGCTTAGCACTTTACTGTGCCAACGTCAACCATTCATGTGAATAATATGTAACATAGGAGTGTATGACATGGTGCAGATACAAATTGTGAAGTCATCATGGTTGGGATTGAGAAGCCAGTCAAACAAAAGAGAGAGTGCAATGGTGTGTGCAAAGCAGTGTCAAAAGGTGATCAACATAATAAACAATGAAAAGTGTTGGAAAAATCTGGCCTCGTGATAGCTATAGCCTGGTAGCGTAAAAAGCAAAACATGACAGAGCACAGTAGAAACAAAGCAAAATTGGCTGGCTGAGAAACGGGGTCTGATAGCAGCTGTTATCAGTTGGTTACAAACCTTGTCATTCTGACTCGGAACCAAGAAGAAAATTGCAGGCAGTGATATAATCGTTGACAGCCTAAGCATTCACTTTAAGCTCTGGAGGTGCATAAAACCACCTTACACCTGCCCTTTGTACGTCTTTGCTCTGAAACATAATTCCCAAGAGACTGAAATAAGCTCGCCTCTGTTGCGATGCCACAAAAATGAGTGAATACAATTGGCTGAAGCATCTGTGCAAATTCTTTGAATTGGACAATGGTACATTTGCGACTGCATTCTTTTGTTGTCACCAACTATAGCTGCATTTCGAGGAGTGGGCATGGCAGAGGTGGCACTTTATGCTACTTGGCAAAAGCAATCCAGTGACCTTATTTAGAACAGTGATGACCCGCTAGGCTCCCAATTTATGGGTGTATGCATCTTTGCCTTAGACCAAGTATGAGCCTGGTGGTGCATTGAAGAGGTCGGAAGCCAAAAACAACCAGGCCAAGGCACGTGCTGCTGCTGCTGCCGCTGCTCGCAAAGATGGCAAGCCTGCCGAAACCTCAACTGCAGCTGGAAGTGCAGCGAGTCAGGCCAAGACCAAAGCTCCTGTGAAGAAAACTGTGGTCACAAAGAAGGTTGTAAAGCCCAAAGCATCAGCTGAGAAACCCAAAGGTTTGTGTTCTGGCTGTGTTTTAGTTGCACTATCATTTCCACATTCAGGAGTATTCTATAGTTGGGCCACATGCGCATCTGTTGACAGCAAGACAAAAGCGCAGAGTTCATTGTCTGTAAAAACCAACTATATTCATAGTGTGAAAGGCATCAATACAGTCGAATCTCGTTAATTCAGACACGCTTAATTCAAACATCTGGTTTATTCGAACTAATGCCGTGGTCCCGTCAAAGTTATGTGTATTCCAATGGGCGAAAACGCCCGGTAATTCAAACAGGCAAGCATTTGTGACTGTTTATTCGAACATCCGCGCTCCAACTATGTTCTCAGCAGCGCGCCAAATCATGCGGCGGCGCCTCCAACCAGCATTGCTCTGACCCTGCCGTAGAGGAAAGGCTTAGGAGAGACCCTTCAATGCCACTTGCAGGAAAAATGTCACCCTCTCTCAAAAAGCAAGGTTGCTGTTTCTGCGTCGTGCCGCAGTGCCCCAGCCACACTAGTGGCAAAATGCACGCCATGGGAGGGATTAGTCCTGGGCCGATTTTTCATGGCTCGCAGTGGCAGCAAGTGAGCCGTGAGCGGAGGCGACCAATAAGAGTGGCCCCTACAGTGACGTACGCACAGGAAACTGGTATCATGTGGACCCGCTCGACCACTCTATTCATAGTCGTGTCTTGTTCAGTCAGACTGCTTGTTTCGCACTATCGTCTGCTTGTGTCAGCTCTCTTTTGCGCTGTTTCTTTTTCTTTTTTTCAATGTTGCATCCAAACTGACATTCCAATGAAAAGGTTGTTGGAGACAGTGCGCCATATCCGATTCTGTACGACAAGACAGACCTTGAATACAAGGATGCAAGGCGACACCCAGTACCTCATCCTCCTCGTCTTTAGAATGCGGCGATGCCGTAACAGAAGGGGAGCACACCAACATGATTATGATCAGTGACAATGACTTCATTATCTGGATTAGGCACGACTCGCGTTGAGAACGTGGATTGAAGAACATAAACACAGCGCCGATCTGTCATCAGACAACGGAAAAATCACGCGAGCATGCAGAGGGAAGCAGTAGTGGAGGCCCAATCCGGCCTCAGCAACTCCGCTGCCTCAGTAGAAGTAGGTGGCAGAGGTAATTAGCACCATCCAGCAAGCTGGCAGGAAAGCAAATCTGCCTCCCTCCCGCACTTCCTCGCAACTACCGTATCTACACGATTGTAAGTCGACTCAAATGTAAGTCGACTCCCCCCCCCCCATATCGCGTGACAGGGAAAAAGAGAGCATACCCGAGGGCACATTCGATAACAAAAATTTATTAGTAGCTGACATGGTCACCGGACTACTCGTCTTCACTAGTGCTGCCATCGTCATTGCTACGGTCCCACGGTGCATCATCATCCCGCAAAATTTCGCATTTGGCAAACGACCACACCACGACATCTTGTGGAACAGCAGCCCACGCCGAATGCACCCAACTACACGCAGCCGTCAGGAACGCTCTTTTGACAGGTCCGGTGGGCGTAATTTCGCAGTCTTCTGCCACCAGCCACTTGTACTCACGGCGAAGCCGGCCCTCAAAAGGCAAAGATCCGGGTTCGTTTTATGACCATGTCGCGCTGCACTGGCAGGGACTGATCGCGCATTTGAGCGACGTACGCCACAAGCTTAGCCTACAGCTCCGAAAAACGTCTAGACTTCGGCACGTAGGAAATTCCTCACTTGCCGTCACAGGTGAAAATTTTGCTTCGCTGCAGTCGCCATTTTCGCACAACCTATTCGGAAACATCGAACTTGCGGCCCGCCGCGCAGTGATTTGTTTCTTTGGTGTAAAGGATGGCAGCCCTCTTGAACGCTGCTGTGAACGAGTGCCGAATGATTAGTGCGTCTGGAGCACTCATGATGACTGCGGAAGCATACAAGTAGCATGTAGCCGGCAGTCAAGTGGAACGTGTCAAACCAATGCCTTTTGTCAAACTATAAAGATAAGTGCAACAGGCAAAAAGAAACTCACAAGTGGTATCTGCTCTTCCATGAACTACCGATACTCCCCGCAAGCGCCGCCGTTCTGAGGGTGCCACCACGAATGGAACGGCGGCGCTTCCATCAACTATCGACACCCCCTCATGAGTGTTGTGTGCACTGTAAAACTCTCAAAAATGTTGAAATTTCAACTGTTTCCAAAAGCCAACAAACACGTGGGATAGCGAAAAGCTACGGGGAGGGCCATAGAGCAAGCATAAAATTGTAACTCCCGTTGGTCTCACTTTTTTGGCAATGCCATGTTTTGGTTTCGATTGTAAGTCGACCCCCCACTTCAGATTTTCAAATAAAAAAAAAGTGGTCGACTTACAATCATATAAATACGGTACACTCCCCTTGCCCTCCCTCTCAATTCTCTCGGTTACTCCCTCACCTTCGACGGTCTCAGTGAGCACCCGCCTCCATGATGGTCCGGCACCAGTCCTGCCATCCTGGCGCCAGCTTGCTCCTTGAAGTTCCATTTCCTGCCGTTACCGGGAAGCGAGTGTTGGCCAGGGTGCCCTTGCTCGCTGTGTGCCTGCACGCCGCAATATTTCACGGCATGCACCATTAGGGCATCACGCCAGAGGCAAAAAATCGCAAAAAGAATAAATTTCCTTGAAAACAAAATTTTCGATATCTACAGCTACTGTTCCTTTAATTCACCAAGTTTCACATCTCACAGAAGAGTATATTGCCCGCAATATCGATTTATAACATCACTGGGAGCTGAATTCCGCGCAAAAACCTCTTTATCACGGTGCATAGCTCTTTCCCTACGTGCGCGATTGCAGCTATCTTGATCTCGTTGGAAAGAGGAGTCTTCTTCAATTTGCCGGCAAAAGTGACTCCGCTGGCTCACTGATCACGTTAAAATCCAGGAAGAATAAACTCCAAACACGCGATCTCATTCATCGACTAGTGCGTGTGACCTGAAACGCGTGCTGTGGTTGTCTATGCAAAGTTCCTGTCTGCTCCATTCCGCAGGAGACGTGACGGCGCGTCTCATAGACTTGTGACACAATGTCTGATCCACCGGGGAAGTTCACCACGAGGCACAACTTCGGCAAAAAGAAGCGATCAGCTTAAATCTTTCAAAAGAATTTCATGCCTTCTGAGAACATAGATAATAGTCTGCCGCCAAACGCAGTGCTGCCAAAGCCACGAATGATGCTGAAGTAGGCCTAGCCAGCTCACCAACGCGTGAGAGCGTTCCAGACAGCGGCTGCATTTGGCGTTACACTGTAATGTTGCAGCGTGCAGATTTGCTGTAGAGGGAGATGAATGCTGAAAAAAACTTCGTCCTTGCTTCAACGCCAGCAACAAAGTGGAAGTGAAGTTGAATTTCTTCACTCGCGCCGATGCCATTGTGGCCACACCATTTGACACCGAGACAGGCTTCGCTATTGTCAGTAGAGCTCTGAATGCACTGATGTCATTTGTCAAGTGCGAGATGTGCAGCAGTAGCGTTGCAGCAGGCAAAAGTGAACAGGAATACGGCCTCGCCATAAAGATCATTATCATGTGCGCGTGCTCCGGCGATGTCGTGTTTGTGTGGAGCTTGCCCCGCGAGAACAGCAACGTTGCCGCGTGCGCGCGATGCAATCCGCCAAGAATTGGCGAACGGCACTAAACTATGTTTTTTTCCCTGGTTGCCTTCACCTGGAATGTGATTTAGCCATGCCTGGGATCAAGTAAGGACACACTAAAACTGACACACTAGACATGGGTTGTGTGGCCCGGAGATTAATGTGCAGTTCTTGCAGTCCATATAATCGTCGACAGCACCTGTAGTTATCAGCTGGTGCAGATACCATCATACATTCTTTAAAGTTGTTCCTCATACAATTAAGTCATTGCGACTATAGAAGAGGTTTGTGTATTCAAACTTTTTGCTGGGGTGTAAGCACATGTGCCACTGTCATGTCAGCATACGGAATTTGGCACAATAGGTGCTCCCCTGTACAACATTTCAGTTGTATCAATGAATGGTAGCACATTGTAGATTCTGCGCATTTATCCTCTTCATGGTAGAGCGACAAACTTGTGCAGATGGGAAGTAGCTGAGTTTATTTTCTTTCTGTTCTTTTGCCACCAGCTTCACCAAGCACAAAAGACTCTGCGGCCAAAAGCGGAGATGAAAAGGATGATGTCATGGTGATTGACGACAATGAAGGAAAGGAAGGTGCGTGTTGTAATCTTTCCAGCTATTTAATGCGTAATCCAATGGAACGAGTACATTGTGCATTCCTTATGCACACACGCAGGCTGTGATTTAGATTTTACGGCCATAATTCTGCGCATAGTTGTGTGTCTAGACTTTGGATGGCTGGAAGGCTTGTTGTGTTGACACAGTGCAGTGAAATCCAGGAACCTTTTTCAGACTCCAAGGACAAGCACCGCGAGAGGCGTAGCTCTGTCCGTGACCGCCACTCGGGACGCAGCCGCTCGCGAGAACGGCTTCCTCCACGCCACTCGTACTCATCCATTCGCCGACCTTACGAGCGTAACATGGGCTTCTACCGGAGGCCAAGCTTCTACCAGCGGCCCTTCTACAATCGCGGCATGGGCATGGGGCCTGGCTTTAGGGGGCCCTCATCGTTTGGCCCAAACCGACCTGGCAGCAGCCATGATATGATGGCACTGAGAAGGATGCGGGTGAGCACGGCACATGCGACTGCACTAGCTGGCTTCATCCACCCCTTAAGTGTGAATAAATATAGGTTCTTGCAAATGTTTGGGATCGTGCTACATTTTATAGTTAGAAAATTGGATGTGCATTGAATTTCGCATGTACAGTCGAACACACTTTTAATGATACTGGTTTACAACAATGAGAAGCTGCTGCACCGTCAACTTTTGTATATTTTCCATGGTGAAATAACCTGCTTACTACAATGCCTCGATGCTGCATTATCGGTTATAACGATGAAGTCTGGCTGCTGGGTGTCCGAACTGAAAGGTAGTGAAATGCAAAATCCTTGAAAAGAAAAAAGAAAACGAGAAATTCAAGTTGCTGCATGATAGGCCGCTGCTCAAGTTTACCACCACCACCAACAGCTGCCGCGGGCTCATTTTCCAGCCGTCTCCACGCGCCTCTTCCCATCGCCCTTCCACCCCTCATCGATCATTGCAAACGTGCTTGTGTCAGACAGAAAGGGCGATGATGGCAGCGATGACGCGATAGGGCAGGCTGCCTCAACGTTGCCCTCACAGGAGGGCCGGCAGATGATTTGGTCCCTTCAAGGCTTCGTTTTCACGAGGAACCTTCCGCGGCGCTACATGGAGCACCTGGGTGCCTGGGAGAAAAATGTTGGCAAGCTTCGCGTAAAGCATGCATGGCTGATGGACATAGGCTTTTCTCGTGCAAGCCAGTGAGAAGTACGTGGCGAGATGCTTGTGACGATCTCGCCTCGGCGTTTCTTCTGGATTTCTCTAGCTGACAGGCTGCCGCAGCAGCCTTCTCACAATTTTTTAAGGCCTTATTGGGGCTACCAAAGCGATGCCTTGGTGGTGCTCACATATCCCTTGCCACTGGTGACCCCTCTTTGCAGTTGTTATAGCAGTGCCATTCTTTAACGCTGATAGCCATGGCTTGTTACATGCGATCGGAGTGCCCAGGAAGCAGTTAAATGAGTGAACACAATCAGCAGCCGGATGGAGGAAGGTGGTGGGGAGGGGCACTGACCTACCTGCCATTAGTTTTTTCACAACAGCTCTGTCATCCCCCTATCTCGATTTTTTTCATGCAACCCGATTATAACAATTATCGGTTATAACAATGGAATTTTCGTGGCACTTGAGTATCGTATTTACTCGCATAATAGGCACACTTTTCAGAAAATCCGGCTCAAAGTTTGGGGTGCGCCTATCACGTGAGGTAAAATTTACAAAATTTTTTAAATTCGCATTCTCGCGCTTTAAATTTGAGTGTATGTCAGGAATATGGCTACTCTCACATAATTTACCAATAAATCCAATATAAAAGGAAAATTAAAAGCTAACTACTTACCTTTTAATGAACAGGGAAGAGACGTTGACTGCACACACACGTAAAATTTATTAAGACATTTATTAAGTCTGCACTATTTCGAGAGGCACTGCACAACTGTTCCGTCGAAGGCCCCGTATGTGTTGAACGAGTTGCTTCTCCACTTGCGGATACTTTCCGAACTTTGCACCGTGGAAGGCCCGTCGCGACTTCTTGGTGGCCTGAAGTTTTTCCTGCTGACCTCGCCAGTGAAACCAGCGCCAGAGAAACCAGCGAATGCTGGTTTCTCCAACACTGCAATGTCTGCTTGCAGCACGGTTCCCCTGCTAGAGTACATACTGCACAGCTTTCAGTTTGAATGCAGCCATGTAGCTCTCGTACTTCCCCATTGTGGAAAACGCAACCACACAAACTGCACACTGCTTGCGAAATGTGGCATTTTTTTTCTTTGCTGTGTGGAGCATTGATGGTGATTGCATTGTCGCTTGTGTCGAGTCACCCAGCTTTTCGAGCTGCCTCAGCAAAGGTAACGAAAAGCATACATCCGCACGGCGGTTTGGAAGGGGGGGTGTTATCGACAGTTGATGGAAGAACTATTTTTCGCTCATTGATGCATTTTCTTTTTTCTCTTTGTTTCTACGGCCGGTTAGGTTGTCGTGCTCGCTGGCTTTGCGGCGGTTCAGGGAGGGGGTATCGGTACTTAACGATGGTTAACAGAACTACTGGTTTTCGCAATGTTGTACATGCCGTGGGTCCTCAGCAGCTGCGACGGCAGCAACACTAATGAGGACTAGTAGTCAGTTCAGCAAATACGTTAATAAGCTTGCATTGTGGAATGTGCGTGCGTTTTTCTTTTTTTCACGTGAGATGGAGAGGGAGGAGGACATTAGCTTGGAATCATGTAAATACGGTACTGATCACAGTGCCACGTTCGTGGTGCGCCTATTATGCGCGGAAATACAAAAAATCTGGTTTTCCGCGACCAAACTGTGGGTGTGCTTATTATGCGAGTTTGCCTATTATGCAAATAAATGCGGTATTGCTATAAGTGGGTTCGGCTGTATTAGAGTTAAGTAAATGTGGCGATCATACTTTGTGTAAATGGGGCATAACACAGTAACAAGAAATGCCTAGTTGCAAATATATAATAGGGAAGACTACATTTTTTCCTGTGCCAATGCAGGAGGAACGCATGCGCGTGCGAGAACGCATTGATCTGCGTGAAGAGGAGCGGCGCAACTATCATGATACCTTGCGACAGCGGGAGCTGGAGCGCAAGCGGAGGGAAGAGGCTTACCGGCTGGAACGTGAGCGAGAGCGTCTAAGGTAGGTGGCCCTCATCTCAGAGTATACATATTTTTAAAATTTTGTGTAGTATGACATAGTATGGATGTGAGTGGAGCCAATAACTTATCTTTTGTGTGGTGCCTTCTATCAGGATTGAGCGGGAAAAGCTGGAGCGCGAGAAGCTGGAGCTCATCTGTCTTGAGCGCGAGAAACAACGTCAGGAGAGGGAACGCATTCAGAAGGAGAGGGAAGAGCTTCGCCAGAGACAGCTGTATGTTGGGTAAGCTTTGTGCTTACTCTTGTCAATTTACTTCTATCATATAGTGCAGATGTTGCTCTGATATAACAGCATCTGTGTTTGACATCACGTCATCGACATAGTGGGAAAACCACTAGATGGCACATTGTATGTTATGAGAACCAAGATTCATGGGAGTCCTCTTTTTATGTCTTCCGGTTACCTTTCTATTTTAGCCGGGTAGAAGAAACACGGCGTGCTGTCAAGCGACCACTCGTGCCTGACCGGAGGGAGGAAGAGACATATTATGCAGAACGGAGACGATCCCATCCGTCTAGGTGAGAGAACCAGTTGGCAGCAACCTTCTTCAGCACACCCAAGCTCACCTAGGTGACTCGAGGCACACCATAAGCACACTTGGTTATTTCTTTCAAGTGCAGTTTAAAATTCATTTCAGGTATGATGACTGACAACTACATTCGCACCTTTCATGAGCTGGTTTAGCCAGCAGAGGTTCGCCAGAGGCAGCTGTACGTTGGGTTGTCATTCCCTTGGTGCTAAATTGCACCTAGGGAACAGACTGATAGTCCTGGACATGCTTCTTTTTATCGTTGCCCAGTCTCAAAGTTACATGTTGCAATACAAACATTGATAAGATAAAGAAGAGGAATTTCATTTTTTTTTTTACCTTAAATAGAGAACAGCAGAAGAGGAATTTCATTTTTTTTTTTACCTTAAATAGAGAACAGCAGCAGTGATTTTGCATCCTAATCTGGTGAGAAGAATGGGGATGGAGGCTTGATGTGGACAGCACCAACACTGTTATGATGCTTACACAGGATGAAAATCTGAGAGCAAAATGTTGAAATACTAATACAGTCTACTCTTGTTGCAACAGATCCTGATAATCCAGACAAAAAATGTCTGTTTCGTCCGAAGTCCGTAATATCCAAAATGCCTCATTTCCGAGACTTTGGTCATGATGTCTAACAACTTTATTGCAAAAGTGAGTGAAGAACGTCCAGAGTAAAAGACAAACATAAAAGGTCACAGTTTCGCCCGAAATGCAAAGCATCGGTTGCGATAGCAAATTAGACAAGATAAGCTCGGCAGCAGCAGCGACTGAATTGGCATTCGTGCTGTCTCTCGCTTCAACGTAGAAAGCACAGCACATACAAAGCCACCGGCAGTGTGCGCACTTTGTTCACATCGCAGATCGCTTTCAATAAAGGCAGTTATGCTGTATGCAGCAGCCGCCGAAGTAGAACCCCGTCTGTGCCTCTCGCGCAAAAGAAGGCAGCGGTGTGTTTCCGCCCCGCCTTGCTACCTCGCATGCGCGATATTGAGCCGCGATCCATGTCTGACCTTCACAAGTCAGTTGTCAGCTCGTGTTGACACGGCAAAAGTATGTTTTACGCGCCCGATTTTGAAAAAAGCTGCTGCTAATTTCGGCCGCTGTATCCGATAGTCCATTGTAGCGCGGTCTGTTAAAAGCGAGCTTCGTCGCGTTAATAAAATAAGTAGAACTAAGGCTGAAATATGGTCTGTTATATCCAAAAGTCTGTTTACGCGGGTCTGTTCTAACAAGCGTGGACTGGAGATTTCGTTTTTAAAGGCCACAAACACTCTTTTCTAGTGTATAGCTACCAACTAATAAATGAACTGTTCCAGCTCCAAGTATAAAATCTTCAATTAGAAGTTGCAGAGCACTAGCAGAAATGCCCATTCAGAAAATCTTGTGCAGGCTCCTTCTGTCCTAAAAATATTTCTGTGCACTGAGCAGAGTATGCGGCTTTGGGAGAAAGAGACACTGTCATTAATTAAATGCTTGGCACACTAGTGTAAATTTGTAAACTCAGTCATGCATGATGCCTTGAGCAAGATGTGTACCAGTGAGGTGTCAATGCTATTAAGCAGTTGTATGCTATGCCCGCCCCGTTAGAATTTTGTTCTCTAGAATGCATAGCCCTCAATTTATTGAAATCTTGCACCTTTAGCATTGAGTTCTCTCCCTTAGGTCCAGAGACCAAACGTTCACAAGTTATTCATTTGGCTGCCAGTAGCAGCTGTGCTGGCTTTGTTCTCTTAGGACGTGTCATTCTTCAGAAGCGCACAAAAAAGTAGTGTGTTCTATAAATCAATCCTAAATGGAATGCACTTCTATCTTAAGGCTTGCAATGAGTTCTGTCTCCTAAACCTAAACCACGCTGCTTTGCACCAGTGGTACTAATACCCTGCTCACAAACACCAGGCCCGAGTATGAAAGCAGTGCCTCGAGCAGCAGCAAGCCAGTGAGCCAGCGTTCAGACCGAGATGAGCGCTTTGGGGGAGGCGGCAGCAGCAGCAGTCGCCACAGTCATCACAGCAGCAGCAGCCACCACCACCACAGCAGCAGTGGCGGTCACAGCAGCAGCCATGGGAGCACACATGGCAGCACACACGGCAGCACTCACAGCAGCCACCACATGCCTTCCTCATCCCTGGGGAGCCAGAGTTTCTCGAGCAACCGGAACTCTGACTATCGACACAATGGAGCACGCAGCTCATTGGCCGCACCTCCACCACCACCAGCCTCGTCGTCCTCATCGCGAAGGCCCTCAATGCGAGATGAGTGGCGCTCTGAAGGCACGAGTCGCAGGGAGCATTCGTCGTCCTATGATGGGGCTAGCACAGGCCGCAGCAGTGGTGCATTTGCCGTCCCGTCCTGGACCAAAGCTGGCGGCAGCAGCAGCGCTGGCTTTGCCACCTCAAGTAGTGGATCACAGCAGTGGGTTTCTTCCTCGTCCTCATCGCGCAAGCCAGAAAGCTCTTCCTCATGGAACGGTGGCAGTGGAGACCATCATCATCATCGCTGGAGCAGCGCCGTTGGCAGTAGCACAACCAGTCGAGGCGCCAGCAGTACCAGCACCGTTGCTGTGGGCAGCGGAGGCTACACAAACAGCCTCTCCAATGGCGGGGTGGGAAGTAGCTTTAGCACAGGGGACCGCTACTCGTCGGGGGGTAGCATGCGCAGGTATTGAGCCTTTTGGACACCCTGTGCGCCATCTAAGCAACAGTAGCTGCAAGGGGGGGGGGGGGGGGGGCTGCATCACTGCTGCAAGATTGCAGTCATGCAGTCAAAAGAGAAGGTAGCAAGGTGCAAGCCTATTTCACTGTGTTGACACGGACCATGCCTATTTATGTTGATTTCTTGTTTCTTTTCCCACAATGGTAGTGGGAGGTCAGGGTTGTTCTCATTTTGTTAAATAACCTGGCATTTGCAGACTTTTTTTTTTTAAACATTTTGTATCAAATACACATTTTGTCTAGTGCACTGCAAGCACCAACAGAGTTAGGCTACTGTTGTAGCAACTATAGGCATTATGCATTCCTCTTTTGCTGACTGTTTGTTTTTGTTTACACTGAACTGTACATTGGCAAATGGAAAGACAATAAATGCATACATCATGTCAGCTTGCCTTCACAAGTGAAAGTGATTTGTTCTTAGTGATGTTAGGAGTGGTGTACTCCTATTCAGGCAAATGTCGGCTGGCTTGCAGCTCATGTCACTGGAGTCTGTAAGTGAAAGAGGTGCCATTTTTTCATGCCTGTGCATGCCAAGGAATGGTGAATGTTAAACTGGAAGCATCATTTCCCAGTGTTCTCCTGAGCAACTTATTAGTGTCAACCACCCTCCTGGGTGCCCTGAAAGCAGTAGTTTTGCTGTGCAATGTTTGTGGCGAATCTAGCCGTTGTTGTTTACCACTGCTTTCAAGGCAGTTGCTTCTCACAGTGGATATTGTAATGTGACCAACAGTGTCAAAGCTTCAAGGTCTTTTTGGTTGATAAATATGAATGCGGATAAATATGTTGTTTTGGAGCCAAAGTACATTAGCCAATTAGTCCATACTTTTCCTGATAAGCTCAAGAAACACACGTTCTTTCAAGGTATGCCATTTGTACGGTTGCTTACAATGTGCTAGGTGCCG
Source organism: Dermacentor albipictus (assembly GCF_038994185.2). Taxonomy (NCBI): domain Eukaryota; kingdom Metazoa; phylum Arthropoda; class Arachnida; order Ixodida; family Ixodidae; genus Dermacentor; species Dermacentor albipictus. The sequence continues at coordinate 93,244,134 of NC_091824.1, read as the reverse complement.
TGCTACAGCTTCTGGCGATTAGGCAGTAAAGGTCTTTGTTGCGAGTCGCTTGCGAATGACCTGGTAGTAGAAGAGTGTTTCCTATGTCATTAATGTGCACTGAAAACTCGCGATAAATTAATCCAGTGACTGCAGAATTCTCACAACGAAATATTTTCGTATCCCCAGTGAACGTGCGTAGGATTCAATGCATTTCGTACCTCTCGACAGTGAAACGTTGCTGTACTACAATCCCGCATCAACAAAATTTGCCGGAACGTAGCCCCGCATATTACCTACTTGCGCAAGGTTAGCAGACTCCAAAAGGGGTTCAAATACAAATGCTTTGCACTAAAATTGTGTAAAATACCACCACATTACACTTGCGTGGGTGCTGCCACTTTTGCTTGCAAAAATGGCCAAGCGCCAGAAGCGATCGTGCCGGGAACATGTCACGGCCACCATCTTGTTCTTTGATCGGCCGTTTGAAGCAGCAGCATATTGAGACTGACATGTGTGACGACGGTTTTTGCACACCTGGTGCAGTGCATAATGTGCGCCTGGGCGAGAAAAATGTAGCATAAACAATGAAATTCACGTCCCACTGACGGAGAATTATTTATGGTGCTTAAGGTGGCGGTCGCAGCAAGGAGTTCCACGCATCGAGCCGTGATTGAGCGATCATCCAGGAATACGCATTCCTTGCTTCAAGAACGCCTGTTCTGGTATCACCTGACGGGCATCGCATGCAGATTCGGCGCAGGTTGTAGATTTACATGAAGGGGCCATAATCTCGATCAACTGCCCTTTTTGCACGGTTTTTGCACGGCCATAATCTCGATCAACTGCCCTTTTTGCGACGGTTTTTGCACACCTGGTGCAGTGCATAATGTGCGCCTTGGCGAGAAAAATGTAGCATAAACAATGAAATTCACGTCCCACTGACGGAGAATTATTTATGGTGCTTAAGGTAGCGGTCGCAGCAAGGAGTTCCCTGCATCGAGCCGTGATTGAGCGATCATCCAGGAATACGCATTCCTTGCTTCAAGAACGCCTGTTCTGGTATCACCTGACGGGCATCGCGTGCAGATTCGGCGCAGGATGTAGATTTACATGAAGGGGCCATAATTTCGATCAACTGCCCTTTTTGCACGGTTTTTGCACGGCCATAATCTCGATCAACTGCCCTTTTTGCGACGGTTTTTGGACACCTGGTGCAGTGCATAATGTGCGCCTTGGCGAGAAAAATGTAGCATAAACAATGAAATTCACGTCCCACTGACGGAGAATTATTTATGGTGCTTAAGGTAGCGGTCGCAGCAAGGGTTCCCTGCATCGAGCCGTGATTGAGCGATCATCCAGGAATACGCATTCCTTGCTTCAAGAACGCCTGTTCTGGTATCACCTGACGGGCATCGCGTGCAGATTCGGCGCAGGATGTAGATTTACATGAAGGGGCCATAATCTCGATCAACTGCCCTTGGCTATACGAGATACGATCACTTTCGTTCTTGGCACCAGACGCGCCAGCACCTACGGGTGGAAGTTTGACAGTAAAGTTTCTGCGACGCATTACCTATCTGTGCTGTTTGATTTCGCAACAATGAAATTCCTGCAAAAGGAAATTTTTTGTGTTCCCCGTCGATTTTGTTTAGAGGTTCAACTGTAAATCAAACAAGACTGGACTCTGGACAAAAACCTGCTGTACGCTGGATTTTGTATGCGAAAGTGAAGAGTACCTGTTGACTCAGACCGATTGGCTTTGGCTAATTAAATAATCACCTATTTTATAATCTTGCTGTTCATTTTAAAATTTGTAAGCTTCATTAATAAGTCGGTGCTCAGAACCTTGTTAAATGCTTTTGCAAAATTTGAATAGAGCATCTATTTTTAATGCACTGTGAACAACCCCTTGGGGATCACTTACCGATTCCAACAGTTGCCTTTCATAGGAACAACCACAAGGAAAACCATGCCGATTGCTAGGAAATAAATTTGTATTCTGTTAAAAATTTCAGGACAGTGGAAGATGTGATGTGATCTAGTAGTTTACAACATATTCTTGTTAGTGAAATGGGCCTGTAGTTTGAGGCTAAGGAGAGATCACCAGATTTGAAAATGGGAATCGCGCGCGTCCTCCAGCCGTCGGGCACACATCCTGTATCAACCGACTGTTGGAAGATAGCGACCCAGAATCTGTGATATAGCTGGTTTTGTTAGCTTTAGCAATTTTGTGGAGACGTCTGGTCTGTAACAGTAACAGGTCTGTAACATCTATAACAGTTTCTTCACTCTTGCGCATAATAATGAGCTCATTCATTGAAGTGTTTAAAATGAACAAGTTCTGATCTGGTGGTACTGGTTCCTGTGATGTGAAAGCCAAACAAAAGTTTGTCAGCAATATCGTAATTGTAAAAGTCGTAGCTGTAAAACTTTTCCTTCTCCGTTTCTGCTTTGCACAGTCTTGAATGTTCGCAGTAGCATTCCCAGTCGGCAGAAATCAAACGTTTTGTTTTTGAGTATGCTTTTTTTCTTACTGATGCACCGCTTTACGTATGTTGTAAACCACTTTTGTTTCAATATCTGATAGTAATCTTCCGAATATATCTTTCCTTTAGTTCAGTGAATGTCCTTTGAAAGATTTGCCAATATTCATTTGTATCACGATAGGAAAATGTTGTTAATAACTGTGTAGAAAACAATAAGTAAGTCATTTAGTGTGCGTGCTTTCCCTCTACTGTAATGTTGTTTTCTTTAGATTACAAGGTTTTTCACATTTTATGATACACTCGAAGTCAGGGGGTCTGAACGAAATGTGTTTCGTTCTGGGGTGCGATCTTGTACGCATTCCAAAATAAAACGGAGGCGGTCCGTTTCACCGAGCCGCACACGATTCGTCAATTTGAACCGTGACGAACGCCATGACGTCAGTTGTGACGTGATATCTCCTGTCAATCAGTCCGTGTCATGTGCTATCGGATGAACGCTACGGAACGGACCGCCTATTTCGTGAAGTAAAGAACGGACCGCTTCCGTTCGATTTTGGAACGTGTACAAGATCGCACCCCTGGTTTGTTTCGTTCCACTGAAAAAAGTTCCGTTCCTGTTCTGCTCCGTAATGGAAAAAACTGGCTGTGGCTTAGCTAAGGTTAAGCCCAGGATGCGAAGCATACTAGCCTTTATTTTAATGTGACAGCGGTTAGGAGCTCGTGTCGCAGAAAAGCCGGTGTCGTCGGCGTCAGCTCAGGCGTGCGGCGCTTGCTCAGGTGCACATTTCGTTGTCACGCCGAACGCTGCGTTGCTCGACGCTCACCGTGTCCGATGCGGGGTGCGTAGTCGCTGCGCCGTAGCAAACCACCTAGAAACAGTCTCTGTAGCACGCCGCAACCTTCGCTTCTCATTCCAACGAGCAGCTCTGTCTCCAGGAGGCATCTCGCCTCGTGAGTGTCTAGCAGAAGCAAGCGCAGCTGGTTATCTACCGCCGCGACGCCGCGAGCGACGGCACGAGTTGGAGCCCTGTTTCTCCTCTGTCGTGACGTCACGGTGTCACGTGGTATTGAAGGCGACACCACCGTGCCTGAGGAGCTGGGTTGAGCTCTAGTAATATGCTTCGCATAAAAAAAATCCATAACGGTTCATAACGGTTTTGGATTGCATGTAACACTTTTCGAAGAAAATTAACGATAAAAGCATAGTATTTACTTTTCTCAATAAGTATATGTGAATTCTGATATGCTCAGTGCCTCGAGTCAAAAGGCTATGAGCATGATCTTTGAAGCAGTATGTCATCAAGTGTACTCGGCGAAATCGAGGACGTTGTTCCGAGAAAGTGAACATGAACGAATTATCAAACTTTGGTAAGAAAGTGTTGTGCCTGTAGAAAACGAAACTATAAGCTGTTCAGCATGTAAGCCCTGAGGTATGCCACGATGCTGATCTGCTAGTGCACCGAACGGCAGGCTTGGATTAGTGAAGCACCCGACCGGCTATTGCTCGCACTATCCCTGCCTGAGATAAGCACTTATGCGGACCCTTGAGATGCACCCTAATGCTGACGTTGTCCGATGCCATTTGTTTCGGATTGCAGTCTTTCCCCTTGAACTGAAAACCGACAAAAGTATTTCACTCTGAAACAAAATAATAAGTAACGTTTCAGTCATGTTTTCGTTCCGGTCAAAAAAAAATTTTTTCCGTTTCATTTTGACACACTGCTCACAGTGGATAACATTGTGGTCATTCATGCAGTTAAGGACAAGTACAAAATACTATGAGTTTGCAGTCAATACAAGATCTACTAGTGAAACGCCATGTGTGGGACATGGTACCATTTGATGCAAGATCGGCTGCAAAATCTGTTTAACGTTCGCTGCTGAGGCTTATAGTTGACTTGAAGCCACTGCAATGCCTGCCAGCATCACCTGCACTGGATATTGCAATGATGGCTCCCGTGATGCAAGATGCAAGTCCAGGACAAGGGCAGCAGACGCTGTGCTTGATGGGTGGCATTCGGCCGATGCGCAATTGGCCAAATTGTAGCAACGACTGACTGGCTTTTCACCGGGTCACACGCAGGTTTCCTACAGTGAGTGAAAGTAACAGCTTTAGCGCTGTGAAACTGGCTAAAATATCGTTTCCGGTATTTCGCACATTTCGGCAGTCCTTGATTATCGGTCGGCAATAGTACTATGTACATGCCGGGCAATATATTTTAATGAAAACGGTCTTTCAAAAATTTATTTGCCAATGTGAGGATGCTGTCCTCACTATTTTTTCCTTGATGGTGACAAACACCAGACTGGTACACATTAGAGAAGAAAGTAAACGATTGCAATTAAAGTTTTCACAAATGCAATATGAAATACCAATTGATTGAAAGTGACCAGTTTAACTTTCCTTCCTACTTTTATTAACATTGTGCAAATAGAGTAAACAGAACAATCTGGGCTGGCCCTTTCAATGTATCCTCTGCAGTCCTTCACACTTTTACCTTCACTAAGACTTGCTTTCCAAAATTTTATTCAGTAATCTTGATTTCTTGTGAATATCGGAATTGCAGAGTACGGCTCTCCACTCTGGTAAGTGGAGATCCCTGTTATTTCACTTTAAACTTCTCGAAATAGCGAGAGGGACTATTCCCACTACTAGTGGCTGGACTGTTCCATTCCATTCATCCCATTACAGCAAATGAACATTTTTAAACATCTTTTGCTACTTCCGCTTGCCTGTCTGTAGTAATCAAAGCCAATCGTTGAAGTATTAAGAACGTGAAAAACAATGTCGCGTAGAATATCACACAACAAGCATGCTTTTCGGCCTATTGCATCTGTAGCATGCTGTTGGCTGTACTCTTTGCAATGTCTACTGTTTCAAAAGATGCTTTTAAAAGACCCCATTTGACAGTTTTGGTTTCGCTAAAAATCTCGTATCTGCGCCGAAAGAAAACGCCTAGAACATTACATGTTGGTGGAAACAAGACTGTCATAGTGACAATGACGCGAGAAGTACCAATTCCAACTTTAAATTGGAACAGGATGTCGCAAAAATGATGTGGCATGAACTGGTGGTGAAACTGTGGTACTGAGATACAGGCAATAAGATTAATGTACATAAGGTGGCAATGGCGCGAACTGGTGGTGTGAATCCTTGGTGCCGCAGATTATAGTAAGATTACATAAGACAACTGTTTTCAATTGCTGCATACTCTTTGCTTAATATTGCAGTGTTGGTATTGCGTATCTGCTTGTGCTTTATTCTGTGTGTATTACGAACTAAAAAAGTTAATGCAAACAAGAGGTGCTGCCTTCGCGGGAACAAGCGGAGCGGCAGAGCCGTTGCATCCCTCATTGCATGGTGGAGCACGTATGAGTGCTGTGCGCAGGCACATTTGCAAACGAGTTCCCAGAGTTCCGTGGATTCCCTGCAAGATAAAGTCCCATTGACTTAATTGGGCCATAGATGGGTGCCAGTGCTACGATAGTTCCGATTCAGAAAAGGTGCAGGCGATGCCAGTTGTGGTGCACTGTGCTGCACCCACTCACTGCACCTTGCCTTGCTCCCCATGCAATCGAGGACAAGTGTCCAGGGTGCACCGCTGTACTTTGGGCAATCGAGTATTTAGGCGCAGAAGGTGCAAAGAAACACAGCTTGATTCGGCTTTAAAAAGCACAAATATACGTTGACTTAAGTGCTTGGACAAGAAACCATGACAACACGTAGCTGTTATTGAAACAGTAATTGAACACTTCTGAAAACATGAGCTGCGGTAGCATTGACTTGATAAACAAAATACAATCAAATTGCAGAGAGCGTTACAGAGTGAACAAGATAATATGTACAAAATTACGAAGAAACGTAATTAATTACAATTATGTGTAATTCCTTGTGTATAAGTCTGATGGACACTAGAAGGTTGATTAGCCATTGCAGTGTAATTGCTAATTAACTGAAATTTCTTGGCTTTTAAACATCAGTTTTCATGCCCCATGTTACAATGGCACTATTGCAGCAGGAGGCTGGATCAAATTACATTATTTCAAAGATGCCATACTTTGATATTCTTTGACAAAAACTATCTTTCTCTTTAAGATTCCTCCCCCTCCCCCCCCCACAAAAAAAATAGGTAGTGCTGGAAGAGTTGCCGCCATTTTCTCAATGGTGTTGTCATAGAGCATCTATCTCACTGCAGTGACCTTATGGTGCATCCGATCTGTCGTTTGTGCCACAAGCTACGGTAGGTCGGAGAGACGCAAGAGAAACGCGTTCACAGAAACCAAATGAGGCGGGATCGTATATACACGTGGGCAGTGCTACTGGTGCTCTTCATGCACCGTTTCGGTATCGAAGTGGGACAAGGTGAATTATTATTTTAACAGATGGCCCTTTCAACATAACATAAATTACTTTTGCGGGCTGCGGCGTCCATCTTCAATACTGCTAACATTGTTGTTAAATTCACTATAGTCTAAAATTTCCTGCAGAAACCATCAACGATGATTGTTGGTGTAAACGAATAGCCAGATGCTTTAAAGTATTCGTTTTATTAAACGAACGATTCACGCTTGAAGGCATAAATTTATTGTAGTAAGGATATTTAGGAAGCATTTGTCATTTGAGTGTATGATTCCGTAGAGAGGAAGGCTTTTAACCAGCACATCTCTAGTGGTGGTATATAGGTGGACATCACGTGCCTCTTAATCTCAAAGGTTGCCATTTGGCAGCAGATGCTTCCCCGCAACTCTGTTGAAAGAGCGCACGGGCGCTTTGCGTTGGCGTCTCGCTGTCGGTGGGGAAAGCCCAACGTCTACCCACCGCCAAAGAAAGTTGCTGCAGATTTTGAAATAACTTTAGTTCCCAGGCATAACCGATGTGCTATTCTCGATACAGTCAAGTTCCATCATGATCGCAGTTGGAAAGTAGCGCTGTCTCTGTGTAACGCGTTTCTTTCTACGTCCTTGTTCAGTTGTGCTTATGCATTCTATCACGCATTTTGAGACAGTTTGATAAATCTCTTGTGCGCCAACCAGAGCAAGCAATCTCAAGGTGGCGGAATCGACAGTATTGGAATTGACAGCCCTCAGTAGGGCATATAACGTCATACTAACGTTTTTGTGCAGTATGACACCCCCTTCCCAGTAGTGTAGCATAGCCTCAATGCGGGAAGCATGTGGACAGTTCTGGAGCTGCTAGGTTTGTTGCTGTAACCGTAAAGCTTGTGAAAACTGGCTAGAACAGCTTCACCTCGATGTGGATGGCATTCACTAATGCCAGAACCGGCGCACTGGGCCTCTGTGGCTGTGAGTGAATAGCATAAAAAATTTCGGCATGTAACGACACTGTATTGCCGCTGCCAAAACACGTCTTGTACGAAGCCTGTGCTGCAGCCGGGCTCCTTTCACGCTTCCGTCCAGACACACTGTGCCGCCTGTTTGAATACATATTCAGACAATATTGTTGGAGGTGATGTTCTGGCGAAGAGAAAGAGAAAAGGTGGTCAAGATGGACCCTTGTAAATAAATGAGTATTTTAACCTGTACTTTATATATGGCACAGCCGACCACATGGCTTGAAGTAACGTTGGTAAGAAGAGCAGATAGGCAGGTGACTGCAGACCTACCAGCTTGATGGCGAAGACCCAATGCTTTTTCAGGAATCCATGACTTCGGAACTGCGTCGCATCATCTCTGTGGAGAGTCAACTGATTGAAGCAGCCCTTATCGAGAAAGGTGCAGTACGCATCTATGCTTGTATGTCTGAATTTGAGACTGTTTCCGGGACACTCGGAGATAGAAGAACTAGATTGAGCACACGAATAATGGCTTGCTGCAACCGCTGTTGCAGCAGCAGAACATGCAGTACGAGCTGCAACAGCGGATTCTCAAAGCAGTTTGCGAGTCGGTAAAAGCTCAGAAACCACAGAGAGAAGAGATTAAGCCTGATCGCTTCAACGGGGCGTCCAATACAGTTAACTTGTGGTTCAGATATTGTGAATATGCATGTGCGCAAAACCAGTGGACTTCATCGGAGGAGAAAGTGTGTAACATGCGCCTTTTTTTATCTGGCAGTGCCAGAAAATGTACATTCGAATCGCAAGTTACTGCTGTGAACCATGGCATGAACGGAAAGATGGCTTTCTTTCCCGTTTTGAGTGAAATTTGAGAATGCGCGCCAGCACACGCCGGTTTCCCCCATCATTCCTGCGTGGAAGCTAGCGCTTTGAGAAGCTCATAAGGGCAGTGTTTGCGTAGCGCACGAAAGTAGGTAAGGAATGACGGAGACGAGTAAAGAGCGCTGCCCTATAGCACTTCGAGAAGCTGCGACAGTGACAATAAATCATGCGCCCGGGCCTCGGCGCTGCTTAATTACACGACAAAAAAACGAAATGTAGCCTTTTCGCTGCTGTGCGGTCACACAATTACAATCCGATGCCTTCCCGTGTATACGGAAGCTAGCATCGTACGCGCGCTGTCGCACGTAGTAGAGGAAATTGCAAAACGCGTGCTGCAGAGTCCCAGGCGCATGGCATGATTCATTGCTAGGACTTTCTGCACGACCGGTGACATGTGCGCAGTGTCGAGCAAAGGCGACATACAAGTCGACTTCATTGAAGCGTACTCGCTCGACTTTGTTTGACCCTAGACAAGTGGCGTGAAGTCTGGTCCGGGGTACATTTTTCGCAGGCGTCTCTACGGACGATCTGGTTGAGCCCAGTAATGGGGGCGAGCTCCAGCACTGGAAAAGCTGGCGCCACCGTCGACGTGACGTGGCATGAGGGATCACGGTAGTGGCTGCCTTTGGAGGCGTGTAGCATGGTAGGCTACTGCTCGGTGCCGCAGTGCCGGACGTACGCAACGGAGTCCGGTGTCAGCCTTATTCACACGTAGCCGCAGGACAAGCTCCGTGAAGCTTAGCTCGCGAAACTTAGATCCCGCAAACAGCCATCGGCTACAACTCTGGTATGCAGCAAGCACAGACGCGAGGAATACTTCTGCTACGGCGTCGGAACTGCGATGTTCGGTGAGTAGCAGAAAACGCGCACTGACGTTCGCCGCACTCTCTGCCTGGGTAATGTCACGATGGTTTGGTCTAAGAACTAGTAGATGCTAGACACTGCCAAGTTCACTGGAACGGAAAGGGAGTGGTAAGAAGCAGATTAAATAAAGGCATGGCATGGCATGGCATATGGCCATGTTTGTGTTATGAATTAACGCACTTGATTACGAAAAAGAAGCAGTGCGAAATCGCCCTCTGACTGCACACAGTTCGGCGCAACTTTAGAAATAATATTGAAATGTCCAAGAATTTGGAAGAAAAGAAAAAAACATTGAATCGTCGCGACGGCACATTTCTGTCGCCGTAGGCGTCGAAGTGCCTCGTTAAAACGAAATGGTGTTTGAACAGTTCTGATAACGTCCACGCAACAATAGTTGCTTGCGGACTGTTAAATGCTCATATGCTGCGGCCTGAATAAAGCTCACAGCACGGTGCGAAAACGTTCTCCGTGAAAGCGAAACATTGTGCGCGGACATGCATGCATACGCGCAGTCGATCGCCGCAAACCCATGTGATGGGTGCATGCATTGAGGCTTCGTTCTGTTATGCGTCATTTGGTTTTACAGACCGCCCACTGTAAGAACGTATTTGACACAGTTTGCGCTCAGCAATTGCCGACATTTCAGGCAAGAAGCCGGTTCGGGAGACTCCATCGCGGCTACCGTGCGCAGTGGCTTTCATTACGTATTCGGTAAAGAGATAGCGTCTGTAAACGGTTCTGTGCTTTCAGTCTGCCCAAGATTTTTATTTGGACACTATTTCCCTCGTTTTAGAGTACTTACAGAAATGTACAGGAGGGCTGCCGCGTGGTGTTTTTATTAAGCGCCGTAAGCCAAACCTGTGAGGAGCGCGCCGCGTGATTCCTCATAAGGGAGGCGCTTCCGACAGATGGCGACTCCGTAAGTCCTCGCCCCCAAAACTATTGCGCAGACTTGCATGAACGAAGTAAGCAATATATCTTTAGTTGAGGACTCCCATAAAGCCGACAACCCTGTGCCCGGGCGACGCTGGTTTTTGGCCCTCGTTGCGAGGGGTTGTGAGCCGGTTATACATGCCTCGCCGCGTGTTTCTACGTTTCCGTTTTTCCTGTGTTGCTCACTTAAATTCTACATGCGACATACAGCTGCCGTACAAGTGTGTACAGTTCGGTCGTAAGGTGTATGTGAGTAGGGCGAAAATTCAACACACTCGACTCTTGTTAATTTCACTCTGGCGGGACCGCAGCATATATGGTCGAATTATCTGAAAGGTCGAGTTAATGAACGGCGGCAAAATGAACGAATTCAAATTAATCTTTTTCTTTGCTTGAGCTAGTTTTGTCGTCGTCGACAGACTACTTCAATTCAGTATTACAATAACTGTAATCGCCGATCAGTGACAGTCCACACTCGGTGCTGACACAATCCTCGAAGAGATATCGCCCAGGGCGCAGTGCAAGGCGTCGTCGTCATTGCAGGACAGTTTGTTGCGGTCGCCGTCGTCGCTTAGGGAAGTGGTTGCGCTGTCTCAAGGATTTCCTGACCATATACGCGCATGAGAGGCCGCCAGTGGCGGTCGAATCAGTCGAAGCCGCATATATGCTTTGTCGTCTGAACTGAGTTTTTCTTCCATAGCAATATCTGATTTCTCGCGGGGACCTCCCAGGGTGTCCGAATCAAGTGAAAAGTCGAATTAACGGGAGTCGACTGCACAACGTTCATTGCATCGACTCCACTGGACTGAGGGTTCCTCCCACACTGCTCTCGCCATTCAAATATTATTAATAAAGATGTTTTACTCTCTCCCTCCACCTGTGAACTCGGCCGTTTCGTAGCCGTGCCTACCGTAAAATTGTAAGTCAAGCGCAGCAGCATTGATTCGCCAGTCACGCAGTATGCATAACTCTGTTATGCCCAACGTATCGTAAGCAAAGTTGACATTGAGGCCCCAAATTGCTGATTTAGGCGCGGGAAGCTTAACGCAAAAGTCATAGTTTCCTTTTTTATATACTAGAATGAAGCTCCAGCTGATATAGCTCGACAATGCAATAATAAATTAAGTAATATACTAATTAGGTTATACCTCAAATTACATTTCATTCTTTTTTACGGAAATGTATACTTGCCATAACCAGAAGTAACGGAGAACCAGTCCCAATTTTTCTTGATGTAGAATTGTGTTTGGGCATTGCAGGGTTAAAGGAATGTGTACAGCAGACAGTTGACTATAGCTATCCATTTTCCACACACGTAATCTACAGCTCAGTCGTAACGCTCGAGCTGCGCCATTCGTCCAAAGCTGCATAGGTGACAGCAGTCACATTTGTCGATTCAAGGATGACATGTCGGGAAACGGTGGCTACGACAAGCTGACGTGAACGCGTGTGGCCGATTACACTTTAAACCTTGTTTCAGTACTTGCTCGTAGCAGAGCCAATGCTATGTGACCTGCGAGCGCAGATTCTTAGACTCGCGCAGCGAGATGTAATGCTATAGTTCGGAACCCATTGCTTGACTGAATGGCCTTGACAAGTGATCTTGTCAGCGGGTGTTCGTTTGGAAGCTTCTCTGCAGGTCGCAGCTCCGTTTTTCATGTGCGATTTTGCTTCGATTTCTAATACAAATATTTATTGAGCGTGCAAAACGTGCAAAAAACAAGAAATCACGTAACGCAGCCGTATATGCATTAATTTGCATTTAAGAAGTACAAACAACTAATTGATGTGAACAGCGGCTAAATTTACACGTGTAGTCGGCACAGCTACAACACCATGGAATACTCCGGCTGGGTATCGCTACAGTGAACTAGAATATATAGTATCGCTTCGTCCTTCGCAAAAAGTGGTTTCCACAGACTCGCCTCTGTGGTATCGTTTCGAGCTGCTCTTTTACGCCAAAAGAACGAACATGTCGGCGTTGAACACGCTTGGAACAGTGCGGAAGGAGTGCGGTAAAGGTGGAAGAAGACGGCTGCACTTGCCAATGTCAGCAAACGCTTCGTATGTTACAAGAGAAATAAAGAGATGGCGCCACCATTCCGTGCGATGCGCTGGCCGAGTGCAGTTTCTTGAGTCCTCCGCGTCCGCCGTCTCCGCAACCATTCCTTCTTCTCTGTCTTGAAGATGCATTACTTTTTTGGTGTCAGAGCTATTATGGAGCGAATTGTCTACCGCTGCTATCATAACAGCTGATCTCGCTGCGCAGTTACACACTGTTTGTAGATTACGCTGCCGCCGCCTGCAGGCTGCGAGCATGAAATGCGATCTGCTTGCCCTCCAGATAGGCCGAATAAGCCTGTAGTTTCCACAGTGCTGCGAGGAACTACTGAAATAGAGTATAGACCTTTTACAGCGAGCAGTCGGGACAGCGCCCACCAGGGGCCGCCTCAGGCCCGCCGCCATTGAGCGCCTTATATATAAAAGGGGGATGAGCAGAGGGAACACGTGCTCTGTTGTAAAGTAAGAGAACTGCAACAGAGAGGTGTGGGATGATCGAGCTTCATCCGCCTCAGCTGCAGCTAAAGAAGTGCCAGCAGCGACCGTTCGTCACGCACACTTTTCCACAAGGCGAGCGCATCAAGCGCTGTCGCCAGTGCTGGATAAGCTAAACTGCCCGCAATGACTGAAAGACCCTGCCAAGACCACGTGCAGCAATAACTAAGCGTTAGCGCCACCGCTGGCACAAGGTACCATAGAGTGTTGAACTTCGATAATCTCGTAAGTCTGCACATACGTCCTCCTGCGTAAGCGCGACTGACATACTTGACAGCTACTTCACTTTCTATATATATAGCAGCGAAGCCATGCGCGGGATAGCAGGCGGCAATCGCGAGCTTCCTTTCTGCGCCGGGAATCGAACAGCAGGCGAGCGAACACTGGTGCACAGTCGTAACAGCCCTACAAACCTACCATGTAAGGACTTTAATATAAAGGCTGAAAACAAACAATTTGATAAATGAAAAGGTATACTTATACTGCCTCTGCAGCTTTGGCCGGATTCTAGTGTGGTCTTCCGACTCGCTGCTCACAGTGGTGGCCGAAATAGAGGCTGTCTGAGCCGTTCCTGCGGCCGTGCTGGCTATGGTTAACAAGCGAGCAGACGTCGATCAGAAGGCGCCCAATGGCGGCCGCTGTCACGTGAACAAATATGGCAGCGCCTATGAGTATGGTGCTGTAAAAGGTCTATCGGAAACCCTTTTGCATTATCTCTTTTGTAGATAGAGGGCAAGTCGAGTGCTACGAATACACCACTACATATATGTAGGTCTGGAGAGTAGGAAGTCTACATGCGAGCTCAGAGCGTCTTTGGCGTATTTTTTTTAGCATATGAGTCATTCCAGACACATACCCAGGGGGAGGTCCCCCCCCCCCCCCTGAATTTAAGCGGCATAACCCCCCTCCCTGCCCCACGCCACCACTTCTTACTCAAATTCCTAAAGCTCCGCCAAATCATTATTGAGGCTTCGCAGCTATTTGGCGGTCAACGTTTTGCCGCCATTTTGACTCCTTTTGGATGGCGGTATAGTTATCGACATCTCCTGCGGTGTGAAGGCCAGTTCTCTCATAGGTTCGGTGCCCGCGCGATTAACTCGAGATGCGCTCAGTTGTCACCACCTCTTCAATGGTCACGCGCATTGCTCTTGCTTCGTTAGTTCAACCTTCTTTGTTTAGACTGATCCAGGGACCAGGAAAGGGATTCGGTTCGTAGTCAGCTGGTCTCTGTGCACGAGAAACGAGTTGTGGCCGGACAAAACGCCAGTTGCGTTTAACTTGTCCTTTTGCTTCATTATTTCCTCGAGTGACGGCTCGTGGCTACGGTGGCAGATCCTCGGAACCATATACCCGCGATAAGGGTTAGGTAAGGTGGAAAATAAAATAATGAGAAACAGCGTCCATCATCAAACCCTGCAATAACCCTTAAGAGGAAGCTTTAGCTCGGGCAACTCCGACGCGGCCTATTCAAATACCTGTAAAACGCAAAAACGCTTTTTTTTAGATAACCCCTGGACCGATTTTAATGAAATTTCTTGCATTCGAGAGTTAAAATTAAATTATAGTGACTGTTGGAAGCGGAATATCTTTTTATGGCTTGAATTTTGTGAAATAGATATTCAATAATTCCGAAGTTCGAAAAAGAAATAGACGCACCAAGTTTGAAAGGTAATAGCTCTGCATGAAAAACAGATACCGCAATTCTGTAAACGGCATCCATTAGATCATTCAAAGCGGACAAATTCGATACGTCAATTTATATCTTACGTGAATTTGTTGCGTTGTGTACAAGGGTTCAACAAAAGCTGTATTTCCATATTACTGAATATTTGTTTAGATTCATGTGTAACATATAAATGTTGCCCCCTTTAGATGTAACATCAGATGCAATTCACAGAATCGTGATATTATTTTTCTTTGCTGAATTAGAGAGTTGTAAACTTGATATTTTCGTTTCCTGAAAATTTTTGATCTTTTGCCAATTTTTAATAAAGAATTGTCTATCTAAATTAAAAATTTCTAAACAGCAATCACAAGATTTCAAGTTTCTCTATTATATGCAAAAAACCTCGTCAAATTTGCCGAGAAAAACGAATTATCCTTTTACATGCGTTTAGGTAAGAGCACCCGAGCTAAAGCTTCCTCTTAAACCCATAAGCAATATGACTGTCACCCGTTACCTCGTCTGGTTTTTCCCTAATTGTACAGCACTTTTCATGCAAAATTGGCAACTGGAAACAATAGTGACAAGGAGCTGAGAAATTTAGCGATCTACTAAGGGAGAGAGCCTAGGCAATAGTCAAACAGGAAGAAAAAGCGAATATTAACAAATTTAACCGTTGTGTATGAAAATGTTTATGGATCAACGTCTTTTTTTTTTAAAGGAAGTAAAGAAAACGCCGCTGGAAGAAAAATTCTTGCACATACGTGTGTGTGTGTGGGTGTGCGTGCGCGCAAACAGCCGTATTGCATCTGTGATAATTTTCGTTCCATTAGGTTTACAGTTTTTCTGTTTTGAATGACAATTATTGTCAAAGATTGTGTCGCACAACTCATAATATGTTTCTCCTTTGTGGGCTACAAGTGGAATAGTTGCGAAAGTGTCAAAATATTATTTTTGGGAGGAAAAAGCGAATGTTTTGTTCTCTGGGCAGAAAAATCAGAAATATGTGCACGTCCGACAGACATGTTGCAATCTCCGTGAAGCGCAGCTGTAGTCTGGTGTTTAATGAAACTGTAGACAACTTCATAAGATTGTAAATTTCAGGGTGGATAAAGAAAACTTGTTACGGAAGATGTGTTTGCTATATAAGAACAATATAACTGGGCTTTCTTTTTAAAACTACCGACAAAGAAAGAGGCACACAAGTGCTGCCTTACTGGCTAAAAATTATGCGCAAAGTACTTACTCTGGAGAACAACGTTGTGAATGACGCTTCTACAGTTATCAGTCGAGCCGCCTGACGTAGCCACTTCTCTGCTGTGCTTATGTATGGGTGTTTTTCTAACCTTCCGCGGTGGGCGCAGTACGTCTATAACCGCAGCGTCCTGCACGCTACACGGTTATACGGGACTGGCGGCCACGCATCGTTACGCAACTTCCCAAATAACAATACGAGTCGGTTGTGGCACTTAACTTGGTAAAGCAGTAAACGAGGGATCCAAAAGAAGTGTGACTGCTGCGCAAATGTATATTCCTCTATAATTCTTCCAGAGCTAATTCAGAAAACGCTGCTGCTGTAGTCGGGCACAACTCAAGTCTACAGTGGAACCCCGCACACGCCCTCAGAACCGGCAGCCACTGTTCCTCCGCGAGGCTGCAAATAATTCGTATTTCAAACCTTTCCTGTTACGCAAATCAGGCGGTAACCATAAAATAAAATTATTAGTGCGTAAATTTATACGTTTTCACTCGCCTATTACAGTGGAATGGCGAATGCCTAATTCTTTATTGAACTGAAACAAAATGTGTTGCTTGCATCCTGCATAGTTGCTTCGCTGCAACTATGCAACTATGCAACTTCGCTGCAACTGTGCAGGATATTTTTAAGTTGCACTTCAGTTGGCAGTGAAGTTTCATGAGTAAAACGGGATCAGCAGTGAAACGAACTGTACCAAAGATTTAATTATGGACTTTTACTTGCCGAAACCATGAGGCATGCCATAGTGGGGGACTCCGGACAACCTGGGGTTCTTTAACGTGCACCTAAATCTAAGTACATGGGTGTTTTCGCATTTCGCCTCAATCGAAAATGCAGCCGCCGTGACCGGGATTCAATCCCGCGACCTCGTGCTTCGTAGCCCAACATCATAGCCACTAAGCAACTATGGCAGGTAGAAGAAGGTTTGAAGAGTTAAATGCTCAGACTCCATACATTTTGTCCATGTCTGTTGCACACCTCATTGCTTCCGTCGATGAAGACTCTTCAGGAACAGCAGACGCTCCGGAGGTATCATGTACGGCGCCATTTTGAAAAAAACCACATGACGACGATTACCCCCCTCCCTCCCTCCCTCCCATTTGCATAGAAAGGTTACCCTGGGTGCCCCCCCCCCCCCCCCCAACGAAAAAAAATCCTGGGTACGTGCCTGAGTCATTGCATGCGAAACGTGTTCTTTGCCGATTTTCCTGAAAAAAGATTGTGCTACTTGGCGATAGCGTGATTGAAATCTCCCCAAAATATCTTTCTCGGAAAAAAAAAAAAAGCTTTCGTGACCTAGCGCTATTTAAGTTTGCGCAAAGAGCAAAAGTCGGTTGGAAGTATCTTTTTTTTTTAATGAAGCGTGAAACTAGGTACAATTATAAATCTTGTTTCAAAACATTCCATGACATTATTCTTTTACGTGACGGTGTAAGTGAACACATGTAAGATTTTTTTTCTCGTTTTATTGGCTTAGAATGAACCAAAAAGCATTTTCAGACATTTTTTTTTTGCATGGACATCATTGATGTTTCCGCCATATTAAATTTTTGCCTATCTTGTTTCTTTCTTTCTTTCTTTCTTTCTTTCTTTCTTTCTTTCTTTCTTTCTTTCTTTCTTTCTTTCTTTCTTTCTTTCTTTCTTTCTTTCTTTCTTTCTGGGCAGCTTTTCTATTTCTTTTTTGAAATCCACAACTCTCACCGGTAGGTACTATGTAAGTATAAGCAAGCACTATCTCTGGCCGAGCTGCCAATTTTCACCAGTGCACAGGTGAAGGCCATGCTTCGTACATATGAGAGGCTGACAGAAGAAAAGTTGTTGGCTTGCTATGTTAAAGCAAAACCCGAAATGTGTGTTAGTCTCTGAACAGCAAGATCATGCATGCATGGTTGCTGTGCCCGAAAACAAGATTTGCTTTGCGTACTGTTGTGGAGATATACATCCCTTCTTCGGGTAGGGCATTTATCTCCCCTTTCCTCCTACCTCGCAGAGCAGCATGTAGGTGAATGCTTCTTCGAAGGCGAACCTCTTTTCGTTTAAATAAAGGGCTTTCTCTCTCTTTCTCAAAACGCTCTCCAACTTTCCTTTTCGCGTCTACTTATTCGTGGTGCGCTTGATAGCAATGATCCACAGCTTTGAGTAATTTTATCCGCACTCTGCACTATCGTGCAGTCACTCAGAAGACGCTTTATTAAGGAAATATTTTCTTTTTTCCAGGGAGCATCTGTTAATGCCATGCCCCGAACTAAAGCCGGCCAGACGCTACTAGCTGCCCGCAACAAGAAACGATCATCGTTAGGTCGCTGCAGTCGATGATAAAATAAATTTATATTGCTAAATTGATACAAAAGATCACAACAAAAAAGAAGTTTTACCGCCACGGAAACAGACATTTTCTCTGAAAAGCCACGCTGCATGCAGTCAAGTACGCTTCGATAACACACACAAGAAAATATCTCATTGCATTTATTACAATGGGCAAATGACACATCCAAACAAACGTAAACAGACAAGGAGCTATAGTGGTTCTCTGCTGCATGTGAACAACGACAAAAACACATACGAAGGTCATCACAATAGTCGCTGCACTTCAGTGACAACTGCTGCTCGGGCAACGCATAGTATTGAGTAAAAGAGTACTGAGGTTAAATAGCCTACCAAATGTTGGACACTCGTCGGGGCAAAGCTTACTCTTGCCCCGGTGTATGAAAAATAACTAAACCACACGACGATGCGGCCAAATGCCGGACCTTCTACGTACCTTGAAACAACGACAGGTGGCGCCACGACAAGAAGTCCCGCCTCTTGTAAAAGTTGATAGGAGGTTCGGCGGCAGAAAAGCAGGGAGGACACAAACAATGGAGGCGTACAAAAACAAAGTTCCCAGTAGTGATTTAGAAAGGTTGACCCTAGAAAGGTTGACCCTAGAAGCAGCAACTTAAGGAGTTCTATGAGACGGAAATCACACGACCCGTTATTCAGTGGGACAAATGCGTAAATGCTCATGGAGACTACTTTTAAATAAAGTGCCCCGTTTGTAATATATTCGTATTAGCTCTCTTTCATTTGATTCGCCCTCGTATATTTTGCAGAACTCCTGCTTTTTATATGTGCACTCTGTTGCAATTAGCACGATGCACGACAGGTGACAGCTGCTCTATGCGCAATACATTCAACAAAGGACAGCGTCATTGAGATTTTTCCCCTAGTCGTTGCATATGTACGAAAATGTAAACAAGGTTCTTGAATGACAGAGAGAGGGAGAGCTGCAAATGAGAGAAAGGCAGGGAGGCTAACAAAGTTTTATTAAAATATTTGTCCTCAACTTGTTCATTTCATGGCCTTTACATTTTTCATAGCAGCGGCATGCACTGCTTTGCTGGTTTCAAACATAGTTCTATAGTTCGTGTGATATTTGCTTTACTTGTTAACTATACAGAAAACATGGAAGTATTGATATCAATTATATTGGGCACAATTTTTGAGACATAAAGTATATTCTTTCATGAAAAAATACATATTTTACTTGTCTGGACAGTGCGTAGCGTTCAAGAATTCGTTTGCAGCATCTTTGGCAATGACAGCGCAGTTATTAATCATGTTTAATGTATTTGATCCCGCGACCATTTCTATAAAGAGGAGGCCGAGCTGCAAAGTGACCCCCCCCCCCCCCCCCCCCCGCGAACACAATTTATGGCTATACGCCACTGCGTGCTGCGGGATCGTTCGTGGCCCTGGCTTTCACGTGCGCTTTTTGATGCGCTAGCATTAGGAGCGTCAAAGTGGAAAAAAAATGTGTATGTGTGTGAAGCCGGTCTGCGGTGTGTGAAGCCGGTCACGGGGTAAATGAATGTAGGGGATGGGAGGCGCTTGAGAAAGAGAAAAGGAGCGTCGGACCACTGCGATGCATTTCACTCCTCGAAGAGGCTGGACGTGTGTAGAGTACAATAAAATGATCTACGAAGCTAATGAGGTGCCACGTAATGCTAACGCATTTCTCTCGCATTTACCACTAAATCGGCACCGACTTCTTTATGTGTTAGAAGCGACAGATGTACTACAGCTGCAGTCAACACCGCGGGTATTCTCACTTTACTCCGGATTCCATTTAATAAGGCTGCATTAATGAGCAGAATAACATAGAGGACGCGACCTTCTCTCCCGCAAGGGCTCGTTATCGAAGTGCAATTTTTCCAAGCTTTCTTGGGGGGCACATTCGAACGTGCGCTCACTGTATTTTAATGATAACTACAGAAAGAAAATTCGCGCAAAGGTTCTACTCTGGACATTGCCAAATTCCACCATGTTGTCGAATTCGCGCCATCCTGTCAGCTCTGATTGGCCCAGAGGAGTGCTGTGGCCTCTCTGACTGGCTCGAAAGGCCGCCGTTACGGAATTTGACAGTATGGCGGAACTCCACGATCCGGTAGTCCGGTAGCCCGAATTGCAATTCGGAACCTAAGCACTCCTTACCCATGTATATGCAGTCGCGCCGAGCCACCTTCTGAATTCGACTGCTCTGCGCCGGTTCGCCTGAACGACAATCAGCGCATCACAGCCGCTAGACGAGCAGGCGACGCAGGCTCGGTCCGTGCCATCACTGAACCTTGCGTAGCGAACACCGCGGTAGCAAACTGTGCGGCGCAGTAGCTGAGTAGCAAAAAAGAAAAAAAAATGCATGTGTAGCGGTGCGCACCACAACGTGTGGAAGGCGAGTTTAGCTAAAGTTCACTCACTGGGGAAGCACAAAACGCAGATAAAATTGCTTCAGGCGCCGCCGAAAGCAATACCCAGCTCTTTGATGCGTTTACTGCGCAGCTCCTGGTGGCACCACGATGCTGCGCAGCGTATCATATGCAGTAAAAAAAAAAATAAATTATGGGGTTTAACATGCCAAAACCACTTTCTGATTATGAGGCATGCCGTAGTGGAGGACTCCGGAAATTTCGACCACCTGAGGTTGTTTAACGTGCACCTAAATCTAAGTACACGGGTGTTTTCGCATTTCGCCCCCATCGAAATGCGGCCGCCATGGCCGGAATTCAATCCCGCGACCTCGTGCTCAGCAGGCCAAGACCATAGCCACTGAGCAACCACGGCGGGTCTATCATATGCAGTTGCAAGCGCTAACGACGACATATTGCGCAGCATTTACGCCTATAGTGATTCGTGCGAGGTTTCGCATGCTTGCCGCGCGCGCGCTTAGAGTTGCTCACAAATCCGCGTCTTGCGAGCTGTCGTGCCGTCATGCATGCTCGTTTCTGTAGTCTTTGTACCGTCACTGTCGTCGTCGTTGTGGACTTCGGGGCAGAGGCTGCTGTTATGCGCAACACCTGGGGTTTTGCTTCGACAGCCGTTTCGTACTCGTTATTTTTCTGTCGATTCTCATTTTCTTATCTGTCGCCGCTTCTCCGAAGTGTTCTAAGTGAAGCGGGCGCCGCTGACGAAAGGCGGCGCGCAGCTTCATCAATCGCGAGAGGCGCAGGCAAGCCGACTTGTCCGAGGTGCGCATCCAATGGGATAAGCGCGTCGTCGGCGCGCGACTTGGCAGCAGCGGCAGAATTCGGCGCAACGTTCTTCAAGGGCTGCCGACCGCCCTGGGGCAATTAATTTTATGTGTAGCCGCTGCCGGAGATACGGCTGCTGCCGCTGCTGGTGCTGCCGAGAAGGAGCGCGTCGAAGTCGGCGCCGCCGCCGCTCCCCCGTGGGGTGGGGGTCTCGAGGCGTTACCCCGCCCGCTGCCTCCGCTACCGCTGCGGTGGGCGGACACCGAGAAACCGGAGAAGCGGCTTTGCGCCCCGGCGGCTGGGCCCACAGGGGGGGGGGGGGGGGGGGGGGGGCCCATCCCTTTCGGCCGTCCGTCCATGAGGAGGTTCCGGCGGGAGCCGCCGCACGCGGAGCGGCCGTCCACCGCTGTGCACACAGCGCCGGTGGAAGTTGCAGCGCCCATCGAAGCGCCTGCGGGAGGGAGTGCGGGTGGAATCACTGGCGAAGGTATCATTTTATTGATCTATTAACACGAGGAGTTAGGCTGGCCAAATGGGCTATTGAAATTAAGGCTAGTCACGTGGCAAAAGCTGCGAGTGTGACCGGTACGGTAACGCGTGAGCGCAGAGGGGAGAGGGAAGGTGGTGAAATTAACAGTCCATTAGTAAGATGACGGTGGCAGACCGAAGATTATCAAATGCACCTAGACTCACGCTACCGTGTGATTTGATTTTTGGTATACACGCATAACTAGCCACACAACGTGTTTTACTGTACGGTAAAGCTATAGCTCATTGTCTGTTGGATCGCTCATAGACTTTCAAGCTACTGGTCCGTCTGTTTTTGCACGCGTTTTAGAAATAATTAAGGCATAATAAATTTCCTGATCGATTGATTGAATGAATGACTGGTAAGGCACCAGTTTGTCTTTAGAGCTATCTCAAACTGTCGTCACATTTAATGCTTCAGCGGTAACTTCGGAACAGGAGCAACTCCGAAAGAAAGGACAGCTTTTGAACGAAGTCGTGTGTATATAGTAGAAGTTCAGCATAAATGTTGCGCGCACTCGCATCGTCCATGTCCTCCACGACGCTCGAACGTTCTTGAGCGTAAGAGTGAACGGGTTTGTCCTGGCCTCCTTTTCTCGCAGTCATCCCGATAAAACATAAAAGTGACCGCGTATTCTTATATACTTGCAGTGTTTACATTCTCAATGCTAGCTATACGATGGAATGTTTTAGGGCTTGCAACCCTTGCTCATCGGCTGACACTCGTCCCTGCAGCTCACAAGGCGCACGTCACGTGCTATATATATATATATATATATATATATATATATATATATATATATATATATATATATATATATCACCTGTCCCAGTATTACGACATTTCATTCTGCACTCAGTCGTAGATATCAAAGCACTGTGCCACGCCCGTGTTTCCACGTTACGCGGCTTTCTGACTTTCATCCATTGTTGTGTCACACTTGCCAACGAGTGCAAAATGTTTTCTGTCGCGTTGCTTTCTTCTCATTTCAACGCGTTTTGTGTACGCGCCCGCGCTTTTATTTCGCGCTGAACACGCTCCGCAATCCTATGTAGTTTTTCCTGTACAGCTATAGCCACTTCATGACGCTCATTGGCGAATGCCTTTATAAGATAGAGAAAGTGAATGTGGTCCGTATATACCACGACGAATTGGTCACAACTTCCGGCTCCCAGGTGCTTATCGTGGGGTGGTCCTGGTGTGCTGTATTCCTATGGTATCCTGTCACACACGACGGTCTACAATTGCATACAAATAAAAAAGCAAGCAAAACTTAGGTATACAGTGTGGGTTTCACGCCATATAGCGGGCCAGTATATATATATATATATATATATATATATATATATATATATATATATATATATATATATATATATATATATATATATATATATATATAAACTTGAGCTATAGTCGGATACAACTTTAGAAAAAAGGGGAGGCCCCACCCAGATGACCGAAGCGGCGAAGTCACCGGCCGCCCGGCGCATGACGTCGGTCCAGAATGCGCGCCCATTGGTGCACGCGCCTCGGAGGAGTAAACGCCCCCTTTTTTCTAAAGTTGTATCCGACTATAAGTGTGCTCACGTGAGAACACTACAGTCACCGTTTCTTTTTTTTTCTTCGTTTTTTTTCCACATACAAAGGTGAGTACGATATTGTACGCAGGATGTCTACCAACCGGGAAACTTTGAATAGTCTGGAAATAGTCAGGGAAAACTGAGGGAATTCAGGCTTCTATCAGGGAAAATTAGCTGTAATTTTATTGAAGGGGAACGAAAGTCGCGTTAATGATGGCTCCAGTAACAGAGGAATTGCAACGAATCGTCATTGACGCCGTGTCGTCGGCTCTAGGAGTTTCCAGAGTACAGTGAACGACCGACTTTCCAGACGCCCGATTTTTCGGACATTCCCAATTATTCGCATGGCTTCGCGGCACCACCACGTGTCCCATAGAGTCAATGTATAAGAATATCTAAAATTTAGGACGCAAGAACGTTTCGCCGACCGATATTTCGGACTTTTTGCCGTGACTGGAGGTCCGAAACGGCATTAATCAAAGCCACCACCGCCGCCATTTTGATTATCTCGCCGCCTCGAACCGGCGCTCTCGCACGCAGATCATGGCAGCCGTAGCCACCACCGCGGCAACGCCTGGCCTAGCTGCTTCCACGTTTGCTATTCTTGCCGTGCGGTGCCGTGTTTTTCATTGAAAGAATTCGCCGCTGTCAGCAGTGGCACCGATTTCGCCTTTGTAATCTTCTTGATTGGCTTCGAAGCTCGGAAAGCACAATGTGTTGCATAATGCCCGGTTTCGAAAGTTAGTTCCGCCTCAATACAGCAATGTTACGCAGTGCAGCTTATGCAACGTTTTGCGGTAAAGCTTAAGAAGCGCAGGAAGGGGCAATTGCCACGGGACGCAGTATGTATTACTTAATTACACATGCGTGCACCCCCGTTTCCTGCCACAGTACGAACACCGATATGCCTTATAGGTGTATTGGCAGGCCTTCAGAGATTTTTAGTACATGCCTGTGGCACTTTGAGCCCTTAAGGGCAGTTAAAGACTTGCATTTATTTTTTTCGGACTGCCCGATTTTTCGGACGTTTTCGCTGCCCCTAGGGAGTTTGAAAAATCCCTTGCTGACTGTACAACTGATCAAGAGGATGCTTTAAATGGTACGTGGGGCGAACGCGCGGCGGAAGGAGGACGAGAACAGAAAGGACCGACGCATTGAGATGAGCGGGAAAGTAAGCGTGCCACCGTCTCTTTAAAGGAACTTGAGCTCAAGAAACAAAGTGTTGGCTGCCGCCGAGATGCAGGTGTCCTCGTCCAAACCAAAATAAACTCTTTAAAGCAGTGGAACCCAACACTGTGTGTACATGCTGGGAGTATCTCAAGACAGTTGAGATTGATTTTGCAGCTGCTGGGAGAGAATCTTAGTCGTGACGAAGTTCAGGCTTCCTGCCGACGAGCTTTCTATCAGTTGTAAGAAATAGCTCATATTCGAAAACATTTAACTTCTGTATGCATCTTCTTTTCATTCATATGTGAAAATGTTCGACTTCATTTGGAATGTGTTTTAGCATTTTTTTTTCGAATATGTGTTATTCGCTGTGCATTTTACTAACCCTTTCCTTCTGTTTTCTTTTTGAATAAAGTAAACATTACTCTTTACTATTCAAACTGGATTGAGATATTTTTTTTTTGTTTCAATATGCTTACTAGAGAGTCACAGCATCGGGCAACATAACATCGGGCAACAGGCGAGTTGCCATGAGTTGACTCACTGTGTATCGGGAGCTGAGTAAGAGTTCTAGATGTTATACGTTGAATTTCTTGTGCCCTAAAGTGAGCATTGAAGACGTTTCTTTTTTTTCCTTACTGCAGAAATGAGATCTGTGCGAATTACGATGAAGGGGTGGCGGTGGAATCGAGATAACAAGTTGCGTTTTTTATGCCTATATTTTGTCTCGTGGTCCTGAACTGCCTTTTCTTTTTTTTTTTGGGGGGGGGGCGTTGAGGCTGGGGATTGTTTTCGGTAGGCGGGGGTGGGGGAGGCGTTGTAGCCTCCGCGCCTATATTATAGCACTGGTAAATTTATAGAGCTGAACGCTTAGAGCTCTCTTGCTCTAATATAATTTAACTAATAGCGCGAAGAAAAAAACTTGGACAAAAGAACAAAATAGACGAGCACAGGGCTGTTCAAGTTATTTTTCCAAGTACTACTTCTGCGCTGTTAATTTAGTCTCGTCCAATCAACGACAGCCCAAATCTTTACCTTGTTCTAGCTTCGTTGCAGGAACAAAATGGGGTCCCTCAGAGTCATCATTACTTCAGTTGTACCAAGCGCTATTCGTATAGGGTATATATATGGTACAGCATGCCGGTGCACTGAAGCATGGGACAGATATGTGCGTACGCTGGAGAGCAGTCAAGCTCAAGCATTGCGAACGTCTTTGGGCCTATTATGATGCACGTCAACCTATGGAACAATAGATCTAGGAAGCTCGTGCTTGTCCTGTTATTGTATACTTGGTCCGCCAGTCTCTTCGAATGTGTCTTCGCGTGTTGACCCGACACAGACACCATCCTTTGTCATGGCCCCCTGCCCCCCACCCAGGTTACAGCTTTTCAAGGACGAAATCGTGGCATCAGAATATTCCTCCGCCAAGATTTTCTCCCGTCTGTATTCTGAGAATACCTCCGTGGGTTCCGCCTAAACCTTTCGTTACGCTGCAAATCCCTGGAATTACAAAACAGCCATGCGTTCCATCCACTGGTCTCAAGTATCTCGGTTTCACATTTATGCAGAGTACGGAGATACTGTGCACGTGTATACCGATGGCTCTGTCGCACCATACGCCTCCAGTGCAGCCTTCGTCATCCCACGTGCACATATGATCATCGCTGGGCGATTTAAACTATCATCATCATCGTCGTCGTCGTCGTCGTCGTCATCATCATCATCATCAGCCTGGTTTCGCCCACTGCAGGGCAAAGGCCTCTCCCATGCTTCTCCAACTGAGCTTGTTGCTATCGGTGAGGCACTTACGGGTGGCATTTTCTTCGAGGAGCCTAATCGCGCATGGACGACGTTCTGCGATTCCAAGCCAGCTCCTCAAAACATTGACTATATATATCCTCAGCCGGGGTTCATATCATTCAATGGCTCTAGAAATTACAGAGCATATCGACCATGCAAATAGAAATGGCAGCGATATCACCTTTCATTGGATACCTGCACACTGTGGTGTGATAGGGAATGAGCAGGCAGACGTTGAAGCGCAAACTGCTTTAATGCTTCTGAACTACCCATTGCGTTCTCACGAATAGACGCAAACGCCCTACTTCGTTGCGTAATGCGCAACTTTACATAGGAGCGCTGGACGCGACCACATCGACGACACAAGCGAGTGCATAAGTGGGACTCAGAAATGAAATTCCGTATGCCTCACAAGCTCAAAAGAAGCCAAACAAGCATGGTGCACCGGATTCGCCTTGATGTCGCATTCACCAGGCGTAATAGAAATCTCATAGGTTGCAGGTTGCAGGTGCCAGAAACACTTGAACACATATTTTGCTTTGATCCCGCGTATACGCGCATGAACGACAGCAACTGGTCTCTTCCATTGCAAACGTCGATAAGAGGCCGCTATCAGACGAATTTCTTTAGTGTCCTCGGCCATTTAATGCAAACAGCGCAGCCTTGTTTACAAGTACTGCTTTAACCTTTCTACAAGCCACTGGGTTAGGCGCGTGGTTTTACAGATGCCACGACTTTGTGAACTTGTACATACGCACGTACTCCTACTCACATCATCATCATCATCATCATCATCATCATCATCATCATCACCACCACCACCACCACCACCACCACCACCACCACCACCACCACCACACCATCATCATAATAGTCGTCGTCATCATCATCAACATCATCACCACTTTTCCTCCCGTGCCTTTTCCCCAGTGCAGAGTAGCGGACGAGAGCAAGCTCATAGCTCAGGCCCACTTCTCTGCCTTTCTGTAGATAAACTTTTTTTTTTCTCTCTCTTTTCACTTCGTTTTGTGTAACAGCTTAAAACTAACAGCTAAACGTACACCCGTCGGCATCCGACGGCTGCGAAACCTGCCGGCGTGTTGTAAAAAGCGCACCACGGCGCGTACAGAGCGGCGCATCGCTCCGGCGTGCGCGGTCGCGCCCTTTCCATCGTGCACGGCCGGGGCCGCCGGAGCGCGCCGCGCCGGGTAATCCGGCTGTCAGAGGGGATTACCAAACTGCGGGGTCGTCGCCAAGTATCGGGCTTCCTCGGGGCCAGCGTTAGCTTCCGTAATTGGCAAAATACCGGGGATTTGGCCCCTGGAATCGGTATCTAACAAGAGGAGGCCTCGCCGACGCCCGCTTTCCTCCGCGTTACGGCGCGCTCGCTCTCTGCCCGGCGGCAATTAGGTAAGCGCCGCGATCCCTTGTTAAAGTGATTGCTCCCGAGAACCGCTCTCGACACCGCCGCATCGCACTTGCCAGCGAGTGTCTCACTCTTTCGCGTGCTACCAGTGTAGATGTAATACGCCACCGGGCCGCCGTTCGAAGATCGTTGCCTATATATATGTGCATTCGTTCGCGTGCGCCGCAGCAGTGCTGGATTGGCGGCTGCGAGGGATCTACGCAAGCGTCAGTGCGCGTGCGCGTGGATATTTTCAATGTGTCCTGGATGAGCCGTCTGGAAGAGAAAGGTTTCGTTTTTAGAAAAGAACAAACAAAAGAAAACAAAACAGACAAATACAGAAGTGTGAAGAGGACTCAAAGAAAATCCCGCAGTGTTAGCCCTAAACAGCGACAGTTGGTATGAAGGCAGTGACGAAGACTGCAGCACGACCACAATGAGAGCGCACGACGTTTGATGTCGACGGCGGAGCGAAGGTTCACGCTTTTCGGACTCGGGATCGATTACCGAATCATGAGTGGAGACAAACGTAGTGTTCTTCTCTGGTGACTTGTGGCCATTGAGGCATTCGATCCCAAACGCGATGTTAGCTGAGACAGACACCAGAAAATTTTCTGAACTGCCGTTCCCAGCTGACGCACGGATTGGTGAAGGAATAGCTAGTTTAGGTTTATCGATGTACTCAGCAATTGAAACGTGATACTCGACCCGCTTGGCTGCCGGCGCTTTCTAGCGCCACCGGTGGGCGGTGGGGACATCGAGCTGCTACATTATAATATGCGGTGAATTTATGGCCTTTGTGACGAATTGTGAATGTCACTTGACCCTCCAGCAATCACCCCGTGCTCATCGGTGGCGAAGAAAGCGCCGGCCGCCAAGCGGGCCGGTTATCGCGTTTCAATCACTGAGCATGCCAGTGGTTTTTTGCCAACGTTCTCTGTACAATAAAGGCAGAGATAATACATGTAGATAATGTAGATAATGCAGTGTGAGTGAATGACGACATCTTCGGTTATAGGCACATACCGACGCATGTAATGTATCATGGCTGCCGCCTCAAACGACGACACGCAAAAGGCTTCTCCTCACGATGATCCTTCTTGCGGAGAAGATACCTTTCAAGCGAAAGTTAGGCTGGGGTTATTGTCGTTCAAATAAACGCCAAATACAGAAATGTCCTCATTGAACAACTGCTGAACCGATATGAATAAACTTTCTTATGATTTCAATGAAAGGGCAGGCTGTAGTGACCATCTCAACTAAACATTTTGCTTGTGTCTTTTAACACCTTCATTTATGTATGCCAATCCGAGCAACTCGTATATTGAAGAGAGCGAAGTTCTGTCTAAAGGAGTTCTCACAGCATTCGTAAGTTTTGGGGTCAGTTCTGCCACTGCACGAAATCTGAAATCTACGCTAGACTGCGAACAATTGAAATATATCCGAACTGAGTAATTCTGTACTGACCTTTATATCTGACGCATGTTCCTGCACGGTGCACCCACTCTACCGACGTCAACAAACGTCAAGTTAACGCTTATTAAGCCATGACTAACAGCGATACTTTTCCGTCGGTCTAATGTCGTGCACCACGAGATTACAAAGCCAGTGAAGCCTGCAACGCCACTGGCGACGCTTATTTTGTTTTTGTCTGTTAAAAAAATAATCCAGGTAAGACATTCGGCAAAATGAGAACAAGAGCTTGATGGCGCAACCCACCGCCCCGTTTCAAAGGGGACGCTCATAGCATCCATCCATCCATCCATCCAGCGTTGCGAGACGCCTAGTATATACCAGGGCGGTGTTCTTTCAGCCCAGCAGCAAATTTCTTGCGTGCTGCGTCGTGCCCACATGTAGCACCCGCTTCTACGTTCGTAGAACACCGTCCCAGGAATTGAAGTGCAACTCTAAAGCTTGCTATCGACGTCAATATTTCTGTATTTGGGTGAAGCTGCATATTTTTTTTCCCTCGAACGCCGAACTATTGGTGCTCCCCGTCAAAATTTCAGGCCGTGCAACGTTGTTATTTGCTACTTGAAAAGGCCTAATGACTACTACCGATGCGGGTTTTCGTTTTCATTGCCGATGTGCACAAATACGTGTGTCGGTGCTGAATGAAAAAAAAAAGTAAAACCGACAGTGAATTTAATCTATTAGATTTGGAACAGTTCTTTCTTCGTGGCGGATTTATGTTTTTTTTTTTGCCATGGCCGATTCCAACGACCAGAGGGCTTGGTCGATGGTTCGGGCAGCTGCTCCAATATGACTATGTATAATGACCTTCGCCATAAGTCTAACCGAGCGACCTTCACTTACACGCGTATGCGAATAAGCCTTATTCCATCGATGTCGCACCTGCGGTGGCGGTATCTGTAACAACAGTCAATAAAGACGAGTATAGGAGTCCGCATTCCTTCTTTAACGAATCGCCCTTAAAAGCAATGATATACTTCGTGGTACCGCGATAACCAGGTGCTGCGCGTTACACAATGTTATAGAATGAGTGCGCACCGTATTCGTCATTTGGCAGTCGACGATAGCGGCGACATTTGATTGTCGAGGGCGGGTTCGGCACACAATGGCGACATCTCTGTTCCATTGCTGGTAGAATCGGCACAAACGGACAGATTGTAACGAAACAGTCGTCGTCGGAGTAGCTTTGGCGGTGCGAACCCGTGGGGCGGCGAGTAAAGCAACATCTGCCCCGAGCGGAAGCTTCTGGTTACAAATTCGCTTTTGCCGAGTCGGAATGAGGGACGCCTTTCGTGTCCCAGCGAGCTTTTGTTTGCCCGTTCCTAGTGCGAATTGAGTTCGGGGAGGGATAAACTCGATAACGCTGTCAATCTTCATCTCTTGTTAACTCGAACCTTTTTCCTTCGCCCTTCGTGTACGGGCGCTTTGCTACTCCATGTGGGTAATGTCACCCGCGCACGCTACAAATGAATGTGACGCCCTCCCAGCGGTGTGCCTTTCTGCGAAGGAAAGTGCGCGATTGGATTGTGGATCTACGAGCCTGTCTGTAGGCGTGCCTGTGATTTGAAAGCTTGAAATGAAGGTAAGCGGCTTCGGGATACGGAACAGTGCATTTGTTCTCTAGAGGGACGCGTGCAAATGAGTACCTTTCGTAAATTTTGCGTTGCTTGTCGCTTCTAACACTTTCTGGGCGTTAAAATTGGCGTAAGTTTCTCGACAACTCTTCCTCTCTGCGCGTCTTGTAAAGTAGGCGTTGCTGACCAAACATAAATTTGTGAGGTGAAAACTACTTGCGTCAGCACGGCATGTTTATTCATGACGGTAACTGCATTTTGTTTATCTGTTCGTTTTCATTTTCTATACTGCTTTAATATATTACTTTGAGGTGTCGGGCAGAAAAATACTGAACAAAGTAATCTAAGTTAAACTATCCCCCCATCTACCCCTCCTTCCCTTTCGTGGAATTATTCCTTGTTCCGTCGTCATCGCGGAAAGAGGGATAACTGATGCATTTGCATGTACGTACTTGTTAGTGTGCATTTCTTTGCGTGTTCGTTCGTGTGCGTCAGTGAGCATCTGCATTTTTGATTCGGACCGGGAGGTTGCAGATGGTGAAGCTGCAGAGAGAGAGAGAGAGAGAGAGAGAGAGAGAGAGAGAGAGAGGACAAGAAAGGCAGGGAGGTCAACCAGACGAGCACCCGGTTTGCTACCCTACACAGGGGGTGGGGAAAGGGGAATAGAAAGAGGAAGAGAGAGAGAGAGAGTGAGCACTGAGTGCGTGTGGGAGGATGCGCAGGGACACTATAAACGGTCTTTTAAGCCGGTGCACTTCAAGGAGTGTACTTGTGCAGGAATCGCTTTTCGTGCCAGTGACGGGTAAGGCCACGGTCCGAGTATCTTCGACTCGGAGAACGGTCTTGAGTCCAATATGTATAAAGTTGTCATCAGAGGGAGGCGTTGTACGTCGTAGCGAGGGCAGGTACGCAATAGGTGCTCGACGGTTTCCTCGCACTTACAGGAGTCGCACATCGTGCACTCGGCCATTCCGATTCGATATGAGTAGGCGTTCGTGAATGCGACTCCCAGTCACAAGCGGCACGGCAAGGTTGTTTCGCCGCGAGAAAGGCTAGATGACAGTTGTAGCCGTAGCATGGAGTCTAGTTTATGCAATCGGCAATTGAAGGCACTTGAACTCCAGAAATCTTGCGACTTTTTGTCTGCAAGCAGGCGAAGTTCCCTGGCAACGTCCGGCCTCGCCAAATGTATTGGACGCGTTGGGGTGTCTTCGTGGGCAGACCGGGCGACCCTGTCAGCAAAGTTGTTGCCGACGATGCCACAGTGAGCAGGGATCCACTGAAAGATAATGTTGTGCCCTGTTCCCAGAGCATGATGGTGTACTTCTCTTATGTTGGATATCATCTGCCCGTAAGTTATGTGATGCGTAGCTAACAGTTCTAACGTTTTGGAAAGCGTATTCACTCGTAGTTCTGTTTCTTTATTGACACTTTTCTCCTTTCTTTTTTCATTTCATTCTTTCTCACTTATTTCGGTATGATCACTTAAGGCATAATCGCATTCCGGTGTTAGAATTTCGCAAACATTGGTGGTCACTTCACCTCATAAGATTTTGTGTGGCGGTGCATCTTGTACGGGATTAGCGACAGGTCTTGCACAAGTACTTAAAAATCATGAGCCATTCCACTCCGTGATGGTGGATGACCAGTGAAGATGTGTCGCACACGACAAAGAGTTCAAACACAATTTGGAACGAAGGTACGAACACATTCATTGTCTTGAACGGTGGTCATCGTGACGAAAGGTAGGCGCACTAATTTATTTTTATACATCCGCTGTTATTCCTGTTATAGATTCCTTACATATATATATATATATATATATATATATATATATATATATATATATATATATATATATATATGTATATATATATATATGTATATATATATATATATATATATATATATATATATATATATATATATATATATATATATATATATATATATATATATATATATATATATATATAAACTGTCATTCCCTCTGCCTTCGCAGAGGGAATGACAGTATCGGAACGCTAGCACGAGGAGCGGCATCGGAACCAGCTGCGGAAAACGGAAGTTTTTGCTTACACATATTTATTGACGGACACGAAAAATGCACGAAACTCTAGCCATGAACAGTTTCGCTGTAGTACAACTCCGCTGAGAAACTTCCCCCAACTTCAATGATAGCTTCACATCAGTAAGATGCTCTGTGCGGTGGTGCATCTTGCACAGGCTTCGTGACATGTCTTCAACAATAAAAACTTTGATTATTCTTTCAGTAAAGTTCATCTCTCTCGCTATCTCACGGATGTACAATAATATCTCTCCAGTGGGAAATTTCCGCCAACATCGATCATGGCTTCTCCTCAACAAGAGGCTCTGCGTGGCGATGCATCTTGTACATGATTCGTGACATGTCTCGCGCAAGTACTTTAATACCTCTCCGGTGGGAAACTTCCCCCAACTTCAGTGATGGCTTCACCTCAATAATATGTTCTGTGCTGTGGTGCATCTTGTACAGGCTTCGTGACGTGTTTTCAACCATACAAACTTCGATTATTCTTTCAATAAAGTTTACCTTCTCTCGCTCTTTCGCGTAAGTACATCAATATCTCTCCGGTGGGAAACTTGCACTAGCTTCAGTGATGGCTTCACTTTAATAAGTAGCTTTGTGCGGTGGTGCATCTTGTACAGGCTTCGTGACATGTCTCGCGCAAGTACTTTAATACCTCTCCCGTGGGAAACTTCCCCTAACTTCAGTGATGGCTTCGCCTCAGTAAGTGGTTTTGGGTGAGGGTGCAACTTGTACAGGCTTCGTTACAGGTCTCACACAAATACTTAATACCTCTCTGATGTCACTCTTCCTACTTCAATGATAGCTCCACCTCAACAGGAACTCTGTGTGGCGGTGCATCCTGCAAAATGCTCCGGAGCAGGCGCCGTGCAAGTAGTTATTTGAGATCACTTTAGAGCATCTCTGACGTTATGCCCCATTAATGATTATACTATCCAAGCACCGGCTTCACTCGAGCCCATCAGTGGTGCCTATGCGCATTTTTCTCCTAGTAAACGCGCGAATAGTACATGGTCAGTGCTAACGTTGCGTCGAAATTGTCTTTCTATGCTGGCAGACTCTGCATCGACGACATTAGGTTGTGTCATTCTCCAAATAGTACTTCTCCATGCATTAGACTAGGCGTGATAATTCATAAACAAGTGCATCTACAGGGGAGACATTTCACTCTTCAGTACACTTTCTTTTATTTCCTTGGGTTTCCACGCGGGATAATGTCATAAGGAAATTAAATGTAAGCATGTAGGCCCATATTGTGCAAGCACTGCAAAAGCGACTTATAAAGGGTCTTCTCGACCAGCCATCGTTCATAGACTTCAGATTGGGTGCTTCGGAACTTCACACCCCTAAATACACTTTCGCGGACTGTCTTTGTCTCAGGGCACGTCCAAAATAGGTGGCTGGCATCCGCTGCATACCGGACACACCTCTATCACGGAAGTCTATGGTCGCGGAGGTGGTCTGATAAGTTTATTCACTCTTGTAGTTGTTAGACTTAGTGAAGATGTATGATCATACCGCACTTTTTATGCCTTAAAAAATAAAATGGTGGGAGTAGCCAAAAGCGCTTTTCTACTAGACGTTTCAACTTATTTCACGAAGTAAACATACTGGAGCAGCCAATTTATTAGCAAGGAAATGCAAGTTATGTATGTAGGTGAGAAATAGAATAGTGATGAGATTATATATATATATACATATATATATATATATATATATATATATATATATATATATATATATATATATATATATATATATATATATATATATATATATATATATATATATATATATATATATATATATATACACGACTGTACGACTGTACTCTGACGAAGGCTGGTCCACCAGCCGAAAACGTTAAGTAAAAGAAGTCTTCCAAAAAGTTCGTCGTCTCGTTCCTGCGTATGCTACGTCGGGTCCTGCGTGCTGAACTTTGAAGAAAACCCCTATATATATATATATATATATATATATATATATATATATATATATATATATATATATATATATATATATATATATATATATATATATATATATATATATATATATATATATATATATATATAATGTGTGTGTGTGTGGAAGAGAGAGAGAACAAAAAAAGTAAAAGCAGGGAGCCTAACCATGTTGCACCTGGTTTGCTAAGGTAAGTGGAAAACTTTTGCGGGAGCCTCTTTTCTGAAATGAACTGAACCAGGCTGTTATGATGAGCAATGTCATCACGATGGTAAAACAATGATTGTTCTAATCAGCTTAACCCTGAATTTTCATCGTATTTCGGGTGTATCAAATGCAGCGCAGCGGAGGCTAGTTTGGCGTCGTATTCTCGTGGCATCAGGAAAATTCTTTATTGTGCTACAGAGGCTGTTGCAAATTAAATAGAGTGCAATACACTTTAACACGGTTCTCGTCCTGTCTGATTCATTACTTTGTCAACGAAAGGTTTGCTCCCACTCTATAAAAAAGACGGAATCCAGCGATTAAGCGTTTGTATAACATGAGTATATGAATATCATGGTACTGTTATTCCCTTAGGGTATTTGTGGTTGCGATGACTCCACAAATCTATATACATTTTACCGACATTTTTTTTTTCGGTTTCCCGTCGTGGCAATATCGCAATACCTATTATATGTCCGCAGGCGACGTCAGCGCTTACGCGCATCGGGGACGTTGCGTTGTCAAAAGACGCAACTGCGTTTCGAAGCATGCATCGTCTGTCGCCAATAACCGGCCGTAAGGATCCAATTCTCGGCGAGCGTGAGTGAACCATAACGAAAGAGGCATTTTGTCGTCGTCCGAGGCATGTCATCGCGGAGCCCTTTCACCGAAAATATGGACATAAAACTCATTCCCCTATACTAGCTCTGCCGCTTGAGAAGAGAAAGAAATAAAATAAGAAGAAACGTTCAAAACAAAATGATCCGCGCCACGTTAGGCTTAACAACCCAAAGCAAAACGCTCGCGCACCGCTCCCGACAGCATATTGTTCCGACGAGGCCGCCAGCTAGGGGAGAGCGGGGATGAAAACGGGGGAGCTAAAAAGCAATGAGGCGACAAACGCGCTACCCTGCCGTGCTCATGCGGATGAAGCGGGCGCCCCGAAACCGGGAGCATATTGAGCCGCCGCCAGATACGTGGCTGCTAAACCCAATAATAAAGTAATAACAGCGTCACAAATAGGCGCGATTACGGGCCCAACGCCGGGAACTCAATTTCCGACCCTATTAAGGGGCCGAAAGCGCCCCGGGACGACGCTCGGCCTGTGTCTGTCGCGCGTCGCGCAGTGAGTGGTTCGAGCCGACGACAAGCCTGCGTAGACGGCGAGCCGGGCGGCAGTCGCACCGCGGGCGAGACCTCGCGAGACCGCCGCTGGCGGACGCAAGAAAGAGAAGCAGCAGGTGATTGGCCAGCGGCCGCTGCAGGGACATCGAATAAAGAGGCGCTTACACCTCGGGCTCTGTGTATTTCGGGACGCGGGTACACACGCGATGAGATTCCCGCGTATACGGCTATGCCGCACCTTGGGGTTTGGGAATAGCGCGGGTTCGCTGTGCCCAGGACCTGTTTACGAGGTTTCGCTGCAGCCACGCGTTGCTGTCGGAATTGCGGTAGGGAAATCTAATCGCGCCGCTGGCCCGACAAGCTCGCGGTCGCGCTTCTCATCGCGACAGCTTTGTCGTTGTTTCCCTTGTGTACGAGCGCGCGTACGTCGCGTCCACGAACAGGGCTGCTTTAGCGGGCGAGGGTCGAATGTGACTCAACAGATTGCAATTGGGGTCCTCTAATGGGGAGCAAACGAAGTCTAAAGCACCCTCGCGCCCATGGGAAGGGGTGGTCGGAGAACGGTGAAGTGATCGAAAAAAAGAAGTCACTGGCCTGCGCTGCGCACTCACGGCAGTCGTATAGCGTAAGCTGGAGGCTTCATAGGGACTCCATTTTCGGTAGCATGCACAAGGGGGTCTTGTAGGCGAGGGTTCCTTACGCCGTTTCCACGAGAACCCCGTCGACGCCGAGCTGCGGCTTGCGCTGCTCTGCGCACAGCGGTCTGCTGAGCCTGACGTTGCAGCCGCGCGTAGCTCTACGACTCGCTTCTTCGGCAGCGACTCGTACCTTGCGATGAGGCGCCATAACGTGTACCGAATAGTAAACACAGGCATCGAGACTACGCGGCGCGCATGTCACATCCATTGACATGTGCCACGATGCGATGCAACTGCTGCATGTCGTGACACCTGGTGGAATACAACGCAACTGCAGTGCAAAGTTTCCACGTATCGACGCTACGTGGCGCCCATCTCACATCACGTGACAAGTGGCATGACATAATGCTTCCGCTGCTGATGATGATATAGTGGCATGTCTTCTGAAACGGGACGGTGAGAAATAGTCACCTAGCCAGCTTGATGGGTATGCTATGAATGTTTTTTTTATTCTAGTATTTTTGCATACACCTCCTTCTTTTATTTCTTCATCAAAACTTCTCCTTGTACCGCTAGCTATACAACTGCTACATGGTGTGCCACCTGGTGCAATAATATGCAACTGCAATGCAAAGTGTGCACGTATCGACGCTACACAGCGCGCATTTCATATATCGTGACTCCTCGCGCGATAGGACGCGTGTATATATGGCATGCTTCCGCAGCTGCTGGCAAGCGCTGGCGTGGCGCAGTGAGGAGAGTTCTGGGTCTTGGTTTGATCTATGGTGTACGATGCCAACCCACTTCGCAGGTGTTTAGTGGAGGCAAGACTTTAAGTACTTAAGTGTACCGCTCTCTCAATATCACAATAGTAATCCACACTGGTCAGCGGAAGTTGCAGAAGTACAACGTAAGGTTAACAGGTGGCAGGTGCGGCATTTGTCCATATTTAGTCAAGCTGAAGCTAGAAAAGTTCCTAGCAGCTCGACTTATGTATATCCTGTAGGTATTACATTTCTCGCGGCTTAGGTTTCAAGCTTTCCATCGTGTTTGCTACCTACATAAGGAGCTCACGTGTTGAGGCTATGCGACGTGATAAACTTTTTTTTTTTTGCCTCTTGAGAGTGGGGTCTCCCCCTAGTTAACGTTTTTGTTAAGCAACTTGTCTCCCGGTTAGTCATCTTTCGTGACGTAAACAGTACATTTCTAAGGGAGAAGTTACAATTTCGATTAATCAATTACCTTCCAGAAAAAGTTATGTCGTCTTCAGACAGAGTGCACCACGGTCTCCTCGGGGCTTCTTGAAGGTGGTCGTCGAATGATTGCATTTTCTTAAGGTTCCCTTTAGTATGTTTCCTGTTCTCCATTATCGTGCGCGTTATTTGGAATGTCATTACCTAGACGTACTTAGGGGCGTCCGTCGAATGATCATTCCTCCAGGGATCAAAACTTTTTAGGTTACATTCGGCAACCCTTCCTGTCCAAACTTGGCTAGAAAAAAGGGACTGTTTCGTGCCGTGGTCGACTAACTGCCGCTTGTGTCCACGTGCTGAAACGATTGATCACTACTTTGTAGAATGTAGGGATGCCGTGTTCTTCTGGGACATTCTCCAAAGAACACTTAATAAGATTTAGATAACACACCGTGCACAATTAGTTTCCTACCTTTTAAGGATTTCTGTCACCCACAATATGATATATTCATGGTACTTGGCCTACATAGCCTTTGGCGCAATAAAATGCGTGACAGGCACGCTCAACAACCGCGAAGCACTCGGTCGTTTTTTCAGGAATCTGTTGCCTACGTACATTCGTAGTGTATATGCTGCACAAGAAACAGTACCGGTGTAGATGCCTTCATTGGACGCTCGCACATGTTTGTCTGACTTATGAATGTGTTTTCAGTCGCCTTAAATTTCTGTAGCGCTTTGTATTTCTTATTTTGTTGAATAGTCTGCTCCCTATTTTCTTTTTTCTCTCATTCCTGCCGATAGCTGCGACGGACACCAGCGGCGGACACCATCGCTAACCGAACTGGCTATTGGAATGAGCCCGTAACACCTTACGCTGTAAGAAATAGAAAGGGTAAGAACAACGGTGCGCCTTCAACACATAGATTTTCATCGACTGCCACGAATGAAAGGACGACGCACTCAAAGTGACAGGAGAGGAACAACTTTGATCGCAAAACAGATAAATCGCCGTTTCATAGGAGCAGCAGGAACGAGGGCAATAAAGTCTCTATATGCGAGTCAGCTATCGCAAAAAAAAAGCAAGGAAAGAAACCAACAAGTTTCAGGGCGTTATATATAAACAAAGCTAACAAAAGTTAACAAACTCCGACCACCAGTAACGCTGCAAACAGGCGACAAACGGGGGAAGTTAGCCTTCATTTGGAGCCGCTTTCACGAGTCGCCGAGGTCGGCAATTCGCCAAATTGCTCAGTCTGCAGCCGCGTGCTTATTTACTTTTCCGCGCGACCCGGTATAAGCTCCGCGTGATGGCGCCGAAAAAGGAGATGGCGAAACGGGGAGGGGGTGAAGTGGCGGGGGCGCGGGGGTGCGGGGGGAGGACCTCGTCTGCAGAAAACCTGTTCTCTACGTTGGAAGAGAACACGCTATAGAGAGATAGATAGGTGTTTCCGCACTCATGTGCCGCTGCGTCTTGTCTTCTTCGCTCGCAGCACTCTTTCATCCCTTCCACGCGCCTTCCCTCGCTCTCCGATCGGAGCTCCTCGTAAGGTAGGTATATACGCGCTACGCACAAAAGCGAATCCGCTTAGATGAAGCACCCGCGAGCGACGCGTGGTGGAGCCGAGCTGAGACGAGGGCGACGATGTCGCGAGTCGACGGCTACGCGATAAGGGGAGGATAAAACTAACAACGAAAAATAGAGGGAGAAAAAGCGAGAGAGAGAGAGGGAGACAGAGGAGATGCGCTCGTTCGGAAAGGAATAAAGGAAACGAGACGAAGGAGCGCAAAAGAGGAGGAGTTCGAAGTCTCGCGCAAGCGCGCGACAGTCGTTGCTTTGATTTGGCGGTCATTCCGGGTAAAACTGCGAGTGAGATGAAATGAAGTCACTTCAGCGAGATAAGAAGAAGGGCCCCTCCCCACCTCGCTTCCCGAATTTGAATGTGTGATTGGGGCCGTTTTGAAGAATAGTCGAGAGAGGCGCGGAGTTTCGAGGAAAGACGGCTTCTCGCATCCGAAGCGGCGTGTTGAACGCTTATAATGAGCGCGCGGACGTGGCTCACTACGGAGCCGTTTGACGCTCGCGTTGTGCCAAGGAGTTGGATAATTTGGCGAATGACGTCGAAACGTGACTTGTGTGCAGGAAACGTGCGCTACGTGCGCTCATGTGGAAGCACTTGGTGCATATTGGTGACGAGCTATAGGCGCAGACGTGCCGAGTTATCTCTCAAAAAGAGGGAACCTGTACAGCATATGACTATTTACAGGCATCTAGTAGACTGCAGTGTCAGTAGACATCTAGCAGTATGGACCCTATCCTTTCGTCTATATAAATCACGAATTACGATCCACCGTAGGTAAATGTGTGGGATTTACATATTTTTATGTCAATGTTCTGAAGACCTAAACGAAAGCTTGTCAAGGTGGTGTAATTAATCTTTGTGTATTTTATAGTGAGTCGCCATGATTACAGAGTAATTAAATATGTTATTATTGTGCACTCTGTTATGCTACTTCTTTCGTAAACTGAATTGCATCACCTGCCCGAATTACGTCTACAGGTCAATTATTGGCTGCAAACATTACCAGAAAGCAAAGCAAAAAAAAAATACTTTGGCAAATACTATCGAAACTACTCACGTCAAACGTTCCGCCAAAGCCGGTAGTGCCTTCATAAAAGCGGTCGTCTGTATCAACAAATTTCAGTCGGATGTAAAAAAAAGAAAGAAAAAAAAGAATAGATAGATAGGTATAGACAGATATAGATAGACAGACAATCGCACTCGCTTTGTCTATTAATCATATACAAAGCGCTGTTAGTTATGGACATTTTGCTTAAATCCCTGCTTGCCAACTCTCGCCTTTAACAAAGCGTTAATTAACGCCAGTTGCGGATAACTTCCTTTTATCGGTGTCCCAAACAGCGCGCACGCATACCACAAAGCCGTGTCACAGCGGAGGGCGACTAAAATAATTCCAAAATCGAATGAACCCTAACAAGACGCGTTATGGATTTTTTTTTTTTCGTTGCACGCATGTCGCCAGTCGCTATCCGCAAGACAACAACGAACACGTTATGCACGCTGATAAAAAAGGAAGAAAGAAAAAAACAGAAGAGA
The DNA here is from genome assembly GCF_038994185.2 of Dermacentor albipictus. Taxonomy (NCBI): domain Eukaryota; kingdom Metazoa; phylum Arthropoda; class Arachnida; order Ixodida; family Ixodidae; genus Dermacentor; species Dermacentor albipictus. The sequence continues at coordinate 93,202,869 of NC_091824.1, read as the reverse complement.
GAGGGGTGTGTGGGGTGGCTGAAAGATGCTCGCTTGAGGTGCATAAAACGAATCGAGCTGCACGCAGCCAAAGCGCTCTCTCAATTTGTGCGGCTTAAATGAGGCACCGGGTAAGCCCGGCGCGGCTTCATTACCATATCATTACGAGGAGATTCACGGAGATTAGTGCGGTTCGACGGGCTAATTGCGCGCGCGCCCGAGATGCGAACCCCGGTTTGCGCATGCGCGTCAGCGTCTTGCAAGACGCGCGCATTCGCTCGAGTCGCGGAACGAGAGAGAGAGAGAGGGAGAGAGAGGGAGAGAGCTTGCAACGAGCGTCGATGTTTCCACGCGCCGGAACAAAGCCTCTCTCGAGAATGCCTCGCGGCAACGAACTTACACGAACAAGTGAGCGGTAATGACGCCGCTGCTCGCTGGCCTTCGCTTCGCCCGCGCCTTGGGAAGGCACCACCGCGTTCGCCCCGAGTGACCTGCCGATAATCAACGTCGTCGCGCGACATTCTTGGGCGCCCCAAGGAATATCGTTTAGACGTTCATCGCTTGCAATGCACCCTGGAGTCGAACCTCGCTGAACTTGTGTTCCGCTGTCGGTTAGCGAATACACGAATTGGAGCGAGAAATCGCTTCAATTTGTAACTCGGATTGCGAAGAGCAAATCGAGCGCTCTGGATTCTATTCGTTAATTTGCTTTCCTCTACGCTCTTTAATGCGATAGCATCTGCAGGCGTCGCAAGTTTAAAAAATCGGGGTAATCGCTGTGTCTGGCGTCACTGATGCTACGAGGAGCAATTACTTCGGTGTGGAAGCAAACGGTTGGGACAATTTCATTGATAGTACTGAATTTTGATAGTTTGATGGATGTGTATTGCTGCAAGATACTATACTGCATTTTTTTAAAGATATGTAGCATGATATTAATAAATGAACAAGGTTTGTCGTACTCATGTACGGGGCAGAAACCTGGAGGCTTACGAAAAGAGTTCTACTTAAATTGAGGACGACGCAACGAGCTATGGAAAGAAGAATGATGGGTGTAACGTTAAGGGATAAGAAAATAGCAGATTGGGTGAGGGAACAAACGCGGAGGTAATGACATCTTAGTTGAAATCAAGAAAAGGAAATGGACATGGACAGGACATGTATTGAGAAGGGAAGATAACCGATGGCCATTAAGGGTTACGGACTAGATTCCAAGGGAAGCGAAGCGTAGCAGGGGGCGGCGGAAAGTTAGGTGGGCGGATGAGATTAAGAAGTTTGCAGGAACGGCATGGCCACAATTAGTACATGACCGGGGTTGTTGGAGAAATATGGGAGAGGCCTTTGCCCTGCAGTGGGCGTAACCAGGCTGATAATGATGATGTTGAATGAAGGTTTGTCGGCCGTACGGTGCTCGTGAACAACAATATAGCTAATAGCGTATATAGTCCAGCACTAGGCGACTGAGCATTGGTAGTACTGAAATTTGATTGTTTGATTGATGTTTATTGGTACAAGATACCATACTGCATTTAAAAAAATATGTAACATGATATGATTAAATGGTTAAAGTTTGCCGACCGTACGGTGACCGTGAACAACAATATAGCTGATAGCAAGCACCAGGCGACTCAGCACGGTCGCGAACGTTCTGAACCGCTAAGAAAAAGTGCGCTTGTAAGGCAATTTATTCACTGTCTCAAACGTGTTTTGCAAAGCTTCAAACGGTAACAGGCTGCACTGGACAGCGCCTTCGTTGGCCTCCCTGTCATTCCCCCCCCCCCTTCTCTCTCTCTTCAAACGTTAACGAAGCGCTGTATATTTTCTAGCCCGCTGATTGCCTTATCAAGCAAAACCACCGAGCCCTTGTGGTCATCAATGCGCTTGCGTTGCGGCAGCGTCATCGCGTGAATTCTCTGACGCGTTTCTGTGACTAACCCGTCCATCGTACCTAATGAGAGTCACTACACGTCATAACCGGCTTTATAGCATATACGCTGCAGCAGCCCTCGTATGACGGACACTACGATGACGTAACAGAGCACAGCGTTTGGACCACGCAGCGTGACGTATGACATTTCGGGGCCTTTCACTTTCTTCTCTCAACCACATTGTTCTGCGTGCTGTCGAACGCGTTATATACGGCGGCCCCGATTATTCAACTTTCTCCTCCGTGGTTGTCCTGTCGATATGGTGTTGTGTAGTGGCAAACGAGATCGTGGCTTCGGTAAAGAAACAGGGGTGCCCTTACAAAACCTAGCTTAGACAGTATATTCATTGTCTATAATTGCTCTACAGGCTAATTATAGACTGCAGACAAACTCTCTCTGATCTCGCTCATAAAAAACAAAAAATTGGTCTACTATTGTCCACAGAAATTCAGACGACTTGTTTGCAGAAAGTCAGTGGATAGCAGTCGATAAAAGCACAAGACCTTAACTCCACCTGCTATATGTGTATACGTTCTATAGACTTTATTGCAATGCATCTTTCAATTTTATACAGACTGTCAAAATGCATTTTAGTGACGTCGGCCTCACATTTACGGGAGTAAAATTCAAAAACGCACATGTACTAAGCCATTTCCACGCAAGCCGTTTCCACGCTCTAAAGAAGCTAACTTGGTCTGATTTAATACTCATCTCTCGAGTATGGCGTCATAGCACACATTCAGCTATAGGGCGACAAAAACGATCAGGTGATGAATCGGTCGTTCAGCCAACTACCTTGGAACTAAGAAGTCCTGTGCGTACTGCCCGCAAGAGCTCCGCCTTCGCTGTTGTTGGTAATTAAAGAAAATCAAATGTGAAGGTAGGCCAGGGGAGCTGGCTATTAGCGCAATATTTTATTGACGCACGCGCATTGTAAGGTAAGGTAAGAATAACTTTATTTGGTCCTGAAGGTCAACCATAGGTTGACGCGGGCCGCTCCCACGTTGGGACTGTCAGGCCGAGCCCTTCAGCCACATCGCGGGCCTTCTGGGCTGCCCGTAATTGGTCAGAGAGTGATTCGCTGTGTAGCATTAGCCGCCACCATTCTTGTTCCTTGTCACGGTCTGTGAAGACTGCGGGGCACTGCCAAAGCATGTGGTCAAGAGTAATGATGCCATTGCACTTATTACAGTTGGTTTGAATTTCCCTCTCAGGATAGATCCTGTTAATAAAATATGGGCTTGGGTATGTTCTTGTCTGTAGCAAACGTAATGTGACCGCTTGGGCTCTGCAAAGCTTACCGTGTGGCAATGGGTATTCCCTTCTGCTTAAATAATAATGCATTGTAAACATTTCTTTTTCGATGACAACGTGACAATATACACAAGCTGAGATCAATGCAAGGTGTAATTGTGAAACCTTAAGCTGGAGGAAAGTAGTGTAGGTAGGTAGTAATAGTAAGGACGATAAGAAGGAACACATTTGAAAATATTTCTATTTAAAAAGAAAAGCCCATGAAGAGGTCTTAAATTAGAAAGAGAGCGCGCTGTTATGTGCATGTACTTGCTGTGATATACATGACACGGACGTTGCTGCTTCAGCTGCATCATCCAGCCAAACCGTGATTTCCGGGCATAGTCTCAGCAGCTGGAATTTCATGCACAATCCGGCCTCTGATTCCTCACTACAATACATCTTCGTGCCCTTTTGTGCGCTAGCTGTGACGACGAGATTGACGAAAGTTAGAGGCGAATGCACACGCACAAAGATAAAAGAAAATCCTCAAACTCAGAGGACTCGTTGATTTCAGCGATTCAGTAACTACAGGCAGCAGTCATACAGGTTTCTCCCAAACCACGTTCTTGCGCGTTTCGCCCCCTTCCTTTGCCAGATATATGATTTAAACGCATATGCATTGCATCAAGCGTAATTATTCGCTACTTCGCAACACAATTTTTGCCTATACGTTCTACAAGCAGTCTTCGCTTAACGCAGTTGCGCACATGAATAATTTCACAATAATGATTTTGATCATTCTGGACATTTGCCGATGTGGGAGGACGATTTATCGGCACCTGCTTGCTTGCGCAAGGAGGCCACGGCGTAGGTTTGGAGCACTCGGCTTCGAAAAGCATGATCAACTCCATCACACAGGATGTTTCCTTTAGCCGCACCAAATTTTTCAAAATTGCCTGCGGGCCGCGATAGCACATTTCTAATCCTTGATCTAAATTACTCAATAAGGCGGCCATTACTTCTACGAGAAATCAAAATACTTATTTAAATATTTAGCATAAGTGTGTTAATTAACTTTTCTTATTTATTAATAACATTGCGGCCACTACTTCAATCTACGAATTTTAGCCGGTGAGTTCACAAGGCGTGTTCATATGGAACGAATTCTCACTCCTGCACCACTTTCGAGATATCAATTTTCAAAGTGTCCACGAAATGCATTGGCGTTCCAGTTGATCTTGTGCTTCAATGAATAAAACAGCGTTCTCTTCAGAAAACTTATAAAACAGCGTTCTCTTTAAAAAATCAATGGCACGCCAGTGCATTTCGTCGGACACTTGAAAATTAATATATCTCGAAACTGGTGCAGTCCTGAGAATTCGTTCAAAGTGAGTGTCTTGCGAGCTCACCGGCTATAATTCATATTATGAAATAGCGGCCGCAATTTAATAATAAAAAAGATAATTAACGTAATTATGCTAAACGTTTATTAAATATTTAAAAATGTCAAACAGCTGCTGCTGCTGCGCTGCTCTCTTGCCGAAAAGCTGTCGCACAGAACAGCACTCATATAACGAATCGGCTTATATGTGACCACATTTGTACCGGCGCTGCAGATGTGCCCGTTGCCGGCTGTGTTCCCCATGGAATTACCGAGCGAAACAACAAAAGCTGCCGGAATATTCTCGGTACAACAAACACGTGCCTTTAAGCGCATAATTCCTTTATTAAAGCGACTTCTTTTCCGGGGTTTGTCGAGTTTGCAACTGTTGAGTTCTTGCCGAATCAAGAAGGCCGGTCCTGAAGAAAGTGCAATAGTAAACTGCGCTGATTCCCGCGATCCATGCTCTGATGAAAGATGAGCCGATCCCGGAGGCAGTGTATTCCGCGGTGGCGCGGATCTCGTGGGTCGCGTTTCCCACGTCTTGACTTGCCAGGCAGTCAATAAATCGCAAAACGCGTTGCAGGATGTAAACTGTTTTATAGCACTCAACTAACTGCTTCACGAAAGCTTACCTCGACATGAATTCCACTATGTGCGTTGAATCTGCGCAACTTTTTTTTATTTTATGTAACCTTCGCGCTGAAACATACCATGACAAATTAACAAAAGAGCGAACAAACGGAGCTCAAAACTTCTGTCCGCGTGGAGAAAAATTAAGAGGAAAGAAGTGGGAAGGGTTATCTGCATTCTAATTTTTGAGTGCACTTGTCGCGCAGTCTTTGGAACTACTTCGGAAGATGTACTCCGGGTGTTCGATCTCGCGATGTCTGTCTTCACACATTCCAGAAACGGACAAATGACGCAGTGTAAGCATCAGTAAACGTTTTAATCTAGCATTTTATTCAACTATACATTCTGTCGGACACACAAACATAATGATAACTATAAACAACGCGCACGTGGTTGTAAGAATAAAGGGACTGAGGGTGTCGACACTTTCTATTCTTTACGTTTTAGGTTGAGATACAATGATAGTTAGCTCCACAGGGGAAAAAAATATTGCCGGACTTCTTATCCTACACAGCGAAAGAGAGAGAGAGAGAGTGAAAGAAAAACACCATTAAGAGTCACAATTCAGAGCCATGCAACGGCAACAGAATGTTACCATGATGACACCTTTATTTACATTTTATCTTTGTCACATTTGTCGTTTGACGTCCAGCAATAACTCATGCACTAGACAATTAAGGTAATTGCACTGGTTATTTACAACAAACCATTTTGTTTGTAATGTACACTGTCCTTCGACATTATGAGAGAGACATTGCAGCCTGTACATGGATGTCTTCTTGCGGTTAAATGTGGCTTCACTCATGCGTGCCAAGCCAGTTGAATGATAAAAGCCCACAGAACCTTGCGGAGCATGAAAAACGTCCGTTAAGCCCACAAGTGTCGCTTCATGGCGTTGGTCTATCGACAAGTTTCGTATGATCCGATGTGTCATTATAAACACTCTACGTGTAGGCGTTGTCGATGGCCGTCGTCCGTACCGCACCAACACTGCGCCTCTGACCGAGCTGCGTACGCGCATCCAAGGATTCGCGTGAAACTTCGCAATGCGCATGCTCAGAGGCAGTGATTTTCGGTGCAGACAAGTTTATCACGGTGACGGTGGCAAAGAATGAGACACAACTGCGCAAATACTCCGACACGAGCCCAAATTATTTCACGTGCGGTAAGCATTTTTTTTGGCATTTATTTCGCATTTCACGACCGCGTCGCGTTCATTTCAATAACTTGTCGTCTCGGGCTACTCAATTTATGTTATCTCAATTGCCATTCGTTCGTGTCTCTATGAAGCCCAACTCATCATATTTAATACGCTGAATTGGAAACCTCGGAATGCTCTTTCATCGGGCCAAGTATACATGAAGTAGACCCACTCAAAGTTATTTTGACTCAAAAGGCTGATTTAGGCGTGGTAAACATGACGCGTAGAACCACAGTATCGTTATGGCATGCTGGGGCGAAGTTTCACTTGCAGATAGCTCGAAAAACCAATTACTAATTAATTGCTATATTAAAAAACTCTAACTCGACTAAAATATTATTGCTTTTGGTACGAATAGTGCGCTGTCCATGACCACAAACTACGATAATCAACGATTTGGGATTTTTACTGATGTGGAACCCCTGCTAAATTATACATTATTCAATTGCATTTCAGCAGAAAGTTTATTGAATGCAGCAAAAGTTACTAGTAATATTAAACAAATCTTTTATGACGAAATTTTTTCGGAGATGGTGTGTGAGCTTTCTGAGGTTAGGTATAGTCGCGTTAATCGTGCTTTTCAAAAGGGGTTCCTCATACGGAGAAAGAGCGTTGCGTTTCACATGGCTCCTTGCATGAAATACTTTGATGTGCAATGCCATTAAATGTACGTGTTGCTCCTTGTGATGTTTCCAGAAACAGTCGATTTAGGAAATATTTGATTGGGCTCGTGAGAAACGCTCAAGTTTCTTCGACACCATCGACATTTCACTTCGCATCAAACCCAGCGATGTGGCATTGCTAACGATTTGGACACAGGGAGGCTGATTTTCGAGGAATCGCCAGGCTCTAAGGCATTCTTAATTACATTACTTCATAGGCGACTGTGTGGTCAGTTTACTGTCTTTCATGGATCTTCGCGCTAAACAATGTTGAGGCAAGAAACGAAACAAAGATAAATCAAGGGGAATGTTCACAAAATGAGCAATGAATGTTTTCTGGAATCAATGTAAGCTGTCGCTAAGCCTGTTGTGCATACTCTGGGCGAAACATTGACTTTATTATTTCTTCAGTATTTTCCTTGTTTTTTTCTGTACATCCATACAATCATTCATCGCCCACTTTCGAGGATATCGGGGTGATGCGCGCTGATTGGCTTGGTAAAGTGGGGAGGATGCTTAATTGTTACTCTAGCCAGCCGACGAGCTCGGCTCCTAATGAGGCAACAGTTAGCGATACATTAGAGATAAATCCCAAATCATTTCATACTGGTAAATGATTTTTTCAGAACCACATGTTCATTAATTTGGCACGAGAAAGCTTATTACTCAAAAAAAATAAGAGTCAAAGTTACCTTTTCTTTTTTTCAAATTTCGCCCAGAAACCGATGTCAGCGTGACGTCACAGACTTCCGGTATGCTTTCCCGTAATCGTGCTTTTCTGGCGGAGTAAAAGTTTACCGAAACTTGCTAGGTCGTGTATTTCTTTTTATTTAAAGAACACAATGCAATTCTTTACCCAAAAACAATTGCCTGTATCCGAGAAGACTCTGTCAAAATTCATGACGTCACTAATGGTGTGGAAACTTCAGTTGGCGTCGTCACCAGTCAAGGTTCATCTTTATTGGCTTACCAGGCCTACTCTCAGGACAAAAGTGTTCGTTTTCCTTTAAAATGTTATGCGCGATATTCAACCGCATCTAAGCAGAAAGTCAACCTAGTGACAATATAATTTGTATATCTACTTTTATAAGAGAATTTCACTATTTCAGCAACGTAAATCACTAATCCAACTTAGCTCGCTATTCATCGGTAATGTTTCTTTGCTCCGGAAAGCGATCATTCGAGAACACGTCCCTCGCGAACCACCTATAGTGGCATCCGTCGACCCCTTCTCGAAACTGCGTTACTCGTCAAACATGGCGAGGCCACTGAACGTGAATCCTTCGGAAGCTCTGTACACAAGGCGCCACTTTCAACTTGAATCCGTGCTTGGTGTTGTTGTCACGGTCGCCGTGGCCAGTGCATATACGCCCATAGTATGTACACATCAGATGACTGCCAGCCGAGTGCAGCCGTCCTCTCTGCAGGAGTCGGCCGCCCTACCGCGGGGCGGCGCTGCCGTCTCCGACGACGTCTAGTTCGCCGTCCAGGTCCGACCCGCAGGAACCCGGGTTCGAGTCGTCCGTCAGCGTGTGCCTGGCCGCCGCCGTGGTTGACGAAGAGTCCTCGCCCACCTTGCGCATCTGCTTCTTGTGCTTCATGCGCCGGTTCTGGAACCACGTTTTAACCTGCGTCGAGAGAGAGAGAGAGAGAGAGAGAGAGAGAGAGAGAGAGAGAGAGAGAGATTAGCAGAAGCAGAGAGGTCGGCTCGAGCTATAGAATTTCTTCGACCAGCTGCTTTACACCGGGGAAAAGGGAATGGGGGCAAAACCTGCGTCGAACGCCACGCAAAGCGATACGAGTTCAGTGTATTGCTAAAACAAACAGCACGTGCGAACACTATGATGCAGAAAAAGAAGAAGAAAAAAGATAAGGGCATCAGCCCGGGCTTAACGTGCCGATAAAACGATTTGCCTTCGTGAAGGCCTCTTAGCGAAACGTTTGTTTCTCATTTCCGTGAGGAGGCAGTTTCATGTTTTGATGAAATACTGAGAGACTAATTGTTTTGGGTGTATGTATTCAATATATTGTGAGCTTTGACGCTCCAGAGCAACCCACCGGCTATGAGAGCCACCGTATTGGCGAGCTCCGGACGAATTTCGGTTCTTTAAATAACATACTACTGTGCCCGTATAACCTGGTACACACGAGCTTTCACATTCCGCTCCCATCTAACCGAACGCGTCCGCGGTTCTGACCCGCTCATTTGTTCAGTAGCTTTTGTTACGCAATATAGACGTAATATTTCTTGTTGTTATTGTTGACGCGAAACGTTCTTAAAATCGGTCAGAGGGGGTCGCTTGCTAAAACCGCACGCAACGATATAACATGACATTATTGCTTATGTCCGCGTTGGTATTGTTGGGCAGAGAAAAGAAGACATTACTCGTCCATACATTTCGCGCGTGCGCCGATGGTGGTGTTGTCGTGCCATGCATGACGCAGTCGGAGTCCAACTTTAAGCCTCGCGCGAGGCGTTGAGAGAGGCGTAGCTCGGCGGTGCGCGTCCAAGCAGGAACGGTTGGATTTTAGAGAGCTCACCGTGTCATAATAAGTATAATTTATCAGACTCAAAAACACTGCTCATCGGCAATGATAAGGCCTACACGCGTGCAATGTGGAGAAATTTCGCGCTTGCTCGGCTATATAGTCCCTCCGCGTTCGACGCGAATGGCACAGAAATGGCGTGAGGAGACTCGGACAGCGAGACAGCTATAGGTATATCCTACCACTTTGACTATAATGCGGAACGCGTGCGTCTTGATAGGAAGCGCAAGCGCAGGGGATTGAGGCAAGCTTATGAGCCGGAGCCAAGTACGAGGGCAACGGGCTCTAGCAACGCAGGCCTGTCTCGGACGCCACCATTAGGCCCGGCAGGTGGTCATTTTTTGACGCCTAGTGCCCAAACGTTCTCTGCAAAGTAAACGGGCCCGCTACAAATAGGGGGCGCACGAGCACAATTGCAAAACTAGACCGTGACACCCCACTATGTAACGTAGGTTAGGCATGTAAGCTTTGTAATGCATAAGTAGATTTCACTTGTGTATTTTGTTACGTCACTGTGTGTATCTGGTTAGGTCATTGCGTATATTTGGTTAAGTCATCACTTGTGTATTTGGTTACGTCTGCAGAATGCACACGACATTTCACGTACTCGATCCAATGCGGCTGTGTCCCTGATACAGCCTATACACCCGATTTTCGCATTTGCTGTCAATGTGTGACGCATGTACTGCGCTTCCTGCATGAGCCGAATTAACCTGCAGTATTTTCACATGTTGGGCACTGGCACCCTAACTTCGACACTTCGGATCGCGACTTTTGTCGTTGGCTGCCTTTCTTGCATTTGAGTGCACGTAAAGTATACTGCATAGCGCTGCGTATAGCGTTGTTTATTTTAGAACGAGAAGAGAGGGGGCTAACCGAGAGGGCCGATTCATATCATGAGAAGCCAATAAACAGACTCTAAGGAAAACGCAGGGGAAATTACTTGTACTTACTAATTGAATTAAAGAAACGATAAATTAATTACAATGAAAGTGAATGAAAAAGCAACTTGCCGCAGGTGAGGAACGATCGCACGTCTTCGCATTACGCTCTATCATTTGGAAGAGCGTCGCACGTGCAATGCGATGACGTGGGATCGTTCCCCACCTGTGACAAGTTGCTTTTTCATCCACTTTCATTGCCATTAATTCATCGTTTCCTTAATTCAATTATTAAGTACAAGTAATTTCCCCTATGTTTTCCTTGGTGTCTCTGTTTCTCAGCTTCTCACGTTGTATATTTTAGTGACATAGCCCGCCAGTACAAATAATTCAGGAGTAGCATGAAGAAAAACGCAGTATTTACTCTCGTTCTTGTAACTATATCTCGCCATTTTCCTCTCCGAACTCCTTCCTCAAGGCACGCGCCAAGCCTAACGCTCTCCTTAAGAGACAGGTGACGATAAGGTCCGCGGTGCCCCTCTAATCACGCCGGTCGGGTGAAAGTTCTTTTGGGACGTGGCGCGGACAAAACGACTGAATTGCGACTAATGACGCCATCGATTTGAAAACTCATTGACAGCCGGACGACCGCCGTTCGGGTTTAAAAAAAGACCGAAAGAAAAGTGAAACAGAAAGAAAGAGCACCGAGGTTAAACATCGTTCACTAAATGGCGCTGCGCACGTCGCGATGCTGTCTCTCCCCCTCCCCTCCCCCTTGCTCCCGTTAAACCCCTCCGTCCTTCTCCCGCACCACAGCGATGTGGGGAAGAGGCGCCCGCTGTTGCCTGCAGGCACAATTTGCAGAGCCGAAGCTCGTTCGGACCTCCAGCGGCGCTCGGACGCAGCCTTTCCACTGCAATCGGAGCAGAAGAGTAACGACAAAAGAGGGAAAGGTGTGCGAGGTACGAACTCGAAAACGAGGCAAGCGCAGAGAGCGCGTTGCAGCGTCGAGCGCGCTGCGCCCGCGGCCGAGCCAGCTACGGCGCTCGTCGAGGACAAAAGCGATTTCGTGATCGAGACAATGGGCAGCGATGTTACTCATTGTATCGCTCCTCCCGCACAAGGACGCGCACACGCAAGAGGACGCGAGCGGCGATGGAGATCTCTCTGCTTTTGTACGCGGCTGTGCCCCTCGCCGCGCCGCTGTCCTCGTCTTCGGCCCCAGAGGCACGTTCGGGGCGCTTGGTCGAGTGCGCCGCTTGTTTCCTCTGCTTGCCTTTGCCTGCAGCGTCCTGGGTTTTATGCGCCGCTTTCGCTGTTTGATTTGTAGAGGATGTGGGCTCTGATAGGAGAACAGGAGAGTGTACACGTAGCTGGTACGACGTGAGCGATGGCACTCAGGTCTTTGGGCGTTGTCGAGTGGTATAGACGTACAGTGAATGCTATTCTGTTTTTTTTTTTTTTGATAACGGGGCATGTTTATAAGACTGTTTCCAGTTGCAATATTCCATGCCTTACGAAACGTGCTTTTAAACAACAGCTCAAAGGAGCTGTCGCGCACTTTTTGCCGCTGTTTTACGAGATAAAACCAACTGGAGACGCTGAAGCTCGTGAATTGCTGAAGCGGCGATTACCCCAACACTGGTCGTCAGTAATTATTCCTCGCTAGAAGTAACCTGTCGTCGTGAGGTGTTGAACAAAGATGCGGTGTTGCTAGAGGAATGTTCAGGGATGTGGCATCAGAAATATATACGGTACGTGCGCTGATGTGTGAGGGTCTTCAAAGCGGCGCTGTACGGATGACGAGCCACGCAGTGGGAAGTAGCGCATATCACGAATGACGAAAGAAATGCCCATGCTTATATGGCTGACGTGTTTCGCACAAGGTCCATGGAGGTTATATAGTCCGTGGACCTACTGAAAAACTGTATGCTACGATCACTCCATACAAAAGGTCGAGGAAGGTTTTCCGATGTTATTAAATTTGCGCAAAGATGACATCTCTGCTGTTATAGATACCACTTAAAATAAATATTGGTTTAAATGGGTTCTGATGTACTGAAAGCCACTTTGAAGGCCACACAGACGTCAAAGGATGACTGTGGCAAAAAAGTTGCGCGTGATTTCGCTGCCCAGAAGTATTGGCTCTGTCTATGAATGGCGTCACGCCTCTACCCACAATAACTGCATGTGGAATGGCATGTGTGGAACTAAATTAAGCACGTCAGATCTCTCAGTATAAAGCCATACTAAAGAATGTTGAGTTAAGCAGTGTTAGTAAATTACGCTTGTGAGAGAGAGAGAGAGAGCAAATGATAAATGACAGGTAGGGAGGTCAACCAGGACTGAGCCCGGTTGGCTACCCTACACTGGGGAAAGGGAAAAGGTGACGGAAAGATTCAAAGAAGAGAAAGTCCACTGGGGATGTCGTTCGGTCACTCAGTCCGGATCATCGACCCTGACTCAATCCTGTAGCTTTCAAATATCGCAGCAGCGCTTTTGAGGCGTTTTGTAGCTGCGATATGCGAGGTCCCAAGATCTTGTTCAAGGTGAACAGTTTTCTATCTAACTGGTTAAGAGCTGTGCAGAGATCTTGTTTTTCATTTTCAAAAGATGGGTAGTGGCACCTCGGAGGGCAACAAGCTCCGGTCGATGTTGTCACGTGAGAAATCTTGTCTCGGATGCTTAGTGATCGCGATGGTATAACCAATGCACCGGTGGAGTTGGTCTGGGTGGAAGAGACATCCGTATATATGTGGACTCGGCCAAAGTAGAAAGTGTGCGAACAATCCAGAGCTGCTTGCTTCAAGGCCAAGGTAGGCAGGTCGGTCTTCTTTCTTATCCCTGGAACCGTAAGACGCACTTGAGGTTGTTTTAAACACCACAAAGCTGAGGTTGAACGTACTGAGGATGCGAAGCCCGATAGGCAGGAACGATGGCTGCTGACCTCGTTGGAGAAGGACGCCTTTGGCCGTCGTTCTGGCAGGCAAGCAAGAGAGCTTAATTGCATCCTGGAAACATGACGAACATGGGCCCTAAGCGTGTCGGTGCTAATGTAACTCGTGATCGGATGGTCTTGAGCCATTATTATGGTTCCTGCTGTTGAGGCGCTCCGCGGAAGGCCTAGGCAAACACGTGGTGCCTGTGCTTGCACGCTCTGAAGTTCTCGAAGATTTGACTTGCATGTTTTAGCAAGCACGGGAGAGCTATAGCGTAGGAATCCGATAAAAAGTGCTCGATATAACTGCATGGAGCCCACTGACGATCCCCATGTTTTGCCGGCGATGAACTTGAAGACGTGAACAACAGTTGTGAGCCTCTGCTTCAAGTGGGCAACCTGAGGGCTCCAAGAGAGATCCCGGTCAACAATGACAAATACCAAAACGCTGACGTCGTAGGTTAGGAAAGATAAAAAAAAGCAGTTTTCACTCGGAAGGCGAATCATTTACAGTGACAGCAAAGTATTGGACATCTACACGAAGTAAGATTCGTTTATAATTAAGTTAACCGTGAATGGTGTCACGCGCGCACAGGCAGACATGAACAGATCTCACTGGACGACCACGAACACTCGCTGTCAGAACGTTGGCGTTGTGAAGAGCCCTGGCCGCGAGGAGCGATCGATTCGTGCTGCCTCTCGCTTCACCGCACCTCCGAAATTTTAGATTACGAAACCTCCAACACTATGGGTGCTCAGGAAGACAGTGCACATGAAGCCACCAGCTGTGTCGACACGCCCGGTCTTCGCAGCCAACGCAGATTATATCTCCAAGATAGGGCGCAGCCATGGCTGGGCCAAAGGAGATGACGTACGTTAACCTGCTTGACCCTGCCCCCCCCCCCCTCCCCCACTGACACACACACAAACGCCCTCTAGCGTACGCTAAATAACGTTGCCATGCGCTCACATCCCCCTACCCTTCCGTGCGCTTCATCACGTGACCTGGAATATTGGGTGCACGGGAAGACAGCGCACATCGAGCCACCATCTTTTTCAGCTCACTCTCGCAGCCAAGCGTACGGCGCGCGTGGCGCTATCTTATCGCACTTGGACTTTATACGGAACGTCACGTCAATGGGAAAAATTCGCCTGGAGTATCCATATAATTGCTTTGGCAATAAAACGAAAGGAAATTTCACCCTGCAGTTACCACGCCATGCTCGCTGTGATGTCATGAAATGTGACAGCGTCTATTCGTGCGTAAGTTTTTTAATCGGTAAATAAGAACTATACATTGTGTTCCAAGGGAGCTAAGGATTCAACTTATCAAGTATCGAGAAATGTTCTTGCATACCTAGAGCCTATTCAGTAGAAAACACATAAACACCTTGAAGTATATGACGCTGACGTTAGGCGCTGAGATTTCGAATTCGGAAAATAAACGTCTGACTTTAATTTTTCTCTCTGTAGTGATAAGCCCTCCTTCGCCAAATGAACTAAAATAGAGCTTTTAAAGAATGCCATGCTAAGTAGATTTAGTGTCGCCTTTTAGTGAACTTTAGTGAACGCCGCCATTATTAGGTGTATACAAAGAGGCTGCCAAAGTGATGACGCGAAAGTAAACGCACATAATCTATGCGTAAATTTATTTATTTTCATTTATTTACATGATGCTACAGGCCTTTTTGGTCCAAGCGGGAAGGGCAACTTCAAAGAAGGAATACAGTACAAATGTATCCGGTTTCAAAACGACAATAGCAACATAAATTAGGTCACTGCCATTACAACAAAACAATTAGGTCACTGCCATTACACGATTTCCTGTTAAAAGTTAACCACACCTGATTTTATGTATTTTCTTGTTCTTACAGTGTATTTACTCATTCTCGTTTTTGTACTGATTCTCAGTGTTGCTGCTATTTTGAGTTTCATTTGTGTCATCTGCCTTATTTCTTGTGAATTTTAATGTTATTGTTTACTTGGTTTCTTGTATGAATTTTTTTTTGTCTAACCCACTCCTGCGATAGCCCCATATAGGGGCTGCAGTATGTACAAATAAATAACTACAAATAAATAAATAAATCACTTACCTGTGTTTCGGACAGGCTGAGCGCGGTGGCCAACTCGAGGCGCTCCGGAGTGGACAGGTACCGCTGCGCCTCGAAGCGCTTTTCGAGTCCGTGCAGCTGTTGGTCGCTGAACACGGTGCGCGCCTTGCGACGCCGGCAGGGCCGTGAACCGGGCTCGCAGCCACCCGGGCCCCCGAACAGGCCCGGGAACGCCAGCCCTGCGCATGATGACGTCGACACTTGACGTAGTAGTTCTGCGGAAATCCGCAAGGTGGAGAGAAGTAATGAATAAAGGGAAAATCAGCCATCCACCCATTCGTAGCAGTTGCTATAAAGGAAACCCATACGGGTTCCTCGAAAGAAAAGCCTCATAGTTGAAGAAAAATTCGTCTTGCCTTTGCTTCGTGTTGTCGACAAATTCGACTTCGCCCTGCCATCTACTAGCCGCCTGGTTAGCTCAGATGGTAGAGCGGCTGCCCCGGAAAGGCGGTGGTCCCGGGTTCGAGTCCCGGACCAGGACGAATTTTTCTTCAACTATGAGGCTTTTCTTTCGAGGAAACCGTATGGGTTTCCTTTGTAGCAATTGCTACGAATGGGTGGATGTCTGATTTTCCCTTTATTCACATCTACGCTTGCTCGTATGTGCCTTCTCTAGTACAGGGCATTGGGCCTGCATGGCCCCGTGGTCACCCACTTAAGTGACCGGGAGAAAACTTTAAGATGGTGAACGGCAAGATCATGCAGCATGGCTTTCCAGCATAAAAGGCGAGTGTTCGTGAGAGCTTTTACATCGTGGCCTGCTCATCGGTGTCGTGAACAAGTGTGTGCACTATTCCATGCATGCAGTGCAATTGACCACCATAATCGAAGGTCACTTCGCTCGCTGCTGTTGTCACGCTTGCTCACACTAGCGTTTTGACAGCGAGTGTCCGCGCTCATCGAGTGTGATCTGTTAATGTTTGCTTATGCGCGCGTGACACCATGCTTGTTAATTCAGTCAGTAAGCGAATGTTTACAAGCTTATACGGTCGATAAAGCTACTGCCCTTACTTGTTACAGCTGCCCGCTAATTTGGTATCGCAATCGATGCTTCGCCTTTCGGGCGAAGCTGCTATACCTTTTCTTTCTAATCCCCAATGCTGTCTTCTTCCTGTCTGATAACGTTATGCTCGTCACTTTTCATGATGCTGATGATGGTCGTTGCTGGTCTCGGCGGATGAAAGAGAGGCGCGGTGTGCGAACAGAAGCTCTGACGAGGGCCGGCGGCAATCGGTCGAAGAATGTAGCGGGAGCAGCCTACACACTATAGGGGGCGCCCGCCTGAAGCAGAAGCGTATAGAGTCGCAGTGGCGCCATTCATTAGCTCGGCGCGCGTGTGCCCTGGGACGACGACGACGCAGCAAGGGGCAAGAAAGCGACCGTCGCATTGGGGAGATTCGGGGAAGAGGACGGGGCGGTCGGACTCGGTAATTAGACGCTTCTTAGCCCGTTCCCCTTAATGACATCACGAGCGCCGCCGCGGAAAGCCGTTGCCGCTATTTGTGTTGCCGGCGCTCCCGTTTACGCCGCGATGCCTTCGAAAAAAAGAGAGAGAAAAAACGCGCACGCGCTAGCGAAAGAGGCCTAGATCCTCCGGGCGTAACGTACAGACGGGCCTCGCGGGAGCTTCCGCGTTTGCACCCGCCGCGCCAAGTCGTCGTGTGTGTGTGGCAGCTTCCTGATCGAACAGGGTTCCAGTTCCGCGCACTAAACGCCGTGGTATTTGGAACGCGTATGGGCAACGAATGCTATAGGCGCTGAGTGATTCATATATAGCTAAAGTAACTCCGATAGGGCGATCCGAGCGAGTACGCTGCTTGGACGCATGCACTGTAAAATAATTTACACCTTTAAATGTGAAAAAGGGTGTAAATGTGTCTATAACTCACACCCTTCGGGTGTCCGTTTTATAAATGACACCATAAGGGTGTCAGTTATAAACACATTTACACGCTTTTTCACTTTTAAGGGTGTAAATTATTTTACAGTGCAGGGACCGCATTATCGATCCCTCTTGGACTTCATTAAGTCAGCAAATCTTTTTTCATTCATTTAATCATCCTTATTCACCCCCATCCCATACCCCTGTATGCCCTGAGGCATTTACCCTCGCATTATAAAGAAAAAAAAACTCCGGTAGGGGAAAAAAATTGTCGACCAACCGAGAGCAGCAAAGAAAGTGTCGCGTTAGAGAAAAGTTAATTAAAATTAAATTATGGGGTTGTACGTGCCAAAACCACTTTCTGATTATGAGGCGCGCCGTATAGTGGAGGACTTCGGAAATTTCGATCACCTGGGGTTCTTTAACGTGCACCTAGATCTAAGCACCACGGGTGTTTTCGCATTTCACCCCCATCGAAATGCGGCCGCCATGGCCGGGATTAGATCCCGCGACCTCGCGCTCAGCAGCCCAACACCATAGCCACTGAGCAACCACGGCGGGTGTACGTCCTGGTTCGGGGATTCCGAAACCAATTCCTTTGAAGGGTAGTCGCTCTACCGCCCGAGCTAATCAGGGGCTATTGGATCGAAGATGGAGGCCGAATTAATCGCCAGAAAAAAAATGTTTCCAGCAGGAACACTTACGGACAGCAGAGGTGAACGTCACACCAGCGATATGTGCCGTTTCCCTTCTGTTCGTGTCAGTGTTTGCTGCTGGAAACCTTTTCTTGCATTGTGCGTCATCTATCAGCCCGGGCGAATACTGTTCTCGAAATAGTCGACAACTGAAGCGCAGGGGCAATGAATGCGGGTTCGATCCCTGGATCAGGACAATTTTTCTTCAACTGCGAAGCTTTCTTCCTGAGAACACCGTATCGGGTTTTCTTTGGAGATCTTGCTCTACTCCTCGAGTGAACGACACTTTTCTCTTTCATTAAACTTCCTCTTAATCCTTGCAGATTTCCGCAGACCCGATTTCCCACTAAAGCAACTCTGTATAGGCTTAATATTTGTTAACGATGCGATATCGAATTGGCTGAATGTATGGGACCGCCGCTTCATGCAATAAACCCATGCATTTGTCAGGTTATTCGTTCCTGATATAGTGTTTCCTTCATTAGCATCCTTTGTCGTTAATGTATACATTAAAAATTGCAACGGTATAGACTATTTCTTTATTAATTTTTTTTTCATGGCGTTTACTCGTGGTCACATATCACGCCGACAAGTGGCCGGTGTGGCAGGTGTAGGTGTGCTCATTTCACAGTTATAAGTTTCTTCACGCATGCTTGCTAGTTTTTTTTTCTTTTTTTTTGCTTGCTTGCTTCTCTCGACATTTACTACTTCGAAGAAGAAGAAGAAACTTTAGTAAAGAATAGTCGAAGAAAACGGGTAATTGGCAGAGCATGCAGTGCATTTAGTCAAACATTTTGCGTGGGTATTATTGAAAACTGTTGGTGGTCGATTTCAAGCAAATAGATATACTTCACACTCTGACTGGCTTCGATTTGCTATTATAATGACCAATTAATCGATCCATCTGGGACCGCCGCTGCTGCGGTGTTCCTGAAAAAAAAAAAAGATTGATTTTTAATCTGTGCATGCATGCTGCGCTAAGCTTAATGATAACTGCGTTTTCCCGCGTATATATCATCCGGTATATATTTTAGATATGCCGGATGATATATGTGTGTATATATATATATATATATATATATATATATATATATATATATATATATATATATATATATATATATATATATATATATATATATATATATATATATATATATATATATATATATATATATATATATATATATATATATTACGACTGTCCATGGACCGTCGCAAGATATGCGTGTGCGTGCGTGTGTGTGTGTGTGCGTGCGTGCGTGCGTGCGTGCGCGCGCTTCTCTATCCTGCGATATCTGTGCTCGTATTTTTGCCCAAGAGCGCCATCCGCAATCATTTATGTCAAACGTATTCATACACAACATCCAACATCATATTTATGCATGAAATTCTTGTAGCTGGCGTCAATCAGGTTTCAGCCAAGTATATTGCAGGGGCTTGCGATTTCCCGCATATATAGTCTCCACAATATCGTATGCACTTATATCGCGGAGTCTCAAACAACATGGCGAAGCCTTGTCGATCTTGCTTAGCACCTTGTATGACCGTGCTCGTTCAAACGCAATTTAAAGCTGAGTGACTTCCTCACCACCTTACCAGTGCTCAGTATACCGGCAATCGAAACCTGCACGTCCCACTGACTCTGACTCTGATTCCGCTTCTGTAAAGACATATTAGTTTCCCCTATGGCTGTATTTCGACTTCCTCTTACTCTGCAATTATGCATGTACACTTTTTTGACATAATTTGCACAACCGTATCCACTCTGTTGCTGTTATGTAGTTATTTGTTTACATTTGGCGTAAATATCTGACATTTAGTTTCTCCTCTAAGTGTATTGCGATTTCTTCCTTTTTTTTTCTTATTGCTATGCTATAGTTCTGTATTCTCTCGTATGTATTCAACTGTGTACCATTATTTGGGCAACTGGCTCTTTAAAAAAATACCGAACTGTAGCGTATATCTTTACACTACCTTCTTTTTCTTTTTTTTTGGGGGGGGGGGATGGTTGTTGTGGACAAACGTGGCGACTGCGTAAATATTAACATTGGAGTAGGTCATAATCATCACACACTGCATACTTTTATTTAAAAAAAAACTGTGGGCTTAGTGTTACCCGTAGCAGTTTTATCATTGATTACGAGTCGTGTAGCATCGTTGTCCTCCTCGCCTTTTGAGGATGGGAGCGAGATTGCGTGCTGCTCTGGCACGCTCGACTAAACCACGAATCAGCCTGTGCTCGGTTCGAACCAGAAGCGCGCCGAACAAGCGAGAGGGCAAATAGCAACGACGGGTGTACAAGCTTGAGTCACCGACGCCTCGTTCGGCCGGTGAAATGTTCGAATCAAACTTAGCCATGAGGAGTGAAAATTGGTTTCGAATAACGGATTGAATTTACGCCATGTCAGAAGGCCTGGCTGTCCCAACGTGGGAGCGGCCCGCAGCGCGCTGAGTCGCGTACCTCAGGACCTTATTAAAGTTTCGCATCCATCCATCCATCCAACCTCCGAAGAAATGCGAAGCGATGGTGCATACATACATACATACATACATACATACATACATACATACATACATACATACATACATACATACATACATACATACATACATACATACATACATACATACATACATACATACATACATACATACATACATACATACATACATACATACATACATACATACATACATACATACATACATACATACATACATACATACATACATACATAGTTTTCGGAGCGCACGGGCAGATACGAACAATTCAGGAGCGTGGCAAAATACAGCGGCCGCGTGGAATCGGAATCGAATTCCGCAGTTTGTCGGCGTAATTACCGCGATGTGATTATGAGGCACGCCGTATAGTGGCCGGCTCGGGAATAAATTTGGACCACCTGGGGATTTTTAACGTGCAGGGCGCACAAGCGCTCTTGAATTCCGCTCCCATCAGGTCGTAGGCACGCGCCGCGGTGGGGATCGAACCCCTTACCTCGAGATCAGCAGCGCACCGCCATAGCCACTGGGCTATATATACCACGGCGGGTCTGCGGCGTCAAATAATCACGATTAAGGTTACTCGGCCACAAATGCTTCGGCACTCCTGCTACCACTGTGACGGATGCTGCGCTGAGTCAATTGAGAAGCTTTTTTCCGGAAGGGCGCCGCACTGTATGCGGCAGCTCACATTTTTGCACAACTGCTTAATCTAGCACCATTATAGTTAACACTGCTCGTTAATTATGCTTGTTTGAGGTGCCTTACGGCACCAAGTAAGTCAGTGTAAATTTGCACATTTTCCTAAAGCTGTGACGAAGGGTACTAGTGGTGATGGTCTGTAAACCAAGTGCCGATCTTACGTTATATATACTGTACGATATGTGGTATACAAATCAACCTCCTTTTTCTCCATGTTGTCATGTTGTCCCGTGTATACTATACGTATTTCGCATGTATGCCTGTCCCATGTATCGCGGCAATTGTTTCGAGATACGCGACGTCAAAATTGAGGTAAGAAAACTGTTCTTCCACTTACTTTCATTTTCTAACGAAATGCCTTTTCATGTATAGACGCCCAAAACATCTGGAACGCTAATGCATTTTGTCGCACAACTGGGGAATGAATATCCAGAAGCTGTAGTTATCCTCAGAATCTGAGCTCACCTGCTACAGATCGCAAGTTGCAATAAGTGCCCTTAATTGATTATTTTTGCATTAATTAGTGCAAGTTTGCTAATTTGTCGAATATGCATTTGAACTTCTCGTGCACGTAATGTCTGCCTCTTCGAGTAATTCATCTCAAGGACTGGAATTGTGTTACCTGCCACAGGCGATCTTCAGAAGCACTTCATGGTAAAAAGAAAAACGGAATATTTGAAAACTGGCGCTTTCTTTTGAAAATTTACCTGGCCCTTGCGCCGTAAAACACCACACATCATCATTCTTTTGAAAATTTCTTCAGAATGAAAAAAGTTTTTGATTGCTCTTTTTGTGCGACGTGATTCACATATACTTACGGGTTAAAATATTCATTGCTTGATAACGCTCATTATGACAAAAAAAAGAAACAGTAACAATAAAAGTTAAAATCATAGTTACGACGTTTAACATTCCTATGTAACTTGTTCTAGTACTTAAACGAGAAGAAAGGGGGGGCCGATTTTTATTAGCCATATCATGAGAAGCCAACAAACACTGACACCAAAGACAACATAGGGTAAATTACTTGTGCTTAAAAAATGAAATAAAGAAACGATAAATTCATGGAAATTAAAGTGGATGAAAAAACAACTTGCCGCAGGTGGAAACCGAACCTACAACCTCCGCATTTCGCGTTTTTGTTCGCATTTCGCATTTCAAATTTTTTTTCTAGTACTTGAATTGCAAGCCATGCACTATGCTGTCGAGCCCATCCGTATTGTGCACTAGATCATAACATGTGCACATTTACATTGGCTCCCTTAGTGCAGTGAAGCACCTCAAACAAGTTACGAAAACACCACAGACCTGTCAAGAAATCCGCGAACTCTACAACCACATGGCAGAACAACTGGCTCCATCACTTGCCTCATCTGATACGCCTTTATCCCTTTCGTCGGATCTTCGCGCTCTCAACCCAACACTGAAATCTAATCTCCGACGGAACACAGGCGCCTTCATTCCCCCCTGTCTGTGTGCTTCCTTCCCTGTAACCTTACCCGTGGGCGCAGAAAGTATCTCTTTGGAAGCTTCGGGCTGGAGATGACGCTTATACGCCCTCCGTTACCTGGGCTTTGGGGCTTGAAAAAAGACAACAATGAACGTGCCCCAATCGCCAGACTCCTTGTGGCAACGTTGAATGCTCGGCACCTGCATTTTTTGGCTGTGCTCTGAAATACAGGTGATCATACTTAAACTGGTCCTGAACCACCCCTCAGGCTTGGTGCAAAAACACAGTCCGCTGATAGCATACGCTGCTGTGAGCAGCTCAGCCAAATTTTGCGGTTGTGCGTGGCGCGTGGAGACCGCAAGCGGAGCGCGAAGTCACCTTTTTCTCAAACGCTCCCTTTTGAACAGAAACCTGCTCCTCACTCTTTCCTGGACGTTTAATTTCGTAATATATCAGATTCCCAAACGCGGTTGCTATTGGCCAATAGCTGACATCAATCTGGAAGGGTGTGTGGATCAGTGCGCTTCTTACTACATTTATTGTGCATATTTATTGACGCAGTTTCATAAACAGGCTGAAGTAGAAAACAAATGCTACAGTTCCTGTATGACGCAGAGTTACAAGCTTATGTTTGATGTTTTTTTTTATCCCTCATATGCCTTTCAACAAATCCTGCCCCCTTCCCCATCCTAATAAAAGAAAAGAAGGAAAGAAGAAAAAAACCTCCTCGCTGCAAGACGATGTATGCAGGTGGATTCGGGTTGATTTCGACGACTTCTAGATGTCCCTTGACGTGCGCTCACAAAGCATAGCACACGAGCGTTTAGCATTCCGCCACCGTCGGAATGCGGCCACGAATCGAACCTGAGACTTCGTTTGCGGCAGCAGAGCGCCGTATAGCCGCCGCACTGCATGAGCCACCACTGCGGACACCATCCGAATGCTTATACTTCATATTGCACAACCGTCTACTATCTATAGGACTCGCCCTGCCTAGCATACTATAAGGCTATTTCACAGTTTCCCTCTGCGCAGTGTAGTCTTTATCCTCGATCCACAACTCTTTAAGTGGGCATTGGTTAGCGCTGATGACGTCGCGGTCGCCATGTTGGAATACTGCCGGCAACGCGCACCCTATATAGTATATCATGCACAACACTGCGCCTACGTCAGTCGATTTATACCTACAGCTTACGTTCACCTTCGCGGCGAAAGCTGTGGGTTGCGATTCGGTACGAGTTCTTTTACGGCACGTGCAAGCAAACTATGTAGGTGGCGGTAATCTCATAGAACACGTTGTCGTTAGTCTTTCGTTGAACACAACGTTTCAGATTCGTTTCCATGCCATGGTAATAAAATATGATAAACGAGGTGTATACCCAGACTTTTTTTAACCAGAAAGTTAATATTGCTTTACGATCCCGGTGACTCCTTCAGTGAAGGCATGTACGTATAAGTATAGCATACATGGAACTCCATAATTTTGTTATTTATTAATTTATTTATTTTAAATACTGCTGCTCTCCGTCGAGAGTGTGGCAGTTGGGCAGTGCAATAATTCATCTATACAGTGCAAGGAAAACGTAGTATAGGTTATTATTATTATTATTTTTATTATTATTATTATTATTATTATTATTATTATTATTATTATTATTATTATTATTATTATTATTATTATTATTATTATTACCCTGTTTTCATGACCAGCAATATGAAATCGTTTCTTAAAATTGACGAAAGATTCTAAGTACTGTACACATATCAATATAAAGTACACAAGTGCTGTGTCCCGTGCTTAGCAAACGCCTTATTTGTTTACCTGTTAAGTAGTTTGCGAATTGCTTGTGTGGCATAAAAAGTCGCAGTTTCGCCCGAAAGGCGAAGTGAAGCATCGATTGCGATAGCAAATTAGCAAACAGCTATACGAAGTAAGGGTGGTAGTTTTATCGGCCGTATAAACTTGGCAACACTCGCTTACTAACTCATTTAACAAGCATGGTGTCAGCGCGCACAAGCAAACATGAGCACATCACACCCGATGAGCGCGGACACTCGCTGTCAAAACGCTGGTGTGAGGAAGAGCGGCAGCAGCAGCGAGCGAAGTGCCCTTCGTGCGGTCTATCGCTTCGACGCAGGAGCGGCGAGAACACAGCGCGCACAAAGTACGCACTGTTGGCGTCCTTGTTGGCACTGTTGGCGGCCGCGCAAAGTACGCACTTGTTGGCGGAGTCGAAGCCGCCCCTCCCCCATCCCGCGCTACCTCCCCGCTTTCCTCCATGTGTGGCTCCTGACATTGAGCCGCGATCGTAAGTTCCCCTAGCGGCCGGTCGCGAAATGCGCATTTGCTACCGGAGCACAACGCTGCCCGTGTATAGACTTCTGTCAGGCTGCAAACAGAGTGTTAGTCATTTAGCCTCATTATAGTACGTATATAACGTGTTCCCAACTGATAAAGTGGCTAACTTTGAAGCCCTAATCAATTTTGGGAAGTATGTTGTCTGTAGTTATTTGCACTGAAGACAAAAATGTCTAGGCTGGTTGAAATGAAGGCATTTATATCTTTTTCTCTCATGAATCCATGGAAGTGGTGGTAATGTATTAACTACGATGAATCATGCAGTGTTGATGATTAGCGTGTTGTGGATTACAATAATATAAAAGGAATAGTAAGCAGCTTGCAGGAAATATTATGCGCCGGGATCCACTTCCCGCAGTCGAGTATGCCATCACCGTAATTTAGGACGTTAGTTGAAAAGAACGGCAAGATTGTTCAATGTATGTGCGCATCAAACAACGGTTTAGCACCTATTCAGATAATGTGCCACGAGCTCCCAGTCACTGCGCAATTGTTTTGTTTGCTTTTTATTTTTCCTGTGTTGTTGAAAGCATAGGCATATATAGTTAAAATATCGGCTGACAAATGCAGCCATGTTGACCGACTTGAATGACGACCATACCTCCGAGGTCGATGTACTTACTAACATCGTCGGTGTTGCATCTTGGAATGTCCTCTGTAAAACTTCCGAGAGACAGTTTGTGCTGCGCATTTGGTTAACGTGCGAATCTGTACAGTACGTCCGATAGTTTCGCTATCTCATTATTATATATTAGCCTACCCAGACTGTAAAATACTTTTGTCTTACTTACAAACTGCTCCTGGTAGCAGGCTTCCTTATACATACAGAGCTCCGTGACAAAGTGCACTTACAGGAAAAAATATTGACGTTTACAGTCGTTGTGAGAACATCATTACGGCTGCCGTTCTCATTCACTTTACAAAACTACAAGAGAAAGCGCCCTTGAAACTATTCCGCTGCTGTGCCGTTTCGTCACTGACGCATGGTTATGATTGTTTTTAATAGATAGTTAACGTGAGCATTGATCAAGAGTACCACTGCTTATAATGGTGCTTATAACCACTGTGCTACTACTACCACTGCTACCATACTACTAAGCAGTGGTACCAAAAGTACCACTGCTTATAACTCATGTGCTCAAGCACGACGTAGTGAAACGCAGAAGCCAAAGTTCTCCAACTGTAGACTGTTGCAAACTGATTGGTCCGATTACGATACAACTGATTCATCTGTTTCTATGATGCAGTTTCTCAATAGTTGCGTTGTCTTTGTGGCTAAATCATACCGATATATCTATTTAACTAACGTTTAATCTAACGTTTAAGAACAGCGTGAGAGACAGGGACAAACGGAGGAAGACACACACAGCGCTGATTTCCAACAACTTTATTGCCGAAGCGAAGATCATGTGTATGCAAGGTGTCCCAGCTAACTTTAGCGAGAGTTTAAAAATATGCGAATGCCACGTATAGCGGGACATAACCAAGGTAATGCTGTTTACCGCCTCTTGGAGTTAGTGAAATGATTTTTTTCATGTCGCCTAATGAGATAATTAGTACTAATAAATCAACTTCTCAAATATTATGATAAGATGAAAGTTGATTAATAAATAAGGCTAGTTATCTTATTAGGCGCAATGACAAAAAGAATTTGAGTATCTCCAAGCGACGGTAAACATGACCTTGGTTCTGTCCAGCTGCATTCGCATATTTTTAAACTCTGGCTAAAGTTAGCTGGGACACCCTGTATACAGTGCCAGAGGCATACCCAGACAGGCAGCTATAGGAACTGTCATATCGATGACTAGACAAAACAAATCACTTGCCATGTTTAGATAATACGTGTGACGCATGTGCAAGGCTTAATATTGTGTGCCCATGTGCTTCGCGCTTTATCAACACGTGACAAGTGATTTGTTTATCCTAGTCACCGACATGACTGTTTTTATATAGCTGCCCCTGTTTCTGCACATGCCTCCACACTGTATATATACGCGGTCTTCGCTTTATTAATAAAGTTGTTGGAAGTCAGTGCTGTGTGTGTCTTTCCTCGTTTGTCTCTGCCTCGATGTTGTTATTTTTAAGCGTGAGCTGCCAACGCGCGACGTCATTACCCTTCATAGTTTCAATTAACGAGATACATTATGATGTATAGTATTCACCGCGGTTCGGTTTTGTAGAAATGAGGCAAAGGGGGTACCCATTAAAATGATGACGAGCTCACACATTATGCCGCATTCTGACTGATGGACGGTGGCAAAAGTCACGGCCTTCGAACATCGCCAACCCTTGATTTCTTTCTCTACCTGCAGTTTTTTTTTTTTTTCGGGGTAAGCAAGCTATATTGTGGTGCTTCGTACTTTATGTTATACCTTTGTTCGTCTCCGCCACAATATGCAAATGAGCTATTAGGACTTGTTGAAAGCGCTATATATAAACTAGTAAATATTCGGTTAGGTTTTCATCACGTGACTGAAATTATTGTCTCCATGCAGTGCCATGCACAAATATAGGCGTCGCTTCCAGTGTATATAATCGAAACGGCGACAGCGCCGGTCTCTCCAGCGACGGACTGCGCACACCACCACATGCGCGCACTGTTGCACATAATGACAGGCTTTTTTTGTCAGCGCTCAAACAATCAGAAAGACAATCCTGCTTTTACATATTTTTTTCCTTTAAGCAAAAAAAAAGAAAAATAGAAAAAAAAGAAAAGAAAAACATGGAGAGAGAAAAAGAGAGAGAGAGAGCAAAAAACAATATTTGGGCAAATAGTTCGTACGCACTTTGGGATGTCGCTCTACAAAATATAATGGCAAAATTAACAACCGAAAGAAAGCAGGCTGCATAAGAAACTTCAAATGGTGATGTTAATTTGCATGCCACGCACGCAGATTCGATACCCATTTATTAGCTGACCGCCGACGTTCAGCTTTCCACTGAAGCTTGATAAGTGTATAGGAAGAAGGATGAATGATGTCTCTCAACTTCTGAGATGCACGTTATGTTGCAAAAGGATGGATATGCTAGTTGGTAATGCATTATTAGAAACACTTAGTGTGTTATAAACACACAGGACGTAGAAAAAGAACGTCCTGTGTGTTTATAACACTCTAAGTCTTTCTAATAATGCATTGCCAACTAGCATATCCATCCTTTTTATCATATTCTAGCATCCAACTAGCATCCAACTAGCATATCCAGTTTTTCTAGTAGCACATTATGTTCGCACGTCTCATCGTACACCTGCAGGAGCGGATTCAGTGTGTCACGTGCACTGACTGCATGCTCAAGTCCGGCAGCGCTATAGAAGCACCGGCATACAGTTGTGTGGATGCGCGCGGAATAGTGACGATGATTATACGGCCAACTATGCTTTTTCTCTACTATTAGAAATACAAGTTCGCAAAAGAACTCGTCATAACGGGAAAGTTGTTTCTTGTTCTTTGTCCGTCCTTAAATACAGTTGCTATTGTTGATTAACAAAAATGTTTCTTTTGTACACAGCAGATCAAGATAGACTCTTGGCAATCAGGGGAGTTTGGCGTGAACACTGTTTATAGCCGAGTAGTTCACGTTCGTTACAGCGAGAAATTCAGTTAGTATAAGGTATACGAAGGGAAGGGGACGTGATTGAAGGCATGCAACTTTTTCGAAAAATCATTCGCTTCCTCTGTTCTTAGTAATATTGAAGTGTGGAAAAATATACCGTTTAAGTCAGTTCAAATAGTTTCCAAGATAAGTAAAACAAATCAAGCTATAGATATTACGGTACAATTGGTGGCACGTACAATTAGTCGGATACAACTTAACTTGTCCCGAACCGTTTCATCACATAGCATCAAACTGGGCATTGATTAAAAGCTTTTTTTTCTCGTATCCTTTAGTAAGTATGTTACTTGTACTATACGCTCCCCATTAATAGAGCGAGAAATGAGTATAGCAGGTACAACGAAACTGTGATCAGCCCTGCGATTGCATCATTTTAGCTTTCACTTCACTTTAACTAACCTAATCTAGGCACCTCGCCGGAAAAACCACTGGTGCAGCCTTTAAACGTATGTAACGCTTGTTCTTTTTTTTTCAAATATTAAATGCCTTTTTCTATCTCTGTTATTTAACCTCTTCATGCAGTGATCCTACCATTTAGGTATACTCTTCCTGAATCTTTGGCAAACGGCGTTCTTTTATACGAGTCTCACGAGCACTGCTTTCTGTAAAAAAAACTTCGGCAGCATGTTACACTCCTGTAACACACGAAGGCGAAAGCCTGCTTTACACGTGGTAATGCATTAAGTTATACGATCGGAGGGGTCAGACTTAGTTGCAAGACTTAACGAGCCGCAGTGTGAAGCAAACGTTTGGCGCTGTGGTCGACCTCCTCAACGACACACGCGAACACCTAATGAACTACCTAAAGGTTCTTTCTTTCTTTCTTTCTTTCTAATTCTTTCTTTCTTTCTTTCTTTCTTTCTTTCTTTCTTTCTTTCTTTCTTTCTTTCTTTCTTTCTTTCTTTCTTTCTTTCTTTCTTTCTTTCTTTCTTTCTTTCGTATTCAGCCATTGCATATCTGCTTGCTTATGAGGGTATGAGGCATTCCCGACAATGGTACTTTTTTAATCACTGATTTCTTTTTTTTTTGCACCAGTGGGCTAGACGCCGCTTTTTCCGGGTATGAGCCATTGCAACAAGCCACTTGAGGCTTTCACCTTAAAAAGAAACTCTGACATGGCCTGCATGCACGCCTTTGTGACAGCTCTACATGTAGCCAATTTCCTTACGCCGTTTCATGATCTCATATATTATGGTCGGCGCTCTGGGGTTGCTATCATTTCGCGCGACGCAATTCTCATCGCGACACCTCATCGGAGCGACGGGAGTCATGTCTGTGGCAATCAGCTCGTACTGAAACTGTTATCCCCCAAAAGGGATTTTCCAAAGACACGTGATCGAATTCACAAAGCGGTTTGTTCACAAGTGTCGTTTGACACTGGGCGACCGCCTTCGATAATAGCACGTCGGACATCACGATAGTCAGCCACCTGCTCTTCTACAAGCAATTCTAGCGTAATAGCACATTTTCTTTAAATACGGTGCGGTCCCTGCAGTGTTCAACTTCTGTCGCATGTTTCATGCGCTCCCTGAAGCGCTGCACGACGCGTAGGCCTACCTGGCGACAGAAGGAAGGATCCTTGCTCGATGGACTTGCCGATGAAGTGGGCGGCCGGCAGGAACGCGGCCACAGCCGACCCCTGAGAGTACATGGGGCCCAGCGGCGGCGTCTGCAGGCACGCCGGTCCGGTCGCCGCGCCGCCCTGCGAGGCAGCTGCCATCGCCGACGCCCGGACGTGCATGGGAGACGGGCCCAGGCAGAGCGGGGAGTCGACAAGCGGAGTGCCCGGCGGCGCCGTCAGAATGTCCGCGATCATGAACGAACGGCGCGGTGACATCTTCTGTCGGTAGCCGCTCGCAGCCTCGCCGTCCTCCTCGCCGACGGCTACGGCCTTGCGGTAGAACGCGCTCATCATCGTATCCGTCCTCTCAGCGTTCGCAGTCGTCGTCGTCGCCGCCGACGACTCCGGGAAACGCATCGCCCGCCACGAGGAAGGGAAACGTTCTCACGTCGATCACTGCCGCGCGTCGCTCCGCTGATCGGGCGCCCGCATGACGAAGCATCCGCCGTCGCTGAAGCGAATTCAACTCGTGCGCCGCCGTTCTGTTTTCAACACGTTTTGGCCGGCGAAAAAAAAAAAGAGACGCACAGCAGCTGAGGGAAGGAGTCGGGAGAGCGCGCTCGGCGTTGGCCCCGTTGTTATCTTTATTATCACGTCTTCTGCGCCCCTCCACCCCCCGTACTACGGCGCCACCGCGGAAGGGAAAAGCGCTCTCCGGGTTCCCTAATGGGGATGCGGCTCGACGCAGCACTTCGGGAGCCGAGCCGCCGCGCTCTCCTCTTCTCCCGGGCCAATGGGGGGCTTAGCATCGGAGGCGGTGCCAGCTCCGCGCTGGCTCCGCCTTCTCCGATCTGGCGGCACGGAGCGGCGTCTTTTCGTGCGCGCGCGTCTATAACCTTCGGTGAGGGAGGGGACGCACTTGCAGGCAAACCGGGAGAGGAGGGCGCGCACCAACGAACTGGCAAAAAGCAAATCTCGCCCCTCCTCTCTCACCATTTCTACGCGCTGCCTTCGCTTGGAACTGCGACGACGTGGAGATACTTATTTCTTTTTGTCTGTCTGCCTCTCTCTCCGTCTCCTTTCTTTTTTTTTTCTCTCGTGGCGAGATGGTAAAAATAGGGGAGAGGGATGGCGCGGGTTAATCTGATTTTCTGGCGTTTCGATTCGGGTTTTAGCGAGTGGATGGGTCTCCCCATCGCCCTCTCCCACCCTCGTTTCCCCCGCTTGCTCCCAAAATGCCTTTTCGTTTGTTCCTTTAGTTTCCCCTCATCACTCCAGCTATTCCACTCAATTTTGCCGGGAAAAACGCGTGCATTGTGTCGGAATCCTTTGAGTGGGAACGGCCCCTTCTTTCATGTCTGATTTCGGCACCGTCGACAGAAAAGAAAAAAGAAAGTGTTGTTATCGAGTCCGTTCCTTTCCTTTCAAGTTAAGGAAAAAGAGACCGAGGTTGTTATGATTTCTCGGCGATTCACTTGTAATGATATCGAAGCCGAGCTACAGAGTTGCTAAAGAGAGAAACACTTCAATTCGCTGCAAATAATAAGTGGATCTAAGAAGGCACTCCACTCTTCCGTAACACTCAAGAGGAGAACCTTCTGGGCAGTTTACGTATGTACATATGTACGCATGTCGTTATTATCGTATGGTGAAACCAAATGTTTAAATGAACTTGTGTGTGCGAATCTCCTTTTTATGCGAAGCATATTACGAGGGCTCAACCCAGCTCCTCAGGCGCGGCGGTGACCATGAAATCACGTGACACCGTGACGTCACGACAGAGGAGAAGTGGCTTTGGCTCAACTCTTGCAAGACGGGCTGGGTGGGAATCGAACCAGGGTCTCCGGAGTGTGGGACGGAGACGCTACCACTGAGCCACGATTACGATGCTTCAACGCGGTACAAAAGCGCCTCTAGTGAATGCGGTGTTGCCTTAGAAACGAGCTGTTTCTAAGGCGTGCGTCTCTTGCTCAGGCGCACATTTCGTTGCCGCGCCGAACGCTGCTTTGCTCGACGCTCACCGCGTCCAATGCGGGGCGCGTAGTCGCTGCCCTGTAGCCCATTGTCTTACACCCCTTGGCGGGTCGACGGGAACGCTGTCGCGTTCCACTCTTGAAGGCGAAGAAGTAATGCATGAGTTGTTTCTTCGTCTAGCCGAACCAAATATAGCCAAGCAACAGCAGTTCACCAGGCTAAACAGTGGTTCAACAACTAAATTAAAGGCTAGTATGCTTCGCATCCTG
Source organism: Dermacentor albipictus (assembly GCF_038994185.2). NCBI lineage: Eukaryota > Metazoa > Arthropoda > Arachnida > Ixodida > Ixodidae > Dermacentor > Dermacentor albipictus. Next base: position 93,170,366 of record NC_091824.1, on the reverse strand, counting down.
GGCTTAACCTTACCTAAGCCACAGCCATTTTTTGTTGGATTAAAAGAAAAGAATGTTGTGCTACGGCATGCAGAAAAAAAGAATTGACTCCGAGCATAATTTATTTAATGTGTCCATTTATGAAACAGGACTATCCCTCATATTTCCTAAGGCTACTCAAAAATTCAGTGAAATATAAATGCGATAAAAAAGAAAAAATAGTATTTTTGACCTACACAGTGAACAGCGTTGCCTGTCTACGGACGCCGAAGGAAACGTTTGGAAGCGCGTCGACTTTATTACTATTTTTTATCCTTGTGTTATATAGTACTCTGCAAATGCTTTAATGTAGGCCATATTGTGTAACTACCTATAATCATAGACTTTGCTTTTTGATGGCTGTTCTTCTCCTTATCTAAACCCTAAGGGTAAATATGACGACGAGGATGATAAGAAGACAGCAGGAGGTTGATATCGGGGTTCTTGTCACCATGTGGGCCTGAACCTGGCCAGCTTTTCGCACGATACTATAAAATTGCAACAAAATTATTAGTGATGCATATCTTAATACAAAATAATAATGGCACTATACGTTTAACACCTCAAATACATCAAAGCAAATGCTACTACACAAATCAGCAGCCGATAAGTTATCCACTTTGCCACTTGGCCTCGTCGGCCTTTGTGCTACAGTACTATTCGCTCATCTTTCAGTTTGAGGGGTAAAAGGTAAAGGAACAGCTATATGCGTTCACAAAGAACATGTACTATAGGTGATCTTTTTTTTGGTGCAAATACTTGTTAAATTCTATGGCAGATAGCGCTGTTCTTTCGCATCAGCTTCGAGGTTCAGACGCTGACTGAGCAAGAAATGTCAGTTATGTTATTTATGGTTAGAGCACGACAAAAGTATAGCGCGAAAATTCGTATTATGATGATTATGATGATGATGATTATGATGATGATTGACAGCAGTCACCGGCCAAAGCTAACAAACACACGTGTCAATGTCCCCTCTTAAATAGCATTGCTGCAGACAAACATGAAAGCGGAAAGAAAACCCCTAATAATAATGAAGAAAGATAAACAACAAAGAAACAAAGTCTCGTCAGCGGGCGTAGAAAGGATGAAGACACACCACGTGGACAACTTCTGGTCCTGCGCGGCACCACTGGGATTGCGAAATGGCGTCTGGCTCGACATCATATAGTCCAGTGCACCAATACGTCGGATGACCTTGTAGGCTCCGAAATAGCGTCGTAACAGTTACTAAGACCTTGTTGGCGTGTTGGAGTCCGGACCCAAACACAGCCGCCGGCCTGGTATTCCACATAGCGTCATCGAAGATTGTATAGTGCCAGCTGTCGGCCCCCTGCTGGTTCTTGATGAGCAGGCGGGCGAGTTGTCCGGCTTTTTCGGCGAGCTGGACATAGGCGACGGCGTCGAGATTCCCTTCGTCCGTGACGTGTGGCAGCATGGCGTCGAGAGTCGTCGTCGTGCTCCTTTCGTAAACCATCTTGAACGGCGTGACTTGCGTTGTTTCTTGCTCTGCCGTGTTATAAGCGAAGGTTACGTACGGCAGGACGGCATCCCACGTCTTGTGCTCGACGTCGACGTAGATTGCTGTCGGTGAGGTTCTTGTTCAACGGTTGCGTAAGATCATTATTATGCGAGTGGTAGGCAGTTGTCCTCCTGTGGCTTGTATAGCTGTATGGCAGAATAGCTTGGCTATAGGCCGTTCCTATGTCGGTGATGAGGACTTGTGGGACACCATGCCGCAGTGAGATGTTCTCGAAGAATTTCGCCACTTCGAGCCTGCACTGCTTTTCGCAGAGCTTTCGTTTCAGCGAAGCGGGTGAGGTAGTACGTCCGTCGCCAGGACGACCCACTTATTTACGGATGTTGAGGTCGGAAAGGGTCCCAACAAATCTATCCCGATCTGCTGAAACGGTCGGCAAGGGAGCTCGATTGGCTGTATAGTAATCCTGCTGGCCTTGTCGGCGGTGTCCATTCACTTCACTTCATTCATTCATTCATTTAAGTTATTTCTCATTGTTACACGAATTGTGCAAAAAATTGCTGGGCCCGTAGCCAAGGCCAAGTGTGGGCCCATAGTCAGTATGCATATATCAACAGCTACATAATTTAGTACTTGTCTGCTTCCTAGTATTAAAGTTTAAAACAATTAAGCGATCACAAACACATGCAATAAAAAAAATGCAGTAGATTATTAAAAAAATGAATCAAGTAATTTTAGATTGGTACAGCTTTTCGACAGCGATTACAAGATTGTTTGCCATTTTTACTTCATGAGGAATTGCATTCCAAATTTTGGCACCAGGAAACTCAATCAGTCGTTGACCGTACGTGTTACGAGAGACAAGCAAGTTAAAATTTATATTTGTTGCATTCCTTGTGTTACGATTAGGTATATAATGAACAAGTTCGGGAGCAATGAGTGATTTCCGCGTATAATGTTGTTTACCAGAATCGCAACTTTCATTTCGGATGCCAGGGGAAATGGTTGCATGCCGAGACGGCTGAAAAAAAATGGCTGTGGCTTAGCTAAGGTTACGCCCAGGATGCGAAGCATACTAGCCTTTACTTTAACGCGACAGCGTTAAGGAGCTCGTGTCGCAGAAAAGCCGGTGTTGTCGGCGTCGGCTCAGGCGTGCGGCGCTTGCTCAGGCGCACATTTCGTTGTCGCGCCGAACGCTGCGTTGCTCGACGCTCACCGCGTCCGATGCGGGGCGCGTAGTCGCTGCGCCGTAGCAAAGCCACCTATAAACAGTCTCTGTAGCACGCCGCAACGTTCGCTTCTCATTCCAACGAGCAGCTCTGTCTCCAGGAGGCATCTCACCTCGTGATTGTCTAGCAGAGGCAAGCGCAGCTGCTTATATACCGCCGCGACGCCGCGAGCGACGGCGCGAGTTGGAGCCCCGTTTCTCCTCTGTCGTGACGTCACGGTGTCACGTGGTCAGCCTTGAAGGCGACGCCGCGAGCGACGGCGCGAGTTGGAGCCCCGTTTCTCCTCTGTCGTGATGTCACGGTGTCACGTGGTATTGAAGGCGACACCGCCGCGCCTGAGAAGCTGGGTTGAGCTCTAGTAATATGCTTCGCATAAAACATGGTGGTATTATCATGTGTGTTTGTGTATGTTATAATACTCAAGGCCCTTTTTTGTAGCCGAATAAGCGGATCTATGTATGTTTTATATCTACCAGCCCATGATTCACAGCAGTATTTGATGTGGCAATGGAAGAGAGACTAGTAGATAATCTTAAGCATGTTAACATTGAAGTATGCTCTACATTTAACTAGTACATAGCAAGCGGAGGCTAATTTCGAACATGTACTGGATATATGTGGTCTCCAGTTTAGGTTGCGATCTAATAGCACTCCTAAGTATTTTATAGTCTCTAATGGCTCAATAGTACCACCTTCGATATAAATTTGCATACCTGTTGTGTCACGTTGAGAATATCGGGAGTGGAATACCGCGAATTTCGCTTTATGTTAATTTATTCCTCGTAAACCAAGTTGATATGTTTGATAATTCGCTATTTATACTGTTATGTAATTCCTTAAGGGATTTACCTGAAAATATTAGTGCGGTATCATCAGCGTAAACAACAGCTTTTGATAATATTAATGCTGGTGGAGGGTCATTAATGTATAGCGAGAAGAGTGTGGGTCCCAAAATTGATCCTTGTGGAACACCTGCAACAATAGTGTTATATTGAGAGGAAAAGGAGCCAAGACTTACATATTGCTTACGTCCGCTTAAGTAGCTAAAAACGAGGTTCATAGTAGTTTCGTTCAAGCCATACATCTGTAATTTTTTAGAAGTATGGAGTGAATGACTGTGTTGAAGGCTTTCTTTAAATCTAAAAATATTCCTACCACAAATTCATTTTTGTGCAGTGATGTGTTTATACTCTGAGTTATTTTAGCACTGCTGATTATGTCGATCGATTGGCTCGGAATCCATGTTGGGAATATGTTAGAAGCTTGTTTGTTTGTTTGGTGGTGTTTTAATTGAGCCGCAATTACCTCCTCAAATACAGTATTTATAATGCCGAGCACAAAGATAGGCCTAGAGTTTCCAGGGTCATTGATGTTATCGCTTTTATATATCGAAGAAACTCTTGCAATTTTTGAAATGTTAGAGTATGTACCTCGGCTCATGAAGTTATTAAATATTTTTGTAAGTACTGGCGCAAGAACATCAATGTTTTCTTTCAAAGCTTTTTACGCTAATGCCATCGTGACCAGCAGCTTTGTAGCAAGGCATGCCTGATATAGTCAAGGTTACAGTATGCTCGTCCACCTGCAGCTGCTTCGAGCAAAATGTACTACGGATGACTGGGCATTTGAAAATTTTCTCACTGGCTGAATTACGGTCTGTCAGCTCTGGACCAATGCTAGTAAAGTGTGCATTAAACGTCTCAGCACATTTGGCATCAACCTGTTCAGAGGGGATTTGTTTTTTAACCAGCCCATCAATTACACCTTTTACAACCACCCACATTATTTTGGTATTGCCTTATGCTTGTTGTATTAACAAAGTTTTGTATTCTTTTTTTCGCCTCCGGATTAAAGTCACAACATGGTTACGAGAGATTCGAAAGTTTTCGGGCAATAATTGTTGTCTTTCTGTTTTCTCCCATTTTTGGTACCACCAATCCTTTCCCTTTATTCCTTTCCCTTTCCCAGCATAGTGTTAGTCATCCACGGGCATAAAGGATGACAGTCATTGGCAGTCACGGCATGCCTTGACGTAACGGGCGAAATATTCACACATGAAATAGATGGTTATAATGCCTAATAAATCGACGTTATGACCGAAGCTGTTTTCAGCTGGCGTAGGGAGTCAAATGTCGGTACTTCTGAGTTATCAAAGAGGGTCATGGTGGTCATGAAATATCTGAAAAGTCTGATAGAAGGGCGGACAAAATCAGTGGGGAAACCAGACAAATTCGCGTAGTCTTGTGTTGCAGTCTTGACCTTCACGAGTATACAGTTAAACTTGATTTCGTTCACCGCGACGTAGCTTGCCCCCGCATTCTTAGTCTGCTCAACTATAATCCGACTCTCTTTGCTCCGGCCATATTGGCAGCGGGTTACCGCTGTATCTAAAGGCTACGCAGTGGCTCTTCGATGACCTCGTGTCAACTGACGTCACGTAAATTTCACGGAGGTCGCGAGCTAAGACATCCCCAAAGCATTCCGCAGCCCCCGACGGCAACACATTAGATAGTTATAGGGGGCGCAAGCGGCGTGCGTAGGCAAAAACTAGGGGCGATGGTAGTGCGCATTCGCAGATCCAGACGTACATGTCTGCGCATGCGCAGTACCTTGCTCCTAGTTCTTGCGTACGGAAGCCGCTTGAGTCCCCTAACCTAAAGCTCTCCATTACTAAAGCGGCGCCACGCCGTCTCGGTCACACATGCCAGAGAAGAGGAAAAGCTCGCCGAGCGCCCTATCCTCCTCGCCCGATGAAAGGGTTTAATGTAAATGTTTTAAGTATATATGTACGAATTTACCTTTACTGGCAGACATATGGATATCACAAATGTCAGCGAAAGCACCACTTCGCCGTTTGTTGCATGCATTGTCAAGAGTCAAGTCGCCGAGCTCACTGGTGATGAAGGAGGCTTTGTTCTCCTGAATGTCGCTTTGAGAAAGACGGTCAGCGACCGTCACTGGCCTAATGTCAAGGCTGACTCGCAAGCGAACATTGTGCTGTTAAGTTTCTTCAACAAGATGCAGCCGAACCACCATCAAAGCCCCACTGCGCGGTACTACGTTCGTATACGGCGGTATAGTGAAATCAAATACGGCACGCACCATATAACCACTGATATGACACTCAAAGGGTACAAAGCGGTCCTGCGTCATTATGTTCGAGATGCATATCATGCAGAGCTGTAAGCGCGCAGCGAGCACGTCATGCGCCACGTGTAGGATACAGGGATAGTGCAATCTAACGCAGCGTCCCAAAGTGCGAGCTGTCACGAGAAATGAAGACCGGGGGAAACGGCACGGCACTCACACATGCCAAATGCTTCAAAGAGCAGGCTTGCCTTGCAACGACCCAATGGTTAGAATACCGAGCTGCAGCTTGCCCATCTACAGAGGTTCACTTCCACCACCGATCGCTCAATAATTTTCTGTTGTTTAAAACGAGGCTCGACAGGAGTCTATCTGCTTACCTACTTAAATTCCACTATATATATATATATATATATATATATATATATATATATATATATATATATATATATATATATATATATATATATATATATATATATATATATATGTATATACATATATATAACTTTTTGGGATATTTATTTACTAAACGTTTTCGGCTGCATGGTGGACCAGCCTTCGTCAGAGTATATATATAGAATGAGTGCCAAATAATCATGCGCAGAAAAAAGGCTGACTCAAGTTTATTAACGCGAACCATTCTTGTTAATAATCAACCTAGTTTTCGGTAACGGGTATCTTGCCGGTGCCCGCACGTTCTTGTGGGCCGATCCCGAAAATTGCGCACTCTTAAAATGTGTGTGTGTGTGTCATTTTATGCTTGTTGGCAGCACGAGGCCGCTGTCCAGCGCACGTCATGGCGACTGTAGTAGCGAAGTCTTTCAGGGAATGCACTCAGTTGCCATTGGTTAAATAACAGCAGCAAGAAATGCTTCAAGCGGGATTCGATTTGACTATATAGTCCACATATATCTCCCATTGGAACAAACGTGCACTATACGGTTCAAGCTGTCTTATTGAGTTTCGAGCAATTGACCTGCGCGCGCCCGGAGAAAGGGCCGGCCTTTCAACTTGTTTAGGTGGTACACCCCGGAAGGCACCCGTTGAAACGTATTCGGAATAGTGCGTCTTTCCCTTATACGCAGCTATCCGGCAATGTGATTCGAAAAGCCATAGAAAAAATAAAAACAGATGAGCTTTGCGTCGACGGGATCTGGAAGAGCCTCTTTGGGGAGACGGCGACGTTGTCTTTCTGGATCTTCCGGCATATCCTCGGAGAAAAACAACTTGGAACGCTTACGTGTGTGCGTCCACGTGTGCGCGTAGATATCTGAAGCCTCCGAACAAATCGATAAGAGCACCCAAACATAGCGACTGTTCTTCTTCAGGTTTATAGCCATGATTTTTTGTTTTCTTGAGACCCTCAATTGCTGACCCTCCAGCTTTAGTACTTCTTATAGATTTTGCACGGCGTTTGTTCTTCAACGAGTAAAAGCTTATTTAAGGACTACTTTGGCTGACTTAGTTTCGACCTTTGTGTACCTCTCAGAGATCTACGCTATAGTTCCGCAGCGACAACTCGATTTCGAGATTAGTTTAGCTGACTTCTACCTTTTGTAGCGTATTAGTCTGCACAGTACAGACAGTTGCTTTTCGACGAGCAAGAGCTGACAGTACGCGTACATAGCTGCTTTTTTGCTTTTGTACCTCTGAAAGATCGTGTATGCTATTGTTATTCCTCAACCACGAGATGGCGATATTGCAGAAGTCCGTCTCAGAATTACATTTATCGCCTGACGCGTCCACTACTCTAGCAGTATTTCAACGAATAAAAGTTGATCGTAATACAGCGGCTTGTGTAGTTGACATCTAACTTTGTGTTCCTCTTCAAGTTTCCATGCGCTATAGTCGTTCTCGCGGAGGTGAGGTTGACACTTAATAGCTGACATTTCCCTTTAATTTGTTTATTCTTTCTTTGGACACCACCGGTTCCTGAATGAGCTCAAGCTGATTGCCAGACTTGTGGGCAAGTCGTGGTCCCTAGGTCCTGGCCAACAGGCCCCAGCCGCTTCTACACTGCTCCTCATTTTCTTCTATGGCCACGACGCTTACACTGTCTTAAATCGCGGATCACGGCAGCGGTCTGACTTCCCAAACACTGCACGCGCCTCCCTTGTTGATAGTGAATGTTAGTGGCCAACAGCGATGTCTTGTGAAAGCTCGCCACCACGCTGGCCTGACCCTTGATTATTGGCGCAGACGTATATATGAAATGGCGGGGCTGAACTGCGTCCAAGTCGCCACAAGGTATATTCCATGCGCACGCGTATAAGTCCCACAGGTTTAATTCCTCGACATACGCAGCTCAGCACCCATGCATGCTGTCATTCCTGCTGCTTTCCTTCCATGGCACAGAGCCCGAAGGCAGAGCAGGCGCAGTCAATGTCGGTGCGCGACATGCTAGCTGTACGGTGCTCCCATTGCCACGAGCTCTGCAGTGCCGTTCCTAGATGTGTCTTCTGGCATTCGTCTACGCTGGAATGTATGCTGCTTTATGGCAACAGATTCCGACGCCTCCGTAGCTGTTCTTGTTTACCAGAAATTTGTGTTTACCAGGAACTTGGAGTAAATTCCTAACTGTACATAGCATTATCGACAACTAGACAGACTTGACATACCCACAACCTTTCTCTTGCCCCATATACTTTGCCAAGACTAATTTATTTCAGCATTCTTTCTTTCCTCGGACAATCACTGATTGGAAAGAAAGAAAGAAAGAAAGAAAGAAAGAAAGAAATGAAAGAAAGAAAGAAAAAAAGGAAGGAAGGAAGGAAGGAAGGAAGGAAGGAAGGAAGGAAGGAAGGAAGGAAGGAAGGAAGGAAGGAAGGAAGGAAGGAAGGAAGGAAGGAAGGAAGGAAGGAAGGAAGGAAGGAACAACTTTATTGCTCTATTTACAGCTTTCAGCGGCTAACAGAGGCCTTCATGTTTTACTGAAGTCTTCGTCGTCTTGAGTGGTCGGCGCCCCTGTTCCAGAGCACCGCTGAGCCTGGCCACTTTGAGAGCATGCCGCACCAATCCGTTTTGGACTGTGAGCACGCCGCTGGTGAGCAGGCCCTCCCACTGTTCCGCACTGGGTTTTTTTTTTCTTCTTTGTGGAAAGAGAAGTTATTTCTGCACTCCCTCGTGATGTAACTCTGCCGGCTCACTGTGTGGATTCTATTCACCCTATAAGTGACCATGTTGTTTAGCTCATATGAGCGTTATTGAGTTATTTCCTACTGCTCGTTTTGCTTGAATTTGTATGTCGCAATTTAACATTGTTATATTTCTGGATTCCACTCCTGCTTGGGCCTCATGCATGGCCTGTCATAAATAAGCAAAATAATATATACACTTGATTGCCATCTTTTGACGCTGCGACTGAGTTGCTTGTGCTCTTTTCAACGCCAGCGGTCTGTGAGGTCCGCGGCGCGTTCGGCGCACCGGCAGCGCCGGTATACGTTCGACGCACCGGGGAAATAAGGCTGCTTGACCGAGACGAGCCTTGCAATGAGATTCTGTCTGTGACAGGAAACTATTACGTCCATATGGACCAGTGTATAGAGTACGACATGGTGCGGTGTGGTGTGGTGTGCCGTTGCGAACAATCACTATACACCCATTTTAAGATTGTGGCTAATATCATTTCCAATTTCCCTCGCTTTCTTGCTTCGCGGCGCGCGCGAGCTGCTGCGTTTGTTTCGTTTCGCGCAGCGCACGATTTTGCGCTCCGTGCACGAGACATGACATGACAAGAACTTTATTTGAGTCCTGAGGAACTGAGATCTTGGGGAGCCAAAACCGAAGGCTCCCGAAGATCAAGTCGGTGGCGCCACCCACGATGGGACCGGGAGATGAAGTTCCGCCGCAATGTCGTGGGCCCTCTGGACAGCCTGGAGTTGCATGTGGAGATTGCTGCTCTTGAGCGATTCCTGCCCTTGTTCTTTCGTGATGGGTGGAGAGGCGTTAAGGGCTGGGCACATGTCAGAGCATGTGTTCAAAAGAGCATGAGTCATGACCACATTTGGGGCACGACTGTGAGTGGGCAGGATCTATCCTGTTAAGAGACCGAGGAGTGGGATATACGAACGGGTTTGCAGAAGTGCACGAGAGCACTTGACTGTACAAGTCAGCGCTACGCGAATATTGAGGCAGACACAAGCGGTTCATATATAGCGTGATCGCGCGCTGGAACCACGGTAGAAAATGACATACTTTCGTTGCATTCGCACGCGATAGCACGTAGGAACAAGCGGACAAACCGGAAGCACATATCTCTTGCTGCGGTGCGACGTAAAACAAGAACACGCAGACATTCGGATTGTGTGTTTTATTATTTCTCTAAACTTTATTTCGTCTATTGAAGCAGCAGATTATACGCAAATAACAGACGCTGCCTTTAATAATTCTCGAAGTCACGTGTCATTGCGAGTGACGCCACAGCAGCGTGATGTACGTAGATGCACTTGTGCGATATACGTCGATTTTCCGGCTGGGAGCGCAGCGCCCGCGAGGAGGGCCAAACGGCGTTCGGTTTGAAATGTCAGCTCTTTCCGCGACGCCTAACGACGTAACACTTACACAGACACGATAGTTAGCGCGCATTGTATGCATGGCGCTTGTCAGCTCAAGATGGCCAGACCAGGTCTAGGAGTCCTTTAAGCCGTTGAGGTCGTTTCTTTGCTGGATCAACTTTAACTGGATTTAATCAGGATATGCATGGGCATGAATGACACGGCATGACGTGACATTCATGGCGTGAATGTCACTATATAGTCTCTTGCACCGTCGTGATCCGTTTCTTTAACTGTATAAACATAAGCATATGTATGACATGCATATCATGACATGGCATACATTTACGACATGCATGACATGACGTGATGCTGTCGGGTCGCTTGTGTCGTCACACGGAGGCTCGCGTAACACATACAACTGCTTACTTTGCCCAAACGCGTTCGACCATCAGATAACTCTTTGAAGAGACCCGAACGATGCTATAGATTGTCACCTGCCTGCAAAATACTTTGCATAAAGTCGATTCCCACAATACGTGGGATCTGCATAATATTTATTTTAAATTGGTCTCACTTGTTTCCGCGACTAATTTTGGCCCGCGTAGAGCTTAGCCTGTGCTCGCCACCGCATTGTACGAGTACTTTTCAGCCTACGCGAAGAGTCGTACCAAATGCTCGTCTGAGGGAACTGAAGTGCGCAGTTTATTTGCATATACCTAAAGCGCATCAGTGCGATCGCGATCAGCACTATCTGTACACTATTGCTTATGCGTTCTTTGCCCACGCAGACTCGATACTTGGCTCAATCCCTCGTTAGAGAGGGATATTCGCGTCAAACTAGGGCTCCACAGACGCGCGATAATGCTGGGGACGCCGTTTTTAAAACGTGATCTGACGTCCGCTATAGGAGGTTTAACAGCACGTTCTTGTGAATTCATTGAGCGGATTATGCTCGTCTCGGTAAATGCAAATTGCTTGAGGATATTCGTTGGCAATTCAGTTCGTCGCTTATCCAACAGGCTTGTATCAAAGGGCTTGCGCCCAAAGAAAACAGCAGGCTAAAGAATGCATAATAAATGACCATGCAGCTAGGGCTGCCTTGCGAATCCGTCCATAATACGTGTATATATGTATGCACGTATATGCATTCAGTTCCCCGTTAGATATATACGTACGGTCAGATGAGAAGGGATAGACTTATTCGTAAGCGACTGGTACGGAATTGAGAACTAGCGCGACTTTATTTTTGTGAACTTAGTAACGTTTTCATTATCTTTAGCATACAAATTTTAGGCGCTTAACCACTGTCGTTCGTTTAAATATAGCACTAACCATACGGGTAAGTGTAACGTTAGGCGAGTTGGTGCTTTTAACCCATTACAGATCAGAAGTTATACCGTACACATGCACCTTAAGCGGACAAGGAAGAAGAGAAGGAGGTAACCATTTTTAATTTCACAAGAACTAAGGCACCAGTGCGCGAAACAAGCTGTTTGCGTTTTCTCTGCGTGTTTATGAGCTCGCGTCCGATCTGCGATGATTCCTAACCAGAAGGTTTGCGAGTTATAGTAAAAAAAATATGTAACTACTATGGTCCATTCAGTGGCAACGCAAAAAAAAAAGACAGAAAGAAGAGAGAGGCTGCCCCATCATCAGCCTCTGTGGTCTTCAAAAAAAAAATCTATGGCTTTCAATGCATCGTGCGGCCGATGCAGAGGCAAATGCGATTGAAGACTAGAGCTTTATTAGGGCGAAGCTTTTCAAGCACTGCAGTGTGAGATGATTTCAAGGCTGAAATGTTTCATTTGAATTGTAAGAGGGTCACTAAGTGGTCCGAATGACTAAGTTAAACGAATAATATTAAAAAACAAATGCAGGAGCCTGCATGCAGGAGGCGGGACAAACAAAGAAATAAACAGTGTAAGGAAGAAACGCACGTAGAGATTACACGAAAGAAGGCGCAAGGTATCCCGAAGGAACGTGAGCCTATGCATTATTTCATTTTATCAAGCACAGCACGCAATTTTCACGCAAAAAGTCACAAGATCTCTGGAGTTCAAGTGCCCTCAATTGTCGATTACATAAACTGGACCCCACGCTACGGCTACAACTGCCATCTAGCCTTTCCCGCGGCGAAACAACCTTGCTGAGCCCCTTGTGGTTGGGAGTGGCGTTCACGATAACGCATACTCCTATCGTTTGGGAATGGCCGAGAGCCCGATGTGCGACTCCTGTGGGTGCGAGGAAACCACCGAGCACCTATGTTGCAGCTGCCCTCGCTATACGATCTACAACGCCTCTTTCTGCGGGCAACCTTACACCAACCGAACTCAAGACCGTTCACCGAGTCAAAGATACTCGAACCGTGGCCACACCCGTCACTGGCACGAAAAGCGATTCGTTTCAAATACAATACTTGAAGTGCACCGGCTTAAGAGACCGTTTATAGTGTCCCTCACACACGCACTCAGTGCTTACTCCCCCCTTTTTTTTCTCTTTCTATTCCCCTTTCCCCCACCCCCAGTGTAGGGTAGCAAACCGGGTGCTCTTCTGGTTGACCTCCCTGCTTTTCCTGCTTTGCTATCTGTCTGTCTGTCTGTCTGTCTGTCTGTCTGTCTGTCTGTCTGTCCGTCCGTCCGTCCGTCCGTCCGTCCGTCCGTCCGTCCGTCCGTCCGTCCGTCCGTCCGTCTGTCTGTCTGTCTGTCTGTCTGTCTGTCTGTCTGTCTGTCTGTCCGTCCGTCCGTCCGTCCGTCCGTCCGTCCGTCCGTCCGTCCGTCCGTCCGTCCGTCCGTCCGTCCGTCCGTCCGTCCGTCTGTCTGTCTGTCTGTCTGTCTGTCTGTCTGTCTGTCTGTCTGTCTGTCTGTCTGTCTGTCTGTCTGTCTGTCTGTCTGTCTGTCTGTCTGTCTGTCTGTCTGTCTGTCTGTCTGTCTGTCTGTCTGTCTGTCTGTCTGTCTGTCTGTCTGTCTGTCTGTCTGTCTGTCTGTCTGTCTGTCTGTCTGTCTGTCTGTCTGTGTGTCTGTCTGTCTGTCTGTCTGTCTGTCTGTCTGTCTGTCTGTCTGTCTGTCTGTCTGTCTGTCTGTCTGTCTGTCTGTCTGTCTGTCTGTCTGTCTGTCTGTCTGTCTGTCTGTCTGTCTGTCTGTCTGTCTGTCTGTCTGTCTGTCTGTCTGTCTGTCTGTCTGTCTGTCTGTCTGTCTGTCTGTCTGTCTGTCTGTCTGTCTGTCTGTCTGTCTGTCTGTCTGTCTGTCTGTCTGTCTGTCTGTCTGTCTGTCTGTCTGTCTGTCTGTCTGTCTGTCTGTCTGTCTGTCTGTCTGTCTGTCTGTCTGTCTGTCTGTCTGTCTGTCTGTCTGTCTGTCTGTCTGTCTGTCTGTCTGTCTGTCTGTCTGTCTGTCTGTCTGTCTGTCTGTCTGTCTGTCTGTCTGTCTGTCTGTCTGTCTGTCTGTCTGTCTGTCTGTCTGTCTGTCTGTCTGTCTGTCTGTCTGTCTGTCTGTCTGTCTGTCTGTCTGTCTGTCTGTCTGTCTGTCTGTCTGTCTGTCTGTCTGTCTGTCTGTCTGTCTGTCTGTCTGTCTGTCTGTCTGTCTGTCTGTCTGTCTGTCTGTCTGTCTGTCTGTCTGTCTGTCTGTCTGTCTGTCTGTCTGTCTGTCTGTCTGTCTGTCTGTCTGTCTGTCTGTCTGTCTGTCTGTCTGTCTGTCTATCTATCTATCTATCTAATCTCAGACACAGCAGTTTTACTGTCACGAGCTATGCCAAAGAGCAGTGCTAAATGTGTAGCTTAGTAATGGGGAGGGGGAGTGCTTAACTTTTTTTAGCGATGCTCAAGATGCATTTGCTAAACGTGGCGGATCGCGCCGTTTGGTCTCCGTTTCTTTTCTAATGTTCTAACCGCTTTTACATCGCGGATGAAGAGATCCGTAGGAAGTCGGTAAGTATAACACGCGCCTTTGACATTATGTGCAGTTGGAAGCGAAACTGCACCCTCCAAAGCTTCCTTCTATAACACACGACTCACTTTAAACAACAGTCGAGCGAGGCACGTATGTATATACTATATACCATACGAGCCCCTGGCGCGAGCCTCAAACGAGCTGGCGCTCGAGAGCCCGCGGCAGTATATATGTAGCGTGCCATTTGAAACTCGACTCGGTTCCGACATGCGCGTCACGCCGAACAACGGGCAGCGCGTGCATTTATTTGCCCCCTAATGAGGCCGGCCGGCGATATCACTCGCATCCGCTCGCCGAGCAGGGCACGCTGCAGAGGGACAACGCGTCGCGAAACAGCAGCGTACACACATACATATATATTCCGCGCACACACCGCGAGTGTATGTAGCGCAGGAACAGCAAGGCCGCTTTGTCTCGTAATCAATTCAAAGCCGTTGATCTGCGCGTTTCGTTAGCGAGACGTAGAGAGCGTTTCCAAGAGGATTTTCCCGAGGCCGGGGGGGCGTCGCGTTGTTCGGGCGCGCTCGGTCGACAGCGCACGTCGCGGGATGGTCGGTCGTGGTGGTGGCGGCGCGATTATTCTGATCCTCGGATGCTATGGGGGCTTTCTCTCTCCGCCGATGGGCACCGCTTTGTGCGACCGTATCGGCGATATGCGCCGCCGCCGCCGCCGCCGCTGTGTCCGTAATTAGCTCCTTAAAATGGACGCTAATTAGGAGCCAGACCACCCGCGCGAGCCGCCGCGCGTTTTCGCTCGGTGCCGCCTCTCGAGCGCGGACTTTTGCGTTCTCCTCTCGGCAAGCTCGTGTTTAGGACACTCTGCGCCTAACGAGGGAGAAGAGTGCGCGGATAAGCACCCTGTGCTCATTGCCATGTCTGTATATGCGTATTCGCGTATACGTAACGAAGGAGGTTTTAAGCGGTCTCCAACCAGAAGCGGCGAACGCGCTCGTGGTTTCCGAGATACGGATAGCGCGGGCGGTGTATTGCAGATGCGCATACGTTAATTGGACGGCGCCAAGACTCGATATACAGCCGGTGTCGGCACAAGTTGCCCGACAATAAGTCGTCGTGCACATGGAAAGTAACCACATAGTTCTTGATTGGCAGTGTATATCTGCATGCCACGACCAAATTAGTGGGCAATTGTTATTTCTTATTTGCTTGTGTAGATTGGTACAGCGAATGGTTTAAAATCAAATCTGTAAAATGTGCTGGGATATTGTTATAGATAATGTTACAGTGCAATACGCGTAGCGGCCAGTTTTAACAGAAGTCGACACACTCCTGTGCTGAAACTGATTGTTCTACTGTTCGCTAAGTGGCGTTAAACATCTAACGCATCCGCAGCGTTTCCACCAATTCCGTATATAAGCAACCGAAATGGTGCCGCCCATGAATTTACGGATTTAATCCACTACAGTTCTTGAAAACAGCCAACTTGAACTCATAAAAAGCTTTCTAACGATCCAATGCCTGGCACGATGTGTATACTTCTTATTGTGCGGCCAAGCTAAAGCAGCTATAAGGCACGTGCGAGAAGAAACACGTTATTCAGACTTCCTTGCTCCTTCGTCGCGACGTCCGGCGGTGGCAAGCTGTTCGTGAGAAAGTGGCTGAAAATTCGAACCTGCACCAACCGCTGCCCTCTATCACATACGTATAGACGAACGACACGCGGCAGTGCGGCCCCGCCCCCTCCCACGTGCACGTAGCTGGCGGCATCATCCAAAGCCTCATCGATCGACTCGTCTCCGAGCTGCAACGCAGCGCACCACTTTGACGGCGTATCGAATGTCGGCTGCCGCGGGACCCCGCGCAACCACTTCCCCCTCCGCCCTCCGCCACTCACACAGACGCACGCACACACGCACACAAACACACAGACACAAATGGAGAGTCGAGGCCGCTATTAGGCTGTTACCCTCAGTGGCGACGTACTCGTCCTCTTCTGCCGCCGATCCCCCGTCGCCATCCCTCTCGCGTGCTCGCGCCACGTGTTATATACCTTTTTTTTCGTTTCTTTCTTTTTGGCGCTACAGCATCTTTCGCCTTGATCGTTGTTTTGGCGCGTAAAACTAAAGAATTTAATTAACTCACTCGTTCGTCATCTTTCATGCACCGGCGGTTATGAGAATTCTCTCGGCTGTACGTGCTGCGGAAGCGCAGTGGCTACGGAGTTATGCTGCTGTTCGCGAGATCGCGGGTTCGATTCCCGACGACGAATTCCGATAAAGAAGTTGTCAAAAGAAAGTCGCAGTTTCGCCCGAAAGGCGAAGCATCGATTGCGATAGCAAATTGGCGGACAGCTATACGAAGTAAGGATAGTAGTTTTATCGGCTGTATAAACTTGTAAACATAGGCATAATAACTAAATAACAAGCATGGTGTCACGCTCGCACAAGCAAACATGAACGCATCTCACTCGATGACAGCGGAAACTCGCTGTCAAAACGCTAAAGTGAGGAAACACGGCAGCAGCAGCGAGCGAATCGACCTTCGTGCTGCCGCTCGCATCAACGCGAACTAAGCCGCGAAAACACAGCGCAGCGCTGACTCTGTACCGTCGCAGATGGCTTTCACGGTACAACGGCCCGGCCGGGTGCACGGAGCTGCCCGGACCCCCCGGAGTAAAACGCCCCTCCCCCGCCTCTCCTTACAGTACCCCCCCCCCCCCCCCCCCGAGGCCTAATGCGCGACGGAAGGCGGCGCGCTTCCTACCCGCTTTCCTCCGTTGCGTGCGCGAGATTGAGCCAAGATCGCCGGCTCACCCTGGCACGCTTTCACTCGCACATACAGCATGTGGCGCGCGACGACGACTTTATCGCCCGTGGACTTTATATCGGACCTCACGGCGACGGCGACGCCACGACGACAGAAACACGCCTGGAGTTTCCATATAATTGATATGGCAATAAAATATATGCGGGTTCTAGTCACTGTAGGAATCATTTCAGCGAAGCTTTCATGGCTGTTCAATTGCGATGAATGCTGTTCTTGTTTAGCGGCCATTTGCCAGTATACAGAGGCTACGAAGCTGGACATCTCTTTAATGGGAAACGCTTCGCTCAACACAAATTCGTGGCATTCGAACAGGTGGATCCCACGCACGAAGACGAAGAAATGACGACGGCGACGGTATGTATAGATCGAACGAACACCGCGACGACTCTGTGACGACGACGCATGGCGACAATGGGATGAAGACGATGGAACGACCATGGCGACATCATGACGACTGTATCGCAGCGACACAATAGTACAATGGCTTGACGGTGATGGCGTACCGACAATTAAAGGCATGACGATGCTGGAACGATGACGATAAGCCGGCCGCGATGGCATGACGACGACGGGGCATGACAACATTTCAATGACAACGACACGATGATAGCAATGTCATGACGTCGATGAAATGACGACAAAGGCGGCGTGACACTGATGACATGGCGGCAACGCGATGGTTATCATAAAACGGCTGCTAAGGTATATGACAAAGACCACGCGACTAGACAATGACGTCGATGGCATGGCGACGATGGAATGATGACGATTACATGATGGCGACGGCGCGATGATGACAGCGTGCTGATAACAAGAGGACGACCACGACATGACGACAATGAGATGACGATGATTGAATGATGATGATGGTATGACGACGGCAGCGGGATCGTGACGGCATGATGACGATGGAATGACGATGAGTGTATACGACGACGACTTTATGGCCACGAGTCATCGACGACGATCGCGTGACGAGGATGGAATAACGACGATGGCGTGATACTATAACGGTATATAGCATGATTGCGGAATAGCGTGAGGCTTATAGCACGTGAAAAAGACAAGGACGAAAGAAAGAAGTCACACACGCAGGGGCCAAGTTATCGCCTGTGTGTGTCACGTCTTCCTTTCGCCCTTGTCATTTTCACGCGCAATAAGCCTCACGATGTCTTACCAACAAGCCCAAATCACTGCATTACTGCGAAATAGCAAATTGTGGCTATGGAATGGCCACGATGGAATGTTGATGATGGAGGGACGTCGGCGGCGTGATGACGACGAAATGTATCAAGGTTTTGCTGTGCCCACATGGTTAGAGATGGGGCTTGTTAAACATGGCGAGGTCTCTTTTCCTAGGGCAATTTCCCCCTAAAGAAAGCCAAGCGTCAGACCGGGGGACGCCTGCGCCAAGTTAGATAACATGCGGGTATACCCGCGGCTGCAGCGCGGTTTTGAACCCATGCGCGACCTCCCGCAGCCGTGGCAGACACTCAACCACGAGGCCACGGCTGCGGTGACAACGACGAGTGACGCTGTGACGACGACAAAGGGAAGCCAGCACGACAACAATGCAAGGATGACAATGAAATAAGTCGATGAGATGAAGACGACGGCATGCTTGTGATAAAGCTCACGTCGACGCTTACGAGCATCACCTGTTGTCCAAGGCCCTTTTGTCTGCAGCATACAGGGTGTCCCAGCTAACTTTAGCCAGAGTTTAAAAAAATATGCGATTGTCACCACGTAGCTGGACAAAACCACAAATAAAGTGCCTCGAGCGGCCATTCGCGCGACAATGTTGCGTGCATTTGCGGGCTTCTTTCACGCTCAGAAAAAACACTTTTATGTAGCACGCATTGAGCAACAGAAAGCTGTATCTGGAGCTTTTCATGTCACTCTACAATTTTCTCATTGACGCTTTTCGTCTAATTATAATATTTGAGAAGTTTATTAATTATTTAAGACGAATTATCTAATTAGGTGGAATGAAAGACATAATTGCAATATCTCCAAGCGACGGCAAACAACGCTATGTCCTGTACAGCTGCGTGGCATTTGCATGTTTTTAAACATTGGCTAAAGTTACGTGGGATACCCTGTATATCCGGGGCTTGCTTGCACCGTATGTCCGGTACCAGTCAAGTGTACAAGACAGCAGCTAGCATTCAGCTTGCAGTCACACCCTGAAAAGGGGGGGGGGGGGGTGAAGGCAAGGAAACCTTCGTTTTAAAGACAATATTGGTGCACTATAAAGAATTGGGTAATGTAGACATTAACTGCCGGAATCCACCACTCTCATAACCTCTCGTAATCTAAAGTCGGTATAATAAAATGATTTTTTGGCGCTCAATTATATTTGCTTCTTAACATCCACCGTTTCACGGCCGGCCGACCCTGGTGATAACTCTCTAACCACTGAGAAACAGCGAAAACGAATATAGCATTGGAATAAAATTGTTAAAGTACACTGGCCTAGCTATTGTTCTTGGGCGTTACGTTATTTTCCGAGTTTTCTGTCTTTTGATGTGCCGATTCATACACCGTTCCAAGTAAAAAAAAAGGAGAGATAATATACCCCGATCACGTCGTCATGACAGTGAAGTTTTTAAAAGGAGAAAGCAATTACAAGATATCCAAAAGAGGGCGTCCCGTGCGTTTAAGGAAACCATATACACTGAGGTCATCGTCGTCGTCTGGATATTTAGGTATATATACTGCTTGCTTTTTTGATGTCATAAGGTTCACTCGAATCCCTTTGCTCGTTTGATTGCTTATTTGTTAGTTGGTTAGCTTGTTTGTTGGTTGGTTAGCTTGTTTTCTTGCTTGTTTGCTTGCTTGCGTGTTTGTTCCCTAGAAGGCCACAACATGGGGCCTACACATCGGCCAGTCTTTTGCTTTTTCTTTTCTGCCTCTCCCATAGTGCGGTTCCATTGTCGACTACCGGTGGTAGCTCGAGCACGTTGGATACACATGCAAACGACCAGCGAGTTCAGGCATATGTCGCTGGCTGGAAATGCGTTGTCGCTGACTGGAAGGAAACAGAGCACACCTACAACGCGCTTGTGCGACCAGAGGGACCGCGGGCGTGTTGTGACCGCAAGCTGTAGACATGCACTTCATATTGAAGACAGCACGCTGTGACTGTGTAACCACCGAGACTGGTGCTTAGTCGCGTGCAAATGTGTTCCGAACACGACGAATGTTTTAGATCGCAGCTCCTAGCCGCCCGTTCCTGCGGCGAGCATCGGTGTCGACGTAACCGAGCGAACGAGCATATATCGAAGCATGAAAGAGCGAACGCGGAGCGCAGCGGGAGATGAAGGACGCGAGAAGAAAAGCGGAGAAAGAGGGTATGGCGAAGGCATTAGAAAAAAGCGTAGTGCGGCGACGATGGCTACAAGAGGACGCGAGAGTACAGCGCGTCGTCTGGGAAGTTTCTGTGGCGGCTGCAGCTGTGAATCGCATCCAGGCGTCACCCACGCACTGCCTCTCGCGATCTCCAGATTATCGAGGCAGTCGCGCCACACTTCGCGTTTTTGCAACGCGTGGCGCGAGACAGATTGTCCGCGCCAGCTATATATCGCGAAATGAAAACACGTATAGAGCTGCATGCGCTCAAATTTCGCATTAGGGAGTATCGTAATCGTCAGTAATTTTTTTTTATTATATGCAAAGCGTGTCATCATTCTATGGTGCGATGGTTGTAAGCGCGATGTGGCATCGCCTGTCAATGTGCAGTTGCCGTTATGTACCATACTATACGATGTATCTGAGCTAACTTTAACCAAGCTGGTCAAAGAAAAAGAAATGTTAAAAAAACACGGTAAAATATACAGTTAAACAACTCACGGTGGTCGGTCGTCAGAGGTCTGGCGACCAAATACCGTAGGCCCTAAATCGTGCCTTGCACCGTGTTTTTTTTATTCACGTTTTTGTTTTTGTTGACTAGCTTGACTAACGTTAGCTGGTACACTCTGTATAGCTGTTTTTAGAAAGTAATATTTATGCCTTCTTTTCTGGAATTAAAAAAAAAAACAGCGGAGCTCCTTTGCTAGCCTGGGCGTGGCGGCTTCGCATTTCACACGGTACATTAAGCCCTTTCTTGCTTATCATGCAGGTTTTGGCTGCATCCTGAGCGAGCGTCGCCCGACTGCAACGGTAAAATGCACCTTCGACGAAGCCTAACGCTGGCGGCATTGGCACAACATCTAGCGCGAACATTTGCGCCTTCTGTGAAGTCATCACGTCGGATGTGCTGACGTGTACGCATGCTCTTTGCTGGGGAGCGTCAAGCCTGTCGCCATAAGAAAATCCGCGCAGCAGCTGACCTTCAGCGGGCCTGGCAGAAGCGCATCTTGCCCTTTCCGCTTTATCGTGCAGCTCAATAGATAATTGCCTACTCGTTCTTTTTTTTTTTAATGCGAGGATAAATGCCTCAGGGCATGCAAGGGTATGGGATGGGGGTGAACAAGGATGATTAAATGAATGAAAATAGATTTGCTGACCTAATGAAGTCCAAGAGGGATCGATAATGCGGTCCCTGCGTCCAAGCAGTGTAATGGCTCAGATTATGCGGCGAGAGTCCCGCTGCTGCGAGGTGCCGGAGCCTCGTCGGTTTCAGAGCAGGGCAAACCCACAGCAGGTGGTGGATGTCGGCTTCAACGTTTGGCGACTTGCAGAGTGGGCACTCAGGACGAGGATATAGCGGGCGAAAGTGCGGCCACATCCTAGTCACGGCAGGAGTGAGGGCAACCCCGACCCGGATCCTCCGAAGCGCAACCTCCTCTGCACGGGTAAGACCGCGGGGAAGGTTTACCGCACACGGAGGTATGAGAGCACGTGTGCGGCGCCGGAGGTGCTCCTTTCTTGTTAAAAGGAGGGTGGCATCATCTAGGTGAAAGAGTTGAGGCGGTGACGATGGAGAGGTCGTTAGACGGGTCGCAGAATCCGCACGGCTTTGGAAGCTTAGAAGGTCGCGTGGGATCCACTCGACAGATATTGACTGCGGGATGCGTGCCACCAGAAGATGGATCTGTTGGCATATGTCGGGGCTGCGACTGACGCGTCGCAGAAGCCGCGTCGCCTGGAGAGCATCAGTGCGGATGACGATGCGGGCCGTGGGGACCAAGGGAAAGGCGGCCACAGAGCACAACGCTTCTCGGATAGCAAGGAGCTCAGCACAAAAGGAGGAAAGAGGTTCTTGGACTTGAAACTGGGTCGTCTTATTAAGGGCAGGTGCGGATGGGCAATAAATTGCAGTGGTTGTTTCACAGCCCTTAATGCTTGCATCAACGTATAGGACGATGGAGCCAAGCGGCAGGTGGGCATCTTGATCTACAATTCGGTCACGAAGCGATGCCGCCGCGTGAGTTGATGTCGGGCGATGTACATCAGTTGGCTTGTTGTCACTCAGCTGTACAAAACTCCAGGGAGGAAGAACTGGCGATGGCGGTGGTAGAAGCGAGTTCGAGAAAGCGTAAGCCCTGAGAGCACTCGTTGCGTGTGAAAGGCTGGCCTTAAGCCTGCGAGCATCACGCCGCTGCTGCACCAGCTCATCTAGTGTGTTGAGCTGCGCATTTTCTTGGAGAGCCACGATCGGGGTGATGCGGGGAAGGCAAGTGATGACCCTCATTGCCTCGCGATTAACAGCCTCAAGGCGATCCCATTGTGCCCTCGTCAAATGCTGGAATTGGGCTTGATAAATAAGGCGTGGTTGCACTACCGCCTTTACCAATTGTCGCGCAACATATGAGCTGGCGCCGCCCATTTTAGGAGCAATGCGCCTAATCAGACCCAACGTTTGAATTGCCTGCTTTTTAGCGCTGGAGAGCCAAGCAGTTCCGGTTCCCGACTCGTGTACCGTCAGACCCAGAATTTTTATAGTTGAACATTGTTGAAGAGGGGTTCCGGATAGATGAAGACGAATGGGTGTTGCAGAGAGTTTACGCCGGCCCCAGCGATTGGCGACTGACATGTAAGCAGATTTGCTGACGGAAAGCCTAAGGCCGACCGAAGAAGCGTAAGTCGCCGTGATATCTAAAGCTGATTGAAGGGCAGCGGCTTGAGTCAGCAGGTCGTGATGAGTGCTCCATACCGTGATGTCATCAGCGTACAACAAGAACTTTATGTCGGGTACATCGTGTAAGCGCCATGCAAGCGGGATGAAAGCAATATTGAATAATGTGGGTGATAATACAGATCCCTGGGGTACGCCACGAAGAGGGACAAATGAGCCGACGGCGTCACCACTGAGGCGAATTGCAAAATGTCGGTCTTCAAGGAAAGATTTGACAAAATTCCGTACTCTGGGGGGAAAATGCAGCATGTCAATTGAAGCCAAGATGGCAGCATGACTGATGTTATCATACGCCTTTTCGACGTCCATAGCGAGGACAGTACGGACACTGTGGCTACGAGTTGACGATAAAACCGAGGATGCCAAGACAGCCAGCCCATCTTCAGTACCTATGGATGGACGGAAGCCAATTTGAGCAGGGTGGTAGAAACCATGGTGCTCTAGCCACCACGACATTCGTGTGGCAAGCATTTTCTCAGCAAGCTTGCACAACGTTGACGTTAGGGAAATGGGTCGGAAGTTGCCAAGGTCAGTCGGCGGCTTGCTTGGTTTCGGAATCGGGATCACAATAGCTGACTTCCAGCCTGGAGGGACAACGCCATCTAGCCATACCTTGTTAATGGTGTCGAGGAGTTGAGGCAGCACAGCGGAGCTCAGGTTCTTGTAGGCCTCATAAGTAATAGAGTCTGGACCTGGTGCTGTCTTGCGACTGGTACCATCTATCGCTGCAAGCAACTCAGGCATGGTGAAAGAGCTTGCAATCCCCTCGGAGTCTGCCGTAGATGGTAACCTGTCGATATGTGTCGGAATGCCTGGCAAGGAAGCACCATTGGCTGTTTGAGGCAACACGTCGTACTGCGGGAAGAACCTCCGGGCTGCTTCTCTGGCGAAATCATCCGGCGACAAGCCAGCAGCGAAGCAGGCTGTGGCTGCCGCGTCTGGACGGCTACCACAGTGTTCCATGGCGCGGAAGGTTCGCCAGAGAGAAGCATTCGATGTCTTGGATGAAAACCGTTCACACCACGTATGCCAGTGCCTCCGCGAGAGGTCGCGTTCATATCTGCGGGCTTTAGCAGTAAGGAAATTCAGTCTTGTGCGTGCTTGTGCAGAAGTGGGGTCTCGGGATGCTGCCAGCTCAGCTTGTCTGCGAGCAGCCCACAAGTTGAGCAGGCCGATATCCGGTGCCGGTCGATTGACGTCTACCCAGCTGATGGTTGTGGCTGCATTGAGCGCGCTTTGTATGCGGTCAACAAGTAGTGATGACGAGTCCACAGAGGTGTCTTGGAGAACGGCGCGAAATTTGTCCCAATTGACCACAGAACACTTGCGGCGCAATCGGCGGGCCTGCGACGGATGAAGGCCGATGATGATAGGGTGGTGGTCACTACCCCAGCAGTCGGGCTCCAGGCGCCAAGTAGGAGTGCCGGGACCCGACCACCACGTAAGATCCGGTGCGTATGTGGTACGTCGAGCTTGAGGCACAGCTCGCGTTGCTGAATCGGGATGGTTCAGTAGTACAAACAACGCATCCGCGAAGGCGTCCCGCACACGCCTACCTCGAGGGCTAGAAGTAGGGTACCCCCAATCTGGGTGAGGGGCGTTGAAATCACCACCAACTAAAATAGGACACGCTGGGTATTGGCGACGGACATTCACTAACCAGCCCAGATTAATTCTTGAAGCAGAGCCACCGGCTGG
Source organism: Dermacentor albipictus (assembly GCF_038994185.2). Lineage (NCBI taxonomy): Eukaryota > Metazoa > Arthropoda > Arachnida > Ixodida > Ixodidae > Dermacentor > Dermacentor albipictus. The sequence goes on along the minus strand of NC_091824.1, from coordinate 93,145,551 downwards.
TCTTATGTAGTATGACACTACCACAACAGTTGTCTTGGGTAACTTCACAGCTACTGCCACTACCTCCTGATATGAGTTACACCAGTTTTCAAGAGAAAGGCAGACCTGAGGATAGCGCGTATCAACATACACTGCCGCCTTTCCTGGAGGGGCAGCTGTGTGCACGCGACGGTCACTCATCGAAGGAGACACGTATCCACTGAAGCCCGGAATGGCAGGCAAGGCGTTGGTCTCCTGTAGTAACAGGGCGCACACCTGCAGCTTGTTCATACGTAGACGGGATTTAAGCTCCCCCACTTTCGTGGAGAGCCCTCTACAGTTCCACTGAAGCACGCCGCAAACACCTGTGCCCGCCATTTTGATTACGAGTCCAGGCGTTGCAAAATCACAGATGTCAGGTTGGATAACTGGCTGACCATGAACCGCAAAAGGGATGTTGTAGAGTTATCCGGCAACGGAGCTGGAGATCTGGTAGACTCTGCGACCGATACAGCAGGGCGTGACAGAGACGATGATGCAGCGGAATCGATACTTGTATTGGTGTGAGAATCCACGGAACGTCGCCGACGCGCAAGTAGCTCACGGTGCTGTCGGAGCTTGGATACCTCCGCTAAAAGGCGGGCAATGTGATTGTCAACTGCTGCCATATCATCACGCGGATGTTCCGGCCCGCTCTGCTTCTGTATAACCAGCGGGCGACGGCGGTCTCTGCGAACTTTGTCACTGTAAGTCTGTTGGGAATGGGGTGCAGGCGGGTCGGGCTCGGAAAGCTCTGGCCAGTCGTCGTCATCCCACTGGAGCGCCGCAAACCTGTTTGATGTCGGCACTGGTTGTGTTGCAGCATGCTGAGGCCATTGCTTAGGGATCCCGCGACGAACCTTCTGAGTGGCCTTTTGCTTTGTGGGACAAGTTGGAGAAGTGATCTCGTGGTCGTCGGTCTTGCAGAGTCCACATCGATAGGACACTGCGCCAGCTAATACAGCTTCATCTGGCGCTGTAAATGGACAGGATCGGCGCATGTGGCCCGGTCGGAAACAGTTGTAACAATAGACGACACTGGGTTTATATGGCCGAGGTCGTAGAATGCAGCCATAGTAGTAAAGGCGGGCTGGAGGAGTTGGTGGGCCCTGCAAGGTGACGATGCAAGAGCGCCCCTTTCCCATGTAACGCGCCTGAATGACACGGTGAGTAGGACAGTAGAGCTCACGCTGGAGAGCAGTCTGGTCCTCGCCAACGTCAACGTTGTAAACGACACAGCGCTGTAGATCCGAGCCCTCTACCAGGTACACCTGGACCGGCACGGTGACCTCGCTCGTTATCGAGAGACGTTGAAGCGTTTGCAAACGCTCGACAGCAGCCAAAGTCGGGAGCCACACAGCGATGGTATTTGACTTCTTCCGGGCCGCGAAGCCGCGGAAGCCTGTGGTGCCAAGACAAGCGTCTAGGTTCGCCTGAATAATCCTGTTCGGAATCTCCGTGAGGCTTGTTGGGGCCAGAGCCTTAATGGTTGCTTTATAGCAAGCCGAGCCCGGTGTCGACACAACTGGGTGGTCAGTCGTTAGACAGGAACGCTTGCCTTGGGAGCCGCTGTTGGCCGAACACGAATCTGGTGCAGATTGCTCCGAAGGACGCTTCTGAGAACCACGGGGTGCCGACGCCACAGATGGTAGCGCAGAAGACAAGTCCATAGGGGTACTCGGTTCGTCATGCACAACAACTGGAGCCCCATTCCCGATCGGTGTCTGGGAAGCCATCGCGGGGCTCCGCCCTGTGGGCAGATCACTCACGGTCTGATGTGCATTTTGGGAAGGCGATGGGTGGGCTGCAGCCGAAGGACTTGGAGCAGGAACCAGGAGCTGGGATCCAGGCTCAGGTGTCAATTGTGCGGCCGGTAACGCCGTCGTGACGAGCGCCGCCGGTGAATCTACCGCCGCCAGCGCGTCACCGGAGGCACTAGGCCTAGTCCCGGTGTACAATTCAGCTGCAGGGCCGATGGAGTGACATTCGCTGAATGTCAGAAAACCAGACTGCGCATGAGCGTCCGGGGCGTCCTCAGATGTCTTGGGGTCCAATCTCTTGATGTATGGAACGTATTTTATGGAACGTATGGAACAATTCAGAGCGATCCAGGCAGCTGCAAGCAACAGCTCGAAACTAAGCCTTTTCTGCTGCTTTCTGCAGGATCCGGCGCCCTACCTGACTACAGCACCGCGCTTGCCATCGATAGCCGCACAGACGACTCTGCCCTTCAACAACCTGCGCACTTCGCCACACGTGTACAACTTGATACGGAAGCTCCAGTGACTTGGTGTGGCAGTGGCATCTCATGCGCATATCAAGAGTTCAGCCCTTCCTGCGCAACTGACTACAGCTTAAAAAGACGTGCCCGACCTTCATCGGCCACAATTCAGAGCGATCCAGGCAGCTGCAAGCAACAGCTCGAAACTAAGCCTTTTCTGCTGCTTTCTGCAGGATCCGGCGCCCTACCTGACTACAGCACCGCGCTTGCCATCGATAGCCGCACAGACGACTGGTCCCTTCAACAACCTGCGCACTTCGCCACACGTGTACAACTTGATACGGAAGCTCCAGTGACTTGGTGTGGCAGTGGCATCTCATGCGCATATCAAGAGTTCAGCCCTTCCTGCGCAACTGACTACAGCTTAAAAAGACGTGCCCGACCTTCATCGGCCACAATTCAGAGCGATCCAGGCAGCTGCAAGCAACAGCTCGAAACTAAGCCTTTTCTGCTGCTTTCTGCAGGTACGTTCTACAGCTGTTTTTTCTGCTTGATATTATTCTTAGGCTCCTGGATCGCTCTGTTTCTACTGTTTATTGTTAAATATGGGTGATAATCCTTTAAAAAACCTTGGACAGACACTTGCTGACAAACCACCGTCGACTGTTAAAGAACTGGCAAAGGCTCTAGTTGATGTTACTTTGCGCCTTGAACAGATCACTACAATAATCAGAGCAGACATCAAAGGTATAGCTGATGATAACAAGAAATCATCTACCGATATGGAAGGACTCAAAGATTCTATGACCCACATGAACTCCATATTTGAGCAACTCAGAGCAGATGTGAAAGGCGTGTGCAGCGAACTCACTGAGGTAAAGGAGAAGCAGTCCGACCACAGTCGAGATATAAAGGAATTAAACACTCAAGTAAAGACCATGAGGAAGGAAATGATAGAGCTAAAGCAGTATAGCCGTCGGAACAACTTAGAAATCAAAAACGTCCCTGCATCTTCTGAAGAATCTTTACCCGATATGATGCTGAAGATAGCCACATGCCTGAAGGAGGAGCTTCGACTGGAAGACATTGATGTGGTTCATCGGGTTCCGTCAAAAGACAAAGGACGACCAAACATTGTCGTTAAGTTTGTTTCCAGGAACGTTCGTGACCGTCTGCTGCAGAGTGCTAAACGTAACAGGTTAACGACATCGTCACTTGGTCTTGAAAAGAACGAACCTGTGTACATCAATGAGCATCTTTGTCCAGAGTACAAGATCTTGCTCGGCAAAGCCATACAAACGAAGCGGGATAAAAACTGGAAGTTCGCTTGGGTGTCACAATCTAAGATCCTAATGAGGAAACTTGAAAATTCCACTGTACTGCACATAAGAACTGAAGAAGACCTAGCCAACGTTATCTAGTGTTCATATCTTTAACTAGCTACTCCTTTTCGTCCTTATGGCATATTCAATCACTGAAGTTAACACCGAATTTCATGCAAAACCATGCATGTCTATACTTCACTGCAACATCAGAAGCCTGAATAGAAACAAAGATTTATTGTGCGCATTTTTAGCGCAGCATCAGTTTTCCTACGACATCATTGCGCTCTCGGAAACATGGCTACGAAACAGCGAACACATTCCGATTTCCGGTTATCATTTTCTATCTAACCCAAGACAGACTTCATCACGTGGCGGAGGTGTTGCCTTATATGTTAGACAAGAACTAACCCACATCGAAATGCCTCAATTGCTTATAAGTAATGATAACATCGAATCACTTTTTATCGCAATACCTACAGGCATGGTCATAGGCGTAGTCTATCGACCACCCAGTTCAATTTTACAAGTTTTACAGTGTTCTGGAAACCATTCTTTCCGGTTTGACCGATAGAAACTTTAACTCTGTAGTTGTAACCGGGGACTTCAACATAGACACTTACGGAGACCTAAATGCCGATTATTCTTTGTTATTACAATCATACAATTACAAGAACACAATCTCTCAACCCACAAGAATTACAGCAACCTCAGCCACAATCATCGACCATATTCTATGCAATCACAATAATATTCTCGCAGGTGTATACAATACGAGTATAACAGATCACTCTCCTGTCTTTGCATTAATACCTAGTGATAGAAGCATTACTAGGAATAAACTAAATCCACGCACAGGTCGAATAAATTACTCGCTGCTTCGTGAAAAAATTAAGAAGATAAATTTCTCTGACGTACTCACTGCAGACAACAATACCGAATGTGACAAGCTACTGAAAACTCTCTCCCGTGTCATCTCTGAATGCACAACTACCAATCATCACAGGTACGAGCAGCCGTTGTGTCCATGGATGACTAAGACTATATTAACTGCCATTAAGGAAAGAGACACTTGGTATCAGAAGTGGAAACAGCAAAGACATAATATGTACTATTTACAGCAGTTTCGTAGATCCCGCAATTTTGTCGTTGCAATCATTCGTATAAGGAAAAAAGAGTTTAACGCGCAACTGATCCGTAAGGCTCAGGGTAATTCTAGAAAGATGTGGGACATTATTAACAACGTAATTAGTGCACCTGTGAAAAAGCACATTGCTCCTGACCGGATTGACACCGAAAAAGTTGATGAGTTTAACACATACTTCACCAATGTTGGGCCAGTTCTAGCTGACAGTATAACTCATCAGACATGCGATGTTAATTACCCGTTATTGAGCTGTACATTTTGCCTTAAACCAATAGAAGATACTCTAGTACAAAATATATTAACCGATATGAATGCTAACAAGGCGGCTGGTCACGATGGCATTACTGTCAAAGTTTTAAAAGATAACGTTGACCTCCTCTGCCCTGTTCTTACAATCATATTCAATCTTAATATCGCACGCGGTACATACCCTGAAGCTCTAAAGATTGCTAATGTATCTCCTATATATAAATGTGGTGATAATAATGACCCTGGAAGTTATCGACCAATCTCGGTTTTGAGTGTTATTAATACCGTGTTTGAAAAGGTTATTTCTATTCAATTGAAAGAGTACCTGAGCACAAACAACATTTTAAATGAATCTCAGCATGGCTTCAGAACCGGTCGCTCTACGTCCTCAGCAGTACTAGAGTTGTCGCAGCATATAAACGAAGCACTCCATAATAATGAATTAGCCCTAGTAATATTTCTAGACCTCAAGAAAGCTTTCGATACAGTTATTCATTCCATACTACTAAAGAAACTTGAATACTACGGTTTCAGTGCCAGTACTTTAAATTTATTTGCTAGTTACTTAACCAACCGACAGCAGTTTGTTAAAATTACTAATTTTACGTCTTCATGTTCTTTTGTTAAAACTGGTGTGCCACAGGGTTCTGTCCTAGGACCAATTTTATTTTCCTTGTATGTCAACGATTTTCCTTCAATTCTCACATCTGCCAAAGCTGTCATGTACGCGGACGATACTGCACTAGTGTTTACAGGCAAAACACTTCACGAAGTCATACAGATTGCTAATAAAGAACTAATCTGTGTTTCATCGTGGTTTGGAGCAAACAAACTTACACTTAACAAAGCTAAAACTCACTACATGATTTTTCATTCTAGACACAGTCATGTTAACAGTGCACCCCTGCAAATATATCTTGATAATAGCATTCTGGAACAGGTGAACACAATTAAATATCTGGGCGTGACACTAGACAGCAGTTTAAACTGGAAACCACACATTGATAATGTATGTTCGAAGCTAGCGTCAGCGTGTTATGGGCTCTTAAAGGCGAGGGCATGCTTCGATATTTCGGTACTGAAAATAATCTACTTTTCTCTCTTTCATTGTCATATGACATACTGTTGCGAATCATGGTCGTCCACATTTAAAACATATTTGGATCCAATTTTGCGCTTACAAAAGAGAGCGGTGCGGATAATGACGTTTTCTTGTCCATTCGAATCCAGCAGTCATTTATTTTGCAGGTTGAAAATACTTCCCTTTACCCTATCCTCCGAAATGAAAGTTGCTATTTTAGTGAATAACATAATATGTCGCAATCACTCATTGTCGTTTAGTATATTTGCGATTCCTACACGAAATACTAGACACGCCACTAACATAAATTTCAATTTACCAATTACCCGAAACACATACGGTCAAAGACTAATTCAGTATCATGGTACAAAGATATGGAACGCCTTACCAATAGAAGTGAAGAGTGCCAGTAACTTTTTATTTTCCATAAAAAGATTATATTTCTCAAAAATTAGTTAAGAATGTTGCTTTGTGGTGATATTTTTTCTGTAACACTATTCTATTGTTGCACTGATGTATGTTTTCTTTTTTCCCTCTTGTTTCTCATCCTGTACAATTATGTATAATCAATATACATTTGTTCATCACTGTCCTGATCGCCGCAGCACAAACGCATGTATACCACATGGGCCCACACTAGCCTTGGCTATGGGCCCAACAGTTGTTTGCCTATGTTGATGTACAAATTCATGATGAATAAATGTCTAATGTCTAATGTCTATTTACGCGGAAGGCGAGATTTTTCACAGGAGCGGTGAGCAGCCACCTTAGCAGGGAAACTTCGTCGTCCTACTCGTTCTTATATAGAGAAACGATAACCGTTTTTCGCTGCTGCTGCGCTGTCATGTGTATTTATATTTAGGAAGGTTTTGTCAGATATTTGTGCCTCAAGATGTTATCCTCTTAGCTTGTGGTGACGTTGAATCTAACCCAGATTGACAAAACAGTAAAAGCTGATGTAATTAGTTTTAGGACAGGCTATAGATAACTTGATCGGGTCGATCAATAATATTTTAACCATGGCAGGAAAAAAAATTGAAAATGTTATCACGAATTGGAATGAGCGTATTCGAAGCTTACAACATCAGCTAGCCCCCTTGATATCACCGAAAGAAATTTACAAGAAGTAACTTCTAGGTTTTTCCGTGCCTAAACCACAATATGAGTATGAGGCACGTTTTCTTTTTTTGGGGAGTGGAGGTTAGATCAATTTTGACCACCTGGGGTTTCTTTAACGTGCAGGCATTGCAAATCACTACAGAAGGAAGTCGCTGAATTAAAATTAACAGTTGCTCAGCTCGAATAAACAATATGTTTCTCGGAAAAGAAATAGAAAGAAAAGAATGAAAAAAAACATACTTAAAAACAGAAGCAGGAGGAACAGTCTAATAGTGTATAGTAATGAAGAGAAAACTCTGAAACTACTGAAAGTCTTACTGATATTACCAGAGATGACTTGTTCCTAAAAAGAAATATTAACTGGAAGTAACTATTAACAGACTAGAAAGATGCCATAGACTAGGTAAAAAATACCTATGAATCGTCCTGTGATAATTAATTTACTAGAATTTCGGAAAATAAGTTTTGTGCTGAAATCATGTTTTAAGCTTAAGGAATCTTCAGCTTCAATTTCACAGGATTTTTCTGTCAGTCTTAAAGGAATCAGGAAAAGAACTGTGAGAAAGTGCAACGCATAAAAAAATCCATCAGAACTCATCTCACTGTGACGGTCGATAGTAATGCAGTTATCATTCGAGTTATGCAGCGATGGACGGATGGATGGAAAAGAATAGAATTAAGGGGTTTTACATGCGAAAACCACGATTTCATTATGAGGCACATCGTAGCGGTGGACTCTGGAATAATTTTGACCACCAGACGATCTTTAACGTGTCCCCAATGCACGGGACACGAATGTCTTGCATTTCAGCCCCATCGAACTGTGGCCGCCATAGTCGGGATTTCATCCCTCGACCTCCTGGATGGATAGGAAGGAAGGAAGGAAGGAAGGAAGGAAGGAAGGAAGGAAGGAAGTAAGTAAGTAAGTAAGTAAGTAAGTAAGTAAGTAAGTAAGTAAGTAAGTAAGTAAGTAAGTAAGTAAGTAAGTAAGTAAGTAAGTAAGTAAGTAAGTAAGTAAGTAAGTAAGTAAGTAAGTAAGTAAGTAAGTAAGTAAGTAAGTAAGTAAGTAAGTAAGTAAGTAAGTAAGTAAGTAAGTAAGTAAGTAAGTAAGTAAGTAAGTAAGTAAGTAAGTAAGTAAGTAAGTAAGTAAGTAAGTAAGTAAGTAAGTAAGTAAGTAAGTAAGTAAGTAAGTAAGTAAGTAAGTAAGTAAGTAAGTAAGTAAGTAAGTAAGTAAGTAAGTAAGTAAGTAAGTAAGTAAGTAAGTAAGTAAGTAAGTAAGTAAGTAAGTAAGTAAGTAAGTAAGTAAGTAAGTAAGTAAGTAAGTAAGTAAGTAAGTAAGTAAGTAAGTAAGTAAGTAAGTAAGTAAGTAAGTAAGTAAGTAAGTAAGTAAGTAAGTAAGTAAGTAAGTAAGTAAGTAAGTAAGTAAGTAAGTAAGTAAGTAAGTAAGTAAGTAAGTAAGTAAGTAAGTAAGTAAGTAAGTAAGTAAGTAAGTAAGTAAGTAAGTAAGTAAGTAAGTAAGTAAGTAAGTAAGTAAGTAAGTAAGTAAGTAAGTAAGTAAGTAAGTAAGTAAGTAAGTAAGTAAGTAAGTAAGTAAGTAAGTAAGTAAGTAAGTAAGTAAGTAAGTAAGTAAGTAAGTAAGTAAGTAAGTAAGTAAGTAAGTAAGTAAGTAAGTAAGTAAGTAAGTAAGTAAGTAAGTAAGTAAGTAAGTAAGTAAGTAAGTAAGTAAGTAAGTAAGTAAGTAAGTAAGTAAGTAAGTAAGTAAGTAAGTAAGTAAGTAAGTAAGTAAGTAAGTAAGTAAGTAAGTAAGTAAGTAAGTAAGTAAGTAAGTAAGTAAGTAAGTAAGTAAGTAAGTAAGTAAGTAAGTAAGTAAGTAAGTAAGTAAGTAAGTAAGTAAGTAAGTAAGTAAGTAAGTAAGTAAGTAAGTAAGTAAGTAAGTAAGTAAGTAAGTAAGTAAGTAAGTAAGTAAGTAAGTAAGTAAGTAAGTAAGTAAGTAAGTAAGTAAGTAAGTAAGTAAGTAAGTAAGTAAGTAAGTAAGTAAGTAAGTAAGTAAGTAAGTAAGTAAGTAAGTAAGTAAGTAAGTAAGTAAGTAAGTAAGTAAGTAAGTAAGTAAGTAAGTAAGTAAGTAAGTAAGTAAGTAAGTAAGTAAGTAAGTAAGTAAGTAAGTAAGTAAGTAAGTAAGTAAGTAAGTAAGTAAGTAAGTAAGTAAGTAAGTAAGTAAGTAAGTAAGTAAGTAAGTAAGTAAGTAAGTAAGTAAGTAAGTAAGTAAGTAAGTAAGTAAGTAAGTAAGTAAGTAAGTAAGTAAGTAAGTAAGTAAGTAAGTAAGTAAGTAAGTAAGTAAGTAAGTAAGTAAGTAAGTAAGTAAGTAAGTAAGTAAGTAAGTAAGTAAGTAAGTAAGTAAGTAAGTAAGTAAGTAAGTAAGTAAGTAAGTAAGTAAGTAAGTAAGTAAGTAAGTAAGTAAGTAAGTAAGTAAGTAAGTAAGTAAGTAAGTAAGTAAGTAAGTAAGTAAGTAAGTAAGTAAGTAAGTAAGTAAGTAAGTAAGTAAGTAAGTAAGTAAGTAAGTAAGTAAGTAAGTAAGTAAGTAAGTAAGTAAGTAAGTAAGTAAGTAAGTAAGTAAGTAAGTAAGTAAGTAAGTAAGTAAGTAAGTAAGTAAGTAAGTAAGTAAGTAAGTAAGTAAGTAAGTAAGTAAGTAAGTAAGTAAGTAAGTAAGTAAGTAAGTAAGTAAGTAAGTAAGTAAGTAAGTAAGTAAGTAAGTAAGTAAGTAAGTAAGTAAGTAAGTAAGTAAGTAAGTAAGTAAGTAAGTAAGTAAGTAAGTAAGTAAGTAAGTAAGTAAGTAAGTAAGTAAGTAAGTAAGTAAGTAAGTAAGTAAGTAAGTAAGTAAGTAAGTAAGTAAGTAAGTAAGTAAGTAAGTAAGTAAGTAAGTAAGTAAGTAAGTAAGTAAGTAAGTAAGTAAGTAAGTAAGTAAGTAAGTAAGTAAGTAAGTAAGTAAGTAAGTAAGTAAGTAAGTAAGTAAGTGAGTGAGTGAGTGAGTGAGTGAGTGAGTGAGTGAGTGAGTGAGTGAGTGAGTGAGTGAGTGAGTGAGTGAGTGAGTGAGTGAGTGAGTGAGTGAGTGAGTGAGTGAGTGAGTGAGTGAGTGAGTGAGTGAGTGAGTGAGTGAGTGAGTGAGTGAGTGAGTGAGTGAGTCAGTGAGTGAGTGAGTGAGTGAGTCAGTGAGTGAGTCAGTGAGTGAGTGAGTGAGTGAGTAAAGTAAAGTAAAGTAAGTGAGTAAGTAAAGTAAAGTAAAGTAAGTAAGTGAGTAAGTAAAGTAAAGTAAAGTAAAGTAAAGTAAAGTAAGTAAGTAGGTAGGTAGGTAGGTAAAGTAAAGTAAAGTAAAGTAAAGTAAGTAAGTAGGTAGGTAGGTAGGTAAAGTAAAGTAAAGTAAAGTTAAGTAAGTAAGTAGGTAGGTAGGTAGGTAGGTAGGTAGGTAGGTAAAGTAAAGTAAAGTAAGTAAGTATGTAAAAGTAAAGTAAAGTATGTAAAAGTAAAGTAAAGTATGTAAAAGTAAAGTAAAGTATGTAAAAGTAAAGTAAAGTATGTAAAAGTAAAGTAAAGTATGTAAAAGTAAAGTAAAGTATGTAAAAGTAAAGTAAAGTATGTAAAAGTAAAGTAAAGTATGTAAAAGTAAAGTAAGGTATGTAAAAGTAAAGTAAGGTATGTAAAAGTAAAGTAAGGTATGTAAAAGTAAAGTAAAGTATGTAAAAGTAAAGTAAAGTATGTAAAAGTAAAGTAAAGTATGTAAAAGTAAAGTAAAGTATGTAAAAGTAAAGTAAAGTATGTAAAAGTAAAGTATGTAAAAGTAAAGTAAAGTATGTAAAAGTAAAGTAAAGTATGTAAAAGTAAAGTATGTAAAAGTAAAGTAAAGTAAGTAAAAGTAAAGTAAAGTATGTAAAAGTAAAGTATGTAAAAGTAAAGTAAGTAAAAGTAAAGTATGTAAAAGTAAAGTAAAGTATGTAAAAGTAAAGTATGTAAAAGTAAAGTAAGGTATGTAAAAGTAAAGTAAAGTATGTAAAAGTAAAGTAAAGTATGTAAAAGTAAAGTATGTAAAAGTAAAGTAAAGTAAGTAAAAGTAAAGTAAAGTATGTAAAAGTAAAGTATGTAAAAGTAAAGTAAGTAAAAGTAAAGTATGTAAAAGTAAAGTAAAGTATGTAAAAGTAAAGTATGTAAAAGTAAAGTATGTAAAAGTAAAGTAAAGTATGTAAAAGTAAAGTAAAGTATGTAAAAGTAAAGTAAAGTATGTAAAAGTAAAGTAAAGTAAAGTGAGTAAGTGAGTGAGTAAGTGAGTGAGGAAGGAAGGAAGGAAGGAAGGAAGGAAGGAATTGGTTTAAGAATGTTGATCGCAATAAAACGTATGGTTCCAAGGTTAATGTTATATTTTATAAACTCAGTGGGGACGCATGGATGGAACGAAGCCAAGAGCAAGCGGTATACAATTTCTACAGTGGCGAATGATCTCAGAAAACACGTGCCCATAAGCTCTATACATTAAATGCCGTAATATGGTAATTAAAACGGCCTAGCTTGAAGCTCTGTTTCTTTCTCATGAACCAGAAATTGCTGTGCTCACGAAGACTTGGCTATGCGAGGATATACGAGTCAGCGAATTTGTTCCGAAAAACTACAAGTGCTTCTGCAAAGATCGAGACAGAAGCGGTGATGGGGTTGCAATTTTATTTAAGGTGTTGAGGTGACCCTACAGCTTATAACAATGCCCAATTTTCCGGGAGTTGAAAGCGTCTTTTGTGCTATATACATTAACAATATACGCTCTGTCTTCGGAGTCATATACAGGCCTCCGAATCCCTCTGTCTCGAGAAATACATGTTATTTCATATAAAACCAGAGTATAAAATAATTTTTCCAGGTGATTTTAATTTTCCGAATATAAAGTAGACTGCTTTCTCCCACAGTCTTTAGATTTACACGGAATTTAAATGCTAAAAATTGTCTTTAATTTCGGTTTATACAGATTGCTGGTGAACATTCCAGTGTAACGTAACGCCTCTGATCATGAGACTGGTGTAAACCTTAACTGATGGTTCTTATGATGAGCGCATACAAAAATGATTCTTATGATGATGGTTCTGCATCCAATGTCAAAATATTTTTCGGGCCGATGACGAATCAATAATTGACTTGATGGAGTGTGAATATAATATTTCAGACAGGCTCATGCAATATAACTGACTAGTGCTCTTTTTATAAACATTGTTCATGAATGTATGCCAATAACAACTGAGAAATCCACAGGTAACAGTCATTGGACTACTCGGCAAACACTACAGCCACAACAAAAACCTAAAAGGCTAAAGAAAGAAAAAGATAAAAACCCATGTTACTCTTCGCTAGCTAGAAGTCATTCCTAATATATCAGAAAAATTAACACACAATAAAGTTAAAATGATAACTCAAAATATTACAGTATATCGCTTCCTATCGCAAACACCAGAGACCAGCGGAGCTGGGGGAAGGCCAGTAAAGCAGTGCTAATTTTTTCCACTGCGAGAAAGAGGACCGCCGAAGCGAGTGCGCGGGTTTTTATCGGGAAGCAGTGGCCTCACCACCTGCGTCCTCACCGCGCCGCTCCTTCTCCGGCAGGCTCCACCCACCCTCGCCGCGTCGCTATGTTGCGCGATGCTATTTTTTTACTCTGCTTTCACTCTCTCTCAGCTCCCTCTCCCCCAGCTCGGCTCCGCTCACCCTCGCAGCGTCGCTATGCTATTTTTATACTCTGCTTTCACTCTCTCTCAGCTCTCTCTCCGCCAGCTCGGCGAAGCTGCGGACGTCAAGAGAAACCCAGCCAGGTTCTAACAGCTCCACTGTAAAATTTTGGAGGTCTATTAAGACACGTTCATGTTCTAACGCTACGGTTTTGTTAAATGAAAACTGCGTACACAGTGACACTGTGGTTTGTGCACCTTTCAATAATCATTTTAAGTCGGTATTTACAATAGATAGTAGTTGTACTTCGATGTTCAAAAATGACTTTGCCTCCTATATGCCGGATGTAAAAATGCCTGAGCACGGTATCTTCAATCTGTTCCTGAAACTAGACGTCAAGAGATCTCCTGACCAGGATGATATCCCGAATGTTTTTTTTTAACTATATGCAGAATTGTGTGCAAAGTGTTTTTCACAGGTATCTGAATGATGGTACATTGCCGAACGTCTGGAATGAATCCAGAATAAGAACATTGCACGAATCCCGTGACAAATCAAGTATAGAAAATTATCGACCTATTTTATTAGCATTTACTACGTGTAAAATCTTCGCGCATATTATTTGTAAACATATAGTTGATTTTCTTGAACACCGTAATGTGGCAACAAATTCACAACACGGTTTTAGACGCGACTATTCAACTAACACATGACTAATTGAAATTATGCATGATTTCGCTGCGGCAATAAATAAAGGAGCAAAAACAGACGTTGTTTACATGAATTTTTGTAAGGCATTTGATATATGCGGTGTCACACAGTAAACTGCTTCACAAATTAGGGTTTACAATAACAAATCGCAAGCCGATGAAACTTTCGAACCGCTCTCGGTAGGTTTCCTTAAATGCCACTTGCTCAAATCGCTTTTGGTTTGATTCTAGCGTTCCCCATGGGGTCCGTACTTGGTCCTCCTTTTTTCATGTTCATAAATGAGATTGTTACTGATATCAATGTGAATATTAAACTGTATGCAGACGACTTTGTGATTTGTGAAACAAACAGCTGAATCGAAGATCAAGACAGCTTAAACGGGACTCTCCAAAAACTCGTGTCATGGTGTGAGAAGTGGCAGGGGACTATAAGTTTTGCAAAAAAGTTTTTATGCGAATAATTATTGAAGGGAATCCACTTGTCTGTCATTATTATGCAAGCGGACTTTCTCTCTCAAAGGTAAGTGAATATAAATATTTGAGCTATGAATGACAAATAATCGGTCTTGGAGAAACATAATGACGTTCTTACGAGTAAAGACGTACACAAATTGTTCTTCAGGAGACACTCTTTAAGATTGTCCGCGCCATCCGTACGCCTCCTTGCATTCAAGTCTTATGTGTCCTATGCTCGATTATGTAGTGCGCTCATCTGGAAACGCTGCACTAGGACTAACATCAACGAACTGGAAAATACACAAACGAAAGTAGCGCAGTATACATATGATTCGTACGGGCGTACGTCAGTTACTGAACTCATTAAGCGAAGTTTACAAGCCTCATTTAACAATAGAAATCGTATTTGTCGGCTAGAGTTTTTCTAACCGTTAGTAAAATGTTCTTATAACGTTGATACGTAACTTTTATCACTTACTGTGAGGGATACGCTACACAGCGGCATTCGTTTGCAGCAACATATTTAGTTTTACGAAGTGACTGTCAGCACGAGTTTCTTCCTAGAAGCATTGTTGAATGAAATAGCCTTTCTGATAATGCTGTGACCTAATATTCATCGTCGTTGTTTGACACTTACAGTATTCATTTATTGTTTATTGTACGGATTAGAGTTATTTATATGTACTTTTGGTGGGCGTTTTTGCTGCTAAACCAATTCCGTTATTCATCAATTTTTAGGTAATTGTTTTTTCGTAAGTTTTGTACCTTATTCTATGATACAGTTTGTTATGTACCGCCGCTGCTATGATGTCTCCGAGATCTCGAAATAAATAAATAAATAGGAGACCTTAGCTGGCAGTGAGCCCCGAAGTGGTACAGTAGGGCTCCGAGGTTCCCATCCTACACTTTTACCTCCAGCTGCCACCACCCCTTATTATTCGCGCTCAACGTTAAGAGCACCTCAGTCGCAGACCTTAGCCTGTTGTGATTTTGGATGCTGCAGGCTTCCTTTCTATGCTGAAATTTTCGTTGACTTCAATGAAAGTATAAGTAAAGGAGATTGTATAAATACATAATTCACAACGGAACAGAAAAGCAAGCCGGCGACGTTACAGAAGACGATGTTATCGCGTCATCCACGTCCCGTCTCAAGTTCACATTCTATACTAATAACATAGTACTGAGCGCATCAAATCGCATAAAGCTACACGTATAAAGCTACACCTAACTTACGGGGATAAGCCGACACATCCTCGAGCACCGGGCACATGGTTTGTTTAAGGCAGGAAGAGGCCGACGGCCGCTCCGTGGGTTCACACCGCACCGCGTCCGGGGTGCCGGCATCGCTCTCGTTGCAAGAGCGGCGGGGCTCGGTAACAAAGGCGGCAGCAGCCCTCCTTACCCGACCGCTTTGCTAAAGCGGCCGGCAGTGGAAAAGGAAACGGCGGGTGGCCGACGAGAGCGCGGCTAAGCTCAGCTAGCCGGTCGCGTGGCAGCGAGAGGATTGCCCGGCGCACTGCTCCTTTACGAGGAACACGAGGCCCAATTTGTTAACTCGGTGGCGTTTTGGCCGGCCTCGCTTCCTCTCTCTCCTTCGCCTAGCCCTCCCCCCCTCCCCCCCACCTCCCGCTTCTGTGCGTGTGTTGTGCATGGTTCGACGCGCTTTGGGGATATACAAGCGTGTGCCCTCCTGAACGAGGCGCACGTTCTCCCTCCCCCCTCCCTTTTTTCCCTTCATCCCACGACGCCGCCTGTTCTCCTCTGGGACTGCGCGCACGATTGCCCCTCAAACGAACCGAGTGGTGTGTATACTGCTACACGCTCGACGACGCGGCACAACGCTCGAACGTGTTCACTTCCTGTAGGATGCTCCTTTTCGGTCCCGCAGCGATGCCGATTGTGTGAGATCGCGCGCGGTTCGTTCCGTTCCGGGAATGCGCACTTTGTGTTACCAAGTTTCCGGTGCTCAATGTACGGCGCTGGGCTGGTCCGGCTTTATCGCGGTTTTCGCTGTCGCTTTTCGAGTACTTGTGGGTCTAGTGACGTAGACAACTCAGCTACGTTTCTTCTACACAATTGGTCTTACGTCTTGCGCATTTGTCAAAAGTTTCAAAGACACGAGTAGCAGGCCAGAGCAAGTTATAGCTCAGGCCGACCTCTTTGCATATCTGTAAATATCTATCTATCTATCTATCTATCTATCTATCTATCTATCTATCTATCTATCTATCTATCTATCTATCTATCTATCTATCTATCTATCTATCTATCTATCTATCTATCTATCTATCTATCTGTCCGTCCGTCCGTCCGTCCGTCCGTCCGTCCGTCTGTCTATCTATCTATCTATCTATCTATCTATCTATCTATCTATCTATCTATCTATCTATCTATCTATCTATCTATCTATCTATCTATCTATCTATCTATCTATCTATCTATCTATCTATCTATCTATCTATCTATCTATCTATCTATCTATCTATCTATCTATCTATCTATCTATCTATCTAATCTTTAAAGCGCGGCGCGAGTAACTAAGTCTATTGCTGGAACTTAGTTGCGGGGCTGGTTCGCCGTGCCCTACACACGGAGAGTTGAGGTATTTAAAACTTTCACTTCTGACTCGAACAGCTGTCGACTGAAACAGTCTTGATCCTGTTGTGTTCGAAAACTGTAATTTTGTTGACACATATTAAGAAAGACTGTAAACAATTTTAAAACGAAGCTTTCCTTGCCTACTCTCCAGGCTTTGGCGTGGCTGTCTGTCTGTTATGCCGCAAAACGAAGTTTAGTCGACTTTACAGAACTTCTATCAAATCAAAGAGGCCAGAAATTCGCGGCTGTTGAGTTGGAAAGAGAAGTTTAATAGACTTAGCAGAGCATATCAAATCAACAGAGGTCAGCAATTCGCGACAGTGACATGACAAGAGATCTCGCCGGAAATATTTGTGGCTGTATATGCGAATGCTACATTACATTGCCCACGAAGTGTCTTATGTAATTATTGTATACTGACAAAATATTGTCATCTCTGTACGCGAGAAAAAAAATAACTTTGTACATGATTATACGTGAACCCGGCGGCCTATCCCGCTGGGCTCGCGAGCCCCGGTAGATCCATACGATTGTGCCACAGAAAGATACACCGAGATCCTGAGCCACTGCAGACTGAGTAGGAGGACCTATTCACCTCCGCATCCCCAGCTGACTAAAGAGGCGGTGGTGTTCCGCAAACTACAGACCAACACATTCCCGCACGACACCCTGCTTCACGACACGTGTCCTACGAGCTACACATACAAGTGCGCCTTGAGCTCTGCGCCCAATATACCCTCTACCACATGGTGTGAGAGCGGGCACAACCCATCGCCACCACCCATCACCAAACCAACCGTTGAGCAGTGGAAGGCCCAGCTGACAAGCCCGAGCTCGTAAGACCAGCATCGTCTGATGAGGAGGGCTAAGCTATCGGCTCTGGCTCGTGTTATCCTGGACTATAGGGATGCCGTCCATCTCGGACGACTCACCGTCGGCTCATTTCTACAAATAAGGTTTATTCCTCCTCCTTCTGCATAAAATACGAACATGTAATGTAGCTTCTCGGGCATTTCTGAAGCACACCGATCTCTTAATGGAATGGCCAATGAACTTTAAGGGATTCTTTAATTTCATTTATTTTCCTTGATTTACCGACTCAATATTTCCCACTGGGTTTCTGTGCATGCGCTCTTCTAGAATGGGCATGTCCCACTAGGATAAATTCCTTCATAAACCATGCAGATAAATGTCTGCTCACAACATATCTAAATCGCAGCCATATGCTGATAGAATGGTTAATTATATTTCACGAATTCTTTGATTTACTTAACTTTCTTTGATTTAACCATTCGATTTATGCCAGTGTGTGTGCGCGCGCGCGTGTGTGTTTGTGTTTGTCGTGCATGTGTATGTTGCTCTTTTTCGCACCCTGTGTAACTACCTGAAAAGGCCATCAAAATAACTTGTAAGGAACCGCCTTATTCCAACCGAGCTCGTGCTACAACCACGAGGATCAAGCTGTGCTGCTGGTGATGATATATACAGGTGAAGAAGATGTACAATGGATGATTATATGTGGAGATGATGAAGATCAAAGTCAGGCATGTTTCGCGCTCAAAAAATAAATAAATCTAAGCAGGCCGTGTCGAGAGGGTGAAAGGGCCGTCAGTGCGGCATCATGCGCTGGCTCACAAGCTGCCGGATTTCGCCCTGTTGTGACTCGCCGTGCGCGTCATCTTGCTCGCCTGTCTCGAGCTGTGCGATTATAAATGATGACGCGCTCAGCGACATGCCTGGAGATTTTAGGTTTCTAACTCTCCGCTGAAGGGCGGCGCGCTGTAGGGCGCAGAGATATTGCCGCAAGTATCGGGAGGGTACCATCCGCCCGCAGCGAACATCCTCCTTCCCATCCTCGTCCTCAAGCTGTTATAGTCAGCCACTCGTTCTATGGTCAGGGCTCCACCACGAGGACTATTAAAGCGAAGCTTCTTTTGCCTTTGTATCCGCGGATCTGGCGTGCCTGGTTGGCTGCCAGGTTTCTCGCCGAGTTGATTGGGCCGATCCCGGAAATGGAGCACGATCAAAACTGGGCCCATGCTTATCCCTGAGACTGTGTAATGAAGGGTGGCGACTCGTATAGGCCGATGCTGGCACCAGTGCGTACATTTGCACGCGGAGTGTTTTAACGTGGCTTGTGACGCGGGCCGATCCTGGAAGCCGATGGTGGAAGTAGAATCAAAGGCGCGGGAGAGCCGTTCCTAATAATGCTATTAGAATCACACTCGCTCAGGTGTAGTATGTGGACTTAGCTTTTTTTGCCTCTTTCTCCTGGTTTTGCGTTGGTGCCTCGCCGAGTGTAGTGGGAGGTCTCCCACACAGCTGTGGTGAGGAGTCGGAGACTGCAAACAAAAGCTGTGATGTTTCGCGGAAGAGCTTGGAGAGGACGTACTTATGCAGTAACGCTGGTTTATAGGGCACAAAGAGTGCTCGTATAGTTGACTGAGGCCCCAACTATACATTTACTAACGTCTCGATCGGGACATGTATAATTGATCATTTCTTCGCAAAGAGTAGTGGAGACATGCTAAAGACGATTTTACACTCGATTCATGGGCGCCGCCATCTTGGGCTGTCACACAAATAATTTCTAAGTTTTATGAGAAGTGAAGTCATGTAACATGGTCAGGGAACGTCGCACGCATTTGCACACTTATTTTAATGCTTGTGAATCAGCTGTATATAACGCGTACATTTCGTTAAACATAAAAAGCAGCAGCGTTAACAGCCAAATATGGCGGCACCTAAACGTTTCCCTGAAATAGTGTGTATGGCAAGCGGTACCTTTTGCATTTCTTAGTATATACACGAGCGTACTTGCAATTCTACATGCACCGCGAGGTGAGCTATGGCTTCCATCGCACTCTCGTTATTCAGAGTGCAATGGAAACCGTAGACCAGGAGGAGGAGGAAAAGGAAGGAAGAAAATGCAGCGAGGGGAAGCCGTAGAGAGTATATACGAATGTGCTCGGACGTGAAGCAGTGACAACTATTCACTTCGTGGAAGAAAAAAGAGAAGCAAAGTTAACGCATTCTCGTTTACTCTTTAAACACAAGCAATCTCATCTCGTACACGACATCAACATAGAATCTACATTTGTGTAACATTGTATCACGTCACCGCATTTAGCGCAACAGAAATACCCTGATCAATGAGGCTTCGCGTGCACCGATATCCACAGCGCGTGATACCAGCATAATTTTCTTTGTGCCTGTGGATTTCTAGGAGTCGTTGACGTATTGTCAAGCTGCCATTTAGAATGCCCCATGTTGGAGCTAGATCTCTCATGCATGCAATTCAGTTGCATGCAACTAAGCAACTCCTGCAGTTTCTGTTGAGCATAGATCCACCGAAAAGTAGCTTAAGTGACAACAAAGCTGACCGTCGCTTCTTATCATAGCACTGCTGCAACTATGGTGTGGCTTCGAGTGTTCCGCAAGAATGTAAGAATAATCGCTTTTGCGTACAGCCAGGCGTTCCCCGAATACGACACGCAGTCAAGCCACCGTAAAAGCGCGCACGGTTGCACAAATTCAGCTGAGCGGAGTGGGCTCAGACAAATACGCGTGGCTATGGATGCGCCTCCGGTGTAGCGCCCAAACTGATACCCACGTGCTGTCTACAAATTCAAGTGAAGCCACCGCCATTGTACTTATTACTGTGCGCACCCAACTGAACTGCGCACCTTGCCGGCGGCTTGCATCCGTACAGATTCTGCAGATGCCTGACACGCTTTCGTCGTCGTGTGCGATGATCCTGCGCCCACGGAGAACTTGACACCGACCAGTCAATACGTCGGGGCCGTGACCAAGCCTCCATTAGTGCGTGAGACCCTGAGCGGCGACTTGCCCCCAAAACTCATTTCGCTTCCGCTCTGCGCGCTGTCAGGTCGAGTTTGGCTCGGCTTTATTATATCGCCGAAGCTTTGCACGCTTTGGGCTTGTAAATGTGCCCGCGTGTTTGTGCGCGTTCGCGTATACTTGTGGGCCTATGTGTGTGCGTATAGTCTCCATCGTTTCATTTGGCTTCCCCCCAGATGCCGCTTTGATAGTACGTTCGCGTCTTTTTTTATTACTCTCGCTCCATAGAAAGCGCTGCGTTTGTGCCTTTGTGTGCCGTCCAGGTGGCTGATATGGTTCGATTACCGGTTCGCCGTGCACATATATAAACGGAAGCCTTTGAAGCAGAGCTGACGCGGTGCGGTTCAGACACAAGGGGCATTATCTGCCTTGTTGAAGAGTGAAGCCTCGTTAGGGCGCATGTAACGATACGTTGTCCGAGTGAAAAGTCGTTTTGCTCTTACTAGGCTTCATAAGTAGCTCGTACATTATCAGAATGACTAAGCGACTTCCCTCCACTCGCGTGCTGTCGTCTCCGACCGCCTGTAAGCTGCTTTCCGTGCGGAAGGGATAAGCACTAATGTAATGTAAACGCACTTTGAGGTAACTTTTGTTTCATGCAATAACTTTTGTTTAAACGGCGTATACAGTCGGGAGCAAAAGTTCGGAAACGACGACATTTGCGAAAAAGAAAATTAACTTCTATAGCACGGCCGTGGAATGTGGAATTGTGTCAATTCACCACATTTGTCGAATAGGCGCACATATACAGGCTGTGCTACTCATGGAGCTTCTATATAAATTTCGGTTGTGGCGAGTTGATACACAGTATTTTTAAGGTGAAAAAAATTCCCCTTTTAGATGTACTACTTATGCTCAGCTCGTATGCCAAGACTGCGAATAAAAATGCGGCATCTGTCGTCTCCATGCTTTTGTTCGCGATCTCACGTACTACTGCTGAAGTATTGATTCGTTTAAAATTAGCACTTTACACATGACCTGCGCGAAAAAAAATTGAGGCCGATGGTATCTTTCCGCCCATAAAGAGAGAACGCACAAGAAGCATTAGCGAAGGATACGAAACCCGCGTTGATGTACAACTCAGGCTGCGGCTCAGGCTGCACAGTCTCTACCGCGCAAATTTCTGCCAAACACGCCTTGTTATTAACTTGTTCCAGCTTCCGTTATTCCCTGTTATTCAACGTATCCGAACCAGCCATAACGCTGTCTAAGAATAACATAAAAAGTAATTTTCTTAACCAACACATGCCTCATCTTTGGTTTGACGCAGATAGTGTCTACCCCGACGCGAAAAAATGAGCAGTGCTCTAACATACTCAACCTAATCTCAACAACCCATTCCGACACTGTTTCTTCTGTAACACATCCACCAGAACTAAGTGATCACTCAGTACTACATGCAGAATTATCCTGGCAACAACCTCAGAGCAAAAATAAAAAATAAAATAGCACTTTACGATAAAGGTGATTACATCAGTATTAGCAATGGACTATATCGAGTTTTATAACTGGTATATTATAGGTTTTTCTAAGCGCACAGTAGACACCAACTGGACGCTTTTTTTTTAAATAAAATGATCGAACTCACTATACATACCAACTATCACCTTAACCGACCGACCTTCGTCCCCGTGGTTCAACAACACATTTAAACGACTAAACCATAAAAAGAAAAGAATATTTCGCGAAGGCGAATATTCCGATACCGCTCCTGCCTGGGGAAAACATCACGCCAGTGAAAAGGCGTTTGATTCTTTGGCTGCAACAACTAAATGAACCTTTTATTCGACAACACTTCCTAGCATGCTGCAAAACAATCCCAAACAATTCTGGAAATACATTAACCCAAATAACCGTTAACCATTATCATTATATGACGATGACAATAACCGTGTTGCTGACCATAAAGCACCTGAAGTACTAAACTTTGTCTTCGCTTCCGTGTTCACTTCTGAACTGACTTCCCAGGGTGCCCTTACCTAAACCACCCAATGGTGTCAGGCATAACATTTGAGGCATGCGGTATCACAAAACTAATAGAATCCCTCAAATTAACATCCTCGGCCGGCATCGATGAAATCAATTCCAAAATGCTTAAGAACACTGTGCACATCTCTAGTATATTTTTGTGCCATATCTTTCAGCAATCATTATCATCTGGAGTAGTGCCGCAAGGCTGGAAAATAGGTAAGATAATTGAAGTACCAATAAAAAAGGATCATCATCATCGTGCCGCAATTGCCGCCCAATTTCCCTCACCAGTGTTTGTTCCAAACAAATGGAGCATATAATTTATTCTCATATTGCAAAGTATATATCATCTGCTAATTTTTTCATTCCTAATAAACCCGGTTTTCAGAAAGGCATGCCCTGCGGGACTCAACTAGTTCTCTTCGTTAATGACATCAGCTCACATCTTGATCAAAACGTACCTATAGATGCCCTCTTTCTAGATTTCAAAAAGGCTTTCGAGAAGGTTCCTCATGAACGGCTCCTCTTAAAACTAACGCGTCTTATTCTTAACCCTTGTGTTCCCCAATATATACGCAACTTTCTGACTAACCGTCAACAGTTCCTTTGCGCTAACCAATGCTCGTCTAATTTATCACCTGTCATCTCCGGAGTTCCGGTGTTCCACTGTCCTGGGAACACTACTCTTCTTAATATACATTAACGGCTTACCGAGAGGTTGTTCTCTTAAAATTCGTTGATTTGCTGATGATTGCTTAATGCATCGTCCTATTACTAACGACGTTGATTCTCGTGCTCTCCAGTACGACCCTATAACGTCATTGAAATCTGGTGTAATAATTGGTTAATGTCTCTCAACGGCAAAAAAACGACTTTACTAGTTTCCATCCTTCTGCATACTAAATACTTGTAATGTGACTCAACTTCTAACAATAAATTCTGATTCTGAAATTTTGATTCTGATTCCACCATCGCCAATTATTCATTTAAGCTAATTACGTTATCGCTGGTTCTGAAATGTGGGATGTGGCTTCATATAAGTACTTGGGTATTACCTTGTCCAGTAATCTCAGTTGGTCCTCACACATTTGAAGCATTAGCAATGATGCCAGTTGTGTTCTATGCTACCTACACCGTAATCTACGTCTTGCTCCCCCTTCAATAAAACTACTCGCATATTTAACACTTGTTCGACCCAAACTGGAATACTCGTGCTCAGTGTGGGACCCATACCAATCTAACCTGTCAACAGTACTCGAATCCACACAGAATCGCGCAGCAACGTTCATTCACTCTGACTACTCTTACCACACTAGCGTCACTATAAGCTAATCTCTGAATCTTCCAACCCTGGAGCACCGCCGCAAAAAAGCAAGACTATGTCTCTTCTACAAGTTATACCAGTCGCTTCTTCAGCAGACCGGCATCATGCCTTCTCATCGCACTTCATACCGTCATAACCACTCAAAAACTGTTTATCCCCCTCCAGCTTGCATCGGCGCTCATTTTAACTCTTTCTTCGTTCAAACAGCGAAAGACTGGAATCATCAAGCTGCTGAAGCACCGGTTCACCACTCCAGTTATTCATCGTTCAAGGCATTCATCGAAAGTATGACCTAGATATGCCCACCCCTCATGTAAAACCCCAAATGGAGTATTTGAGATATGAATGAATGAATGAATGAATGAATGAATGAATGAATGAATGAATGAATGAATGAATGAATGAATGAATGAATGAATGAATGAAATCAGCCGCGTGGTTTGTTCAATTGGTGGCATAAAACCCTGACCGAAAGGTGGTTCTGCGCTCGATTTCCAGATCAAGATTATTCAGCTACAAAATTCTATTTCCGATGAATCTGTTTAAATTTCATTTCGTCGATAGCACATTTTTCCCTCATTAAAGAATGTTCGTCTCCCCTCAGTCTACGTAAAGTTAGCTTTCGCACAATAAAAATAGTCATGTGGCAGTGCGGACTTTACAGAAGGAGGCGCAAGCTGCATATATCTGAGTAGGAAGCTAAACATTTTGATGGAATCGCTTGTTGGTCAAGTTACTTCACTGCGAAGTGAACAGTTGCGCCCACTCTAGTCAGCACCGTCAGCAAAACAAAAAGCTTACAGAGTATGGCAACGCAATAACTACGTCCGAAAGTTCACGACTGAGCACGATGTAATTAAACACGTAGAAGGTGTCGACCAGGAAATGGCTTTAAATAAAGTTAACAAATGTGAAATAAATGTTTCTTCAACTAATGAAGACTTCTTTTTTCCAGGGCCTGTGTGACGGATTTTCATGGAACTTATATGTTTATTATATGTTAAGAAAGATATAATAAAACTTGAGGGTGTTCAAAAAAAAAAGGCTGTACGGTTTATATTCTGAAAATATAGAAGGATGGATTGTTCATCGTCATTGATGAAACATCACAAGATTACAACATTGGAGGTACGTAGAAAAATAAACCGACTTTTGTTACTTTACAATTTTCTGTCGGGAAAAATCGCCCAATCTGAACCAAAATATGCTCAACCTACTGCTACTAGGAAAACAAGGCACATAGCGGAACATTCACTGAGGTCTATTATTGCGAAAACCAATTTCTACGAATACAGTTTTTTTTCTCTAAAACAGTAAATGAGTCGAATGAGTTGCCGCCAAGTGTTATCAAGGCCGAATACGTTTCAGCAGAACTGGAACGTTCCTTTTGTGAGCTATAGATACTTGCAATTGTATAGATGTACGTATTTTCTGCTGGTTCTAGTCCTGTTCTGTCTGTATTGGTTCCTTTTTTTCTTGTTTTGTTGAAAATTGCTTCTCCATTGTGTTAGCGTTGTTACTTTTGCCCCTTTAGCTTGTTTTTCAGTTTATTGGTGTTATTTATTGTTTGTCATTCCGAAAGTGCCCCTCCTGCTAGGGCCAAACAATTGGCCTGCTGTATGGTTAAATAAAAGAAATTTAAAAAATCAATTAACCTGCTGCTGGTCACAGAAAAGTGTTAGGTAAGTCTGTTAACCCAATGTTGTACGGCGTGATGAAATGACGCAGCCGATAAATGGCATTATCATGCATGGGAATAGCAACGGGCTACCATCCGCGCTTTACGTTTCACACACGCGCTGAGAGACTTCACACGAACGTGTAAGACATAGATGCAGCAGCCTGTATAAACACATCCGGTCTATATAGAGTGAACTTCTCTGACTTTATGAAGAAGAAGGATCACATTCGTTGTAAGAAGGCATCACCAATGAAAAGCTCTACGCATTTTCGTCTGGACGAGCAATAGAGAGGCGTTCAGTTTATACTCGATAGGATCCTATACAGGGTGATCATTTTCAAGTTTTACGGAATTTTTAAAAATATTTTCTTGCGGATGACATAGTTCTAGTCGTTGAACTGGATTATTCAGAGAGGCGGACATTGCTTGGTCGAGAAATCGAAACACATAGCCAACTAATTAATGATAATTCACTAATTATCTACTGAAATAATTACTTTACAGCACGTATTGCAATACAGGAATTGTAGCCAGTAAGCTTGCAAGGCGTACCCGCTTAGAGTGAATTTCCAAAATGACGCCATTTTGGACATATGCGACGTCAAAGTCGACGTAAAAATTCACTGTTGTTCCACTTACTTTCTTTAGGAAAACGATCTTTTATGCACTGAAGCTGAAAAGTAACTGGAACGCCCATGTATTTCGTCCCACACTTTGGGAAACAATATCTTGAAACTGATGTAAGAAACTAAAGTAAATAATTTCTGTGTTCCTGTCAACGCTTTCTTTTTTTAGTTCTTCGAATATCACTAACTTTCTTCGTGTGCCACTTTGCTACGTATGCACCTTTTGCTCGGCTACAAAGTTGTACTGCAGCCTCTTTATGTCAAACGGTAAGAACGTTGTTCATCTTCGTTCAATTCAAAGCTCTTATATACAGCATTCATAGTGCAAGACGACGCCTTTCACGCGAAGAAAGCACTTTTTTTTGTTTGTTTCTTAACTCGCACTCCCGCGCCTTGCCTTGAAATGTGCTCGTATACGCGAATCATTGAAATCTGAAGAACGTACAGGCACTATTCGTGCCGTTTGCCGCCTGGATAAATGTAACTGCGCTAGAAGTTGGAGAGAATTCTCTTCGGATGCCCTCGCAGAGAGTCCCTTCTTCCGTCCTTCCAAGCACCGATGAGGGGTCCTCGAACCGGCCCTTTGCTCAGGGGCTCTTTTGGCAAAGGCGCACCGCGGCAGAGACAGAGGAATCGGTGCTCCCATGCGCGGGCCCCGAGGCGCAACGTAAAGCTTTGGTTCCTGCCGGTCGAATTTCCCAGCGAATATATCAGAACTGCTCCGTCACTGATCGCCGGCACCGCCGAGTAGCCAGTATTTCTGGATGCGCGCAGATATATGCTGCAGTGTCTTCTATAGAGTGGGTAGCTGTCTTTGGCTCTTTTTCGCCCGTTCCCGTGGTGGTCTGACGTAATCACTGCTGACGCAAACGTCGCGCGCACGTTCGCGCAAACCGTGTTACGGGGCATCGCCGAACGTTGACTTGGGGCGCTATAACGTAAGACTATTCCAGTTCAGCAATCAGCCCTCTGCGGTTGGTCAAATACTTTTTTGGACCACCCCCACTTCACCTGTCTGTCATGCAACGTATCGAAAACCGCGATAGGCGCTCCTCGCTTTTTGTGAGCCAATTAGATAAGACAAGCCGCTCAGTGTAGGCAATGTTATTAGTTTTTCAAGCAAAGAAAAAGTGACCTCCTATGAACGAGGAGAGCGTTTGATTGGTCTATTCAGACAACCCTGTGGGTGACCGCCCGATGCTTGCGTCGACGGTTACACAAATTTGACGTAAGGAGATTGGAATAAAAACATATTGGAATAGTTTCACGTTATAGGGCTCATTTACAGCGCTTTGAGACGCACGAGCTATCGCACGAGATTAGGGCGTCTGAAGGTTCGGATGCTGCGCTGGAGCGCTCGGCAAGAACAGACTTCCCTTTCTCCCGCCTCCCTCTCCTCTTGCGGTGGCTGCAGGATGCGGCGCCAGAGGCGAGCGAGGAGGCAGGCACGCGGCTTCCAAGCCGGTGCTCACGCCGCCGGATTTTTTTCTCTCTCCGTTACTTGCATTGAAAGGTCACCAATCAGAGTACGAGGTACACGTGCACAGCCAGGTGGAGACACTGATAGGTCACAGCAGAAATTGCAGGCTAATACAGGCTGACGTAAGGCCAAAGCTTTTTGAAGCACATAAGTGGCTTAAATGAGAACCAACATATTTCGAATGTGTATAGCCTTATGCTACCGCCACAAATGTGCTGGCTAACAGCTTTGTTATCTACGGAATTACGCAATTAAACAACAAACGTTACGTAATTGTTCTCGCTGCAACGAAATACACTTCTTCAGGCGCACCCTTCCTTTAATATAGCGAATAACTTTCTAAAAAAAAAATTCGGCTATTCGCTTGCATTGTCAATCATCGCCAATCGTTTCTGGAGATTTCCCCCTGCCTTCCTGCAATTTCGATACCAAAAGATTTGCGGATATCTTGAGTGTTTGTCCCGCCCCATGGGTCATCATAGGAGATTTCAATGCACACCATCCAGCATGGGGAAGTACAAGGACAAATGCAAGAGGACGCAGATTAGCAAGCATCGCCCACAATTATGGCCTTACTCTCCTGAACGATGGTAGCCCCACCTTTCTTCGAGGCGTGACATACGGCAGCTGCCTCGACCTTGCTTTCGTCTCCAACTCTCTCGCCAGATGTGTGAAGTGGTTTCCAGACATTGAGACACATGGGAGTGACCACATTCCCACCTATCTGAACATCAAAGGCTTGTCGTCTAGATCAGGCTTACGGAATACCATTCGGACGATTCAATGGGCCAACTTCAAATCTGAGATGGAAGATGCCTGCCGCGAGGGCCTACCATCAGGGTTAGAGCAAACGATTAAAATGACGATGCAAAACGCCACTCGCATGATGACGACCTCTTCCACGCGGAATGACTTCGACATAGAATTAGAGCGCCTTCGAGCGCTTCGTCGCCGGGCGGAACGTCGATATCGGCGTACAAAATCAATTCATGACCTTAGGGCAGCCAGGAGGATGCAAAAGAAGATTCGGCGTCGTATGGATAGATTAGCGTCGGAACGTTGGGCAACGTTTTGCAAGAAACTCGACCCCCGCAAGCCACTGTCTCACATTTGGAAAACGGTGCAAGGCCTGCGTTGCCTTCCGGAACGGCGTTTCCCATTCAAGGCGCTAGCGCTTTTCCAAGGGCGTCAAGACATCGATGTCGCAGAAGACTTTTGTGCGCGGATCGCAGACCAAGCGACTCGTCCAGATCCTCCAGCCCGAGTTGACGTCCCCGATTCCCGTGATGGCCGCATGGACCTTCCTTTTACAATGGAGGAGCTCGAAGCGGCTCTAGCTCTCTGCAGGCGCTCATCATCTCCGGGTCCGGATGGTATATCATACCGGGCCTTGTGCTATCTCGGAGAGTCCGCACGGATAGAGTTGTTAAGCCTTTACAACTCCTCATGGCAGGAGGGAAATGTTCCTGACGAATGGAAAGTAAGCCGCCTGGTGCTACTCTTAAAGCAGGGCAAATCCCCATTAGAACTCACCTCTTACCGCCCAATAGCGCTGGCCAGCTGTGTAGGAAAGATAATGGAACAGATGATCCTTGGTCGTCTGGAATGGTACCTTGAATACTACAAGATTTATCCGATTTCCATGGCTGGTTTCCGACGTGACCGCTCTTCTATCGACAATGTAGTTGATCTCGTTTCATATGTCCAGCACGAAAAGTCCCGTAAGCGTTTATCTGCAGCTTTATTCCTAGATGTGAAAGGGGCATACGATAGCGTATTACATGAGGCCATTCTCGACGCCCTTGCGACGGTTGGTCTAGGTGGTCGAGTTTTTTTGTGGATTGCAAGCTACCTATCTGCAAGATCATTCTTTGTGGTAACTGACGATGGCCCAACTACGCGATGCTATACCAGCAGGGGCGTTCCTCAAGGCGGTGCTCTCAGCCCGACGCTATTCAACCTCGCTCTTGTTGGACTTGCTGAGTACTTGCCAACTACCATCAAAATTTCAATATACGCTGACGACATCTGTGTCTGGACTTCGGCAGTCACACGTCCTCAGATACGTGCGCGACTTCAAAGAGCGGCCACTTTGACAGCGAACTACGTGTGTAAACAGGGTCTCAGCATATCACCAGAAAAATGCGCACTAGTAGCATTTACTCGCAAACCGATGACGCCTTATATAATCTCAATCAATGGGCGGACCATTTCCTATGTCCGAACCCACAGATTCCTTGGCTTAATTATTGACCGAGACCTCTGTTGGAGCCCGCACGTGGCCTACATGAAACGGCGCCTGACAGCAACTTCCCAGTTGTTTCAATACTTGGCCGGAAAGACGTGGGGGATGTCAGTAGACGCAATGCTTAAACTCTACAGCGCTCTCTTTCTCGGTTTTCTAAGATATAGTCTACCTGTACTGACCAACACCTGCAAGACAAATATTCGTGTTCTGCAGGCAGCACAAGCTCAAGCACTCAGAGTCTGCCTTGGTTTGCCCAGATGCACCTCAACAGAGGCAACTCTTGCGATTGCTCGGGACCATCCAATGCGAACTCACATTACGGTGGAAGCCCTGAGAACGCACATCAGACATTTTGCACATGCCACCTATCACCACCTTGCAGCACTACCTTCAGACAGGCACCAATCATCATTCGCTAAAACTATCATCAAATACAACGACAAACTGCCATCGGGCTTCACCGCTGCATCTAAACCATTGATACCCCCTTGGTGTCTTATCAGCCCTACAGTCCATCTCAGTGTACCAGGAATCGGAAAAAAGTCTGAACTGTCGTCGCCTGTGCTGAAACAACTGTCTCTGCTTCTTCTGCACGAGAGGTACGCGGACAGGGAACACATTTATACCGATGGTTCCACAAACATCCAGTGTTCATCCGGTGCTGTGGTTGTCCGAGCAAAAGCTATTACCATCAGCTTTAGGACTGACCACCCAACAACATCGACATCTGCTGAACTAGCTGCTCTTCGCGCTGCACTTCGTGTCGTCAATCGGGAGCCACCTCGACAATGGTCAATCTTCAGCGATTCAAAGGCAGCCCTACAATCTGTACTATCAGCTCTGCATCGCGGGCCATTCGAACAGCTCGTATTCGATATTAGATGCCTACTCCATACATCACAGGAGAAAGGACACCACGTGACGTTTCAGTGGCTGCCAAGTCACTGCGGCGTCAGTGGAAATGAAGACGCCGATAATGCCGTTCGGGCAGCTCTTGAAGACGCACAAGAAGAGGCCATACCGCTTTCACGATCCGACGCAGCTAGCATACTTCGAGTGCTTGCACATGAGATCACCCTATCTCTATGGTGCACACCAAACAGCCAGACTACCCAGAGCAACCGTCAATACCACCTGCCCTCTTTGATGCATCTCTATATGCCAACTGGACTGCGTCGAAGAGAGGCGACTCTGCCTTATCGCTTATGGCTGGGGGTGGCTTTCACTAAATCTTACTCCTTCCGCATTGGAATGGCCGACAACGATCTCTGTAATGCCTGTCTTTGCGAGGAGACGCTGGAACATGTTCTGTGCGACTGTCCTGAATATAATGTTCAGCGACAGTCCCTGGCATCTGTTCTAGCGCGCCTTGACAGTAGACCATTGTCGCTCGACACGATTTTCACATGCCGCCGACAGAAGATATCGCAGGTGAAGGCGACAAAGGGACTACTTCGGTTTTTGAAAGAGACGGGATTGGACAAGCGGCTGCGAGAGTGACGTCGCGTACCATGCCAGATTGATGGACTCCAACGGACGATGTGTGTGTGTGCTGTGCTATGTGCTCTCTCTCCCTCTCCCCCTTCCCCATCTTTAATCTCCCCCATCCCTCTCCCATGTGTAGGGTAGCAAACAGGTTAAGCCAAACTGGTTAACCTCCCTACCTTTCCTTCTCCACTTTTTCCTTCCATTCCCCTGCCAATTTAAGGGAACCGCTGCATACACCGTAACGTCGTTAAAGTGGTGCAGACTGCTCTCTTTGAAAGAGTTACGTTACCATCTTTATGTTCGGCGATACTTGCGAGAGCAGCGTCTGAGCGCGGGAGCTTTCTTTCCGCTCTGATTGGCCCCTTAAAGCTAGCAGTGGCAAGGCCTTCTGGCTCGAAAAGGTGCATCATTGGTAACGAGAAACTTGGAGCAAAAAATGAAAGAACACAACAGGCGTTTAGTATAAGCCTAAGATTAATTTTTTTCTTCAAAAAAGCTTTTACAAGCCATTAATGCTCTTTTCTGTAGCCCCATCGTTGAGCATATGGGTGAAGCGTTTTATGTCAGTGTGAACGGTCGCCGGCCTACACACGCTAAATGAGCCTATCGTCTTCACCTCGCAGTATCCGGTCGTGGGCACTGTTATGATTGGGGGTTCAATCCCAGCGCTCGTGATCCGTTGTCAAGATTGGAGTCGGGCATGAATTCGAAGCTAGCTGGCCCATGCCGTCGTCCAACTTATCCACGCTGAGGACGTTGATGAAGGGAAGGACTGCTTCTCATCGAGAACGAGGAATATGGGTTTATTTACAGTATTTATATCAGTCTAACATGACTGCTTGAGAGAGAGTGTGCTGAGCAGCGCCACAACAGCGGTTTTTAAACACTCGGTCCTCTCCCGATACAAGGTGACGCGAACGTTCGTTTAGTCATTTTAAACAGGCCGCCTCTCTCTGGGACGGGTTGCACACAAACACGCATACACACAGGTGCGATGGTCCGGAGCCGACATCAGAGGGGCTTCGTAGAACTCGGAGCCGTTTCGGGTGGCGCGTTGTCTTGCGTCTTGGTCGGTGCGTGGGAAGAAGCCTGCGTCGGCGTTCCCGCGTCAACTCCCCCACCCGTAGCAGATCAGGTCGGCGTTGTGATTTTGCGCACAAAGCCTGCTTTGTCGAACTCCTTCAGTCACAACGGCGAAGGGGCTACAGCGCAACGGTGACGGTTTCAGCACAAAGCTTGCTTCGTCGAACGCATCCTAGCTGAAGCGACGGAGAGTGGAGGATGCGCGTATTGTTCATGACACAAAGTCGACTTAGTCACGCCGTGGCTAGAGGTCGGCGGCGAAGCTCCCGGGATGTTGCCTCCACAATCGCTTTCCAGAGAGGTGAGTAGACAGGTCTCCGGCGACATTGTAAAGGCGTATAGGTTAAGCTATCTGTTTACTTACAGGAAGCTAATCTTCACATATTCATTTATTCATCACTTGAATCGGCGTGAGCAAGTGCATTAGCATGAGTAGTGATCTATGCACCGAACCAGCGCTTCCCAGAGAAGTGATTGAATCTTGCTATTTCGGCGTTGTAACAGCCTACAGGCTTACCTCCTTTTTTCCTCTTGAAAACCAATATGGGCACGTCCGTTTTTTCATCACGCAAATAGGCGTTAGCACGTGCATTAGCGTGGATAGTGCACGTGTGGCTAAAGAAGTGATGGGACACTGCTAGCTCTGACGACATTGTAACAGAGTATAGGCTTCTCTTTTCTTTTCTTTCTTTTTTTTTACAGCCAAGCTGTTAAGTGCGACTTTTCCCACTATCGTTAATTAACGATAATTAAATCAAATAGTGTTCGCACCGAGAAGCGTTACTGGGTCTAAAACATGACTAACCGCTGCATAAAAGTGTTTTCCGTATAAGAAATGAGAAGCAAGGTAAATTAATCCTGATTACCTCATAAGCTAAAAGTCTGGACAGCTCTGAATACACTTCAGCCCCGTATTTAGTACAGACATGGTACATGCTGCTCGTCCTGTTTGGACAAGGCGCAATGAGCACCGAAAGCGCTTAAATGTATTTTGGAGCTGTCGCCAAAGCTTCGCGACATCCACCCAATCAAGAGGTTTGTTGAGCCACACCAGGCCTCATGCATAGCCATTCGAATCACGGAGGCAACGGAAGTATAGTTGTGGCAAGCAATGGACGCGTCACCATGTGATTATAGATGGCGGCGCCCATGAAATCGCAGTGGAAGGGGTCCATATAGGCCCAAATTTCACCACCCCCCCACACACATTTTTCTTTTTCGGGCTCACCAATCTGCGTTAATTCGTTTACTCACCGCGTAAATTGGCGCCGGCATGTTTACGGCAAGTAATTTATGCGCCTAAACAACACTTTCGACAACAGTGATTGGGCTTGGCTGGGCAAATGTATTGGGCTATCGCTTGATCATTATATTAATTTTTTCGGGCAATCCAATCTGCGTATATTCGTACATTTGTCACGTAAATCGGTATCAGCACGTGCAAGAGGATCCCCTTGCACGTGCTAATACCGATAAATCTCTCGAGAGATTTAGGCGCCTGATAAACACTTCAGAGAGAAGTGATTGGGCCTTCTTAAGCCAACATCATATATTGGGCTATAGCCCTGCCTTTTTTTTTCTTTTTTTTGGACAAGCCAATCTGCGAGTGTTAGTTTGTGAGTGGACATGGGAGTAGTAGAGAGAGAGAAGTAGTTCTTGTAGGAAAAGGAGGAAAGGCATGGCTTTCAACCGCTATGTTTTCACTTCGCAGGCGCTACTTGTCCCCTGGCCTACTTGGTTATCAACCTTAACGCACGGCATCATTGCCGGCTCCGGTGTTCAGCATTTCCAGCGGTCTTGCCCGTTTGCACCTTGGATACTGCGCCCTTCATCGACATGACTGTATCTGCGCTAATCATGCCTGGCTCCCCCTAACGCTCATGGGTGCAATCGTCTGATGTCAGCTACATAAAAAAATTGCAGGACGCTTAAGCTTCGCCATCAAGAGCGGAACGCGACAGCGTTCCCGTCGACCCGCCAAGGGGTGTAAGACAATGGGCTGCAGCGACTACGCGCCCCGCATCGGAAGCGGTGAGCGTCGAGCAACGCCGCGTTCGGCGCGGCAACGAAATGTGCGCCTGAGCAAGCGATGCACGCCTGAGCCTTAGAAACAGCTCGTTTCTAAGGCAACACCGCATTCACTAGAGGCGCTTTTGTACCGCTTTGAAGCATCGAACTCGTGGCTTAGCCACCTCCGGCTTTCAAGCGAAGCGGACGCGGGATGGCTTGCTCCCATGGAGCGGTTTCGGCGGCCCAGGCGGGCCGCGGTAACAGGTTTTTTGCTTCTACTGCCGAAGATTATCAGGTTATTCTGCCCAATCTGCCATCCGGACGCATCGTCGCGAACACCGTTTTCATGCACGGCGACCCAAGAGCTCGGCCCTACCGTGTCGAAGACTACCGGGACACTTTGGCCAATCTAGGTGCGCTCCCCGACGTTTTGGCGTTGGGGGCGTATCAGATGAACCACGTGTGGGCTGTAACAATGACGAGTGCTGACGCCGCTCAGAAATTGCTCACCGCTGTCAACGTGAAGGTAAAAGATCGCCCATGTTTGCTCATCGATCCAAACAACCGAGAGGTACGCTTAAAGCTACACTGGTTGCTCCACGGCGTGACCGACGAAGACATTCGTGTGGCCCTGACACCCTACGGGAAAGTGCTGGAGGTGACGCGGGAGAAGTGGCGTGTGCAAGGCGTCACTGAAAAGGGCTCGACGACTCGCTCAGTTGGACTGCAATTGCATGGCGACGTCAAAGTCGACGACATTCCCCACCAGCTCAAGATAGCCGGAGAGCTGACTCTCGTCGTTGTTCCAGGCCGCGCTCCGCTCTGTCTGCGCTGCAAGAGCACCGGGCACATACGTCGGGACTGCAAAGTACCTCGCTGCAGTCGTTGTCGCCGTTTCGGCCATGAGGACGCGGATTGCCCAAAGACGTACGCCAGCGTGACCGGACCAGTCCAGGCAAACGATGCATTGGACCACCTTATGGATGAGGCAGACTCCGAAGAAACAGCAGGAGTGTGCCAAAACCCGACTACTCAAGAGGGTACACCGAACACTACACAGGACGTCCTCCTTGAAGCTCCAGGGAAGCCCGACGCCGGGCTTCTGCATGAAGCCGTGGAGGACCGGAGTAGGAAAGCTGCTCCAAGTAGTACCGGCCACACTTTTTCCAGCGGAGCTGTAGAGTCTACTCCCGAGGCAGTGCCGATGACAGGCATCGATAGCGACAGTGCCAGTGCGACCGCAAAGCGGCCCCACGAAGCAGGCGAAAAGGAGAAGGGGCCCAGCGCCCTCGCAACGGATGAGCCGCCTGCGAAAACGACTCCCGTGCGGCGTCTTTCCCATCGGCTTCGGCCGAACACTTCGACGGAGCGCAAGACGGCGGAAACGCCGCCTATGCCTCCCTGAGGTCTGCACCGTGTCAAGGCACCCAGAAAAAAAGCGCAGTAGTGAGGTGAGCGTCATGCCCCCGGGTTCTCACCGCCTCGCAATGATGTCTATGGATAGGTCATTTCGTGTGGCCACTTTAAACGTACGTGGGCTTGCCTCAAGGAGGAAACAAAGTCAACTCTATAGACTAGTTACCGAACATGACCTGGACATTCTAGCAGTACAGGAGACAAAAGTTGAGGGCGACGACGAAACCGGGGGCATGGTGCGTCAATTCTTAGCTCGATACTGTGTTATAGTGAGCCATGCTGTGGGAACTTCTTCCGGGTGCGCTTTGTTCATCCGACACAGCCTTGGAGCAAAAGTAGAAGCTGTGACGTCATGCCCGTCAGGTCGGCTTATTGTCTGCGATTTTTTATTATCATCATTGGAATGGCGTGTTATTTGTTTGTACGCGCCGAATGTCGCTGAGGAAAGACGCAGATTTTTCGATCAGCTAAAACAGTATACCCTGTGTAATAGGCTCCTCATTATTGCCGGTGATTTCAACTGTGTTCTTTCAGCCCGTGATAAAACTAGCGCCCGACCGTACAAGGATGCAAGCACCATTGCCCTAAGCGATATGATAAGGGACGATGGTTTGGAAGACGTGGCTGAGTGTCTCGGTGGTGGGAGGACTACGCAGTACACCCACTTTCAGGCAGCCAGCCACGCCCGTCTTGACAGAGTGTATGTGAGCCTCGATTTGATACCCCTTTGTAAGGAGTACCACGTGAGCGCACTTTCATTCAGTGATCACTGTTTGGTCAGCTTTTTAGTAGCAAGCACGAAAGAAAAGAAAAAGGGCTTTGAGTGGCAACTATGGAAATTTAATTCGAAATTACTAAGCGACGAAATGTTTACAGCGGATGTAACGAAGCAAGTTGAAGAAATGAATGCTGTTGATAACACGACATCTGGTGAAAAATGGGAGAACTTCAAGCAGGTGGTTAAAATCAAGGCTTTAGAGCGTGCGAGCGCTATATGCAGAGAAAAGGGAGCAGAAGAAAAACAGATGCGCAGGAATTTAGAAAAATTGATCAGTGAGGAATGTAGGATGCCCGGCATGTTCATGGACGATATTCGCGCACTGAAACATAAAATAGAACAGTTCGATATCGAGAGATACCGCGGTGCTGTGGTGCGGGCAAGGGCTGAAAGGCTGATAATGGGAGAAGTACCGTCGAAAAGAGCGTTAGGCTCAGAAAAGTGGCATGCGCGCCGCAATCAGATAGCGGAAATCGAATATTGCGGAAAAGTTAGCGACGCAGCAGAAGATATCGAGCGTGCTTTTTTCGAGCACTATAGGGGTTTATTCACTTACTGCGCAGTCGACATTGATCGTTTTAAAAAGGACTTTTTGTCGTTGATGCCAAGGCTAGATGAAAGTACGAAAGAAACATTGGAGGAACCAATTTCGGAAGAGGAAGTGAAAAGTGCTATTGAAAGTATGCATCCGGGAAAGTCCCCTGGCCCTGATGGTCTAACCTCAGCCTTTTATAAATATTTCAAAGGTGTGATCTCACCAGCCTTAGCGGATGTTTATAACGAAGCATTCCAGCTCAAAGTACTACCCCCGTCCTTCTCATCTTCCCACACTATTCTTATACCCAAGTCAGAAGATCCCGTTGCATTGCGAAGGGTAACTTCTTACCGCCCAATTTGTCTCACTAACGGAGACTACAAGATAATGATGAAAATCTTAGCAAAGAGGTTGCAGACTGTCATTGCGAAGCTTGTGGGGCCGCATCAAACGTGTGGCATTAAAGGTCGAACTATCTTCTCAAACATACACGTAGCACGCAGTATCCTCGAATGTTGCGATGCCATGGGTGCACATGTGGCAATGCTCCAAATTGATCTCGAGAAAGCGTTTGACCGGGTGCCTCA
This sequence comes from Dermacentor albipictus, assembly GCF_038994185.2. NCBI lineage: Eukaryota > Metazoa > Arthropoda > Arachnida > Ixodida > Ixodidae > Dermacentor > Dermacentor albipictus. The sequence continues at coordinate 93,107,848 of NC_091824.1, read as the reverse complement.
TGACATACTTTTGTGCATTCTAGATTATGTGAATTTGGGTAGAATAATTAGAGAGGGGGTTGCCATGGCGTACCGGGACTGCTCGACGCGGCTCATTGTCAACAAGATGTTGGGAGCGCGAATCCAAGTTAAGCGGTCTGTGCGTCAGGGCTGCCCTCTCTCGCCGCTGTTGTTTTGCTTGTATATAGAGTCGTTTTGTTTGAGTGTCATGGAGAATGACTGTGTCCGCGGGTTTAAACTGCACGAGGTTGAAGTCCGCCTGTTGGCTTATGCAGACGATATTGCTGTGTTCTGCACTGATTTGGACAGTATAACACAGGCTGTCAAATGTGTTAAAAGTTTTTGTGCTGTGAGCGGCAGCGCGGTAAACTGGGGTAAGTGCCTGGGATTCTGGCACGGGGATTGGCGGGCGTCCCCAGACACTTTTGCCAACATGAGTTTCGTTACGACTCCGGTGAAATACTTGGGTGTTCCCCTTCAGTGCTACAAAGACAGTGAGTCGTACTGGAGGAGTGAAGTGGATAAGCTCCGGGACACAGTAAACAAATGGAATGGCTGGAATTGGTCTATGTTTTCCAGAGCCACAATTTGCAACATATTTTTAGTGAGCAAACTTTGGTACATCCTCCAAGTCTTGCATTGCTCAAGGGTAAACATCCAAAAAATTCACCGGGTGTTCGCAGTGTTTGTGTGGGCATCGTCTTGGGAGAGATCAAGTCGTACCAATTTGTTCCTTCGAGTTCGAAATGGAGGACTTGGATTGTCACATTTGTTTTTGAGACAGGTTGTCAATCGTTTTTTTTTCTTCAGGGACGCAAAAAACCCGTTTTTATACACTGTCTGCCAACTTCGCCTGGGCAGGCACTTGCCCGAAATGGTTGTCTCGACGGGCAGTTTGCCAGGGGGTGTCTATGGTTTTCTACGTGAAGTTGTGGTTTCATGCAGGTTTTTGTCAGCGCGTTTTTCTCTTCAATATTTGAGTGACGTTAACCGGAAAAAACTGTACAGGGACCTGTGTGATGTTGTTCTTCCCGTGCCTTTATATCGGTCTCTCTACAGAGCTAGCCATGGGCACAATGTTCTGAAGCGCGTTAAGGCGATGCTAGTACCGTCAGGCGCTAAGACGTTCTTTTTCGAATTGCACTCCGGAACGCTGACTGTCAAACCATGGCTGGCTGAAAGAGGTTTCTTTGTTCCTTGGGGCACTCATTGTACAATTTGCAGGCAGGAGGAGACAATTGAACATGTTTTTCTGCATTGTTGGGATGCCGTTTTCCTCTGGGATGTGCTCCAGCGCACAATCAAAAAGGATTTCCCCCTAGATGCGTATGGGATTCGCTACTTGCCAATAGAAAGTGATGATGGTACCCCATTCGATGTGATCATGCTTTTGGCCCTGCATAGCATTTGGAAATGTAGAATTGCGGTAAGGCATGCCGATCTCGATGCAAGAGCGGCTCGCCAGTATTTCAAAGAAAGCATACGGAACTTTGTAGAGGAACAAAAGTTGCTGGAGTGCATCCCAGAGTGGTTGCCACGAGTGGAATTATTATTGGCGATAACGGAATTTTAGCACAAGCGCAGCCGCACAAGTTCTGCGGTTGTTTTCAACATATTGTGAGTGTGCCTTTTGATTATTTGTGAATGTGTAATTTTTATCCGGGCCAACGACCGGCAATAAAGAAAAAAAAAAAAACTCGTGGCTTAGTGGTAGCGTCTCCGTCTCCCTCTCCGGAGACCCTGGTTCGATTCCCACCCAGCCCATCTTGCAAGTTGTTTTTTTATTCATGAAGTGCCTGCTGGGATTTATCACTCACGGCCAACGCCGACTCAGACGACACCGGCTTTTCTGCGACACGAGCTCCTTAACGCTGTCGCGTCAAAACCACCCTGTCCCGCCCACCTCCAGTGGGCACGGGACAGCGTCGCCCCCACGTGCTTGGGGAGTGATCTATGCGCAGAAATACCACTTTGGAGTGAACTTACTGGACCTCCCTCAAATAGTATTTTCTTGAGCTATAGGCTAATCGTTTTTTCATTTTTCCGAGAAAATTATTCCGAGCCTATTCGTTTATTTATCGCTTAAATCGGCATCTGCGCGTGCGTGCGGAGTGATCTATGCGCAGAAATACCACTTTAGAGTGAACTTGCTGGACCTAACTGAAGCAATATTTTCTTGGGCTATAGCCTTACCGTTTTTTCATCTTTCCGAGAAAATTATTCCGAGCCTATTCGTTTATTTATCGCGTAAATCGGCATCTGCGCGTGCGTTCGGAGTGATCTATGCGCAGAAATACCACTTTAGAGTGAACTTGCTGGACATCTCCGAATCAATATTTTCCTGGGCCTTACCGTTTTTTCATTTTTCCGAGAAAATTATTCCGAGCCTATTCGTTTATTTATATATCGCGTAAATCGGCATCTGCGCGTGCGTTCGGAGTAATCTATGCGCAGAAATACCACTTTAGAGTGAACTTGCTGGACATCTCTGAATCAATATTTTCCTGGGCTATAGCCTTACCGTTTTTTTCATTTTTCCGAGAAAATTATTCCGAGCCCATTCGTTTATTTATCGCGTAAATCGGCATCTGTGCGTGCGTGCGGAGTGATCTATGCGCAGAAATACCACTTTAGAGTGAACTTGCTGGACATCTCTGAATCAATATTTTCCTGGGCTATAGCCTTACCGTTTTTTCATTTTTCCGAGAAAATTATTCCGAGCCCATTCGTTTATTTATCACGTAAATCGGCATCTGCGCGTGCGTGCGGAGTGATCTCTGCGCAGAAATACCACTTTAGAGTGAACTTGCTGGACATCTCTGAATCAATATTTTCCTGGGCTATAGCCTTACCGTTTTTTTCATTTTTCCGAGAAAATTATTCCGAGCCCATTCGTTTATTTATCGCGTAAATCGGCATCTGTGCGTGCGTGCGGAGTGATCTATGCGCAGAAATACCACTTTAGAGTGAACTTGCTGGACATCTCTGAATCAATATTTTCCTGGGCTATAGCCTTACCGTTTTTTCATTTTTCCGAGAAAATTATTCCGAGCCTATTCGTTTATTGATCGCGTAAATCGGCATCGGCGCGTGCGTTCGGAATGATCTATGCGCAGAAATACCACTTTAGAGTGAACTTGCTGGACATCTCTGAATCAATATTTTCCTGGGCTATAGCCTTACCGTTTTTTCATTTTTCCGAGAAAATTATTCCGAGCCTATTCGTCTATTTATCGCGTAAATCGGCATCTGCGCGTGTGTTCGGAGTGATCTATGCGCAGAAATACCACTTTAGAGCGAACTTGCTGGACCTCACTGAAGCAATATTTTCCTGGGCTATAGCCTTACCGTTTTTTCATTTTTCCGAGAAAATTATTCCGAGCCCATTCGTTTATTTATCGCGTAAATCGGCATCTGCGCGTGCGTTCGGAATGATCTATGCGCAGAAATACCACTTTAGAGTGAACTTGCTGGACCTCACTGAAGCAATATTTTCCTGGGCTATTATAGCCTTACCATTTTTTCATTTTTCCGAGAAAATTATTCCGAGCCCATTCGTTTATTTATCGCGTAAATCGGCATCTGCGCGTGCGTTCGGAATGATCTATGCGCAGAAATACCACTTTAGAGCGAACTTGCTGGACCTCACTGAAGCAATATTTTCCTGGGCTATAGCCTTACCGTTTTTTCATTTTTCCGAGAAAATTATTCCGAGCCTATTCGTTTATTTATCGCGTAAATCGGCCTTACCGCTTTTTCATTTTTTCGAGAAAATTATTCCGAGCCCATTCGTTTATTTATCGCGTAAATCGACATCTGCGCGTGCGTTCGGAATGATCTATGCGCAGAAATACCACTTTAGAGCGAACTTGCTGGACATCTCTGAATCAATATTTTCCTGGGCTATAGCCTTACCGTTTTTTCATTTTTCCGAGAAAATTATTCCGAGCCTATTCGTTTATTTATCGCGTAAATCGGCATCTGCGCGTGCGTTCGGAATGATCTATGCGCAGAAATACCACTTTAGAGTGAACTTGCTGGACATCTCTGAATCAATATTTTCCTGGGCTATTATAGCCTTACCATTTTTTCATTTTTCCGAGAAAATTATTCCGAGCCCATTCGTTTATTTATCGCGTAAATCGGCATCTGCGCGTGCGTTCGGAATGATCTATGCGCAGAAATACCACTTTAGAGCGAACTTGCTGGACCTCACTGAAGCAATATTTTCCTGGGCTATAGCCTTACCGTTTTTTCATTTTTCCGAGAAAATTATTCCGAGCCTATTCGTTTATTTATCGCGTAAATCGGCCTTACCGCTTTTTCATTTTTTCGAGAAAATTATTCCGAGCCCATTCGTTTATTTATCGCGTAAATCGGCATCTGCGCGTGCGTTCGGAATGATCTATGCGCAGAAATACATCTTTAGAGTGAACTTGCTGGACATCTCTGAATCAATATTTTCCTGGGCTATAGCCTTACCGCTTTTTCATTTTTCCGAGAAAACTATTCCGAGCCTATTCGTTTATTTATCGCGTAAATCGGCATCTGCGCGTGCGTTCGGAGTAATCTATGCGCAGAAATACCACTTTAGAGTGAACTTGCTGGACATCTCTGAATCAATATTTTCCTGGGCTATAGCCTTACCGTTTTTTCGTTTTTCCGAGAAAATTATTCCGAGCCCATTCGTTTATTTATCGCGTAAATCGGCATCTGCGCGTGCGTTCGGAGGGATCTATGCGCAGAAATACCACTTTAGAGGGAACTTGCTGGACCTCACTGAAGCAATATTTTCCTGGGCTATAGCCTCACCGTTTTTTCATTTTTCCGAGGAAATTATTCCGAGCCCATTCGTTTATTTATCGCGTAAATCGGCATCTGCGCGTGCTTGCGGAGTGATCTATGCGCAGAAATACCAATTTAGAGTGAACTTGCTGGACATCTCTGAATCAATATTTTCCTGGGCTATAATAGCCTTACCGTTTTTTCATTTTTCCGAAAAAATTATTCCGAGCCTATTCGTTTATTTATCGCGTAAATCGGCATCTGCGCGTGCGTTCGGAGTGATCTATGCGCAGAAATACCACTTTAGAGTCAACTTGCTGGACATCTCTGAATCAATATTTTCCTTGGCTATAGCCTTACCGTTTTTCATTTTTCCGAGAAAATTATTCCGAGCCCATTCGTTTATTTATCGCGTAAATCGGCATCTGCGCGTGCGTTCGGAGTAATCTATGCGCAGAAATACCACTTTAGAGTGAACTTGCTGGACATCTCTGAATCAATATTTTCCTGGGCTATAGCCTTACCGTTTTTTTCATTTTTCCGAGAAAATTATTCCGAGCCCATTCGTTTATTTATCGCGTAAATCGGCATCTGCGCGTGCGTGCGGAGTGATCTATGCGCAGAAATACCACTTTAGAGTGAACTTGCTGGACATCTCTGAATCAATATTTTCCTGGGCTATAGCCTTACCGTTTTTTCATTTTTCCGAGAAAATTATTCCGAGCCCATTCGTTTATTTATCGCGTAAATCGGCATCTTCGCGTGCGTGCGGAGTGATCTATGCGCAGAAATACCACTTTAGAGTGAACTTGCTGGACATCTCTGAATCAATATTTTCCTGGGCTATAGCCTTACCGTTTTTTCATTTTTCCGAGAAATTATTCCGAGCCTATTCGTTTATTTATCGCGTAAATCGGCATCTGCGCGTGCGTTCGGAGTGATCTATGCGCAGAAATACCACTTTAGAGTGAACTTGCTGGACCTCACTGAAGCAATATTTTCCTGGGCTATAGCCTTACCGTTTTTTCATTTTTCCGAGAAAATTATTCCGAGCCCATTCGTTTATTTATCGCGTAAATCGGCATCTGCGCGTGCGTGCGGAGTGATCTATGCGCAGAAATACCACTTTAGAGTGAACTTGCTGGACCTCACTGAAGCAATATTTTCCTGGGCTATAGCCTTACCTTTTTTTCATTTTTCCGAGAAAATTATTCCGAGCCCATTCGTTTATTTATCGCGTAAATCGGCATCTGCGCGTGCGTTCGGAGTAATCTATGCGCAGAAATACCACTTTAGAGTGAGCTTGCTGGACATCTCTGAATCAATATTTTCCTGGGCTATAGCCTTACCGTTTTTTCATTTTTCCGAAAAAATTATTCCGAGCCTATTCGTTTATTTATCGCGTAAATCGGCATCTGCGCGTGCGTTCGGAGTGATCTATGCGCAGAAATACCACTTTAGAGTCAACTTGCTGGACATCTCTGAATCAATATTTTCCTTGGCTATAGCCTTACCGTTTTTTCATTTTTCCGAGAAAATTATTCCGAGCCCATTCGTTTATTTATCGCGTAAATCGGCATCTGCGCGTGCGTTCGGAGTAATCTATGCGCAGAAATACCACTTTAGAGTGAACTTGCTGGACATCTCTGAATCAATATTTTCCTGGGCTATAGCCTTACCGTTTTTTTCATTTTTCCGAGAAAATTATTCCGAGCCTATTCGTTTATTTATCGCGTAAATCGGCATCTGCGCGTACGTTCGGAGTAATCTATGCGCAGAAATACCACTTTAGAGTGAACTTGCTGGACATCTCTGAATCAATATTTTCCTGGGCTATAGCCTTACCGTTTTTTAATTTTTCCGAGTAAATTATTCCGAGCCTATTCGTTTATTTATCGCGTAAATCGGCATCTGCGCGTGCGTTCGGAGTAATCTATGCGCAGAAATACCACTTTAGAGTCAACTTGCTGGACATCTCTGAATCAATATTTTCCTTGGCTATAGCCTTACCGTTTTTTCATTTTTCCGAGAAAATTATTCCGAGCCCATTCGTTTATTTATCGCGTAAATCGGCATCTGCGCGTGCGTTCGGAGTAATCTATGCGCAGAAATACCACTTTAGAGTGAACTTGCTGGACATCTCTGAATCAATATTTTCCTGGGCTATAGCCTTACCGTTTTTTAATTTTTCCGAGTAAATTATTCCGAGCCTATTCGTTTATTTATCGCGTAAATCGGCATCTGCGCTTGCGTTCGGAGTGATCTATGCGCAGAAATACCACTTTAGAGCGAACTTGCTGGACCTCACTGAAGCAATATTTTCCTGGGCTATAGCCTTACCGTTTTTTCATTTTTCCGAGAAAATTATTCCGAGCCTATTCGTTTATTTATCGCGTAAATCGGCATCTGCGCGTGCGTTCGGAGTAATCTATGCGCAGAAATACCACTTTAGAGTGAACTTGCTGGACATCTCTGAATCAATATTTTCCTGGGCTATAGCCTTACCGTTTTTTCATTTTTCCGAGAAAATTATTCCGAGCCTATTCGTTTATTTATCGCGTAAATCGGCATCTGCGCTTGCGTTCGGAGTGATCTATGCGCAGAAATACCACTTTAGAGCGAACTTGCTGGACCTCACTGAAGCAATATTTTCCTGGGCTATAGCCTTACCGTTTTTTCATTTTTCCGAGAAAATTATTCCGAGCCTATTCGTTTATTTATCGCGTAAATCGGCATCTGCGCGTGCGTTCGGAGTGATCTATGCGCAGAAATACCACTTTAGAGTGAACTTGCTGGACATCTCTGAATCAATATTTTCCTGGGCTATAGCCTTACCGTTTTTTCATTTTTCCGAGAAAATTATTCCGAGCCTATTCGTTTATTTATCGCGTAAATCGGGATCTGCGCGTGCGTGCGGAGTGATCTATGCGCAGAAATACCACTTTAGAGTCAACTTGCTGGACATCTCTGAATCAATATTTTCCTGGGCTATAGCCTTACCGTTTTTTCCTTTTTCCGAGAAAATTATTCCGAGCCTATTCGTTTATTTATCGCGTAAATCGGCATCTGCGCGTGCGTTCGGAGTAATCTATGCGCAGAAATACCACTTTAGAGTGAGCTTGCTGGACATCTCTGAATCAATATTTTCCTGGGCTATAGCCTTACCGTTTTTTCATTTTTCCGAGAAAATTATTCCGAGCCCATTCGTTTATTTATCGCGTAAATCGGCATCTGCGCGTGCGTTCGGAGTGATCAATGCGCAGAAATACCACTTTAAAGTGAACTTGCTGGACATCTCTGAATCAATATTTTCCTGGGCTATAGCCTTACCGTTTTTTTCATTTTTCCGAGAAAATTATTCCGAGCCTATTCGTTTATTTATCGCGTAAATCGGCATCTGCGCGTGCGTTCCGAGTGATCTATGCGCAGAAATACCACTTTAGACTGAACTTGCTGGACATCTCTGAATCAATATTTTCCTGGGCTATAGCCTTACCGTTTTTTTCATTTTTCCGAGAAAATTATTCCGAGCCCATTCGTTTATTTATCGCGTAAATCGGCATCTGCGCGTGCGTTCGGAGTGATCTATGCGCAGAAATACCAGTTTAGAGTGAACTTGCTGGACATCTCTGAATCAATATTTTGCTGGGCTATAGCCTTACCGTTTTTTTCATTTTTCCGAGAAAATAATTCCGAGCCCATTCGTTTATTTATCGCGTAAATCGGCATCTGCGCGTGCGTTCGTAGTGATCTATGCGCAGAAATACCACTTTAGAGTGAACTTGCTGGACATCTCTGAATCAATATTTTCCTGGGCTATAGTGTTACCGTTTTTTCATTTTTCCGAGAAAATTATTGCGAGCCCATTCGTTTATTTATCGCGTAAATCGGCATCTGCGCGTGCGTTCGGAGTGATCAATGCGCAGAAATACCACTTTAAAGTGAACTTGCTGGACATCTCTGAATCAATATTTTCCTGGGCTATAGCCTTACCGTTTTTTCATTTTTCCGAGAAAATTATTCCGAGCCTATTCGTTTATTTATCGCGTAAATCGGCATCTGCGCGTGCGTTCGGAGTAATCTATGCGCAGAAATACCACTTTAGAGTGAGCTTGCTGGACATCTCTGAATCAATATTTTCCTGGGCTATTATAGCCTTACCATTTTTTCATTTTTCCGAGAAAATTATTCCGAGCCCATTCGTTTATTTATCGCGTAAATCGGCATCTGCGCGTGCGTTCGGAATGATCTATGCGCAGAAATACCACTTTAGAGCGAACTTGCTGGACCTCACTGAAGCAATATTTTCCTGGGCTATAGCCTTACCGTTTTTTCATTTTTCCGAGAAAATTATTCCGAGCCTATTCGTTTATTTATCGCGTAAATCGGCCTTACCGCTTTTTCATTTTTTCGAGAAAATTATTCCGAGCCCATTCGTTTATTTATCGCGTAAATCGGCATCTGCGCGTGCGTTCGGAATGATCTATGCGCAGAAATACATCTTTAGAGTGAACTTGCTGGACATCTCTGAATCAATATTTTCCTGGGCTATAGCCTTACCGCTTTTTCATTTTTCCGAGAAAACTATTCCGAGCCTATTCGTTTATTTATCGCGTAAATCGGCATCTGCGCGTGCGTTCGGAGTAATCTATGCGCAGAAATACCACTTTAGAGTGAACTTGCTGGACATCTCTGAATCAATATTTTCCTGGGCTATAGCCTTACCGTTTTTTCGTTTTTCCGAGAAAATTATTCCGAGCCCATTCGTTTATTTATCGCGTAAATCGGCATCTGCGCGTGCGTTCGGAGGGATCTATGCGCAGAAATACCACTTTAGAGGGAACTTGCTGGACCTCACTGAAGCAATATTTTCCTGGGCTATAGCCTCACCGTTTTTTCATTTTTCCGAGGAAATTATTCCGAGCCCATTCGTTTATTTATCGCGTAAATCGGCATCTGCGCGTGCTTGCGGAGTGATCTATGCGCAGAAATACCAATTTAGAGTGAACTTGCTGGACATCTCTGAATCAATATTTTCCTGGGCTATAATAGCCTTACCGTTTTTTCATTTTTCCGAAAAAATTATTCCGAGCCTATTCGTTTATTTATCGCGTAAATCGGCATCTGCGCGTGCGTTCGGAGTGATCTATGCGCAGAAATACCACTTTAGAGTCAACTTGCTGGACATCTCTGAATCAATATTTTCCTTGGCTATAGCCTTACCGTTTTTTCATTTTTCCGAGAAAATTATTCCGAGCCCATTCGTTTATTTATCGCGTAAATCGGCATCTGCGCGTGCGTTCGGAGTAATCTATGCGCAGAAATACCACTTTAGAGTGAACTTGCTGGACATCTCTGAATCAATATTTTCCTGGGCTATAGCCTTACCGTTTTTTTCATTTTTCCGAGAAAATTATTCCGAGCCCATTCGTTTATTTATCGCGTAAATCGGCATCTGCGCGTGCGTGCGGAGTGATCTATGCGCAGAAATACCACTTTAGAGTGAACTTGCTGGACATCTCTGAATCAATATTTTCCTGGGCTATAGCCTTACCGTTTTTTCATTTTTCCGAGAAAATTATTCCGAGCCCATTCGTTTATTTATCGCGTAAATCGGCATCTTCGCGTGCGTGCGGAGTGATCTATGCGCAGAAATACCACTTTAGAGTGAACTTGCTGGACATCTCTGAATCAATATTTTCCTGGGCTATAGCCTTACCGTTTTTTCATTTTTCCGAGAAATTATTCCGAGCCTATTCGTTTATTTATCGCGTAAATCGGCATCTGCGCGTGCGTTCGGAGTGATCTATGCGCAGAAATACCACTTTAGAGTGAACTTGCTGGACCTCACTGAAGCAATATTTTCCTGGGCTATAGCCTTACCGTTTTTTCATTTTTCCGAGAAAATTATTCCGAGCCCATTCGTTTATTTATCGCGTAAATCGGCATCTGCGCGTGCGTGCGGAGTGATCTATGCGCAGAAATACCACTTTAGAGTGAACTTGCTGGACCTCACTGAAGCAATATTTTCCTGGGCTATAGCCTTACCTTTTTTTCATTTTTCCGAGAAAATTATTCCGAGCCCATTCGTTTATTTATCGCGTAAATCGGCATCTGCGCGTGCGTTCGGAGTAATCTATGCGCAGAAATACCACTTTAGAGTGAGCTTGCTGGACATCTCTGAATCAATATTTTCCTGGGCTATAGCCTTACCGTTTTTTCATTTTTCCGAAAAAATTATTCCGAGCCTATTCGTTTATTTATCGCGTAAATCGGCATCTGCGCGTGCGTTCGGAGTGATCTATGCGCAGAAATACCACTTTAGAGTCAACTTGCTGGACATCTCTGAATCAATATTTTCCTTGGCTATAGCCTTACCGTTTTTTCATTTTTCCGAGAAAATTATTCCGAGCCCATTCGTTTATTTATCGCGTAAATCGGCATCTGCGCGTGCGTTCGGAGTAATCTATGCGCAGAAATACCACTTTAGAGTGAACTTGCTGGACATCTCTGAATCAATATTTTCCTGGGCTATAGCCTTACCGTTTTTTTCATTTTTCCGAGAAAATTATTCCGAGCCTATTCGTTTATTTATCGCGTAAATCGGCATCTGCGCGTACGTTCGGAGTAATCTATGCGCAGAAATACCACTTTAGAGTGAACTTGCTGGACATCTCTGAATCAATATTTTCCTGGGCTATAGCCTTACCGTTTTTTAATTTTTCCGAGTAAATTATTCCGAGCCTATTCGTTTATTTATCGCGTAAATCGGCATCTGCGCGTGCGTTCGGAGTAATCTATGCGCAGAAATACCACTTTAGAGTCAACTTGCTGGACATCTCTGAATCAATATTTTCCTTGGCTATAGCCTTACCGTTTTTTCATTTTTCCGAGAAAATTATTCCGAGCCCATTCGTTTATTTATCGCGTAAATCGGCATCTGCGCGTGCGTTCGGAGTAATCTATGCGCAGAAATACCACTTTAGAGTGAACTTGCTGGACATCTCTGAATCAATATTTTCCTGGGCTATAGCCTTACCGTTTTTTAATTTTTCCGAGTAAATTATTCCGAGCCTATTCGTTTATTTATCGCGTAAATCGGCATCTGCGCTTGCGTTCGGAGTGATCTATGCGCAGAAATACCACTTTAGAGCGAACTTGCTGGACCTCACTGAAGCAATATTTTCCTGGGCTATAGCCTTACCGTTTTTTCATTTTTCCGAGAAAATTATTCCGAGCCTATTCGTTTATTTATCGCGTAAATCGGCATCTGCGCGTGCGTTCGGAGTAATCTATGCGCAGAAATACCACTTTAGAGTGAACTTGCTGGACATCTCTGAATCAATATTTTCCTGGGCTATAGCCTTACCGTTTTTTCATTTTTCCGAGAAAATTATTCCGAGCCTATTCGTTTATTTATCGCGTAAATCGGCATCTGCGCTTGCGTTCGGAGTGATCTATGCGCAGAAATACCACTTTAGAGCGAACTTGCTGGACCTCACTGAAGCAATATTTTCCTGGGCTATAGCCTTACCGTTTTTTCATTTTTCCGAGAAAATTATTCCGAGCCTATTCGTTTATTTATCGCGTAAATCGGCATCTGCGCGTGCGTTCGGAGTGATCTATGCGCAGAAATACCACTTTAGAGTGAACTTGCTGGACATCTCTGAATCAATATTTTCCTGGGCTATAGCCTTACCGTTTTTTCATTTTTCCGAGAAAATTATTCCGAGCCTATTCGTTTATTTATCGCGTAAATCGGGATCTGCGCGTGCGTGCGGAGTGATCTATGCGCAGAAATACCACTTTAGAGTCAACTTGCTGGACATCTCTGAATCAATATTTTCCTGGGCTATAGCCTTACCGTTTTTTCCTTTTTCCGAGAAAATTATTCCGAGCCTATTCGTTTATTTATCGCGTAAATCGGCATCTGCGCGTGCGTTCGGAGTAATCTATGCGCAGAAATACCACTTTAGAGTGAGCTTGCTGGACATCTCTGAATCAATATTTTCCTGGGCTATAGCCTTACCGTTTTTTCATTTTTCCGAGAAAATTATTCCGAGCCCATTCGTTTATTTATCGCGTAAATCGGCATCTGCGCGTGCGTTCGGAGTGATCAATGCGCAGAAATACCACTTTAAAGTGAACTTGCTGGACATCTCTGAATCAATATTTTCCTGGGCTATAGCCTTACCGTTTTTTTCATTTTTCCGAGAAAATTATTCCGAGCCTATTCGTTTATTTATCGCGTAAATCGGCATCTGCGCGTGCGTTCCGAGTGATCTATGCGCAGAAATACCACTTTAGACTGAACTTGCTGGACATCTCTGAATCAATATTTTCCTGGGCTATAGCCTTACCGTTTTTTTCATTTTTCCGAGAAAATTATTCCGAGCCCATTCGTTTATTTATCGCGTAAATCGGCATCTGCGCGTGCGTTCGGAGTGATCTATGCGCAGAAATACCAGTTTAGAGTGAACTTGCTGGACATCTCTGAATCAATATTTTGCTGGGCTATAGCCTTACCGTTTTTTTCATTTTTCCGAGAAAATAATTCCGAGCCCATTCGTTTATTTATCGCGTAAATCGGCATCTGCGCGTGCGTTCGTAGTGATCTATGCGCAGAAATACCACTTTAGAGTGAACTTGCTGGACATCTCTGAATCAATATTTTCCTGGGCTATAGTGTTACCGTTTTTTCATTTTTCCGAGAAAATTATTGCGAGCCCATTCGTTTATTTATCGCGTAAATCGGCATCTGCGCGTGCGTTCGGAGTGATCAATGCGCAGAAATACCACTTTAAAGTGAACTTGCTGGACATCTCTGAATCAATATTTTCCTGGGCTATAGCCTTACCGTTTTTTCATTTTTCCGAGAAAATTATTCCGAGCCTATTCGTTTATTTATCGCGTAAATCGACATCTGCGCGTGCGTTCGGAGTAATCTATGCGCAGAAATACCACTTTAGAGTGAGCTTGCTGGACATCTCTGAATCAATATTTTCCTGGGCTATAGCCTTACCGTTTTTTTCATTTTTCCGAGAAAATTATTCCGAGCCTATTCGTTTATTTATCGCCTAAATCGGCATCTGCGCGTACGTTCGGAGTAATCTATGCGCAGAAATACCACTTTAGAGTGAACTTGCTGGACATCTCTGAATCAATATTTTCCTGGGCTATTATAGCCTTACCGTTTTTAATTTTTCCGAGTAAATTATTCCGAGCCTATTCGTTTATTTATCGCGTAAATCGGCATCTGCGCTTGCGTTCGGAGTGATCTATGCGCAGAAATACCACTTTAGAGCGAACTTGCTGGACCTCACTGAAGCAATATTTTCCTGGGCTATAGCCTTACCGTTTTTTTCATTTTTCCGAGAAAATTATTCCGAGCCTATTCGTTTATTTATCGCGTAAATCGGCATCTGCGCGTGCGTTCGGAGTAATCTATGCGCAGAAATACCACTTTAGAGTGAACTTGCTGGACATCTCTGAATCAATATTTTCCTGGGCTATAGCCTTACCGTTTTTTCATTTTTCCGAGAAAATTATTCCGAGCCTATTCGTTTATTTATCGCCTAAATCGGCATCTGCGCGTACGTTCGGAGTAATCTATGAGCAGAAATACCACTTTAGAGTGAACTTGCTGGACATCTCTGAATCAATATTTTCCTGGGCTATTATAGCCTTACCGTTTTTAATTTTTCCGAGTAAATTATTCCGAGCCTATTCGTTTATTTATCGCGTAAATCGGCATCTGCGCTTGCGTTCGGAGTGATCTATGCGCAGAAATACCACTTTAGAGCGAACTTGCTGGACCTCACTGAAGCAATATTTTCCTGGGCTATAGCCTTACCGTTTTTTTTCATTTTTCCGAAAAAATTATTCCGAGCCTATTCGTTTATTTATCGCGTAAATCGGCATCTGCGCGTGCGTTCGGAGTGATCTATGCGCAGAAATACCACTTTAGACTGAACTTGCTGGACATCTCTGAATCAATATTTTCCTGGGCTATAGCCTTACCGTTTTTTTCATTTTTCCGAGAAAATTATTCCGAGCCTATTCGTTTATTTATCGCCTAAATCGGCATCTGCGCGTACGTTCGGAGTAATCTATGCGCAGAAATACCACTTTAGAGTGAACTTGCTGGACATCTCTGAATCAATATTTTCCTGGGCTATTATAGCCTTACCGTTTTTAATTTTTCCGAGTAAATTATTCCGAGCCTATTCGTTTATTTATCGCGTAAATCGGCATCTGCGCTTGCGTTCGGAGTGATCTATGCGCAGAAATACCACTTTAGAGCGAACTTGCTGGACCTCACTGAAGCAATATTTTCCTGGGCTATAGCCTTACCGTTTTTTTCATTTTTCCGAGAAAATTATTCCGAGCCTATTCGTTTATTTATCGCGTAAATCGGCATCTGCGCGTGCGTTCGGAGTAATCTATGCGCAGAAATACCACTTTAGAGTGAACTTGCTGGACATCTCTGAATCAATATTTTCCTGGGCTATAGCCTTACCGTTTTTTCATTTTTCCGAGAAAATTATTCCGAGCCCATTCGTTTATTTATCGCGTAAATCGGCATCTGCGCGTGCGTGCGGAGTGATCTATGCGCAGAAATACCACTTTAGAGTGAACTTTCTGGACATCTCTGAATCAATATTTTCCTGGGATATAGCCTTACCGTTTTTTCATTTTTCCGAGAAAATTATTCCGAGCCCATTCGTTTATTTATCGCGTAAATCGGCATCTGCGCGTGCGTGCGGAGTGATCTATGCGCAGAAATACCACTTTAGAGTGAACTTGCTGGACATCTCTGAATCAATATTTTCCTGGGCTATAGCCTTACCGTTTTTTCATTTTTCCGAGAAAATTATTCCGAGCCTATTCGTTTATTTATCGTGCAAATCGGCATCTGCGCGTGCGTTCGGAGTAATCTATGCGCAGAAATACCACTTTAGAGTGAGCTTGCTGGATATCTCTGAATCAATATTTTCCTGGGCTATAGCCTTACCGTTTTTTCATTTTTCCGAAAAAATTATTCCGAGCCTATTCGTTTATTTATCGCGTAAATCGGTATCTGCGCGTGCGTTCGGAGTGATCTATGCGCAGAAATACCACTTTAGAGTCAACTTGCTGGACATCTCTGAATCAATATTTTCCTGGGCTATAGCCTTACCGTTTTTTCATTTTTCCGAAAAAATTATTCCGAGCCCATTCGTTTATTTATCGCGTAAATCGGCATCTGCGCGTGCGTTCGGAGTAATCTATGCGCAGAAATACCACTTTAGACTGAACTTGCTGGACATCTCTGAATCAATATTTTCCTGGGCTATAGCCTTACCGTTTTTTCATTTTTCCGAGAAAATTATTCCGAGCCCATTCGTTTATTTATCGCGTAAATCGGCATCTGCGCGTGCGTTCGGAGTGATCTATGCGCAGAAATACCACTTTAGAGTGAACTTGCTGGACATCTCTGAATCAATATTTTCCTAGGCTATAGCCTTACCGTTTTTTCATTTTTCCGAGAAAATTATTCCGAGCCCATTCGTTTATTTATCGCGTAAATCGGCATCTGCGCGTGCGTGCGGAGTGATCTATGCGCAGAAATACCACTTTAGAGTGAACTTGCTGGACATCTCTGAATCAATATTTTCCTGGGCTATAGCCTTACCGTTTTTTCATTTTTCCGAAAAAATTATTCCGAGCCTATTCGTTTATTTATCGCGTAAATCGGCATCTGCGCGTGCGTTCGGAGTGATCTATGCGCAGAAATACCACTTTAGACTGAACTTGCTGGACATCTCTGAATCAATATTTTCCTGGGCTATAGCCTTACCGTTTTTTCATTTTTCCGAGAAAATTATTCCGAGCCTATTCGTTTATTTATCGCGTAAATCGGCATCTGCGCGTGCGTTCGGAGTAATCTATGCGCAGAAATACCACTTTAGAGTGAGCTTGCTGGACATCTCTGAATCAATATTTTCCTGGGCTATAGCCTTACCGTTTTTTCATTTTTCCGAAAAAATTATTCCGAGCCTATTCGTTTATTTATCGCGTAAATCGGCATCTGCGCGTGCGTTCGGAGTGATCTATGCGCAGAAATACCACTTTAGACTGAACTTGCTGGACATCTCTGAATCAATATTTTCCTGGGCTATAGCCTTACCGTTTTTTTTCATTTTTCCGAGAAAATTATTCCGAGCCTATTCGTTTATTTATCGCGTAAATCGGCATCTGCGCGTGCGTTCCGAGTGATCTATGCGCAGAAATACCACTTTAGACTGATCTTGCTGGACATCTCTGAATCAATATTTTCCTGGGCTATAGCCTTACCGTTTTTTTCATTTTTCCGAGAAAATTATTCCGAGCCCATTCGTTTATTTATCGCGTAAATCGGCATCTGCGCGTGCGTTCGTAGTGATCTATGCGCAGAAATACCAGTTTAGAGTGAACTTGCTGGACATCTCTGAATCAATATTTTGCTGGGCTATAGCCTTACCGTTTTTCATTTTTCCGAGAAAATTATTCCGAGCCTATTCGTTTATTTATCGCGTAAATCGGCATCTGCGCGTGCATTCGGAGTAATCTATGCGCAGAAATACCACTTTAGAGTGAACTTGCTGGACATCTCTGAATCAATATTTTCCTGGGCTATAGTGTTACCGTTTTTTCATTTTTCCGAGAAAATTATTCCGAGCCCATTCGTTTATTTATCGCGTAAATCGGCATCTGCACGTGCGTTCGGAGTAATCTATGCGCAGAAATACCACTTTAGAGTGAACTTGCTGGACATCTCTGAATCAATATTTTCCTGGGCTATAGCCTTACCGTTTTTTCATTTATCCGAGAAAATTATTCCGAGCCCATTCGTTTATTTATCGCGTAAATCGGCATCTGCGCGTGCGTTCGGAGTGATCAATGCGCAGAAATACCACTTTAAAGTGAACTTGCTGGACATCTCTGAATCAATATTTTCCTGGGCTATAGCCTTACCGTTTTTTTCATTTTTCCGAGAAAATTATTCCGAGCCTATTCGTTTATTTATCGCGTAAATCGGCATCTGCGCGTGCGTTCGGAGTAATCTATGCGCAGAAATACCACTTTAGAGTGAACTTGCTGGACATCTCTGAATCAATATTTTCCTGGGCTATAGCCTTACCGTTTTTTTTCATTTTTCCGAGAAAATTATTCCTAGCCTATTCGTTTATTTATCGCCTAAATCGGCATCTGCGCGTACGTTCGGAGTAATCTATGCGCAGAAATACCACTTTAGAGTGAACTTGCTGGACATCTCTGAATCAATATTTTCCTGGGCTATAGCCTTACCGTTTTTTTCATTTTTCCGAGAAAATTATTCCGAGCCTATTCGTTTATTTATCGCGTAAATCGGCATCTGCGCGTACGTTCGGAGTAATCTATGCGCAGAAATACCACTTTAGAGTGAACTTGCTGGACATCTCTGAATCAATATTTTCCTGGGCTATAGCCTTACCGTTTTTTAATTTTTCCGAGTAAATTATTCCGAGCCTATTCGTTTATTTATCGCGTAAATCGGCATCTGCGCGTGCGTTCGGAGTAATCGATGCGCAGAAATACCACTTTAGAGTCAACTTGCTGGACATCTCTGAATCAATATTTTCCTTGGCTATAGCCTTACCGTTTTTTCATTTTTCCGAGAAAATTATTCCGAGCCCATTCGTTTATTTATCGCGTAAATCGGCATCTGCGCGTGCGTTCGGAGTAATCTATGCGCAGAAATACCACTTTAGAGTGAACTTGCTGGACATCTCTGAATCAATATTTTCCTGGGCTATAGCCTTACCGTTTTTTAATTTTTCCGAGTAAATTATTCCGAGCCTATTCGTTTATTTATCGCGTAAATCGGCATCTGCGCTTGCGTTCGGAGTGATCTATGCGCAGAAATACCACTTTAGAGCGAACTTGCTGGACCTCACTGAAGCAATATTTTCCTGGGCTATAGCCTTACCGTTTTTTCACTTTTCCGAGAAAATTATTCCGAGCCTATTCGTTTATTTATCGCGTAAATCGGCATCTGCGCGTGCGTTCGGAGTAATCTATGCGCAGAAATACCACTTTAGAGTGAAC
Source organism: Dermacentor albipictus (assembly GCF_038994185.2). Taxonomy (NCBI): domain Eukaryota; kingdom Metazoa; phylum Arthropoda; class Arachnida; order Ixodida; family Ixodidae; genus Dermacentor; species Dermacentor albipictus. The sequence continues at coordinate 93,088,954 of NC_091824.1, read as the reverse complement.
TTGCTGGACATCTCTGAATCAATATTTTCCTGGGCTATAGCCTTACCGTTTTTTCATTTTTCCGAGAAAATTATTCCGAGCCTATTCGTTTATTTATCGCGTAAATCGGCATCTGCGCTTGCGTTCGGAGTGATCTATGCGCAGAAATACCACTTTAGAGCGAACTTGCTGGACCTCACTGAAGCAATATTTTCCTGGGCTATAGCCTTACCGTTTTTTCATTTTTCCGAGAAAATTATTCCGAGCCTATTCGTTTATTTATCGCGTAAATCGGCATCTGCGCGTGCGTTCGGAGTGATCTATGCGCAGAAATACCACTTTAGAGTGAACTTGCTGGACATCTCTGAATCAATATTTTCCTGGGCTATAGCCTTACCGTTTTTTCATTTTTCCGAGAAAATTATTCCGAGCCTATTCGTTTATTTATCGCGTAAATCGGGATCTGCGCGTGCGTGCGGAGTGATCTATGCGCAGAAATACCACTTTAGAGTCAACTTGCTGGACATCTCTGAATCAATATTTTCCTGGGCTATAGCCTTACCGTTTTTTCCTTTTTCCGAGAAAATTATTCCGAGCCTATTCGTTTATTTATCGCGTAAATCGGCATCTGCGCGTGCGTTCGGAGTAATCTATGCGCAGAAATACCACTTTAGAGTGAGCTTGCTTGACATCTCTGAATCAATATTTTCCTGGGCTATAGCCTTACCGTTTTTTCATTTTTCCGAGAAAATTATTCCGAGCCCATTCGTTTATTTATCGCGTAAATCGGCATCTGCGCGTGCGTTCGGAGTGATCAATGCGCAGAAATACCACTTTAAAGTGAACTTGCTGGACATCTCTGAATCAATATTTTCCTGGGCTATAGCCTTACCGTTTTTTCATTTATCCGAGAAAATTATTCCGAGCCTATTCGTTTATTTATCGCGTAAATCGGCATCTGCGCGTGCGTTCGGAGTGATCTATGCGCAGAAATACCACTTTAGACTGAACTTGCTGGACATCTCTGAATCAATATTTTCCTGGGCTATAGCCTTACCGTTTTTTTCATTTTTCCGAGAAAATTATTCCGAGCCTATCCGTTTATTTATCGCCTAAATCGGCATCTGCGCGTGCGTTCGGAGTAATCTATGCGCAGAAATACCACTTTAGAGTGAGCTTGCTGGACATCTCTGAATCAATATTTTCCTGGGCTATAGCCTTACCGTTTTTCATTTTTCCGAGAAAATTATTCCGAGCCTATTCGTTTATTTATCGCGTAAATCGGCATCTGCGCGTGCGTTCGGAGTGATCTATGCGCAGAAATACCACTTTAGACTGAACTTGCTGGACATCTCTGAATCAATATTTTCCTGGGCTATAGCCTTACCGTTTTTTTCATTTTTCCGAGAAAATTATTCCGAGCCCATTCGTTTATTTATCGCGTAACTCGGCATCTGCGCGTGCGTTCGGAGTAATCTATGCGCAGAAATACCACTTTAGAGTGAGCTTGCTGGACATCTCTGAATCAATATTTTCCTGGGCTATAGCCTTACCGTTTTTTCATTTTTCCGAAAAAATTATTCCGAGCCTATTCGTTTATTTATCGCGTAAATCGGCATCTGCGCGTGCGCTCGGAGTGATCTATGCGCAGAAATACCACTTTAGACTGAACTTGCTGGACATCTCTGAATCAATATTTTCCTGGGCTATAGCCTTACCGTTTTTTTCATTTTTCCGAGAAAATTATTCCGAGCCTATTCGTTTATTTATCGCGTAAATCGGCATCTGCGCGTGCGTTCCGAGTGATCTATGCGCAGAAATACCACTTTAGACTGAACTTGCTGGACATCTCTGAATCAATATTTTCCTGGGCTATAGCCTTACCGTTTTTTTCATTTTTCCGAGAAAATTATTCCGAGCCCATTCGTTTATTTATCGCGTAAATCGGCATCTGCGCGTGCGTTCGGAGTGATCTATGCGCAGAAATACCAGTTTAGAGTGAACTTGCTGGACATCTCTGAATCAATATTTTGCTGGGCTATAGCCTTACCGTTTTTTTCATTTTTCCGAGAAAATAATTCCGAGCCCATTCGTTTATTTATCGCGTAAATCGGCATCTGCGCGTGCGTTCGTAGTGATCTATGCGCAGAAATACCACTTTAGAGTGAACTTGCTGGACATCTCTGAATCAATATTTTCCTGGGCTATAGTGTTACCGTTTTTTCATTTTCCCGAGAAAATTATTCCGAGCCCATTCGTTTATTTATCGCGTAAATCGGCATCTGCGCGTGCGTTCGGAGTAATCTATGCGCAGAAATACCACTTTAGAGTGAACTTGCTGGACATCTCTGAATCAATATTTTCCTGGGCTATAGCCTTACCGTTTTTTCATTTTTCCGAGAAAATTATTCCGAGCCCATTCGTTTATTTATCGCGTAAATCGGCATCTGCGCGTGCGTTCGGAGTGATCAATGCGCAGAAATACCACTTTAAAGTGAACTTGCTGGACATCTCTGAATCAATATTTTCCTGGGCTATAGCCTTACCGTTTTTTCATTTTTCCGAGAAAATTATTCCGAGCCTATTCGTTTATTTATCGCGTAAATCGGCATCTGCGCGTGCGTTCGGAGTAATCTATGCGCAGAAATACCACTTTAGAGTTAGCTTGCTGGACATCTCTGAATCAATATTTTCCTGGGCTATAGCCTTACCGTTTTTTTCATTTTTCCGAGAAAATTATTCCGAGCCTATTCGTTTATTTATCGCCTAAATCGGCATCTGCGCGTACGTTCGGAGTAATCTATGCGGAGAAATACCACTTTAGAGTGAACTTGCTGGACATCTCTGAATCAATATTTTCCTGGGCTATTATAGCCTTACCGTTTTTAATTTTTCCGAGTAAATTATTCCGAGCCTATTCGTTTATTTATCGCGTAAATCGGCATCTGCGCTTGCGTTCGGAGTGATCTATGCGCAGAAATACCACTTTAGAGCGAACTTGCTGGACCTCACTGAAGCAATATTTTCCTGGGCTATAGCCTTACCGTTTTTTTCATTTTTCCGAAAAAATTATTCCGAGCCTATTCGTTTATTTATCGCGTAAATCGGCATCTGCGCGTGCGTTCGGAGTGATCTATGCGCAGAAATACCACTTTAGACTGAACTTGCTGGACATCTCTGAATCAATATTTTCCTGGGCTATAGCCTTACCGTTTTTTTCATTTTTCCGAGAAAATTATTCCGAGCCTATTCGTTTATTTATCGCCTAAATCGGCATCTGCGCGTACGTTCGGAGTAATCTATGCGCAGAAATACCACTTTAGAGTGAACTTGCTGGACATCTCTGAATCAATATTTTCCTGGGCTATTATAGCCTTACCGTTTTTAATTTTTCCGAGTAAATTATTCCGAGCCTATTCGTTTATTTATCGCGTAAATCGGCATCTGCGCTTGCGTTCGGAGTGATCTATGCGCAGAAATACCACTTTAGAGCGAACTTGCTGGACCTCACTGAAGCAATATTTTCCTGGGCTATAGCCTTACCGTTTTTTTCATTTTTCCGAGAAAATTATTCCGAGCCTATTCGTTTATTTATCGCGTAAATCGGCATCTGCGCGTGCGTTCGGAGTAATCTATGCGCAGAAATACCACTTTAGAGTGAACTTGCTGGACATCTCTGAATCAATATTTTCCTGGGCTATAGCCTTACCGTTTTTTCATTTTTCCGAGAAAATTATTCCGAGCCCATTCGTTTATTTATCGCGTAAATCGGCATCTGCGCGTGCGTGCGGAGTGATCTATGCGCAGAAATACCACTTTAGAGTGAACTTTCTGGACATCTCTGAATCAATATTTTCCTGGGATATAGCCTTACCGTTTTTTCATTTTTCCGAGAAAATTATTCCGAGCCCATTCGTTTATTTATCGCGTAAATCGGCATCTGCGCGTGCGTGCGGAGTGATCTATGTGCAGAAATACCACTTTAGAGTGAACTTGCTGGACATCTCTGAATCAATATTTTCCTGGGCTATAGCCTTACCGTTTTTTCATTTTTCCGAGAAAATTATTCCGAGCCTATTCGTTTATTTATCGTGCAAATCGGCATCTGCGCGTGCGTTCGGAGTAATCTATGCGCAGAAATACCACTTTAGAGTGAGCTTGCTGGACATCTCTGAATCAATATTTTCCTGGGCTATAGCCTTACCGTTTTTTCATTTTTCCGAAAAAATTATTCCGAGCCTATTCGTTTATTTATCGCGTAAATCGGCATCTGCGCGTGCGTTCGGAGTGATCTATGCGCAGAAATACCACTTTAGAGTCAACTTGCTGGACATCTCTGAATCAATATTTTCCTGGGCTATAGCCTTACCGTTTTTTCATTTTTCCGAAAAAATTATTCCGAGCCCATTCGTTTATTTATCGCGTAAATCGGCATCTGCGCGTGCGTTCGGAGTAATCTATGCGCAGAAATACCACTTTAGACTGAACTTGCTGGACATCTCTGAATCAATATTTTCCTGGGCTATAGCCTTACCGTTTTTTCATTTTTCCGAGAAAATTATTCCGAGCCCATTCGTTTATTTATCGCGTAAATCGGCATCTGCGCGTGCGTTCGGAGTGATCTATGCGCAGAAATACCACTTTAGAGTGAACTTGCTGGACATCTCTGAATCAATATTTTCCTGGGCTATAGCCTTACCGTTTTTTCATTTTTCCGAGAAAATTATTCCGAGCCCATTCGTTTATTTATCGCGTAAATCGGCATCTGCGCGTGCGTGCGGAGTGATCTATGCGCAGAAATACCACTTTAGAGTGAACTTGCTGGACATCTCTGAATCAATATTTTCCTGGGCTATAGCCTTACCGTTTTTTCATTTTTCCGAAAAAATTATTCCGAGCCTATTCGTTTATTTATCGCGTAAATCGGCATCTGCGCGTGCGTTCGGAGTGATCTATGCGCAGAAATACTACTTTAGACTGAACTTGCTGGACATTTCTGAATCAATATTTTCCTGGGCTATAGCCTTACCGTTTTTTCATTTTTCCGAGAAAATTATTCCGAGCCTATTCGTTTATTTATCGCGTAAATCGGCATCTGCGCGTGCGTTCGGAGTAATCTATGCGCAGAAATACCACTTTAGAGTGAGCTTGCTGGACATCTCTGAATCAATATTTTCCTGGGCTATAGCCTTACCGTTTTTTCATTTTTCCGAAAAAATTATTCCGAGCCTATTCGTTTATTTATCGCGTAAATCGGCATCTGCGCGTGCGTTCGGAGTGATCTATGCGCAGAAATACCACTTTAGACTGAACTTGCTGGACATCTCTGAATCAATATTTTCCTGGGCTATAGCCTTACCGTTTTTTTTCATTTTTCCGAGAAAATTATTCCGAGCCTATTCGTTTATTTATCGCGTAAATCGGCATCTGCGCGTGCGTTCCGAGTGATCTATGCGCAGAAATACCACTTTAGACTGAACTTGCTGGACATCTCTGAATCAATATTTTCCTGGGCTATAGCCTTACCGTTTTTTTCATTTTTCCGAGAAAATTATTCCGAGCCCATTCGTTTATTTATCGCGTAAATCGGCATCTGCGCGTGCGTTCGTAGTGATCTATGCGCAGAAATACCAGTTTAGAGTGAACTTGCTGGACATCTCTGAATCAATATTTTGCTGGGCTATAGCCTTACCGTTTTTCATTTTTCCGAGAAAATTATTCCGAGCCTATTCGTTTATTTATCGCGTAAATCGGCATCTGCGCGTGCGTTCGGAGTAATCTATGCGCAGAAATACCACTTTAGAGTGAACTTGCTGGACATCTCTGAATCAATATTTTCCTGGGCTATAGTGTTACCGTTTTTTCATTTCTCCGAGAAAATTATTCCGAGCCCATTCGTTTATTTATCGCGTAAATCGGCATCTGCACGTGCGTTCGGAGTAATCTATGCGCAGAAATACCACTTTAGAGTGAACTTGCTGGACATCTCTGAATCAATATTTTCCTGGGCTATAGCCTTACCGTTTTTTCATTTTTCCGAGAAAATTATTCCGAGCCCATTCGTTTATTTATCGCGTAAATCGGCATCTGCGCGTGCGTTCGGAGTGATCAATGCGCAGAAATACCACTTTAAAGTGAACTTGCTGGACATCTCTGAATCAATATTTTCCTGGGCTATAGCCTTACCGTTTTTTTCATTTTTCCGAGAAAATTATTCCGAGCCTATTCGTTTATTTATCGCGTAAATCGGCATCTGCGCGTGCGTTCGGAGTAATCTATGCGCAGAAATACCACTTTAGAGTGAGCTTGCTGGACATCTCTGAATCAATATTTTCCTGGGCTATAGCCTTACCGTTTTTTCATTTTTCCGAAAAAATTATTCCGAGCCTATTCGTTTATTTATCGCGTAAATCGGCATCTGCGCGTGCGTTCGGAGTGATCTATGCGCAGAAATACCACTTTAGACTGAACTTGCTGGACATCTCTGAATCAATATTTTCCTGGGCTATAGCCTTACCGTTTTTTTCATTTTTCCGAGAAAATTATTCCGAGCCTATTCGTTTATTTATCGCCTAAATCGGCATCTGCGCGTACGTTCGGAGTAATCTATGCGCAGAAATACCACTTTAGAGTGAACTTGCTGGACATCTCTGAATCAATATTTTCCTGGGCTATAGCCTTACCATTTTTTAATTTTTCCGAGTAAATTATTCCGAGCCTATTCGTTTATTTATCGCGTAAATCGGCATCTGCGCGTGCGTTCGGAGTGATCTATGCGCAGAAATACCACTTTAGACTGAACTTGCTGGACATCTCTGAATCAATATTTTCCTGGGCTATAGCCTTACCGTTTTTTTCATTTTTCCGAGAAAATTATTCCGAGCCTATTCGTTTATTTATCGCCTAAATCGGCATCTGCGCGTACGTTCGGAGTAATCTATGCGCAGAAATACCACTTTAGAGTGAGCTTGCTGGACATCTCTGAATCAATATTTTCCTGGGCTATAGCCTTACCATTTTTTAATTTTTCCGAGTAAATTATTCCGAGCCTATTCGTTTATTTATCGCGTAAATCGGCATCTGCGCTTGCGTTCGGAGTGATCTATGCGCAGAAATACCACTTTAGAGCGAACTTGCTGGACCTCACTGAAGCAATATTTTCCTGGGCTATAGCCTTACCGTTTTTTTCATTTTTCCGAGAAAATTATTGCGAGCCTATTCGTTTATTTATCGCGTAAATCGGCATCTGCGCGTGCGTTCGGAGTAATCTATGCGCAGAAATACCACTTTAGACTGAACTTGCTGGACATCTCTGAATCAATAATTTCCTGGGCTATAGCCTTACCGTTTTTTCATTTTTCCGAAAAAATTATTCCGAGCCTATTCGTTTATTTATCGCGTAAATCGGCATCTGCGCGTGCGCTCGGAGTGATCTATGCGCAGAAATACCACTTTAGAGTGAACTTGCTGGACATCTCTGAATCAATATTTTCCTGGGCTATAGCCTTACCGTTTTTTCATTTTTCCGAAAAAATTATTCCGAGCCTATTCGTTTATTTATCGCGTAAATCGGCATCTGCGCGTGCGTTCGGAGTAATCTATGCGCAGAAATACCACTTTAGAGTGAACTTGCTGGACATCTCTGAATCAATATTTTCCTGGGCTATAGTCTTACCGTTTTTTCATTTTTCCGAGAAAATTATTCCGAGCCCATTCGTTTATTTATCGCGTAAATCGGCATCTGCGCGTGCGTTCGGAGTAATCTATGCGCAGAAATACCACTTTAGACTGAACTTGCTGGACATCTCTGAATCAATAATTTCCTGGGCTATATATAGCCTTACCGTTTTTTCATTTTTCCGAGAAAATTATTCCGAGCCTATTCGTTTATTTATCGCGTAAATCGGCATCTGCGCGTGCGTTCGGAGTGATCTATGCGCAGAAATACCACTTTAGAGTGAACTTGCTGGACATCTCTGAATCAATATTTTCCTGGGCTATAGCCTTACCGTTTTTTTCATTTTTCCGAGAAAATTATTCCGAGCCTATTCGTTTATTTATCGCGTAAATCGGCATCTGCGCGTGCGTTCGGAGTGATCTATGCGCAGAAATACCACTTTAGAGTGATCTTGCTGGACATCTCTGAATCAATATTTTCCTGGGCTATAGCCTTACCGTTTTTTCATTTTTCCGAGAAAATTATTCCGAGCCTATTCGTTTATTTATCGCGTAAATCGGCATCTGCGCGTGCGTTCGGAGTAATCTATGCGCAGAAATACCACTTTAGAGTGAACTTGCTGGACATCTCTGAATCAATATTTTCCTGGGCTATAGCCTTACCGTTTTTTCATTTTTCCGAGAAAATTATTCCGAGCCCATTCGTTTATTTATCGCGTAAATCGGCATCTGCGCGTGCGTTCGGAGTGATCTATGCGCAGAAATACCACTTTAGAGTGAACTTGCTGGACATCTCTGAATCAATATTTTCCTGGGCTATAGCCTTACCGTTTTTTCATTTTTCCGAGAAAATTATTCCGAGCCTATTCGTTTATTTATCGCGTAAATCGGCATCTGCGCGTGCGTTCGGAGTGATCTATGCGCAGAAATACCACTTTAGAGTGAACTTGCTGGACATCTCTGAATCAATATTTTCCTGGGCTATAGCCTTACCGTTTTTTCATTTTTCTGAGAAAATTATTCCGAGCCTATTCGTTTATTTATCGCGTAAATCGGCATCTGCGCGTGCGTTCGTAGTGATCTATGCGCAGAAATACCAGTTTAGAGTGAACTTGCTGGACATCTCTGAATCAATATTTTGCTGGGCTATAGCCTTACCGTTTTTCATTTTTCCGAGAAAATTATTCCGAGCCTATTCGTTTATTTATCGCGTAAATCGGCATCTGCGCGTGCGTTCGGAGTAATCTATGCGCAGAAATACCACTTTAGAGTGAACTTGCTGGACATCTCTGAATCAATATTTTCCTGGGCTATAGTGTTACCGTTTTTTCATTTTTCCGAGAAAATTATTCCGAGCCCATTCGTTTATTTATCGCGTAAATCGGCATCTGCACGTGCGTTCGGAGTAATCTATGCGCAGAAATACCACTTTAGAGTGAACTTGCTGGACATCTCTGAATCAATATTTTCCTGGGCTATAGCCTTACCGTTTTTTCATTTTTTCGAGAAAATTATTCCGAGCCCATTCGTTTATTTATCGCGTAAATCGGCATCTGCGCGTGCGTTCGGAGTGATCAATGCGCAGAAATACCACTTTAAAGTGAACTTGCTGGACATCTCTGAATCAATATTTTCCTGGGCTATAGCCTTACCGTTTTTTTCATTTTTCCGAGAAAATTATTCCGAGCCTATTCGTTTATTTATCGCGTAAATCGGCATCTGCGCGTGCGTTCGGAGTAATCTATGCGCAGAAATACCACTTTAGAGTGAGCTTGCTGGACATCTCTGAATCAATATTTTCCTGGGCTATAGCCTTACCGTTTTTTCATTTTTCCGAAAAAATTATTCCGAGCCTATTCGTTTATTTATCGCGTAAATCGGCATCTGCGCGTGCGTTCGGAGTGATCTATGCGCAGAAATACCACTTTAGACTGAACTTGCTGGACATCTCTGAATCAATATTTTCCTGGGCTATAGCCTTACCGTTTTTTTCATTTTTCCGAGAAAATTATTCCGAGCCTATTCGTTTATTTATCGCCTAAATCGGCATCTGCGCGTACGTTCGGAGTAATCTATGCGCAGAAATACCACTTTAGAGTGAACTTGCTGGACATCTCTGAATCAATATTTTCCTGGGCTATAGCCTTACCATTTTTTAATTTTTCCGAGTAAATTATTCCGAGCCTATTCGTTTATTTATCGCGTAAATCGGCATCTGCGCGTGCGTTCGGAGTGATCTATGCGCAGAAATACCACTTTAGACTGAACTTGCTGGACATCTCTGAATCAATATTTTCCTGGGCTATAGCCTTACCGTTTTTTTCATTTTTCCGAGAAAATTATTCCGAGCCTATTCGTTTATTTATCGCCTAAATCGGCATCTGCGCGTACGTTCGGAGTAATCTATGCGCAGAAATACCACTTTAGAGTGAGCTTGCTGGACATCTCTGAATCAATATTTTCCTGGGCTATAGCCTTACCATTTTTTAATTTTTCCGAGTAAATTATTCCGAGCCTATTCGTTTATTTATCGCGTAAATCGGCATCTGCGCTTGCGTTCGGAGTGATCTATGCGCAGAAATACCACTTTAGAGCGAACTTGCTGGACCTCACTGAAGCAATATTTTCCTGGGCTATAGCCTTACCGTTTTTTTCATTTTTCCGAGAAAATTATTGCGAGCCTATTCGTTTATTTATCGCGTAAATCGGCATCTGCGCGTGCGTTCGGAGTAATCTATGCGCAGAAATACCACTTTAGACTGAACTTGCTGGACATCTCTGAATCAATAATTTCCTGGGCTATAGCCTTACCGTTTTTTCATTTTTCCGAAAAAATTATTCCGAGCCTATTCGTTTATTTATCGCGTAAATCGGCATCTGCGCGTGCGCTCGGAGTGATCTATGCGCAGAAATACCACTTTAGAGTGAACTTGCTGGACATCTCTGAATCAATATTTTCCTGGGCTATAGCCTTACCGTTTTTTCATTTTTCCGAAAAAATTATTCCGAGCCTATTCGTTTATTTATCGCGTAAATCGGCATCTGCGCGTGCGTTCGGAGTAATCTATGCGCAGAAATACCACTTTAGAGTGAACTTGCTGGACATCTCTGAATCAATATTTTCCTGGGCTATAGTCTTACCGTTTTTTCATTTTTCCGAGAAAATTATTCCGAGCCCATTCGTTTATTTATCGCGTAAATCGGCATCTGCGCGTGCGTTCGGAGTAATCTATGCGCAGAAATACCACTTTAGACTGAACTTGCTGGACATCTCTGAATCAATAATTTCCTGGGCTATAGCCTTACCGTTTTTTCATTTTTCCGAGAAAATTATTCCGAGCCTATTCGTTTATTTATCGCGTAAATCGGCATCTGCGCGTGCGTTCGGAGTGATCTATGCGCAGAAATACCACTTTAGAGTGAACTTGCTGGACATCTCTGAATCAATATTTTCCTGGGCTATAGCCTTACCGTTTTTTTTCATTTTTCCGAGAAAATTATTCCGAGCCTATTCGTTTATTTATCGCGTAAATCGGCATCTGCGCGTGCGTTCGGAGTGATCTATGCGCAGAAATACCACTTTAGAGTGATCTTGCTGGACATCTCTGAATCAATATTTTCCTGGGCTATAGCCTTACCGTTTTTTCATTTTTCCGAGAAAATTATTCCGAGCCCATTCGTTTATTTATCGCGTAAATCGGCATCTGCGCGTGCGTTCGGAGTGATCTATGCGCAGAAATACCACTTTAGAGTGAACTTGCTGGACATCTCTGAATCAATATTTTCCTGGGCTATAGCCTTACCGTTTTTTCATTTTTCCGAGAAAATTATTCCGAGCCTATTCGTTTATTTATCGCGTAAATCGGCATCTGCGCGTGCGTTCGGAGTGATCTATGCGCAGAAATACCACTTTAGAGTGAACTTGCTGGACATCTCTGAATCAATATTTTCCTGGGCTATAGCCTTACCGTTTTTTCATTTTTCCGAGAAAATTATTCCGAGCCTATTCGTTTATTTATCGCGTAAATCGGCATCTGCGCGTGCGTTCGGAGTAATCTATGCGCAGAAATACCACTTTAGAGTGAACTTGCTGGACCTCACTGAAGCAATATTTTCCTGGGCTATAGCCTTACCGTTTTTTCATTTTTCCGAGAAAATTATTCCGAGCCTATTCGTTTATTGATCGCGTAAATCGGCATCTGCGCGTGCGTGCGGAGTGATCTATGCGCAGAAATACCACTTTAGAGTGAACTTGCTGGACATCTCTGAATCAATATTTTCCTGGGCTATTATAGCCTTACCGTTTTTTTCATTTTTCCGAGAAAATTATTCCGAGCCTATTCGTTTATTGATCGCGTAAATCGGCATCTGCGCGTGCGTGCGGAGTGATCTATGCGCAGAAATACCACTTTAGAGTGAACTTGCTGGACATCTCTGAATCAATATTTTCCTGGGCTATAGCCTTACCGTTTTTTCATTTTTCCGAGAAAATTATTCCGAGCCCATTCGTTTATTTATCGCGTAAATCGGCATCTGCGCGTGCGTTCGGAGTGATCTATGCGCAGAAATACCACTTTAGAGTGAACTTGCTGGACATCTCTGAATCAATATTTTCCTGGGCTATAGCCTTACCGTTTTTTCATTTTTCCGAGAAAATTATTCCGAGCCTATTCGTTTATTTATCGCGTAAATCGGCATCTGCGCGTGCGTTCGGAGTGATCTATGCGCAGAAATACCACTTTAGAGTGAACTTGCTGGACATCTCTGAATCAATATTTTCCTGGGCTATAGCCTTACCGTTTTTTCATTTTTCTGAGAAAATTATTCCGAGCCTATTCGTTTATTTATCGCGTAAATCGGCATCTGCGCGTGCGTTCGTAGTGATCTATGCGCAGAAATACCAGTTTAGAGTGAACTTGCTGGACATCTCTGAATCAATATTTTGCTGGGCTATAGCCTTACCGTTTTTCATTTTTCCGAGAAAATTATTCCGAGCCTATTCGTTTATTTATCGCGTAAATCGGCATCTGCGCGTGCGTTCGGAGTAATCTATGCGCAGAAATACCACTTTAGAGTGAACTTGCTGGACATCTCTGAATCAATATTTTCCTGGGCTATAGTGTTACCGTTTTTTCATTTTTCCGAGAAAATTATTCCGAGCCCATTCGTTTATTTATCGCGTAAATCGGCATCTGCACGTGCGTTCGGAGTAATCTATGCGCAGAAATACCACTTTAGAGTGAACTTGCTGGACATCTCTGAATCAATATTTTCCTGGGCTATAGCCTTACCGTTTTTTCATTTTTTCGAGAAAATTATTCCGAGCCCATTCGTTTATTTATCGCGTAAATCGGCATCTGCGCGTGCGTTCGGAGTGATCAATGCGCAGAAATACCACTTTAAAGTGAACTTGCTGGACATCTCTGAATCAATATTTTCCTGGGCTATAGCCTTACCGTTTTTTTCATTTTTCCGAGAAAATTATTCCGAGCCTATTCGTTTATTTATCGCGTAAATCGGCATCTGCGCGTGCGTTCGGAGTAATCTATGCGCAGAAATACCACTTTAGAGTGAGCTTGCTGGACATCTCTGAATCAATATTTTCCTGGGCTATAGCCTTACCGTTTTTTCATTTTTCCGAAAAAATTATTCCGAGCCTATTCGTTTATTTATCGCGTAAATCGGCATCTGCGCGTGCGTTCGGAGTGATCTATGCGCAGAAATACCACTTTAGACTGAACTTGCTGGACATCTCTGAATCAATATTTTCCTGGGCTATAGCCTTACCGTTTTTTTCATTTTTCCGAGAAAATTATTCCGAGCCTATTCGTTTATTTATCGCCTAAATCGGCATCTGCGCGTACGTTCGGAGTAATCTATGCGCAGAAATACCACTTTAGAGTGAACTTGCTGGACATCTCTGAATCAATATTTTCCTGGGCTATAGCCTTACCATTTTTTAATTTTTCCGAGTAAATTATTCCGAGCCTATTCGTTTATTTATCGCGTAAATCGGCATCTGCGCGTGCGTTCGGAGTGATCTATGCGCAGAAATACCACTTTAGACTGAACTTGCTGGACATCTCTGAATCAATATTTTCCTGGGCTATAGCCTTACCGTTTTTTTCATTTTTCCGAGAAAATTATTCCGAGCCTATTCGTTTATTTATCGCCTAAATCGGCATCTGCGCGTACGTTCGGAGTAATCTATGCGCAGAAATACCACTTTAGAGTGAGCTTGCTGGACATCTCTGAATCAATATTTTCCTGGGCTATAGCCTTACCATTTTTTAATTTTTCCGAGTAAATTATTCCGAGCCTATTCGTTTATTTATCGCGTAAATCGGCATCTGCGCTTGCGTTCGGAGTGATCTATGCGCAGAAATACCACTTTAGAGCGAACTTGCTGGACCTCACTGAAGCAATATTTTCCTGGGCTATAGCCTTACCGTTTTTTTCATTTTTCCGAGAAAATTATTGCGAGCCTATTCGTTTATTTATCGCGTAAATCGGCATCTGCGCGTGCGTTCGGAGTAATCTATGCGCAGAAATACCACTTTAGACTGAACTTGCTGGACATCTCTGAATCAATAATTTCCTGGGCTATAGCCTTACCGTTTTTTCATTTTTCCGAAAAAATTATTCCGAGCCTATTCGTTTATTTATCGCGTAAATCGGCATCTGCGCGTGCGCTCGGAGTGATCTATGCGCAGAAATACCACTTTAGAGTGAACTTGCTGGACATCTCTGAATCAATATTTTCCTGGGCTATAGCCTTACCGTTTTTTCATTTTTCCGAAAAAATTATTCCGAGCCTATTCGTTTATTTATCGCGTAAATCGGCATCTGCGCGTGCGTTCGGAGTAATCTATGCGCAGAAATACCACTTTAGAGTGAACTTGCTGGACATCTCTGAATCAATATTTTCCTGGGCTATAGTCTTACCGTTTTTTCATTTTTCCGAGAAAATTATTCCGAGCCCATTCGTTTATTTATCGCGTAAATCGGCATCTGCGCGTGCGCTCGGAGTGATCTATGCGCAGAAATACCACTTTAGAGCGAACTTGCTGGACCTCACTGAAGCAATATTTTCCTGGGCTATAGCCTTACCGTTTTTTTCATTTTTCCGAGAAAATTATTGCGAGCCTATTCGTTTATTTATCGCGTAAATCGGCATCTGCGCGTGCGTTCGGAGTAATCTATGCGCAGAAATACCACTTTAGACTGAACTTGCTGGACATCTCTGAATCAATAATTTCCTGGGCTATAGCCTTACCGTTTTTTCATTTTTCCGAAAAAATTATTCCGAGCCTATTCGTTTATTTATCGCGTAAATCGGCATCTGCGCGTGCGCTCGGAGTGATCTATGCGCAGAAATACCACTTTAGAGTGAACTTGCTGGACATCTCTGAATCAATATTTTCCTGGGCTATAGCCTTACCGTTTTTTCATTTTTCCGAAAAAATTATTCCGAGCCTATTCGTTTATTTATCGCGTAAATCGGCATCTGCGCGTGCGTTCGGAGTAATCTATGCGCAGAAATACCACTTTAGAGTGAACTTGCTGGACATCTCTGAATCAATATTTTCCTGGGCTATAGTCTTACCGTTTTTTCATTTTTCCGAGAAAATTATTCCGAGCCCATTCGTTTATTTATCGCGTAAATCGGCATCTGCGCGTGCGTTCGGAGTAATCTATGCGCAGAAATACCACTTTAGACTGAACTTGCTGGACATCTCTGAATCAATAATTTCCTGGGCTATAGCCTTACCGTTTTTTCATTTTTCCGAGAAAATTATTCCGAGCCTATTCGTTTATTTATCGCGTAAATCGGCATCTGCGCGTGCGTTCGGAGTGATCTATGCGCAGAAATACCACTTTAGAGTGAACTTGCTGGACATCTCTGAATCAATATTTTCCTGGGCTATAGCCTTACCGTTTTTTTTCATTTTTCCGAGAAAATTATTCCGAGCCTATTCGTTTATTTATCGCGTAAATCGGCATCTGCGCGTGCGTTCGGAGTGATCTATGCGCAGAAATACCACTTTAGAGTGATCTTGCTGGACATCTCTGAATCAATATTTTCCTGGGCTATAGCCTTACCGTTTTTTCATTTTTCCGAGAAAATTATTCCGAGCCCATTCGTTTATTTATCGCGTAAATCGGCATCTGCGCGTGCGTTCGGAGTGATCTATGCGCAGAAATACCACTTTAGAGTGAACTTGCTGGACATCTCTGAATCAATATTTTCCTGGGCTATAGCCTTACCGTTTTTTCATTTTTCCGAGAAAATTATTCCGAGCCTATTCGTTTATTTATCGCGTAAATCGGCATCTGCGCGTGCGTTCGGAGTGATCTATGCGCAGAAATACCACTTTAGAGTGAACTTGCTGGACATCTCTGAATCAATATTTTCCTGGGCTATAGCCTTACCGTTTTTTCATTTTTCCGAGAAAATTATTCCGAGCCTATTCGTTTATTTATCGCGTAAATCGGCATCTGCGCGTGCGTTCGGAGTAATCTATGCGCAGAAATACCACTTTAGAGTGAACTTGCTGGACCTCACTGAAGCAATATTTTCCTGGGCTATAGCCTTACCGTTTTTTCATTTTTCCGAGAAAATTATTCCGAGCCTATTCGTTTATTGATCGCGTAAATCGGCATCTGCGCGTGCGTGCGGAGTGATCTATGCGCAGAAATACCACTTTAGAGTGAACTTGCTGGACATCTCTGAATCAATATTTTCCTGGGCTATTATAGCCTTACCGTTTTTTTCATTTTTCCGAGAAAATTATTCCGAGCCTATTCGTTTATTGATCGCGTAAATCGGCATCTGCGCGTGCGTGCGGAGTGATCTATGCGCAGAAATACCACTTTAGAGTGAACTTGCTGGACATCTCTGAATCAATATTTTCCTGGGCTATAGCCTTACCGTTTTTTCATTTTTCCGAGAAAATTATTCCGAGCCCATTCGTTTATTTATCGCGTAAATCGGCATCTGCGCGTGCGTTCGGAGTGATCTATGCGCAGAAATACCACTTTAGAGTGAACTTGCTGGACATCTCTGAATCAATATTTTCCTGGGCTATAGCCTTACCGTTTTTTCATTTTTCCGAGAAAATTATTCCGAGCCTATTCGTTTATTTATCGCGTAAATCGGCATCTGCGCGTGCGTTCGGAGTGATCTATGCGCAGAAATACCACTTTAGAGTGAACTTGCTGGACATCTCTGAATCAATATTTTCCTGGGCTATAGCCTTACCGTTTTTTCATTTTTCTGAGAAAATTATTCCGAGCCTATTCGTTTATTTATCGCGTAAATCGGCATCTGCGCGTGCGTTCGTAGTGATCTATGCGCAGAAATACCAGTTTAGAGTGAACTTGCTGGACATCTCTGAATCAATATTTTGCTGGGCTATAGCCTTACCGTTTTTCATTTTTCCGAGAAAATTATTCCGAGCCTATTCGTTTATTTATCGCGTAAATCGGCATCTGCGCGTGCGTTCGGAGTAATCTATGCGCAGAAATACCACTTTAGAGTGAACTTGCTGGACATCTCTGAATCAATATTTTCCTGGGCTATAGTGTTACCGTTTTTTCATTTTTCCGAGAAAATTATTCCGAGCCCATTCGTTTATTTATCGCGTAAATCGGCATCTGCACGTGCGTTCGGAGTAATCTATGCGCAGAAATACCACTTTAGAGTGAACTTGCTGGACATCTCTGAATCAATATTTTCCTGGGCTATAGCCTTACCGTTTTTTCATTTTTTCGAGAAAATTATTCCGAGCCCATTCGTTTATTTATCGCGTAAATCGGCATCTGCGCGTGCGTTCGGAGTGATCAATGCGCAGAAATACCACTTTAAAGTGAACTTGCTGGACATCTCTGAATCAATATTTTCCTGGGCTATAGCCTTACCGTTTTTTTCATTTTTCCGAGAAAATTATTCCGAGCCTATTCGTTTATTTATCGCGTAAATCGGCATCTGCGCGTGCGTTCGGAGTAATCTATGCGCAGAAATACCACTTTAGAGTGAGCTTGCTGGACATCTCTGAATCAATATTTTCCTGGGCTATAGCCTTACCGTTTTTTCATTTTTCCGAAAAAATTATTCCGAGCCTATTCGTTTATTTATCGCGTAAATCGGCATCTGCGCGTGCGTTCGGAGTGATCTATGCGCAGAAATACCACTTTAGACTGAACTTGCTGGACATCTCTGAATCAATATTTTCCTGGGCTATAGCCTTACCGTTTTTTTCATTTTTCCGAGAAAATTATTCCGAGCCTATTCGTTTATTTATCGCCTAAATCGGCATCTGCGCGTACGTTCGGAGTAATCTATGCGCAGAAATACCACTTTAGAGTGAACTTGCTGGACATCTCTGAATCAATATTTTCCTGGGCTATAGCCTTACCATTTTTTAATTTTTCCGAGTAAATTATTCCGAGCCTATTCGTTTATTTATCGCGTAAATCGGCATCTGCGCGTGCGTTCGGAGTGATCTATGCGCAGAAATACCACTTTAGACTGAACTTGCTGGACATCTCTGAATCAATATTTTCCTGGGCTATAGCCTTACCGTTTTTTTCATTTTTCCGAGAAAATTATTCCGAGCCTATTCGTTTATTTATCGCCTAAATCGGCATCTGCGCGTACGTTCGGAGTAATCTATGCGCAGAAATACCACTTTAGAGTGAGCTTGCTGGACATCTCTGAATCAATATTTTCCTGGGCTATAGCCTTACCATTTTTTAATTTTTCCGAGTAAATTATTCCGAGCCTATTCGTTTATTTATCGCGTAAATCGGCATCTGCGCTTGCGTTCGGAGTGATCTATGCGCAGAAATACCACTTTAGAGCGAACTTGCTGGACCTCACTGAAGCAATATTTTCCTGGGCTATAGCCTTACCGTTTTTTTCATTTTTCCGAGAAAATTATTGCGAGCCTATTCGTTTATTTATCGCGTAAATCGGCATCTGCGCGTGCGTTCGGAGTAATCTATGCGCAGAAATACCACTTTAGACTGAACTTGCTGGACATCTCTGAATCAATAATTTCCTGGGCTATAGCCTTACCGTTTTTTCATTTTTCCGAAAAAATTATTCCGAGCCTATTCGTTTATTTATCGCGTAAATCGGCATCTGCGCGTGCGCTCGGAGTGATCTATGCGCAGAAATACCACTTTAGAGTGAACTTGCTGGACATCTCTGAATCAATATTTTCCTGGGCTATAGCCTTACCGTTTTTTCATTTTTCCGAAAAAATTATTCCGAGCCTATTCGTTTATTTATCGCGTAAATCGGCATCTGCGCGTGCGTTCGGAGTAATCTATGCGCAGAAATACCACTTTAGAGTGAACTTGCTGGACATCTCTGAATCAATATTTTCCTGGGCTATAGTCTTACCGTTTTTTCATTTTTCCGAGAAAATTATTCCGAGCCCATTCGTTTATTTATCGCGTAAATCGGCATCTGCGCGTGCGTTCGGAGTAATCTATGCGCAGAAATACCACTTTAGACTGAACTTGCTGGACATCTCTGAATCAATAATTTCCTGGGCTATAGCCTTACCGTTTTTTCATTTTTCCGAGAAAATTATTCCGAGCCTATTCGTTTATTTATCGCGTAAATCGGCATCTGCGCGTGCGTTCGGAGTGATCTATGCGCAGAAATACCACTTTAGAGTGAACTTGCTGGACATCTCTGAATCAATATTTTCCTGGGCTATAGCCTTACCGTTTTTTTTCATTTTTCCGAGAAAATTATTCCGAGCCTATTCGTTTATTTATCGCGTAAATCGGCATCTGCGCGTGCGTTCGGAGTGATCTATGCGCAGAAATACCACTTTAGAGTGATCTTGCTGGACATCTCTGAATCAATATTTTCCTGGGCTATAGCCTTACCGTTTTTTCATTTTTCCGAGAAAATTATTCCGAGCCCATTCGTTTATTTATCGCGTAAATCGGCATCTGCGCGTGCGTTCGGAGTGATCTATGCGCAGAAATACCACTTTAGAGTGAACTTGCTGGACATCTCTGAATCAATATTTTCCTGGGCTATAGCCTTACCGTTTTTTCATTTTTCCGAGAAAATTATTCCGAGCCTATTCGTTTATTTATCGCGTAAATCGGCATCTGCGCGTGCGTTCGGAGTGATCTATGCGCAGAAATACCACTTTAGAGTGAACTTGCTGGACATCTCTGAATCAATATTTTCCTGGGCTATAGCCTTACCGTTTTTTCATTTTTCCGAGAAAATTATTCCGAGCCTATTCGTTTATTTATCGCGTAAATCGGCATCTGCGCGTGCGTTCGGAGTAATCTATGCGCAGAAATACCACTTTAGAGTGAACTTGCTGGACCTCACTGAAGCAATATTTTCCTGGGCTATAGCCTTACCGTTTTTTCATTTTTCCGAGAAAATTATTCCGAGCCTATTCGTTTATTGATCGCGTAAATCGGCATCTGCGCGTGCGTGCGGAGTGATCTATGCGCAGAAATACCACTTTAGAGTGAACTTGCTGGACATCTCTGAATCAATATTTTCCTGGGCTATTATAGCCTTACCGTTTTTTTCATTTTTCCGAGAAAATTATTCCGAGCCTATTCGTTTATTGATCGCGTAAATCGGCATCTGCGCGTGCGTGCGGAGTGATCTATGCGCAGAAATACCACTTTAGAGTGAACTTGCTGGACCTCACTGACGCAATATTTTCTTGGGCTATGGGCTTACCTTCTTTCATTTTTCCGGCGTATAATTCTTCTTTCTTCGCATAAATCGGTGTCAGTATATATGTGGACAGGGAGTGATTCATGCATCCAATCATCGCTTTCTGCGGAAGCACGTGGTTGGACCTAGCTGGACCAACGTTATATTTGGCTGTTGGCTTACCCTTTTTTTTTTTCCTGTTTTCGAGCAACTGCGTATATTCTCATACACATTGCATAAATCAGTATCAACACGTCCACAGTGAGTGATGTATGCCCCTAAAAGCACTTTCGAGCGAAGTGAATGAACATGTTAGGTCACCATTGAATTGGGTTATAGGCTCACATCTTCCCCCTTTTTTTTGCGGGCCGACCAATCTCCGTTTATTCGTTCATTCATCTTGTAATTCGATGTCAGCACGCACAAGGGGAGTTATTTATGCGATTACAGAACAATTTCAACGGAATTGATGTGGCCTGGCTTGGCGAGCATTGTATTTGGCTATAGGCTTACCGTTTCCCCCTTTTATTTATGGCAAGCCAATCTGCGCATAATCGTTTATTCCTCGCGTTGAGTAGCGTCAGCGCACACACGGGGAGCTATTTATGCGCCTGATCAACACTTTGAAGAAAAGTGATTCAACTGGGCCTGGCCAACATTGTAATGGGGTATAGGCTTAACTTCATTTCCATTTTTGGGGGGTAAGTGAAGCTGCGTATAGTCGTTTACTGATCGCATAAATCGGTGCCAGCACGTGTACATGGAGTGACGTATGCAAATAAACACTTCTGAGAGAAGCGATTGGACGTTGTCGGGCCAACACGGTATTGGGCTGTAGGCTTACCTTTACGTGCCTTTTTTTCGTGCGAGAGAGAGGGAAAGAGAGAAAGAGAAAACATTTATTTGGACCATCGAAGTCGTTGCTCTTGAGGTCGAGTGTGTGCTGTCCTCATTCCCGGACTCGACTGGCCATGGCTGCTCGACGTATACTTGCTGGACGAGAACCCACCAGGGTATCGCCGGTGAGCTCTGCCTCCCACCTTTTTTCGGGCGAGCCAATCGGTGTATATTCGTTTATTCATCTCATAAATCGGCGTCAGCTCGTGCACGGAATGCGATTTATGCACCTAATCAACACGTTCGAGAGAAGTGATTAATCCTGGTTAGGCCAACATTGTATTGAATTGTAGGCTTATCTTTTTTTTTCCTTCTTTTTTCCGGGTGAGCTAATCTGCGTATATTCGTTTTTTCTTTCTGCAAAACGGTGTTAGTACGCGCACTTGGACTTATTTATACCTCAAGTCAACACATTCGAAGGAAGTGATTGAACCGGGATAGGCTGAAATATTAAGGGCCTATAGGCTTACCTTTCCACCCCAACCCCACCTCCTTTCTTTTCTCGCCTGCCAACCTGCGTAAATTCGTTATTTTATCGGCCAAAGCGGCGTAAGCTTCTGCATGGGAAGCGACGCAAGCGCCCAACAAGCACTTTGGAGAAACGTGATTGGAAAGGACTTGGCGAATATTGGAACAGGCTGTGCCCTAAGGTATAATGTACGACAGGAAGGACTGTCCTGGTAACGTTCTAATCCACCTAAATGCAAATCAGACGCGGTGCTTGTTCTCTTCATGGGCTTTTGAGTCTACACGCAAAGAAACAATGATTCCTTAATTTATTGCAGAGAGAGCAAAGGTCACGTGAGCTGAGAGACCGGCAAATTGCTCCTACGTTCCTCAGAGACTGTGACGCTCTTCCGTTTCTCTCCGGACTCAAACCAAGCGCACCATATTGTAAAGCTTCATCTTAGCTTTCACCGGAGTTGGGGAAAGGTCGGCACTGTGGAGGTAGAGTAAATTTCGCCATTAGCTGTTCACTGTAAAACAAAAAAAAAAGATGCATTATGTCATTTTTGTGAAGGCCCCATTGAGCTTTGTTTGGCATTTGGTCTTATTTTTTGCGTCATGCAACCATTACTTTAAATCACGGGGTTTTACGCGCCAAAACCACTTCCTGATTGTGAGGCACGCCGTAGTGGAGGACTCCGGAAGTTTTGACCACCTGGGGTTCTTTAAGGTGCACCTCAATCGAAGTACACGGGTGTTTTCGCATTTCGCCCCCATCGAAATGCGGCCGCCGCGACAGGGATTCGATCCCGCGACCTCGTGCTAAGCAGCCTACCATAGCCACTGAGCAACCACGGCGGGTGTAACCCTTACTTTCTATGAAAGCGCTTATACTGTCGTTATCCGATGGCAAAGTGTCTGGCTGCATAACGTGAAGTTGTGAGCCCGAAAGCAAGGTTCTGAAGATCGATTCGCTAGATTCGTATTGTAAAATGCTTTTGATGTTTTGGAATGTACATGCTTAAAATGCTTACGTAAGAATGCTGGCGTATGAATGCTTTCGTAAGATACCTATGCTGCTCGTGCGTCTAAACCTGATCAAGCTGACAGGGCCTTTTAGTCACCGTTGAAGGCGACCCGTTTTCAGACTGCAAGCACGTTTGCTAGTTGTGCTAGCTTGTAGAACATTTTTTTCTACGTTAATTGTCGCCTGATGAGCGCTCGATGCCGATGCACGTTTTAGTCGTGTGCTGTTTTCTACTAATTTTAAATTGTCTCTGCTCTCCTTAACTCGCCATGCCCCCTCTATTTTACTGTCTCTCTTGCTCTTTCCTCACTACCTTGTATTTATGTACATTTTCCATTCTAAGCCAGTTGGCAGCAAGGTCTTTTTATATTCTGATTGTTTTCAAAACAAATAATAATACTAATAACGTAAGCTCATTTGACATCTTACGTGTTCAATGTGTAACCGTTAGCAGATGGCGGAAAGGAGTGTGCCTCTGGCTGACGCTGTGCCAACATTGAATACGTCTAAATTTATTCTGCTGAGTCGTTCGACGTCTCTGTCACCATGGCGGCAAGAAATTGACCTCGTTGTCTCCCCTCCCTAAAATACTAAAAATAACCGAGCAAATGAAAAAGCTGGGATAATTTATTAGCATCTTGTTATAAACGATCGAAACGCCTTCTTTCATGCACCTTCAGTCTGCAGTTTCTTTATGCACTGTGCTATGATATGTTAGGATATATTCCCACTATATCGGTACTTTCCTAAAAAAAAATATTTTCATGATTATTTCCTTTCATGTCTGCGAAATTTACCACGTGGAGGTCACACTAGTGCTGATAGCACAGCGAACCGTTAAAAAGAGTTTTCTTTACGCGGTTGTTACACATGAAAAAAATCGTGCTCCAATAGGATCCCTTGTTCTTTCGCTTACCTTCTAAAACCTCAACCACACAGTACTGAAGGCCGCGATACAAGTCAAACGTTACTTAGGGCTAACTTCACTTTGGGCGCACCGGAAACTAACAAACAATCAAACGACTAACCGTAACACCTGCCTGCCGAGGAGTTGCGTTAGTCGACTCCGCGCGCGTCGGTATTCACCTTCGCTCTCTCTCGTCGGCCGGTGAACGCGCCCCTCTCGCGTTCGTTCATTACTGGAACGCTCCACCGTAATTGACGGATCACACCAGTAGACCCAGCTCGCGCAACGCACGACCAGGCGTTCCAGCGGATCCTCACGTTTCGTGTACGCCACCGCCGCCACCATACATCCGCGTACACACAGGCGCACGTCTATACGAGTGCCGCCCAATCGCGTCGTCGCCCCTTGACGCCAAAAGCCGCCGGCCCCGGGGGTGCGCTTCTCGAGCACGGGCCAGCTTAAATGATTGGCGTCGTCTAACAAGAGCGCGCATCGTCGTCAAGCACGTAACGATGAGACGACGCCGCCGCCGGATGGAAAAAGAAAGGAGGAGGAGGAGGAGGAGGAACAGTGGTGCAGGGCCCCGTCGGCACCCCTGTCGGGCCGGCTAACAAGGCGTCGCGTGCGCGGGTCTCCGGACCATTAGGGCTCCGCTCTGCCCTCGGGCCATCCTCCGTTCGGTCTCACGCCCTGTCAGCTCTCCTTCGGCTCAGCCCACGCGCACATACCTACGCACTTCTCGCCCGTATAATACCACCACGTGCACGAACGATGCGAGGCGACATGTCCCGGTGAGCGCACGTATACACGCAGATGATTCGCGCGCCAGCGGCAGAACACTAAAGGTCGCCCCGTCACACCCCGTGTACCGCCATCTTCTGTCATCACGAGCGATAGTTATTACTACGAGATAAGACTTTGTCCCTCCCCGTAAAGAGGAACTCGAAGTGCGCAAACTGTAACCGCGTTCGTAATATTCATAAACTTTCGTAGCACCCCACTTCCCCAGAACGCGCGAGGGACCAGGCACAGCCCCGCGCGAACTTTTTTTTTTTTTATGGGGTTGTACGTGCCAAAACCACTTTTTTGATTATGAGGCACGCCGAAGTGGAGGACTCCGGAAATTTCGACCACCTGGGGTTCTTTAACGTGCACCTAAATCTAAGTACAACGGGCGTTTTCGCATTTCGCCCCCATCGAAATGCGGCCGCCGTGGCCGGGATTCGATCCCGCGACCTCGTGCTCAGCAGCCTAACACCACAGCCACTGAGCAACCACGGCGGGTCGCTAACTTTCCACAAGAAGTTCACTTCCATAGCGCGCATGTTGCCCGACTCTTACGTCCACTGTTCCTCTCGCGTGGTTTGTTTTCGACCTAAGTTATAACCTACCAACTCGTCTGCAGCTCGCTGTTTTGATCCAGTATATTTATTTTCAGCTTCACAATACGTCATAGGCCACTTTTAATACGGCATAAACAGAAAAGCAAGAGTATGCAGTCAAACAGAAAGCTTAAGACCATACATATTCTTAGCAGTTTTTCGAGCGCGTCGATACCAATATTCAGAAAACCGCTGGACACACTGCCCGCATATACCGTGTGTGCCCGGAAACGTTGAAAGATGGATGCCTGCCAGGGCAAGTATATAACAGCGCCAAGGAGTAACTACACCAGGGGAGGTTATTCTGTGTGAGTCCACCTAGTGTACAGTCCATTTCGGCCGCTGCTGATTGGATGCAGCTGTACGAGAGAGAAGGAGACGAGCGGCCCTAGCCAATCAGCAGCGGCCGAAATGGATAGTCCACTATAGGTGGGCTCCTACAGAATACGCCCCCAGGACTCAACCGGATGCTTCAGAGAACAATATTTTCGGTCACCCGCAATATATATATATATATATATATATATATCATAGCTACATGAAGTCGTACTTTCACTGCTATTGATTTCACGTCACTGTCTCGCCTTTCCGCAGTTTGTCAAAAATCGGATTCACGAAAAGACGACCACAAAGTCATTTTTCAGAGCGCGTTTCGCACTGTTTGCGAAACCTTAGCACGTCCGTCAATCAGTGAATGCATAGACTTAACTTTCACAGCGCCATCCAATATCCCTATTGATAGCGGCAAGGTTAATTAATACGTCTCGATAAATTAGCCCCGTGAGTCTTACACTTGCTATTGCTTCGCGACACTTACACAGCTGAATGACGTCAAAAAAAAAAGAAACACTAAAAGAAACAAACAAATCGAAGAAGAAAAGAACCGTGCACATCGAAAAGTGTAAAATAGGAAAGCCTTCGTATATCAATTTTCTGTTATATAGGCCTAAGCTCAAAAGCAGTCCCAGGTGATTTCTGGTCCCCCGGAAAGAAAGTCCGATAATACACAATAAAGAAATAAAGAGTTCAGGCAGTTATAAAAGCGCCTTAAGGCAATAAAGCCGTCCTCGTAAGCGTAATGATGTCCCTATCACGATCAGCAGATCTGTAGCGCTCGAAAGAAACGAGACGCAAAAATGAAACGAAGCCCTATATAGTAGATGAAAAGTCTGAAAAATGGCAACCGTGGATGCGCGTCTCCTTACAAAAAATGAGCGATTGAGCTCGAGCTTATCGAAAGTGAGCGCTCACCTAACGATGCAGAAACGATGTGCTCGTCTAATTAAGAACGCCTGCCCTATAGCGCGCTCTCTCTGTGATGAGCAAAAAATAAAGCAGGCTCAAGCGGGTGAGATGGATTGCCTTCGTTCGACGGTGCAGCCTCTTATATCGCTCACAGTAGAACAACCAAACCCGCTGTTCAATTTTCATCCCTTTTTTTCTTTATTTTTGTCGAGGCGCGCTGATTGCTCAGCTTCGCACAATATTGCTCGCGTTTCGCCATGTAATGATGCCGTTGAAAGCGCACGGGTATCAATCTTAAACCGTTTATCATCGCACCACCGCCTTCAGTGGACCGATCCGCTTAATGTGGCAGAAAAACTTGACATTCGTGTCTTCCCTTAAAGAGTTTCGCGCTAGTTCATGCGTGGTCGGAAGTGCCTCAGTATTTGGAGGTTCTTCCAAATTGCGCTTCCGGATTGCTGTAAGCGACGCAAATATCTCGAGAATCTGGGATTCGAATTCTTAAAAGTTTTTGTCTTTCATAATAACTGTCTGCACTCGACTGGGCGCGCCTCTTTTGCTGGTGTGTTAACCTTACCGTGATATTATCCGGCGTGTGCTCTTCTGTACAAGCGATCGAGCAACACTTTTCGCTGTTTAGTAAGTGTAGATAAACGAGGAACTATCGGCTAGAATATTACTTTGTAAATACGAGCCTAATTTTTTCGTGTTGTTCACAAATTTAGTATAGTACCTGCGAATATGATCGAACCCACGATCAATTCTCTCTGCGATCAATATACTTTATTAATTGCGCAAAGTTTCTGCCGAAAGTTGGCTCGAGCCACACACACGCAAAAATAAACAAATAAATAAACGCGAAGTATTCAGACGGAAATATCTGATTATAAAAGGAAGTAGCATCAGTGCTATAGTCGAGCAACGTCATAAGAAAATAATGAGTATGTTTTAATCCTATAGAGCTGTTACACAAGGCGTGCACCCCCCGGGGCCTCGCTGTCTGAACGGCCGCGTGGTATCAACCCCGCCTCTGTTACTGTAACTCCGAGGTACATACGTTTGTTGTATCCCCTTCCAACAGCCCTCTTCCAGAACGGACCTAAACGAGCAATTATGAGTAATGACGAAGCAGCGTAGTAGCAGCGCAGCATGAAGCAGCTACGCAGTTTCAGAAACCGGCTCGAAAAAAAAAAAAAACTGCGAGTCGTGCAACGGCACGGCGATGTCGACGGATGAGCCGATGATTGCAGCGCTGTTTCTTTTCGTTGGGCGGAGACACGTGGAGTTCTCGAATTGCTTTTGTTTCTCCTCCCACCGGCCCTCATCGTTATACATATACACATAGAGCATACGTATATATATACGCTATATTTACGTGACGTCGTTGCCTTGTTATCTCTCCGTTGGCCGGTGATCGCTTCCGGCGACCAATGAGACGCGTTTTCTTTTTTCCGCGCGCAGTGTTCGGGGAGGATGGAAACATGATGTCCCGCTCTAGCTCAGCACTACATCCCGTTTTTTTTTCTTTATATATAGCTTGCACAGGCGCATGCTTCCAATTAGGATCGCGTGAGGAGGTGCGCGCGCTTCTGGCGGTCCTCTCTCCCACGTCCGTTCGCGGGTGATCGCGACACAACATTTTGCCCTTCGGTCCCGTTCCGTTATTCCGAGTTCCGTGGGCCTCTCGCGCGTACATTTGAAAACGCCAGCAACATTTTACTTAGCAAACGTGAGTACCCGAACATCTGTCTTTTACATTCGGCATTACATATACGCGTCTCGGCAAGCAAAACAAGAAGAAAAAGAAAACAAAAGAAGAAAGACATATGTGAGAGAGGAATCGCTGCGGTCTATTTGTAAAAAGCCATTATAGCCCTCGCATCTCTACCTGCGCACGTCCCGCGTGCAATAGGCAGTTCGCGCATCCCTCCACTTTATATATATCGCAGGGTGGCACGAAGCTAAACCAGCGTGCGCCGTGAGAATGTGTCGCGCACACAAGAGCAGGTTCCAAGGGCTTCAAAGTGCAGCACACTGTTCGTGGAGCTGCTGAGTGCTTTGACCGCTTACGGCGCGGTGACGTTCCCCGAGCAAAAGCGGCCCAATCGAATTTCTCCCCAAGACCGCATGAAGACGCTCATACGAGGACGCAACAAGAGGCGAAGACGAGGTGCGCGCGCGTGTGTGTGTGTGGATGGGGGAGGGGAGAGTGACG
Source organism: Dermacentor albipictus (assembly GCF_038994185.2). Classification (NCBI taxonomy): domain Eukaryota; kingdom Metazoa; phylum Arthropoda; class Arachnida; order Ixodida; family Ixodidae; genus Dermacentor; species Dermacentor albipictus. Next base: position 93,060,466 of record NC_091824.1, on the reverse strand, counting down.
AGTGAAAATGGAGGGCCGCTTTTTGCCCCTCTTCATGCGCCGATCGCGGTCACGCAACGGGCTCACTCAAGTCAGCCGGATAAAAGCTGGCGCTCTGCTGTAGGTTAGATCAAGATTGAGACGACACAGGGAGAAAATCGACAACGCAAGCGAAAGGAGGGGTGCAATGGAAGGAAGAACTACAGACTTTGCCGAGACAGATGAGAGAGGAGGAGAGAGGTGGGGAAGCTGGGACAGGGACAGAAGTGGCGAGTGAAAGGAGGGACACGGCACTCACTTCTTGTTCATACGCGCCTAGAGTCACAGTCTCGCCTTGCATCGTCCCGTCGGCCCGCCTATAGCGCGCAGCCGCCACCGACGAGATGAAATTTCGGGATCAAGGCAACCGGTTGTAATTGGATGAGGGGCACATAACGCCGGCGACACGACATTGAGTTTCGCGTCGGGCCAATCGATGTAAAATGGGTCCATTAGGCGCCAATTCGATTTCCCGGTCGCCGCGCGCACCGCCGGCCCTTTACACTCGAGACACCTCTTTGCTCCATGGACGTTGACAGCGGGCGCGCGCGCTTACATGCGTGCACGCGTACGCCGTGCAGACAGGTGCACTGGAGGAGGGCACGTTCTGGCGCGCCCGCGAGACATGCTGTTGAGGGCGTCGGTGCTTTTGTGCTCTACCCAGTGCTGCACGCAACAGCCTTACGCTTTATGACATGCAGCGCATGCGCGGAGGCGGAACTCGGTGGTCGGCTCTCGGGCCTCTATGCAGCGAGCATCCCTGTTCAACGTGCCTGTCGAACAGCCACGTTCCTGATGCAAACAAAGTGGTGCGCTTTCTTTCTTTCTTTCGTTCTTTCTTTCTTTTTTCTCCTTGTTCATCCATCCATCCGGGACCCTCAGGTGATCTGAAGGGATGCGCGGCAACGTGCTAAAAGTCGGGTAATCATTCCTAAGTGCGCTGGAACGCCTGTGTTTTTGATGTAGCGAGTAACTCTTTTTTTTTTAATGACAGCGCTTCGGCCTTATTAGCACATTAATGTGCTGTGTTAGAAGGGCCGAGCGAGTGAGACAAAAACGCAATTACGGAAAAAGGCAGAGAGGTCACTCTGCGCGTAAAGAACTTGCCAGCCAGACCTTGCAGACACAGATAAATGGAGGCAACTATGGGAAATCGGCACAGTACTGCAGACGCTGTGAGGAAAAAAATAAATTCTATGCTAACTTTCCGGAGAACGCTAACCAACCTAATTAAGAGCACTGATGGCGTTATTATGCAATCGTCCCGGAGTTATGTCCGAAGTGACAACTTCAGGCCAGCTCTGGAATATACGCAAAGGTACACACCATGCATACGGCCTCAAGAACGAGCAAATTATATTGAGAGAATTAAAATAATGTGTAGGCTACACAACACGAACTGGAGGGAAAGCTCGCACACTCCTTCGTGAAGTAATTAATCGTTGGATCAGAACACTTGATATACCTTTGTGCATTTCATCTGCAAGTATATATAGTTTGCATCGTGCTCTGTTGTCTTGTAGCCGAAAACTTTGCTGAATTGTGGTGCGCGCGCCCACAGCCTGTGTAAAGCGTGGAGCATGTACACTGTTACGATCGGCCAGCGGGGGTAGTGCCCTTCCAGCCTCTCCTGCACCACTGCGTCGAATCGCTTCGGGAAGCTAACAATGCATCCGCCTCGGACAGACCTGCGACGACAGTCAGGCGAGACACGTTTGGCGGATCGAGTGTTGTTTGTTGGTTCACTCTCGCCGTCACAGACGATGGGAGCAAGAAACTCATGGAAAAGGGTGTTCTACGGCGCCTCCTCGCGGACTCCGGTAACCGCCACGGTCGTTTGATAGACGCTCCAGCTACTTGCTGGGTCATCCCAGGAACCACAACGCGCCAGCTTGAGTCAAGAGAGAAAATCGCTGTCTGCGAAGCTCCCTTCCTTTCTGTGTGTTCAGTGAACAAAGGTGCGGGAGTGATCGTGTGAACCCTCGCCTTCAACGCGGGTCCTTCGACGACTTTGAACTCTCCCATTGGACGAAGGCGGGGCGGCAGACTTCCCAGGCCTAGAGATCTAGGGAGGACAGAGGGGGTTTAAGCAGGCCTTTTCGGCTCCTCAGTGTGCTTCACTTCAGTCATGCTAGACTGATGAGACGTAACGTTATCCACTCTTCACCTAAATATTGTAAATAAACCCAGTATTCCTAGTTCTCGGCGAGAACACGTTCCTCCCTTCAAGAACGTCCTCAGCGTGGATGAGTCGGACGACGGTATGGGCGCTACCTCCTTTTTACATGCCCGACACCAACTCTTACAAAACGTAGCACAGACTAGTTGATAAATTGCGAAACGTGTACTGTAGCCTCACGGATACACATTTAAAACTGGGACGCGTGGACGTTGTGTACTCGGGCGTTGAACGCGGAGCACCAATCCCGTTGAGACGGTGTACTAAAAGGTGCATGTAGGTCGGTCCCGATACCGCAGTACATGTATCCTTAAAAGGGTTTTAATTATGGCTGTTCAAATAGTAACATTTTGGAATCGAATACAAATAATTGAGAAAAACGACCTAGCTTCGAAGATCGACTCTAATACCGAATATTTTCTCATTTCTAAATAAGGTGAAATAATAATATTGCGTGGGGTGCGTTTGGCAAAAAAAATCTTATTTGCACAATGATTTACATAATGAATGCGAAGCGAAGAGGAACAGATGTGCTTTATGTTAGTTACAACCTTGGTTCTTTAAATGTTGGTTAATTACAACCGCGTGCATCCAACAGACAATGAAGCTAGTGAAAACATATAGGGAAATTAACTGTTATCGTTAATTGAAATATAGAAATATTCAGAAAAAAAAAACACCCAGGGCCCTTCCACTCAGTGAAGAAGGACGACCAGCGAAGCTGTGTATGTGGGCCCCTTAATGGCGAACTGCACTTCCGCTGCGGGTCGGCCCGGCATTGCACTATCTTCAGGATCGGCGCACGTATGGGGAGTGCTTAACGCCTACTTCACCTCCGCTGCGGGTCGGCCCGGCATTGCACTATCTTCGGGATCGGCGCACGTATGGGGAGTGCTTAACGCCTATTTCACCTCCGCCGCGGGTCGGCCCGGCATTGCACTATCTTCGGGATCGGCGCACGTATGGGGAGTGCTTAACGCCTACTTCACCTCCGCCGCGGGTCGGCCCGGCATTGCACTATCTTCGAGATCGGCGCACGTATGGGGAGTGCTTAACGCCTACTTCACCTCCGCCGCGGGTCGGCCCGGCATTGCACTATCTTCGGGATCGGCGCACGTATGGGGAGTGCTTAACGCCTACTTCACCTCCGCCGCGGGTCGGCCCGGCATTGCACTATCTTCGAGATCGGCGCACGTATGGGGAGTGCTTAACGCCTACTTCACCTCCGCCGCGGGTCGGCCCGGCATTGCACTACCTTCGGGATCGGCGCACGTATGGGGAGTGCTTAACGCCTACTTCACCTCCGCCGCGGGTCGGCCCGGCATTGCACTACCTTCGGGATCGGCGCACGTATGGGGAGTGCTTAACGCCTACTTCACCTCCGCCGCGGGTCGGCCCGGCATTGCACTATCTTCGGGATCGGCGCACGTATGGGGATTGCATAACGCCTACTCCACCTCCGCCGCGGGTCGGCCCGGCATTGCACTATCTTCGGGATCGGCGCACGTATGGGGATTGCTTAACGCCTACTTCACCTCCGCCGCGGGTCGGCCCGGCATTGCACTATCTTCGGGATCGGCGCACGTATGGGGAGTGCTTAACGCCTACTTCACCTCCGCCGCGGGTCGGCCCGGCATTGCACTATCTTCGGGATCGGCGCACGTATGGGGATTGCTTAACGCCTACTTCACCTCCGCCGCGGGTCGGCCCGGCATTGCACTATCTTCGAGATCGGCGCACGTATGGGGAGTGCTTAACGCCTACTTCACCTCCGCCGCGGGTCGGCCCGGTGGCTCCCTGGGGTGCTGCAGAACTATCGGGGCTGCTGAGGCTGCCATTGGGGCTGTCTTCTTGGTCGTCTCTGGACGATCTTCTCGGACGATCTTCTTGGTCGTCTCTGGTAGAATTCCGTGTTCCGGGGGTAGATGCTGTAGCCGGCAGCTTGCTTGATGTTCCGGGACGACGTTGGTGCTGTCTTTGCGGTCCGGGCTTGCATTACGGCTTGTCGGGAGCGTCCGGTACATGAACGTAAAGCACCTCCACCAGATGTCACGTAGTAGTGACGGTGAAGAAGGCAGCCAAACTGTGATTATAGAAACTGGCGTGTTATTGGGCGAACTTGTGCCCTCAAAAGCAGGCTATACTCAAAGAACAACGGTAGCGGCGAACACACTCGGCGATCGTCGAAAATCCGATAAGCGGGTCAAGCGCGTCGGCTTTTATACATATCAGTCATCGAATGTTCCAGAGTTATCGCTGGGACCCGCGTGTCTTCCACAAAGTTCTACACAACTCGCGTCGCGCATACATGCAATCAGATTACACAAGTTGCGGGGAAAGACTGCGGATGGAACCATGGATAACATTCCAGAAACTTATTTTACATGCAGGCGCGTCCTGCGCTGTGCGATAACATTTGTTAGGTGGTGAGAAGTGGTCGCCCGATAAAGTACACGTGTCAATATATATATATATATATATATATATATATATATATATATATATATATATATATATATATATATATATATATATATATATAAAGTGAGGGAGAGGGAGAAGTTAGGTGGACACTTACAGAATATCACCCCTCACCCCTTCCCGTTTTGTTGTGGTTCAAGCGATCCCCCTCCCCGCTCGCACCATTGTAATAAACGAAGCTGAATCATTCAGTTATTTTTATGAATGACAGATTTAATCATCCATCACACATAATGAACAATTAGGGACCGGTAAATTATACCTTATCCAGTTCTGTAACCAAAGTGAAAAATAAGTTGAGCTGTTTTGAGTAAATTACGTACTGCAATAGAGTGCAAAACTGCGCGATTGGTTGCTCTTAATTCATGGCAACAGCAACACAAAAATAACGGCAACAGAAGTCAGCGGCATTTGTGCTGTGTATTTCTCCGTCTCGTGTTGCTGTTATTTTAGGGCTGCTTTTACCAAGGAGTAAATTACTATAGGTTCCTATAATGGCCCCCCTCCACCCCAAAAGAATAAGAAAGCTAATGAAATCCCTCTTAGCACTAGAGTAGGGTTAATAAACCAGGTAAGGCGCAAAACTAAAGTTGGGCAGCGACGCCACCTTGAGGTTCCTGCAACAGCTCTTCGTTATGTCATCACTTTTGTTGGTCTCTGCTCCAGCCTGGTTGATATTTCATCGGTAAAGTACGTTGCGTTTTAAGAGAGGAAAACTGAACTTGACAAACTTGAATTTAGGTTTCATCGAGCCACAACGGCGGAAATAAAAAGGAAAAGAAGAGACTGACACTCGTTTCATATTTGCTTTCTTCTAACCTTTAGGGTGACATTAACAAAAAAGTTTTCCACGAACATTTATTCAGTGTAAACTGATTTATAGCGTCAATCGCAGCAACGCTAGTCTTGTTTGTTCAAAAATGGTTAGACTGACCCAAGAAGCCCGGGACGATGCAAACGGTGCGCAATTTGAAACTTATTTTGGCGAGAACTTACAATGGCAGTTTTGCCAGTAATGCAGGGAAGGCCACAAGCTGCTGGCAAAGTGCATCCCACGCGCTGTCTGCTGCAGCGCGTAACGGCGAAGCACGAAAGACAATCCTCGCTGACCAAGCAGGGAATACTCAACAACAACAACAACGACGACGACGATGATAACTTATGCGGTGTTGAAAGAAAACTTGGTCTCAGCTGTTATTTTGTTGGATTTGCCAGTGTGTAACCTTCAGTGCCCACTTTCAAAAGTAAGGTGGCAAATGCCGATTTTGTATGCCCCTGCTCTCTGTAACGCCTCTGGCCCCGAGAGCACTGAAATAAATAAATGGCACACTACACCCCCCTACCTCCCCCTACATTTGACAGTGGGGAGACAAGTGCCTTCCCACCCTTGCCCACTCCTCCCGGTAAATACGTCTATGCAGTATAGTAACTCTATGCGTCTATGCTATTACTCGATCATGCATGTGCCGCGTGTGCAGATGGCGCCGCTGTCGCGTCACACATGACGCAATCTGAGCTATATTAATCTCCGCGCACGGTGTTACCAGAGGCCTAGCTCGGCAGTACGTTCGTCGATCCGAGCTGGAGGGATCACCTTTAAAAAAATTAATTCTAAGGTTTTACGAGCCAAAACGACGACCTGATTATGAGGCACTGCAAGCTTGTTAAAGCAGGAATAAAATGTAACTTGTGCATTTGGTTACGTCATTTCTGTACCGTAGATTGCCCATACACCCTCTGCACCAGGCAAAAGACATTTCACGTATCCCACTGCAACTGCATCCCTAATGCAGCCTACGTGTTTTTTTTTTTTTTCTCGTTCTTGCATTGCCGCATGCGACACATATTTCTGGTTTCGTTGCAAAGGCATACACAGAGGCTAATTGGCTCACAAGGCTGCCTTAGTAAATGTTATACGATAATGAATGAATACATAAGCTCCCAAGAGCCCGGTGTCTGTAAACAAACTGACAAACTGCTTTGTTGTTCCCAATGCACCCTTTATGCTTTTAATAAGACATGTTTTGTAATGTGCAGCGATTTAAAGACTGAAACTTTATAATATTGTGAACACAGGATGTGAAAATTGATTTTAATGGTAAGAAGGCTGCACATCATATTGGCAAACAATGAGAAAAATATTATTCAATTTGGCCCCGAAAACTATTTTTCACAAACCAACATAAAGGAGTGGGTGGGCCATTCCCAATACCACTCCATAATGTGTCCTTGAAAGTGTGATGTTAAATGACGCATTAAACGCATGTCGACCTGCAGTTGCACAGTTCTACGACTTGTCCTCTGCTAACACTGATGAGTAAAAAATCAGTGTGACAGGGACATACACAGACGATGCATCTCAAAGTAGACAGAATTCATAAATCGTAAGGTTGCGAATAGGTATGCAGCGCCAGCAGATCAAACGATTTCTAATTCCCTCACAGTGTTTGCGGAGCATGTCCATTTGCTATGTTGAGTGTTTTTCATTATTATCATGGATACTTGAACTGTGTTGAATAAAACAACATAGCAGTCATGTTGCTTAGTTTCTACTACTTTATTTTCGAAAACTAATGTACAGCAATTGTCAACAGTATTTGGTGTATTTAGTGCGTGCATTTGGCATATGCATGGAAAACCTGCTCCTATGAACAACAACCGACGCTTGCTTTAAATTACATGGGGAATGTTTTCAACCACCTTACAGGTACAATACATGACACCCACAGGTTAGTCATTTTGTGCTGAATGCTTATAATAACATATGCCTCTCCCCAGCTACACCAACACGGTGCTCGTTTGGCTACAGGGATAATTGACTTCCGTCTTCTTGTTACACTGAAGCATCTTCCTGTTCTCAGTTTGTCTAAATCTTCTCGTTTTGCCCAGAGCTTGAAAACACAGGATGGCGCTAAATATGGGGGCGCAAAGAAAAAGTGGCAGCCACATGAGGTCAAGTGTACAAACTTATTGTTCGTCTGAAAAACACGTCCAATACTCCAAAGTAATAGTAAGTCAGCAAACAATAACAAGAGTAAAACATTAGAATGAGAAAAATAAATATTGTAAGTGTAGATCCATAAATATCGGAATGTCAAAAGAATTAGGCAAGAAACCGAACAAACCGGGCAACTTCTTAAAAAGGGTAAATTCTGCAAGTTCGAAAAGAAAAAAAAGGGGGGTAGGTTAAAAATATATTTCTTAAAAACATCGAAAAATAAATTTCTTCCTCGAATCACATATACAACACCACCAACATAATATTCTGTCTATACATGTGAAGACCGTGTATGCGAAAGCCAAACATCACAGATAAAACGATGGCCACCTTAACCACAACCACAGCTTTGAAAGCATGATATGCACAAAACAGTATTAAGACGGCATCCAGCTAAAGGAGCCCGTGCAAAAAAAAAAAAGGAAAGAAAAAAAAAAACAAGGTGGCCATTGTGCTCTGCAAGCACTACATGTGCTCTTCTGTTTTACAAATGCAGGGTGAAGAACAGAGGAGAGCTAGATATGGCCACATACATATTATGGCTTTTTCTTTCTGTGAACACAGAAAAAAAAGTATGCCTGGCACATGGGGGAGAGAAATGACAAGAGGGGACACATAAAAAAAAAAAGTATAGGGACACAAAAAATTGTGACAGTTGGCTAGAAGTTTGTTTGCTGCTCAGGCCAGAGGCACAAGCAAAAGGCCCTCAGCAAAATATAAGTTACACTTCTCAATACATTACAGAAATAAAAAAAATGAAAATGAGTGTTCACAGCTTTCGCAACATGGAAAGGTTGAGAACATCGGGAATGTTGATGTCTTCCAGTTGTATCCTGGATGGGTTGAAAGGAAACCTTATTGGGAATGCAAACTTAGTGTCCATCAGAAGCGTGTTGTCAGACACAGGCAGTGTCTCCTGGTTCCGTTCTTGGAGCTTGGCCTGAATTTTGCGTATGAATGAAACGGGAACCCTTTCCTCATACTCGTCTGCAGGTGTGTACAAGTTGAGGATCTTTGTGATCTGAAAAAGGTGCGTGTATACAAACTAAGCATTAAACATGCAACTACCACAGTTATGCTGCAAACAGCATGAATAACTACCTAAGTTTTTCTTAGTATAGGTGCATTCTCCTGGTACCTCTTAGAGTGATAAAGTGCACCATAAAAAACGTCAACAAATCATCATAACATGTGGGAAATGCACTTCCACAAGGTGTAAGCTCTGGAAACAGTGAATGGGTGCTTGCTGGCGATAACACTCACCTTTATTTGGTGTCAGAAAAAGCTCAAGTAAAATGATGCAAAAATGATGCAAGGTAACCGTCAATAATTTACTTGAAGGCAGTGTGAAAAGTAGCCATGACTTGAGGCCTCATATATAAAGCATGTTTAGTCACTAAACAAAACACTATTGCAGGCAGAAAAACTTGTGTGGATGCGACATGTGCTGAAGTTGTATGGAAACATGCAAAACATGATCCCTTTGCCTACAGACTGCCCCAGCGACTTTATTTGCATCAAATTACAGGGCTTAACGTCCCAATGCAACACACAGGCTATAGAAAACACCAATGAGGTGGGAGAGTTCGTATTAATTTAGATTTCCTGGGCTTTCCTTAACATGCACTTATATCAGTTCACAAGCGTTTCTGCATTCCGCCCCCATCGAATGGTGGTTGCTGCGGCCGGGAATCAAACCTGTGACGTTGCATTTGGCAGCATAAGACCACAGCTACTTAGCCACAGCGGCAGGCGACAACTCTCCTACTTTCACAGTTGACAGCATTTGTAGTTACACTAAAACACCCGATAGCTGCAAACAAAACGAAGACAAACCTGTGCTGTGGTGAGCTTGTCACACATGTCACAGATGCTGGCAACATCTTCGTCCGTCTTGCGGGCCTGGAGCAGCTGCGACGCCTGAACTATGGGCTGAAGCGTGTCTAGCACCTCACTCTGCGAAACCTTCTGGTCTCGGCACCACTGCTCCAGATGGCTCAGGTTGTATCTGCGTGGTTACAGGGCCGCCTCTCGCCATTCAGTAATTCTTGCTACAAATCAAGCGTGAATTTCTCCACAAGTGTCAACCAGAACTTGTGTCCTGACTGGGCATGTGGCTCAAAGGGCTCAAGAGAGCCGTTCTGCCAATGTACGGTTCTCTTGACCCCATTGAGCTTTGCGTTTAGTCATAGTAAGGGTTCTGGTAGTCACTTGTGGAGAAATTGAAAGAGCAATTAAAATGGCAGAGGAGAACTGTATATTAGCATATTCCCAATGTATGGGTCTCCTCAGTCTATCTTCATTACCGAAATTGTTATAAATGTCTCCAAAGAGGTGCACAACATGTTTGTTCAAAGCCCATGCAGCGACTGCTGGAAACCTGGCACGTGCACTTGTTTTATTCAGAGAATAAGCATCAGTAGCATTCAGTTAGTTTTGGGGGGCGTACATTGTAGCATATTTTCTAGTACATGTGCTATCTGCAAGGAAATCATTTTTCTACAGCTAGATGTTCAACATTGCTTTGCAGTTAACAATAAATACACAAGGGCACATCAGTGTAGTTACAGTTACTATTAGAAGTTCATCAAAGTGAGCTTTTGGGCACTTTAAAATTAGTACTTGCGAATCACCCAGTATGACAATCATTGCCCAGTACAACTGATTTATAGATTGAGGTTATGGTGTTGACCAAGGGTGCACAGAGTCATTCTAGCATAAAAAAGACATCAAAATAGACTTGCCTCATCTGCATGCCCTTGGACCAGTGGCACATGTCCTTGCGAAGAAGCAGGTTGTTCAAGGCACCAGCACAGATGAAGTAGAATAGCTGTTGAATACAAATGAAGTAAAAATTTTTACTACCCTGTAGTGTTAGGTATTACAAGCTCAAAACACATCTTGCCAGGAGGTAACCATCTCACGTGATAACCTCAAAAATGCCTCGTGCACAAGAGTTACAGATATGTCCACATAAAAGAGCAACTTGCACAATGTGAATGCACAAAATACATCTGTAATGGCGACAGCAAATTTAATGTGTGCTTTTCTTCAATAGTACATGAGCTTAACGCAAGAGATAATTTCATGTTTTACAAATGCAAGATTCTTCCTTCGCTTCTTTTATCGCGCACACTTTTGCCCTACCTAATCCACAATGTCCACAAGAAATCATCTGTATAGCAAACAATAAAGGATATTAAATAAAATTACATGCATCAGTATTTACTTATTCCCCATTACAACAAAAAATTAATAATAAGGAAGCTAGGGCAGTAACATACCTGCTTGAAAACTTGAGTTATGAGCTCAGGGTCAACTCCATGAACCAGCAGCACCTTGTAGAAGTTGTTAAGCTGCACAGAAAACATGAAACGAGCAGTCAGTTGATACAAAAGTTTCAGTCAAAAGAAAGAAAGCCATACTATTTATGCAATCATCTGTTTTATCTCATACAATGCAGCATGTGTGTGTATTGAATGTGGCCTTGGCCCTAGTCTCGATGCATATAACTACCTCTGAGTTCAGAAGGCACATGCACTTGGCTTATGACAGCTAATTTGTTACGAATGCAGTTTGAAACAGTTGATGCACAGCAAAATGAGGCCATGCGTCTGTGGCGCCATGCTACAGTGCTTATGAAACCCTCCTAATTTGGATGAGAGAATGCGTTCTATTGCCTATTCTGTTTCACCCATCCACAGCAATACTTGCCTAAGAGCATTCACCAACAATATCACCTTATGCCTCACTCCATGAAAACATGAAACCAACAAACAATGAAAACAAAGAATGCATAGAGAAAATTAGCTGTCCTTTTTATCTGAAATGCAGAAACATTAGGGGAAAGAGAAAAAAAAGTGGTAGAAAACTTTACAGTGGGAGCTGAACCTTCAGCCTATGCATGACATGTACAATGCTCTACCCACTGTTTGGCTTCATCTTCATTTCCCTAATCCATATCCTGCACTTCAATAAAGAGAACAGTTAATTCCCTTTATGCTTTCCTTGGTTTCATGGTCTTTGGCTTCATACGATATTACTAAACAAAGAAAGCGCCTCAGTTTGCCAGATCTTTTCACTACATAAGAATGTGTTTACAACTAAGGTTACTAAATTGTGAAGCTTATTAATGTCTTAAAACTACCCAGCGGGCTACGAGGTACACCGTAGTGAAGGTGCCGGATTAATTTGTCCACTTGGTGCTCTTAAATGTGTACCAAAGGCACAGTACATGATGGTTTTTGCACTCTGTTTTGTAGCAAGTACAAAGAAGAGAAATATCGTAGGAGTCCACCTCTTTGAGCAGAACATCGAGAGCATGCTGGGGATCCACAGGAGACTCCAGGTCGCGTGCCAAGCTGGACGCTCGGCTCCTCATTCCGCAAGGCTTGTTTCCAGAGATCCCCGCTATTGCCTCGTGCTCGAGCACTGCCGGAACTGCGGAAAGAAGAAGCCAGTACTTAAGAGGAAGCATTAACTTGGGTGCTCCTATCTAAATACATGTGAAAGGAGAATCCGTTTTTCTCGGCAACCACTGCACCAACTTTGATGAGGTTTGTTGCATTTAAAAAAACTTAAAATCTAGTGACTGTTGGTTTTGAATATTTTATTTAGATGGTCAATTCTTTATTAAAAATTGACAAAAATAGAACACTTTCAGAAAGTGAAACTATCAAGTTTACAGCTCTACCTCAGCAAGGAAGAAATATCACAATTCTGTGAATTACATCTGATAGTACATCTAAAGCGGACAAAATTGATATGTTACACATGAACCCCAAAACTTCAGTAATATGGAAATACAGCTTTTGCAGAACCCTCGTACACAATGTAACAAACTCACGTAAGATATAAATTAACATATCAAATTTGTGCATATTGAATGATCTAATGGATTCCCTTTACAGAACCGTGATATCTGTTCTTGATCCTGAGCTATTATTTCATAAACTTTGTGTGTCTTTTCTTTTTTGAACTTGCGAATTCTTTAAAATTCTTTAAACAAAATTAAGGATTTAAATCAAAATTCCGCTTCCAAGAGTCACTAGAATTTAACTTTCTCTTTCAAATGCAATAAATTTCATTAAGATCGGTCCAGGGGTGATCTCAGAAAAGCATTTTTGCATTTTACATGTATTTGAATAGGCAGCATCGGAGTTGGGCCTGAGCTAAAGCTTCCTCTGAAGTTGCCACTAAAGAAAATACATAGAATAACGGAAACGCTGTTCCGCAAGCAGGCAAGAATATGTTAAACTGAATCGTGAAGCTTCAAGAACAAGTGAAGCATAACAGAAGCAACTCCAACACAGTGGTTAGATGTGCTGAAAGCCTTCAATTACCTTTATTCCTATGAAGTGATCTTACTCTTTTTCTAAAATGGTGTTGCTTTTCAAATTAGTTCTTGTTATTGATTGGCAAGTCAAGAGTATGAAAACACTCTCTCCCTCCTTTCTTTTTTTTTTATATACAGGGATGTATGCGATTAAGGGGTTCTTGGAAAAGCTCTGGGAGCAGCAAATTTGGCACTTTGGAACAGAAGATACACATTTCAGAGCGGCTTGGTAAAGCTCAACGAAAGTGAAATACAGGCAGATCAAGATAAGATGTTCTTTATTTGACTTCACAGAATACTATTAGGTTACGGCAAATCTGTTCTGCGTCCATAAGGTGGAGGAAAGTTAATGGAAATGAAAGAGTGTCATTCACCCGACAAAGGAAATCTACTTACTGGACGTTCCAACTAAATGTGGCAAAAGAGAGAGAGAGAACAAAAAAAGAGCAAAAGAAAAGGGGAAGAAAACTGAAGACTTAAACAGCATCTACTGTATGTTAAGACGCCTCTTCTGTTAATGCTGATCAAGGTTTTCTTTCTTTTTTTTCCTCACAAACAGCAAATATTGAAATTTAATTAGCTACCATTTATTAACTTACTCATTGGATAAGGTGCGAATGAAAAGGTTGCAGAAGATGCCAAGAAAGGACTGATAAAAGTGTTTAAAGCAACCTAGGTCTTCTGTGGTCCTCCTTTCCAATAAAAGAAAAAAGAAAAGCCAACGAAATTTATAAGCTACACCTGACACCCATCACTGTACCAGTGGGACCACTGATATCACATTGTCATCTAGTACCTCACGTATATTACGCACAGGCAAACCAGGGGCACAGTCTTGTAAAGGTTAAGAAAGCAAATAGTTACAAAATCACCAGGGGCGCGCTCTTCTAATGAATGGGAAAGCACACTGTAACAAGATCGCGCTACTGCTTGTTTGATAAGGCCTGAAAATGCACAACAAAAGTTGCTAAGAGTTGAGAAAAGCATGCGTCTCCTTGTTCCCAATGCCCGTATTTGATGACACTTGCCCTGACACTGATGCAATCCGTGGTGCAGGGAGGCATTGTCATGGGCATACCGTATATTTAAAAAAAAATTTATGGGCTTTCTTTTTCGTTAGAAAAAAGGTCCGCGTGAATACTAGGTTGCTTTAAATGCTGTTATCGCTAATTTCTCAACACCCTCAACAATTTTTTCATTGAACGCTCCGCTCGGCTCTACCTCGGACAAGTGGGAGAAGACCTTACGAAGCCAGCTACTACAAGACCAGCAATGGGCCATCCAGCAGGCTCACGCAGCGGCCGCCAGGTACTCCCTGTCGGTCCCTGCGTGGGAGACGCCCACTGCGTGCCGACGTGCGTACTGCAGGACCTTTATTAAAGTTTGTGCAATCCAATCTCATAGATAAGGTAAGTTTATATGCAAGCTAGCTAATTTAACATATTCATGCACAATGCACAAGAAATACTCAGAGACCACCATGAGCACCTATCAACATACAGTGAACGCCATATTCTATTATTTTTTTTTCTTGGTGGCACTCATTTTGGATAGCAGAATACCACAGAATAAATGTGAAGTTACCTCCCTGGTCATTGCATGCTTGCCAGTACAGTCAAACCCACTTATAACAATGTTCAAGTGCTATGAAAATTCCATTGTTTTAACCAATAATTGTCATATAACTAGGTTGCATGAAAAAAATCTAATAAATCAGGGGATGGCAGAGCTGTCGTGAGAAAACTATCATGGCGGCGAGGCCAGTGCCCCTACCCACCACCTTCCTCCATTCGGCTGCCGATTGTGCTCACTCTTTTTAATGCTTCCTGGGTGCTCCAATTGCGTGTAACAAGCTGCAGCTGTCAGTTCAAGAATGGCACTGCTGTACAAATGCAAAGAGGGGTCACGAGTGGTAAGCGCTATGCGAGCTCTGCCGAGGCATCGCTTCGGTGGCACCAAAAGAGGCCTTTTAAAAAATGCAAGAAGGTTGCCACGGCAGCCTGTCAGCTTGAAAACTCTAGAAGAAATGTTGAGGCAAGATCGTCACAAGCATATTAATAAATCTCAGGCATAGAAATCGGACTCCGTGGGAGATTATTGAGGCCTACTATATCAGGAAAAAGGAATGCGTTGTGTATGCATGCCATCATTAAATTTGTATGACAATAAACCTGAATTTTTAAACCACCTCATAGTACAGCATTAGATTACAGGATATCGCGTTTTTGCTTGCGCACTGATAATGATGCCATTGATGGGAGAGCATGTGGCTATGGGTTGTAGTACATAAGTTTGTGTATGCCTTCGAATAAAGTTAGTTGCGAGTTCAGCGCTCTCCTGTGTGTTCCTGCCTTCTGTCTTCGTCATCTTGCGCCGCCCCTTCAAGATGCTTACAGCGTGGGTGCACACAAAGCTCATGCCAGCAGCAGAAGGCAAAATGCTGCCCCCAGCACTGAGCCAATAAGCGGAGCATTGACAGTGCATCTATTTTGCTTGGTTATTATTGCAGCCCAATGCACTCAGCATCTCTGGAGGCCTTCCAGCCCTCTACACACAAACCACACAGGTGCCCTTGATAGTGAAATATCGCGATGGCAGCAGCAGCGCGAATGGTGCGAATTTGCAGAGATCCGTATCATAGATATTACAATAAAATAAACTTTTGTCTTTACAGGTGAAGTTGCATCAAGAACATTTGACAACACAGCAGCACATACCAATCAAAGGCTGAACTTTCTCCTCCATGCTTTTGATGACAGCCTGGTAGATCCACACTGCTATGTCGCTCATCACCTGCCTGTACTGAGACAGGTCGAAGTTCCTCAAACACTGCTCATTCTGCTTGGGCGTGTTCTCAACTTGGAATTGCTGAAAATGTACAAAAAACAACACTTGCACAACGATTCTGCAAACAAAAGGCTCACTAACGTTAAACTCCATAAGTCATTTTAAAAGAGCAGTGGTGGAGCAGCCGTTTCACCTTTCGGCGCACGTCCTGGCGCAGGCAAAAAACCAATTTGGCACAGCGGCAAGCACTTATGGCGCAGAGTGCAATGCAGGTGTGCTTACCTTATACCACGCAAATTTTAACCAATACAGTTTATATGTTGCGGAGACAGGCTTGCGCGATGCTTACTCTGCAAGCGCGGTCATAAATGGATGTGATGCTCCTCCACATGATGACACACAAAGGGCGCTACAGCCCGGTTTGTCGATATGATGCAGAGAAGGCACCACGAATAGATCGTCAACAAACATGTGTTTATTAACCCAGGATGCAACAAAGTGCGACAGTCATGGCTTGTGGGCAAAGGCTCACCGCAAAACCAATTGAGTATGCGTGCCTGCATTGAACATGACATCATGCAATGTGCTCATATCATCCATGCACTTTTCGAATAGGGGCCACAAAGATTTTGCAGCGACAGAAAAATAAAGCATCAGTCCCAAGTAGGGTTTTGCGTTGGCATTGCCAACGCTATTTCACCGAAACAGTGGAGCAATCCAAATTTGACGCAAAAAGTTTTGCGTTGTTGAACATGGCGGCACCTATCGAAGTGGCGGCTCTCGCCGGTGTACCACACTCGACCTTGTTCGCCAAACCATTATTAACTATGCACCACGAGCGATTCTGACCTCAACAGCTCCTTTGCAAAGCCCCACTATTACCAGCCCATAAACATCAAAAAAGCTTACTATTAGTCGTAGAATGTGACATCCTCTTTTGGCAAACTACGTGGTACCACACAGGTTCGATGAACACCGAAAGAAAGCACCAGCAAGACAGTACAGTGGCACTGCACTTTGTGTCCGTCAGAGAAAAATGTGTGAATGATGAACTGGACGACTCCGACGGGCCCACAGAGTCTCACTATATAGTGAGAAACTCCATGGACAGGCCTCTGCTTACTTCTATGATGATGATAGCGTGCTGTTGGTTTGATTTCAGTTTTGCTAGCTGCAAAGCAACAACTGAAGGAGGGCTTCGCTCTTATGCATGCCTTGGCGCAGGCGCAGCGCAAATTTTCTGATAAAATGCCATTTTGGTGCAGGATGGCATAATGGGACGCTCTCGGCACAGTTTGGCTCAATTTGTGCAGCTGTTCCACCACTGAAGGAGCTACCTCGACCATACAGCGTGTACTCAATCATGCTTTAATTTCACAAATCCAGATCTGCTAGAGAAAACCTACTCAGAGTGGGACTACAGGAAAAGCTATGACACACAGGCTGCAGAGGTGATGCAACATATATTTGAAAATGTCCACTTGAGTTTATGCTCCAACAACGGTGCAGGAGAATGGTCTGCCATGGTACTAGTAAATTAAGCATGACCCACACAAAATACAGACCTGCTGCGATTTGACAAGTGAGAAAAAAAAAAGAAAGATTTTCCACCACGAAACAAAGACTTAAACACCCAAGGAATCCTTGTTGGGCTAGTAGCTATGCCTCTAACAATGAAGAAAAGACAATCTGCTTACTTGATGCATTTTCTAAGGCTGAGGCTTAATTAGGTACGAAAAAGGACAAAGCAAACAAACAGGACAGACTGCTAACTTGAACTTGATCTGTCCCGTTTGCTTCTTTGTGTCTTTTTTGTTGTTTTTTGAGCCTAATTATGCCTCAGCTTTGAATTTGAAAAACAAAAGCCATATCACACAGGATGGTAGGGGATGGCTGCTGCTCAAGTTTTCACAGAAAAGAAACACATTTACATGCAAGCAATGATGTGTGCAAGTCTACAAAAACAAAAACAAACCACAATGGCTCGCTCCAAACTAGAATAGGGTGGAAAAAACAAACCTTCTCTCCACTGTACTGCTTTAAGTTGTGCATGAATCTGCAGGTATTTGCAAGCCACATGACAGTGTAGTCTGTATCCTCATGTCGCTTCTGCAAAGAAAGCAAAAAATAAATGCAGACTTGTGTGACCTTGCAGAATGACAACCTAATTTCCAGTGAACCTGTTTCTTTTGAGCAGTTGCAATAATGATTTCAGCTACCTGTATGCCCTAGTATGGCTGGTCCAGTTAAAACATTGCCAGCATATAAAGTCTTCAGGCACTTGATAAAAAAATTTTACAAATGCATTAATTCGTCCAGACATATTTTACTTGGCGAGAGCATTGGCCATAATGTTCCCCCCTTTCCACTGAATCTGATCCAAGTTGACATTGACATTTCTCCCAGGGCTGCAGGTTAGTTTTAAACTGTTCCTAAAACACCGTTATAATGCTCCGGACAGCCTGCATACGTAATTTACTGCTAGGGCCGTAATCTTTCCACATACTTCGAACTTTGTTTGCACACTACCTACAAGCTGCCTCAAATTTTGAAGAAATATAAAGAAGGTGCTTTTTTTAGTTTATCGAGAACACTGAGGAAACCTACTATAAACCTTGTATACTGCAGAACGAAAAAGAAGAAACACAGAAAAAAGAGAGAGGATTTAGTAATTATTTACAATGCTTTTAATCAGGCCAGGAAAATTAGTTTCATCACATATTGCACTGAACATGACCCCGCTTTCTAGGAAACATAAACTTGGTGTAAACTAGAGTTCTCTCAAGTTAGTTGGAGGCATAGCTCATAACCACAGTATGGCACTTTTGAACCACTTATCAAATCCATACGTAATTTATTGCAGAAGCCGCAATCAATCCACTCGCTTTGAACTTTGCCTACACGCGTTACCTGACTTTTACTTTAACCAAACAGAAACAAGGTGCCTCGTTTACATGACCGAGGACACTGGGTGAACATCATATATAATGCACAGATATACTGAAAAAACAAGCCTGCAAGGATTATTTTGAATGGACATTGGGAAACGCGGCTCAGAACGATAGTGTTACACTTGCAAACACTTGTTTATGAACTTTTTTTTTTGCAACAGCTGTATTTGTTGCATACACATTTCATTTTCCACATAGATTTGCCATTGTGACCTGCCCATTGATGCTAAGTGTGATTTTGGTGGCATTTGTAGTTATACCATGGCTGCGTGCAGAATTTTGCATCATTTGTAAATGTGAATCGTGTGCTCCGATTATGCAATTTATCGTAAAGGATGTAATTACTAGAAACACTTCTAATTTTGCTTACACGCAACTCATTATATGGCCCTTATTTTCACTAAATGTAGATGTTGTCTAACAGATTTGCCATAGAGGTCTGCCCATTTTTGCCGAGCTTGATCTTGGTGGTACATGCAGCTATATCATCGCAGTAGACTAAATTTTGCACTGCTTGTAATATGTACTTAAAGCTCCAGAGCACTTGCCTACATAATTTATTGCAAATTCTGAAATTGACCCACATATTTCGAGCTTTGCATACACATTAGCCGTAACCTGGCCCTTATTTTAATGAAATATTAACAAAGTGGCATGTCTAGATCTTTGAGAGCAGCGGAGAAATCAATTACAAACCTGCTATGACACATGAAAATAACAGGAGCGTGAGAATATTCGGAACTTCCGAATAACGAATAGAATTTGGTCTTCGAATCGAATAGTTACTGTTTCTAAATGCGAATATTTTTCAAATATTTTATGAATATTTCAGAACATCAACTACACCCAAATAAACATAAAACTAGAGTGAAATTATGGTAATGTTTCACCCCTGTGTGCAAAGTATAAAAATAAAACATGACAACTTGCGTGGTTAAGCAGGCTATGTCCCTTAGGTAGCCATACGTTACAGGCTGTACAGTGATCACTCGCGCTCTCTGAAGAGTCCTGTGCATGCGAAGAAACTACTTGTTTGGCTCTAATACTCCATTTGTGCTTTAAAAAAAACAACGCTTCATAATGTACCATGTAATGATAGAAACTTGCTAACATTAAGAATGCTGGGATGAGAACTTTGTATTATATGAATTGTCATAACAGCTGTTCATAATTTGGAAACTATTTCTAAAGTATTCAATATTCGATTTGATTCACTTCTGGCACTATTCTATTCGAATTTGATTCAGTCTCAAAAATCACCATTTGCACTCCCATAGAAAATAAACAAAAAAACGAGTGATCAGTAATATTTTTGCAATGCTTCTATTTATACTAGTAAAATGAAAGTTTCATCACACATTGCAATTAACATTCCCACTATTTTCACCAAAATTGAAATGGGTGTCTTGCGCAATTGCTTTATGACATTGGGAAATATAACAAGCAATGACAGTGTGACACTCAGGAATGTTTGAATAAATAAATTTGAGGAAAGGCTGTAATTAAGCTACAGAGATTAAATATTTATCGCTCGTCACACACAACAGGCTTCATACTTCAACTAACTATAGATGCCATGCCTCACATAGTTCACCAAAAAGATAGAAAACGAACGACAAGCCATGCAAAAAGTATTAAAATTGGCAGAAGACAATTATCAGTAATTAATTTCAAAGCATACAATTACCCTAGACACTTACTTTCCGTACACAGGACCCACGGAGCGGCCCCAATTCCCACAACGTATGACATTTCTACCGTTTATGGTCCTCCCAAGAAAGAGCAAGCACTTTATAAGTGTTTCATGTAACGCTTTTAAACGGGCTGAAAATGAGGGTTTAACAACTTTTATTTAACACCTAATTGACTCATAAATTTCAAGATTAGCCTCCACATTGCCCCTAACAATACCTACATTTCCTCGGTATATAGGCTTTGTGGGTGACTTCTTTTTTTCAAAGCCATGAAAACTGGCATATAACATTTCCGAGCCCAATTCTAGTCGCGTTAACTGCTTCGCTGTAAAACCTATATAATAGATGCGATAAGTCACTTCATGAATAGTCAAGCACTGCACAATTGAAAATGTTTGTATTCGTCAGCAATGTTCCTCAATCTACAAGCCCGCAAGCACATTCTAAAATGTGAGATGCCATTATGGTATTATTCACAAATTTAGGAGCGCAAGTTTACTAACATGAACTAGCTTCAGGCTTAGCTGTGACCGACGAATGAGTGCTCAATGCTGACCCTACCTTAATCACTTTTCTGATGCCAAAAACAATGTTGTTCAGCAGGCTCTTGACTTTTTCATCATCATTGACATAATCCGTGTGACGGATGCACATGAACAAAATGTAAGCAGGTAGGCCAGGCAATAGTGTCACTGCCAGCTTTGGCTTGAGGTCTAAGGAGAGAGAAAAACAGGAAAGAAGCACATAGCACAATTAAAAAATTTACTCAAGACACGCCAAAAAAGGCTCTGGTTCTTACCTATGATAAGGTTCTTGATGATTATACTCTCGTCTTCGGCCTTGTACTCAAACATTCCAAGGTACTCTGCATTCTTGTGCATGATTTCTGGCATGTTCTTTCCATGCTCCTCGGCTGCCTCTACTTTGACGTCTGCAGCCTGGTCAAGAACTGCAGAAAAAAGTTGAAATTTATGTTGCAAAATGCGAGCAACTAAGACAAATTCAGTGAGAATACATTACACCATGTGTACCAGCTTAGCTAAGCTATTCAACTAAAAAGATTTAAAAAAAAAAAACATGGTGCAAGGTACATTTACAAGATCTACAATGTCTGGTCCTTTAAATGAAGCGGTCCTTTAAATGAAGAGTCAGCGTAAAGAGTTGCGCCACACTTCACTGCCACCCTGTTTCTCACACCATACAAGCTTTCAGAACATCTCTCAGGTTCAAGAGTGCTACTAGTGGGAGATTGGTCATGCCGGTTGTGGCATATTAGGTGCACAGGTAAGCCCAATTATGAAGTATTGCACATTGTCTATAGCATGCAGCATTTTATCATATAACACGCAGGCGCAGTAAGTGACCACAACATATGGTCAAGTCCTTTGTCTGAAACAAAACATTCTGTTCATCATTTACTTTGACCTACCTAGCCTGTAGACAGAATGATGACGCGAAAAAGTTTTCTAAATAACATGTGCACGAGGCAATAACAAAGCATGCCAATCGTGTGGTCAACTCAGATTATGCTCTTAACTTAGATGTTTGAGACAATCATGTTGTATACTGTAGACGCATCGCTGACCATAGCCATGAGTTACAAGTGGAATTTGCACTAGTCATTACATTAGGCTTGGCATTCAACTTTTACAACATTATATGAAGCAGTTATACATGATTTTAACTGATTTACATACTACAAATGGTTTTATAATAGCTACTTGTACAGTGTTGCAGATAAAGTAAAATGCAATGGTCTCATAGCTTACGTCCGCCATCCTTCATCTTCTTCGCATAAATCTTCAGCTGCCTCTTGTACTTCTTCAGCTGCTCGGCCAACCCATCTATTTTCTCTCTCAAATCCTTAAAAAGTACACAAGACAAAACAGCAACATTTCACTGCAGTTCGCAAAAAAATGAAAATGAAACACCACGAAAGAAACTTAAGGCCATCCATGCATTACGTACCACATTCTCTCCTGTCAGGCGATTGATCTCATGTTGTAGAATCGCATCTGTCTGAGCTTGGGGAGACTTCTTGAGGTTCTGCAGTTTCAAAGCGAATTAGGACAACCACGATCAGGCACACAGAAAATGTATTTCATCAATGGAAGACATCAGTTATGTATCTCGGTTGGCTTACGGTGACGCTGCACTTAAAGAGAGCAATGGCACACATAAACTTCATTTGCCATTCAAAAGCAAGCATGAGCTGCTAAGTTTGAATTCAAGCAAATGCTATCTTGCAGACTGGCTTTTCAGATCCCAAGAATGGTGGAACAAAACTGTATTAAATGGACCAGATGCCCAATTTGCCCCACCACAACCTCACAAATTTTAGCCTGCAGTAGTAGATGAAATGGTCAAATATAATTAAAACCAGCAACGGTAAGGCACTGCAGATAAAGAACTCTAGCAGCACACTTTCAAGAATTCATAAAAAGTTACAAATAAATGTATGGCCACTTTCCCACAAACTTTCATGTTGATTCTAAGGTCTTTGCATAAGGATCATCAGAAGTATGCCTTAGTTCAATAATTTCAACAACATAAATTACAGTATTTTCAAAACATGACAAAAATATAAAATGACATATGCTCACAACTGGAGGAATACTGCACTCCTTTCTTCAACTTTTAAGTCACCAAACTAGGTAACTCACCATTCTGCTCAGAAATGACTAACAGTAGCTATGTCCACAATTAGTAGCACACGCAACATTAAGCAAGCACTTTAACAGCAACTGGCTGTCTCAGACAGCCATAAAAAATGAAGTGCATTATGCATCACATGTTTCGAGGCCACTACACAAGTGACAAAGTCTCTCACAGGGTCCTGTGAGAACTGGCACACTTGGCCTGATACAGTCGAACCCAGATATATCAAACTCAGAGTATTCTAAAATAATTCAATATCATAATAATTCAAAATAAAAAAATAATATGCCTATTTGAAGCTTATCTGAAAACTCTACATGTCTTGGACAGTTTACTGAGATCGCAAAATGTTATCTGTTTCTCTAAAACCGTGCCAAATGCACAAAATTTCACTTATTTTTTGCAAATGAATGCCACAAATCACTCGTGCTATGAGATGATCTTTTATATAGTACTGTTCGCAAGGCTAACTCTAAACGCCTGCAATGCCCGGCCACGAAACCACGGTGACTGTAATGTGCTTCGAAGTGCTTGCTGCACATTTTTATTCAGGATTAAGTAGAAATAAATGCAGCATGGAAGCAAACAAGCCTGCATATATATGTGCCACGCTGCCACCAGCATACTTGTACTACAAATTGCATATAAAAGTGCCCGAAGTGTTCGTTACAATGCATGGTTTATCACCGATTGTCATTCGTCGGCAACGAGTCAATCCAGGCAGACTATTATATGCAAAATTGACTTTCAACTCGCAGAACATCCGTCTGCATTCCCACTGACCTGTAACCCTGCAAGCACGAATGGAACGCATTCTGCACTGACCTGAGAATCACACAGTAATGAGACCTTTTGAGCCACTTCCGCAAATGGTCTTTCTGCAAAGACTACCGAAGTGTGGCAGTGGTGTAAGGTGGTATTGTTAAATCCGAACTGTAATGTAAAAATCCATCCAAGTGGTAGGTTGGGGTTGAATTCCTTTCGGCCACTCACAGAACCATAAAATGCTGTTCACTGGAACCCCTGCCTACAGGAACCCCTGGCAGCGCAAAATACGGTTCGGCATCCCGTGCCCGGAGCCACTCATTAAACATATTGAGTGCCGTCCACACTTTCTCAGCGCATGCCCGGAGAACCAACTCTGGGGCAATTCGGCTGGTCACCGCCACTGCCAAGACTCAAGGTCTGGCCGCTGCCTGAGGAAGAGGAGCTCTGGTGGGGCTAGTCTCCTGGCCCCCACCGCCCTTGACCCCAGCAAGGACATTTCATAAAGTTTTCTCTCTCTCTCTCCACACTTCTTGTGGAATGCATATTAGACCAGAAGGCCTTTCACACTCTTGAAGCAGCATGGCAATCTGCTCTTGCCAATAACAAACAGCCACTTACAGCAACATGAACCTTGCTCTTTTTTTTTCTTTTTATGGCATGTACTGCACTTCAGATTCAATGTGTTGTTTGACAGCATCTGCCAAAACAGTGGTGTTTCATCAGCACTGAATATATTCAATGGAGCAAAAAGTGATCACGAACCCATTTGGAAAAATGCACTTGCAGGGGCGCAACAAGCCACAACGTTTGATATATTGAATGTGGCTGTGAATGGGAGTATGATACATCACATAGTAGAGAGCTATACTTTCGCATGGTATTTTCAAGGGCACCTTACTGTTCGAAATAGACAATTACTGAAGGTATGTCCAGGATCGGTTTGATATGTCCAGGATCGACTGCACAGTCAACGGCCCAGAATGTGGCCAGACTACGGCTCTGGTCATGTGAGCAGTGGCTTCCAACACTTCTGACCCAGACTGCTAGAGGCCTGCTTCCACGGGACACAGCACCCACCTGGCTGAGAAGCTTCTGCTGGCGATCATTGTCATCCTGAAGTTTCCTGATCTCGTCCCTAAACTCATGCTCCATGGTGTGCATGCGCACTTTCTCAGTCTGCAGCTCAGCCTCAAGTTGTCTGCGCACAAACACACAGGGGCAGGTTGCAGCCATCGGCAGGCCGGTGCAGAAAGCCGGCCCCGAGAGACGAGCATGAGACAGAGACAGGGCCGAGAGAAGAAGAAGAGCGGGCACATAGAACAGGTGGACAGACCTGATGAGCTTCTTCTGGGTCTCAAATGCCATCAGGAGCTCCCCATCCTCGTTGACCAGATCCAGATTGCCACGATATGAATCAAGGGCTACCACTGACTTCAGGTCCTCATTCTGGTTGGCCAGCACTGCCCGCAACTGCAGGCACTCCTCGCGCCGACGCTCCAGCTCGTCTTGGATTGACTCGTAGTGAGCTACACGCACAGAGGGAGGATGCGTTTGTCGAACACAATTAATGAGCACATTTCAAATGCAAGTTTCAATTGTGATGCTCATCTTCAATGAGTCTAATAAAGCACACAGGCGTCTGTTCACAAAATTTGGATAATTAGTGTGACCAGCATCCAAGTTACTCGTTACACACAGCCGACCAAAAGGGCCACTGGGTTTGGAGTCTGCAGTGCTCACCATGTCCCCATGAGAGTGCAAACAACTGCGCAGAACTATTTATCAAAAATGTTTTAGCTGATAGAAAATTTTCATCAACAAAAATTTTCGTTCTCAAAGCACAATGCAAACCATTACAAACCTTACTATGCAAAGCAATTAAACCACAATACCACTGGAAAACTACCACAGTCAAATCAAAGAAGGTGCTTTGCACTCACCCATCAAATCTTTCTCCCGGCTTGACTTGTCCTCGTTAGCCAGAGTTTTCACCATCTTTTTTACGTCTTCCTTCAGTTTCGCATTCTCCATCTCCAACTCATGCAGCTGAAGTAAAATGCAACAGATGAGGAAAGTACCACACTTTTTGTAAAGAATTATTTTTGTTTCTTAAGCACATGTTATAGGCTACGCCGCTTTGTGAAACAGCATCATAATGGCAAAGCCACTGAGCTATTACAGTGGATGACGGAATGTTCCAACCTCTTCTGCAGGTTCCACACTTAAAGCATTTTTACAGACAGGTTGCAGGCTTCTTTTTATACACAGCACACGTGAACAGAACTTTCGCTGAAAAGCATCCAACTAGACTTTGGGGCATTCCTGTTACCTCAATGCTCTTCAACAAAGTGGAAGCCTGCAGCAGCATATATGCATGATCACCCCCACGCCGTAAGCCATAGTCAGCTCCTGTAGCATGCAGCATAGTTGGTGCACTTTTTACAAAGAGTGCACCTTCAAGCAGAAAAGCTTACAAACATAAATGTCTTATGAAAAAAAAAGAAAGAAAAACGCAAGTTCCTTTGCAATCTAAATACGCAAGTTGGAGCCAGTAAGTGCAACCCAAATCTACATGATAAACCATTATTATGCCTTCTGTCCTAGTGTGTATGTGCAAGTTGCATAAAATTAAAAGGGTCCTGAAACACTTTTTTAACATAGTAAGAAAATTTTATCTTTCGTAGAGGCTGCTGTGAACATATGAGCCAAATGTTACTGCACTGCATGCAGCAGGGAATTTATAATCTCATATCAAAAACAGCAAAAGAAGCTTGCTCTCGCTTCTGCAACGTTGTCTTGCAGTGTCATCGCAAGCAGCTGGACACGCCAATGTTATTGGCTGATTTTGCAATTGCGAGAGCGTTCTCAATAATGCATAACTGCTAATTGAGTTAAATAAATTAAACATATATGTGTGCGATCGCAATAAGACATAAAAATCCTTTCATTTTTGCTCGGCTGGTCAACGCACGACAATAGTGCCGCAGCTCTTTCACCCCCCCGATACACAACTTTTGGGCAGGGCTTTACGCTCTTGGCTTATCTGCTGTGTAGCTTCCAGTGCATGAGTGGAGACAAAAAAAAAAGAGAGAAATTTAGGTATTGGTGCAATAGATGAAGGATTCTAAACATTTTTGTAGCATGAGATTCACGAGACGACGTCCTTTAATAGTGAGCCTGTTGTATGATTAGTTACAAAAGTGTTTCACAGCCCCTTTAAGTTTCTATCCTGCTGGAGGCAAATATTACCACTGCCTCGTACTAAACTGAAAAGAGCCGAGTTCGTTGCTTAAAGGAGATTACAAACAGAAACCTATACAAGTCCCGTGCAATTAAAGACTTTCTACCACGAGATATACAAGAACGATTATATGCAAGCCATTCAAGTCTGCTAGAGCTACCCTTCAACACATGTTGTGGGGATGTAAAATATATCACAGTAAAATGGCAATTTCTCCGGAAAATCTACGGGCGTGATGGTCGGCCGCACTGCTCAGCTCAGAACTCTAAGACCAATTTTGGGCTGTCCAGCAAGCCATGGAGGCCGTACGGGAACAAAAGCTCCCAGTGGCCATCTAGGTAGCCCCAGGCCCGGGCCTCCTGATTGCTGGATTCCAGATAAAGTTATCTCACTCACTCACTCAGATCTCAGCCTGGCAACTTTTGCCTGTACTACATAATACACCTTTCTGTGTAAAGAAGCGATAAAGTTGTCAGATATACCCGCATCAGCTCTTTGCCACTGGCTTCCCTGGCCTGAGACTGCTCCTCCCTGACTTCCATAGCTTCCATCTTCTTCTCCAGACGTGCTCGCTCTTGCTCAACTTCATTCAGCCGCTGCTGAAGCTTCAGAACCACTGACACATCAGGAAGAGGGGCTTGCTGCTGCTCCGGCTGAGAGAGACACAAACGAAAGAACATGGTTCTATTAATCCAGCTGACACTGCGACCCTTTCTTCTCCTTCACTGTTCAAGTGGCACAGCAGCATACCAATGGACTACTTTACTACACCTGGTGAACAAGTGGGCAAATCGGTGCTAAAACAGGTGGGCAACCTACATCTACTGCTTAAGATGCAACATCCTCTCGGCAAAAGTGCCCAGTTTTATAGTGCCCAGTTATTTCTTTAAATCCAAAGAAGGTGCCACAAAGAACACTAATGTTACACCAGTGTACTAGTCATGCCTACCCTCACGGTTTTGGCCACTCGACTTAAGTGCTCCTACTCTGTGAGCGGGAGTCATAAGCTACATTAATGAACACAAAGCTTAAATAAATCAACATACTTACATGTAAATCAGAATAAGTATGTGTCTGAATCAATTGGCATAATGTGCGTGAAATAGCATGAATGCATGGAGCACGACTACAGCTAGGATCCTACTCCAGCTGAGGAATGACCCATTATTCTCACTTCAATGGAAGAACACAAGCCCATCAGGCTTACACGCTATAAATTCATGCATGATTTCCATGCTAGCTCAAAACTACTAACTCAAGCAAGGCAAAAAAGAAAAAGGAAAATGTCCGAATGAGAGACCTAGTGGCCCCGTATACTCGCCTTTACCCTCACGCAGTGCACAGCATGACTCGACATTTCATTCATGTTCTTATATTCATGCACACTGCCATGCTCTTACTTAACTGCGACCATATTTGCACTTTATTGCCCATATTGTTTCAACACAATTTAATCAAAAACGTCCTTATCCTCACTGCACCTCAATTGCAAGCCATACAAACAGACCATGGCCTGAAAATGTTATGCGCCCATTTAAAAATAATGCAAGTGCAGCTTTAAGGCCTTTTCTGTTATACTATCAAAAAAAAATTTCATTATGGAGTTTCACGTGCCAAAATGACAATCTGATTAAGAAGCATGCTATGGCGGGAAACTTCCAATTAATTTTCACTACCTGGAGTTTTATATCGCACTTCTAAAGGACGGTACATGCACGTTTTTGCAACCTGCCCCTTTGGAATGCGGCCACCACTGATTGCACCCATGACCTCGTTCTTACCAGCGAAACACCATAGTCACCGAAGTACCGTGGAAGATGTCACTGTTGCACTCTTAGCAACACTGAAAAAGGCATAAAAGAGGTTTTGTGAAGCACTCACAGCACCAGGACTCCTTTCAGCAGATGCTCCAGTAGGCTGCCAAGCAATGGAGCTGAGTTTTCCATGAACAGCGTCTTTGTCTTTAGCAGACCTCACAGACCCATAACCAACATCCTAGAGCAAGAACAAGCATGATACGGTTCTGTTACTACCACAAACATCTGCCACAAGGTAGGCTCACGACTAGTAACATTGCCAACAATGCTTTATACACATGCCCTAAAGCACAAGAAGATTCCACGAAAAAAATTCTGCGGTAAACTTGCTACCAGCTCCTTTGAACATCATATGTACCTGCTTGTGATCAAAGCTTTAACTTCTCTAGGCACCTTGCACTGCTACTGCTTTATGCCGGGACTCATCAAGTTCATGTCCAAAGTAAACAAGACCCGTAAAGAAGCTCCACAGGATGGCCACAGGCTGCCACAACTGACTTTAAACATTAAGAGGAGATATGGCACATGAAAGATAACTTTTGAACCACCAGCTCAATTTTTCAATTTTAATTAAAATTAGAAAGCAAGTTTAGATTAGTAGTACAGGGCCAGCGGCAAATTTGAACATTACAGAATATTTAATTTGTCAAAGAACTTTGGCTCTTAAAAAGTTCAAGTGACTATGGTTAGTCATAAACATTATTGTTCAGGAGGAGGAATAAACTTTATTTTAGGACAGCAGACTTGAGACCTAGGCCTCTCTACCTAGATGACGGCCTCGAGCCCTTGGGCCCTGGCGGTATCTTCGGCCTGCTGGATTGCCTTAAGTTGGTCTACCGGTGCACACCTGAGCAACGCAGTCTCTCACTGCTCTCTGGTCTTGTGTATTTTATTCTGTATGGATGTCTGAGGACAAGCCCAAACCATATGTTGTATGTCCACACTTTCTTGACAGAATCTACATCTATCCGGGTAAAGGTCCGAGTAGTAGCGGTGGTAGGCCACCAATATTCAGAAATGATTTTTTGTGCCTTATATAACCAACAAATTAACCAACAACGTTCACTTATATAATATCGGGAAAGCGCAAACTATGCTACTGTGGTGCCATTTTTTATATTTCAGTAGTTCTCATAAAACAAAATTACATACAATGTCACCACTACAATTACACTTGAACCTTGCATTCAAAATTTCAATTGTTCAATAAGAAGGAACACACAAGTTAAAAACCTAATTCCGCAGTAGCATTCTGCATATAATTTCACTCCACTAAATGCCCTAGAAACAAACTACCACAATGTGTACCAAAAACAGCAGTCAAAAATGGTTTGAAAGCGCGAACCCACATGTCCCATGAAATCGGGTGACTGCCCGAAGCCTTGTGTCGTGGTAAATCATAGCGGAGCGACACCATCTGAGCCAATAATGCCTTCAGTATTGCCTTCTTTACAGTCGTTACGAAAATAATTTGTTCTTTCCGACTACATTCGCCAGCCTTTGCACATATCCTATGCACCCTTGATGCCACTTCTTAAACTTATAAAACAAAAGAAAGAAAGGAGAAAAACGACCTTTAGAATGATAGTAGCCATTTCACACTAAGCCTTTTCCTCATACTGCAAAAACACTTAGAAAACAGTGGTCACAGGTACATTTCCATTATTTGGGATGCCAGCAGTCCATCTAAAAATACAAATTCACAATTTATTACCGTATAAATGCAGCTGAAATTTTGCGGAACCTGTTGCGGAAAGTTGAGGAACCTGAAACTGCAAGAAGATTTTAAACGCATTTCTTTAACAAGAAATTGCCAATTTTCGCACTTAGTGACCAGTAAGATTACACTTAAAATTTAACACTCATTCTTAGCAGCTCAACTATCATATCTCGTTCTCACAGAATTTTGTAGTCTACTAGTCTCCATCAAAAGGGACACAAAGAAGAAAATCTGAATCAATGATCAGACGTGTATCACTCGTTGTCTACTTATTAGCAATTGACCATTTCAGCTAAAACTTTCATGTAGGTACTAGTGTATCAAAGTATTATTTGCAGGCACCTCCTATAAACGCTACTTAACTCTAAAATGATGTGTGCAGTTTCTGGCTTCTGAAACTGATTAGCGTAATTGTGGCATTAGCCCCAAAACAGCCATATGTTAATGGGGAATCTCGGCTTCCTGTACAGCTGACGGAGTGTCACAACACCTCTACCCTGCTGCCTCCTTAAATGGCAGGTAGCACAAATGGTGACGTCATTAGTGTTTCTAAAAACCACAAGGGCCCTTAATTTGTCAAGCACATTGTAGCTATCACCCCATGACTCCCACAAATGTTTAGAATTGCATTCATAATCCACCACCGTCTCTCTGATTTTAACTATGGCTCTGCAGTTTCCTAGCCACAGTGGGGTTCGCTAATTTTGCTCTCATGTTAAGACAAGATTTGCAATATTTTGCGCTCCTGGGAAATGATGGGAGCACATCTCAATCTATCCCTTTTGGCGATATCAGTTGCACTGTTGCAGCGGAGACAAAACAGTACAAGACAAAATAAAGTTGGGAGACATGCAGCACTTCCTGTCCAAGCCAGTTTCATGCTCTGTTGCCACCCAGTACAATCACAGACTAACCCCCGTATGCAGAAATGCAATTTAAGTGGAAGCACATGCTTGACTTGATTTAGATGACGCCTGGCGTTGACGTGCCCAAAGACCCTCACTGCGTTTCCTTCGGCGCGTTCCCGATAGGCGTCACTCGGATCAAGTCAAGCATGGGCTTCAACTTAAGTTGCATTTCTGCATACGGGGGTAAGCAGCAGGAGCACCATTTACTAACTTTTGGCACTATGCTCATCGTTATAAAATGCGGAAGTTAAAATTTTCGAAAAGTGCGTTTTTAAGAATGCAGACAACGTTCTCATCACTCGGTCCATATCATGGCCTACTTTATATCCATTGAAGGACAAAGGCCTTTCCCAGTGATCCCCAACTACACCTATCTTGCATCACCTAATGCCATACTATGGCTGCAAATTTCCCGATTTCATTGCAACACCTTTCCCAATTTCACCGCAACACATTTGCCTTTTGTTGGCACCCATTTTGTTAATCTAAATGATAACTAGTTGTCTGCTCAACCTTAGCCCAACTACATTTTTTCATCTTAACTATGCCCATTTGTTCTCTAATCCACACCACGGTCCTCCTGTCTCTTAATGTTGAGCTTATAATTTTTCATTTCATAGCTCGTTGCTAGCCCCTTAGCTTCTTAAGCTTCCTTGTCCTCAGTGTTTGTAGGTTAGTAACTTAGTACTTGAGTAATGATGGAATGCACCAATCGTAAACTTTTCAAGAATAGTGCCCAGCTGCCAGTCCCGACATGGGAATGACTGCCATCCACGGTCTAAGCCATTTTCATTTGTCTGAAAGTTTCTTTCTCAAGATCCATGTCCCTGCAACCATATGGCCTAGCCCATAGCATGAGACTTCCAAGAGTGGAAATGAAGCTGACCTCATCGGGCACATCGGAGGTGTCATCGCGTGTTATGTCGGCGTTGTCACTGCGCACAGAGGCCATACTGAGGTTGGATGGTGTACGCTGGTGTGACAGGCCCCTGATTCGACTGTTCTCCTGGGCAAGGTTCTCGCACCGCTGCTCCAGCCGATCACGCTCCTTCACCAGCCGCTGGTAAGCCGATCGCTCCTCGTCGAACTCGGCCAGCAGACGCTGACGCTCGCTTTCTAGCTTCTGGCGCAGCAACTCTGCAAGGTGCAGATTGAAATTATTGCGCGCTGCAGTAAAACTAATCTCACCACTGCAGTGCATATTTGTTGCAGATTACCTTACAATGAAATACCACTGTACGCACAATTTCTTTCCCCCATCACTTCTATCCGTGTCACAAAATGAAAATTTTATGCCATAGCTAATATTTCATATACATCAACTCTTACTGCTGTATTGCTAACACTGTATCATAACTCACTTTAAAAATGTTCGAAGTTTGTTTTAAGGAAAGAAAAAAAAAGAACAGTTACAAATACATGCCAATACAACCCTTATTACTAAAACTACATCATACTGGCCTAATCTTTATAAGTCTACTGAACCATTTAACAACCAAGCCCAACCTGGTACTCATCCTAGCTCTTCGTAGCAATATTTCCAAAGGCGAGCCGCACTCATCCATGCCACTGCTTATTCTGCTTTGCTTGCCGGAGACTAGAACTCAGTTCTCACTGTGCATTTGATTCTCTATGCTTGAACATATTCTATGTTTTCGATTCATATTGCTACGGAATAGTATTACCGATGACGAAGAGGCGAGCGGTACGAAGACGACGACAACGATTGGAGGCTAGCGCGGGCTGTTGCCTCTTGGCCAAGTGCGGCGCATTACGTTGTAAATATACTTGTATATAGCTTTTCATTTGCGTCTTCTTACGTAACATATCTGGTGGAGGTGGACGTTCCCTGTACCTCGTCACGGAGCTTCGCAGTGGACGGTACGTCGAGCCTAGCATCATGGCTCCCGGCGATGACAATTCGACTCAGCCGCCTCTGACCCCTCCTGCCACTTCGACGACCTACATCTCTCTCCCTGCTCCTCGTGATCCTGGCGTATTCTCGGGCAAAGATGGGGACGACGTCGACGACTGGATCAGCCTGTACGAACACGTCAGCCGCAATAACCGGTGGGACCCTACTATCATGCTCGCCAACGTCGTCTTTTACCTCGGTGACACACCTCGAGTTTGGTTTCGGACGCACGAAGAGGAGCTCACCAGTTGGGATTCGTTCAAGCAAAAGCTCCGAGACTTGTTCGGCAACCCCTACGGTCAACAACTTGCCGCGCAGAAGGCGCTTTCCGGCCGTGTGCAGACGTCAACAGAGCCCTATGTCACGTACATTCAGGACGTCCTGGCTCTGTGCCGCAAAGTTGATGCACACATGCCTGAGTCAGACAAGGTATCCCACATCCTCAAAGGCATCGCCGATGACGCCTTCAACTTGCTCGTGTTCAACAACGTCGCGACGGTGGATGCTGTTATCAAAGAGTGCCGCCGCCTGGAACTCGCTAAAAGCAGACGTATCGATCAGCAGTTTGCCCGATTGCCCAACACCCCAGCGACTTCTTCCTGTGCCGACGCTCCTCGTCCCAACAACACCGGCGATATTACCAAGATCGTTCGGCGTGAGATTGAGGCCGCCTATCCGGCTGCCTTCGACTCCAGCCCCACCAACGCACCGGCAGTCACGGTTTCCCTGATCCAGGCAGTTGTCCGCCAGGAGTTCGAAAACATGGGCCTTCACACCATCTGCTCGGCCCATCACCCTGATACCCATCCGGCTTCTTCGATTCCGCCCTGTCCCGCATCGTCTTACCCACCACGTTTCCGCAACCCAGCTGAATGGCGCACTGCTGATGACAAGCCCATTTGTTTTCACTGCCGTCGCATCGGGCACATTTCTCGGCACTGTCGAAGTCGCTGGACTTCCCCGACCCGGTCTGCTTATACTGCCTATTCTCGCCCCTCGGGTGGCCCTTCTCGTCCTTATGCCGCACGCTCCGATAATGCCGCCACTGACTCTCCTGCGCCGAACCGCCCCTATTCTCGTTCACCTTCGTCCCAAGGACGACAATCTCGCTCTCCCCAGCCCTGTCGCTCCTTTTCGCCGACTCCCTTCGGACGCCGCTCCCAGCCGGAAAACTAGACAATGCAGCGCCTCGAGGTGACGCTGCATTGCTCCCTACGCCGCCAAATCCTCCACTGACGTTGCCCACTCATCTGAACCTTCTTGACGTGCAAGTCGACGGTGTTCCTGTATCTGCTCTTATAGACACTGGGGCGCATTTGTCGGTAATGAGCGCGGACTTTCGTACCCGCCTGAAAAAAATAATCACGCCCGCCACGACGCTTGTTGTCCGTGTCGCCGATGGCGGAACAGCCCCCGTAATTGGTATGTGTGCCGCCCGCGTCTCCTTCGCCGATCGCTCAACAGTCGTGCTATTCACGGTCATCGCCCACTGTCCCCATGACATCATCCTCGGCTTAGACTTCCTCTCCGCACATTCTGCTCTAATTGATTGTTCCGCCAGTACTCTCCGCCTTGACCTGCCTGTTCTGGATCCCGCTGAACCACACCCCAGTCGCCTCCGTTCCGTCGACTTTGTTCGCTTGCCACCTACGGCACTGACTTACGTTGACCTAGTGTCATCCCCACCAGTGCCCGACGGTCACTATATCGCGGCTCCTATACAAGACGTCCTCCTTACACACGGGATCACGGTACCTCATACCGTTTTATCTATTACGGCTAATTGCGTCTGCCTACCAGTGGTCAATTTTGGCTTGACGACACAAGTGCTGCCACGCGGGATGTCTCTGGCCCAGCTTTGCTCATTCGAAGATCACTCAATAGCATCTATTGAGGTAGACAGCCATTCAGCCGATCCTCCTCTACCATCTCAGTCGACAACTTGCACCATCGCTGACTTACAGAAAATGATTGCGCCCGACATGCCGTCCGAGCACGCTCGTGAGCTCTACCGCGTTCTGTTTTCCTACAACTATATTTTTGACTTTCACGATCGTCCTTTGGCCCAAACTACAACTGTTAAACATCGCATTAATACCGGCGATGCCCCTCCTATTCATCGCCGCCCGTATCGAGTGTCCCCGGTTGAGCGTCAAGTTATTCACGCTGAAGTTCGCAAAATGCTTGCCAATAACATCATAGAACCGTCATGTAGTCCATGGGCGTCACCAGTTGTACTGGTAAAAAAGAAGGATGGCTCATGGCGCTTTTGCGTGGATTATCGGCACCTTAACAGGGTTACCAAAAAGGACGTGTATCCCCTACCTCGGATCGATGACGCCCTTGACTGCCTCCATGGTGCTCGCTACTTCTCTTCTATTGACCTCCGCTCCGGCTACTGGCAGATTGCTGTGGACGATCTCGACCGCGAGAAGACTGCTTTTGTAACTCCAGACGGTCTTTACCAATTCAAAGTGATGCCGTTTGGTCTATGTAACGCTCCTGCCACTTTTGAACGCATGATGGACTCCCTTCTTCACGGTTTCAAATGGTCCATATGCCTGTGCTACTTGGACGACGTCATAGTATTCTCCCCAACGTTCACTACGCACCTCGAGCGCCTCTCGGCAGTCCTGGACGTTTTTCGTCGCGCCGGTCTGCAACTGAACGCATCGAAGTGCCAATTCGGCCGTCGCCAGATTACCGTCCTCGGGCATCTCGTTGACGCGAACGGAGTGCAACCGGACCCAGGCAAGATCCATGCTGTTACGCACTTTCCTGTTCCGAAGTGTGTCAAGGATGTGCGCAGCTTCATCGGCCTTTGTTCCTACTTCCGCCGTTTCGTGAAAAATTTCGCGGCCATAGCACGACCACTAACCGAGCTTTTGAAAAAAGACGCCCCTTTCCAGTGGGGCGATAACGAGGCCTCTGCATTCTCGCATCTAATCGACGTTCTCACAACGCCTCCCGTTCTGGCCCATTTCGATCCTTCTGCGCCTACCGAAGTTCGTACTGATGCCAGCGGTCACGGAATTGGCGCAGTACTGGCACAACGCCAGCGCGGCAACGACCGTGTTATCGCTTACGCCAGCAGGCTCCTCTCACCCGCGGAGCGCAACTATTCCATCACTGAGCGTGAGTGTCTGGCCCTAGTTTGGGCGGTTGCGAAGTTCCGCCCATACTTATATGGCCGACCCTTTTCCGTTATCACAGACCATCACGCGCTTTGTTGGTTATGCTCATTGAAAGACCCTTCAGGACGACTTGGTCGCTGGGCCTTACGCCTCCAAGAATATTCGTTCTCTGTCACCTACAAATCTGGCCGACTACACAAGGACGCTGACTGCCTGTCTCGCTACCCGGTAGACGGGCCTGATGACGCCGACAGTAAAACCGCCGACGGCATTTTCTCTGTGACTGCCTTCGCTAACATCGCCGATGAGCAGTACCGAGACCTATCGCTGCGAGTACTCATCGAGCGTCTGCGCTCTACACCTACCGACGCATCCGTTCGCCGATATGTCCTCCAGGGCGGCATTCTGTACCGAAGGAACTTCCTCCCTGACGGATCTGATCTTCTTCTTGTCGTGCCAAAACATCTACGACAGACTGTGCTCTTTGAGATGCATGACGCACCTACTGCAGGACATCTTGGCGTAACCCGCACATACGACCGCGTCCGCCGCCGCTTCTATTGGCCTGGTCTCGCTCGCTCCGTCCGACAGTATGTTGCTACCTGCGATACCTGCCAGCGTCGGAAAACACCTCAGGTGCTACCTGCCGGTCATCTCCAGCCGATCACTGTCCCTGTGGAACCATTCTTTCGTGTTGGCTTAGACCTCCTCGGTCCCTTTCCCACGTCATCCTCTGGGAACAAATGGGCAGCCGTCGCAACTGATTACGCCACCCGGTACGCTATCACGCGGGCTCTCCCTACCAGTTGCGCCACTGACGTCGCGGACTTTCTCTTGCGTGACATTATCTTACTTCATGGCGCCCCGCGACAGCTGCTCACTGACCGTGGTCGTAACTTCCTCTCGAAAGTTATCGCCGACATTGTCCGTTCCTGCTCCACTCAACACAAGCTGACTACCTCATACCATCCTCAAACCAATGGCCTGACAGAGCGGTTAAACCGTACTCTTACCGATATGCTGTCAAAGTACGTTTCCAAGGACCACCGCGACTGGGACATTTCCCTTCCTTACGTCACATTCGCTTATAATTCTTCCCGGCACGACACCGCCGGATTTTCTCCCTTTTATCTGCTCTACGGTCGCGAACCGACCTTGCCCCTTGACACGGCACTTCCTCCTGCTTCGATCTCAACAAGCGCGTATGCGCGCGACGCCATCGCTCTTGCCGACCATGCACGCCAGCTTGCCCGTGCTCGACTGACGGACTCGCAAACCACTCAGCAGCGTCAGTACAACGCCCGCCACCGTGACGTACAGTTTTCGCCTGGTGCGCTCGTGCTCCTGTGGTCGCCCTCTCGTCACGTCGGACTTTCAAAGAAGCTCCTTTCGCGATACACAGGGCCCTACCGCGTGCTGCGCCAGGTGACGCCTGTGACGTACGAAATTGCCCCTGTGAGCTCAACCTCGTCATCTACTGTGGCACCTAGTGATGTCGTGCACGTCAGTAGGCTCAAGGCCTACTACACTGTTTCCAAGTCCGGCCTTTAGTCGCTCCGGGACGGCGCTTTTGCCGCCGAGGGTAGTGCTACGGAATAGTATTACCGATGACGAAGAGGCGAGCGGTACGAAGATGACGACAACGATTGGAGGCTAGCGCGGGCTGTTGCCTCTTGGCCAAGTGCGGCGTATTACGTTGTAAATATACTTGTATATAGCTTTTCATTTGCGTCTTCTTACGTAACAATATCACTATAATCTGATCAGATAATAAGTATGTTCAATCCTTAAACATGTGGTGAAGCAGGTGTATTTCATTATATATTAAGTCAAATTAGGAGGTAAACCGCACCTGCAATACCTTTTCCGAACCTGGATATAATGGGCAAGAATTTTCTGAATTAAAAAGGAAGGTGGATATCTTGTACACTTTTTAAGGAAAGAATTTGAGAGTTAAAGAGTTAAAGAAGAAAAAAAGAAGTTACAAATACTATGTAAGGTTCATCTTTAGGCTAGACTGACATTAAACCTCTATCACATTAGTGCAAAGGTAGTCAATGGACAAGGTCAAATCTTTCATAGCGTACCAGATTCTGATGGCAGCGTAGCTACAAAATGTGGCTACCTGAACCAGGTGAATAAAACAAAAGGTAGGAACAGTTTACCCTGGGCACTTTCTTGGTTTAACTGGATTGCCTTGACCATTTCCTCCAAGTCATGCTGAAGCCTGCTTTTTTCCTTGTCTGAAGCTTCGATTTTCTGAAAGGG
The DNA here is from genome assembly GCF_038994185.2 of Dermacentor albipictus. Classification (NCBI taxonomy): domain Eukaryota; kingdom Metazoa; phylum Arthropoda; class Arachnida; order Ixodida; family Ixodidae; genus Dermacentor; species Dermacentor albipictus. The sequence goes on along the minus strand of NC_091824.1, from coordinate 93,021,594 downwards.
AAAGCATTGTTCAGAGAGAACGTATGGAAAATCAGTCCTGTAGAATACTGCAAGGTGGAGGAAGTGTCATAAAAGGGAAAATTGTCATCCAACCTAATGTATCACGAAGCTACAAAGGAAACCCATACAAATTTCTCAGAAGGAAAACATGTTTGAGAGCATGTCTGGAACTCTTAGCCGAGGCTTTAGTCTTGTCACCCCACACACAACAATAGGTCAGCACAGAATAAAACCACCTCATTAGTTCTGATTACATGTGACCAAAAAAAAGATGACTGAGTTAACTGAATGTTGAAATATCAAACGTATCGAAGGTAGGAGAACAATAAACAAATGCTTGTTACACCAACAAGCTTTTATTTACTGAAGAAATCAGCAAATCATGTTTCTATTTTGTGCCAAACCAGTGCAGAAGGTGTAATTCTTGACATCACGTGACTGATTACCACTTACAGCGAATGAAGGCCTCACGACTTCCTTCATAGTGCGGCCACGGTGCAAGACCTGCATTTTAGTCTGAGACATGCTTTTCAATACCACATGCACATTCTGATTATTTTTTCGCCAGTGAGCTGCATGTGGTGTTTCCCCACCACCAGCAACCTGCCCCTGCATTGCAGTGTTTCTCAGAACGCTTACCAAAGCTGTGGTATATTAGCGACGAACTCTAGCACAAGGACGTTTCTACAACAGGCAAACCCCCCTTGACTATGTGGCGTAACAGGGAACTCCCTCCACCTGTGACTTTACAAGATATAGTAAGAATGTGCTAGTGTGACACCAGTTTTTTGTCTGTCATGTTATAAGTGAGGACACTCAAGAGTCTTTGTACCAGGAAGGATTGTAACATAGCATGCACTACCTATGTTCTTAAAAAGAAAATAAATATAGGCAGTTGCACGACTACACAACAGAGGGAGCCACCCAAGCGTTTCCACCCCTTATCCCTCGCACATTTGGTGCAACCCATGAAAAAAGGATATAAAAGAAGGAAACGGACAATGCACGAGCATTCGTTCCGCAGTGTGAAAGCTGTCCTCTGTCTTGGCTTGTTCCCTGACCATTCACTAGCGTACATGAGCAATAACTCCATCTTGGCCCTGACCTCTCTCTCATTCCTGCCCGCTTGTGCTGCCGTGGTTGGCACCTGCAACAGTTACCCACTGTCCTCATCAATGCAGAGGTTTTAAGGTGGCCCCTGGACTCTGTAGTAGCCCCGCTCTCAGTCTCACTTTTGGGTGTCCATCATTTGTTTGGGTTCTCAATGCTCCAAACCTATTCGCGACAGCTGGCATGGTGTGATCCAGAGAAGGGTCAGGTATGCACACATGAATTTGAGTAATACCCCTATACAGTAAAACCTCATTTGGTTTGACATACTGTCACAAATGGCCCGAAAGTGCATTATCTGAACGCAAACTTAAAGAGACGCTAAAGAGCGATATTAAGACTATATTCGTTAACTGAGTTTTTAGAATACCAAAAAGATCACTCTTACCATAAACAGAGGCTAGCCAAAATATATGCAAGAATGAAAGACGGGTGGTGACACACCTTTCAGGTTCCTGAACTAGCCTCCCACGAAATCAAGAATTTTTAACATTGTGTCCACCTCCTTAGTTTGTTGTTCATCAAGAAAGAAGAAATACATTGCATTCTAATGAACCAACAACTTCACTTACGAGGATTTACGAACTTTTTCTGCATTAAAAACAATCAAAACACACACAAAAACAACAACAACCTTGAAGTCTGTTAAAGTTGAAAACTGGACATGTTGGTATCGCATACTAGAAGTTGGATTGCACAACATTTTGACAAGACCCACAGAAGAGAAACACACACAGCGGAGCACTACTTGCAACTATACCTCTCCTCAGCTGCAGACAAGGGAGTGGTATATTCTCTTCCACTTTCGTGTGGCAGAAAGTACATCGGACAAGTGGGCAACGTCTGAACGAAAGATGATAGGAGCATGACTATAATGTTTCAATAGCAGTCGCCGGACACCTCGGGATTCATTGTAGAGACTGCGGATGTCAACCAATCACGATTGTGAGCAAAGATGGCAGCCAAATGACACGAGAGATTATCGAAGCTGCTGAGACTGTGCATATGGGAAGTATATGCGTAAGCATGCCGTCTGTTTCCCTTAGTGCAAAAGAAACAGATTTCCTCACGCCTTAATCTGAAATTTTGTATCCTCGTTGTTCCTTTTTGTTGCAATGTCGAGCACAGCCAAGTGATCATGTAAAAAAAGCTGCTTAGTATTGGTGGGTGGTCCTTTCTGTAAAATTGTTTTTGTATTTTTGTTGCACTTCCCCTTTGAGTGTCTCGTATTTATTCTGCTTACAAGGGAATAAATCAATAGTTGGAAGTAGCGCTCTATTGCGTGTTTCTCTGCTGTGCGTCCCATCAAAACGTTGCGCAATCCAACATTTGAAGTTTACAACATCACAATGACGTACCAGCACTTAATTACTTATGAAGCTCTAAAATTGGAAATTTGACCTTCCTTTTTCCATTAGCAGTTCACATTTTTTCATGGATGGGATGATAATGATTAATCTGGTTTTATGGTGCAAAGTGACTTTAATAAAACAAGTGGCACAATTATGAAATAAATTATACTCTTGGTGTTGAATGCTGTATGTGGACATAAAAAGCTAGAAGAGACAAAGGTGCAACGGGCCTAGTTACATATAATGGTGCCTACGCAAGGTCAAGTAGATGTAACAGTAACTGTGTATTTGCGATCTGCAGATTTTGATGATTGTGAGTGATGAGATGTTACCACACAACTGTCTGCAAAGTCAGCTGATGGATTGAAAATATGGTTTTGAAAGAATACTTCACCAGTATAAACCAACTTCGAGTTGCTCTTGAGTGTCCCTTTAACAATGGTGAAAATAGGACCTCAGCCCCAGACGTACCTGGCTGAGCGCTGTGTTTGTGGATAGCAGCTCTTCCTTCTCACACGACACCTGCCGTAGCTTCACCTGGACGGAGGCCAATGTCTCCTCCAGGGCAGCCAATTTGTCGTTGGAAACTCGTAACAGGTTCTCCAGATTCTTGGCCTGCTCTAACTTCTCCTGCAGGCCACGCATGTCCTCACCCTGAGACCGGAACGTCTTGTTCTCCTTGACCTGTGTGGGTAGAGGGAGTAAAGACCGTCAAACTTCGAAAAGTCCATAATTGCCTAAACGCACAACTGCTCTATGCGGCAATGAAGGGCTTGCCACATGGGCATGAAGCTCCTTCACGCATGCCACAAAGTTCGAAGTCTGTACTATTTTCACACTTTGGTTTCAGTTTTGCCACCAACAGTGGTACAAGGGTTTTTAGAGAAATTAACATAATAGTTTCACTTCTTTTGTATAGACCGGAAAACCTATCTTACGATCGCAGTATGCAGCAGGGAACAGCAGCACATTTGCCTATTAAAAGCATGCAGTATGATTCCAACGGCACAGCATGATTCACAGCATTTCACAGCATGATTCATGCTGTGAAGCAGGTGAAGATGCTTATCGCATTAAAGTTGGCAGCAAAAACTGTGAATGTGGCGTGCGACAACCTGGGAGGAGATTTGCTGGTACCGGAATAAGAAACTGAGTGCACGCTGGCGTTTTCACGTGAGACGGGCTGCCAAGTATTGCAGTGAAGCTGCCACGGCGGGAGGCTTTTACGCGCACGTCGCACATTTTCTTGTTTATATGGAATCTAGCGGCTGGAAAATGCATCATACGATCACCGTTTGGCAATGTATTGAATGTTGGTGCCGAAAGATACTGTTTTCCGAGAACGCATGAACCGCTAAAAAATAAGCATAACTCAAGCGGGTTACTTCTTGCGTTCTCAACTGCAAATGTTGGCATTGGCAAATCTTATATAACAGGATTGTGTCAGTGAGGTTCTGCTGTAATTCATCTTGTTTTTTTGTGTGAAGTATGTTTCTGCATGTACCTGCCTGCTACGACCCCCTATGGGGTCGACAGTATCCTCAAATACCAAAAGGAAGACTGACCAGCTCTTCAATCTTCTGCTGCAGTGAGATGATCTTCTTCTCAAGTCCCTTGTTGAGCTTCTTGACGTGCTCCACTGATTTGGCCTCAATCTTAAGCTTGCGCAGCTGCTTCTTGGCAAACCAGCGGCGCACGGCCGACTGGGCCACGATAACACAGGCCACGTCGCGCTGGTACTTGCGCCTGGTGATCCAGCGACGCACATTTTTCTGCAAGAACAGAGGCCATGTGGTCAAGAATACAAAGAATCCTGCAACAATGTTCCCACTGGCATGATTCAGTCCCGCCTGCATGCAAGAACTGAGCAAAAAAAAGAAAAAAAATATGTGAATGTGCAGCTACTTATTCAAAAGACTCAATTTGCTTTAGCTTCTCAGAGCTACACCTTGACAATGAGGGATAAATTAGCTTCAACTACCTGGGATTCCGTATGTTGCTCCATTCTGTCCCCACTGAAATACAGCCAATAAGTACTAGCAAGTAATGAAATAAAATACGCAACCTTTATAAGAGTTGATGGCCACCTCAAGGTAGGTAACCCACAAAAAAAAAATAAACTACTTTATCTGCCTAGGAGTCCAGATAAGCCACACAAAACATGGCCTTTCAAACTTCATAGCAGAGTCGTATCCTTACTTTTAAAATGCAATTGCAAAAATGAAGACGAAAGAAAAGCCGACTTTTCAAGAATGTGCCGGGCTTTTAAGGTAAATGACAAGGGGTTTTAAGCATGCTCTACATGAGATCTCAATATCATATGCCGAGCCTTAGCCCAACCATGCAAGTTATCAAAAGGCAAAATGACAAGGAAACAGCTATTTATGAAGGTATCATAGCATGATTTGATGTGAAATAATGGCATTAGCAATGTTGGAGATAAATCCCCACGAAAAACAATCGCTGATACAGTCCGTAAACTGAGCAAGCATGTCTCAGTTAATCAGTGATGCCCTTGCACACATCATAATTCAGTACTGGTGAGCTACATCATTTTAAGTCCGCACACTAAATCAGCAACCTGATACGCTAATCTACTGTAAGTGACCTTATGCAAGATGCTTTTTGATAAGGTCTGCCTGAACATGGCAAACAGTGGGGCTCTGGCTTATTTTTAGTCACATGGATTAACTCTTCCTCAGCATTAGACCCGTTCTTGCAGGGCTGCACATGAACTTTGGACAAAAATTAAAAAGCTTTTGGGAAACGGGGTGCACGAATCATGCCTGATAGATATTGGTGCTACAAACACACACACACACGCACGCACACACACGCACGCACACTGAGCAACACTTGAAAAGTGCAGCTCTCCATAAGCGTTGCAAAGCTGCGTGTTTCATCTACAAAGCATCAATAGGCATCATTATCAATGGTTGCACCACCTGAATTTTGTGACGTGGCTCACTGCCTTTTTACGACCAGCTACAGAGTATGCACTGCACAAGTGCATCGACTTGCCTGGATGATGACAGCAGCAGCATTGCGCTGGAGCTGGACGTACCGGTTCCGGGCGTACATGCCCCGGATGCGGCACTGAAGCTGCAGCACCAGGAGCCTGAGGCACTGGTAACGCCGCCTGGCAAGAAAGCCTCGCACATGCCTCTGGATGAGGATGGCCGCCTTGGTGCAACGCAGGAAATGTGCATGCCTGTTTGCCACAAAGGAATAGATCAACACAGGGAAATTTACAGTTTGAGCAAAAACACTCTCAGACTAGCTTAGAAAGTGCGAGAAAATGATATACCTGGTGTCAGCACAGATTTACTTCAGTTACAGGACATGCTACCCATGTTCCCTTTCTCGTATGCCCGTGATTTAGTCTAACTTGGCTTGTCTGTGGTGAGTCCGCTAAGGTTGCTGTCATAGGATTGGCCCTACAGTGTTGCTGTTGGGACAAATTTCACTGGTTGTTTCGGAGGAGATACTTCAATAAATAGCAAGCATTCAGATCCAGTTATTTTCCAAATTAAGACGAAAAAACTTAGTTCTCTCTGCATGCTGCCACACACAAGCAGTAGAAGTGACATGGTACACACTATGAAATCCAAGTTAATCCTTGCCCAAACAGTGGAGCAAGGGAGAAATCCAATGCAGATACACATGATCTGAAACTAGCAAAGAAAAACGTTTTTTAGGAGACCATAGAGAAAAAGGACCTGCTCTATACTGACGCATACATTTCACCTTTGGTTGCATAGAAATAACAGCACTTTTAGCGCTGCGATAGAGACAATTTACAACACCAACACAAACAAGCCCCTCCACCCCCGCAACCACATCATTTGCCTGTACTCTTTTATTGCCTCTTATTTTATTCACGTTTTCTCTCGCAATATGAGAAAATTTGCAAGTTGCTGTTGTGCGGCAAGAAATTGTTGCTGCACAACAGCAAGATCTCTTGTTGGCAAAAAAATGGGCTTAGAGATATTTCTGCCGCTGTGGCCAGCTCCCTGCCATCACGGCCAGCCAACTCAAGTGCGTCACTGCCACCAGGGTCCTTCAATACTTTTCATCTGGTCATAAAAATTCTACGTAATGCTATGGGAGAGCTCCATATAGCACCTGCAGCAGATGCACCACGGTGCTGGCGCAAGTACAGGGTAGACTGTAGCAGACTGCAAACATACGCCACAGGTATTCTGTGGTTATGCTCGCTATTGCGCAAGGGTCCACTGACTGTATTGGTGCATGAATGTTGTCGACACAACATGCAAATCACTGCCTTGTTTTTCTGTACGGTGCTCAGAAACTTAAACACGAACAATTTCAAAACAACTGCAATGCCTTCGTTGTTGTTGTGTTCGCAACAGCGGCTTAATTCCAAACTCAAATTGTTTACTTGGACTACTCCATCGTTAGAAACTGACTACGGAGCAAGTTCACATTGCACTTTTATGTAATTGCACATAAAAAAACTGTTTCAAATTAAACCAAACTAATTACCAAATCATTTATTATTAATGATTGAATCACTAATGTATTACTAAATATTACTAGATTAATTAACAACAAATTACTAAACTAGCAAAACATTAACTAGTCAAACAAAAAGGTAATCACTGAACTAATTATCAATCTAATAACTATCTAACCTGACTTTCTAATCTAAAATCTACAGTAACTAAATTCAATAACACATGACGTAACAAACTACAGTAACAAAACCAATTCAACCAACACACCAATTACATAATAATAACTAAGCAATACACCAACTACACTAATAAATAAGGAACTAACAAAGTTGACCGACTGATAAACTAAGTTTTCTAACTGAAATAACAATTATTCACTAATAACTTGCCTATATATAGTAACTAAGCAAATTTGCTTAACTTACTATCTAATCAACTAATAACTAACTGGCACAGTGAAATAGCTAACCAAATATAACTGACTTATCCAACTAGCTAAACAAAGTGCAAATAAAGTCAGCCAAACGAAACAGTTTGTGCAAGGCAGCCTACTGGGGGGAGGGGGCGACATCAATCATAGAACAGTGCCGTGTACAATTTTAACACAAACACATCAAACTTTAAATTATTTTGCCAAAAGTGCCTGTTGCATGTTCATTCTACAAGCATGCTGATACAAATGTGGGAGAGCCGCCTTTCCTCATGAAATATTTGCATGATTGCATAGCCTGGTCTGGCACAGCAGATTGTTCACCTAGTTACGCAAGCACCTCTGGTACGACTTCTGTCCCTACATGAAACTTTCGAGGAAGTTTCACGACCAGATGAAAAGCATTGAAGGACCCTGCCGTCGCCGTTAATGACACAAACATGGCCTACAATTCATTTCTGCGCAAAACAATGATCAATAGAATAAAATGATGCCTTAATTTGATCTTTTGCGACAAGCGACGACCACTGTCAATCCTCTATCACAAATGAGAACTGCGATACAAGTTCAACTTGGGGCCTGCATTCAGCTACCACTGCATGAGGTGCTTTGTAGACTGTGTCCTTGGTCCAAATCCCATCTCTATTTGCAGAATAGCCAACCAGACACTTAATCTGATTAACCTCTCTGCCTTTCACCGCTCTTTTTCCCCTTGTTTTTGCACAAATTGATGCAATGTGAAATGAAGTGTTATGTATTTTGCGATCAACAGTTGTTTTGGAAGCGCTGAACACTGCCTAGTGGAACCCCTTTGCACCTTCTCGTCACCAAGCTAACAGCAGTCAGTGGCGATTTGCCACTTGTTTGGTAGTCCTGAAAACTCTGGAGCATCACACCACATGCCACAGTGGGAGACTCGCCGCTAGTGCATTTGGTAAAAAAAGAAGTGTGTTTTCGCACTTTCTGCAAGCGGCTGAAAAACGTTGCATGCAGTACACTGCTGCAAGCATGCATCCTCAAAGCAAAGTACATTGTATATGCATTATCTAGGCAAAACTTGCATAAAATTTCATCCAGTGCAAGTGACAATCTGTTACAGCCGGGTTCGTTAAAAGCAGAATTCATTGCAGGAATAATACAGGCAGACCAAACTAAGTGAGAAGAATGGTATGCTATTCAAAAGTATGTAGTTGCAGATTCGTTACATGGCTGTGCACTTAATTCGCTTAGCAAAGGAATTACAAATAATGTCCACCAATGCACGCAGTACAAACAATCTAAGATCACAGGTTTAAGCAGCCAAGCTAACATTAGGAAAAAGAAGAGCTGCTTCAAGAAGGTTTTAAAATAATGCAGCCTGGCCTTAGAAACCACACCAATGTTCCAATGCAATCAGTCACAATAGGTGTTGTAAGACAGTGCAGTGCTACTCACTTGCGAGCCAGCATTCCTCGGCCATATCTTTGTAGCCCTCGGGCTGCGCAGAGGAGCATCCGGTAGCGCCTGAACTGTAGGTAGCCTCTGATGTGCTTCTGGATCATCAGAGCACAAGCCTTGTGCTTTTCAGCTCGGAGCTTCTCCAGGTAAGCCACCTGGCCTGCCCGAAAGAAAATCTTGGTCTTGCCAAACTGAAACTTGTCTTCTTCCTGTGACAAAACAAAGTCGAAAAACAAAACTCACCAGGCTGAACGAACCAGCTTGCAAAACTGTGGTTAGGCAAACAGGAAGGCCTCTACAAACTTTCTACAACTTACAGCATGGCCATTAGAGACATTTCTAGTGCTTAGAGGGGAAAAAATGCCTTGAAGGGGTCTTGAACCACCCCTCCGTCTTGGTGAAAAGACAGAGTTCGTGGACAGCATATGCTGCTGTGAACACTTCAGCCAATTTGCAGTCAACGCGGCACGTGGAGCTCACAAGTGTAGTACAAAGTCACCTTTTTCTAGAACGCATTTTTTTCAACAAAAGCCTGCTCCTCACTCTCTTTTGGATGCTTTACATTGTAATATAGTGGATTCCCATAAGTGGCTGCTATTAATCAACAGCTGACGTCAATCAAAGGTGTTTGGATCAGTGCACTTCTTCCTACTGCAATGGCGTATATTTATTGGCAAAGTTTAATAAACAGACTGAAGTAAGCAAAAATCTGGTTTAGAATTTCAATAATAACTACATACTTCCAGAAGAAGCCGACTATTATCAGCTCACACTCGGCCACGGCCGCCCACGTAGCAATGAAACTTTGGCCACCCTGCTTATCAGTGTCGTAGCCGTCGCTACTCGCAAATTTCGACCAGTTTTGAATGGTCAACTAGCCTCAAATCCCGTGAAACTTAAAGCCATACCACACGCATGCTTGCCAGTGCACACTTCACCCCTGGCCGCTTCTGGTTATTTGCCTTGGCAGATTTATTCATAGCGCTTCAAAATGCACAAGTTGGACATGGCTACTATCCGTTGGTCCAGCTGGTGAAGGAGAAAGCCAGCCCCGGACTGCACCATGTAGCACAGTCAGACGAGCTTGTGAGTGCGAGCAAGCACTGAAGCCCTCTCATGCACGAACTCAACGCTGCACATACACACTAGAGTTGTATGTAGCTGGGGTCTGCTACAGTGTGTAAATATCGCGGCCACCGCGGCGTGCCGCGACAAGTCCACTGGCTAAGCGCACTGCGGGTCGCTGAAAACAAGCACATTTGGCTTATGTTTGCTGCCTCGTAGGCACCAAAATCTGAAGTGGTGGTGTTTACATAAGCATCCAAAATCAAATTTGAACTGCACGCCACGGCGACTTTCAGTAGGCAGGGCATTGTGGGCACGCCTCACTTTGCCATAGCCTTAGCGGGCCATAGCCATAGCAGGGCATTAATGCGCAGTCTTTCACACGCGAGGCACGGGGGGGGGGGGGGGGGGGGGGGGCAGGCAAGGGAAAGAGGGGGGTTCTACTCTGTCAGCTGCTGTTAATGGCGCGGCCGCGCGGGTGCTGTAACTTGAAAGCGATCTGCCACGTGGACAAAGTGCATGCCTGCGTGGGCGCCGTATCTTGAAAGCGATCTGCGATGTGAACTAACGAACATTGTTTAACTGCGCAAACAAACGAACCACAAAGACAGAGAGGGACAAGGACAAGGAGTCTTTGTGGTTCGTTTGTTCGCACAGTTAAACAATGTTCGCTAATATCTACCAACTCGCCCAACAACAAGTTCTACTAAACGATGTGAACTAAGCGCGCACCTGTGCAGGCCTCATCTTCAAAGCGATCTGCGATGAGGACAAAGTGCACCCAGTACCGGTAGCTTCATATGTGCTGTGCTTTCCACATTTCGTTTGCGTTGAAGCGAGAGGTAGCACGAAGGTCAATTAACTCGCTGCTGCTGCTGCACTTATCTTGCTGAATTTGCTATCGCAATCGATGCTGCGCCTTTCAAGCAAAACTGCAACTTTCTTTTTCTTTTTTTTGACCTTTGCCACTTACTCTTTCCAATAAAGTTGTTAGACATCACGACGGAAGCTTCAGAAGGCATCTCAGATATTACGGAGTTTGGATAAACGTACCCCGTAAGGGTCCGTTGTAACGAGAGTCGACTATATTTATGAATAAATAAAATAAATATTAATTTAAATATACTGAAAGTCTTTAAAAGAGCTGTATGGTCAGGATTGCTTAGTCCCCAACTGCAGAGATGCCGGCACATCAGTGTAAAATAAAAGTTGGCAGAAAAACCCTCAACTTGACAGCGCTTGCGGCTGACCCATCAAAAATCGCACCAATCATTATGGCTCCGCCACAGCCTTTAAGTGAACCAGCTTTTAGAAAACGACGAACAGATGACAAGTCAGGAAAGATGCTGGAAGGAGAAAAAAGACCCAGCATTTTTTCTGCCCTTATGTCTTTCTGTCTTTTAATAAGATATTTCTTTTTGCTCTTAAGAGCTAGAAATGCCTCAGATATCAAGTGCCAACTAGTTCAGCTTTTGTCCTTAAAAGTACAGCATAAATGTGTGGTAGTACATGGTCCTCCCATACCTGTAGTCTAAAAGGGTTGAGTCAAGCGAACATTATCGGTTGTGTCAGCCAATTGGGAATAAGAACAGATGACGGCCTGAGCAAAATAAAATGGGCATGTCCACTGTAAGCCACTAATCAGACATCCCGTGACCCTTTCATTTAGCTTGCATCATACCAAGGGTATTAGCGGTGAACAATGGTAATGCCACTTTTCAGTTTCTGTTCCTGTTTGCTGACAATCCATAGCTTTTGCTGCACTGAGATTTAGAGAGTTTAGTTCACATCACGGGACGGTTTGATCATTTTCGTATATAGAGTAAAAAACCTGGTTAATTCAGATTTTACGAAATGAAGAACAATGTCTGAATTAACCGAATGTTGAATTATCTAGGGTATCAGAAAAACAAACAAGTGCTTGATACATCAAGAGGCTTTTATTTACTGAATAAATCCGTGAAACCTGCTTCTATTTTGCACAAAAGCAGTGCAGAAGCAGCAGTTCTGGTCATCTTATGACTGATCAGCGCTCGCAGCAGTGAAGGCCTCGCAACGTCCTTTGCAGAGCGGCTGCGGCATACTTCGTCATCTGAGACACGCTTTTTTACTACCTCACGTAAATCCCGATTATTTTTTTCGCTAGTGAGCTGGTCACCAACAGATCATACATCCATCGCAATGTAGCCAATGCTCTTCACCCTCAACAGCTTTGCATCAAGTTAAAACGAAACTGTTTGCCGCAACCACTACGGACGAAACCACAACCAGTATCGATACGATCATAGACGGCAACCTTGCAGTTCTGAAGGCATGCAGCCGGTGCATGCACGAAGTCAAAACAAAACTACCGCTTGCTGAAACAACTGCACCCGAGCTCCGAGAGTTGTCCGAATTAAAGGGACCCTGAAACGATTTTGGCGATTTTCTACAAATGTACTGAGTCGTTAGAGTAGGTTCTTCTGATCATTAATTGATGCATCTAAGTGCTCTGCGTAAAGCGTGTAATTTATTATGAGGTTTTAAAAATACACATCGCTGCCGATCGCAGCGCACTGCTCGGCGGAATTTTAAGCCGCCCCTACCCATATGATGCAAATAACCCATATTACGTCACATGGGCGAGCTATCTGATTGGCTGACCAGGGCGCGTGGTCGATAATTTTTCCAACTTTATGGTGAACAAATGATGCTCGTAATAGTTGGAATGTTAGTTACTTTGTTTTTGTAAAAAGAAAATAACACGAAGAGAATACACAAGAATAGTTTTTTAGTACACTTCAGCACTTCCGGCACACAGCAAGTATCGTCTGCTTGTGCTACAACGTATTCCATTTTGACGAGAGCTCCGCGGTCAGAGTCGGTCTCAGTCTTTTCGCGAGCACTATGATTCGACTTTGTTGCCTTGTGGACTGCAAACTTAGCGACCTGCAAACCGCGAGTCCAGTATTAGGGCAAACGCAAGCTCAAGGGGACAGGGTCTGGCCGCTTGACTGTGCCGGGATGAGCCACGAGATGAGCAGAAGGGCAAATGTGACCGGTCTGCACGGTGCAGCCACCTGGTGGCACAGAGCCCAACCATACACAGTAGCAGCAACGAAGTGTATTCTTTGCTGCTGGTGTGTATTTTTCGCAGGAGTGTAATCATCAACACGTTGATTTATAAATGTTTAAAATGCTTTACACTTGGTTAGAGCAATATTAGCGCTTTGTTTGACTGGTTAAGCGCTGCGCCAGCAAGTGTCCGGACCGTGCAGACCGATCAGGCTGCTCACGTACGTCTACGCTAAAGTTCCTTCATCAGCTTGAGCTTATGCCTCCAGTCATTTGCCGAAATGACCAGCTTGCCTGTTTTTAGCGGAGTACCAGACACGTTCGGCGCTACGACAGAATGCTCGCAACGCACACTGGTTCGATAGCTCTCGGTCAACGGCCAAGCGGCTAGCGGAGAGGTCTCGCGCGGGAGGGGGCGTGCTCCTAAACAACCGGAAGTGAGCGATGTGACGTCGCATCGTGACGCTGAACCAGTGAAGGCGGAGCTTAGCGCCGCTCGCTCGACGAGCGAGTTGAGGAGGAAAAGCATAGCTAGGGAGGAGGGTAACTTCTAATCGCTTGCAGCTCCATTAATACGTAACGCTTCACTTAAATTGTGGTGCGAATTTTCTACTTAAACTGTACCCTACGCACCTACAAAATTTGTCCGAACCGTTTCAGGGGCCCTTTAATTGATGTGCGGCTGAATACATTCGAATGAATGAATTTGATTGCATTAAATAATGCATACACCTGCCGGGACAAAGGACGAGTCCGAATTATCAGATTTTACAATCAACGAGGGTCAAATCAACAAGGTTTTACTGTAGTTTCATTTTTGCACAATGCAACGTCTGGAGCTCTGCTTCAATGGAACAGTGAGCATTCTGTCAATCTGCGGTACACAATGTGAAAATATTTCTTGATCAGTGTGCCACCTGTTTCAACACATCCCTTTTCATTGGCTTGCCAATCAAAGTATCCCAAAAGTTAAACACAGCCCCTGGTCCTTGGCTATATTTCAGAAGACAGAAAATCCTGTTTTTATGCCGGCAGTAAGACATTCAACTACACTTTGGCAATATACCTTTTGACCAAAGCCAAGGTATATTGTCAAAGGTAGAGCTCTCTAATATGTCACAATACAAGTGGTACTCTGAGCTAGCAGAACAAAAGCATTGGCATACCTTTATGACATTTTCCAAGATCTTCCTACATGTAACCTTGAGGTCGCTCCTGTCAATATCTCGGGCACAAGTCAACACACGATATCTGCTTAAGAACTCCTGATAGCCCCATCTGGAGGAGAAAAAGAATACATGGGATCAAGTGCTCCTGATGACACTGCCAAAAGCCATGACACTATAGGAAATCCCTATGGGAATCCTCAAAATGACCTTGCCCGTCTTGCATTCCTTCTGGCACAACAAACCTCTGCTCGCACCAAGGCTGACTAACTTGCAAACCCATAACTGTAATCTGTCAATCCAGTTTAACTCAATCTTTATCTTTGGTATCACTTCAATGCTTCCTTTTACATTCTTTTCTGCATCGCTAAATGTTATGTTAACATAAAAGGTTCAAAAGCCTGTACAGAGAAGCTCAACATTCTGTAGTAGTTTGCACTGCGAAAAGCTGAAGCAGCATTGCCCACCTTGATGGGTAGCCAGCTGCACTGATCCGGACTGTTTCCAATACACCACATGCTCTGAGCTGCTGGACTGCCCGTTTGGTGTCAAACGTGAATGCTGCTTTCTGGTCATTCGGTTTGATGCAACGGACATAGTGGGGTGTCGTGGCATTCAAGGTGCTCATAAGCAAGCCAAGAGAGTCACGAAACTGTAAAGAGGGAGACAGAACCGACTAGTTATGCAGTTTAACCTCAATATAATGAAATTGTCGATATAATGAAGCATTTAACTTTTCATAAGCTCTTGTCCAGAGAACACCATGTATTTAGAACCTCTTTATAACGAAGTATGCTAATGTACTATCTTCACATCGTACTACCGATGTAAAGATCTCGTTGACACGGCATGAAACTATCTTTTGACATGTCTATCAAATTTAATGAAATTAATTTTTTTCTCATTCAAATTTTCTTTTTTCGGTTGACCGATAATTAGGAAAATTTTGTGGCCCCTTCTGTGTATGTAAAATTGATCGGCGGCTCTTACTTATTTGCATAAAAGGTCGAATTTTAGTACAAAAATAATTTCAATGTAACGAATGAAACTGATGATTTTACCAACTTGAATATGTCAAGGTTTAATAGTAGCAGCAAAATAACAGATTGCACTTAAGTCACATGCAGCAACGCTGCCACTTTCATTTGTGTACGCTGTAATAGGAAATTGTTCCATTCGAGTGTTGGCTTTTCAACAAATTCTTCTACTGGGAACATCATCTATCTGCGACACAGCTTGAACAATGTACTTTCATTTTAGGTGCATTTCTCAATTTTAAGCTCATTGGGGAGTTTTGAAGGGAAGGAAAAAGACTGACGGAAGGCACCATTAAAATTTGCTTCCAGTATGTGGCAGATGCCCCAAATCAAACTGATGCAAAATATGCACTTCAGCTGCAAAACATTTTTAATGACAGAAGTAGTGAGGACTCGGCAGATTGTTTCCAGCCACCTGATTGTGAGCTCAGACTGCTATGCTTACTTTACCAATGCCTCTAATGATAGCTTATTTTTGATGCTTAACCCTCAGAAAAAGCAAGAGGAAGAAGCACAGTAGGGTGTTTCTTGTACTACTACATTATCAGCAGATTTACAGGATGATGGTAGAGAGTGTACAAACTGCCCAGTATGACAGATGATGATACCAAGAGTAAACCTTCGATGTTCTTGCGAAAAGCATATTGTGTGTTGGCGAAGTATTAAAAACATTTATTGACGAGGGGTTGACTGTATCAAAGCAACAACAGAGTGTTATGGCAGATGCTACAGCAGATGCCTCCAATTGTGGCCAGCTGGGGTTCTGTAATGTGGACCAAAACCTCGGCACCCACAAGCATTTTTGCATTTCACCACCTTGGAATGTGGCTATAACATCCATTGATGAAATCGAATCAATTTTTAGGGTTTAATGTATCGAAGAAACACTGGGGCTATAAGAGATGCCTGTAGTGGCTCCACATTGATTTCGACAACTTGAGGTTCTTTAACGTGCACCTAAACCTAAGCACTGGAGCATCTTTTTGAGTCCGCCCTTTTCGGAATGCAGCCGCTGCAGCTGGGAGATGGACCTGCAACTTTTGTGCTCAGCAGCAGAGCACCACAGCCAATGTGCCAGGTGTCCAGTAGTCACACTCACAACCTTGTTCTCAGCCGCACAATTGGAAGTAGTTTTTAAATGTGGACTATCAAATGCCTCTCTACTCCTCAGTTCAGCAGCTTGAAACCGAGATGTTAGGTCTACCCTCTTGTCTATGATGACTGCAATGCCAGAGTGCAAAGATTTTTTTTTTTTTTTGCAAAGCCCCTGATCCACAACTATTTTCTTCTTTAACATTCCATTCAGTGTACACAATAAAACAGTCAGACAATAACTTTGGCAGAATCACATTAGCACTTCGTTAGGATCACAATGCCTTGCCTTCCATATGTGCCTGTTATGGCACACGTATTCTAAGTAGCGTAATATCTTTTTAAAATTCAGAGTGAACAGCATACTCATCATGTAACATGCTAACAAGCTGTGCACTGGTGAGCACAGAAACAAGGGCAACTTGGCACAAGCAGAATGCTGCTAATGACCTGTTGTCTGCATTAATCGATCAGTCTTTCTGAACTCATTTGCGCACTGTGTTTACTGTGTAGTTACCTGGGAGCCCACTGTTTTCTTGTGCTGCTTCTTTGAAGACGACACCGGTTGTGCAGATGCAACTTTTACTGTGGGTTTCAGCCTCTTGTTTGATGATGGCTCATCTTCAAACAACTCTGCGACCAGTTCATACTGCACCAAATATTCACACATAAGTGCATGTCAAACAAACACACATGCACGCCTATGCATATGCGCTTACATGAAGTTCTTTAGACTATTTCCCTGTTGCTCTCAGATATTATATCTACGGTAAAGACAGACACCTTCGATTTGAAAAGAATTAACAGTGTATCAAAGAGTTGCGCCATTCTCCAATACAGCCAGGCAGCAATGCAAGGCAATGATTTTCCAGAAATTCAACAGACACCTACTTTCACAACATGGAAGGAAATGCAATGAAACTGTCTTCCTTCTTTTTGTGTTTTCAGCATAACTGTCCAGTGAACTCCAGAAAAGTATAAACCAACTAAATCAGCTGAGAACCATCATGCAAAGCAATGATGTTTTATTTATGTATTTTATATACTATTGAATTCAATGATGGGTGTTCTAACATGGTGCTGCAAGAAACATAGAATACAGCACGTCATTCTTAGCAGTTCAACATTCATAACAAAAGATAAGGTTGAAAAATACATAGACAATACAATGGAACGAAGCTTTCACATATATAACATCCCCCTGAAATGAAACATAGGTAATGAGCCAAGCTTTTGTGTGCACAAAAGCATCAGTTTCAAGAGCATAAGCACTACATGTTACATTTGAATTTGCATAACAAGGATAAAGATGCAAATCATGTGCACTGAAGGAAGCAGAAATGTGAGAACTACGGACATATATGTATACTAACAATCCAATGATCTACCATGAGCGTACAGAAGATTGTAGAGAGCGATGGCAGCTAAGAAAGAAACATTTGGCATTTTTGCCTCAAGGGCAGGCATTGACAGTGATAGCAAGTATTAGTCGTGCTTGAATTCCTTGGACAGTGTCCTAACTATACATGGGTGCAACATGCTGTCACGATGCAGCCTGCAAGGCAACTGCAGCTGGGCAGAAGGAGCAGCACCCCAACAGTTACCAGGCACCTTACAATGCTGGCAAGGTGAACACCACCAGTGGTGTTGAAGGCGTCACACCTCGATTGTGCATAAGATGAAACCAACAGGAAACCGTTGGTGTTAGTCGGCGCCTATTGACATATAATGCAGTCCACACACATTACAATGAACCTAAGCACAACAGAGTTTCAGATATAATGGACCATACTTCAACCTTAGTTTGCTCTACCTATTTTATTAATGCAACGAAGTTTGCTTTCAATGGACCGCGCTACAACAGATTATTGGCAACAGTGGATTAAATTGGCGGCAATATTTGTCAAAACTGGGCACATAACATGGACTTTTGCCATGCCAACATGCCAACAACTGACTTGCGAAGGTCAGTAAAGAGCCATGCCTTGAAAGTGATCTGCGATGGACAAAGTGCGCACCCGCGCTGGCGCCGTGTCTTGAAAGCTATCTGTGATGTGGACAAAGTGCGCCCAATGCCAGTAGCTTTGTATGCGCTGGGATTTCAACGTTTAGTTCACGCTGAAGCGAAAGACAGCACGAAGGTCAATCTGCTCGCTGCTGCTACCGCGCTTCCTCACTCCAACTTTTTGACCATAACTATCCACGGTCATCGAGCGAGATGTGTTCATGTTTACCTGCACTTGCGTGACACAGCGCTTGTTTAGTTAGTAAGCGAATGTTTACAACATTATAGAGCTGATAAAGCTACTATCCTTACTTCACATAGCTGTCTACTAATTTGATATCGCAATCGATGCTTTGCCTCTCTGGTGAAACTGCAACTTTATTTGTTTGTTTATTACTCAAGACATTCGTCACTCACTCTTTGCAGTAACATTGTTACACACCGCAACCAAAGTTTCAGAGGTGGGGCATGTCGGATATTACGGTCTTCCGATAAAACAGACGTTTTTTGGCGGATAATCAGGGTCCAATGTAACAAGAATCGACTACATAACATTAGCTTTACGTTTACTGCTCAGACAAACTGCATACAGATTAGCATAAATGCTAGCACACGTTAGCGTGAATGCACACAATGTTCATGCCAGCAGTGGAAGGCAGAATGCTGCCTTGCCTCTCCACCGTAGCGAATGAGCGTAACATTGATGGTGCATCTACTCGCATCATCATTTTTGCAGCCAAACACACTGCATGTCTCTAAAAATACTCTAACCTATCACACACGAGTCTGCAGGCATCAGCAGCAACAGAGCACAACAATGGTGATGGCGTCTTGAGTATCCCTACAATTGCTACCGTGAAAATCCACAGGGTCTCTTATGTTATCCTTAAGATGACTTGAAAGCAAGATCCCAACTGCCCATACATTAATGAGAGCAGCATTCCGGGCAAGTTGGTAGTCCATTGCTTAAAAGATATTGCGCGACATAAAAAACGACACGGACGTGAAAGAAGACGACACACCAAGCGCAAGGTGTGTTGTCTTCTTTCACGTCCGTGTCGTTTTTTATGTCGCGCAATATCTTTTAAGCCCATACATTAAAGGCAGGCACATGACATACACATCCCCGTTAATTTGCTAAGTCAGCCCTCTGAATTCGCTTACTCATCCTCTTATTTTTGCTTAGTCATCCCTCGTAATTTGCTTATTCTTCCTCTTAATTGACTTGGTCAACCCCCTTAATCTTAATTCACTTAGTCTACTTCATTTAGTCATGCCTCTTAATCTGCTGAGTTGGCATCTTTTCTCAGTCATCCTCTTAATTCAATAAGTCTAACTCGCTTGAGTCATCCCCATCCATGTTAATTCGCTTTGTCATTCATCTTTATCATCTATCTTTCTTGATTACTGGTATGAGCCACTGATGATAGTTTCTGTACCTTTCCTGTGTGATGGAAGCATTCTCGCTCAAGGACTTTGAAGGTCGACTGAATGCTGAGACATAAGCACCCCCCCCCCCCCATTTCACCTTAATAAATGGTGCAAGGACTGGCAGATGGATATTAATCTAAAAAATTCCGTTCTATTATCTATATCCAGAAAAAAACATACATCAGCCTTCCAGTACACTTCTTGCATCTGTTTATGAGCATAAGTACCTTGGTGTGACACTAACATCCGACTTCAGGTGGGATTCTCACGTTAACAATATCACATCAACCGCAATGAGTCAGCTATTCTTCATTAACAGACGCCTTAAACTAGCACCATCTGAAACAAAGTTACTCGCATGTAAAACACTTATAAGACCGGTTCTAGAGTACACCAACACCGTTTGGTTCCTGTTTACTAATAAGCTGATTAAAAATCTTGAAGGGGTGCAGCGAAAAGTGCCAAGATACATATATAATAAACATTCCATCACAGACTCACCAACAGCATTGCTGAAATGGGCAGAACTGCTAGCCATGGATAACAGAGCCAAGCTTGCTAGACTAAAAATCGTGTATCAGTTAATACATAATCAACTTAAACTGCCTATTAAGAAATACATATCAATGTTCTCGAATAGATTAACTCGTCATAAACACACACACATATAAAGCGAATTTTCATTCTGCACTGATATATTCAAATACTCATTTTTTCCAAGGGCGATACGCGAATGGAATAATCTTAACACAGGTATCACTGACAGCTCATCCTTAGATACCATTGGTACCCTGATTGCGGATCAACTATACGTATTGCAGCAATAATTCTCATTATTTACGTAGCTCCTTGTTGCCTTGTTATTTTAACGGTGTTTGTGCTTGTATATAATTACGGGCTGATGCAATATATTTCTTTTCTTGTTGGCATTATTGTACCCTTGATTGTTGCGTGACTTATTACCTCAATACTGACCCTGTAAATGGTTTCTGCAACTGTAATTATTGTTGTCATATCCTCTTTGTTCCAGTTATTCCCTTGTATAATCACATAATCAAATTGTTATATGCCAAAATTCTTTATTGTATAAGATTTAGTATGTAACACCTTATACCATGTTCCTATGTATCACATACAGCCCTTCCTGTTACAAAGGGATTCACAGTATCAATAAATTAATGAATGAATGAAATGAATTAATCATCTTACTTGACTAGCTTTGAGGATGTTGATATGTTCCTCCAGTACAGTATCCCTGTTCTTCTCGAGGAAACCATACGACTCGTAAGTGACGTCATCCGCAAAATGGTGGATGATGAAGGCAGTGTTGGAAAGGCGGGGTTTCTCAAAATGCTTCCACTGCTTACACTTCTCAAAGAGCTTGCCACACCATGACTTGTCGCTTCCCTTGGGCACCTAAAGGGCAATGCCAGCAGCACAATAGAGAAGCCTATCATTAAGTCAAAGACACATTTGCAGGTTTAAATAGCACAGTTTAGTATAAATGAATCAAAACCATCTGAATTATGGCAGGCTGTGGAAACATGTTTAGGCTAAAAATGAGTTGTAATAAAGGAAGCAATACCAGCCATAGTGCTGTCAGAAGCAGGCAAGCTATTCATAGCAGAACACGGTCAAGCACGCACAAACAAGAACAGAGGGATGTGTAGACAACACAAGCGCTTACTTCCAACCCGTGTTGTTTACACCTCCCTCTGCCCTTATTTGTGCACGCTTGACTGTTCTGCTATGCAAAACTAACTCACCCAAAACTTGGTGCTCTTAAGCTGTGTATAGCCATATACGGTATGCCCGACTTGCCAATGACATTTCAATCTCCCAAAGCAACATTTGTACTATAAGGGATGCCCTAGTTCAGGGCTCCCAAATAATTGTTACCACCTGGGATACTTTAGCATGCAGCTGAATGTAAACACGCAGGATTTCTTGCACTCTACCAGCACTGGATTGTGGTGGCGGCCACCAAGAATTCAACGTAGAACCATGTGCTCAGTACCAGAATCTATCCTTCTAGGAACTACTACAATATTTTGCGCCACAGCTCAACAGAATAACATTATGCTTAAAGCAACGCCCAAATTTTTTTTCTTGATTAGAGACATTTTCTTTTTTTCATTAGCAATCCATACACCTTTTATATTTCCGTACTTTAATAATAGGATTAATAGGCTGTTATAGCATTTTACCACCCACTCCAAAGCGTATGGCACATTTCAAGTCAACTCCTAAAATATGAACACACACACAGCAGCAAGATCATGCAAGCACATGTGTGACAGAAAGAAAGCCTACACTCACCCGACATTCTTCATCCAGCAGATCCAAGACACCCAGTTTACTTTCAATGAGATCAATACAGGGCTGGTTGTCGTAGAAGTCAATGAACTTCCACTCTATCTGCTCCCTTACATACTCCTCCTGTTCTAGTTTGAATACATGCTGTAATGAGAGGCAATGTGTTGCACATGAATAACTTGCATAAAATGGCAAGTGGCAAGGTAAAGGCACTCTAATTGAATAGTTAGGAGCAAGTGAGCTGCACCAAATAAGTTTTCCTAAATTAAACTGCTATAATGAGAAAGGCCAAGCTTTTATTTGCATATGCTGATAACACTGCACACCAGTCAATTGCTGCCATGCATGTATTACTATAAGAACGTAACTGTAACTGGCTCTCACACAAGTACACGCTTTTCAAGTTCCAGCTAAACAAATTTCAGATTGTTCCTTTTTCTATATATTTGTGTTTATTGAGCTTGAAAAAACATATCGACATGAGGTGCATTAGAAACAAACATGCTATAGGTCTTGTGAAAACATCCGAAAATAACATGATTCCAATGGAATGGTGCAATAAAATTTCAACCATGGAAGTGTCTATTGTATCTGGTATTTCCCCTATATATTACCCAGGACGACTTCATGCTGAAAGAATCAGCTCTTTGCATCTGTGCATTGGTATTCAAGGACTAAAGAGGTTAAACAATGTTCTCTGAAAAGCTCATTTGCTAGGACATACCATATTAAACTGCTGCTGGAGCTTCTCATTTGCATAGTTTATGCAAAACTGCTCAAAGCTGTTTGTCTCAAATGTTTCAAATCTGGAACAAACAAACATACGCAACATTAAATCTATGACATTCCTCAACAGGTATGCTGCATATCTGAAGCAGCCTATCCAGACTTCATAAATGTAAAGAAGCAAAGATACAAGGCTACCTTTCCCATACAGTTCGAATAGCTCGTTGACCTACACACATATATTCACAAGAATGTACTGTCGGAATAGTTGGTTCATTAACACTAGCTTGAAGTGCATAAAAACACGACAGTGAGAGGTACACATGTAGATACAGCAGTGTACATGTGCGTCTCTCTCACTGTCCTGTTTTCATGCAGTGCAAGTTAGTGAACATATATTGAAAAGCTAGACAACAGAAGACCTCGGTTGTCCGAGCTTTATGGGGATTGTATCTGTCTTCGTTCCAAGTTGAGCTGTGAACCTAAGTGCTATTAGTACCGCAAGTGAAATGGGTGTGTGGATTTCACGAATAAAGTGAATTTTCAGGCTGTGTTTTAGTGCACAGCGCACCTCTAAATACCAAGCTGTATGCTCAGGCATCATAGTAATTCAGCTATTTTTGCAAGCTATACATTCCTAAAGCTCTCCTAGCTGATAGTATAGTGCCATCCACTTACAAAATACGTTGAAAATAAAAAGGAATGATTGTTCCTTGGCTGATTTTGTACATTTCTGAAATATGATGCTGCAGGAAAACCTTCACTGTAATGGTTTGTTGTTACAATCAGTAATGTTTTAAGTGAACTCCACAGTATGCTTGTCATATACACTTCCTTTAGCCAAGATGCCAGAAGTCTACCATTTTTTTAGAAAGCAAGTTTATCTACCGAAACACAAGAAAACTTCAGTAAGTTGCTGCAACAGAACAGTGAGGGATCTCACCCATATATATCCAGGACACCAATGAAGCGGTTCACTTTGTCCTTGAAAGAGAGCGCCTTATTGATCCTAGAGACAATCCAGTCAAAGAGGCGTGCATATATGTGCTTGGCAAGTGCATCTCGGGCAAACATGGCCTGGTCGGCAGTCATCGGCTTCGTAATCACCTCCCGCATGCTCTCAATTCGTCGGTTGCAAAGCCAAACAGAGATCTGTTCTTGGTCTATACCTAGCAATTCACACATTGTCACAAGGTGAGGGTTTTGGGGCTGAAAACAAGAAAGAAATAAGCTGTAACACACAACTTGCATGCACTAAGTGGTCTCATTTTTATCTATAGTAGTAATTGATTGGTTTAACTTCTCTAAAGCTGGACTTGCATGACAGATATGATTGCAAATGAATTAGTCCCGTGACATAAGACGCACACATCACAGCTCACTCCCTCATCACAACCTCACAGCTGGCATTCACAGGACATGCAGATATGCAGCTAACAGTGTAAAGCATGCCTTTTTATTGTGCACATTTCGTTTCAGCAAGCGACTTAGCTATGGTGATGGTGATGGCTCTTGCGGCTATTTCTTTTGTATCAGGTCGCTGCTGCTTGGTGCAGCGGAGCCCCCCCCCCCCCCCAAAATTTGGTCTCCAGCATAATTAAGATTGTTTTAAGTGCACTGACAAAGAGGACAAGCGAGTGGATCCACACAAGCGCTAACTTCAACAAATGCTTTGTTCGAAACAGGTGCCCATATTTATAGGCATACAAATCCTGCTCATGTGGAGGCAAAAGTGCTGCACACATGCTAAATTGTGTTCAGAAAATACAGTTATTTTCTTGACAAAGCAATTGAAGGCATGCTCACACACGTGTCACTTAGGCTTACATTTTTGCTGCTTCAATAATCAGCCTAGCGATATTATCTCTGTCTCGACACAACAAAGCTATATTGAAACAACAGCTAATAACCACATGTGCTACAATGCAGACCTAGCCAGCCGTCATGTCCTTTCTTCACGTTGTTGCTGTGTTCTTTTAATTTGTCCTTTAGACAGCGTCCCATCTCACCTACGTAGAACTTAAGGCATGAAAACAATTTCTGACAGACAACACATTCTCTGCAATTTACAAAGCGATTTCTATGGTGCTTGCTGCAGCACATGCCTCGGTCAGTAGCAAAAGTGTGAGCATGCCTTCGTTTGCTTTGTCAAGAAAAGAACTGTCTTTTCTGAACGCAATTTCGTGCTTGCACAGCACTTTCAATTTCACATAAGTGTGATTTGCATGCCTATGAATATGGGCACCTGCTTCTAACAAAGCATTTGTTGAAGTTAGCAACTGTGTGTGTCTACTCACATTATCCTCGCCATCAATGTACTTAAACAATCTCAAGTATGCCTTAACAACAAGACTGTGTCGATGCTTGTCTCCAGCATGCTTCAGGGTGAGGCAGTACAGCGGCCGTGGCCTCCGAGATGGCACTGGCGCACGTGCCCGTAGAGTAGGTCCTTCTGATCATTAATTGACGCATCTAAGTTCTCCGCATAAAGCGTGTAATTTATTATAAGCTTTTAAAAATGCCCATCGCTGCCGATCGCAGCACACTGCTTAGAGAAATTTTGTGCCGCCCCTACCCATATGACGAAAATCACCCATATGACGTCAGTAGGGCGAGCTATCCGATTGGCTGACCAGGGCGCATGATCGATAATTTATCCAACTTTATGGTAAACAAATTATGTTCGTAATAGTTGGAGTGTCAGTTAATTTGCTCTTATAAAAAGAAAGTAACATAAAGAGAATGCACAAGAAAAATTTTTCAGTAAACTTAAGCACTTCCGGCACATAGCAAGTGTCGTCTGCTTGTGTTGCAACGTGCTCCGTCTTTGACGAGAGCTCCGCTGTCAGTGTCGCTCTGTCTTTTTGTGAGCGCTATGGTTCGGCTTTGTTGCATTGTGGACTGCAAACGCAGCCACTGGCAATATGTCAAGCTGCGACATCGTGTCCCTCTGCAAGCCAGTAGACGAGCGAACTGGCTGCAGCGCATCGGACTGCCGCTATCCAATCAGCGCCAGGATTTGCGCGATTGCGGTCATCACTTTAGACCGGAAGATTACTAACGCAATAGCGTTTCACGAGTCCAGTATTAGGGTAAATGCAAGCGCAAGGGGACAGGGCCTGGTCGTGTCCCCTTTCATGTGATTTCACGCAATGAACAGAGGCGCAAATGTGAATGGTCTGCACGGTGCAGCCACCTGGTGGCATAGAGCTCAACCACACACAGTAGCAGTAACAAAATGTATTCTTTGCTGCTGGTGCAAATTTTTTGCAGGGGTGTAATCGGTAACCTGTTGTTCATGTAAATGTTTAAAATGTTTTACACTTGGTTAGAGCAATATTAGCTCTTTCTTTGGCTGGTTAAGCTCTGTGCCAACGGGTGGCTGGACCGTGGAGACCGATCAGGCAGCTCACGTACATCTACGCTAAAGTTCCTTCGTCAGCTTGAGTTTATGCCTCCACAGTTCCGTTGAAACGTTCAGCTAGTGTGTGGTTACAGGAATACCAGACACGTTCGGTGCTGGGACAGAATGCTCGCAGTGCACGCTGCTTTCATAGTTCTTGCTTGGGGTCGGCAGCCAAGCGGCTAGCGGAGAGGTTTCGCGCGGGTGTGGGCAGCCTCCACAACAACCGGAAGTGGACAATGTGACATCGCATCGTGACGCAAAACGAGTGAAGGCGGAGCTTAGCCCCTGATCGCTCGGCGAACGAGTTGAGGAGGAAAAGCATGGCTAGGGAGGACGGTAACTTGCAATCGCTTGTAGCTCCATTAATATGTAATGCTTCACTTAAATTGTGGTGCTATTGTTCTACTTAAGCTGTACCCTACACGTATACAAAATTTGTCCGAACCGTTTCAGGGGCCCTTTAAACTTTTGTGTTTGTTCACAAGCGAAGGATAAGCTTGCGAGCAAATGTCTACACTCCTTCACCACGCAGCTTCTTTCACAACTGGTATGATAAATTCAATTTCAACAAGGTTTCGAGCATTAGGTTGGAAATCTCTGCTAGATGGTCCAGATATGGAGAAAAGCCCTCCAAGAGAATTTTAAAGCAAAGCTTTTTTTGTGAACTCTCCCGAACTTTCATGATCATGGCTGCTGGGTGCTGCTGTATTGCCGAATTGCGCACATGAAAAAAACAATTGAATGACACGACTTATGGTGGGATTGAACGTCGATCGCCCAGTACAACAGCCCAATGCTCTATCTATTAGGCCCCAATCGCACAAAAGCTTCTATTGTGCTAATGCCAACTAGCTCTATGAGATGATCGCCATGTGTGTCACACTGTGTAGCACGAGTGTGTGAGAACACATGCATAGGCCAGTTTCCTTTATGCCAAAGATGCAGGAGTGAAACAGACAGATTTATAGTATTTGATTAACTGCTTCATGAAAGCTTTCCTTCACATATTCCAACATGTGCATTGAATCTGTATAATTTTCCTATAATTTCATTCGTATGAGAAGAGCTTCAGCAGAACAGTAGTCAGTGGCGCTTCAGTTGCAATAACCTTACGGCTAGATTAATCGATGGAACAAGATCTCGAGTGTTCAGGACATGCAAGGATTGTGTTCTCACCTGTACCATACAACACTCAGTGTCATCGCCTCGCTCACCACCTTGCACAACTTCCACATTGCCCAAGTGTAAAACGGCAGCCAGTATACGGAAGATCATTTGCTGCTGGCTATCCGTAAAACCTGAAATAGAAAACCAGCACAACCATAAGCTCTTCAGAGCCAAATTCTTTAGGGCATCTTTGCACTCCTCAGTAGCAACATTTTTACATGCTGGTAATGAGAAAAATCAGCTCACCAAGGAGTGTGAAAGCATTTCTGGTTGTCTGAAATGACTGTGCATCATCAACACCTGGAATGTGCGCTGAGTCACCTTGGTTTGTGTAGTGAAATGTTGTTTGGTCACCTATAATGAAGTGATTCAATGGAGGTTATTCAAATTAGAAAATGTAATTGGCAAATTTATAAATGATCAAGTAACTACAGGGACTGAAAAACCCAAGTAACTACAAGTTTGCACAAGGTTCCAAACTACACCAGGGTTCATATACACATTGCTTAAGCTCAAGAAAATAAAAAAAATTATTGAAGTGAGCATACTTCATGCTGTTAAATTATGAAACATAATAGATTAACTGCATCTAAAGACTTATATGCTGTACTAGGCTACACAGTTCATAGCAACATGTGAGTTAATGATGTATGATCTTTGAAGCATCATACCAATCAGTGGAGCAATGCAACTGAGTGATAATCTGCAATAAATGTAAAAAATTTCCCTATAATACAAATTAGTGATCAAACAAATAATACCCAGCTGTAGATCTTGTAGTTCGTCAAGATCGGCAGAAGCACATAGCTGGTAGAAAATATGGTAGTTGCGCTCTTCAGAAGCCTGGAATACGACTCGAGACTTTTCTAGTAAGTACGTCCTCATGTTGGCACCGATGATGTTGAACCTGGAGTTGAAGTCTATTTCTATGTACTTGCCAAAACGAGAGCTGTTGTCATTTCTGGTTGTTTTTGCATTGCCTATTGCCTGTTTGGGACAACAAAAGAAAAAAAGAAAGAGCAAAATTAAGTCAAAGGCGAATTGATAGAATAAAATATGAGACATAAAGCAGGGGTTGTATTTTGTAAAAATTCATTTCACTTTCCTATGTTTTCTTCCTTTGCTTGGAACACTGTGTGTGCGTGTCAGCAAGAAACCTTTTAGATTTAGTTCTATATCCGACTATTCGTTATGCCGAAGGAGTTCAACTGTAGCTACAACAAAATTAAAACAAGATGCATATATACACACCAATATGAGTTTGTAAAATTAATGACTTATGGTTAGAAAGAACCTGAATGTGGGTGACACTCATTTCACTTGGAGACGGAGAAAACAGCCCAGAGAGCACATAGGTTAGGAGAATATCAGCTAGTTGATGGGTTTTGACATCCCAAAGCAACAAAGACGCTGACAGATGCTACAGTGGGGAACTTCAGACTAACTTTGACCACCTGCGTATCTTTAACTGCCTAAATACAAAAAGACAAGAGAGATAAGTGTTTTTATATTCGACCCCTACTGGAATACAGTCATAGCAGCTGTGAATTGAACTCTAAACCTTGTTCCCAGCAGCAAAACAGGAAAGCCACAGAGTCATTGCTGTGGTTCAAAATCTGAGAAGCAGGAACACAGCAGAGCACTATGTTGCACTGTTTCACTTGTAATCTGTGCTTATATCCATTCAGTTTATTCCTGCCTCAGTTACAACACAATATTAGCAAGTTAAGGCAAAAAATAAGGGTGCTACAATCACATCCATGTAGTAATGCAGCATCAGGCATCCACAAGCACAATATCCTTGATTGTGATAAAAGCTGAGATGTCGCACTGTTTTTTGTTCAAGCAATGCAGCAAATTTCATTCTGTCATGCTGATCGAAAATTTCTTGCCTATACAAGCAGCTAAGCCCACAGGTTCAGAAAATTTCCAGCCAAAAGTTATCAGCAACATTAGTCACGCAAAACTTTTCACAGCATGATTACATATTCTGTACAGAATAAACAGCTGAAGATTGGAATGATGCAGATGAAAGGAGAACTGAAGCTAGTAGCCAGCACACTTCCAGAAAGCCTTTCATGCCAGTGACATAAGGCAGTGAAAGAGCACAACCACGAAGAAGACACAAAGAACATGTCACAACACATGTTACATGTTCTGTCTCTCTCGTCTTTGTGGTTAATCTCTTGCACTACATCATGTCATTAAGAACCAAGTAGCCCAGCAACATGTCCTTCTGCTGTCATACCAGGCAAGTATGTCTACAATGCATATAGGGCCTTAGGGCATTATTAAGTGCATAACTGGTATACGAAACTCTCTCACTTATCAACTTGAATAAATGCGACCTTTCTTTACTTGGCATAATCATCCCACAACAGCTACAATGATCACTGTAATGACTAAACAAGAAAAAAAAAACATTGCGAAATTTTTACAGAATGCCTGCTTTTTCAATTGACATCAGCTACACTGCCTAAAGTTTGACCGGTGTATTGTAGAGCAGAGGAAAAGATCTGTCAGCTTAGTTGCTGGGTTTAGGAGAGACTAAATATGTGTAGCGCCAGCCACATGAACACATAAGCCATATGGCCTTCAGCCTGGTGTAAGGAATTTAATGGCTGCCGACATAATTAGGCATTTTTTGTTCTGCCGCATACCACTCGAGCGCTCTAGACGATGCTCCAGGGGATAGTACTTGCTGCTGTAAAAAATTGTATAGCTGAAATGTACAAAAAGAGGTTGCTTTGTGTGTTCCTCCAAGTGAAATCAAGCATGCAAGTCACATGCTCACCTCCATAATAGGGTTGGATGCCAAAACTTTCTTTTCAATGTGTGTCTCTGTAGAAGAACCTCCAACGGTAGCAAAGTAACGCATGGCATACTTGGCAGAAACAGTTTTTCCAGCTCCAGATTCCCCACTGACTATGATAGACTGGTTCATGTTTTCCCTGGAAAAAAAAAAAAAGAAAATGAAAGTGCGAGCCAAAGCTCTAACATTAAAAGGGAGCAATGTGCTCCCTCTTATTACAAAATTCGCGAAATTAAAATAACTTATGGATCAAGTTTGTAACTCTCTAGCTCAGCAATAAAACACAATATCACAATTATGCAAGCTGCACTTATTGAGATATAAAGCAGACAGAAATTGGTGTATTATACAGTGCACTCTGAAATGAGACTTTTGCAATACCCTCGTAAATATAGCAATTTCATGTCAGCCGTAAATTGATCAAAAATTTGTCCACTTTGTGCTCCAACAGATGCAGTTTATAGTACAGCAATATCCATTTTTGGTGCAGGGTTTCAGATTTGTATACTTCGCGGTACAATTTTCAAAGAACCAATTTTCTACCCACCGCGGTGGCTTGGTGACTATGGCGTTTCGCTGCAAAGCATGATGTCACAAGATCACATTGCAGCCACGATGGCCGCATTTTGAAGGGGGCGATATGCAAAAACACACGTGCCCTGTGCACTGGGGACACACTAAAGAATCCCTGGTGGTAAAAACTAATCTGGAGTACCCTACTACAGTGTGCCTCATAATCAAATCGTGCTTTTGGCACATAAAACCCCAGTATTCAAGAACCAATCTTCAGCAATCATTGAAAAACAGGCCCCAATCAAGATCGTGCTTCTAACAATTGTTGCAATTCAGATTTCTTTCTAAAATGCAACAAATTTCATTTAAATCGGTACATCAGCTGTCTAGTGAGAGCACTTCTGCCTTTTCACATGTACTTGGAACAAGGAAATCAGATTCAGCCTTGAGCCAGAACATCCTCTTAAGCACTTGACTTATGGTTGCAGCATATCTGAATGTGGCAGCCGAGTGGCGAGGACTACCTGTATCGCAGCACTGGCAGAAACATCACTTATACACTGTTCACATGGCAAGTTGGTTGTCAGGTGGAATACGGTAAAGACTACCAAACTAGCACAGCCCTTATACACCAATGTGCTCAAACTAACATCAAAAGTAGCTGCTCTAGCACAGTTCCTCATTACGGGCCGTATGGGCCTAAGGACTAAGGTGAATGAAGCAAATAAAAAGAAAGCTTCAAGAAATTAAACTAACTACAGTAAGCCAAGGCAACAATGCTGAGCAAAATAAGTAAGTGAGCTGTAGTTTGAATGCCCGAGAATGCACTGGAGCAAAATTTTGTGTGGATTAAATTTTGTGTAGGCTAAATTTTTTAAACCCCAAAAATACACACACACACACCTCTCCATTTTGGTGTACGCCTCCTCGGACACGGCAAATATGTGAGGATCCAGGTCACCCATAGCTTGTCCCCGATACGCGAAGATGGTGTCATTGCCATAAATAGGCAATTCCTCATAAGGGTTGATAGCAACAAGCACAATCCCTAAGGACAGACAGAAGGAGAAGAATGAAATAAGCAAATGAAATGAGCAGGGTGCTACAAAATAACTGTACCTCTTGTCTTAGGAAATAAATCTACACAAAAATCTCACAAAAATCTACACAAAAATCTACACAAAAATCTACACAAAAATATAGAACTATTAAAAAAATGAAGCAAGCAGAAGAATCTTGCATAGATGGTTGTTTCAAATCGTATTTGCTACATTCATTCTTTAGCCTCAATTAAGTTTCGCGATCCTGAAAGCAGGCTAGAAAAGATCAGGCTGCATTCTCGACCAAACACTCTTGAGGATACTTTATCTTTCCCATGAACATTATAGGCAATGCTCCACAGGAGAAATGATCATCGTGTCATCACACTTGAGGTCTATGTAACATGAATATAGCAGTGAAGAAAGATGCACCATTGCTTTCGTCAGGTGCACCTCTACTGACTCATGATTGTATGGATAAACTTACTCATGAGTGTGCAACAGTGTTGTCCTGTTTTTCTGTATTGTCTTCATGCTCACATTTTATATTAAACAGCAAATTATTTCAGCAAAAATGTGCTTACAAATAAATCTGCATAGTCTAAAAAATATTATGTTCCCTAATATAAGTGCAGGGAGGAGCATTTGCTTGTAAATTTTTGCCCAAGGCTGATTTGCTCCTAAAGTAAGTTTTCGGCTGCTGGTACCAGTGTCCCCTGTTCTCCAAAACAGGGTCCCCTGTTCTTTACTTCGATGTGCTAAGTGTTGGCACTTTTTCAACACGAAAAAACATAGCGCCCAAATCTCAATGTGTCCTATGCCCCATATGTCAACATGGCAGCATAATCTTCCATCATACATTATATTCTTAAAATCAGAAAACATAGAAGCCATTTTTTCTAGACAGTGGACCCCATCTTACTTCCACTAGTTAAAGCAATGAACTGGTACACTTCATATGCCACCACAATTCATTGATGCAAGGCCACTGCCTGCTACAGTAAATGTGAAAAATTTTACAGGTGGCATTTACCAGCCAACTTGCTTAAAGGGACACTAAAGACAAATACTAAGCCGACGTGGACTGTTTGAATACCATTCCAGAAACCTCACAACACTTGTTTCATGCCAAGAAAATACTTAGTTTATGAGAAAATTGCACCTGAAGGGTCTGAATACCTTTTTCGAAATTCAAATCTCCTGCCACCGAACCGGAGGAGTGGTGACGTCGCATACACCATCGCCACCCTTTGCTGCCGTCGGTGAGTAAAACGGCGCCCAACGGAGGGCGATACCAAGCCAAGAGAGAGCGGCAGATTTGCCGCTGCAGCTGCTTTTTGGTCAATTGGCGTAGTCTGTTCGGACATCCCGCGACATCACATAGAAGTTGAATTCCCTGCTACTTGCAGTTTGTGCGAGTTTTGTGAGCCAGCAAAGCCAGCACAGCAGCACGCAATAACTGCTGCAATGCGAAACCATGGTCAGCATGGAGTTGAGTGAAAACAAAACCTTTCGACCGCCGGCATCATTGTCAAGGGTAATTTCAAAGCATTCTTTTTTCTAAAAATGAAATAGAACTGGGCAAGTAGCATTTTATTTCATCTTATAATACAATACAAGGATGTTTTGTGCAACGAGTGGTTGAGTACTAGTGACAATTTAACTGAGGCGTGCTTTCATCATCGTGCAAGTGCTTGAATGTTCCGAGGGAGTCTCTAATCATGTCCTGCATCTACCTCAATTACCTCAAGGCTCTGTTTGCGATAATATTGATGCCTTAGATTCTCGAGCACTAATCCATCACTTTAGCTTGGCTTCATATTTGCCTTTAGTGTCCCTTTAAGTGCTGCCCTCTGAAGTTCATGCTTACAAACTTTCAATTGTATAAAATATACATTGTTTAAGATGACTGACTGGGTTTTGAGATCTCAATAGTCTCACTACGCAGCCGCCTATGCACACCACCCTTAATCAATTCATCAACAGTGGACGAACAAGGGATGCCTTGGCATGGATGGAGGCAATGCTTTGACAAGAGGATTTGTCTTCATCAGAGCAACAACTGGTTTCTGTGGAAAGGTTTCTATAGATAACCCTACCCCAAGTATGGGAAGCCTAAGCAGCTACAAAAAAGAAAAGTGAAGTGGAGTAGGGTAATGGAAATGAAAATGTTCAAGTAGGTATCTGTGATGGTGAGGAGAGGTGGAGCATAACATGGAAGGTGGTTCTTGAACCTTCAGCTTATCAAAATGTTGGCTTCAGGTTGAAGCTTCCCTTGTTTTCCCACTACTGATCAATTGCAAATGAACTCTCCCCAATCCTGTAGCCCTTCATCTCATTTGAATCCTCATTAAACAAGGCTAATAAAGCTGAGAACAGAACCCACGAGCCGGAATTACGTATCCACTTTATTATACTGACAGAAACATGTGAAGACAATACAGAATCCTGCATCCTGTATACAGCCTCGTCTCTCAGCCTGCGAATCAGAGATTCAATAATGCTGTCAAGATAACCAAGATTGGAAGTTGAAAGAGATAATGTGCAATAAAGCAAGTGGCTGCCCTTATCTTATGCAACAGATAAGAAAAAATGGCATATTGTAAAAGAGGAGCACTTAGTTGCAGTCTTAGGGCTAGCACCGGTAAAGAACTTGCCAGAAAAGTTCTTACCACAGTATGTGTAGATGACATTGTTATTGCAGAACCGCACCTGGAGGTTATGCAGAACTGAAGAAGGAAAAAAAGAAAGAAAGCTTAAGCAATATGGTCAACGTGTACATTACTACAAAATTAACAATAAAATATGTCATTTTGTGCAATGCACAGCTTCAAGAACATGAAGAGACCGATTTACCTGCAGGTTCATGCAAGTATGAAAGCGATGTCAAATCATTGCCGCCAATGAGAATCTCGGGATTGCGTAGAGGTGGCAGCTTCTCTGGTGCGTCGATGGTAAGCACCACTCTCTGGAAGCAGAAACAACACATAATGCAATTATTTTTCAGCGCCATACCTGGGTAATCTTTTACTGCACAACAAAGTTTTCCTTGACTTAGCTATGAGAAAAGCAGCCCATGATGAACAGCGGGACTTTCGTTGTCAGTAGTCCACATAAATTACCGCGAGCAGTGGCAAAAAAGTGGGCACACTTTCAGATAGATGAACACACTGTACATAAAATAATATCATACATGAGCTTAGATAATTCTTTGCTATATGAGAAACCCTTTAATTCACTCTGACAACCTTGCACATGACACGCTGATCAAAGGTTTGCAAAAAAGATAATTTTACCACATCAAATTGAAAACACAGATGCTTGAAGTCCATGTGTACAACACACTAACCTGTTTTTCTTCATCTTCCACCTCAAGGGTCTTGCCATCAAAGCCTTTGGAAATCTCTGCAGCCTTCCAAACAGCTGCTGCATCTGGCAACCATACTCGAGCACCCTGAAATAAGCATTCCAAACAATCATGCTGTACAAGAGATGGCCATTAAATGAGTATTGAGATGACACTTCTCCCTTGTCATTTATTAATGCAAAGCATTCTTGTTTGAGTTAACCCAGTTTTTAGTAGTGTACCTGGTGTAGCAACCAGTAAAAAGAAAGAAACCGTACTTTGGATAGTCATTGTACATGGCTTCTGCCCGAATTAAGTTAAAAGCTTTGTTCCCCGAAAGAATGCAACATAGAACTGCATAATTCACCATGACGTCAACGTGTCTCTTAACAAGCTGCTCTGCATCAAGAGCGGGCGCCACTTGACTGTGGCCTCACTTTGTCTGGTTTGCTACCAGAATGCTCTAGAGGGAGGCGCATTGCACTTGCTCCACCCTAAGTGTCTGCACATTTCTGAACAACGGTGAAAGTGCCACTGGGTATGTGCCCTGACACATACACATATATATTGCCGTATCTGTAGTGCGGTACGGACGATGACAATAAGAAGAAATACTGGCATTTAAAGAAAGCATAATGAGGAAGTCGCTAGTGCGCACTATTAAGACTTGTCCTGACTGTTCCTGTTGATCAGTGCTCTTGGCCCCTCAGCCTTCAATGTCCTGACAATATGTATATATACATAGACAGACCCGTGCGTACACCATATGAGCAGTAACCGTTCACTGCAGAACACTTATACAATTCATAACCATTCTCTAACAAACCAAGCATACTTCGCATCACACAGATGTCAGCTAGAGTCGAGTCTACTTAAACCTTTCTTTTGTTAAATAAAGGTGCACACCATGTGAACGCTAAAAAAAGTATTGCCAAGCATCACAGCACCTGAAATAACTTAGTTCAATACTTGCTTCTGCAAACTAGTTTAGGTTTCATAACCGAGGAGGTGGGTGCATCATGACACATTGGCTCACTTCATTCATGCAGTCACTATGGCGGCTACAGACAAGGAGTGCAGCACCCTTGTTTATTTCTTCATGAGCAACGGCATCATAAGGCCAATTTTGCTCTGGGTCATGATGTCACAATAATGTCAGTGTCTCCAGGGCCAGCATTTCAAGACCAACTTCAGTATCAAACTAAAATACCTGTTAAGCGTTTCCCAACCTTCAAGTTTGCCAAGTGTCATTCCTTCTACATATGAGAAGCGCACGGTTGAGACCCTACAACTTCAAAAATATGTGCCGGTGTTCCTTTAATAGCAGAAGCTTCATTGTGCATCATTCCATCACCAGCCTTAAATATACAATAGAACTGCAGCACGCGATAACACTTTCAGTATTTTCAATACAGCAGACATCACCTTTGTCAGTGGACACTTTTGCCTAACAATTTGACCTACATTAAATAATATTGTACAGTCATGATGTATTAAAACTTGATGGTTGTTCATGACTGATGAAACTACTTTTATAACATATCTGGCAGTGGTTAGTGTTCTTTTTCTCTTCTCAGTTCTGTATGTTACAGTATGTACCACCCTCCGCCAACAATTAGACAAATGTACACCAGTATTACAGTACTCTCTGTGATGTCTGCAATGTTAGAAGGAAGACCTAGTGTTCTTCAACGTTATGTTCAACTTACTTTATCATTACTTAAGGCTCCACTAGACTAAATTATGAAGGGGCGATTGAAAACAGGATGTGCACTCTACGTATGTATGCTGTATATTACTGTAGTCACCCGGTTCCGGAGTCCTACTTTCAACAGAAGTATTCTTATCAGAACAATTATGCAACTGCCCTTACGCGGATACTTGTTCATATCATTTTCTCGCTCAGCAGAATAGGTACAAAGTGAGAGAAACTGATATGCACAAGTGACAGGCCAGAATAATTAGGAATGATAAAATACGGCTGAAAACTTTTCCCTTTCAAATAACTCATTGTCAAGGCAGATGCTCTAGGTGTTCTGTGAAGCGTTCTGCAGGGCCTCGCTGATTTAGCTCAGATACCGGGAATTTTTCAGGTGATTTCCAAACATGCTAGTCGGAAAAAACGAGCGGCAACACACTAGCACGGGCTCATTTAGCGCCAGATTTCACGAATAAAGTCGCTGAGCCAGTGCGGGTTAACAATGACTAATTAAAAGCATGAATGCGACGAGTGCCTAACGCAATGATCGAAATGTTTGGTCTCCAAATCAAGGACGCTTACAGCTGGCCTGCATAGTCTGTAACCGCACGCAGCGTGTGGCAGCGCTACAGCTATTTCGACATACGGACGGACGTCTGACAGGCAGCCTAGACATCTCATTAAGCAAAGCTAAAGCCTCGCTGCAGGCACGACGCCGTCGCAAGCGTGCGTACCCTTTCGTCCAATCCTGCACAGGCAGGCGCCCTACGCGCACGGTTAAGCCGAGATGACCAACATCAACGCCCACTGCAGAATTACTCACATACTTGGGCCTGCTCCTTTCAGGAGATACTTCCATACACGGACCGCATAGCTTCTAGAGTGAGCTCAAGCAAAGCGCTATCGCAAACTTGAATGCATGAGCACGAATTTTGAATACTGCTAAATCTAGTAAGATGACAGCTGTCTCTCGTAGAGGACTTGTGCTACTGTTCGGGGCTTTCTCTAGTAGTTTTAGAAGCCTCAAGCGACAGTTCACAATTTACGAAACATTTACAGGATGCACTGTTCTGAGCAATTTTTGTGGATAACATAGCGGGATATCAAATGGTGAACAACTATTACAGAGAGAACCACTACGGCAACCAACCAATACTCAACGAAGCTCTACTGACCTTCGTGTAAAGCTCCTGCGTCGACATGTCTTCTCCAATGAGGCTAAAGAGCCGAACTTTGGGGAACTAGCATTCTGTTCTGGCCTGTCGTACTTTTTAAAGCTATCTACACAAAGTAGATGACACAGTACAGGCCATTGCCGACATTACATTAGCCCGTACAGTTGCCGGACAACCAGCAGCAGCAACGTTTGCGACACTCACTCA
Organism: Dermacentor albipictus; assembly: GCF_038994185.2. NCBI lineage: Eukaryota > Metazoa > Arthropoda > Arachnida > Ixodida > Ixodidae > Dermacentor > Dermacentor albipictus. Next base: position 92,983,530 of record NC_091824.1, on the reverse strand, counting down.
CTCTCTTGCTCCTCCTCCTTCCCTGCGTGCTAGCAACTACTTTATTAATTTATATTTATTATTTTGCCGTCAGAGGACGAGAAGATTATTTGTGTGTTTTTTGGGGAATTTAAAAGGCCAATATCATCCATAAACTTTGTAACGCAAGTGGTTTAAGTACTCACTACTTGTTAATTACTTTATAGAGTTTTCATCCTCGATTTTGGTTTCGGTTGTAATTGAGCGCTGCAAATGCGTTCCAGGCAAACTTCGTTCATCTTTTCTCTTTTACTCCACAACTGCCACTGTATTAGCAGTTCTCTTTTGTCCGCGCATTCTTAATTCGTAGCGTACGCAGCTGTGATCAAATAATGCCGATGGACACAACAATGCATGAGCTTACTGTCTTCCAAGATGTGATCTGATAAGCCGATGGACGTATCCGTCGTCTTTGGTCATCGCCAGCTTCAGCCCCGTAGTTGCACGTTATTATTTCTTCTGAATGATGGAAGTTATGAAGGCAAGAATTACCCATTTGGGTTTCGCCAGACATCCCTTTCTCTTGCGGCTGCTGAGAATTCATGCGTAAATAAAAGGATTTACAACAGTTGAAATTAACTTGTTTCAGAAAGCATGTTTGTTTACATGTGATGACACACTATAAATGTATATTGAAGTACAGTGCTCACGGAATGAAATGGGACACGGAACGTTTAGTAGAACCCTACTTACGTGCCAAGTACGCGAGAGCACCATGTCATTTCGCTAGGAATTTGGTCACCAAAGGTGACGATGACTCCGATGTAAGTGTACGCGCCAGAATTACGTCGATGTGACACGAACTGCAACCGGTTGACACGAAAGTATGCGCATTACTTAGCCCTAAATTGACGCGTTTCATTCCGTGAGCACTGTACATGCAACGTACCTGACGACGCGCGTACGTAGCAGATGCATCTAATGTCTAGGTACCAAGTCCAAATGCCTTCAACATTGTGTTGACATTACCTAAAGCGATTAATTTAGAATTACACAAAGTCTATAAGATGGTGGCATCCATAAGGGCTTTCTTTGTCGTCTTTGTCTGACTGTTCTTAACCGACAGCTGTGCTATAACTGTATGTTTGTGTGTATGTTTAGCCAACTGCTAAACCAGGAACGTGTGCCAGGTTTACTGGTTCATTGCGTGCAAGTTTAGGTTGTACACGTACAAAGTATAAGCGATCTGCAGTGAACACCACGTGTAAAGTTACACACTTTGCGCATGACCACGTTATTTGACAGAGCCAGCCCTCAAACGAATGAATTGACCCACTGCCCAATATCTAACCCAATGTCTAAACGAAACACAAAAACTACGAGGTAGTGATGATGATGATAGCTTTGACTCCTTGCAGACAACACCGGCCGCCTCAACACATTTCGCCTTGCCTTCGTCCTTTCGCCTTTTATAGCGTGTTTCATCGCTTCATGTCATAGAGTTTCCTACAAAATTACGCACACTGCTGTAGAAACGCATACAGGCAAAACACTACCTGCCCAAGTGGCCTGAAAACTAAAGGAAGTTCTAACTGCCAGAATATGGTCGTCAAGTAAGCACTCCGTTTTTCAAGTGTTCGTATGTTCCTTGGCTGATATATTTACCCAACTTTAGCTTCCGATGACACAACATTAACCTAATGTGTTAATTGGTGTCTTTGTAATTGTAATATTCATCCTAGTCGCCTTATTTGATGCCCTATCTCGGAAGTACTTTCGATCTTTGCCGAGGTCTATATTCTTTCAAATGCTCTTGAAGGAGTTTGATTGACACGAGATCGATTGGTCGTGTGTGCTCTGAAACGACGTTGCAGCAACACGCAATTTGGTTACTTGATGTTTGTAGACACGTAACAGAAATAGCCCGTGTGGCATACCGTACCTTATTATAATCCGCTTGATGACATTGGAAAGGTTGTCCTTGTGTGGAACTTCAAAAATATTTGTACCATACGTGTTTTTTGGTGGATCGCAGGGGTGTTCTGAAATTGAGCATACTCGGCGGGGCGGTGTACGCGTCGCAAAAAGCCGGTGTATGGGGCGACAGTACGCAGACTACCGAAAACATCAAAGCATACATCAACGGCAACCCCACCTTGAAGTATTACTGCACTTTGGTAAGTTGTGCCATCGGAGCACGAGTATATTACCCTATTCTGGTATGCGCTACGTGGTTCGGTTATTGAGGCATATTACCTAAAGATGATGAGACGTGCCGAGTTTATTAACAAACTAGCCTAACTTCATTTTACTGCGGTGGCATGGTGGATATATGTGCGTATATTTGTCCCCGACAAGCTATGTCATGCTGCGTATTTATTTTTATTCTTTTACTGCCATGTTATGTTGCAGGCACCAAGCAGGAAAGAAATTGGCATGAAGGCTGTGGACTTCTGGAACGATAGTAAGCGTGAACGTTTTTTTCATGTTGCACAGTTGTTTTGAAGCTGAATCAACTCTTAGCAACTCCACAGTTTTGAAGTCTACACAGGCACACCCGATTGATTACTAAGGCAATAATCATGGTTGACTACTTTCGAAGTGAAGCGATGTCCGCTGGTTTATCCTGAGAGCATGCACCAGAAGTTATACTCAAGAAGTGATTGGCCAAGTATAAAGCCCTTGAATCATGCAACATATTACTACCAATGGCAAACATTAATTATTAATTGGCCGGGACTACTTTTTAACGCAAATAGCTCTTTGACTCTTTCAGCCATTTTCGTGGTAAGTGGTCGGACTCGAAAAGGAAAACATTTGTTCATTCACTCTCTATCCGTTTATATCATTCGTTAAGGCTATTCACTTATATTGACAATCATTGTCAATGGTTTGTGCCCAATTTTTATAAGCACTAACCTGGCTGGGTAATGTGATTGCATACCCAAGTGCACATCTGCCAGCTCTCCCAAAGTTTCCGTAAAGCTTACGAACTTGGGCTCACCTTACGAATTCACGAATGTTGCGTGAAGGTTTGTGAAAAATAAGTTCTGTTCTCGAAAATGCTTCATTCATCGGTCTCTGGACTTTACGCTGGGAATCTTATGGTGAAAGGATGTTACAGGGGCACTTACTTCGAGCAAGTTTTACAGTCAAGTTCCTGAAGCAGGTAAAATAAGCATCACCTAAGACACTGGCAAAGTCACAGTGATCTAAAACCGCTGTGTTGCTTGTCAGTCACTGCTGTTCCCCAAATTCGCAGCTGCTTCTGTACTGTGTCTAAGGGTAAACATTGGTTAATAAGGTCCATTATGTATCCCACAATAACAGTGTACAGGGCCCCTTGTCATCTCTGTGGAATTTTTTACATATTATTGTTTACTGAATGGCAGGTATTCAGGTGTCTCATTAAAAAAAAAAGCCATGGAACTAGGCAACATGCTGCAAGCTCATGCTTTTCGCAGTGGCCTCACCAAATCAATATGGCAGTGTATGCTGCACTTCACTGATATTGTGCAACTTTTGAGCGGGCTTCGTGGGAAAGCAGATAAGCTAGTGAATATCTCATCATAACCAGTGCTGCCAAGTTCTCTGCATAACAGAGGAAGAGGAGAGGACAAAGGAAAAATATTGTTGGATACCTCTCAGAAAGCTCCAATTATTCTTTTACTGTGCCAACCCGACCAACTCAACAAGTGCAATATTCTAACTTGATCACTCTGTAATATGCTACCACTCATTTTTCGTCTCCTGGCATCCATTTTTTTTTTACTCTAATAGATCATCAATTGTCTTTTCTATGGGTTGTGACTTGCCCACCTCCATTTCATTACTGCACTATACTTCCATTATGTCGTACCAACAAGCCTTTAGATTAAGGTTCCCTTGTTAGCTCCACAGCGTGAACAATGTTGCAACTATGGTTTCCAAAGATGTTGGAAATCATTGCGAAGGACCCATCATGGTGGCTTAGTGGGTATGGCATTGCGCTACTAAGCATGAGGTCGCGGAATCAAATCCTGGCCTTGGCAGCCGCATTTCAGTGGGGTTGAAGTGCAAAAACGCCTGTGTGCCGTGCATTGCATGCACATTAAAGATAACCAGGTGGTCAAAATTAATCTGGAGTACGTCCCACACCACGGCATTCCTCAAAATTAGATTGTGATTTTGGGCGCATAAAACCGCAGAATTTAACTTTTTTAAATCATTGCCAAGGATAGACTGAAGGCTTAGGTCTGAGGTGTGTATGTGTGTGTTAGCAAAAGTGCATCATAAGTCAGAATGAAGAATTTTCTGTTAACAATTTGATTGCTTATCCTTAAACAACTATTCATCGGTCAGCAAAACAAGAAGGTAAAAGCTGGAGCCAACACTTCGACAAGTGGATTTATCTTTTACAAGGCAACATATGCTTTCCTCGGCACAGTACATATAGGTAGCATTCTTCTAAAGTGGAGAGGGCGTAAGGTGGGTGGGTGCAGCAATGGCCGCAGGTGTGTTAGGGGCGAGGGTGTAGAATTGAGAATAAAGGGATGCTGTGCACAAGGCCGGTGAAATGGCCGTTTGTCAGCTGGTGTGTCAACGGTCATGTGCACAGCACCCCTCTATTATCTGCTTTGTGGGCTATCGTCTCTCTGAAAGAGGTAATAAAAGGAGCGGCAGAAAACGGTGCTCGTGGGTAAAAAAAATAAATAACCCGAAATGGAATAAAAATATAAATAAATGAAAGAAAGAAATAAAGGGAGGGAGGGAAAAAAAGCCACTAAGCAACCAAATGCAAATAACTAAGTGTTGTTGCCTATAGCTTTAAATTTAGCATAGAGACTCTAAAGCTCCCTTTGAAATGTTTATGCCTATTGGTGGCAATGTCTTGAACATATGGATAAGGTATGATTCTCTCTATTTTCTTTCTCTTTCAGAATGAAAATTTGACTTTAAGATGTAGAGTTTAAGTTCATCAGAGTTGTGACCTGGTTGGTTGAAATGCACGGCAACGGCTTTGGGAAGCTTTTTAGCTGTGTCTGCATGATGTCCATTTAACCTGACGTTCATTGATTGTCCCGTTTCACTGATATATTGTTTCTTACTGAAGGAATATTCAAGTATATAAATCACATCTGAACTTGTACAAGTAAAGCTAGTGTTCACTTCATGTGTATAACTATTTGCAGTGCTTTTAATTTTAATCTCACTTTGAAGGTACCTGCAGGTTTTGCACCTGGAACGACAGCATGCTTTTATTACAGGGGAATGATGTTGGCTGACTTTTGTGTGCACCAACATGTCTTTAAAGTTTCTGTTGCGGCAATAGGTAACCCTTGGTACATCCAGGAATGCTTTTCTCAGACGATCATTACTTGATCGTATTGGGTGGTATTTCATGGGATATTATTTATATTTGGGAGGGCATTAGAATATTTTGTTATAAAGGCTGGCGGTCTGTCAGATTCTGGTGTAGGCTGTTTCTTAGCCAAGTTGAACTGCCTCTCCAATCTTGACACAACATTATAAGCTCTGTCGAGAGCAACTTGTGGATAGTTACCTTCTGCTAGCGTTGCTTCAAGGTAATTTAGGTGGTGGATATAATTGTTGTCTTCACTGCAGATCATTCTTATTCGTTTCGCTTGTCCGTCGAAAATTCCTTGCTTGCAGTGTTGCGGGTGACGACTGTTCTGGTCTAAATATTGCTGGCTATCCATAGGCTTCCAGCAAAGTGTCATTCTCACTTCTCCAATTTCTATATAGACTGTCGTGTCGAGGTGTTGATTCGACTAGGAGAGTGGTGAGCGGTAAATTTTATATTGGGGTGAACGCAATTGAAATGGTTAATTAATTGCAGTCCCCTTTCATATTATTGGTCATGATATGGAAAGGGACTGAAAAGATGAGGTGTTGCATAGGAGGAGGCAGTCATCGAGGGCGAGGTTGCCTTGGATGGGGAGAGGGTCCTCTGATGCCTGGTAGCCCATTTATGGGAGGTTGCCAACCTTGCCTTCTAAGGTGATAGTTGCTGGATGCCATGACATACCACAAGTGGCAGGTTTCTGACATTCCTCCTTTTAGATGGAGAATGCTACATGGGGTCACAATAGTACAATTATCCTGCTAGGAAGAATTGTCACATGGGACCACATTAACAGGCCTCTTCCAAGTAGACGCTGGATCACAACAACACACAATGTGCCATGTAGTGCATGGTGCAATGCATGTAGTGTTGCAGAGTGACTTTGATGTTGCAACACCCAGGGCAACTTGGACCCAGTCTCGACAAAAAAAGAACTTGGTCCTGAAAACTCTAGTGCAAAGTATGGCCACTCCTCGCCTCGGAGAGTAGGCTGTTTTGCTATATGCTATATTGGCTCCTTAAATCTGCTTCCCTCTTGCGCCCTCCCCCTCCTCCGCCTCCTGCAGGTGTCAAGGCCACATTCAAGCACCTCTTGAACATGCCAGAATATTCAAAGCAAGCTGCTTCCTGGTGTGTCGATGCTGTGTCTGGGCTGATGGAGGAGCCAAAGACGCCGTCTGCCGACACCAAGAAGCCATCGCAATAATTTTCCAGAGCTTAGGTGCTTGACTGCAGTAAATTGGTTGCAACTTGCACAAATAAAACTCTAGGGCCGTTCAGTTTCTTCTAGTCCCCATTAGACTTATTATTATTGACAGGAGCACATGCAGGACGTCACATCTGCTCTACCAGGTGGGGCGCCTACACGGGGTGAGGCAGTGAGATCAGTCATGGTCAGCTTCCGAGGACTTTGCAGACGTTTTTTCATGCTTTTGTTAGGGTTACAAAATTTGAACACTTTGTCTTCACAACGTATAGCTGCCACATATGGTCTAGCCTTGATACTTTGACAAATACTTTTTTCATTAAATTTTACACTGCAACTCTAACTTGGCACATGTGCTTGTTCTATACAAACACTAGATGTGATTGTGGTATGAAATGCAACAATTAAATATCCAAATTACTGTGAGTGGTTTTAAAGTTCTTCCATGCAGATACGTATACAAAAGTAGCTCAAGCATGGTTCACTGTAGGGCTCACTGAAACGAACCACAATCTTTCTCCGAACAGCTGAGTTCCTGTGCCACGCTAATTGCCATTTTTGCAGCCTGCTCAACAACAATACGTCCTGTGGCAACATGCAGTTTCAACAATCAACCTGTTCAAACAAAATTAACTTTTGCTAAGTTGTATGCAGTGATAGAATATTGCATGTTTTATACAATGGTAATGCTACGCTCTGTAAAAGCTGTTCTCCATTGCATAAAATGAAATATAGTGAAATGCCAATGAGCAGTTGACGAAGATATGGGTTGGAGCTATTGTTGACAGTCCAGTAAGAATGCTCTCCTCGAGTAGTCCAATGTATGCTATTCGTATACCTAGAGTAACTAGACATAACGTAATGGCAGTCACCAAGATCCACCACCCATACTTTACAATGGAATAGGTTCCAACTTTCACAGCAACAGCTGTTATCACCCCCACACCATACAAATGTTTTTGCTGGAGGTATTATGTTGTCACAGCATAAGCCATTGGAGGGCTATAGGAATACTAGGACTGCAGTACTAGAGAGCACTGGAATGTCTTGGTATCTTCACATCTTCCAAGGTCGCCATCTGAAGAGTGCAGATGTTATGCTGTCAACATTGTACAGCCAGCTATCGCTGTTATGGTGAGTCCAAACTCTTTAGATAACTGCACAAAGCCTCACTTCAAGTGGCACTGTCCAACGTTTTTCTTGTTTCATGTTACCAAATTGCTGATTGCCACAGAAACAAGCACCGATTTCATGCGCAAGACACTGTTTCATCTCTTTAATGAAATGCCTAACATTATTTTCCTACTGTGGTTTCACCAACATTGGAGTATATAGCCTTACGTGAAAACTACAGGACCGGGGAGCCTTCAAAGCTGAACTATGCTCCACACAGATAACACAACATGAAGCATGGTTCTAATTGAAACTGAATAAACCCAAGCAATTTCTCTGTTTATGTCCATCTTTTCACTGCTTTAGCTGCCGATGAAAAATTTCTCAATTACATAAATTCTCAAACAATTAGTCTAGACAAGAGTTGCTGCTCCATTTTGTAGATAAGTTTTCTTTAAAAAAATTGCATATTCACATCTGAAAACTGAATAAATGTTTTCAGCTTGTTGGTCCAAGGCGTTATCCAAGAAATGTAGGGGTTTCACTAAAAAAGTGCAGCAGAAGCCAAGCTACAGGCACTCCAAACAGTTAAATCTGGCTCATCAGCCACAATGGCTGCTATGCTTACCTTCACTTCAGCTTACTCTTAGCATCCAAAGAAAGCCTCTAAGGAGGTGCTTCATCTAAATCAGATAATGTCATGGTCACTCATTTCATTTCTTCAATACAGCAACATTACTCTTGTTCAGGCTGCAGCAGTTCCATCCCTCAAGGGTTCGTGCAATGACTGCAGATGCTCTGGAATAATGTAGGAACACCAAGGCCAGCTATGATTCACCAAGATAATTAATTATAGGGTTTTACGAGCCAAAACCACTTTCTGATTATGAGGCACGCCGTAGTGGAGGACTCCGAAAATTTCGACCACCTGGGGTTCTTTAACGTGCACCTAAATCCAAGTACACTGGTGCTTTCGCATTTCGCCCCCGCCGAAATGCGGCCGCCATGGCAGAGATTCGATCCCGCAACCTCGTGCTCAGCAGCCCAACACCATAGCCACTGAGCAACCACGGCGGGTTGATTCACCAAGATATACTACTTGACCTAGGTGTTTGTGATTGTGGTGCCTCTCAATTCAGCAGCATTAAAGCACAAGCAGGTACCACCCAATCAGGAATGCTGTCGCAAGAATGCGTGTTCATCAGCATACAGAGCATCATCTCTGCTCAGTACCTACATTCCCTTTCACCAAATCGGTGTGCCACAGTGAACACTGTGGGTCACGTTGGCCAACGAAATAAAGAACCAGAAGGGCTCCTCCATTGAGAGTAGCAGCTTTCAAGTAGTGTGTCAAGAGCCGGAACACGCGTCAAGGCATCCACTGCCATGGGCGCGAGTGGCACCGGCTGACTCTTCCAGGGTTAACCTTGCACACAAACACAAACAGCTAAGAAAGTCAATGGGAGGGCAGTAGCTGGCAGTAGCTTAATTGTAGAGTAGTGCAAATGTAACGAGAAAGATGACAGTTCGGCTCCCACCTTTGGCAAGTTGTCTTTTCAATCACTTTCATTTCCCTTTTCTTATTACTTCAGCATCCCGAATGGAGAGAGAAAGTAAACTTTTATTGATGCCAGCAATCACAAGGGCAGATGCAGCCTCCCTCCACTTAGCAGACGGCCGAGATCCCCTGGGTCTCAGCGGCTGCTTCAGCTAGCTGTACAGCCCAGACCTGGTCTTGGTGGTCAGAGCCGAGCTGCAGTGTCTCCCACTGCTGCCGGTTTTGAATTTCGTGGCCCTCGAAAGGGGCCACCTTCGAGCATGCCCATAGAAAATGTGGCAGATCTGCCCTACCCATACATAATTTACAATGATCATTATGTTGCCCCGGTTAGAATCTGCTGCAGGCCAACGGGTTAGGATACGTTTGTTTGCAGGAGGCGTCAGGCTACTGCCTGTTTCTTGGTTAGCTCTGGAGGAGCTGGTGGGTGCCAGGCCCTTCCCAGCCGATAGTAATCTTTGTAACTGACCATGCGGTCTCCTCTCATTCCTGGCTGGGCTGGCTCACCTGCTTGGTGAGCAAGTCCTCGAGCTACATTGTGAGCCGCCTCATTGCCAGAGAAAGAGGAGTGCGCGGGCGCCCAATTTGGATCATCCCGCAATAATGGTCACTGTTATTTAGAATTTTGAGCACCTCTGGCGAGATGCGTCCTTTTGCGAAATTATGAACTGCGATCCTGGAGTCACTTATGATAATTCTAGATTCGGTGGTGGCCATCGCCAATGCTATTGCCGATTCCTCTGCAACTTCGGGGTTGTCAGTTTTCACAGTTCCGCTTGCTAGGGGTTCTCCATGTGCGTCTACCGCAATGACAGCCATCTCTTTGCATTCTCTATATTCCGCAGCGTCTAGGTAGGCCATGCCCTCTACACATGGTATTTGCGCTCAACGTGGTGCGCCCTAGCCTCTCATCGATCCTTGTGGTGCTCCAGGTGCATGCTCTTTGGCAGTGGAGGAATTTTAAGGTTCCTCCTCGTCTCCAATGGAATGCAGGGTTTCATGCCATATTGTGCTTTGTAGTGAATGTTTAGTTTTCATAGAATGTGTCACCCCATGGGACTCTGTGCAAGTCTTTCGTATTGGGCGGTAGTGTGTGCCTCGATTAGTTCGTCAAGCATGTCACGTAGCCCCAATTCTAAGAGTTTGTTGTTGAGACTGGGATGCCAACTGCCTGTTTGAACACTCGTCTGATGATGCATTCGATCTCGTTTTTTTTTTTTTTTTTCTGCCGTGCCAAATATTAGGTATGGTGCCACATAGACGACGTGGCTGATGATGAAGGCCTTGTTAGGAATGACCTGCCGAGTTGCCAACATGTAAAGTTTCCCAGCCAGCCGCGGCAGCAGGGTTGGCATGTTCAGGAAAGCCACCGTCATCCTCTAGCCGAATGGCGCCACTAAGTCTACAGTGTGCGGAGGACAATACACCACGTCAGTGACTCTCTGTCGCGGAAAGGCCGAGATGAGTTCGACGAACCAGGCTTTGTTACTGAACCCGCCACTGCCGACCTGGTCTGCCGTGAGCGGGCGAGTTCCTGAGGGAAGGTAATTGGTGGCACCTCCCCACGCGCCTTTCAAGACGTAAGCCCCGAGTTCTGCGAAGCCCGTCTCACCTCGGTGGGGGGCAGTGAAACCAGTGCGTACGCGTGTGTGTAAGCCGTCCCGCTCAAAGGCGGCTCAGCTTCGATGACTGGTCGAACGGTTCCCTCACCTAGGGATCTAAAGAGCACGGAGGGTTTATAAGCAGCTATTTGCCGGCTGCTAGGGTGTGCTCGTCAGTGTGCTCTGTGATGGTGCTCGTGAGCAGTGTGCTCGGGCTCGAGAAGCAATGTGTTTGGAGCTTCGTGCTCACATGTTGTATGCTTCGTCTTGCGTGCTCCAATTGGGAGTCACGCTAGGCTGTCGAATGTATCCCGTTTGAATGTAAAAATATGTAAATAAATCCTGTACGCCTAGCTCCTGACAAAGAGTCAGGTCCTTCCTACAACCCCAAACACAACTCCTACAGCCTGCGCTAATCATATTAGGCCGACTTCCCTCATGCCGTAGTGTTTATTGGCAATCTGTCTGATTAGTCTTAGTGTTTGCTGTGGTTGTTCTCTAGCACATTTATGGTATCACGATTAGAAAGAAAATTTTAATCTTCCTACGCCTTCTTTGGCTTCACTGTTTTTGGTTCATATGGTTACCTTCTCGCTAAATATCGGTATCCACACACTGTGCGTGCTTACTCAGTCTGCCCAGATTTGTTCAAGGGCCCTTCATAGGAAGAACACAAGACAAGTGTTTGTCAGCAATGTTTATGCCTAAAATGCACACAGAAATGACATACAAAACACTTTTTTCTTTAATGATGGGCTGCCACAAGCAATCTTTATCTGAATATGCAACTGGCATGAGCGGCTACAATTATATCTACAACATGCTACATGTTTCTCGTGCACATCCTTGACGCACTCTTGAGAAAATACACAATCTTCCTACCAGCTTTGCCATGCCCTCTCATTATTAGGAATAGTTTACCAGATAATGCAAGGGGGGGGGGGGGAATTAAAAAGTGATAAAAAGCTTGCTTTTGCTGTCATCACGCTACCTAAAATGTTCACACAGCAGTTCCAACATGTCATAAAATACATTCACCATGATGCTTTGTGCAAATGAATCTAGAAGATGCTCCTCATTGATGACCAGTGCAGATGTATCATACAAAAAGCTTTCAAAAATATATAAAACTTCTAGCACCAAAGTGCGGTATGGCAAAAATAGCTTTCAAACACTCTAATGCACAAAATAATAATAATAATAAAAAAAAGGGAAAAACTGCTGGCGGCATAACAGACACATCTACTGAGGTCCGCTTATTTCTGGTGTTGCCTGATTGAGAGACTCCATGGCTATCCTGGGAATTTCACTGGGCCTGGTGCTAACTTCGGGAGCGTGACCTGATGCATCCTTGCTTTCTTGGTCCGAAAAAGCCCCATCGCTCCTTTCCTGTAAAAGGCAGTGCATGCAGCATGCCAGAGGTCACACAACAAGCAGCTGTGACATAACCCTAGCAGACAGACAGCAGGCAATAACAAACAATTTTGGTTTTCTGTAATGTGCTTGTAGTTTATAAGTGACACACAACCTATAACAGGAGCCCATAATGCACAAATTAATCACCACAAAATGAACAATACTGAAATATAGTACATTTTTGCTCTTATGAAACAGCAAAAAAAAAAAACCCACCTTTAATAATCTTGTATGGTAAATGTACTATACTTGCTAAGCTGTAGGACAATGCATTCTAGTTGCTTGGCCACTATATTAGTGCCACTATAGCCGTGTTTAGTTAAGTTTACCGTCTCTCCCTTCCAGTTCAGACTCAACCTGAAAACGTTTTATCCAGCACAAACAAGTTGAGGGACAGCAAAAGCTTAACACAACATGCATTCACTGGCGCAGCACAGAGGTGTCAGAAGTGCAGCATACAGGCTAAAAGCAGCTGGCCCTTGCTTTCAGGGTGTTGCCAACTTCCCAGATGAAAACCACCCTTGGGCTGGTTTGAGGGAAGCAGTAATTCTAATCCAATACAGTCAACTTCTGTTAATTCAACCCTAAACCTCTAAAACCTGTAATTGTTCACTGCTCACAATTTTTTGCAACTGCTGTAATCTGTGCTTCATCACATTTAGTTTGGAAAGAAGGTCCCATCGCAGTCTTTCACTTTGGGACCTCATTCTGTATATTAACATCCTGCAACATTTTCTAATCATCACAATAAAACCAATTCTGATTCTGACTAACAAAATTAATTGAATTGCCTGGTGGCTCAACTTAAACAAGGTGCATAAGAATGCCAGAACACACTACCGATTACATTGGCAATAATTGCCAGTCTAATACACACCCCCAATTCACACTCACACATGCTTTTTGTGTATTCAAAGCAGATCACTAATGTAGAAATTAAAATAAAGCTCCTAAACAAAGTAGAATTCTAACGCATCCGCTTTTCCAGCAAGAAAAATATGTGTTGCACAATGGTGGCGATTTTCCTGAAATCGGCTTCAGCGCAGTACATCTGTGTTATGCGGTAAAGCATATGAATGCCACAAAGGTGGTTTAGGTTTCATATCCGATTGCGCTGGACAGGCAATATACGGCCCAATTTTCTTGAAAAAAAAAAGTGTGCTTTAGAACAGGGTAAATACCGTAATCAGACATTGTGAGCTATGGTTATTGGTTGAAAATCTTTGTAGGGCTGGTTAAAAATAGGCATTTTTGACAGGTGATGATGCATGTTCAACACATTCGCTGTCCCATAAGCTTCACGGAGACGTACACTGCTACTGAAAGGGTCGCGCTATTGGCGTCACCATAGGGAACACACACATGTGCTGACTGGCCAAGTTCGAATTATCCCGCAAAGGCTAATTTTAGGATCAAAATAACGAAACTTTGGGCTCATAGATATGCATGGGCACCAGCTTGGACGTTTGGTCGGGATCGAATTAACCAAAAAAATCTGATTAGCAGAAGCCTACTGTATTGATGTTCAGAATTGAGCGCATGTACAGCAATGAGGTACTACAACATGCTCAGGGCCAACTATAGCTGGGGGGGTGGGGGGGGTCTCCCCTGTTAAAGAACTGCCCCCAAACTTGCAGGTGGCTGGCTCACCTGAGAGTCCTGGCTTTCCACCATGTCCTCACATTCCATGGGGGTTGCAGGAGGCTGCTGCTGCTGCTGCTGCTGAGTAGGCGTTGTGGCAGCCCCAGTGCTCGCTGGTTCCCGAGTGTCCTCTGCTGGAAGTTCCTTGCTGGAGGGAGGAAGAGCACTGCTGCTGCTGCTGCTGCCCCTTTCTTCATCGTTGTCCTCCTCTTCCTCGGGCACAGCCGAAGCTTCTGCCGGCTGCTGCCCTCCTGTGGTGGCACAGGGAGGCGACGACGATGTCTCCATGGGTTCGGGCAGGCCGTCTCCCCCCTTGGCTATCCCTCCTTCACCTTCGGGCGAGCCCGCCGCGCCACTGTCAGCCCCATCTTCACTTTCCTTCCCTTTGCTGTCGCTACTGCCACGCTGCTCCTCCTTGGCAGCATTGTCCTTCTTCAGCTGCTCCAGAGCCCGCTCCACCATCTTTTGGTAGGTTTCTGTGTCGACAGTCTTTCCACAACGCTGCACATAGAAAGGCAAAAATAATTTGCTTTTACTTGTTTCCACACATGGGCGCAGGTGCATGTGTGAATGTGCCATATTCCTTTGCTTGTGTATGTTAAGTTAACAAGAATTTTGGGTGATTTATTTCCCATTCACATGTATTCCCAGCTATCTTGTTGCTGAACTACAGTCACTGTGGGAAACCCACAGCCATCCACTTATTTTACTAGCCCAGCCGATTCAACTGTCACACCTAGACATTCCCATTTGCATCATTAATTTTAGCGCAGAATAACAAAGATATTGCAATTTTCTAGTGACTATATTTTGCTTCGAAGGCATGTCTGAACATATATGCACACCCACAGTAGCGTTCTCCCTTCTGTTGCAATCAAACATTAAATGCACCCGAGTCATGGCCCTGTCAGGCAATTTTTCACCTTTGGTCGTGCGCTCCAAGGCAATTTTTTAACAAGATTGTCTAGAATAAACAAAAATATATAAAGAAAAAAAAAGATGCAGGACATGACCTAATAAGAGGGCAGACTTTGCGAACAGAACTTATTTGAGTGAAATGTGCACCATCCCTCCCTTCATTCACTCCTTTTAATCTATGCTGTTGGAAGAAAATGCGTGTTGGGCAGAAGAAAAATAGCAGAATAAACTGCAGAAAAAACTGCAGAAGAAAAGCAGTCAAGCAATTTATTTACCTTTTTCAAGTCTGCCTGAAACAGCTCACTGGCTTCAAGAAACTTTCGCTTTTTGGCTTCAAATTTTTCCTCTATCTGCTGCAGTTCAGCTTCTAATTTTTCCTGAAAAAGATAACAAAGTGGAAAAAAAGATTACGCTACAGCATTAAGCACTTATCTAGCAGAAGAGCGTGCACAGCTTAGACTGACAACTAAGCACACCCAAAGCAGCATTTTCCCTTCTGCTGGAATTGAACATTAAATGCACTTAGCAGAGTGAAAATATTGATCTCATTACATAAGCTTTGCAAGAGGCATAGCAACATCATCTGCCCTAATATACAGTATAACACTACTTGTGATCTAATGAAAACTTATTTTTCCATTTAAAATCCTTTAAAAAACATGTTTTCAGTCAGCAAATATAATTTGCAAAGCAGTTAAGCGAAGCCTTTGTATTAAGTATATAAGTAGCTTATGTATGAAAAAAGAGACAAAAATATAGATTTTACTGTTATCCATGTGCACCAGTGAGTAAAAGTTTGGAGACCGCAGTGACAGCAAAAAATTAAAATTCCTTCTAGTACATCTCTGCGAAGTGGAATTGTTCAGTACATTGCAGTGGCTGAAAATGCGCGTGTATATAGCACTTGATTTCAACTCGCATTCCCAGGCTGCGAAGAATTATTATTATTCTTTTCACAGCAGCAATGCTTTCCAAACTTGCTCGCATGTGTACACTCCATCACAGATGTGCACAGGCCGCCCAGTAGTTGTTGGCAATAGCCAGCCAGCCCTGAAGTTTTGTGATAGGGTGCAGGAGTGGGAGCACCTTGCATTGGGGTGGTATCCTTGAACAATCACTTTTGGGCATGCGATCACTTTCGTGAGATTTCGTTTCACCTGGCATTGCATGCATCAACTTCTATGGACGACAGCGTGCCTGGCACTATTACCAAGGGCTGTAGACACCGATGCATCCGGTGCTGGTCATGTGAAATTTAACAAAAGTGATCACATTCCCGAAAGTGATCATTCAAGAATACTGCCCTTGATTTCAGGTGTGAGTTGTTCTATGTGCTGTGTTGTGAGCTGCACATTGCGACGGTTGATTGAACATTACAACCGTCGCCAGGCCCATTGCAAATTCTTCTTATGCACTGGAAGTTTCAGGGCGCCGTCTAGGGAGCGTCTTACCACACGCTCTCCTGCCTAGACACGCTCTCCTGCCTCAACTAACGTCAGCAAGCGCATTCTGCACCGGAAAATTTACTACGGTAACATGCCATAATCGGTGACGTTGCAGTTGGTGCTCTTACATAGGGCCATTTGTGTGGGCTCCCCTGAGAGGAAAGGTGTGCGGGTTTTAGTCTGAAATTTCAGCTGTTTTCACACAGTGCTGCTACTTAATACTTTTCAGACACAACTGCCACTGCGTGATCTAGGTGCTGTGCTTGTCTGATTACAATGCCCAAACCTGGTTAGGTGCTTTTTAATCTGGCGTGTCCAGGATTCATGCTGAGTAAAGCTCACCTTAATTAATGCGAATCAGACAACAAAAAGGGACATACCTGGTGCATAGTGAGGGACTGCACCTGACGCTTGAGAACACTCATTCGTGCTGTTGTGACAACTGACCTCACATCAGGCACCACGGCGTCACTGAAGATTTCGTTAATCAACCTGTGATTCCGCATGTATCGAGACGCTGCTATGTGCTTCACAGAGAACTCATCGATATCTGAAGGGAAAAGGCAGCAGTAACCCGTGTTATTCACAGAGGGAAAGAAAAGAAAAACATCGACAACTGCCCAGACTTCACTGATTCCCTCCAATCCTTACAATCATGTACTGCAACAGGCTATGGAAGTCAAGTCCCTGCAATACTATGCAATGTTGTGCAAATCTTGATCAATGTCCCTGCTAGCTTGCACCCTCTGTGACCTTCCTGTTGATCGATTGATTCATGGTGGTTTAACGACCCAAAGTGACACTGAGGCTATTAGTGATGCTGTAGTGGAGTGCTATGCATTAAATTGTGACCATCCGGGTTTCTTAAACCTGCACCTAAACTTAAGTACATGAGCATTCTCACATTTTGTACACCTCAGTCCCGTACACCTCCAAAATTTTGACCTTTTTCTTGGGCCTTCTGTACATTGGAATCATTAGCAAGCTCACAATTTCCCTTCCCCTTGCCAGATTTTCAAAAGAAAGCAACTCTTGAATGCTATATTATGCTACTAGACTAAAACATACAACTAAATAAACATGCACAATAGTGTCGATAATAGTGTCTACATCAAAATTCCACACAAAGAAAAGGAATAAAAAAACTGCTGCAGCACCTTTCTGAATTTATTTTGTTTCCAATTCTATCCTAAAAAGTTTAAAGTACCACACCACACTTGCAATTTTAGTGTTTTGGCTAAAAGCATCACAAGAGTTGCGACAACGTGACAACAACAGTTTCCAGAAGAGGGATCTCATGGCAGATTTCATCATACGACCACTGCCACAAGTTTATCAATCATGACAGGCATTACAAGGCAGAATGGCAGCTATGATCACAAGTTTATAGCTCTATTAATTTTTCTAGGGAGAGTTGGGGAAAAAGTGTCCCATAGGACAAATTGTACTAACTTTTGCTATGAAGAGGGCCGGTTAGGGTGAATATATATAAGGAAACCATGAGCAGACAGAAAGATCATAGAGGCAGGCTTATGGCAAATAATGTACTGGGAGCACCGAAAATGCGGCTGACCCCAGGATTCGACTCAAGCTTGCCTTGAGCCCACCTACATTGAGAAACTGGTGGCAACTACTGCTAACACGGCAATGGCAGGATGTACGTCGCTTTATGCTTGGCGAGATCTATCTATTTGGAGGATGCGGCTAGTTACTTAGCCAACATGCATCAAAAAGTGTACCCACAAAGACCTTGTAGAAGCCTAGCGCCATATAGCTGCTGCAGTTAAGATTGAGGGGCATGCATTCCACAATTCCAAATATGGCCATTGTCAACTGGATGAGGCCGCACTAGTTTGCTGCACTGCATTGCTTTTATGGTGGCTTCAACGTTCCACGCACAAGTGCTGAGTGAGACACAGACAAAGTTTCACATGGCTGCCACAGTGCTGAGAACACATATAGTGACAATCTATATTTTAACACTGAAAGACTTTAAATAGACCATACTTCAACAAAAGCGCTTATTTTCTGATGTTTTTTTTATATATATATACAGCAGAGAATTTAACAAGCTACTGTTTGTAATCTGGACTTATTTACACATGCCATCAATACAGCAACATTTCATGAAATGGCATGTGAAAGCAAGGCAAGTGTAGCTGATGGTAACAGCAGGTAAATTCAGCACTGAAGACATCCACTGAATGCAAGACTAAACACACGGTTAACATATTTTCTTTAAAGCTTACACAAGCATTGTTAGCTCATTACCCCCATTAAGAAGTAATTGGAAGGAGACCTACCACTCAAACCCTTGACTTCCAAAAGGTAAATGCTATTACTCATCGAGCCAGAGCCTATCCCTACACAAACGAGACAAAAATGGTCGCAATTACATTTCAGTGAAGTAGTGCTCCTGTAATTCACAGGCAAGGGAAGAAAAGCAAGTTCAGCAGATGCAAAAGCCACATTCAGCCAGCTCTTACTCAGGTGGTGCAAAGTACAGTTGGTGCAAACAATGGGGAAAACAATGCGACCAAATGGTGTAAACAATGCAACTAAATTGGAGAGTTCCGTCTCTTTTTTAGAGTCAAGCCACTGTAACTTATTATGGCCTGTCTTTCCCAAGAGTACCCCCTGGCAAATACAACCAGTTAAAAAAAATATTTTGGCGTGCGAGATGCAATCTGAGGCATACCCTAGCTTTCAAAATGTGGCTTTTGACGTACTGAACCATTTCACTAAAGCAAGCATTTGCGTAAATGTCATAGCAGTCAATTAAAGGAAGTAAAGAACAAGAGGGGTGGGGGGTAAGGGGGTAAGCCTCTTTCCAGTACCAACATTTCAACAAGTGTACTTGTCCTTGTCTTGACTTGTCAGCAAGGTTCCGACTGGTGTTGCAGAAGTCTGCTGCCAGACTCTGGGGTCTGTAATACTGGCAAATGGAGATGTCTGGAGAGCTCCTGAGATGGTGATGATAAAGCGGGTGGCACAGGATTTCCGGGGCAGCCAAGGAGCAGTGGGGTGATCAAAGCTGGAACCAGGACGGTCTGTGGGTTGGGGCCGTTAAGACCAGAGCAGGTCGGGGCATAAAAGACTGGCTAGTATATGCAATCTTGTACACTCCAGGAACGTGGAAGCCTTGGTGAGCACTCAGCCCACAGACCCGTCTGGGTTCCAGCTTTGGTGTCCCCATTGGTCCTTTGGTGCAGTGGAGGCGCTGCCAAAATTTGCTAAATGATGACACGTTTACACTTATTACTTGCGCAGATTTCCACTTCCCTTGCAGTCTGGCAGCTCAATTTGCATAAGCGATGCCAGCCAGCTTCTTCAAACTTGTAATGTCATGTTTGGGACAGTACATGATGAAAAAAATTGCCTTTGGACTTCTGCAACACCAGTTGTAACCTTGCGTACTTCTCTTCGTCAAGACAAAGAGAAATCATCTCATAATAACATTGCCACCCAGACTGAATCCACCATCTTTCGTTCTTCTCTATGTTCTTTAATTCTACTCAACGTTTTCCAAGCATGCTTCGGCCTATCTTGGGCAATATTAAATTAGCGATAGACACATGCATCTGTTTTGTCTTATTGCATTTTTCAACCCGTGGCTCCTTTTCATGGAAGCAAAAAGCTTTCCAACTGCAGCTGTAGTTATCGCGAGCATAAAGCTTACTGCTGCCAAATGTCAAAAAAGAAAATTTATATTGAACAAGGTGCCACGTGTCCCAAACATATAATTCAGCATGAACACATGCGTTATAGTCATGTCTCAGTACAAGTGTTTTACTTTAGAATTCAACTGTACTAAGTACAAACCAATATGTACAGAAGGACTATGGCTCTGTGCTCCCTCGGTCGCCCTTTAGAAATAAAGCAAATCCTAGTCTTACTAGGAGAAGAAACTGGCATGAGAGAGTTTATTACTGATATCAGATTCAGACTTTAATGGTGCAGTAGAGTTGTAACAGTAGAGATAAAATTAAATGCCAATCAAGCTAAGCTGAAAAGGCACAAGTTTTCAGTATGACAAAGTGCCTCTAGCATTCCAAATACTTGACAAAAAAAAAAAGCATGGCCACACTTAACAATTAACACCACACTCCTCTGTGGATCATAGTGTGCCCCGGCACCTCTGTGTAGGCATTCACCTGTTCTGCCGTCCCTACGCCTCTCCATTTCCACTTGTGACTGTCTGCCAGGGGTGGTATTTTCCCAAGGAAATGGTGGCACTTCTCACTGCAGGCCACTACGGCCGCGTGACCAGCAGAGCGAGCGCGAGGAGGAGACCTCCGAGGGACAGCACAGGGTGTGCACAAGTTTTTCCTCTGATCTGCCGGCCCCTTTTTTTGGCCATCTCTCAGACTTGAGCTTCTCTGCGGTGCCTTGCACCTACGGGGAGAGTACATATCTTGTGTTGCTCCTTTTCAGAATGCTAAGCTCAGAAGTGGTGTCTAGTGCTCCTGCATGGATGTACTACACCAAGCCGCACTTATCGGAGGCCCTAGACAGCAGAGATCGCCCTAGCTCTTGCAAGTGGGCCTGCTGGTCCTCGTGAGAGTACGCAGCATAGCCGCAGGGAGCCTTCCTCCTGCGGCGACGTGCAGAGGCCCCTTGTCTGTACTTTTTGCCTCTGGTGCGGGAGCTCCTTTGATTTCCATGGTGCCCCAGCACCGGGCTTTTGAGCAGGGCTGGGTGTCGCCAAAGGCAAGTAAACTGTTTTCGTTAACTTATGGCAACACTGTTTTCTTGTGTGAGCAGCACTCAGTGTCCCCCTTCTGCAGCCTGAGTGCACGCGCAGCACCACGCTAGGTTATTTGAGGCAACGGTTGACATTATCCCGAGGCTTATTAAGCTCAAACCAGGTGTGGTCGGTACTCCTGTGAGAGACAAGACCCCACACTGGCACCACCAAGATTTTGAGCCTAGCGAGCCTCAGGGCTGCATTGGTCGTCACCTTGCGTAATCTAGTGCGCTGTTGTTTACTTGCCTCTGGTGGCACCCAGTACTTCACAAATGTCCGGTCCCGGGGAAGCATGAGAATCAAAGGGGCTCCCGCCCCAAGGGTGAAAGACACCAGCATGGCAAAACACGTTGCTGAGAGAGGATGGCTCCCTGCAGCTATGCTGGATGAGTAATGGGCCCACTCGCAAGAGCTATAGGGAAATCTCCGTCAGTTCGGGCCTCCAACAAATGCGGCTCGGCATAGTATGACCATGTGCGAGCGCTAAGCACCAGTCTTCACCGCGTGTTCGGAAAAGAAATAACACAAGGTATGCACTTGGCGTAGGTGTAAGGCACTGCAGATGAACTCAGGACCGAGTGATGCCCACATAAAGGGGCCGGCGAGCGAGAGGAAAACGTGTACGTACCATGTGTTGTTGTGGAGAAGATTCCCTCGCACTCGCTCTGCCAACTGAGCTGCCGCCACAAATTGGTCCATCCAAAGGAGACACGTAGGGACAACAGAAAGGCAAAATGCCCGCAAAATGACGTCTTGGTGCAGCTGAACCCAACACCCCACAAGCATGACCTGTGTGCTTCCCAAATGTCCCCTCAGTAAAACATGCTACTAGACAACTGATGATTCCTTGCAGGGGACGTATTCTGAAACGTTCGCCGCGGCGAAGTTTCGCACTGGCCACGCCTCCGCCGTTGCGGCGCGCGCTGAATGGCTGCTTTGACAAAACCGGAAATGCACTTGCGCCACCTGAATTTCCAGTTTTGTCAAAGCAGCCATTCAGAGCGCGCCGCAACGGCGGAGGCGTGGCCAGTGCGAAACTTCGCCACGGCGAACGTTTCAGAATACGTCCCCAGCATTGTTTTTGAAAGTTGTAACAGATAACTTTATGGCAGAGTTACTCTCAGTAACAAGTTCTTGGAAAACCTGCAGATGCATCCACCATGAAAGCTACATATTTTGCAATTTAAAACCTACCCCTCACCTCATCAAAAGAGATAGCATGAATGTGACAATATGGTCTTCTGACACGAACCTCTTAGAAATGCGCTCAGCAAGTGCAGTAATTTATCCCATCTACAGTTTGCCCTAATAGAGGACCTGTAGATTTAACAGCTGAAAACCAATAAAACTGTGCAGGCACCTCAATTACCCTCTTTAAGTAGATTAAACATTTATCAACAGCTATAAATTAAAATGCAGTTTCCTAGTAATAGGATACAAAATAAAAATAGAACAAGGAATGTGTAACACTGAAGAGAAAAGAACTAAGGGTATCCTAAGCAAAATATCTTCATTAAAAGGTAGCTGACGACACACACACACACACACATTTGCTCCTTAAGTTTTTGTAAGTTTCAGACACCGGTTATTTTAGATTTGTCCCCTTCAACACATAAGGTGAAAATCTAGGGCATGCAATTGACATACAATAGTTAAAGGCAATACTGATAGGGTACACAGTATCAAAATTAGAAAGAGGGGACAATGGACTAAGTGCAAAGGTGTCATTTTCATACAGTGCTATAAAAAACAAAACAAAAACAACCAGAAAAATAAGGTAATTTTTAAACACCCAATGAAATAAAAGACAGACTTCTACATTTCACATCAGCAGCAGCAGCAACAACACCAAACTAAGAATGCCTTTCCAGTTGACAGCGCTGGCCTCCAGATTGTTTGAAAATTTTGCCAAAAGGAAAGCAGCAGCAATGAATTCTTGGCAAGGCGCAAAGAATGCTGCCTCGCAGCTTTTGCCAATAGTGAACAGAAAGAAGTGTGCAACAAAAAACTGTCTCCTGCCCACCGCACCCCTGGGTTGCCTACGTTGTACCCCTAACGAGACACAACTATAAGGGATGTGTTCAGCACACAAAATATGAAATGGCACGAGGAAACTCCACAATGCAGCTGCTTTTGCAACATTCAGCGCAGAGAGGTGATGAAAAAAAGAAAGTCGGAATGTCACACAATAAGACAAAACAAATTTCGTCTATTCACATTGCGCAAAATGCAAAGGGTGCTTTGCAACCACCTGCAGCACAGTGGCATGTGCTTTTATATTCTATTACTAAGGCTGTAGCCTCCCTGTTATGATACCGAACTATTCCAGCATCTGTGTCCAAAGAGAAGCTCTGCATTCTTACAAAATAGTATCATGGACAAATGCCTTCCAATGAGAAACAGTTCAACTAAAGGCAGTTCTGCATACTTAACATTTCTAGAAACACTGCAATGGAATATCAAACGACTATACACTTGGGCGCCTCTAGAACGAAGTGCGTGGGGCCTTCAAATTCATTCGTTCTGCAGGTCACTTTGTTGTAAAGGTTGTGTGCACTGCACGTCTCACAACAGAACCAGGACAGAATTATTCCTTCGTTACAGGTCATTTTGTTGTAGAGGCGTTCATTACAGAGGCGCTCAACTGTACAGATATACAGTAAATGTCATTACCAAGGTGAGGTACTGTCCTAGTCAAAAGTTGCAAAGACGGTGCGAATTTGACAAGACCTATAGCTGAGCCACATGCTGGTGCCCACATAAAACTTTTGCGGCTCCAAAAAAACATAACATGGAGAAGAACAGACACCTTTAATGTGCCTATACTGCTCAAACCTTCCAGCTTTGTGCATGATAAGTTGCTGTGGGCATTTATGCAGCCTAGATAGCATGTCCAAAGCTAGGAGGTGGTGGAAGTGGTGGCAGGAATGGCAGAGCGATAACGTATTGCTAAAACTGTAATGCACTTCACTTATTGTGTTTCGGAGCAAAAGGGAACTCTGAAATGGGGATTCAGGTCTTAAAGAGAAAGAGGAGGGGGAGGAGGAGGATAGGTGCTAACATTCCATAAAAAACAAAATCTGCATTTGAGTGCTCACCATCCTCGTCTTCTGCCGGTTGTATGCTAACCTTGCCATCACTTTTCTGGGATGTCATAAGTGACTGCAAAGGCAAACGCAAGTATGTATGTCAAATGAAGAAGTCATAATTGGTGATACTGAGAAGAACAAAGAAAAGGTCTCTGCCCAGTATGATGACCACCATTCAACATGACTCCTGCTCATTTAAACAAATTTGTAACACACACAAAAGAAATGAGAAGCTTGGGCAGAATTCATCCCTTTAATCAATGAAACAATAAAATTTGCCATATTTAATGGCAAATATTACCGGCTTTTCACAACTAAAATGTTGGTATCAATAGAATCTTGCCATAGCCAGCCAGCTTCGCTGGCCACAGAATGAAAATTAAATGTAGGACACAAACACTCTACACCACACAAAAAAGTGACTGATCCGTGGTAATTTTTTTCCAAGAAAATGGATAATCGCCAATCTTAACATGATTTGAAATCTGTTCATCA
Source organism: Dermacentor albipictus (assembly GCF_038994185.2). NCBI lineage: Eukaryota > Metazoa > Arthropoda > Arachnida > Ixodida > Ixodidae > Dermacentor > Dermacentor albipictus. Next base: position 92,958,998 of record NC_091824.1, on the reverse strand, counting down.
TGCTGAAAATCCAGCTGAAAGGTAGCTGAATGGACAAGAGAGCTAAACAATATCACAAATGTAAATGTACTCCAAATTTTGAAGATAGTAAAGCTCTATTCAGAATAAGAACCAACAAGTCTGTGTTATGGTCGTGACAACGTCATATCAATAACCACAGTAACATGTGCGTAAGGCAGGCTTCAATCACCCTTCATAGAGAATTGTATACCTCCACAAGCAAGAGTACACAAGCAAGTTTACGATTGATGGATTGGTGCTACCTTCCCTAGAGCATACACAGGTAGTTTTTGTGCCTTCCTTCTTTTCCGCTGCTTCAAGTTTGTGTTATCCTTTTCATTTCTCTGGTGTCCATGTCGTCTGCACCTAACCTCTTCACCAACTCTGTCAGTTTTCTGACATTCTAGGCTAAATAAAGGTCCTGAGCTGTTCAGCATATCATATACTAATCTGCCCTCACCAAGTTAAGCTTTAAGGGAGCCTACAGTAAATGGCCAAACACAAAAGCACCTTACTAACCGAACTGACAACTGATGGACTCCGTTCAAGGGCCTCCCTTTCTTCGGCAGCTTGCTGGGCTGAAAATAGAAGAGGCACTCATGAATTTATTGTTAAAAGCTAGCAAGCACTTAATGAACAACAACTACAGTATAAGCCTAACAAACGTGTTCATCTTGAAATACCCCAATTGACAGGCAAATAAAGGTGCACACATAAAGCAACACAGCCATCATGGGATGTGCAACAAGCAGTCGCCACCAGCCTCAGCAGGAATAAAATGTTTTCAGACACTGAATTTGCCAGAAGAAACAATGCATGCCTGCCAACGCAACGCATATACAAATTCGCAAGTACTAGCGGGGAGACCATGTGCTGTTGAAGTATATGATATTTCTATCATTTTGATGAAGGGGACCTTCACATCATAAAAGCAAATTTGAATCTATGCAAACATGAAAAAAGCAGGCCAGTTCACAACCAGTCTGCTTTATCTGGCAGTCAGAACAACTATACAAGTTACAAGTTTAATATGCTAAATATTAGCATGCACCACTGAGTATGAACAGCTTAATCCTCCTTAGTTCTCATTATAAATGGCGCTCCGCGCTTTTTGCAGCAAGGCTATCTCACGGCAGTGGTCGATGTTCGTCTGTCTACATGTCGAAAAAAAAATTTCGGCTCCTGTTTCTCATGAATACTCTGTAGCTCTCGATATAATGTAGGTATCTTAGTATACTGAAATTGGCCGCTAAGATGACTCTATCATTATGCCGAGTTTCATTTACTTGTCACAATTAGTTCACAGTAAAGTTGTGAACGTTACAGAATTCCCGTCTGCTATCAATACATGGCTGTCTACGAAAGGAGGTTACAGAAAACAGCTAACTCTTGTTTCATTGAAACTATCCCGTAACAAATTACATGGCAATTAGCCGCTGAGACAACTCTAACATTAGGCCAAGTTTCATCTACATTTAGCAATGAAGCAGCAAGGAAGAAGTCCATGCTCAACAACTTCAAAAAACGCCCCACCGCGTCGCAAGTGGCTGAGGACGAGCCACCAACGGCGTCAAGCGACGGAACTGATGGAGCCGACCGAGTGCTAGGCCTAGGTGGTGCGACAACGAGTAGGTGCGACGAAAACGCCAGCCGCGTCCGTCGTGACACCGTTATGCTGACGCCTTCAGATTTGGAGGTAATCGACATGAGATCCGACGAGAAACTACAAGAGCTCGCGTCAACCGCAGCAGTGAGCCGTAAGTCGGAGATCTTGTCCGCTGGCGATGTCGCGGCCGGCCCGCTTGACGACACAGTTTTCACCGTGGTGTGCCTGGAATCGGTGAACGCACTGCTGGAGCATATGAATTGTAATACATGCAGCGGTAGCGCGAAAATCAGCCGGAAGGAGCGCGAATATGGCCTTGCAGTAAGTATGGTGCTCATATGCTCGAAATGCGGCGACAAAGCGTCAGCGTGGAGCTCGCCGCGTGTGAATGGGACTCAGAAAGTGAATCCGTTTACCGTCAATATTCTGGCTGCGCGCGCAATGCAAAGCACCGGCAATCGGCAAACTGCGTTCAATGATATTTTCGCAACAATGAATATATCGCACCGCGGGCTGCATACGAAAACGTGGCAGGGGTACGTCAAAACGAAGTTGACGCCCGCCGCGACCCGGGCAGCTGAGACGCTTACAACAGAATGCGCGAAGTCGGTCCGGCAGCTTTACAGCCAATTAAACTTCGGCAACCCGGGCAACGTCGCTGTATCGTACGACGAGTCTTGGATGACTCGCGGGCACAGTTCGCACATCGGTGTCGGCGCCGTCATTGAACTTTTTACGGGACTTGTCCTGGACTACGTTGTGCTGAGCAACTTTTGTGCCGGTTGTCAGCGTGGACCAAAAGTTGGTGACCCTTCATACGAAGAATGGAAAGCCAGTCATCAGTGTCAAAAAAATACGGATAAGAAGGCTGGTGAAATGGAGGTGGAGGCTGGCCTCATTTTATTCAAAAGATCGCTGGAAAAGCACAGCCTAAGATACACAACTGTGCTGTCGGATGGTGACAGCCGCACTTTCTTGGCCCTAAAGGAGGCCAAAGTATATGGCTTTATAGAAGTTGACAAAGAGGATTGTGTCAACCATGTCCATAAGAGGATGGGGACAGCACTACGTAATGCCCTGTCAAAGCACAAGGGGCCTGGCTCAGAGCCACTTGGTGGAAGAGGAAGGTTGACTGGAGATTTGGTGAACAAATTGAGCTCTTATTATGGATGGGCTCTGAAGTCCCACACTGGTGACATTGAAGCCATGGAGAAGGCCGTGATGGCAAGCTACTATCACGTAACATCAAATGACGTCATCTCGAATCATAGCCTTTGTCCAGAAGGTCCTGATTCCTGGTGCCGGCAAAATGCTGCAAAGGCCAAAGGCCAACCTGTGCCGAAGCACCGCTACAATTTACCTGCTCATGTAAGCAAGGCATTACTGCCAATCTACCAACGGCTCTCTGACAAGATGCTGCTTGAACGTTGCCAGCGAGGCAAAACACAGAACAACAATGAAAGCCTGCACTCGCTAATATGGGCGCTCGCACCGAAGGAGCAGCACGCATCACTCTTCAGCGTTGAGGCTGCAGTGGCGGAAGCAGTCATGAAATTCAATGCTGGCTGCAGGAGAACCTCGGCAAGCATTTTGCAAGAACTCTCGATGAACCCTGGTGAAAAGTGTATGCAGCGCATGGAGGAAAAAGACCGGCGCCGATCAGCCGCATCTGAACACAAGCGTGCATCGGCAGAAAATGTGCAGTGCTTGTTCAAAAAGCGCCACAGAGGCAGAAATGCCCAAACTGACTATGCCCCAGGAGCCTACTAATGTTTTGGGAATGTGTATGTGCACACATTTGTGACTCTTCACAATTAAATGTGACATTTATTTGTTTTCTTGATTTTCTCGAAATGCTAATTTTACCAACCCAGCAAGACATTTACTGTGATATATCAGTAGCTATCATAGATATAGTACTAATTTTTTTTGTAGCATGAAGCTAGATGTTTGGAGCACCAAACATAGGAAACAGTTTTTCAATTTTCTTTGTTTAAAGTTTTTAAAATTTGTCTTTTGTCTGACTAATGCATGGCCATGTTCAGAACAATGGAGTTCAGTGCACTATAAAGTAGGAAATATTGATCCAACCATAAAAGTTCTTCCTATGTTGTGAAGCTTGTGCTTTCTTCTATTGGACCATATGTCATTTGTCTATTTTTTGTGCAGCGGTTATTTGTCTATTGTAGTAAGAAAAAAGACACCGTAAAATACATTGTTTTCTTAATTAAGTAATGAAATAATGAACCTACAGAAAAAATAACTGCATTTTTAGAATCGGGAGAAGAAACTAAATAAGCACGCCAATTTTTATCAAGTTTGGGTTACAAATAAATAATGATAACTTTTAATCACCATGTCCCCCCTTAAGCAGGATACATAATCACACAATACTTTCATCAGGCTTATGGCAGCATTCAATGACAGTGTTGGGCTCTGAAGTACCTTGCTGGTGGCATTGAAGCGCTGCAAAACTCTATCCTAAAACTCGGCCATGAGCGCAGTTTCCAACGTTTGCATTGCCTTCAGCAAAGAATTTGCCCCGTGCTTTGTTTCTGCTCGTTCATCATGATCTTTGGATAGTTCCATCAAGGCAGCTTTGATTTCTTTGGAACGTGCCACTAGAGCCCCCGCTTCATCCGCTCGCGCTGGCCACCGCATGTCTGAGACTTGCTTTGGGATTACCTCTGTCACATTTTGTTTCAAGTGAGCCTGCAGTACAGCCCAGCGACGTGCAGACACAGCAAAGAAAATGTATATACAGTGTACAAGCCCGAAAAACCTAACGGCTAGCCCGCAAGAATCTACAGCATTCGCCCCGACCAGGTTAAGAGAGTGAGCAGTGCAAGGGATAAAATTTGCTTACGGATTGATTTTTTGGGAAATGAGCTTGCATGTTGAAGTATTTGCCAGTCATATGGCTCACCACGACAGTCTTGGAAATTAACTCCCATGATACTTTAAGATGTAGAGCGTTGACTTTGCGAGATCGTCGTTTTTGCGACTGATTATGCGTAAAAACCCAGACAACTGTTCTTCAGGCTCCTTGTACGCAGTGTAGCAAATGACCACTGTAAGTTGATCCCTGTGACTCGAATCAATTGTAGAATTAAACGAAAGAGCGAAGTGCTTGGCACTTGCAATATCGCAAGCAATTTTTTTTCAGACTTCAGTTCCAAGAGCTTCACAACCTCTTCCACAATAGTTGCAGAGAGGTAGGATATCTTGCCACGTCCAGCGTTCCCAAAGTTCATTATATGGGAAGCGAGGAAAGGATCAAACTTGGCTATCAGTTCAAGACACCCAAGGAAGTTGTCATTTTGGGGAGACACTAATAAATTGTTAGATCCCCCGAGAGCCCTCGTTCTGCCAGAAACATTACAACAGCAACTACACACTGAAGGACATTTCTCCAGTAAGTTGGCTGTTCTGAGCAGTGCTCTTCAAGGGATCAAATGACTGAGGCTCTAAGAGAACGCTGCTTGCACAGGTGAAGCACGCATTGTCTACGACACTCACTGTCCTCGTGTGTCATTAACTTCGCATGCGCCTTGTTCCATGAACTGAACACATCTGGCTCCGAAAATGGGTCCTTTCTTGCCGACATGAGAGTACAAGGAAGCATCATGTTCACTTTGGCGGTCAAGCCCTCGCGGGGGAAGGGGGTGGCACCCTAAGCCTGGAGGGCCTAGTTCATTTGAACCCTTTGAACCCTGGGTAATCCACCCCTGGTTAGGCAGCAGAAAATCGGCGATCTTGGTGCTGTGGTGGCCTTGCAGCGACATCTTCAAACTCGGTAAGGCCGCGAGCAAGTTTGTCTACGAGGCCCCGCTTCTCTGCGAAAGCTTGCATGCACTCAAAGCGTGCACCGCGTGAGATGATGAAGGGCTGTCGTCCACTTCCACATCGTCGTTGCCATCACTTTCGCTTGAAGATGGGTGAGGTGCGCCGGTAGCAACAATGTTGCTATCCGAGAAATCTACAGATGTAATGTCGACTTCTTGATAACACAAACATGACACGCCACAGCAAAGATTGTTGAACACTGCGACAACACCACGACTGCAAACATGCTGGTGGAATGAAGAAAAAGAAAATTCACGCAGGAAGTTCTCAGGGAGTTGCCTAAATATGCATAAGCATTGTGCCATTTGCTCATCTCCACGCAGCCTGGTGTCATTCTCGATGTTATGAAACTTGATCCGGCCAGTACAAACAAACAAACAAACCCACAGCGGCGCAAGGTGCATTGATAACGCAAGCAAAGTACTGCAGGTGGCGGCGGCGGGCGCACTGATGACGTTCCGATCATTATAAGCTGTTATCGCTCATGAGTGCCTTATCCATCCACGTCGAACCACTATGAGCCGTGATCAAAAGTACACCGGACCGCCTCCGTATGTGGCACGGCCATCCGGATCGTATCTTGAAAACATACTGCGATGCGGATAGAGAGTGCTGACTACTGATAGCTCCGTGCGCTGCGTTTTCACTGCTGTGCGCTCAAGATAGATGCGCCGGCCCACATCTTGAAAGTGATTTGCAAAAGGGGCAGGGTGCAGCTTGTGTTGAGAGCTTCGTGAGCGCTGTGTTCTCGCCGCCTCGTTCGCAATGAAGCAACAGGCAGCATGAAATTACAGTCACTCGTTGCTGCGGGCTTTATCTTGTGGGGAGCATACGTGCCCATTATCCCCTCATCGTCACGGTCGCGTCGAGAGCCAGCATAGGCACGGGAGAGGCGCACTATGCCCTCTCCTGCTTCCCTCTCGCCCTCGCGACGTGCGCACACCCTTCCTCCCCGACTCACAGGAAGGTAGCTGACAGGCGAGAAGGACATTCCCCTCGCAAAGGTAAAAATGCTTATTGCAATAGGACTGGCGGTGATAGCTGTGAATGCCACGTGCGATGACCCTGGAGAATATTTGCTGGCGCTGAAATGAGAAACTGAGTACACGCCGGCATTTTCACGTGAGATGGGCGGGAGAGTATTACGGTGAAGCTGCTGCTGCAGCAGGTAGCTATAGATTGTTCTCGAACGCACGCGCCTCACACATTTTTTTGTTTACACGGGATCTAGCGGCCAGAAAGTGTACCGTACAATTGCGGTCTGGCGATGTACTGAACGTTGGTGCCAAAAAATGTTTTCCGGGTATGTATGAACCAGCAAAAAATTGGCTTAACTCTAATGGGTAATTTTTTTCGTTCTCGATTGCGAACATTGGCGGCAGGAAAACGTATTTAATGGGGATGTATCAACATGGTTCTACTGTACATAGATGCATCGATAAAGGTAAAACACACCACAGCTTCACTGCTCGTCCTTCCCAGAGTGGAAGGGCTGATGAATTTCTCACTGATACCTTGAACACCTAATTTTTACATAGCCGGCTGTGCAATGAGCTACCAAAAATGAAATCATACGACAGCTGTTTCACAGAAGCTGTTGTTTATTACAAACTGCCTCATGAATTCCAGCTCAAGATGATGAAATAAGCATATCACATTACTTTTACAGGGCTGCCAACTAAGGAGGAAAGGTAATTGAAAATTCAAACTACTGGACACACATCACAAAATTTGCCAGACACTCACCCCTAACTTTGGCTGCCACCCACGCCTGGTACGCAGGGGAGCTATGGTAAGACTTGAGTGCCTCATTGTACTCCATCTGCAAGAGTAATAGAGCAAATTGGCACAACTTGCTTTGAGACAGGACAGACTCGCACACGGGGCTGCACAATAAGCCAAAGCAGTCATAGTTCAAGCAGGGACAGTATTTGGCATTATGGGAAAGGCAAGAAAAAGTCAGTGTGGGAGTACACCAAGAAAACTAAGAGCAGGAGAGGGCAGATCAATGATTTGCAACGGCAGAGGTCTTTAGCACATCCACTGGCACTTAAGCATCCAGGGATATGAAAAGAGGATAAAAAGTGAGAAAGACACAAAACTTTTTTTTTTTTTCAAGATTATCCTACTTGCAGCACCAGTCCTTACCCTATCAATTTGTGTAGCAAATAAAAAGAAATAAAGTTGGGTAACTTAGAGAAATTAAAACATTCATGAGGATGTCAGTATTCAATTTGTCCCACTGCCTTTACAGTAAAGCTGTTGGGGCTACAGCAGCCTCTGGTTATGGTCACTGCACGTGCATGGTGGAGAAGTATAGAAGTACCAATTTAAGTGCTCTGCAAGTACTTCACTGGCTACACATCCCCATATTAAAAACATTTTTACAGAAACATCAAAAGTTATTGTTACAATAAACAATCAGCAACAGGTTGAGAATGCAGCAGCTGATACCCCATGGAAAAAAGATTCACATATCCGCCAGCATATGCAGCTAAACCTCGATATAACGAACTTCTATACAACAAAATTCTCCATATAAGGAAGAATTTCGCTTTTTATAGCTGCTTGTCCATAGAACACTATGTATTTTGAACCTCAATATAGCAAAGTGTGTTTATACATGATTTCAATGCGACATTTCACTGCTGCCACAAAGGAATACCGAGGCAATAAATGGAAGTTTCCTCAAATGCAGATGGTCGAATGGTTGAATTACATGCAGCGGAGCAGCGTCACGTTCCACATAAAATCCAAGTGCGATAAGATTCTATAGCACCCCTGGTGCTGCTTGCTTGGGTGCGAGTGAAAGCAGGCAAGGGTGAGCCGAGTAGGTTGTGTAGGACAGACTCAAATTCAACAAAATGAATTTTTTTCTCATTCAACATTTCTTTTTCTGATAGCCCGATAATGAGTAAACGTTTACAGGCACTTTTGTGTAAGAAAAATACAGTCAGACCTCTATATATCGAACACGGATACTATATTGAATTATTGCGTATATCAAACATCTTCCATATCACCTGGAAAATCGCATGCATTTTTTATTTTTTATTTCGGCAGGGTTAGACGTAAAATGGATATATCGAACTCTGCCACCACGGACTATGTGCGCTCTGCTGACAGGCGGTGAGCTTTCCTGCAACACCCTCAAAGATAGCGGTACGCCATGGGCGTTCCCGACAGTTGCACATATAAACTGCGCCAAGTGTATGGCCTCCGAGATTAGCGCGCGCCAGCTGGCGCAAGCAAATCTCGGAGGCCATGGCTAATACGACAACAGCAATGATGCATTCCATTTGTCGCACTGACTCCTCCTCCGTGCCATGCTCTGTACCTGCCGTGCCTCAAGAGGACTGACGGTTTGCATCTACAAAGATGCGCTCAGTGGACTCGCCCATAGAACCTTGGCAGACGCCACTTGATACTCTGTTATTGACAGTGTTTCAAAATGCTTCAATTGACGGACGTGGAGGTCGCAGAAGAAGTAGCGGCCAAACAAAGGCACTACCGAGGTTGATCCCGCAAGCGCTGATGTTGTCCCATTCCAGACTTCGATTGGGGCTGTAGCTACTGTGGCCCTTCTACGCCGCTAGTGCTGTGCAATAGAGGGCACCGGTCTATCACTTATTGATCGTTTAGACTAAGTTGAGGACTCAGTGTTCACGCGGCTGCGAATAAGAAGCAGGCTACACTGCTGCAGTACTTTCAACCAAATAAATAAATATTTTGTGTGAAGGTTCAAGTTAGTATTTACTGCACCATGATTGGGGCGCGATTGGGCATTGTTGTTCGGAGCGCACATTCGGTTGCGCGCACGCGATTGGACTAGACTGTGCCGACTTTGCACCTACGCTAAATGCACGTGGCGCAATTGACCACACGCTCCCGGCTGACAAAGTTGGCACTGCCTAGGCCAATGCGCGGCGCAACCGAACACGCGCTCTGAACAGCGATCCCCGATCGCATCCTTGGTTCATTGATTAGCAGAAGTTTTTGACGCATTTTTTTCTGTGATTTTATATATTGAATTCTAGCTATATCGAACTATTTCGCTATCACTGCGCTGTTCAATATATCGAGGTTCGACTGTACATCAATGACTGTACTTATTTGCGTAAAAGTTGAAATTTCAATATAACGAAATTTCCACATAACGAGGCAAACTGCCAATTTTATTGACTTCACTATATTGAGCTCTAACTGTATAACATTGGATTCTCCGCCCCTCCTTGTTACCCATGTTCTCTATACACCTATCTCAGGCATGCACTGCAGTGGTATGGACAACTCGTACCCAAGGTACGTTTGTTCACGTAACAATTGCAATACCCGTGTTTGTGCAGGGATTAGCTGGGCCTTGAATGGTGCATAATTTGTGCTGCAGAGTTCAACTTGCTATCCATGCTTTTGGAGGAAATGCAAGGAGGCCCTGAGGCAAGATAAGGTTAACCCCCCTCTGCCAGTGCTGCAAACTGTCTTCTTTTGTCTTCACACCTGCTGACCTTAGCTGCCCATTTTTGCACATTCACATGACTGCAACTTGTCCATGGCAAATTAACCACTGCCTATATAATCATGTGCCTATGTAATTTGTAAAAATTAGAAGGGTTTGGGTGCAAGCTACAGTAGTTGGTACGGGTCATTAATTTTAAACAGCGCGAAAAAACAAAATGCATGGGCAAGGCAGAGCTCAGGACCAGTGCTGTATCTTCCTTGTCCGTGTGTGTTTTTTGGCGCTGTTTAAAATGAATGATCTGTAGGAAGACTATTTTCCATTTCCGTAAAAGTGGAGCGATAGAAAGCAGACGCAGTGTTTTTTCGTGGTAAGAGTAGCCCTCCCGCATTCTCGACTTGTCACCGACTGCAGAGGTAACACTAACAGTGAAATCAGCAAGCCCCCTATGTCAGCGCCAGTAAAAGAACATTTCAAACACCGAGAACACGATACTAATAACTTTGTACCCTTGTCACACAAGGGCGAGTCAAAACATAGACGTTTAGTGCATAGACGCCATGAAGCACAATCATGGGTAAGCAAAATAGGGGAAGCGAGGGGCTCGGTTTTTTTGTTAGAGTCAACTGTATGAACTCAGGAAGACATTGAAGCCAGGGAAAGTACAATGGAAATTAGCTGTTAATTTCAATTGAAATGCAATAAACAAGCGGAGAGAAGACAACACACTACAGATGGGAGCCAAACTCACATATGCACTATGCACGCAATTCACTCCCGTTGAGCTACCACGGTGGCTGTCCTCTCGTCAAACTTTCTTAGGTGCTGGTATATGTGTGCAAGATTAGTCCTGGGAGTGTTAGCCAGTGCCCCTCACTGCCATGGCAGCGGATGTGGAACATCCTTTCAGCTACATGCATCAAATAAAACAAGCAGTTCATTTTCCCCATCCTTTTCCTGGCTTCACATGGTTGTAACGATTATGGGTACAGCACATGGTGACAATGACCATAACCAAAGATGAGCACATGGCATAGCATGATGATCCCAGCCAGGTTGCGGTGAACTTGCACCCCAACAACTAGATGGATAAAAAGGAGGTGCAGTCAAGCAAGCAACAAACACACATTGCGGGACATGAACGAAGGGAGTTGAAGGGGAGGAGGACGGGGCAATCGGTGCAGCCAGCCAACGGACACAAAAGCAGGATTGAGAAAGAGCAAGGGAGGGAGGAACAAGAGAGGGCAGAGCCACACGAGGTGGCAGTGGTGATGTCAGATGCCCACCTTCTCAGTTTCGTAATCATCGACGTACTCCTGCTTTGCCTCGTCTGGCAGTTCTCTCCACATCTGACCGATTATTTTGCCGATTTCCCACAACTTCAGGTCAGGGTTTGTAGCCTTCACCTGATCCCACACCTTAAAAAGATCACAGGTCAATGAAGCTCATGACTTCCCCTTTCGGGCTGTTGCACCTTCAAGAGAGGTGCTTGGAAAGCACTAAGGCAACCTCTGGGCCTCTGGGAAGTGACACTAGACGTGATCTCATTCGCAGCAAGGTGATGGATGCATAATATCTTGAACAGGCTATGCCAGGCTATATGTGCCCCTATCACATCACGTAGACTACCTATGGCTTCTACACCAGAATAGATGCTTGGTAGACTGGGAGCCCTGTTACTTACAGTAGCACAATGCACACACGCTGGCTCTAGGAAAGAGCCCAACTTGAAAACAATTTTGTGTGCATGCACCAATTGTCACATTAAGAGTTAACGAAGCATTTGGTGCCAGACCTTACCTTTTTATAACCTAGACATAGACGTTGATGTAGCTTGGTAACATTCACAGGAGGAGTCTTTGCAGAGACTTAGGACACTAACATACCATATTTGCATGAATACAACAATATATATACGTATATATATGATATCATACAAGAAGCCAACAAATAATGACATTAAGGACAACACAAGGAAAATTACTTGTACTTACTAATTGAAAAATATATATATATATATTCCCCCCACCCCACTGGAACAACTAGCCTGATAAAGCACATTGAGTTAGATTTGTAACCACTGTTTGTTGCACTGAAGTACGGTCAGCTCTGCCACTGGGCTACTTACTACTAAGCTTTACAGCAGAGCCAAACTGGCAGGAGGCAGCATATGTCTGCAAATATGGACAGCCCAATTCAGTGCAAGAAAGGTGCACGAATGCAATGGTAGAAAGGGGTCCAAAAACAGCGACAAAGCTCATTGATGACCGTTAGGTTGAGTGGCCCAATTCACTACAGCAAGGTGCATCAAGGTGGCCTCACTATGCAGAGAAAGCTATGCCAGCGTACACAGCAGTCTGCCACTGCAGTGCACTGTACTCCCATTAGAAAACACTACAATTGTGCAACTTCACAAGCTCACGGGGCTCACAGACCTTACATCCCACTATGATATACACCATATTCTAGGAAGCCCTTGGAAATGGCAGTATTACGCACAGTTGTGCTATAATCGTAATTACTACGTATATTTCTGGTCACTCATAATTCACCTACTGCATTATATTCATGCAAATACAGTATTATCATAGCGCACAATCACCACTAAAGGATAACAATTACAGTAAGGCCCCTCAAGTGAAATGCCATGAGATATACTTTGTATTCATTAACAGAAAATTGCTTTAACTGGAACGAATGGGAACCCACAATGTAAATTTTATGTGTAACATTTTCAATCTTTATGCACTTCTAATTCAAACATGAAGGCAAATGCTGGGAAAATGAGTAAGCACATTAAATGTATTCACAGAGCATTCATACAAACATTGTTCCCTGTACAATCATTTCAGTCAACATTTTGAGATTACTTGTTCTGCAGAGACAAAGATTTGTAGGAGTGACTAAACTAAGTACAAAAGGTAATTCCACTCAATTATTTATGCCCACCTTCCCAGAAGCCTTTGCAGCTACCTCTCACCACTATCTTTTTCTGTTGTTTATATTCTGTACATATAATGAGATGCATCAATTGCTCAATGTATATGCAACACAAAAGTCACTGCAACAAATATTAATTATGACTTTTTGTCACGACGAAGCATAAGCTTTGTCAACAGTCAAGCTCTTGTGCATTTATCATTTGACATCCTGCGGAAAAATCAGTCTGTTTTTAGCAAGACATGGTGAGAGTTCAGCTCATGATCAGGAGTCTGCAACTCGTGGAACCTGCATGCATATGCATAAAAAAAGGAATGTGAGGTCTCAAGGCTTATACCTGGCCTCAACACTCTGCAAATAATCTAAACACCATTTCTTTACATAACAGCTTCACCTTTGTGTACCAATTTTCTAATAAGCCACAAACGTAGCATTATGTTCACACCTTCAGAGCATTGACTGCTGCATGAACACTCTTAGAACATGATCATTACAATGCTGGCACTCTCATTTTGAAAATGGGCGGCTGCTTAAACCAAAGATGAAGGACAGCATGGCACATATAACAGTCTCCTTGCATTACTACTACAGAGCAACCAAGTAATAAGAGAATGCGTCGATGATACAAAAATATGATGTTGTGGAACAGGCTGCACAAAAACGGAAGCAATTAACTTGAACAGTTTGAGTGCGAACAAGCTAGATGTATTTAGACTGCTGCCTCGCACTTGCCACATGTGACACCTGTCTGACAGGAGCAACACTGACCAACAAAGTTTGCAATACTGATATTTCGGATCCCGCAGAACCTTTTTCACAATAAATGTTAAAAATACCGTAAGAATTTTCTTTTTCACAATAAGACATTTCTGCTCCTAGTTAACACTGCAATGTATATTTCTTACTTCCTTCATAAGTTGTTGTTGAAGCAGTCAGTGCTATCGCAATCTTAATGCTGAACGCAATGTGTTTGCAGCACTGGATTGTTCTTGCATCCCAAATGTTGTGGCCACTTCCAGAAAGATAGGCTTGTTTTATCAGATTGTTGTGGCACAGACAACAGAGATATCCAAGGATTTCAGTTGGTTCTAAAAATGGTGGATGACACACAATTTCCAAGGGCCGGCTGTGAGTAGCGTCATTGTGTTTCCAACAGCTGTTTTAACCATGCTAACCCATCTTGCTGCTGCAGAGTTGCTTGCTTTTATTTAGCAAGCACAAGTTCGCGCAATGTTGAGTGCACATCCTTCAATTGCCTGCCTTCCTGCCGATGTGCCACCATGAGCAGCTAACAATGTAATGACTTGTCACAACTTTCAACAAGTCAACTCAAACATCTTAATGTTCTCTTCACGTTGCTGCAGCTGATGTTGCAAAAAATAAAATTTTAAACTGAGAGTCTCTTTAAGACACTTCACCTACAATCTGTGGTCAACTCTCATCTAAAATGATGGAAGTCTGCTGCCAGAGCGTGCTCTATATATGGGCCATGTCATGCATAATATTTAAGCAACCATTCATCACTTTTGTCTTTTTGTCAACACAGTTCCCATGTCCTTTTCAACAGATGTCAAAACATCATTACTAACTTTTGTGGTCAGTGTCCACCTCCTTCACATTCATGCATTGCCTCGATTCAATTAGAGCTTGTGCTCTGGACAAAAGAACTGAAAACAGAAATTGTGGAGGAATCCCCCTTCCACTAGAATGTAGCCAGGCTATGGGGAACAACACACTTAGTCAAGGTAAGAAAGCTACCTGAAACTAAGCCTAGTGGGAGGCTAGCAGACCAAGTTTTCCTGTCAACTCAAAACAGTAAAGAATAGATAGTTTAGAAGAAATCCAAAATGAAGCAGCAGTTTAATAATAATAAAAGAAGGAATAATTAGGGACTATGAGTGATGCCACAGTGGAGAACCCTCGATAATCTCAACAACCCTAGAGTCCTTTAATCTGCATATACATTTTTGTGCATGAGCATTTTCACATTTCTAACTTATCGGAACAAGGCTGTGGTAGCCTGAAATCAACCGGACGACTTGGTGCTTAGCAGCAAAGTGCGCTCTTTGGTAACACTTGGCCCTTGCACCATAAAACAACAAATTCATCAGCAGCAACTAATTCACTGCGGCCACATGACTTCACAAAAAGAAAAGTTAGCCTCTCAGTCGATTCAAAAGTAGACAAAAATAAGTGAAACCCAGTGCCTAAATGCCAAATAACTTCAGAGGGAGCCATTAATTTCCTGAATAAAGCTTCCTTCAGCTCGGATTGGTGGCAACAGCATATAAACTGCCGAAATGTCTGCACATCATTCAGCCCACCACTCGACACCTGCGATTGTAGTCTACATATTGCAGATATTTTTTGATGAGAAGATAAGCACAATGCCCGTTAGTCACTACTTATAGCTGATTTTATGTGTGTTTATTGGAACATGTACTTGCCTAATACAGTTATGGCAAGAAAGAAAACAGCTTTTAGACATAATCAACTGCCTTTGTACTCCGGCAGCTATCTCATAAGAAGCCAAAAACCTATTACCACAATGCTGTATCACGGAAATGGTCCAAGTTTCATTCTAATGAGATGCATGTAATCTGTGCAAACTGATGGAAATCCTTTAAAATATAATTAACGATAGGAACGAGCAGGAGAACAACACAAGGCTGAGTTGCAAACTGCTGGTCTAAATAAAGCAGAGGTGCCATGTCGAAGTTAAGAAGCAAAATGATAAACTTGGGGGGGCTGTAATCCTTACCATTTTTCTTACCTTTCTACTGTACCTCATGTAAGGCATCAGGGGCTTATCAGGTGGCTTTGGTGGTTTGGGCACGCGGCTTTCGGCCTGTACAAGTAAAGATGGCAACAGTGCAATCAACATTAGTCTCCAAGGTCACGGCAGCCAAGAGTTGGCAACAGATCAATAATGTTAGCTCTTCTAATTAACTCAGACATTAATTGGTGCTACTATTATTTGCTACACTTGCACTTATAGGTGAGGAAAAGTGTGAACAGTGTTGGGTATCGCTAAATGCGGAGCATGTCAGGTCTGTAGTCACAAGAAATTGGTGCTTTTACTCTAATGCTACAACCACTAAAGAGAAACTTTATGTGACTGAAAATTTTTGAAAAGTTCATCTTTACATCGAATTGCTTTGAGTCTACAAGGAACTGGTCACACACAGAACTCCAGCTGCCTGACAAGATGTATCACTCTCATTAACTGAAATAATAACAACTTGGAATCAACTAACAAACTTCTTGGCATCTCGTATGAGCAATTGTTTGCGACAATGGCGTTTTTGAGGATATGACACCAGAGTTTTGGTTCTATAGCATGTTTGATCAACACTAATACACATAATAAACAACTGGGGTCCTTCGCAAAACCAAATAATTTCCAATTTTTGCACCCTGAACAAGTTTTGTGAAAATCGGGTTGAACCCTATTTCCCCTTAAGTTTTCCCCTTTTGTAAGAGGTAGCAAATGCAGGTGTTACAAGACTAATGAATGCTGCTCGCCTTGTGTAAGAAAGTGGTCAAAATACATTACCCATACAATTCACATAGAAGTAATACTTGCTTCATTATTGCTCAACACTGATGCAAAATATATTCAGCACTTGCCAGCCTTGAGTGAACGAAAGCTTGCGCTGCTTTTTTAGCAGCAGCACTTACGTTAATACAATAATGGCAAATTGCATCGCAGTTCCCACAATTCACACATATGGTAAACAGAGGTAACGTGCAAAGAAGCAAACGCACCACTGACATCACTCTGCATTGCGAACGACAGCTGTGACGTTGGGAAGAAGTTTTCCAAACTAAGGTACGTTCAAAGAAAGGTGGCAGATTGGACTAGTTGGCATTTCATTCATCCTGTTACAAAGGCCTACGGCGCGAAGCAGTAAAACAGGACGACCACCATAAAAGGCCCAACAGGTCCATAGCATGGACAAGAGAAATAATGTCCCACATGTGTACAATAATGCACATAAACAAGGGCTTGCAAGATTACGTAAAGCATCACGTTTTTTCAGGAACATGACTCGATGCATGGCTATTTGTGGTTTTATTTTTTTCTCTCTTTTGCCTTTGCTAAAGAATGTACAGAGAACAAACGGAGTGAACAAGGCATCACCAAAAATGTTCCCATATTGTTGTTTATGTGGTTTCTTTTAAAAGTGCAAATAATGCCTGGCAGCAAGAATTTGTATAGATAAGTTCGTCACATAAATTTTAGACCATTGCCTGTGTTAATCGTTTGGGTAAATTACTAGGAAAATTCTGAAGTTTGAGCTGGCAGACAACAAAACAGGCCAATTTCTCCTCAGTTTTCCTTTTTTAGAACAACACCTATTTTGCCCCCCTCCCCACCCAAATTTAAATAGCATATAACTCAAGTACATAGGACCCTACAGATAACTCGTAAGACATTCTACCATTCTTTCTCATGTTCGGTTTATGGATTGATGTCACAAAACACAGTGCTCACAAATTATACTGAAACTTCAGTCACAGCTGAGAGAACACAGGATACAGAGCTTGCAAATTAGAAGCTCTTTAGAGTACATGAGCAGAAGTTATTAAGCATGCATGAACTTCCCGTTCTTCATTCACTATTGTTCATGCGCCATAGGCTGAAGAAAAAAGCAGAGCGAAAGCTTGCGAGATCTGCTATGTCAGGAGTTGCACATGTGTATTAAAATGAGTGTAGGCCTAGCAGCACATTAGTGGTTGCAGGTCAAGCAGAGTTCCTTCTTTAGCATAGCTGATCCGAGCTGTAACCATTCCAAGCACACAAGCCATTCCCTTCCCCTACACAGAGAAAAGCAGCTTAAGAGGGGCATACAGTAAAGGTTCACTAGTGGACTGTCTATTTCGGTCGCTGCTGACTGGCTGGAGCTGTATGAGCTAGGAGGAGATAGGGCTGGGGGCACCTGTCTCCTCCTCTTTCGTACAGCTCCAGTCAATCAGCAGCGGCAGAACTATAGTCCACTAGGTGGGCTCTTACAGAATATCCCCCAGGAATATCACGTCTCAGTTTTGCATTGCCCATATTACCGCAAAAGCAATGTAGGTGAATGCAGATGTATTCTGCATCTACATTAGTGGTTATGGGATAATAAATGAGGAATGATGACATGTTCTCGGGACATTTCAAGCTATCATCAGTGTGCCAAGTTAGAAGAAAGATACAGACTTAATGAGAAACATTAAATTAATTCAGTGCACTAAATGGCCAATGGAGTACGCACTGATGCTACATGTGTCAAGAGACAGATGGTGCGTCTGGCATGTATACATCGGAGCCTTGCATAAAAGCCAAACCTGCACTTTTGATCCAACAATGGTGCGGCACTGTACATCTCAGTAGATGCTCATTGGATGTTTGTACATTTGTGCCTAATACATACACCTCGCACATAACACCAAGGCCAAATAGTCCTGCATATTTTTAAGGGAGCGGCAAATCAAGTGTGCTCAGCATGACACACGAACATCACTTACGCCTCCAACGCCACGTGATCCCAACTTGAGTGGATTGAATGATGGGTGCCCATGTGGGGATGGCACGAAAGGGCTGCTGTTGGCAGAGGAAGGCTGCAGATAGCAAGATGCTCATTCATTAGTATACCAATGTGTGCGGTTAGCAGGAGAACATCATGAAACAGAGAAGAGATTAGTATTTGCAGACAAATTTTAGTTTCAAGGCGACCAGCAGAATGGATTAATTTGGGATGTTCGTGTATGATATCTTCAAAATTGCAGTGAATAAGAAAGTGCATGCAGCTGCATGAAAAATGTGATAACATGTAGGCAAGGTTAAAAATTAACTCATTTTCCCATATGACGTAACTAGTAATTAATATCTGCCACTTCCATATATATATTTATTTCAATCAACGCATAGTAGAAAAAGATATATCTGTGCGAAAACCGAGCACCGAGAGTTTCGTTGAAAGCACAGCAAAGCTGATAACACTTTTTATTTTTCGTCTAGCGACGCAATTTGAAAAATAAGACACTCATTCAAGTTCTCCAAGACGATGCAGTCACAACGTAACAAGAGACAATCGCACATACCATCGGCGAGCTTGAATTTGAAGTTGTGCCTTGCGCCCGTGGCCTCTCTGTTGAACACAAGGAAAAAGAAAAACGAGACATCGCGAATCCGCCTTTGTCAAATCTTGACATTCGCGAAGCATGAAGCTGGCGCTACGCAAATATGTATCGATTTTCCTCCGCGCTCATTGTTCATTCCTCCCTTCATTTCCTGGGGGAAACAAGAGAAGCATCCTGCGGGCGATCACAAGCTTTGCGTGCCTACAAAGAGTGGCAGGCTATAATCGTACGCGCAAATTCTCCCAGCCCGAGTCTGGCCAGGTCATCGTTGACACGAGACTAGACCAGGGAAGCTTGACAAACCGCTGCGCCGGCTACCGCCTCGCAGAGCATAAAAAAATGGAAGACATGTTGCATCGCTTACGGGGCGCAGGCGGGGTCGCCGCGGCCATCTGCGCTTGACGGTAATTGGGCGGAAGAGCCATGGGCAAGAGTTAATGCACAGCTAAAAAGTAAAACTGTATGTACACTATAAACAGACGACTTAAAACCGCGCGATTAAGCTCGCGCACGGATAGACGAGCTCATGGCGGAGAGCTTCACGCGCCCAGCAAAGCAAAAACTAAAATAAAATTGCACGCCCATAGGCGTCAGCGCTGGTGGCGCGCGCGGCGGACACTCAATGTAAAGTCCCTAAATACTTTTTTACTTTTACCTTTAAAAAAAAAACAGGAAATATAGGAAACAACGTAGCACGCGGGCGGCCGCCACGATGCCAACTCTAGAGATATATCCCTAACGTGGTATTAGCCCCGAGAACGAACACGAGCGGCGCTGCGAGCGCCGCTCGCGTGACGTCAAGGCACGGACTCGCGCCTGTCGTCTGCTACAGTTCGGGCGTTGTCCGGGCGCTTTCTGCGGTGTTTTCGTTTGTTCGCCCTCGTTCTCTCTGCTTGTATACTTATGGTGGTCGTCTCAAATACATTTTTACGACGTCTTTTTTTGCGAACATTTATTCAAAGAGCTAATTTCTTAGACAACAATGCAGCTCTCGAAGGCAACGCTACAGTGCCAGCCGAAGCGACGCAGACCAGCCCATTGCGGGTTTTTCATACGCGGATAGACAATCGCAAAAGCATAGCCTATAGGAATCCAGTTATGATACCATATCTGCCGCGGTGCAACAAGTATGTCACAAAGCTGGCTATATATGACTTCTACAGCAGTTACGTTGATTTTATTCCGCTAAAACAGGTTTGCTCACGACGAGTAGTTCATGGTATAATATCGAATTTTTGCATTTCCTCACAAAAACGCTCGGCAGTAGCACGGGGACTTAACTAATACTAACTAACTAACACTATATTTGGCAATACGAAACTCTATAGTTTGCACCCTTTGGAGAGTATCTTGTCCCACAATGATAATCGTCATCTATCTTGCCCGCATTTTCTTTCTTTAACGCTGCGAGCCCGGTACTTCCAGGTCATCAGCAGGTCACGAACGACATATGCGCATTATCAGTATGACATAGTATTCTCGACAGGAAAGTAGTGAGCGCAGTTTTTTCAAGGAAGGAAACGCAAGCCAGGTAGATGACGATTATCATTGTGGAACAATAGAGACTTTTAGCGTGTCCGGTATTCGGGCAAGCGCGGGCGGTTTTCCGGTTTAGCGGGGGCGTCAAATAGAGCGGCCAGATTGGTGGCGCAAAGCTCAACCACACAAACACATAGCTAATTACTATATTCTGCTTAGCTGCTGGCGTAAATTTTCGACAGTGGCGTAATCGTGTTCACAATAGAGACGTTTAGCTTGTACGCTAATCCGGTAAACGGGAGCGGTTTGGGCGGGTTACCGGATGGTCGGGGCGTAAACGTGAGCGGTGAAGCCGCCTGGTGTTGTAGAGCTCAACCAGACAAACGCATAGCTAAAACTGCAGTAACTCACCATATCCTGCTTCGCCACTCGTGCAAATTTTTGGCAGCGGCGTAATTGTGAACACGATTACGCCACTGTCGAATATTTACCCCAGCAGCTAAGCAGAATACAGTAATTAGCTCTGTGGTTGTGTGGTTGAGCTTTGCGCCACCAGCTGGCGCCACCGATCGGGCCGCTCACCTTTACGCCCCCGCTAAACCGGAAAACCGCCCGTGCTTTCCCGGATACCGGACGCGCTAAACGTCCCTAATTACGCCGCTGCCAAAAATTTGCACGAGTGGCGAAGCAGGATATGGTGAGTTACTGCAGTTTTAGCTATGCGTTTGTCTGGTTGAGCTCTACAACAACACCAGGCGGCTTCACCGCTCCGGCCGCTCACGTTTACGCCCCGACCATCCGGTAATCCGCGCAAACCGCTCCCGGAATAGCGTACAAGCTAAAAGTCCCTATTATAAGCGCCGATGGGTGCAAACTTTTGAAGAGCTAGTGCACATGAAACTAGAGCATGGACGCAAAAGGCTCTTGCTGCTGTTGACACTGTGAATTCATACGACTGGGAATGAGTAGTCATTCATTTCAACGTCCATTATGAGACAGTTGTTTTAGTATAGCGTATGCTATACCATTGCGTACGCTAAAATATAGCGGATCGTCACTGCGCATGCGCTGAACGCTTACGAAATAGCGGGCGCACGCAACGCAAACGAGTTAGCGTATAGCTAGCGTATCCGGCGTCCAGCGTCGTTTCGGCAAACATTTTCGAACCACACATACCCAGGCCCTCCATGTGACGCCAGGAATTGACTGAACTAATTCAACTTCCCAAGCTAAAATATGTGGAAAAATCGTAAAATACAACTTGCACACAACCTATAGACATGGTAGCTCCGAGATTGTAATCTGAATATACAAGAAAACAATTCTATTACACGAAAACTCAAACCCCTTTTCCTGCATTTCTAGAATGCACAGACTGGCAACGGCATCCGCTAATTGCGCACGCCGGCGCGTAACTATCTTCGAGTCCACGGAGCAGCGCACCCGCTTCCTTGAAACACTTCCAGATGGCGCTCGCCTCCGCCGCATCGCGGCCCATACAAGAGGCCGCGTTTCTACCAGAAAACCCGCCTTCGTGCATATAGCTTTCGTCGCGAGCGTTTCCCGGTAAACATTACGGTTACATACGCTGCAGTCAGCGCTAGATTAAGGGGGGGGGAGGGGGGGGCTAAGGGGCCTGCAGCCCAGGGCCTCACCTCGGACAGTAGAAGGGGGCCCATTTATTCTAACCTGCTTAGTATATGGAACCATGGGCAACGGAACCTTGAGCGACACGAGGCGAGAAAACCAGAATGAGCAGACGACCAGAACGAGCAGCTCGTCGAGCAGCAAAAACAGAAATCCCCCGCCACTGTGGCGGGGCCCTCTTTCTTACAAAGCGAGGTGCGTTTGCTTGGAAGAGTTTTTGTGGTTTCCTGTCAGTCCGTCAGTCCGTCTGTCCAATACTGTCTGGAGAGGAGGGGCAAGGGAGAAACACCTAAAACAAACTTTTCCTTAAAGGGACACTAAAGGGAAACAATAAATCAGTTTAGACTAATAAAGCATTGTTTGAGAACCCTGCAGGTAGTCATTTCAAGAAAATAGTTTGAATATTAGATGAGAAAATGAAGGTCCAAGTATCAGTATTTGAATTTCGCGCCGAAACGCCAGCGCCGGTACGTCAGCGTGACGTCAGGGATTCCAAAGTTTGTTTTCGCATTTGGGCCGCGTTGGCTGAATAAAGGTTCCTGAAACTTGGCATGTTTAATATTTGGTTCCTTTAGAACACAATGTAGTCAATCTGTACCGCTATATATAATTAGTAGGCCGTAGAAGATGCCATCAAAATCCATGACGTCACAGCCCCCAGGTGCGGGAACTTAAGTAGGCGTCGCCACGCGTATTTCGTTCTTGCGCTTTTTCTGGCTTACCAAACGTCTTATCGCAAGAGTGGCGTTTTTAGTGTTGCAGAATGGTGATTTACTGATGCAGAAGAAATCATTTTTCACTTTAGTGTCCCTTTAAAGTCTAGCTTTTGCTGAAAACAGAATGCAGATTAATCACAAAGTGAACATATGTGTTGGTGTTTACAACAGCACGCATTTAAAGCAAGCTTTGTTGTTTTCCTTATAACAACAACAGTAAGCCCGCTGATCGCACTTCGTTCTTTTTAATTTGGTAATTAAAATGAAACATGGCAGATTTCCAGTAGCGTAGCAGGCGACAGGGGGGGGGGGGTCAGTATAGGGAAAGGGGGCCTACATGCGCATTAGCTCAGGGCCCCCATTTTTCTTAATCCGGCCCTGGCTGCAGTTGCCGGGAAGCATGAGAAGTAGTCAAGGATCTTTTAATGCTAGAGCGTTCCTCTCATAAACGCGAAGTTTAAGCGTCCTCCAAGTTTTTTTTTTTTTTTTTTTTGAAGACAATGTCTAGTGTTACCTCCACTTTTTCATATTGGGTATCTGGGTTTCCAGCCTTTCTCACGAGCAGATCTTGTAGGTATTGCAGTGTAAAAGGTCCACTTCGACCTACAGGCTATCAAAGCATTATTGAGATATCAAATTATTAGACAGCTGTATGAAGTAAGGTTAGTCATTTTCAAGTAAAACTCTTGCTTGGGAATTGGTTCATGCTTGAATGAGTAAAGGCAAGGCGCAAAAGACAAGGACTGAAGAAGGACACAAATGACAGGACCAGCACCTCCTACTACTGGAAATATATTCGCTTACTAATTAAGCACATTGTCATGCACGCACAGGGAAACAAGAAACATCTCACTCGATTGATGACCGCGGACATTTACTGTCAAACAAATATCGCAACGCTAGTGTGCTGAAGAGTGGTAGCAGAGGCGGGCGAATTCCCCCTTTGATTGTGCTGCCTCTCACTTCAAAGCATGCAAGAATGCAACGCAGATCGCCTCCAAGGTTGGACACGAGCAACCATGCTCAGCCGGCTCAGCCAGTGCTGCTGGAGTAGAAATAGGAGATGCACACTAAAAACCTGGCCCCTGACATGTGAGAAGGCGTGCATCAATATACTTTCTCGTGTTACAAACACATATGCATTCAGGCCAAAAGTCAAGGCTTTCCTGGAGTGCCGACGTCCCCTGTCATACTATCAGCTTGAGGAACCAGAAAATTAATAAACTTAATTAAAAAATTAATTAAAATTAATTAATTAATTAAAAATTAATAAGGGTGCTGCTTTGCTATAGGTACAACATCAATTCTAGCTCGTTCATTGGCTAAAATTTTGTGCGTGATGTACCATAAACGGTACATCACTGTGCCTAGCCATGCTGGAATCCTAGGAAATCAAGAAGCCCATATGGCATGTGATCAATTAACTTACCACCATGCCTCAAATATAAGCCAGTTGGACCCCTTCGGACTCTGAATAAGATCCGGATGAGCACCGGACAGCTTGTCATGATCCGCCCAGGTTAATGAACGACGGAGGGCTCGAGGCACCCTCTGTTAGACAGACGCTCCACAACGTGGTAGCACTATGGTGGTAGTGACGAACGATGACTGACCGCCGAGCAGCTGTGCTTGTCGGTGTTTATTGGGTGCAGTGACCAATGTTGCCTACCGAGCCTGACAGACCCCCAAGCCTGGCGGGCCAATGAAGATTATGCCCGAGGGGGCGTTACATGCTTGTTACAGCCCCTTACGCCCAGTTTGTTAACTAAAAGAAACAAATGTCTAAGTTCAGAGCATAAGGCTCTGCCTCCGTCCTAGCCGGGTCGACGGTGCCTGCTACCCAGGAGAGTAACGGCCCGGTGGCCTTCGCCGTCGAGTACTCCGCCTGAGCACCGGTGTTGACGGGTCGGGTGTTGCAACGTTGGGTGCTGCCAGAGCCAGCCTCGCTCCATCCGGAGGGTGCGCAGTGGCCGGCCTTGTGAGTGGTGACGGGCTCGACACCAGCCCAACAGGCGCTGCACCACTGGCAACGCTTGCCCCCTACAAGGTGGGCGGCGCTCCACTGGAAGCAACTGGTGTTGCCGCTAGTCCTCCTGCGGGCTGGAACTCTGAAGTGGAAGTCAAGGGTGCTGGGCAGGCCCTGAGGTGAGGCCTGACACGGTCAGCATGTCTGTGCCACATGACCCCGTTTGGCATGCGGACGAGCAGCGATGAGGCACTGGCAGGAGACACCACCTGTCCGTCGGACCAGGGTGGGCCAGGACGGACGTTCCTGGTGAAAACTGGAGCTCCCAGCTCCGCCAAAGGCCCGGGACGGCACCCTTTGTCAGCAGCCACCTTCTGCTTCTGCTTTAGCTGCTTCAGGAGCACTGTGGATCAGAGGTCCGGATGCAAGACGTCCAAGGGTGTCTTGACCATCTGACCCAACAGGAGCTCACAGGGGGCACAGCCCGTGACATTGTTGGCTGTGGTCCTGTATTGAAACAGTATCCGGGCAGTCTGCGTCCAGAAATCCCCAATCTGGCTCTTCTTGAGCTTGTCGTTGATGGTTTGCACCACCCGCTCAGCTGCACCGTTTGAAGCAGGGTGGTATGGCAGAACCATCATCCGGCTGATTCTGTTCTTCGTTAGCCAGGCCAGGTACTCTGTGCTGGCGAAAGCAGGACCATTGTCAGACACGATGACATCCGGCAATCGCTGGGCGGCGAAAACCTGTCGTAGCGCTGCAATGGTCGCACCTGCTGACGGAGTGGTGACAGGTAGAACCTCCACCCACTTCGAAAAGGCATCCACCACTACCAGGAAGTAATGGCCCTTGAAGGGCCCCCAAAATCCACATGCAGGCGAGACCACTGTCTCTGTGAGAACGGCCAGGGGGTGATTTCCACATGACACGAGGCCCACTGATGCTCCTGGCGGACTTGGCAGCTCTGCACCATGCGAGCAATGTCCTGGTCCAGGCCAGGCCACCACACGTGGGACCGGGCCACCATCTTGGTCTTTTCTACGCCAGGATGACCCACGTGCAGCAGCTGCAGGACCCTGGATTGGAGACATTGTGGGATCACCACTCTGGAACCCCACAGTAGGCAGCCCTGCTGCAGGCTCAGCTCAGCTGCCTTGTGGCTACAGGCCTGCTGAACCAATTCCTCCCTACGGGACATCGCCTTGACCACCTGAGACAGGAATGGCTCCCAGTTGGTCACTTACAATACCGCAGATCTGGAGAGTACCTCCGGGTGTGTGTGCTCCAGCATGAACACTTCAGCAGGTTCTGGAACAGCATCAGGCAGCTCTGTCAGGGCCAGGCGGCTCAGGGCATCAGCAGATCCCAGGTCTTTTTCTGGATGGTAAACCAGTTGGTAATTGTAAGCTGCCAGCCTCAAGGCCCAGAGTAGCACTCGAGGTGATGCCTGCACGGGAACTGTCTTGTCAGGTCCCAGCAGCCCCAACAGTGGCTTGTGGTCCGTGACCGCCTCGAACTTCTGGCCCCACAGATACTGGTGGAAGCGTTCAACACCGAACATGAGGGCCAGGCCTTCATTGTCCAGCTGGCTGTAGCGTTGCTCTGCAGCACGAAGCCTATGAGAAGCAAACGACACAGGGTGTTCTTGGCCATCCTTGTCCCGGTGCACCAGGACGGCTCCCATGCCGTATGGCGACGCATCTACGGTCAGGATGACAGGCTTGGCAGGATCGAAGTATACTAGCACTGGAGTTTTGGTGATTAGCTCCTTGCTGTGCTGGAAGGCCCGGTCCTGCTCCTTCTTCCAGACCCACTGCTGACCATCTCGAAGCAGAAGATGGAGCGGCTGAAGATGCTCCGACAGGTTCAACAGGAAACTCCTGTAGAAGTTTATGAGGCCAAGGTAGCTCTGAAGTTTCTTCTTATTCTGGAGCTTAGGCGCCTTGAGCACAGCATGAACTTTGTGGGGAGCCAAGGCTAGGCCAGCCTGGGAAGTGGCGCCAACAGCCCCAAGTACTCAACACTG
Organism: Dermacentor albipictus; assembly: GCF_038994185.2. Taxonomy (NCBI): domain Eukaryota; kingdom Metazoa; phylum Arthropoda; class Arachnida; order Ixodida; family Ixodidae; genus Dermacentor; species Dermacentor albipictus. Next base: position 92,932,187 of record NC_091824.1, on the reverse strand, counting down.
GGGGCCAGGAAAATGCACTTTTCCAGCTTGAGCTTGAGGCCGGCATCCTGCAGTTGTGCCAGGACATTATGCAGGTTTTGCAGGTGGTCCCGGTCGTCGCTGCCTGTAACCAGGATGTCATCCAAGTGCATCGCCACGTGCCTCATGCCCCTGAAATGGTTGTCTATCTCCCTCTGAAATATGGCCGGGGCTGAGGCTACACCAAACGGTAAGCACGTGTACTGGAAGAGCCCCAACGTTGTCAATATTGTGACATACCTCCGGGAGGCATCCGGGAGCACCAGCTACTGGTAAGAATCTCTGAGGTCAAGCTTGATAAACTTCTGTCCACCGGACAACGCTGACCAGAGATCTTCAATCCGGGGCAGCGGGTACTTCTCGACGGTAGCGACGGGGTTGATGGTAACCTTGAAATCCCTACAGACCCCGACGCCATTTCGCTTGGGGACTGGTACAATAGGAGCGGCCCATTCAGACGTCTTGATGGGCACCAGCATACCTTCTCGCTGCAACCGTTGCAGCTCCTGGATGACCCCGTCCTTCAGGGCGAACGGCAGGTGGGCGAGGCTTGAAAAAACGTGGCCGGGCTCCCTCAGGTACATACATGCCAGCCGTCGTGCCGGCAAATGTGCCCACCCCTGGCTGGAACAGAGACTTGAACTCGATTAGGAGGCTGGGGACGCCTTTCACCGCATGCAGGCTGGCTTCCTAGTACTCTGGCAGATGAACGCCCAGTGCATGGATCCAGTTTCGGCCCAGCAGCGTCGGCGACGACCCCTTGGTAAAGTAAAGGGGAAGGGCTGCCTCCCTGTCGCCAAAGCGAACGCTGACCTGTGCCTGACCTTGGACCTGGGAGAGATGCCCGGAGTAGCTGCACAGCATCACGCCTGAAGCCTCGAGAGACACGCCGGGAAAAGTACGCTTGAAGAGTTTCCCGGCCATTACTGACACACTGGCTCCTGTGTCCAGCTCCATGGAAATGGAGTGCTTGCAGATTTAGACGGTCAGCATGTATGGCGGCACAGATGACGGTACAAGGCCCGTGTGCCACATGTTGAAAATTGGCGGGTCCTTAGCCACGACGTGGAGCCTGGCTATTCAGAGGCAACCGCAAAGAGCGTTTAGCTTGTCTTGTTAATCACCATCAAACCTTCTCAAATCTTATTCATGTTCCCAGCAAGTCTGCCAGAGGCAACTGTCGACTCTTACTAACGCTTTCCCTTCCAAACCACACACTTTATTTCTACCAGATCAGGGCAAGCATTGGAACTGCCACTTACCAAATACTAATTAACATGTCATTTGGGTACATAAGTTTCAAAGGGAACAACAGAGTGTCTTGGACACCCTTCCAACTAACTTGAGACCTCAGTTGTAAGGACCTGCTATTTCCACCACCCCAACTAGCAAAAGCAATATGGGATGCTTTTTTGTTTTATCTCTCACTCACTTATTTTTTGCCTGTTGCTTTTAACAGGCAAAACCTATAAGCCTCCGTAACCCTTTTCCCTTCCCTCTTTCCAAGAACACTCTCACTGCCTGTTAAAGTGGAGATGCAAGACCTTATATCAAGAAATACAGCAACTACTTTTTGGCATTCTATTGGAAACAAGACAGCACATTCATTTTATATGCAGCATTATAGAGCAGTCTACAAATAAACATCCACGCTAGCATAGCCTGGCTATTTTTTCGTATTTAATGCCCACTGCTACACATGTGCAACAATGTGTGACATTCACACCAAATAACATTCCAACGTCTTGTTTGTTTTCTTTTAAAGATTAATTCAATGGTCCGTGTCTGCTTTTCTTTACCAAGTACGGTATTCCAATGTTATCAATAAAGATTGCCTGTCTCTGTGATACAAGGAACACTGAATGAAATGATTTTTTATTTGCATCACTATTTCTGGTACCAGGAAATGCTGGGGCCAAGTATATTGTTTCGAGTTTCCTGTGTACGTTCCTTTTATCATTTTTGTTTTTTCACACTGCCCTGTTATGTGTTCAAGAATGCACCAACTAGCCCAAATAAATGCTTTATTACATTTCCAGTTTAGTCTTTTATTTGATCACATGCCTATATTGTCACCCTGTCCTGCTCTCCCAAATGATTTTTCTGCATTCTTTTTTGTTTTGAATATGTAACATTAACAATTTGTCTTCAGCACGTCAATATGTGATGTGACATCTTATTCAGTTCTTGTCCAAGGTGTTTACGAGTCTTTGAGCAAGTCCACGTTTATCATATTTTTTCATCTTCTTTAGTCTGCATTAATTGACCAATGTACAAATTGTAATTAATTATTAAGAAAATCACATTGCAAATAGGTCTACCAGGCTATTAGCTTGATGTTTTTATGCACAGAAAAATAGAACATCCCAGCCAATTTTTGCAACCAACAGTAAGAATGGACCAAGGCAGCGTCAGCTGTTAAGCAGCGCTCCTCCCCCATAACCCCCACTCTTTACAATTGCCTCCAATCTCTTTTAACCGTCAGCAATTGGCAGCAAACCGCAGCCAATTTCTTAAAACTCGCAAGGTGTCATGGGTTAGAAGAGGAGGAGTTTTGCAGTGTGAGCTGTGCCAACAAGAAAATATAGTTTTAGTATCAGTGCATGAGAAGACGAAGAAGACAGCGGAGCCTGCAAGCATGAAAAATAAAGAAATGAAAGACAGAAGAAACGTACAGGGAAGGTTGACGTGGCCTTAGAACAGGAAAGAGGTGCACTTGAGCACTTGGTTGGAAGAGGTGAACCGGTGGCATCGATACCAAAGACCCGAGTCGGAGAGGGACACCAGTGGCACCACACTGGTTGGGCTTGCTTGTCTACGTCATGCAGCTGCGCACTGTGGTCTCTGGTCGAAGCTCGATCTGATGACAACGGCCCCGTTCTCTGCTATGGGGAAAGCCTTGCCCTCACCGATGTCAATGCTCAACCTAGTCCCATCTCATGCTGTGGGTGCAAGCTCACCCTCACCGACACCAATACTTAACTACCCCTGTCCTATGCTACGGCAGCACCGCAGATGCAAAATTCTGAGAGGCAGTCTCCAATAAGAGTTGGATCATTTACTTAAGAATAAACTCTAGTTGGCGATTTACAAGATGCAGCCTGAAAATAATCCCTCAACTAGCACAAGATTAGGTTAACCGGAAAATTAGTTACAGTACTTACCATTGTCTCAAGTATTGTGCCTACAGTACATGTATAAACGTGTGTTTCTTATCATCTATGTTCACGTTTCCGCCTCATGCGTGAACTGGGACACAAGGGTAAAACTGTCCCGGATGCCACATGCAAACTATACATTTTGCTCTTCGGGTGAAAGCTCCTGCATCAGAGTCATGAAGAACAAGGATGGCTCGTCAAGAGCACACCTCATTTTATGCCAGAGCCATCCGAGAGCCATGACATCATGCAACTCCTCTATAGTAGCGCTCTCACACAACGGCATGGCATGAGACTTGCTCTGCTTCCACAGCTGGGTCTCCGAACCTGACCCTTACTCATTTGCTGGCACAATCTTCAATGCACTGGCTCAGTGTAATCAAACATCATATGCCAATGTTTCCGCATTGCCCTAGTGACATATTGAAACCACCTTGAAAATCGAGAGGTTTACCCAATCACAGTTCAAATTTTCAAGCAACTAGACCTTAGATGTTGAAGAAAGTCTTTCAAAAATATTGAAAACACTCTGGATCTCTACAAAGAGCACTTTCCCAATTTCTCTAGCTTTAGTAATGTGCTCACGACTTTTAGATTTTAACAAGTTGTACAACTTCTACCAGCAGCTGCACGCTATTTTCTAAACTCTAGCAATTTTCCACCTTAATACTTCGTCTAGATTTCTTAAATTATCAGTTTAAGCCCTGCAGACCTTGTCCGACCTTAACTTGTCACACTGACAACGAACAGGGAAAACACCCCCCATGCTGTCAAATTTGAACTGCCATGCAAAGATTCAGGCTTACTCCCTTAGCAGACTTTTCAGGTTAAGGAACAAAGAATTACATGCAGGACAGTCAACTGCCTCACTTTTTTATTTCTTCAGCAAATTTTTAACTTTGTGTTCTCATCTTCGAACTATGTATTCAAGTACTACTTATTGTTTTTTTCTATCAGCTGAAACTTATATCAGACAAGACATGTACCTACTATCTAATAGCTGCCATGGTCAGCTTCATGAAATTCGGTAACATACAGGGTCTGTCCCAAAACTTCCTGGAATGATTTTCGTAGTCGGCAACACCACCTGCTGGGGTGGGGCTTCGGGCAGAGAAGTTATTGGTGGATCTAAGCTTTGAAACCAGACCGGTTTCAGTTCCCTGTGGGCAGCTGCTGAGGCAGGTCACGCTCCGTGCAGAGGTATCTACTGCACCCTCCCCGAGAAAAAATATGGACTAGTTTTTGGAGCAGCGTTATGAAATCAAGTTTTGTGTGAATATAGGTAAAAATGAAGCAGTGACACTCAAAATGCTTTGGAAAGCCTACGGTGATGATGCGATGAAACAAAGCCAAACTTTTATGTGGCACAAGAGGTTCCGGAAAAGTTGGGAGTTTGTCAACGACGACGACCGCTCGGGAAGCCCGTCGACTTCACAAACACTTCACTAGGCGCGAAAAGTGCATCAAGTTTCGAACAAGGACCAGCAATTAATTGTTCTGATAATCACGGAGGAGTGTGGAATGCCCAAGACAATCGTTCATCGCACTTCAACAGAGGATCTTCAAATGAGTAAAGTCTGTGAAAAATGGTGCCAAAAGTCCTGACAAGCGAGATGAAGGAAGAGCGTTTCTTGAAGTGCCAGGAATTTCATGAACGCTACGAAACAAACCCAGAATTTTTGGACAGAGCGATCACAAGGGACGAGACGTGGATTTTTTAGTATATAATCCCGAATCAAAGCGTCAGAGCAGCGAGTGGCACACCACGGAGTCTCCTTGCCCGAAAAAAGCAAGGATGAGCAAACCGCGAATCAAGGCAATGCTCATTGCGTTTTTTGACAGAAAAGGTGTGGTTCACAGTGAATTCGTGCCACAGGGACAAACAGTCAACAAGGAGTTTTACTGTGAAGTGCTCAAATGGCTGCACAACAAGGTTCGACGCATCCGAAAAGAAATTTGCGACAATTGGATCTTGCACCATGACAATGTGTCGAGCCACACCGCGCTCGTTGTCTCAGAGTTCCTGGCCAAAATGGGTGTGGCAACACTGCCCCAGCCACTGTACAGTCCCGATCTGCCACTACCGGACTTCTTTTTGTTCCCAAGGGTCAAAAGAACTCTGAAAGGAACTCTGCATGGGACGCTGGAGATGGCAAAAGCAGTTGCGGTGATGTCACTGAAGGAGGTTCTCGTTGATGGCTTCCAGGGCGCTTTCAAAGATTGGGTGAAGTGTTGGAAATGGTGCATCGAAGCAGGGGGAGAATACTTTGAAAAGTTCTGAAAAGACTGTAAACTGATATTGAATAAATGATCTATAAGAAACAATTCTGGGAAGTTTTAGGACAGAACCTGTACTGCGAAATCAATAGTGTTTTATATAGCTGTCATCTGCTCCAAATGAGATTACAGGCAAATAGATTACTTGCTTGAGATCCCTGTGCTCAGAGTATGAAAAAAAAAATGTAATTTTTTAATATAGACAGCAAACTTTGGCAATTATTTAACTGATGACATCCAGTGCCACTGCCCATATGGTGGCCCTGTTTCCTCCTCAATACAAGCTCTCTCCTCTAACCAGAGGTATGCAATGTATCTACCCTATTTATCCAATGTCCACACACATCATGCAGGAAAGAAATTGACCAAAGGGTGTAAAAGGCAATATTTACATCTTTAATCATATCAGCAATATAAGTTTGCCAAAAAATCATAAATCTTTTTACACATCATGTCAACACTGCCAATGTTGTGTGCCACCACAAATGTGTTACACAACATGATACACTGAAGAAACACACATAGCACCAACATGGAACTCGGTTCAATATGTGGAAAAGAACAGAGAATGCATATAGCTGCTAGTTACCATCTGGTAATGACTACGTAGGTAATATGCGTAGGTTATGAAAATAAATACTGAATTTGTCTTCTTCAGACGCACGGTGTAAGGTATTAAATGAAAAGAATTGTGCAAACGAAAGACATGGAACTGCCTGCTGCAGCACAATGCATGTTTATGACTCTGCCTTGATGTATTTATTAGCGTATCACTATGCAGCAACTTTTTTTTTTTGTCAAATCAAACAGTACAGCATTCAATGCTTAAAATCAGAGATTTGCCTCATATAAAGCTGCTGAATGCATTCTTCTTCGCCATGTTCTACTGTGTAATGGTTTCCTCTTGCATCATAAGGTTTGTTTTAAGATACATCAAAGAAATGCAACAAAATGTGGCAATGAAAAGCATATGCGATTTGATATTGCAAAGCTGTCAATACGAGATAATGATGCATCTAAACAATAAGACAGGGCTGAGTTAGAAAGCAAATACCATGTGCTCTATATTTTAGCTTTTACAGATATTTCTTTAATACCCTAGGGCACATAGTGATATTCAGCATGTTCAGGTGGACGCTACTTGGATGAGAAATTGCAATGCTCATTTACCAGATTAACTAACTACCACTATTTCATTTTTTTTAGTCATTCACATCGAGAGACAATGAAATGGGCACAATGACCCCCTTTAAGCATACAAGCCGACATCAGCGCAAAAATTAGCAACTTTTAGGATTTTCACTTCATTATTCCAATAATGTGCTATATGAATGCTTGCTCACTATATTAAAGTTTACCTGTAATTCAATTTTATTTAGTGAATATCTTAATTAGTTGCCTGGACATTGCAATTGATCATGTGGGTAATTTCCGATTCTTCCAGAAATCTACCTGAAAAGGCAGAACAGCACTTTCTGTTAAGGAGATATTTTAAAAATCAGTTTGAATAATAATAATAGTAGTAGTAATAATAATAGTAATTAAGAAAAACATTTGGTAAAGGCCGTCTGCAAGTCGAGGGGCCAATGAGGTATGGGCTTAGTCACAGTGTTTTCCCTTGCACTAGGGAAGTTAAGTCCGCCTATGTGCAGTGTGCGAGCTGCCAGACACAAGCAATGTTTAAATTTATCATGTAACAGTCAATAAATAACAACAGTAAACACCAACTTAAACTACAAGAGTGCCTTTTTTTTATTTCTAATCGCAGGTCCCCTAAACATTCAAAATATTTTGAAATGAGGGGCAGCGGATTTTCTTGTGGACAAAATCACGATTCAGGATTGGATAGCATAGGTGAACTAGCCTTGATCCCAGGTAGCACGATGACAAGCTGTAAGTGTGAATTGTTAACACTGTTGCAAGGGTAAGGCAACCAATTAATCTCATTGCAATGTGGACAATAGTGAGATGATACTGAGCAGTACAATAGAAAGACCTCAGGAATAGCCAAGGTTTCAAGAATTGACAGCACAAATTTATAAGACCTGCTCCATACGTTTGGTCAATTTTGTTGTTAGTGAACGTTTACTTCTCTAACGAAACAGCAATAATGGTATGCCAAATGATACAACAGTGTCAATATAGCAGTTCTTTTTTTTCAGCAACTTGTCTACTAGTCAAAAATATGGTGCAGAGTTGTAAGACAGAACAGTCTGCCTATCATTAGAGGCCTATGTAAGAAAGTGATTTTCAGGTACTTATGATGACAGTTTAATGAGTATGTTGGAATGATGCCAAAGGGCTCCAACATAAAACAAGATGAAGTGCATTGTTCACTGGCAAGGCTTGATGAGCCTCCCAAGCATGTAATAACATTAATGCTGATAGTATAGCAGAGAAGTGGATGAATTCACTGCACTTCAGCTCACATTCAAGTGACAGTTCAGTATATGCACAACTTCATACACTTAGCCGCTTACATATGCAAACACAGCCAAAAATGAAGCCCATGATCTTGCACTTAGCAGCAGAATGCCTTGGACAAGCCATCTGCATCAAGTTCAAGCTAAATCTGCTGTACCTCAAAAAGCTTTTTGGCACGATCAAAGCCTGACTACATTGTAGCACACTAAACAAAGCAAGATGGCAAACAATGCAGATGATGAGACAAGAAAGGCAAACAGGAAGCGTATGCTCTCTTGTCCTGTCGTCCGCACCATTAGCCATGGTGCATGAAAGCAAGCTAGTCCAAGGTGGCATCCTCGTGACAGAGCAGATTTGACAGTTCAAACATTGGGTTGTAACTTGTCGAGCGTTCACCCTCTTTAATAAACAGTGTCTCGTGCTACCCGGGATCAGATGTGCAAAGCAGCCATCGTGAGCCCAGCAGCTGGCTTCCATGATGGAAGTGAGAGAACTCGCACATGCGACAGACTAAGCTGTAAATGCGGCATTGATGCAATAGCGTCTGCGCACAGCTGCAATTCAGAATCAAAAAAGGCACTCAAATTGAGCTAACTGCAATTCTGCACGGGATCCAATTCTGAAACCTTTAACAACTTCTGTTGCGAAATGGCAAACTATTCACCATTGTCCAATATACTGCTCCCTTGAGAAAAGGTGATATTCTGTCTGAAAAGGGTGCGATAGTCAATTAAGCATCAATAATAATTAAAAAAAAAGTAACAGCACTGAAGATCCATTCTGAGGTAGGGACTTATTCAGCTTGAAAATAGTACATAAAAACAAGGTGAACAAGGGGGAAAAACAGTCATGAGTGTCCCTTCACAAGAAGAAGGGAATGCAAAATAAATATAACAACTCAACAGGCCATACAAATTAAGGCACATATGCGTTCTTGCTGAAACATTTTTCCTCACATAGTACCATGCTTTGCAACCACAATTTTTAAACCTTCATTTTGTCATTTCTCATTTTCTCTTCACTATATATTTTCCAGCTTTCATAGTCATAACTCATAAATGTGCACACTACAGGACTGTCCTTCAGACCAAACTTGTCACACTGTCCCCCTGATGTCTCTGTTCTTGAACTGCCTACTCGAGGCTGTTGGTAAGACGGCAAGCTCAAGGTTACAACAGCACCTTGTTCGGCATCACATGGCCTTTTCACATTCACTTTTCTTCCATTAGGATTCCTGCTTACTCATCATCAACTAGCTATTCATTGAATTGCTTCTGAAATTCCCTTACTAACAGACTGATTTCATCACACTCATGGAGCACATGTATGCAATTTCTGCAGCTGTCGTGAAACTGGTAGTCTTTCCACTGCCACACCTGGGTACAAGGCAACTATGAGTTGCGTGACCTGTACTAGCTGCACTGTGGATTTTTCTGGACGTTTTTGTTGCTGCCCTTGCCGAGTCTGCAACACCTACAGATGCTGCTTTCTTTTGTCAGCTTGATCAAATGATTGATTTATGGGATTATAATGCCCCAAAGCAGCACATGGGCTGTGAGAGATGTCTTAACAAAGGTCTCTAGATTAAATTTTTACCATCCAGGGCTCTTTAAAACCAACCTAAACCTAAACCCCCGGAGTGCTTTTGCGCATTATATCGTCGTAGATGTGGCTGTCACGTATGGCAGCCAAATCGGCAACCTTTTGCTCAGCAGACCAGCATATCCACCAAGTTACCACAGTAGTAGGCTTTTGTCAGGTTTGAATTAATGCACGAAAGAAGGCACCAGGGAACCCGTCATTTGGCAAATTATGTGCTTTTTACAGCCACATTTGTCATTCAGTTCAATAGCCACTATGAGAACTAGCAAACCTTCTTACAGTGGCGGCACGGTGAAGCTTGCAGTGAAATCAGTCTATCATTTTGCCACGGTTCTGGCAAACTAGAGAAACCAGGCCATGCACACACAAAGAAGCCCCTCCACATCTACAATTGGGTACTTCCATATTCCAACAGATGTGAAAGTCCAGTCTGTTCAGGACAGTGTCTTCCTGAGGTGCACACATACATCACACCACTAGAGAAAGAGGCCTGTGGTGGCATCCCAGACAGGAGACACCACACCCGCAACTGTCTTGTCCCGTGCATCTCGGCAACACATTTCGAGCATTTTACAGAGGTTACAGGATGCCCGCGCTGGGCGCTGGAGCATATTTTCCAGACAGATACAGCAGCTGCTTAGCCGGTACAAGAGAAACAAGACACAAGCAGTGCCCCCCACCACACAACAGACACGACATCTGACAGCCTAACCAAAGTCCACACGGGTTATTCTGAAACACGACAGTCTAAAGGACACCGAGTAAATGTAGATACATGCTAAGTCATGCACAAGGAATGGCTTCTCCCACACCAGGGCTGACTAATGAAAGTGTGCAGGTGCATGTAAGTGCCGCAGATGCCAAACACATCTGATCAAAACTAAGCGTGAATTGATGATGACGACAATAGATTTTCCTTGCCCAGTTAGCTAGGGGAAACTGTGGGTGATGTAGCCTGAGACCCGACAACAATGCCGTAACAAACAGTATCCGAGGGCAGAATAAAACAGGATGGTAGGAACTTAAGCTACACTTGGTGCACAGCTGGACAGTGGTCACACTACACCAAAGTGCCAAGTTTGTTACTGGACATGTTACCATCTATCCTAGCCCATTTGCTATGTTCATTTGCCCTTGCAGGTGAATTCGAGCCGGCCATCGTCTTTTTTTTTTTTTTTCTTGTCTCAGCCCCAAGTGGGAAACATGTAATAAAGATCCCTATTTGTGGCCCCTTCAAGAGATGGCAGGCTTTTGATTGCACCTATGAGACTGTGTAAGTGTACGGCACATTTTTTGTACACATAACATGACTAATATGTGGCACATTGGTTAACAAGGGTATAATAATAGCTAGTGTCGTACCACAACACAACTACCTCGCTGAGCACTAGGTGTTTTCTTGTAGCACTGTAGATAACACTGCATGTTTCGTGAGCTCAATGTCTGCAACAGTCAAACAAGAGCGACACAAAGCAGGGAGAGAGAGAGAGAGAAAAAAGAATGTAATGAACACATGCAGTTATATACAGCGCATATTTGTTGCTCCTGCAGTACTCACTACTGCTCTGCCAGCCTGCTGTGGGAGTAGCCTTTCAATATCTCTCAAAAAATGCACTTCTTCCCAAACTTCTCACAGAGATGAATGTGCATGTATGCATTAAAATACACATGCAGCAAGGATATATGCAACTCCAGGGTTAAATCTCAAGAGACTGTCATCTGGGCAGCCAGCGCTGCTGCGTGCGGCGCCGCACGACGAAACAAGCCAGAGTCTCCCAACCTGTACAAGACTTCCTCCTTCTTCTTATCTGCTTAGAGGAACTGACGCCAACTTATTCACAAGGACTAAGAAACACAAGGACATAACTAGATCCTGGGAAATAAGTGCTTGGAGTAGAGAAGTGAGCTCACTAAAATGGCTCAGTAAGCGGATACAACATTCACATATTTTTTAAAAGCAAATCTCAAAAGAATGCAACACCATGGTCCACCTCTGTGTTATGTGTGTACCACCAGAGACATGTCAAAGAAAGGAAAAACTGAAAAGAAAGGAAAAAAAAAAGGGTGACAAAACAAACAATCCTTATAACATTACACAAGTGAAATGGCATTGGCCACAGGGCTTGATGATTTGTTTTTCTCTACCGTGCACTCTCTCTCTCGCTCTCATTCTACATCTTCTGTTTTTACATATTTCCCTGAGAAACAGCCCCTGCTAAGCCATCTGTTGAACAATGAATAAAAGTGACAAAAAAAAAAGAAAACACAAAAAACATGATGTAATGTACACATACACACAGGTATAAAACAAATTGAGGTAGATAACATTGAAAAAATAGCTGGCTCAAAAAATGCATGTTTTCAGTAGACACACGCACAAACAATACATGCGCGAAAAAAAAAGGAAGAAAAAAAAAGAGAGAGATTAAACAGATACCTCTATGAAATGTGTCCACTCTGCGGGAAATGCCAACAGATGAGTACAATGGAAACTATTAACATGTGCAGAGTGGACCTGTCCACTTAAGAGATAAAAGTAAGCATTAAATAAATGTCCAGCCCTCAAGAAGAAAAAGATTTTTAAAAAATACTCCGTGAATCTCTGGTCAAACAAAAAGGCAGTATGCAACTGTGGTTGACGAAAAAAAAAAAAAAGAGAGAACGGAACCTGAATGTAACAGCACTACGACTTGCATCCTTAAGTACCCTGCTACAGTTTTTTTTTTTACTTTTCTTTCTTTTTTTTTTTCCCCAGCCTCGCCATGGGCTCTCTGCATGCAAATGCAAGGCCCGATTTTTTAGGGCCAAGCTCTGACATTGCCGTCTTCAAATGGTTGGGCTTGAAACACAGCCCTGTATACGGTGTTGAGGCAGCATGCTTTATATATATATATATATATATATATGTAGAGCCTCCCTTCAAGTTCCTTTTTTTTTCTTGACACTGGATCTTACAGAAGACTGTTAACACTGTAAGGCACAGGAAACAAGTGGACAACAATGAGTCTGATTGTGGAAAATCAGTGTGCACTCAAGACTAACCGTTCTCCTGTCCTGTGGCTCATCTCAATTTTATATACCTCACGCCTGTTTGTCTTGTCATCTGTGACTGCCTTTTATCGCCTTCGTTTGTACGATTCACAAGCCACTCCGACGCTGCCATGTCTTGCATGTGAGTAACAAATCGTTTGTTCCATTTTCACCCTGGCAAAAGATACAAGGCTTTTGCCCAACCCATGGCAAGCTTCAACAGTTTTATTTCCTGCCGCAAGCTGCTCGGCAGCGCACGACATGCTCTTGCGAAGCTCCACGCGTCAAAAGCACCTGAGTTTTTAAGTTAGTACTTTAATGTAAAATATATCTTCTTTATTATTATTTCTCTGCTGGAATGGACAATCTGTGAAAAAATGCAAAAATGAATAGCGAGAACGAAAACAGCATCCTTTCCTTTCTTTTTTTTCCTGCACTCAGAGTCATCCCCGAAATGAAACCTAAACAAGTGCTTGCAGGCATGGCTGACGACAGAACGTCAAGTGAGGAAAAATAACAATAATAATAATGATTAAAAAATCTGCCTTGTCGCCCCCCCCCCCCTTCCCCTTAAAGGGCCCCTTACCAGGTCTGGCCATTTTGAGCTGACAAATGCAGTGCATACAATGCACACTGACAATTGCGTCTGCTAAGAATTACATTGCTATGCACCGCAGAAAGAGCTAAAATTTGAAACTCAACGCCGTTTGCACTTCCCCTTGAGTTGCCGCGCTCCAAGACGGGGGGAATGACGTATATCAGCAAGTGTGCTTACGTACATGTATATACTGTGGGGTAACTCATAATGACACGACACTTCGAAAATTATTTCAAGGCAAAATTTGTTATTTGTGTAATCTGTTGCCTCCATAGACAAATTAAGGTTTAGAGAAATAATAAAAGACACAAACTGAATGTTCACATGTCTTTGTTTTACTTCCTATCGCTGCAAGAGAGCTGTACTAACGTTTTGTCTGCTTATTCCCACATCGTGCCATTGCGTGCACTGAGAACATTTTCTAAAGAGCTCCTGCATGTGATCATGCTCTGTGATCCGCTTGCATCTGTTTAGTTAAACCGCTAGTCAGGTGTTCTTGTGCACAGTGTGCAAAATCGTGCTTCCATGACGTATGAGTCACACGATCCTCCAGCTGCGGTACGGGAGTACGCAAGGAAGGAATTTCAGGTGCGAAGGCTAGACAGGGCAAGTGGAGAGAGTGTTGTGTTGTCCGTGACGTTCGCCTTCTGAAATCATTGGTTCGCGGCACTGAAATATGTCCACCTCAGCTATTAATGAACCAATTAAAAAAATTCTTGCTGGTAGCATGCTCCCAGGAGGGCATGTATCAACTTCTAATATATAATCAAAATTTGGTATGTGGCCTGGTGAGGGGTCCTTTAAGCAGATCCTTTTCTCTTTTGCTCTTCCAAACCTTCGTCATTGTTTGCTGTCTGCAAGCAGCAGTTAACACACAGAAACACTGGCTAACACGCCTTTGAAGAATGGGGAAGGGAACACATTTTTTTTTCACCTTTCCAAATGATTACACACGTACGTGTCTCTTTTGCTATGTGAGAAGCAATGCAGTTGGCACCTTACATGTGTGATGACGAGGACAACTGTACATCAGCGGCTTACGAGTGACACCATGAATATGAGATGCGGGCGTGCATGACATGATGGTGGGAGCTGTCTTGAGCATTGTGAAAAGGTACACATTGTAATTATATACACTGTTGTTGCATGCCTATGACCCTTTTTTTTTTCTTCTTTGTTTTGCTTACATGAGTTGAAGCAAAAAAAAAAAAGGAATTGAAAGCTTTTCGTCGCTGTGAACACAAGCATGCCTCTATGGTGACAATGTGAAGCCTCATTAGAGCATTTTCCTCTTTACTGTTTCAAAATCCAAAGTGCTTTTTAAACATTTATTAAGATTTCTTCCCAAACTTTATAAGAGTAAAATTCAACAGCAAAGCTAACTGTCTCGAAGCAGTTGGCCTGTATTGCCTTGAAATTTTCTGAACTGCTGTGCAGACTTTTACAAATGTACACCGACTCTGTTTTCAGTTTTAAATCAAAGCACAAGTGATAAAATATTGTGGAAGGCACCAGACTAATCTCATCTACCTGGTGTTCCTCTATGGTGCATGCTGTAGTTTCAGCACTCTAAGAAGATCTTCAAAATTGTACCCCGTTCTAGAGTGCTGCCACAGCAATTTGAAAGCATCTACTGCTGAGCAGCCGTGGTGCACTATCAATGCTAAACCCCACTGCATGCCCTAAGGAGACCTCACATTTAAAATTTCTTCAAAATACATGCCCATGCGAAATATATACTATCTTTCTTTTTGAACATAACGTGCTACGGTTATGGAACGAAACAGGAAGTACCACAGGCTGCCAGTTGGCTGCGATGTGTGTAGCAAATGACGGGGAGCCATGTCTTTGGCGTACTGGGGCAATGCAGTACTTTGTACCTTAGGAGGGACTCCGTTCGTACGAGTCCCTTTGCGAGGGGTGGAGAGGTGAGAGAGGGGGGGCAGCTCTTTGTACCGCTGAACACGTGCTTTTGTGAATGTGTGCACACATAATTTTTTTTTTTTTGCACTTTGGGTTGTCTGTGTGAATGTGTGTGTGCCAAGAGGAGTGTCGTTTCCCTCAGATCTCTCTCTCTCTTAAGACTTAAATGCTTTGCAAAAAGCAGGACAAAAAAAGGAGGAAAGCCTACAAGCAGATGGTTGCTTTTCTTGTGCTCAAAAAGCCATCTCTCTAGTGAGATTCTGAGCTTCTTGTTCTCGCATCTAATGGCGTGCAGCTGGCTATAGATCGTGGGTGAGAATTCAAGGAATGGAACTAAAAAAGGGAAAGGAAAATGGCAACTGTGCAAGTCTTGCATGAGCTGGGGCCGTGTTGCTGATCGATCACATTCGGAGATAACTTTTCATGGGTCTTGACTGGCTGAGCCAACAGAAGTGCATGCAACAAAATAGTTTTTTCTTTTTTCTTTTTCTCAATCTGCACAGCACTTAAGTGCATTGACAGGATGCCTGTCGCTCAAGCATGACATCACGCTAGATGTTACATCAATGTACGAGTAAATGCCATTGAAGAGTGAACGTGCCACCAGAAGTGGTCAATCGACACGGTCTCATTTAAGTGCTTCTGGTTCAGAGCTATCACTTTGATTGCATGTCAACTGGTTCTATTCATGGAAGTAGATGTTACCAAGAGCAACATTGAAGGTATTAACGTTCCCTGCAAGCATTATTTCTTCACCGTGTCACTGGAGTGCTTTTAGCCAACACTGGTAGGTACCTAGGTACCTGTTGCTACACCACGGTGACAAGTTACATGAAAGTACATCGCCAAAAAGTGATCGATAGAGACAGCAGCCCTAGGACTGTACGCGAAGTCCCAATTTTCGCTTGCAATGTATTATGGTGCACGACTGGAGGGGCAGTCCGCTGGTGTCGTTACAAAACATGAAAGTGGTGTTAGTGCCCTGAGAGGTGTTAGCCCGTACGTTTCTGTGTCAGGCACGAATTTGGCAATGACGCGCTTTTGTCTGCAGAATATTTTTCAACCAACTCCCCTGTCACTAAAGTGCCAATTCAGCAATGAAGAGCAAGAGAGCTGAAAGAAAACAGCACCATCAGCATTCTGCCTGCCATTCATATGGACACACTGGAAATGGCATGAAGCCTTTGTATAAATATATATGTGTGTAAAAAATGGAAACAGTAAACAAAAAATACCCGTTTCTTTTGTTGCTTTGTGTGTCCAGAGGTTTCTGTTTTCTTTCTCATAGCACTGTTTCCTATTTCTGGTCGACACTGGTGCTTTTTTTTTTCTTCTTTTCTTTCTTTTTTTTTCCCCCACTGGGCGTGTGTGTAATGATTCTGAACTGAGTAACCTGAGCGCAGAATATATCGAAAGATGAGATTCCCCGTGTCCCCCTGTGCAACTTCTCCCAGTATCGAACATAATGCTGCTTTACTGCGACTTCCTTCTCACAACGCCACCAGTGGCGTGGAAGCTTTTTCAAGTTTGTCAACGAGTCAGAATTTCCACTGCGGTCACCAGGCAAGCTGCAACCAGGTAAGCTGTTGACAATGAAGATGCTATAAGGCATTTCTTTTCATGATTTCTAACAAATACACATTTTTTTCTTTTCACAAAATAGTGGAAGAAACACACAAACAGAAAGCTTCAGTTCTTTTTCCCCACGGAGCACTTCACTCAACACATTTGTGCTCTAGCATGGAAAAGGAGGCAACTGAAAGCTGGGTTAAATTTTGTTTCAATTATACCTTGTGACCTTGTGGACAAGTATAGACATCACTAAGAACAGACAAATAAGTTACTCATGCCAATAGCAAGATATATTTAACTAAGTTGCCATCAGCATCATCACTGCCAATACTCCTTTTGGTCACCTTTGTACTGCCATTGGTAATATATGCTCGCAACGAGCAATACTATAGTGCCTCGC
Organism: Dermacentor albipictus; assembly: GCF_038994185.2. Taxonomy (NCBI): domain Eukaryota; kingdom Metazoa; phylum Arthropoda; class Arachnida; order Ixodida; family Ixodidae; genus Dermacentor; species Dermacentor albipictus. The sequence continues at coordinate 92,915,185 of NC_091824.1, read as the reverse complement.
CATGATGTGTCAAACAGCAAAGGTGCTTTGACTCAAGCCGCTGCAAGGGTGTTTGCTAGTCACTGGGCATCATGAAAGTCAAGCCAACGACCTAGCTACAGACCAAGGTTCCTTGCACACAATGTTGTGCTACCATACGCCATGTGGTTCTTGGACAACAGCCAAGTTGGGCATACACTCCTGACTAGCATCTGCTGGCCAATGGGCCCACACATCACGGCTGTTTGATAAAGTGACGGAAATAAAAGATTATTATTATTTTTTTTTACAATGTACACTCACAAGGCACAGAGCTGCTTCTTAAACACACAAGCTCCAATGTCATTTTGATGCCTATCTGCTGTTCTTTCATTTTTTTTTTTTTCCATAGTTGTCGGCTCACTCCGATTTCAGTGACTTTTCGAGACACATATGGCCCGCACACAACACTGTCAGCAAGGAACCTGCACAGGGGCGCTGAGCTTTGTACATCTCTTTTTGTTTTTTTCCCATAGGTACCCATAGGTACCCGTAGCTACCCATAGTACCCCACAAGTTCTACTAGGTAGGTCCCACAAGGTTTTTGGTCTCCTCCAAGCCATGCAATATTACACAGGCTGTCTGTTCTGAAGGTTCACTGCGCAAGAGACGTAATGAGGCACCCCGGTCGTCGGCTGTGCTGGCTGTCACGTCGGGCACGCCGTCCTCAGCGGCTGTCAAGTCACCAGTGGCTTTCCATGTTTCACTTGTGGCGGAGTCATCTGCAAGGAGCGGCGTAGGTGCCGGCACGGCATCTGGGTCCCACGCGCCCCCGTCTTCTTGTACGGAGCAGTCGTGAGCATTGTATCGATGCTGGCTGCGAGGCAGTGGAAGCCGAGACTCCGGGTCTTTGCTGGTCCTCTGCTTTTGCTGCTGAGGTAGGAGTAGGGTGCATGTAGCACAAAGTTAGAGGACGTGCTATCAGCCCGTTTCAGCCCTGCCAACCTTTATATTGTTTCTACAGTTGAAGACAAAAAAAGAACATTGTTATAACAAAGTTGCACAAAACACAAAAATACCTGAATTATAAGCATAAACACTAGACCCTTGTTATAATGACGCCGCTTTACTCCAATTATTTCTTTACACAAGCAACTTAGCAACTGTCAGGACGCCGGCACTAGTCTAAAAAAAAGATATAAAGAGAGAGAGAGAGAAAAAATAAAAGGTGTGGCCTGCAGCATGTGGACGCTTGCACGCTCGTTTCTGTGGAAACGATGCGAGTGCAACCACGCAACTCTGCTCTACCAACAGCGTGATGTGGATAAGCCTCAGTCCTCCTCACCTTCCCTCGCTCGCTCGCTCTGGTGGCAAGACAAACGAATGTCCCTACCTTTCATCTAGGGGACTTATTCGCTCCCTTCCTGTTCGCGCACCCTCTTGCTCCATGCTGTTCCCGAGCGTTATCGGAGGTGAGCAGCGGTGCTGTGGAAGTAATGTGCAACGGAACCGACAAATGTTACTCTGCGCCACCTTACGCGTGCCTGGTATGCCCAAAGTCACCTGAACTAAGACCCTATTGGCTCCCTCCCGCAGCTTGCTCAAGGGGGCCAAATACGACCGAGAAATTAGATTTCGATCTGGCTTGATCACGGTCTACAACGCACTGCGTGACACCCATATTATACTTGCGCAGAGATGTACTATTTCAGCTCTACTTTTTTACCTTTTATGGAGTAGTCACTTTTATTGAATTAGTGTTTCTAATTTTTTCACCATCCCATTCACTTCATTATAACACAGGTTTACTGCATTTGTTACAAGCTGACGTTGAGTCCGAGAAATAGGGTCTCGATGTGGCTCAGTCGCGATCTTAAATGCACTGCGTGACCTCCATATTAGACATTCGTGAGTTGCGCTTTTTCAGGTCTACATTTCTTTAGCTTTTATGGAGTAGTTGCTTTTAATGAATTACTGCTTATAAATAATTTTTTTCGCCATCCCATTTGCTTTGTTATAGCAAGGCTTTGTCGTATTAGTTACAAGCTGTTATCGGAGAGAGAACTTTTAGATTTACTTGATTACATCCAGGTTCAAATGTGCTAGCATTAGGTAGAAAATGCCGAAATTCCCTTCATTACTCAGAGTGTTGGCTGTTTAGTAACATATTTAGAAGCTTTGCTCTATAGGGACAGTGTGAACAGTCACCCTGCTCTACAGTTGCAGCAAGAATTATCTGCACCACACATAGAGAGAAATATTCACAAATTTTATTCGTTCAATATTCACTCAACAGAGGCTGAACTATTTGTTTTCATTATACGTTGGCTTTATGAGAGGGTGGCGCTGCTGATGGTAGCTTCAAATAGCCAAAGTGGGTATGCAAAATGAGGATGAAAAATTTGTCGGCAATTGTATTTGTATTCATTGGAAACCAGTTTTGTCACTGACTCGCTGTGGCAGGCAAGAGCTATCAGTGGCACCAGTGAAAGTAAATGCTATTTCACATGTCATGCCTATAATCTAAAGCTTGCACCACGAGCAGGCACAATGCATTTAGAAAATTGAATCAATGTCCTTGAGCTCCCTTTTCTCCCAAAAAAGTGCATTACATGCGCTGTTAGAAAGTAGAGTCTGGTTTTGCGGCTGTGAAGTTTTGTTCACACGACTTGGGCCCTCAAGCTTCATGCCAAATGCTGTGATGTAGCAGCTGCAACTCAAGGAATCGATAAAGGAAAGCTAAATTTCTCCCACGATTAGTCACGAGCCACATAGTAATGCCACTTGACAGTGCAGAATGAGCAGCAAAGCCGAGTTCCTGAGTCCGAAGTCCAACACTTACCGTGCCTGAAGATTTCATAAAACAAACAGCACTGCCATTGCCTACATGTCCATTTGGCACCGTGCCATTTGGTTGCTTCCCTCTGGCATGCCCGTTTGTCTTGCCATTACACTGTGTTGCCGGGTAGCCTCCCTGTACATGAAGAGAGAACAGAATCATAGAAGGTATAAGCCTTTGATGAAAGCTAACACAATTAAACCTTATTATAATGAACTTCAATATAACAAAATTCTTGATACGATGAAGTATTTAACTTTCCATATCCTCTTGTTCAGAGAACACCACATATTTAGAGCATCAATGTAACAAAGTGTGTTTGTATGCAATGTCAATATAACGAAATTTTGCTCCCGCCGCAAAGGGATGCCGAGAAAATAAATGGAAACATCCACGGACGCAGTTCGTCAAACGATTGAATTACAAGGGGCTGCTTGCAGACGCACCTCCCAAATCGCGAGCAGCACGACAAGAGCGACCCCCGTAATGGAGATGCATCATGTTCCGTATGAAGTCCAAGTGCGATAAGATCCTATGACGCCCCGCACACTGTGCGCTTTAGGTGGGAGTGAGAGTGTGCTAGGGTGGAACAAGAAACATCTTGGCTTCATGAGTGACGCCTTCCCACGCGGGTAAAGCTACCCATGGCTGTAAGTGCGGCTGAGCACATACGCAGCCACATCCCTACTTTAGAGGTAATCTGCCCGCATGTGCAAAGAATGGGCGTGCCGAGACGGCTTGGCACCATGTAAGCTGTCTTCCCACATGTTTAACATTGGAGGTTGTGTAATCTCGAGTTTCGGTGACCTGTTGGAGCAAGAGGCAGACGAAGAAGGCGTCCCACTGCTGGCGCTTTTCCGGGACAGCGTTGTCAGCCATGGGGCCAGAGTGCACGTCAAACTGCGGCTGGCTTCACTTAATTCGTACCACCGATGTGAAAATGCCGAAATTCCCTTCATTACTCAAAGTGTTCGCTGTTTAGTAAAATATTTACGAACGTCGCTCTACAGGGACAGTGTGAACAGGCACCCTACTCTACAGTTGCAGCAAGAATTACCTGCACCGCACATAGACAGAAATATTCATGAATTTTATTTGTTACCGTCGACGTACGTGGCATGAAACCATATCATTCGTTGCCGACTTCCAAATTTATCAAACTAATTGTTTTCTCATTCAAATTTGTTTCTTTCAATTGCCTGATAGTTCACAAAATTTTTCGACCCATTTCCGTGTAAGAAAAGTCGATCGGCGACTGTACTTCTTTGAATAAAAGGTTTAATTTCAATATAATGAACTTTCGATATAACAAAGCAAATTGCCAGTTTTAACAACTTAGTTATATTGAGGTTTAACTGTATACTGCTGATAAACTACTGCATGACAGTAACGTGAAACACTCCAAACTTAGCTTATAAATCTGAATTGCGAATTTATTTACTTACTTGTCACACTCTGAGGGTCAGAGTCATTACAGAGGGGAGTGGTACAATATATGGTACATATTATAAAAAAATGCAGTGAGAAAAAACAAAATAAAAAATTCTAGTGGCCTTTATTTCTGGAAGAAAAAATGAGCGGGCGTGAGAAAGCCGCTGATATATTCCAGATTGTTGCATGTTTATGGCTGCCACATTATGTCCATGGAGCTGTGATCCACGGAGTTACATGTACTGTATTGCTGGCTCTTTCATACTTTTTCCGTGGTTTGTTGAAAAACTTACTCATCCATGTTGTCATGTTATAAACTTGACAGACAGATGCATCCTATGATGGGAATGGCTAACATACCAAAACACATTTCATGCAGGACACATGTCAAAACCAAGGAAGTCTGATTTTCATTCACCCAGCTGAACCCCATCGATGTCACCTGATACGCTCTCCTCTCGGCTAAATCGCAGTGGCTTAATTTCCATGAGCGGATGCTAAATCTTGTGACAAATATCTCATTTGGCAAAATAATCACAAAGTATCTTCTGTATGATGCTTTACTAAAATATTGACAACTCATCATTTAATGAGCTGCAGTTGACTAACCCCACTCCAGGCACCTGAATAACACGGTGGTGGGACCGTCATTCTAGCACAACCCCACGACCCAGGAACCTTTTCTGGCACTGACGACACCAATGTTGAAGACTGGCTTCAACTATACGAGCGGGTGAACGCCAGCAACCACTGGGACCAGACCATCATGCTCGCTAATTTGATATTTTACCTCGTGGACATGCAATGCATCTGGTTTCAGACACACAAGGAGGAAATAACCAGCTGGGACACTTGTAAACAGAAGCTCAAAGATTTGTTTGGCAAGCCTGTTGGACGTCAGCGCGCCGCCCAAAAAGACCTCACTTCGCGTGTCCAGACGTGCACTGAATCCTACCTCACGCACATCCAGGATGTGCTCGCTCTGTGCCGCAAAGTAGATCCGAAGACGTCCGAATCTGATAAGGTTGCACATGTCATTAAGGGCATAGCAGATGATGCTTTCCATCTCCTCGTGTTCAAGAATTCTTCCACTGTGGAAGCCACTATAACCGAATGCCGGCGGTTTGAAGAAGCCAAGAGTCGCCGCATTGCCCAGCCATTTCCCCGCCTTCCCAACACAGCTGCTACGTACACCTGCGAAGACCTCCGCAGTCTGCTCACGCTCAATCGTTCTGATGACATCCTACATATCACTGCACGTGAAATAGAAGCCGCATCTCTTGTCACGACCCCAACCCATGGCCCCGACAATTGCCAGGCGATTGTCTCATTGATACAGTCCGTCGTGCACCAAGAATTGGCCAACGTTGGCTTGACCAATGTCTGCTCAGTTAATCGGCCTGACTACACTCCGTCCAGCACTGTCATACGCACCCGCAGCCTGAATGTCCCAACGCGGTATCGCAACCTGGCCGAATGGCGTACTCCAGATGACAGGCCTATATGCTTCACTTGTGGCCGCATCGGCCATATTTCACGTCACTGCCGGTCTTCGTGTAATTTGAACTCCTGGCCCTACCTCCCATACCACGGCCCTCATGCTGTTCCTCAGTTGCCCCCGCAAACACAACCAGTAAGCTGCGGCGACACTTCTCTTCCTACCCGTTCCAGCCGCTCTCCTTCGCCACGTCGCCGCTTCTCCCGATTGCCCCCATCTCGCTGATCGCCGTCCCCTAGCTCCTTCCGGAAAACTAACGGGTGCAGCACCTGGAAATGATGCTGCCAAACCAACCCGACGTAAAAATCTTCTTGTGACCTTGCCCACAAATCGGAACCTCATTAAAGTGAATGTGGATGGTGTACCTGTTACGGCTCTGATTGACACTGGCGCACATGTATCTGCGATGAATGCTTAGCTTCGGAATCGTCTCAAGAAAGTCCTCACTCCTGCCCCGTCGCCTGTGGTCCAACTCGCCAACGGTGGAACACCAGCCGTTACTGGCATGTGTCCGGCTCGCGTGAGAGTGTACGGACATCATATTTCTGTTTTATTTTATCTTCTAGAGCACTGGCCCTCATGAGCTCATCCTGGGCCTTGACTTTCTCTCTACACATCCCACTTTGATAGGCTGTTCTGCTGGTGTTGTGCAACTCGCTCTACCTGCTGCTATTGACCCTCCCTATAGTGCTCCGATACGGCTATGTTCCACAGAGCATATTCGTCTCCCTCACCGTGCCGTTACCTACATAGATGTCTCGTCTCCCCCGTTCCACCTGTACCAGACGGTGACTACATCGTATCCCCTAATCTGGATGTCCTGCTCTCGCATAACGTCGCTTTTCCTTCCCCCGTCATTACCATTTCGGACAACATGTCCTGCCTTCTGCTTGTGAACTTTGGACTCTGTATACAAGTACTCCCGCGCGGAATATCCCTGGCGCAAATAATGCCAGCCAGGGACAACCACATTTTGGCTTTAACTTGTGACAGCTCCTCGTGTTCAACTCTTACTTCGCCCTCTGTCCCTTGAGACTTGAATGCCCTAACAAAAACGATTGCTCCCAACCTTCCGCCCCAGCGTTCTCAAGAACTACGTTGCCTCCTTGCCTCATACTGGGACGTATTCGACCTTGGAGAGCACCCTCTAGGACAAACATCTGTCTTAAAACATCGAATAAATACCAGTGATGCGAGCACGATCCATCGGCGACCATACCGCGTCTTGCCAACTGAGCAACATATCATCCAACATGAAGTTGATAAGATGCTTTCTCGAGACATCATCGAACCTTCTTGCAGCCCATGGGCATCCCCTGTTGTACTAGTTAAAAACAAGAACAGTTGGCGATTTTGTGTTGATTATCGACATCTCAACAAGGTAACAAAGAAAGATGTCTATCCACTACCACGCATTGACGATGCCCTGGATTGCCTGCATGGAGCACAATATTTTTCACCCATCGACCTTCGCTCCGGCTACTGGCAAATTGCCGTTGATGACATGGACCGCGAGAAGACAGCTTTTGTTACTTCCGATGGCCTGTATCAGTTCAAAGTGATGCCTTTCGGCTTATGTAATGCACCGGCCACATTTGAACAAATGATGGACGCCCTCCCACACGGTTTCAAGTGGTCTATCTGCCTCTGTTACCTCGACGACGTGATCGTTTTTTTTCGCCAACTTTTGCGACACACCTTGAACACCTATTGACAATCCTATCTGTTTTCCGTCAGGCGGGGCTACAACTAAATTCGTCCAAGTGCCACTTCGGTCGTCGGAAAAATTTCTGTGCTCAGGCATCCTGTCGATTCTTCTGGTGTACGCCCTGATCATGATAAAATACGGGCAGTGAAAGACTTCCCCATGCCAACATATGCCAAGGATGTTCGCAGCTTCTTGGGCCTTTGTTCCTACTTCCGCCGGTTTGTCCGAAATTTTGCGAATGTTGCGCGCCCTCTCAATGAGCTCCTCAAGAAAGACGCTGCATCAAATTTGGGGCCCTGAGCAAGCTGGTGCTTTCACCGAGCTGATTGGGCTGCTTACCTCCCCGACAATTCTCGCTCACTTTGATGCGTCAGCTCCAACTGAAGTCCGTACCGATGCCAGTGGCCGCGGTATTGGTGCTATCTTGGCACAGAAACAACAAGGGCGAGAACGTGTTATTGTCTATGCCAGCCACCTTCTTTCCTTTGCGGAAAGCCATTATTCTATCACCGAAAGCGAGTGTCTGGCTCTCGTTTGGGCAATGGGTAAATTCCTCCTCTATTTGTATGGCCGCCAATTCACAGTCATCACTGATCACCCCGCTCTGTGTTGGCTTTCATCTCTCAAAGATCCTTCCGGGCGCCTTGGCCGCTGGGCTCTGCATCTTCAAGAATACAACTATTCAGTTGTATACAAAACCGGCCAGTTACATCAAGACACGAACTGCTTGTCGCACCATCCTGTCAACCATCCTGACGTTTCTGCGGCCGGCATACCTGTTACCGTTCTCTCTCTGGCTGCTTTTCGCGATTTTTGGAGCCAAACAATGTCGGGATGCCTCCTTGCAACACCTTATTCAACGGCTCACTTCAACAACGCTTGATCCTCCCTTTCGTATGTTTGAACTCCAAGATGGTATATTGTACCGATCTAACATTCGCCCGGATGGCCCCAACCGACTCTTCGTTGTGCCTGAGCATCTGCGTCAGACTGTTCTCGCCCAGCTTCATGATGTACCGACTGCAGGTCACCTTGGCTTGTCACGGACTTATGACCGCGTTCGTTGGCGCTTCTTTTGGCCTGGTCTATACCGTGACGTCTCCCGTTATGTCGCTGCCTGTGACCTTTGTAAACGACGCAAAAAGCCGACCACGCTCCCTGCTGGTTGCCTTCAACCACTTGACGTAGCATCAGAACCATTCTTCCGTGTAGGTGTTGATCTTTTAGGCCCTTTTCCTATTTCTGCTTCGGGAAACAAGTGGATTGCTGCAGCAACAGACTATGCCACCCAATATGCAATCACACAGGCTCTTCCAACAAGCTGTGCAACCGATGTCGCCGACTTCCTTCTAGAGAACGTCATCCTTCACCATGGCGCCCCTCGACAGCTCCTCACCGACCGAGGCCATTACTTTCTTTCTACAGTTGTCAATGACATTCTACACTCGTGGGCGACTAAACACAAACTTGCTACTGCTTACCATCCACAAACGAACAGTCTAGCCAAGCGCCTTAACCGCACCCTTACTGACATGCTGTCCATGTATGGCTCCGCTTACCATCGTGACTCGGACGTTGCACTGCCGTTCGTTACTTTCGCCCATAATTCGTCTTGCCATGATACCGCAGACTTTTCTCCTTTCTTCCTCTTGTTTGTCCACGACCCTACGCTGCCTTCCGACACCGTTCTGCCTGTTAGTCTGAATTCCACATCCGAGTACGCCCATGATGCCATACTCAAAGCACGAGAAGCAGGCCATATTGCCCGACATCGACTTGTGGAGTCGCAGGACAATCAGCGGCGCTTATATGACGCCTGCCATCGTGACATCCATTACACACCAGGTGCCCTGGTTCTCCTTTGGTCGCTGTTGCAATGCGTTGGCCTCTCGGAGAAGTTACTTTCACGCTACTCTGGCCCTTACCATGTCTCGCGTCAAGTAACTGACGTCATGTACGAAATCGCCCCTCTTGAGCCAACCACGGCTCTGCACTGCTCCAACGTGGTCCATGTCGTGCGTCTTAAAACTGTATCATTCATCTGCCTCCTAACTAGCACCTAGCCGGTGCTTCAGCCGCCGGGGGTCATGTGACATGCTGACGAAGAAGATGTTTTAATCTTGGTCAGAAGACGACGATGCTCTGGACTTCGCGCGCTGTCTACCATGTTGTCAGCTGCTACAATTGTTGTAAATATCCTGTAAATATACACCTGACTCTTTTTAACCTCGTAACAATTTATTTTAAGCCTCTCACCTCCCTGTAACAATATTCCTGGATTAAAGAACAAAGAAACTTCAACCAAAATGTATTTTAATTTTAAAAACACGCTAAAAAGAGAACACAGTACTGTGGCAGAACACTGCAAACTTTTTTGACCACCAGATAAGCCCCGACGACACCCGTTGTCTTGGAGAGAGAAAACAATCACCGGTGGCGGCTCCTTTTGGAATTCTGGCACATCCAAGAGACATTGCGTAACATCAATCGTTTGTCAGGAACAGTGCTGTGCCTCACGCCATCTCAGCCCTGAAGAAGCAGCTGGTCAGGCTCCAAAACATTGGCTTTTTAAGATTAAAATAAATTTTCGTTGGAGTTTCTTTGTTCTTTAATTCAGTTTTTGCCAACCAGGCGGATATATGCCGAATATTTACCTTTAAGGATATTTCCAAGACATCAAGCCAGGCTGAAACATAAATACAGGAAAACAAACTAGGAGGCTCATTGTGTTTTTCACATTCACTGGTATGTGCGATACTGGTGCAATTCACACAAAGAATGTCCTAGGAACAAGGGCTTCTTTTACCCTGCAATGCATAATATAGCTTTCTGGGAAAATGTTAAGTGGAATGTCAATATATATTTTGTAGAACATCTTAGGGATGGTCAGATAAAATCTGGTCCTAGTCTTCTCAGCTACAATACCACAAGTGCGAAATGTGGCTTAAATAAATCAACTGAAAGCTAATGGGCTAATTAAGCATTGTGATTTATTATGTATGTAATGTCCGCTTCTTCAATTAGCCAACTGAAGAAGCAGTGCTGTGTCATTTGCCACAGGTGATTTCCTACATGATAATTGCAGTGGACTCAATGCAAGCGGTGCAGCAAACGCCTGCACGGGCAGTAAACGAAAAGATGTGCCAACAGTCAACACATTTACGAGCAACCTACAAGTTCTTGCAAATCACACTTGAGCTTACCACTTACCTTTGTGTCAAGGTGGTTTCCAGGACCGGGAGAAGTAACTGAAAGCACTTCAAGCTCTCGTGCCGGCGCTGGCATCTTGCACTGACCAAAAAATGCTGCAAAGCACGACCTGCCACTGGAAGGTCCATGCTGATCCGTGCTGCTGCCAGTACAGCCACATTTGCTGCGAACATGGAACAAGGGAGTGAATAATTTTAACTTGGATGCACTTCCCACATACCTCGTAGCAAAAGAACAGCTACACAAAGAATGCAAATGCAAATTTCCCCTGTGTCAGCATCATACTAATTTAACCTAACAAATCCTCTGGAGGATAGAGGCCTTTGTAATGTGCTCTTCTTGAATTTCAATGTTTTATTCGTTTCCATACTGCGTCCAAATTCCTTTACTTACCCTAATACTTACCGATGGACCTTAACCTGACAATCCTCCACAACTTCGCAGAATGAATAGCAGCAATGCCCCTTAAATGAGTAAGCTCAAGCTCAATAACTCTAGCAATCCCCACACTGCACAGTAGCTTCAGACTTGCTCTTCAACTAGACAGGTGCTGAAAGCACCAGATTAGAAAAATACAGCTCAAAAGCTGTCCAGGTGCATTACTGAACCAGAGCGTCCACCTTAGTTTAGGGGAGTGAAACAAGTGTCAAGGGGCATCTGTCCAGTCAAAGTGACTGCAGTTGATAGTACATCCATTGGTAATACAGTATTGTTGCAATAATTAAACTCCACCAAGTCGGATTTTTCGTTCAGTTAGATCTGGACCGAAGATCCCCAAAGGTGTCAATACATTTCTGCGAGCCAGAACTTTCATTATATTGAACCTGAAATTGGCCCTCGCCAGATAATTTGAACTTTACTGGAAGTATTCACATGCTTGTAAACTCCAATGGCCACAATTGTGTCCACAATAGCTGCAACATCTGCTTCGGTGTTGCTAGGGGACACCAACTGTATCAAAGACACTTTATTTCTCACCAAAAATGCCAATATTCGATTTCCTTTTGGCAGATTTAGAAGTAAGAACAGCTGACAACAATTCATAATTAGTATTTATCAGGGGTGTGCAAATATTCGAAAAAGTTTGATTATTATCGAATATTCCTAATATTCCTATTGAATTAGAAAAATAGGTATTCGAAAATGTTTGAATTTGCCATTGTATACAGATATTCGAATCAAATTGAATATATCGCTTGCTGCGCGGGATCGAACACGGTTTTTAACATTTGTTTCTATTTAATCCAAGGATATTGGGGCAATGTCATGCTGAATTTTGTAATGATTTTGTGCTGCTAGCGAAATTTTGCCTGTAAAGCATACTTAGCCACTAAACGTCTAAACTTAGCGGGAAAGCCAACCTCTCAATAGCGAGAAGCACATGTTTTTGGAGGGTGAGGATTCAATTTTTTTTCCTTTCCTTTCTTTATCTTTTTTTTTTGCAATACGACACACAATTCTGAGCTTATTTCTTGACAGCAAGTGCGATGAGCGAAGACTGGCACAGGGTCAAATGCCTTTGAGTTTACGGGCATTTGAAGCGGTATAATAAGGCACAGGGTGGCGAGGACAGCTAGTGGGAATTACTCAATTTTCCACGTTAACATGAGCCAGATACACAATGCTTTAGTATAATGGCTTACTAGTCTAGTCTTTCTAACACTGACAATGCAATTGCAGTGTTCCAACGCAACAAATTAATTAAACTTGCTAATAAATGCATGTGCATATTGTTATTTGATTGAATATTCAAAGCTAATGAATGCATTATGGGGTTTGTGGGGGGTCGCACCGATGCTCTTGGGACAGAGGAACGACAACACAGTAGTGCAAACAATCACAAGAACATATATTGCACCTTTCATACACTAATGCCTGCTAGCCGAATTGCTATCCCCAGAACATGCCGATGGGCGTGCGAGAAATCAAGTAAGTACGACTCACTGCCACTAAATACCGAGCCGTGTGAATATGTTCGTCCCATGCTGGCCTGGTTGTTTGTGTAAACACCTGGTCGTTTGTGTGTACGGTCATGCAAACGGTGGTGCATTTGAACGATAATGTTCATTCATTCTGGTGTCCTACACCTAGGCCTCACAAGATGGTCTTGCAGAAGCATGGATCGGCGCAAGCGCAGAACGTCCGCACGGCTTCCTGACCCTGAGCCCAAGAGTCTCGTTCTTTTTCCGCCCAAGTAACCCTGCCGTTAGGTGGCGTTAGCAGCGCAACACTCATGCCATCTCTCGTACTACTCTGCAACTGCACCGACTGCCGTCATAAAGCTACGCGGCAAAGCCAGATTACAAGAGAGGGGAGTCACGCGGAGAAAAAAACATTGTAAGCTACCGTTCTCATTTTAAATTCTTGCTGGGGCAGGCCAGAAATAGGTGTTTTCTATGAGAGATGATGAGTGTTCGACGCATTCACTATGCTCTAAGTGCCACCAAGACTGGTGATGCCACTAGTGGAGTCACCAATTGTGGTCACCATTGGGGTAGGGCGTGTGCTTGGTGACCAGCCAAGTTCGAATGGCTTGGCATAGGCCAATTTCAGGATCGAAATAACAAAAACTTGGTCCCATAGAAATGTATGGGCGCTGGCTGGGACCTTCGGTCAGAATTGAATTAACCAAAAAACTGAATTAACCGGAGTCAAATTAACGAAAGTCTACTGTACTGCCAAATGAAGCAGCGATGTGTTTGGAAATATTTTTCTGCCTTTTCCTATAATTCAACCTGCTGGATACTTCAACCAATTATATCGGTTCCATCAAGGAAGAATTAGCGCAAGTCAACCACAATCACACTGATCTCATTCCAGTGGATTTCTTGCCATAATGTTGCTCTAGTAAACCCTGGGTTAACTGTTCCACACATTAAATGAGGAGGTTTGCCATCTGGTCATCCTGCTAGTTACATTCAGTGGCTTGCGGGAAGCAAGGCACAAAATGGCAGGATAATCAAAAACAGAGTTCAGGTTGTGTGAGCCACCATAGTGCCTACCTGTTCTTGTAGAGAATGATGATCGCACATGCAGCCATGCACAACAGACCAGCCAGTACGCCCAGCAAGATTCCTAGAGACGGGTCATTTGCTTCCTGGCCTGCAGCTATATCAAGATCATGAAGAAGACAAGAGAAGGAATTCAGTACAAGCTTCACATTTAACCACTCTGTGAGAAGGCAATACACAAGTGTTCATATCTTTGTACAAAACAAACAAACAAACAAACAAACAAACAAACAAACAAACAAACAAACAAACAAACAAACAGGCTTGATGTACGAAAGCTACCCATAGGCTTTGAGAGATGCCACAGGGGGGTCCACATATTATTGTTAGCAACGTGAGGTTCTTTAATAAGCACCTAAAGTACAGCACACGAGTGTTTCTGCATTCCGTCCCCATCAGACTGCAGCTGCCATTACTGGGAATCAAACCCACAACCTCACGCTCAGCAGCACGATGCCATAGCCACTTAGCCATTCCAGAGGGTGAATGCAATGAGGTCAGTGTGGCTTGCGCACGGTCCTACTACACGGAGCCGCACTTACTGGAGGCCTAAACCAACAAAGATTGTCCGAGCTCTCACAAGTGGCTTTTGCTAACTAAGAACAATGCTGCGCTTTCATGCTGGCGTGGTCCTGTGGCTCGCCAAGCTCGAATCTGCGTTGGTCGGTACTCCTGCTAGATACGAGACCTGGGCAAGAGCTATCCCAAGTACAATAAACAACAGATTCTGCTGCTACTGCTAACCTTGAAGGTGAGGAGAGATGGTACTGCGTGATGGCACACTGATGACAAACTTGATGACTTGAGTCAGGGGACCAAGGCCAGCTGCGGTCTCGGCTTGCATGCGCAACGAGTACACCTTGTTGATGGACAATCCATTCACTATAGATGTCAGGTGTGTTCCTGTAGAAAGTGAAATGCCAAGCATGGTCACTACACTGTTTTAGTCTTGCCGCAGTGGTGATTCCACGAAGAAAACACTGCGTCATTAAAAGGGTGCTGAACCATCACTTTGGCTTGGCGAAAAAAAATGGAGTCCGCGGATAGCATATGCTGCTGTGAACACCTCAGCCAAATTTTGCAGTCGTGTGTGGCACGTGGAGCTCGCAAGTGGAGTGTGAAGTCATCTTTATCTCAAACACTCTCTTTTCAACAGAAGCCTACTTCTCACTCTTTTCAGCCTGCTATATTTTGTCCTATAGCAGATTCCCATATGCGGCTGCTATTGGCCACTAGCTGACATCAATTGTGAAGGGTGTCTGAATCAGCATGCTTCTTCCTGCTGTTGTTGTGTATATTTCTTGAAGCAGTTTAATATACAGGCTGAAGCAAGCAAAAATTTCCATTTCAAAGGTTAATAGGAACTATGTACTTCCGGAAGTACTGCTATAATACTATGGCCACCTATTGCCTGCTAATGTTGGGGTGCACCTGCCAGTGTAGAAATTAAACATTGACTACAGTGCTTATCAGTGTTGTAGCCGCTGGGTCTAGTCAATTTTGGTTACAGTCGAACCTTGATATAACAAAGTTGTACATGCAGCAAAAAACTTTGTTAAATTGCAAATTTTGTTAATTCAGGGTTTTAAAGTTCTAGCAATAAAAACAACTTCAAGAACTCCTAGAGCATTTCTGGTGGACAGCCTCTTGTTAGTAAGCATTCATAAACAAATTGCAAGAATGTTGGGTCATGATAGCACAGTTATGAGCACCAGCAGGTGCAGTGCAGATCGTGCCAAGGGCAATACATCAATGTGGCTCACGGCGTTCGAGATTTTCATGTGTTGTGCCGTGCAGCACAATAAATATTGGACGCCATAGCAGACCACATTTAGTGCCTGCAGTGGGTATCTACAAATGAAAAACAAAGTGTAAAAAGATATGGATATTCATCCTGAGAAGAGGAAAAAAAAAACGTAAATAAAAGTCACAGTTCTAGCAGAAAGGCGGAGCACTGATGGCAATAAATAGCAAAGAGACAACTACACGAAGTAAGGTGCGTCGCTCTACCGGTGCCGTGCGCGCTTAGGCAAACATTAAAGATCTCATTCGATGACCACGAAGTTGCAGTCACAACACGAGCGTGCGCTTCACATTGTGTCTCGGAAACTTATGAGATTACGCGACCACCAATGCTAGATGCGGGGGAACAACAAAATGGGCCTCAATGCACCAACCATTTCAGCTCGCCCTTTGCATTTTCTGTGGAGAGATTACTTCCAAGATATGGGGTGCGGACCATGCGCGCCAGAAGGAGATGGCAGATAGGCGTACATTCCTGCTCATCCCTCTCCACGCGTGCTTGAACACGTTAATGCGCGTTGACTCCCTCCCTGTCCCTCGTGCGCAGAAGGAATTGTCAGCTCTTGTGTTTCTCCTGGCACTGCAAGCTGCCGCGCGACCCACAGCTTCCTCAAGTTGTTTACCAACGCGACGCATAGCGCGGCGGTGTTTCCTGTATTACCGCGTTCCGTGCACGCGCTTTGAGGGTGGTTTTGCAGTTCAAACTTTTCCTGTGGAAGGATGCTTAAATTACCTTTTAACTTGGCCACTATTTTTTAGTTTCTTAAAAAAAATATTATTATTTACTAGCCATACAGGCTCCAAGTACATGTGTGAAATGGTCGAAAACTTCATTAAATTGAAACTGGCTGGTAAAATTACTTTGTTAAATTGCAGAAAGAAAGAAATGAAACAGACAGTTCTCAATGCAGGGAAATTAAAATAGTTTGTTACATCAAGAATATTGATAAATCGAGGTTTGATTTGCTGTAGTTTTCAAACCATTTTTTTAAATTCAGCCCCTCAAAATGTGCACATTGGATGCGTCTACTACACGTCGGTCAAACTAGCGCAGGACAAAGCCAGTCTACGCAACGTAGCCCAGCCAGACTGGAGCACGAGCATGAGTGCGCACATCAGCCCTGTCATGCACAAAGCAAACACTATGCATACGCACTACAATTGCATGTTGCTGGGGTCTGCTACATAGTGTAGATACCACAGCCACACCAGGGTGCCACTACGAGCTCTATCGTTGAGCACACTGCGGTTCATTGAGGCGACTTGCTTTCATGTTTGGCAGGTTGTAGGCGCGAAAATCGAAAATAGTTGCATCTATGTGAACATTCAAAATCAAATTTGAACTGCGCGCCATGGTGACGTTAAGCAGGCAGAGTGTTGTGGGCACGTCCTGCTCCACTGCAGCCTTCGCAGAACAAGGCATTGGAGAAGGAGTGGGAGCATTTCGAAGGGGACCACAGGCAATAACTCTGCTTCTGCTGAACGTATTGAAGTACTTTTTGCTGCAAAGCATTTCTGACATAGTCTTGTTTAACTTAAATGCATCTCTAGAGTTTAATAAGAAGTGCTTCAAGGCCCCTTTGATAAAGAATTGAAGCAACCATGAATTTAAGGGCACAGCACTGGAAATGGTGTCAATGCCGAGGTCTTCCTATGGCCAGTAACAATGTACGCTGGACTGAAATATCTAATGTGATGCATTCCTTATTTTGAATGCTACAGGTGTGCCTGAGGAGGACCTAGTAATGCCACTTACATGCATCCTACTGCATTTCTTCCCATGCAAAAAAACTTCGAATAGTATAGATTGAATATAATTATAGAAAACGACTTCACAATGCTGACCTGGTTCTTTCTTTGTTTTCCACTTGTCAACCTGTGTTATGTCAACTACACTGGCATTGTAGAAGATGTGGTAGGCCTGAATCACACCATTGGGGAACTCGGGAGCCAGCCAGTTTAGTCGGATGGAGCCAAGGTCAACAGGTGCCCAAGTGATGTCTCGGGGCACGGTAGGTTCTAGTGAGCCAAAATGAGAAAGAAAAATAGTGTATGGTATGCAAAAAACGTAATTCACGACTGTCACAAGACAACCATCATCATCATCATCGTAATCATAATGATAAGCCAATTCTAAATTTACTGAGAGTCAATGTTCTCTTCCAGCAGCTTCCAGCAACCTCAGCTCTGCACCAGCAGACTACATGCCCCACTTGCTAATTTCTGAAGGAGTATGGCAGGGTAGACTCCCCAAAAAATTGAATTTGCAATTTTGGCACCGAAAAATTGACTGCATTATGAGGCACAAACCTGCGGAAGCGCGATCTCGAGCGCCCGCTCAAAGCGGTTCAAATGTCGTGCCAAAGTGTGCTGCGCGCCCTGGCGTTTCAAAATGGCGGGCGGAGTTCGGAGGCTGGTTTGTCTATCATTTGTCATTTGCTGTTTTCTTCATTATGGCATGGTTTTTTTTTTTTGCTTGGTGTTTGTGGCAAGTAAATTATTTGTACTGAAAGATCATATATTTATTGAAAGAAAATGATATATCTACCCAATCGTAGCAATTGCCACAAAGGAAACCCATACGGGTTCCTCGAAAGAAAAGCCTCGCAGTTGAAGAAAAATTTGTCCTGGTCCGGGACTCGAAGCCAGGCCCACTGCCTTTCCGGGGCAGCCGCTCTACCACCTGAGCTAACCAAGTGGCTAGCAGATGGCAGGGCGAAGCGGAATTTGTCAACTCGAAGAAAAGGCAAGAGTTTGACTAAGAGTCCTTTGTTCTTGCACATAGTGATATTATTTTTTGGGGGGGTACAAACTCCAAAGAGGATATGATATCTCTTTAGTTCAGATATAACCTATGGGTATTTAGAATAACACTGTGCAATATCATCACGTTCTTCTGCATTGTTGCAGAGAAAAGGTACATTAAATAATGAAACACACCTGAAAATTTGGGAGTGGGCCACAGGAAAGCAAATTATCAAGACACAAACAAAGTCTATTATGTTGTACCCAAGAGCATCTTTCGTAAGCGCGTGAAATTTGATGTGAATGTTAAAACAAACATGTACCATTTACCCTACCATCCTTAGTGACATTACATCATTCAATGCTTCCCTTGGCACCCACTGTATTACCCCAGTAGCTCACTAGTTATCAGTCCTGCAAGATACATGACCTGCCAAACACCCCTTCTTGATTGTTTTTAATCTTAATCTGTTCTCCCTTCTTAAAGTGTTTTGCTAATCTCAACCAGAATATCAGTTATACCTGTGCTTTCTCCAATCCATACGGTCACTTCCTTATCTTTTTACGTATGGCCTATAGTTTTACGCATTCAATTGCTAAATTGTGCAGTCAAGTACCCTTTATAGTTTCTTTGTTACCCTGTAAGTTTTAGCCACTTAACTCAGGTTGATTGTGCACATTTCTGTTACAAAAAGTCCCGCAAAAAACATCTCAGGATGCCTGTCAACGTTATCGCAATTAGCAGTGAAGCAATGCAGCAACACGCCATATTGCAACCACCAAAATGTACCAACGTATAGGCACTGAGCACGAGATGAGTTTGGACCGGTGGCATCTTCAGGTGGCAGAGCTGCGGATGTACTGGCATGTGACTGCCGGTCTGGGCGCAGCAGGAGCTGCTGCCAGCTAGGTTGGCTTTATATGTTCCATTGTTTGTCCTGTTTTGCATTGCCAAAATACCATGTGAAGCCAAATCTGATCAAACATGTTACTGAAACAGTTACTGAAACATGATTGAAGCTGGTTAAACTATTCACTTCAATCTTTTTTCATTGCGGCCTCACCAGGTGGAACAGCGGGAAGACTAGATACGCGCGGCCTGTAGACAAAAGTACAGCCGACCTCAGAAGTTTTCGGAGCACAGAAAATTAGAATATGTTCCATTTTCTCATAATTTCAGCACAGAGTCTGAAGTCTATGTCAAGAATACAACAATTCTACAGAGATGTACCAACTCTACCGTTCGGTTCGAGGACTTGTGCCCAGGTTGTGATGAAATTTAGATTTTACTCTGATTTCGTGTTCTGAAAACCTTTGAGAGAGGGAGTACATGCAGTGCTCAGCAACTGAAATGCGATACTCGAAGCTCATAATCGCCGGCACTTTTTCCACCGACTGTAAGCACTGGGGACACCGAGGTGATGCATCGCGGCATACAGTGAAAGCGAGAACCATTGCGAAGCACTGGGACTGCATTTTGTCCCATGGCGATCACCTAGCGATCGCCTGTCGTAGGGAGAGAGGGAGAAAAAAAACAAAAAAAACAAAACACCCCAGCCACGCGCTTTGGCTATCACGTTTGAATGGCTGAGCACTGTGAATTCCAATGCTACTTTGTTATGATCTAGTTGTTCTAACATTATTAAAGGAGCCATTCACACACAAGAGCTTCATCTCCCCTGTGAATTGCCTGTCTTTGCCTCCGCAGGTGTAATGGCTCTGGAGCTTAGGCACCGAAGGCAAGCACTCAGATTTGCAGTCGTCATTTCGCTATCTTATCAGTGCCTTCCTTTTCGGGTATATTTTCCTTCCTCGTGCTTCCTAATGCTGATAGTTGCATTGGGAAGGCAAACACAAACGCACCGGAGTGTTCACACTCGCCGCCACCAAGGGCTCTCATGAAGCTAAGCTGCGTGAAATGAACCATGACTGAAGATTGGGGTAGTTTGTAAAGCATTAACAATGGCGAAGCATTGCAAGGATAAAAATTACAACGAACAGAGAACGAGAACTTACCTACACATTTGCGATCTGCAAAATAGCTCAAGAAACAAATAAAGGGAGACGTATGTCTCCTGTATTTATCTATAATTTTCGTGCTCTTGCCCTATTGACAGGATTAAATACACGACAATCTTAACAAGCACAGCAAAATAACATCTGAAATGTAACTGCTGGAGTTCCACGTCTTAGCTTGCCACGATGAGCTCTCTGTTTATGGGGCGCACTTATACTGCAATTTGCACAAGTTTTAAATTTAATATATTACTTGATGCCGCGAATGAGGCCTGCCTCTTACAAGTGGCAACCCGTCTAAAAAGCAGACGCATGAAAATGTGTGTTACGGTATGTTAGGCTTTAAAATCCGCAGTGCGAAATCACTAGAAACGCCGTGACCGCCTTCATCCCGTCGTCTGCTTCACATGCCAGTGCTCTGGGGTGCGATCGCACAAACAGCTCGCTTTTCCGTTCTCTCGCTTGCCTTCTCGTGATTCGTTGGCGCCCGCGCGTTTCGTCACGGCCGTCATTGCGCCGGGGCGGGACCACAAAATGCGCTTACGTCACACTCCTGTCAATAATTCCAAAACCGAGTGAAATCGGCCGCTATCGTGGAACGGTCGACAAGGGCATTCGTTTCGAAGAATGAATGGCCGTTGCCATAGCAGCGCTAGTAGCAGACGATGCGCCTGTCGTCTGCTCGTAATGTCGTTGCTCGCCAAACATAGCTGGCCCTGCCGGGGGTCCAGTTTTACGAGATTAAAGCGCGATCCGCCACTGCAGAACGTTAGCGATGTTAATTATTGAAAACAACTGTGATCACAGTGAAATTAATTGTTGTGCCTGCGCTGTGATAAATATAACTAGTGTTCTTCTTTTTAATGTTGTTTGATCTGAGCTCATTTGTCGAGAACACTCGCCGTTTCACGTTGTGCTCAGAGAATCGCGTTCACTGTTCGGCGGTTTGGCGCTCACGAGTCACGATGGCCGCACCTATTATCGCGCTTTTGGAGTCTCTCGGGCAGCCTCGGCGACGCATCTTTCGGGACGCATTTGACGAGCTTACCAAGGAAGAGTTCCGCGAGCACTTCAGGCTCTCGAAGAGCACTGTGCGGTGGCTCTGCGAGCAATTGGAAGACGTCATCGGTGGCCTTCGAACCGGTGGCATCACGATGCAAAACAAGGTGCTTTGTGCTCTCCGTTTCTTCGCGACGGGGAGCTTCCAAAGATCCATCGGCAGCGAAGAATTCGTATCCATAGGGCAGGCTTCCGTGAGCGAGGCCATTCACGCAGTTGCGGAAACAATAACCGGGGTGGGCCGGCAACACGGTTGGGCGAGTTTCCCGTTGACAACGGCCGGCAAGGCTAGTGCAAAGGCGGCCTTTGCGGATCGCGGCCGCATTCCCGGTGTAGTGGCCTGGGCCGCTCTCTTGTAGCGATGCCTTATGCCTTATTCTATGCTATTCTTATCATCCACCACACACGGCCGCCTGATCCCGCTGATAATGGGGGCAGACCGTCGCTCTGACCACTGGCTTAGCGCAAAAAGCCTGAAAAAGCATAGGATCGGAAAAGGCATCGCTACAAAATACTGGCCCTGTGTCGACGGGACGCTCTTGGCTCAGTGCGCGCGATGTCGGCACAAGGTACGGGTGGCCCTCTATGAACGCGACCAACAGTTCGCGTTGGTGCGGCGGCACGTGCGGGTCAAGTCTTAGATTTTTGTGCGACGGCATAACGATTCGCAGTCGATGAACAATGATCGCCGATTGAACTGCGCGCTCCTGCCAATTTG
Source organism: Dermacentor albipictus (assembly GCF_038994185.2). Taxonomy (NCBI): domain Eukaryota; kingdom Metazoa; phylum Arthropoda; class Arachnida; order Ixodida; family Ixodidae; genus Dermacentor; species Dermacentor albipictus. The sequence continues at coordinate 92,893,189 of NC_091824.1, read as the reverse complement.
TTTTGGCGTGTGCGATACCACCTAGCGGATTAAACCAAAATATATGCCGCTTAAATTAGTTTTCTTCACTCGCATCACATTTCCGACGCAGATTATATGTTGCAACAGTAAGAGTTGTTTTCTTATATTACGTGTTTAATTATTAAAGCATCACAAACATTCTGCACTTAATATATCGTCCCCTATCGAAGCCCAAACTGGTGACGCAAACTTCCGGGGCTGGGCTCGCTCATTTATTGGCTGTGCTCTCCCTCCCGTTCTCACAAATCTTGCGGACAGCCCACTTTGTGACGTCGCAGGCAGACCGAACGAACGGAAAAGTGAGCTGTTTGCGCGATCGCACCCCTGACTTCTGCCGTTCGCAGCGCTGTTCGCCAGCCCATTGATGGTGCCTCAGGATGGCCGCCCAGTGCCTATGAGGCCTACACTGCAACCAGGCTACTCTTTCATGCTTTGTGCGTGGTACGCCAGTGCCTGCGAATGCTGAGAATTGTTCCCTAGCTTGCCATACACACAGGAGCACAGGCGCAGCCTGCTAGAGTGTCAGGTTGCTGTCCATGAGGAACCTTTGTGACGTGGGTCAATTCCGCTCAGCATCGGAGGAATTTAAGGGATATTCTTTGTCATCATAGAGTGACAATTTCCCAGTGGCACATATCTAGTTACCCAAGTTAGCATCAAAGATGTTCATCGGAGAGCGGCAAACACCTACTGGCACACACCTAACAATCTAGTGCTCCAGTTTGATGTCAAAGAGTTTCATTGAACTGCAGTATCTACCCAATCCTGCAACTACAGTGACCCACGACTGCATGAAAGAGGTTCATTGAAGAGCAGGACATATGTACACATTGCCAGATATTCAGTGACACAAGTTGGTCGAACAGTCGGTTTTGAACCCTGTTCCCTAGCACCCTAGCACAGTAACCCAATGCGCCACCCATTCAACCATGGTCTATCCAGCGACCCAGGTAAACAGAAAAATTGACGGACGGACGGACGGACGGACGGACGGACGGACGGACCGGCACACACACACACGCACTCGTACACACATGCACGCACGCACGCACGCACGTGCACACACACACACACACACACACATACACATAGACACAGATAGCTAGCCCCCAGAAAGTGTGTGAAGTATCCTAAGAATGCAAACACATTTATCGGCACACTATCAACACTATTTCCAACAAAATATCTCAGTGTGAAACCAAGAGCTGGCACTGGCATCTGTTTTGCACACAAGAGTATCACATCTGTGACCAAGGCTGATCGAGCAAGGATGTGAGATACAGGAATGACTACTTACTGTCTTCGCTTGTCCTACATTCAATGAGCTGACTGAAATGGCCAGGACGGTTGTCAGACTCATGGGATCTTACAGCAAAGCCATACAGCGTGTATGGCAGCAGGTCCTTCACAACCAACTCTGGTGTCGTGCTTGTGTCCGCACAAGGAGGGAAAGGGAATAAAGGAGAGATAAAGAAAAGATGTTACTGCATCCGTTCATGCAACAATGAAGTGCCATAAATGTGATGTCCTCACAAGCAAAGGTGCATTGAAGAGTCAAGTGACTCTGTTCATTTGGGAATGCACGGTAGTTGCCCCTCAAAGGGCCCCTCACCAGGCCCCACAGCAAATTTTGGTTATACGCTGGAAGTTGTTACGTGCCCTCTAAGGAACGTTCAGCTGCAAGAATTTTTCAAATTGGTTCATTAATAGCTGAGATAGAAATATTTCAGTGCCCCAAACCATAACTTCAGAAGGTGAGCGCCAATGCCAAGAGAGACATTCTCTCCACTTGCCCCGTCTAGCCTCTGTAAGCGAAAGTCCTTCCCTGCGTACTCCCATACCGGACCTCGCGGATCGTGTGATGCATACGTCCCGAACCGCCATCGCTTCTTTTCTGTCTCGCGCGCGAGCTGTTTGTCTAGTTTCGCACAGCGCATGATTGTACGCGCTGTGCACGAGAACATCTGACTAGCAGTATAAGTCAATGCTACATAAACACTGAGGCAGACACACGCGGATCACAGAGCATGATCGTGCACTGGAACACGGTAGAAAAACAGACGAAATGGAAGTACATCTCTCTTGCTGCGGTGCTGTGAAGTAGAACCAATACACGCAGACATTCGCCTTGTGTTTTATTATTTCTCTAAACCTTAATTCGTGTATCGATGCAACAGATTACACAAATAACAGATGTTGCCTTGAATAATTCTCGAAGTCATGACTCACTAAGAGCGACCAGGGTGTCTACCAAGTTGGCATTTCTAAATTTCCCAAGTTTTCCAGGTTTTTACTTGAATGCTTTCGCAAAATTCCCTGAGTGATGCAGAACTATGTTTTATGTCAAGACGGGCTGAAACCATATCACCGGATGCTGTCACTCTCTAGTAAACATATAAAAAAATTTAAGAAAGAAACTGTTTAATCCAATTTGAATACTAAGGAGAAGTGTTTATGTCATTCAAAAAGAGAATAGAAGGGAGAGGTTAGTAAAACGCGCAGCAAATAAAATGTCTCAGAAAAAAATTGCAAATCGAGTTGGACGTTCTCAAATACGAATGAAAAGGAGACGTGTATAGAAGCTAAGATTTTTGAATATGAGCCATTTCTATCAACTGATAGCGAGCGCAGTGGTATGAGGCCCGAACTTTTTCACAATTGAGATGCTCTCTCTAAAGCTCGTAAGACAACCTCAACTGTCCTGACATACTCTCAGCCCGCGCACGACGCCTCAGTATTGTGTTTCACTGCTTTATGACGCGCAAGGGCCGGGGAAAGCAAGCTCAAGACCCGCAACGAGGAGCCACAGTTCTCGGAGGCCAGGCTCGGGATCAACAGTAGTTGACTGAGCGGTGAAGCTTTCCGTCATGCGTCGTGCTTTCCGAGCTTTGAAGCCAAAATTATTGCTGACAGCGGAGAAATGAAGAAACACGGCACCGAACGGCAAGCAGCTTAATAGCGAACGTCGAAGCAGCCAGGCGTAGCGTTGCAGCAGTGGTGGCTATGGCTGCCAGCGGATCCGCGTGCGATAGTGCCGGTTCGAGGCGGCGAGGTAATCAAAATGGAATAGGTGGTGGCTTTCATTAAGGCCGTTTCGGACCTTGCGGTCACGGCAAAACGTCCAGAAAATCGGACGGGGAACGTGTCTTGCGTCCGAAATTTGAGACGTTCTGATATATTGACTCTATGGGGTACGTGGCCGTGCCGTGAAGCCATCCAAATTATCGGGCATCTGGAAAGCCGGTTGTTTACTATACACTGGCAACTCCTCCAGCCAACGACAGGGCGTCAAAGACAATTCAATACGATTCCTGCCTGTTGCTCGAGCCAGCATTACCGCGACTTTCGACCCCTTCAATACAATCACAGCTTATTTTCCCTGATAGACGCACAAATTCTCCGAGTTTTCCCTGAGTTTTTCCAGACTACCCAAAATCCCTGAAAATTCCCGGTTTTCCAGGTTTTCCCGGTTGGTAGACACCCTGGCGACATATGTCATCCCTCCAGTTTGGAGCGCGGCGCCTGCGAGTAGGCCAAACGGCATTCGGTTTGAAATGTCGGCTCTCTCCATGGCACGTAGCAATGTAATACTTAGCAGACACGATCTTTAATGCGCATCGTATGCATGGCGCTTGTCAGCTCAAAATGGCCAGACCTGGTGAAGGCGCCTTCAAACCTAACTTTCTTAGGATGAATTCTCAAATAAGCTCACTGGTTTAAGGACTTCGATTTAGTTTCTTACAGGCTTATATACAGATATCTGCATGATGAGCCATACCAGCCACTTTTCTGAATAATTCAAATAGCTGGGTTTATTACTTAGTAAGCTGTTCCTTTTAAAAGTGGGTCTTACTGTACATGCCCTTCTCATGTGTACCAATAGCTTCCTTTCATCTCATTCATACTTTATTTTGTGTGTGTGTACAATGCCTTTTTTTTTGTCTTTTTCCAGTGTTTATTCAGCAAATTATGCAGCAGCATTTACCACAAATGCTTGCATTATTTCATATCATGAGAAGCCAACAAACAAAAGCATCCCATGCGTAATGCAAAGATGTGGGATCGTTCCCCACCTGCGGCAAGTTGTTTTTTCATCCACTTTCACAACCATTAATTTATCATTTCTTTATTTCAATCAGTAAGTACAAGTAATTTCCCATATGTTGTCCTTGACGTCTTTGTCTGTTGGCTTCTCATGGTATGACTAATAAAAATTGGGCCCCTCAGTTAACTCCCTTTGCTCTCATTAATTGGATTATTTCATGGAACATTTAAAAGAAATACAATATCAATCCAGAATTGTAGTGGGCTGCTCTTCCAAAAGTCTCTCTACATTTCTTCAGTGGAAAGATTTTGTTGATTAGCAAAGAAAAGGCCAAACTTCTGCTTTTGAATTCTGCGTCTTAACTGTAAACCCAATGGTGTTAGTGCGATGTCGCAGATGAGTTGGAAGTGATGATAATCCTTTTAACGCAAAGAACTGCCATGACTTATTTTTAACAAAACCTTGTCATCTCATTGCCTGCAGAGAGATTGCCTACATTTATGAAAGGTCTTGATCTTTTAATGAAGCTCGTCATATTTACATTGCTGACATGCTGCTTCTTGTTATGAAGTTATGTTTACAATATGTTTACCTTATTTACTTCTTTTTAACAGGCACTATCTTACTATCTAAAAAGCAGTCTAAAAAAACATACCTGCTGGAATTGAATTTTAAACCAAGTCAGCGCTAGCCAGCCACTATCATGATCATTTCTCACGCAGACTGCTTTTTGCAAGCACGAACACATCAGCATAAGTAAACCAAACTTCAAAGAACTAACGCTTACCACAGTCCAACTTCGATATCAAAAACATGGGTATAACGAATTACGGATCAAAAAGTAAATTGAAACGTTTTCTTGCTCACATTAGCGAGTAACAAATGCATGTTTATAACTAAAATGAGATATAACAAAGGTATTTAAACAGTAATATAAGGCTGCACTACACACAACATAGCACACCCATTAGGTTTGAACTGAAAAGAGTGCTCTTTGCGTATTTAAATAAAAGACTGTGCGAATACACGAAGAACTAAACCCTTGGTAACCAACAACTGATGTTCTCTCTTAACACTTACTCTGTATCAAAACTTAATCAAATCCAATATGATGGCACCTCTAGCTTACCTTCGAACATAATGCACCACAGAAGAGTTCATGTGGTTCTTGGGATGAACGGCACTGTAGCGAACGGTGTAGTAGGTGATGTTGTGAATGGAGTTAGGTGGCTTCCAGGACAGGTGAATAGAACGTGGTGATGTTGGCTCCGCTTCCAAGCCACCAGGTGGGTCTAAGTGAGAAAACAAGGACCCCGTTACCACTACCATTGTCACGGAGCTTTGTACAAGATGGCTCAGTGAAAGCGTGGAAAAGCTGCATAATAAAATCCTCATGTAGAACCAATATCATATGCTCAAAATTATTACCAGTGAGCCAAAAGACAAACATAAGGGCAGACTAAAAAAGCAAGCATTATCGTTTGCTTGTGTGTTGCAACTTTCTATTTTTTTTCACACTCAATGAACAATATATTCTTGTTACAGCAGTGTTGCTTACAATTGGCCTCTTTCCAGTACATGAGATAATACCGTAAAAACCCGCGTATAATATGAGGTTTCTTTCCTATTATTAGTGTCCCAAATTTTCGTCTTGTACTATATGCGGATCCGAACGAAAATTTCAATCAGAAATCTGGGCTAGAAGTTTTGGTTTCGTTATTGCTGTGTGGCTATGGCTTGACTTCGTTATTGCTGCACGGCTACGGCTTGGCTTCCTGAATTGCTGTGTGGCTACGGCTTGGTTTCGTTATTGCTGTGTGACTATGGCATCGTTTCTTTACTGTTGAGTGTGCACCTTGGCAGCACACATGCAAACCACGCTTCATGAAGTGCATCTTTTTTATTCCGCATTGAAGGACCAAGATTTCCAGATCACAAAAACAGCACTCGGCTGCTTTCAAGAGAAAGGTTCTGGTGTTAATTTGCCAATACTGATACATCAAGTACATATTTTTTATTTTTTTTTGTCCTCAACGCAGAGGCAGGACTACTTGAAACCTTGTTTGATCGAAACATATATGAACAGTCTCCTAGAGATAAAACAGTAATGGCATATAGACAAGCCATTAACTGATGCCATTTGCATGTTTATCAGCAATGGTGTATTTCCGAATGACATTTGGTGCAATGCACTACTGAGATGCTGCAAAGATCACATGGGCAGAGAGATGGAGACTGAATGTGATCAAAGTCACGGCAAAGATAAAGATAGAGTACTCACCGACATCACCCTCAACTGTGAGGTTTTCAGGGTGGGTCAGGATTGTCTGCACAGTTTCTTGGCCATCCACAAGATGGCCGAAGCAAGACACGTGCACCTCGTACCAGGTCTGAGGTTCTGAAATAGATTAAGCAAAAGTGTGGGTTGCTTTACATCATGTTCTTAAAGTGTGCATATAAAATCATGAACAGGAATGTTCCTAAAGACAGGAAAAGCTATCTCAGCATTGGTGAAGACCGACACCTGCCAACCTTAAAACTTGAAATATACCACAGCCGACGACACAAAAATACAAAAGTTTGGTAGGAAATGCTATAATAAATTTGTTACTCATGATGTTGATTGTTCATTAAAAAAAATCATGAACTTTGCTTGCAGACTTTTTGAATGCCTGAAACTGGTTACAAGCTCCTCAAATGAATGGCGTTGTCTTGAATAAGGCTCAATCGTCTGGCTTAGTGCTAAAAATGCTGCCTTGGCAGAGTGCCAGATATCATTGTTGCCCGTAGGCGCCGACGTGTCCAGCGCCGATGCAGTCCAAAGTGATCGGCCGAGAATATTACTGGCATCACTTTGGAAAAGCTCCGCATGGTTTATGTCTAGCCAGTGCGCTATCTTCATGATTTCACTCACCTAGAAATTTTCCCACTTTTTAATGCTTTGAGTTATTGAGGCTTTACTGCATTAGTAAAGTGTACAAAATATTCATGTAATTTAGTTTGCTGCTATATGTTGTTTCTGAAGAATTGGTGGCAGTACTGTGACTAAATTTGAATATTCGAGAGGGTTCAAGAAATCGGGCTCCAAAAAAATTGGTTGGCGACTGTATTTGTAATCTCTCACGATCGCTTCTGCCCAAAACAGGATGCAAATAAAAATGTTTAATATTACTGATGTTATTTTGATAATTGTAAACAAACTACAACAATTGGGCACCTTATCATAAAATCAAGGGCTGCGCAAATATTTGAAAATTTCAAATACCATCAAATATGATATTTATGTTACTGGTATTCGATTCGAAAATTACGCATTAAAAAATTTTTTAATATTCAGTGGGATACATGATGCATGACTTCCGAGTTTTGGATTTGTAGCAAAGATCCCACAGATTATGGGTGTTCTGTGATGGGCATTACTACAATGCCTGCAAATATTGCGGTACGCTAAAAGGCACTATTCCAAACGAGTGTGAGTACATTACACGCGCTTACTTGGAGTTATTATCAAAACATTTTTTTCCACACAATCAAAAATGTGCTCCCTCCTCGTCCTTTAGTAAAATTTAGTGCACCTCACATTGTATTGATGGTTGCACTATATTCTTGCAAATGCTGTACTCCGACAATAGACAGTCGGTCAGGTGTCTCACACTGAAGGAAAACAGCAGAAGATGCACACAACATAGGAAAAGGAAAACAATGTTTTTGCAGCTCTTTTTTAAGTAACAGTCATAGCAAACAGTATAGGACCCCTTTGTTTCGGTTGGCTGTGAGCTCAGGTTTTTCTTTGCTCATTTATTACTTTTGTAGCGCCACCACCAATCCTAAGCTTACTGCTCGACAGCAAACCTGACTGCATGACGGCTGGCACAGGGTCAAATACCTCATGAGTTTAGGGGCATCTGATGCAGTACGATAAGGCACAGGCTGGCAAGAACAGACGGCTAGTAGGAATGACTCAATTTTCCAAGTTAGTGTAACAATTCACTGGTCTATATTTTTACTGGTGACAACGTAATTGCCATGTTCCAACATGTTAAATAAACTCAACATAATCAATGCATGTGCATGTTATTATTCAATATTCTACTCCATATTGGAAGCCAAGTATTCATATTCAATTCACATCTGACAATTTTGATGTTACCAGGTCCTTAAATAAAAATCAAAAGTGAACAGATTAACAGCAATGAGGGCCGCATCTGTGTTTCTTGGCTTCCGTTCGGTTCACTGACACTGAATATTCTGCCTGTGAAGGTAGCGAAATGTCTGCCTGTTGTTAACAGAGGTCACATCGACCCAGTATCAGCATTCTGTCCCTTTCGTATGTTTTATCCCTTGGATGCTAAAGATGCACTTATTAATGGCTGGTAAAAGATAGCGTAAAAGATAGTTCTGTGGGTGCCATTATCTCAGTCCCTTCAAAATACGATGAAGGAAGTGGAGAATGTCTTTGTGGGCGAAGTGAACCTCTCTCGCACATGCAACTCAGGTCACTCAGTGTTCCAAACAAATGTAGCCAACCAAAACAAAAAGGAACAAAAGGATGCTACGGTGCATGCAAGTGTTACGGTGCCTATAAATATCTGCTTTGGTCTTTTCGTTAAATGTTGTAACAAGCTTTTGCAAATTCTGTTATTGAAGAGGATGGCATACAGTTACAAGCACCGCAGTATGCAAGAGTGCATGGTGTACCAGGTGTTTCAGTGAAAACATTTAAGTATTTCTCAAAAGCAATGCACCAGAGATAACAGAAACTGTGTGGATGTGATTTGTTGACTCTTCAATTATACCCAAAATTTGTTTCTTCCCTCTTTTTATTGGTTACATGAGGGCAGATATTGATATTTTGCAGCTAAACCAAGCCACTGACAAAAGCATGTCAACTTAGTAGAAGTGCTGCAGTTATCAGCCTTTCAAAATATCCATTCGCAGAAAATATTTCAGGTGTCCTACGATTTTGTTTTGCAGCACATGACAAAGGGTTTTCAAAAATAACAAGTAACAAATTTATAGTTTGGCTGCAGTTTTGTGCGCATCTTATTTGACTGTCCACTTTTGCCTTACAGCCTAGTTAAAATGCAGCTGCTGTGGCTGACGATAGAACACTCAACCTTTGCACTCAGCAACACAATGCCGTAGTCTGAACGACAGACATGAATAAGTAAAGCAAGGACAGCACGCCAAACGCTTCGTTCATGCAAGAGCTGTCGTAGTGGAAACTTACTCAAGTTGTAGACTACATAGGAGTAGGTTGTGTGGGGCAGGACAATGGGGTCTGGAAAGTGGCTGCCTTGTTCTCGAAAGCGCAGCTTGAAGCCCAACACTGGGTTCTTTTCCTCCGGGGACACGGACCACCGGGCCTCCAGGGTAGTGGCGTTGATGACAATCAGGTACAAAACGGGAGGCAATGGCACTGAAAGTATTCAAGAAATTGAAATTTAATTCCTTCTTTTCTTTTCTAAACGCTGCTTTCACTGAGAACTCCCTCGTGGACATGTACTATCTGCCTACTGTCAGAATAAAAGAAGCTTTATGAAGGTAAGATGAAACAGCAGATATAGTAAACTCTTGCTAAAGTGGAGTCACTGGGGCACGAAAATTATTGGAACAAGAATTAAAAGATAAGCGAATATCATTAAATGTAGAATGGTTATAACACTACCAACATAATGAAGAAATTGCATTCACAGTGTGGAAGCTCGCAAAACATATCACAAAGCAAATCCTCATTACACAGTGGTCACACACATGGCATAAAATGAATTTCAAGAAAAGAGACAAGTAGCATCTGGCAAGCCTTCCGTTCAGGTACTAGTTCACTCTCTAGACCTTATAATGCCTCCTTTGTTGCCACTGGACTATCATTTGTTTCAAAGTAAATAAAAGGCTTGCAGCTTTCACGTTGAGACAGTTTTACGAGGTTCTTCATTCATCACGATTTTTTTTCCATCTTAGCGTTCTGACATTCTTTCACGTCTGACAAGGAATATCAGCTGCGGCATTTGCATGAAATTTCTAAATGATAAAAAATTTCTGCTGATGCAGCTCCCTCGTTTGTCAAGTTATTGTCATGCGATATAGTCACCAAGTCTCAAGCAGCTGCCTCTAGGCAGAGCCCCCTTTGTCTCTGCAGGTTAATGCGAAAGGAAGTAAAAGGTCACTGTCTAAAGAAGCATCAAACAGTCCCATGTGGATCCCTCAATTCGCACTCAATACTAAATGAGTCCGGCACCACTGCACTTCAAATACATTTTCTAAGAAATGTATTTGCTGCTGAAAAACTTATGGGCAAACTGCATTCAAATTTCACTTTGGCTAAATTTGTTATACTAATCAGTAGTACTAACCACTAAAGCAATCGTGGCAAAGCCGCAGGGCAGCTGATTGCGTAGTGATTTTAAACAGCACCTAAACAGATGATGCAGCACACTGCCTCTGGGATTTTTCAGCACACAGCAGGCAACCGCGGGTGCCATCTCATCTTGGAAATTATGCCAAGGAGCCAGGTCATGCGTCCCATCCCTTCCATTAAACAGTAATGACAGTTTATTTTTTTCAATTTATGGTATCAAAAAACAGCTATCCTTGCAAGTGCTTCGTGATGCCACCACATGGAAGTCTGACGAGAAAAAAATCACTCTGTAGTTCAGCTTTGGCATCAGTATTCTTACATAAACCTTTTTTTCATGTCTACAATATCCGCAAAAGAAGTGGTGAGCAACGATGTGAGGCGTTGTAAGCATATGTATATGTGCAGTAAGGGAAGGCAGCCAGGCGAATTCACTAATGTCTGACTGAGATATGCAACTACATAGATGTGTCGATTGGAAAGCAGTATTCAACTAATGTTATGTTGCATTCCCCTGGCACAAAGAACAAGAAACGACTACCAAAATCGGCAGTAAGAGCCCTTACAGCATCCCGAATGGGTTAAACAGTCAAATCTTCCACAAAGGCCCCTCCCTCTATATTTATACTATCTTAATATAGGCTATTTACACAGTCCAAAATTTCATTACATTTGGTCTTCATTAAAGAGATTATTTGAATAAAGCAATTTTGTTATGACGATGGTTTAAGGTACTGTTGTAAGATAAGAATGCATTGTTCGCACTTTCAGTGCATTAACTCTTTTATTTACACATGCTTGAAAACAACATACTGCCCTCTTTTTTATACAAGTTTCATACTCTCCATCTTTTCTTACGCTTAGTCATGCTAGCTATATTTTCTTCATGTATGTAAAAAAAAAGAACTATGCAGATTCCACGCACCGTGAAAATCGATGTAAGCAAAGGTTTCTGTGCTGGTTGCCTTGATTGACTATAATTAGCGCTGATGTTGACAGCAAATCTTTAAATTTCTTCAACATTTAGTCTGACACGTGAGTGGCGAGTTGATATTAAATGTACCCTTGTGTGCACCACTGCTGTGTGCCATATTTCATACCCTCTGAGAAAGTTGAGCATTGTCATTGCCTCACACGGCACATTGCATCGTAGCAGAAGTTTTAAACTTTAAATGAATTATGAGGCTGTACATGTCCCAACCACAATTAGATAATGAGGCACACTGTAGTGGCAAACTCCAGATTCATTTTGACACAGTGGTGTTCTTTAACGTGCCCCTAAATCTAAGCACACGAGTGTTTTCCATTTCACCCCCGTCGAAATGCGGCTGCCACAGACAGGATCAAACCCATGACCTCGAGCGATGTCATAGTCGCAAAGCTACCACGGTGGGCACAGAAGTGTTGATTTGACATGCGACTGCTTCCGCAGTGCACCTAGACCCTGCGGTGCGATTTAATTCATGCGACTCTGCTTCTGCACACGGCACGCCCTGCGTTTGCTGTCCACTGGACGTATTTGCATGGTGTTGATTTTTTCAGAAATAGCGCAAAGGTACCGCACCGTACCTTGAACTTAAACTTATTCAGTTTTCCCGCAACTGCTGTCATGTCTATAGTAGCAGCATTTCCTTGCCTTCTCACGTCACCTTTTTCCTATTCCCTCTCCCGCTCCTCTTCTATGGGAACTGCAAGAGGAGAGTGGCAAGAGGAGAGTGGCAAGGGGAGAGTGGCAAGGGGAGAGTGGCAAGGGGAAAGTCGAGAGGCTGTTATTCACTCGTTTTGCCAATGCGTCAGTTTGACCCATTCTCGTCCTTCTCTACCCCCTCCTATCGTTCTATCCAGCTTGCCTCTTGACTTGCAGGTCAGTAGAAAGGTAAGCATTGCAGCTTCTGCAATGCTTTTGTGGGGGCGTCACGGATAATCACAGCTGTCAGGAGGCTAATGTGGCGACGCCCAGGGAGCTCCAGAGGGCACTGTGCACATTCATTGTGGTGCAAAGGTCCAAACAAGTTTCTTGTGTCTCCTTTCCCCTCTGTCATGCTCCTTCCACGTATTTATAGACGCTCCGAACCACTCCCCGATGCACGTTACAAGAAAGCAGCAGTAGCAGCAGTGGGAAAGTCAAAGGAACAGGCATCCAAAGCTTCGCTTTAAAATGTAAGATGCTAAGATGCCATTGAACGACATCGGCCATATTCTCGAGCACTTGCACTAAACCCTGAAAAACTGCAACCACAATTACTAATCTCGAAGTGTCCAAAAGATAAAATACAAAAAAAGCACTGTAGGTGACAGTGACGTTGCCTGAACTCGGTTTTACTCGTTTTTCACTTGACCTGAAATTGCCAACAGCTTACATGGTTTTATGTAGTTACCTAGTTTTCACCCTACCTTTAGGGTAAAAGGTAGGGTACTAGGGTGCTTGCTGCACTTCAAGCAACAATGTCATATTTGTGGGTGTAGAAGCAAGCAAAAATGTAAACTGCAAGTAAACAACTCACTGGTTGAGGAGGACTTGTGAGGCATGCGGTATGTGACCCAGGGCCAAGCTTCATCTGAAAGAGCTGGAAAGCCCTCGGCTGTTCCAGCCATAACTCTAACATCGTATTCCTTGGTCGGTTCCAGACCTGCGGGAACAGAGAGAGTTTGGCACCACAAGGACTCTCATTTCATTCATCTGCAGTCTTTCTCTTAACCAGCATTGCAATAGTTCTTCTTCTTACAAGTATTCTGATAAAACATGCAGAATTAAGTGGCTGTTGCAGTTTCTTCATTTTGCCTTCTGTGTTTGTTGATATTATAGCTATATATAAATAGTACCAACTCCATAATAAAAGTCAGCTAGAAGTTACTGCTTGTGTTTGTCTCATGCAGTTTGTGTTGTGTGTTAGAAGTTCAGCAACCAATAAAACAAGACTACAGGTCTCATCATAATCTGCATTAATTAACTGAAGCTCACAATAATTTTTTTTAGTAGCAGGGGTATAACTTATGAAATCGTGATTACAATAGAGCAACTAAGAGAAATTAAACTGATGCATGTGAACTTTTATAGTGTCACATTTGTTTACACCAAAACTGTATAGGTTAATGATTGCTTTTTAGAAATATAGACTGCTTGTTTTAGCAAAATAAAATATGCCAGACAATTTCTGTGAGTAGACATTTCATCATAATGCTTGTACTACAGGGCATGAATATTTAGCTGAAATGAAATTTATTGTTAGCAATACAATAGATACATGCACACATATACAGAGAAACTTTCCAAAACTCGAAATAATTGTTCAATATGCTTCAGTTCTACTAACGGTATGTACATTAATAATCATGTAATATACAGATAACAAGAACAATAAGAGGGAGAGACATTGAAAGCTATTATTTGCACAAACGAAAATGTGGACACATATAAGTAGAACAACTTTAGACATTTTATATTTTGTAGGAAGCATTTAAGGAAGTCAAATACAAATTGTGCAGTATTAAAAAGCAAATTTAAGCAAATATTTTTTGGAGAACAAAAGAGGAGCACAACCAAGCTTTACTTCAGTGATGAGATTGTTACAAACTGCGATCCTTGCAAATGCCAAAGTCTAGAACTTGTATTTAGCGAACCAAAGCAATAGCCTGTACGTCTCGTAAATTTCGTGAACCTTTAGAGAACATCTGGAACGTTCCAGATGTTAGGAGAGCAAACCTACCAGTGATGGTGTATTCGCGGACGGTTCCCTTGACGACCAAAACGTTGTTGTAATTCTGCCCATGCAGGCGGTAGTGGATGCGGTAGAGTGCAATATTGCCTCTGGCCACTGTTGGCGAGAGCTCGCTCCATGAGATGTGCATGGTTGTTGGCGTAAGGCTGGTTACAGTCACAGATGGGGCACCAAGTGGCACTGCAAAGTTAAAGAAAAATGACAACAACATGGCACTTGTTAAAAGGACACTAATCGGTTTGGTTTTGTGAAGTATTTTTTTTTAAGACTCAATTTTCATATATTTGGTGGGAAAATGGGCTCTTAGCAAACATGTATGACAAAGAGTTTCTTTTTTATTTCCATACTCGAATTGCAGTGATGTACTGACAGGACAGTTTCAACTTCTATTTTTCTTTTGTGCTTCATACGAAGGTTCATACCACGTAAACCTTGCAAAAAAATACCTACATGCACTGGAGTGCCCTAAATAATTTACTACGAAACTTGTTTCTAAAAAACCAGTTTCAGTTTTTTTACCTAGGAGGAATATGCATCACGAAGTCTCGATACACTGGCACACTCCATTCCTGCAATTTCTGCAAGGCATGCAGAACTCTATAGTTATTTTTATGAGCAAGCCTTAGCTTTATCGCTACAGGATATCAGCAAATCTTGCTTTGTGTCATGACATCACAGTAATGTTGATGATATCAGGTCCAGCATTTCGAGACTTTAGCATAAAATGAATTCATACCATGTTTCGAAATTTCAGTGCTTCTTGTCATTCTTTATACATGTCAGTCATCCTTTGAAAGGGACACCTACTTAGTATTCAAGCAAACACAACTGGAACGTATCGTTGACCTTGAGGGAAATGAGGTGATTGGTGTGGCACATTAGGTAGGCATATACGACATCAAATATTACTGCCGAGATCTTTGTGTAAAAAATTGAACTGCAATAAGGCCCAAAATACTAATTTGTTGCAACCGAACTAGATGCACATCAGTATGCCATAGCAGATTGCAAAGTATTTTTTGCATCTCTGGCCCTTTTTCTTTGTTCAGAGGTAGATTTCACAACTCATTTAGTTGATCCTGTTGTTCCTTTAGAATGCACGGTAATCATTGTTTATCAACAAACTATTAACTAATGTTGAGCAGACACTGTAAAAATCTAGTTCTGCTTTGAGAAGCTATTGCAGGGGCACTTTAAATTCTGAATGCTACTGCCACTTAATATCAGATAATCTAATATCTAATCTAATATCTAATATCTAATAATTGTAATGCCGAGTCTACCAAAGTGTGCGTTTTGCACTGTTCAATTTGGGGAACTGTGTCGAGCACTTGGGACTAATATATTGAGAACATGTCTGTTGAAGTTTTGTGCTTTCAAGACTTCCCAAGGCAAAAGCTACCAAATATGTGCACAGTCTTCAATTCATGCAGCGCATAGTGTGGCCTGTAGAAAAACTTCTAAGGTGATGTTTGGCACCATGTAAAGAACCACTGATCAAACATTTTACCTTCTATGTGCCAATGCACAAAATTACCTAAGAAGAGCTGACTGCCAGATCCATTTTAATTCTATTCAATATTCTAAATTCTTTGTGGGCTGACACAAGTAACAAACACGAACTTTTATATATTCGTGTATGTTATGAAGTGCATATCATTTACTTATTTCATTGCCGCAGTATCTCTGTAACATCATTACTTGTGCGAATATTTTATTTCTTTTCCATATATTGTATAACTGCAATCTTTTATGGCCACTGTATAAATATATTATATAAGGCGTTTCATGTGCTATTCCATGCGGCCATATTGTACCTAAGGAGGTAAAATTGCCTCAAGCCGCATCTGTGCGGCTTTCTTTCCCTCATCCATCTACAGTTCATCAGAAATCAAATAAGAAATGTGGCTAAAAGAAAAATGACCATGATAACATCTTGATTCAGAATTTTCGTTTCTTCGGTGAGAGAAGGATCTGGTCACCAAGCAATGCACACGTACCGTCTTCTCCAGTGATTTGGGTGACTTTCTCCGACTGCTCACTGGCGCTTTTCCCGCTGTAGGCTCGCACATAGAAGGTGTAGTTGGTGAAAGGCATCAGCTTTTCAATGAGGAGTGCTGTGTTTACAGAGACCTTCTGAAGCTCATTGCCACCTGTGAAAAGCAGACAAAGCACCTAGCAACAAATGTACCACCATGCCAAACAGACAATTGAAACATTTGCACTCGGCAGAAAAAGTTTGCAACAAGCACATAGTTTGTGTGCAACAGCAGAAGCTGTTCATGTTGTCTATAAAAGCAAGCTCACGTAGTCTATAGATACATGAAGGTGCGGACTGAATTTCTTGACGTGCATGTGACACTTCGAAATCTCAGCGAGCAAAAGCGGCACAAATATATTATGATTCGCAAGTATACTTTAACCATCTAAATAGTCTTTACACTTGCAACTAACCATATACAGGTCTGGGATAACGCAGCAACTCTATTTTGATTCCATTCCGCTATTTTTATTTTTTTTCCTCTTACCTACTGGCTCAACCATCAATAGCCCTTGCAGCCATTACTATCTGCCTAAGACAGTAGATCAAAATGGAATAGACCAGAGAGAAAATAATTACTACATTATGCTGGCTGCAAACTATCCAGTACAAGAATGTTCTTGCTTCTTCTCTTGAGAGAGCACATGGGCAAAGGAAGAAAGTAGCACTCTCCTGAGCAAAGTCGTGGAAGAATAAAGAAAGAAAGAAAAGGCACCAGCTGTCTCTCATACCTGCTGTGGGGAGGTAGTGGATTGAGTAGGCCTGGATTATCTGTCCCGGCGATATGGCAGAGGGATTCCAGGAAAGCAGAATGGCCGTGCTTGAATTTGTTACAGCCTTCAGACCAGTGGGAGGACTGGGCTGGTCCCCTGCATCCAAGAGTGAACTGAACGTTATAGGCAAGCTGGCTGGTGCTACACACGCTGGCACCTTACTTTCAACTTCTATATGTACGTACATTGGCAATTCCTAAACGGCATTTAAGAAATTGAATGTGACCATCACTCGCAGTAATACCTTCATCAGCTGCTGCTGGGTGCCAACACACTCAACACACCCACAACCACATGTGTTCCTGTGTTTGTCAAACCATGGCCCCCGAGATTGCATGCGCTGGCAGGTCTTGCTCCGGCCGTCCCATTCGGCGCACTCCCCAGCAAAAAAGGTGTAATGGGGCGTGCACACAAGACTTCCTCTCGATGGCAGCGTTAGTTGAGGGCTCCAGTGCATGCGGAGGCAGCTGTAGAACGCAGACCGCGCAAGATCTCAACGCCACATTACCTCTCTTTTCACATATTGCAGAAGATTTTCACAAGATAGATCCCAGGTGATTTCAACGTGATAGCGTTGAGGAGCCCGTGTCACATAAAATCTGGCATAAGAAGGTGGGGTGGGGTGGGGGGGGGGAGGTGGGGGGGTAGGACACTTATTGTCATAGGACGCTTATTCCGATGAGTTAGGTTTGTTTGTTCACTAACAAAGCCAACACTAAATACTTAGTTCATAACGTCGATGAAAGGTGCTGGTTGTTTGTTGCTCATACTTTCTACATGTCCCATGACGAACTCTTCTAGACTTCTACATACCTATGTGAATGTAGTGGGAGTATGTGAACACAAAAAAATTAACGCATTTGAGAATAAATAGCCATCGCCAGGTTCCTTGCCCCTCCAGGATGTCTACCAAGTTGACATTTCCAAAATTCCAAGTTTTCCAGGTTTTCCCTGATTGCTTTTGTGAAATTCCCTGAGTGAAAAAGAACTTTGTTTTATGTCACGATAGGCTGATGCCATGTTGCCTGATGCTGTCACTCTCTAGTGAGCAGGTAAAAAGAAATGACCAGTTTGAATAGTAAGGAGTAGTTAGTGCTTATATTATTAAAAGAGAAAACAGAAGGAAAGAGTAAGTGAAATGCACAGCGAATAATATATCTTCGAAAAGAATGGTAAAACCTATTGCTAATCGAGTTGAACATTCTCAAATACGAATAAAAAGGAGATGCATACCGAAGCAAATATTTTCAAATATTAGCTATTTCTATTAGCCGATAGCAAGCTCATTGGTATCAGGCGCAAAGTTTGTGAAGTGACAGTCTCCCTCAATAGCTGGTAAGTCAACCTCAACAGTCCCGACTTACTCTCAGCCCCCGCACAACGCCTCAGTGTTGCGTTTCACTGATTTAAAGAGTTTATTTTGGTTTGGATGACGGACACCTGCATCTCAGCGTCAGCCAACAATTTGTTTTTTGAGCTCAAGCTCCTTTAAAGAAGTGGCGGCACGCTTCCTTTCTTGTTCATTTCTCAATGCGCAAGTCCTTTCTATTCTCGTCGTCCTTCTGCCACATGTTCGCCTCACGAACCATTTGAAGCATCCTCTTGGTCAGCTGTACAGTCAAGTCAATTTTTCAGGGCCACGAAAACGTCCAAAAGATCGGTCAGTTCAAAAAAGGGAGGATGGCAAAAAATGAGAGCATGTCTTTTACTGACCTGAAGAACTCAAACCACCACAGACACACCCTAAAAGCTCTGAAGAACTGCCAATACACTTTTTAGGCATTTCAGTGCTTGTACTGTGAAAGGAAATGGCGGGTGCACGTGTGTACAATTAATGAATACATATTGCGTCCATGACAATTTTCCCTATCCACGCTTGTTATGCTTCGCCACAATACTTTCACGTACGCTTCACCGCCTAACACTTCTGTATTGAGGCGAAGCTGACTTTCGGAACCCAGCATTATGCAACGCGCCGTGCTTTGCGAGCTTCAAAGCCAACCGCCAGGACCACAGAGGCAGAGTTAGTGCCATCGCTGATAGCGTCAAATTATTTCAATGAAAAACACGGCTCCGAACGGCAAGAAGCTTCATAGCCAACGTCGAAGCAGCTAGGCCTAGCTGGCACGGTGGTGGCTACGGGTGCCGACGATCTGTGTGCTAGAGCGCCAGTTGAGGTGGTGAGGTAACCAAATGGCGCTGTGGTAGCTTTGATCAATGCCGTTTCGGACCTGAGGTTACGGCAAAAGACCAGAAAATCGGTACGGCCGACGGGTTCTTGCATCCAAAATTTCAGATGTTCTCATACATTTGTGGTGATCCCGTGAAGCCGTCCGAATTATCGGGCGCCTGGAAAGTTGGTTGTTGACTGTACAATGGCAACTCCTCCAGCCGTTGACACAGCGTCAAAGACAATTCACTGCGATTCCTTTCTGTTACTCAAGCCAGCATTACTGTGACTTTCGTTCCCTTTCGATGAAACTACAGCTAATTGTCCCTGATAGGAGCACAAATTCCCAGACTTTTCACCGAGTATTTTCAGACTATTCGAAATCCCTGAGAATTCCCGGTTTTCCCGCTTGGTAGACAACCTGCCCTCATACGCCTTCATCCGTCATTTCATATAATCGGTAAGAGATCAAAAAGCAGTGCAAAATCCTGTTTTTCTCGCCCCAATACAAGCCGCCGCAACACTGCCGAAGTGGACAAGAGCCTCCTCGATGCATGTAACGCCCTCAGGCACGAGTGCCATGGTGCGGAGAAGAAGGCAGCCAAGCCAATCACTGAAACTATGCTCTCTCGGAGTGAATGGGACGGCTGGAGCAAAGCCTGCAAGCGTGCAAATCTCAGAGGCCATGATCAAACAGGCCGGATTGTTTTACTTTCTTTGTCATGCTTCTACAAAGATGGTGATATCCTTACAATGTCTGCAGGATGAGACATATCTTACTCACCTTTGTTGTTGCATCACCTATGTTTATTGACAGAAAGAAAGCAATACACCTTCATATGTCAAGTTCAAATGCCCACATAGCAGGTGATCAATGCCTTAAAAAACAAATTTGGTGCTCCCTCTCATAACTCACATGACTACATACAAGAGCATGTGTGCCTAGACGTGCGACAAGTCATTAAAAAAAAAAAGAAGAAGAAGAAGAAGAAGAAGCTTGAAGTGCAAACTTGAAGGGAGCACTACACTCTGGTTCACCAATGCAGGTCGTCCACACAAGAAAGCCCATTTACCTGAGGCATTCAACACCAGTCGAGCAGCAAGGGTATTCAGGCCAGCTACGTTGGTTGCCAGACACTGGTAGAAGCCTGCATCCCGCTTGACTGGGTGAGAGATGACAAGCACGTTGCTAGCAGGGCGCCGCTGGTGCTGTGGGCCGCTGCCACTTTCTTCAACCAAGTGGCGTCGTACCTTCCGCAGGTACTTGATGTCCTCTGACCGCATCACCTTTTGGTGACAAGAAGATACGATGAGCGAGAGGCAACCGAGGAGCTGGATTTATTCACAGTAACAACCGAGCCAAGCCAATAGTGAAGTCAAGGAAAACATGGATGAAAATTGTTCCTTTCAGAGACTGCAATGTAGAATTAGTAATGAAAGGGGAAATGAGTGTGGAAGAAAATTCGACTTGCCACCGGTGGGAGCCGAACCCACAACTTCCACACAATGTGTGCAATGCTCTATCAGATAAGCTATGGCAATGGCCAGCCCCTGCCTACTACTTTGGGTATTTGCGTATGTGTAGTAAGCTTAGCCTTGGGAATTTTTGCCAGCACCATTCAATGCCATGGTAACAAGTACTTCATTGAGTGTGTGAATGTAGTGCATTGGAATTAATACGTACTGTTGAAAGGCTGATTGATGGAGTGTCTAACTAAGAAAGCACTGCTTAGAAGCATAAATCTGAACAAGAAGTACAGCTGCATTTTAAACTAACATCAATTTTAAAAAAACTTTGAATTCTCCCAAGTGAGCATACATTAGCTTGCTCAAGCAATTTTGTGTTGGTTTCGATTAAATGAAGCCTTCAAATAGCGTGCATGCAACTATGTGCAGAATGCGTCGCTCCCCTATGCTGTGGTGATGCAGTTTGTCGCGGCCTCAGCTAGAAGTGTACTCCATTCATGCTTACGGAGATGCTTCAGAATGTGCAAGTGAAAACAGGCATGAAAGCCTGTCAGTCAAGGAAAAGGTTGAATCCAGCGGTGTCCGTGTGACTGACAATAATGACTGATTAACAATGACCAGCAGGGGCAGAGCCAGGGGAGGGCAAACTAGTGACGTGCCCATGAATGTTCAACAACTTTGAACAGTGAATTTTCAAACTGAATACGAATTGGAAAGAAGAGACTACTCGATTAACATTTCAATTATTTGCATACCTCTGCCGGACACTACTAGTGTTTCTTCTTTCTTTTTTTCAACTGGGTAAAGGCACATAGTACAGCTGTGTCAATTTTTACATACCTTAATGCGACCATTGATGACTAGGGGCTGGCCATCTTTGAACCAGCGTACTTCAGGTGCAGGAAATCCCTGGGCATCGCAATCGAATCGAACTGTGCGAGCAGCGGGGCGAACTCGACTTATCATGTCTGATGCAAAGGTTGGGGGCTCTGTAAAGAGTGAAGACATTGAATAAGAGACAATGAAGTAACGTAATGGTGCAACTTTTCCTGTCAACTTTGCCAACTAAGAACAGAGTAAATGACAAGTTCACTGGCTAGAATGTCATGTCAGGTTCCCTCTGTGTCAAACATGATGGGAAAATTCAAATCAGCTTGTGCTACCGCAACAGATTTCCAATGAATGTATGAGAAACTGTATAAGAAAAATATTGAAAATGGGTCAAGCTTATCAGGAAAATTGGCTTAACTGTGACAGAGTAACACATGGTAAGAAATAGCTAAAACACATTTGGAAGAAAGCTTTTTAAGCAAGGTGCAGACACCCACATTTTTAGAACAGCTTAGAGGAACTAAGTGTCTGTTTTGGAGCAGCACTAAAGTAGAAAACTTACATTACCTGGCTATTTAAAGGCAACAGTAACACAAATAAATGTAACCGCTGGGTTTACCAAGCTGAGTCAGTGATCAAACCAAGCTAAAATGCAAATTGCAGGTTGGGCCACTTCTTTAGCAGTAAGCTCATAAAATCCGAACCACTGCTCCAGATCTTGGACATGATGCATTCAGATTCCTAGCAGAGTACATCACAGTTTAACATTTATGTGATCTGACTGGCTCAACTTATCACAGAAAGCCGCGTGTGCCAATACAGTAGCCCTCACAATAACACGAAGCTTTTTCTTAAATTAAGTAAATCCTATAGCCAAGAATGACAGCCAAATTGCATGACAGTCATTCCATGCCGAATGTGCCAGAGCTGGCGCTCGACCATTACCGATTTCCATAAAAGAAATCATGGTTATTAAAGAGTGACATACACGAGATATTTCACCCGAAAAAAAATTTTTCCCACTGCATGAGCGCCATTTTAATTTCACATTGGAGGGCCGAACATGGTGAAAAAGAATAATGTATGTAAAGAAGACTTTTCTCCAGATGACCATAAAACTGTTAGTGTCTTCTAGAAGGATGGTGCTTTGAGATTAACTAATTTGAAAAGCCATTTGCAGTGGGCTTTGTGTGTTTGTAATCGGAGGGAAAGTACAACGGGAATTGGAGATTTCTTTAAAATAAAATTGTTGATTCATTTGTCATATATTATAACACAGTGACAATGTTGCTCAGTATCTAAATTATGAACTCAATCAGTGTTGCACTCAGAAAATGTAAAGCTTGCGAGAGAAAAAAAATTGAAATTGATAAAGTTTCGGCACAGCAGTGTGTTCAGCCCTAAATTGCATACTGAGGTGGTCCATACAAAATTATGGAATGTAATGCACTTGAAAGATGAACACAACATTTCATTCAGGAAATTTACTCGGAACGTTTTTTCGTTTTAAGCGAGAAAAAAATATATGAAGTAACTCCTTTGCACTAGGCGGAGGGTCTGCATGGTTGGGTTTGCCGAAACAATGATCGATGCCGTACGCCGGCGCCAGATTTTCTGTGACACGGGGCCCTTAACGCTGCGGCGTTAAAATTAACTTCAAAGCACCATCCATCTACAAGACACTGTAACAGTTTTATGGTCATCTGGAGAAAAAAAGTTTTGTTATAAATTTTTCTTTTTCACCATGTTCCGCTCTCCAACGTGAAATTAAAATGCCACTTACGCAGTGAAAAAAGTTCAGCAGCATGTTACACTCCCGTAACACGTGAAGGCGAAAGCCTACTGCACACATGGCAATTCATTAATCAGAGGGGTCAGACTTCTTGCGAGACGTATCGAGCCATCATATGAAGTAAACGTATGGTGCTGCAGGTCGACCCCTCCTCAACAGCACATGCAAGCTCCTAATGCACTCCCTAAATGTTCTTTCTTTCCTTGTTCTTTCATTCTTTCTTTCTATCGTTTCTTCATTCATATTCAGCCATTGCACCTTTGCTTGCTTATGAGGGCGTGAGCTATTCCTGATATTTTTTGCATCACTGGACTAGAAGATGCCTTTTTCAGGTATAAGCCATTGCAACGAGCCACTTAAGGCTTTCATCTTAAAAATTTTAAGGCGAAATATCTTGGGTATATTACTCTTGAGATATGTAAATAGCCATGATATTTTCTCATGGAAACTGGTAATGGTTGAGCTCGACCTGTGGTACATTTGGCATGGAATGACCCAGCTGATAACATTCAGAAAACGAGGTGAGCTTAGCCTGATAAAAAAGTATTAAAAGAAAGTAAGTAATGCTAGTGACAAATTTTCCCTGCTGGCTATGTTTATTTTTTACCGCTCAGCAGGTTTTAAAAGAGTAACATACTGGTACTCAAGTTGGTAATCTACTGTTTGCATTTAGAGTCTTGGTGTTAAGTTGCAACGCAGATATAACTTATCAACATTAAAAAGCCATAGTGTTGGTTAAATTCTATTGCACAGAAATACCACTTTGGTAACTATTCTTGTCACCTTGATGTTGAACTTCTGCCATGAGTAACGCAAAAATATTAACATGTGATTCACATACGGATGCAGCTAAGGTGGGTTTCACACTGTTACTAATTGCAGGGAACATGGTGACCATTGCAAGCAGGAGAAGCAAAAACTTACCGTAAATGATCAGTGTGTGTGACTGAGATGCTAATGAAAGTGTCTCGGTAGCTGTAGCTAGTGATGTGCTGATAAGGCATTTGTAGGTGCCAGCGTCGCTTTGAGTCAGGTTGGTAATCCGCAGATTACCTCGACCGAAATAAGTACTGCGGCCTTCAGGCAAAAGTGCTCCCCCTGAAAGAGGCAAGGCAACTTAACGAATGGCAGGAGGTAACAATGCTAAAAAAAAATTAAGTTTTTTTTTTCCCAGTATCAATCAAACCACTTAAAAACAGAAAGTTTAATTTAATCATAATCCCCAATCTCTACCTTTCACTAATCCACCTCCTACTCCTGTTTCCCCTCTTAAGGCCCCAGCGAGTCCCTACATGCCCCCTGTTTGCCCTTTCTCATATACTTCAGCAACTTGTTGCTTTTCACAGACATCAGCAGCACCACAGTGCACATGATTACAACACTAAAGTTTAATGTTACGATAGCTAGCTGTTTCCACGCCACTGTCGCAGACACAGTGTGAAGCAAGAAACAGCTCAACAGTGCAAACTGAAGGAGGCAAGCAACAGGGCGAACAGCAATATTTTTCATTTATGTGTTTGCAGAATTTCATTCTTTGCTATGAACCAAGTGGCCCTACTTCAAATGTCAGCTAAGCTATCTGACATGTAGCCAGCGACGCAGGAAGAAAGCTTAAGGTAAAGTGAAAATGGATACAATTTCTCACAAGAGTGCAACAGACATGAATGCAAGAAGAGTAGATCAAAGGCTCCGCATTTGTAAGTAAGAGCACTAATAAGTGAAAAGCCTTACCTTGCCGGATCCATGTGACAAAAGTCTGTTGCGATGACCTAGCAAAGCATTCAAGCTCGACTGTGTCTCCCGTTACAAGTGTCAGCTCCTGAGAAGATGGGTTTAGGAACTCTGGTGGCTGATCAGGGGCTCCTGCTTGTAAAGGAAGAGAAAGACAGGAAGAGATAAAAATGTAAAATAACAAATGCTGATAAGAATGTGCTGGGCATTTGTGGCAGGCTCAAAAAAAGCCATTCCAATCCTGAAGGCAGACTAAGCTTAACTACATACTATATCAGATATCCTGAGACACTGCAAAAAAAGTATAAACGCAAATACTGCAAGCAGCAATCTAAACAGAGCTCATATTTTTGTGGCCATCACATATTGCAAGAAAGAAAAAACACATCTGTTGACTTCTGCGTAATTATGAGTAACAGCAAGGGCACAGCTGTTCCGCTTGTGAAGATGCGTGATTTTAATGCATTCTGCTTGACAGGCTGTCTGTGAAGGCTTTCATTTTAGCTGCAAGCTTGGAAAGATGTTTCATATTTTATCTGTGCAGCTGGTGTTGTTTTTAGCAAGAACAACTTTTCAACTGCTGCTGCTACTTCCGGTATTTCATGCTGAATGCAAAAAGAATGAGGAGGCAATTTCACCCAGAGTTTGAAGCAGTAACAGCGATAACAGCACAACACTGCGGAATTGCCACTTCTGACCCTTCCTTTTCCTATGATTCGCTCCAAAAATTGAGGGCTGATGTTGAGATGGTGCACTGTGTCACTGTTCGTTGTTAGGCTTTTGTTACCCAACCTTTCCTTTACGACACACAAAAATTTGCTTGGCTACCTTTCCCCCCCCCCCCCCTTCTTTTTTATGCAAGAGGGTGCTAAGTAGCATCAATTCTTAGATCTGAAGATGTAATACCATGACTTTCGTAATACAATGTACAAAGACCTGGAGTTTGTGGTACAAGTCACCACAGCTGCGTGACCTAATTCCCATTCATACCTGCAGGTCCTGCGTGCAAAAAGTGCACATGCCATGAACATTCACTGCTTTTTCTCTCTCTCCCTCTTTTTGATTTACTTGCAAAATAGGTCACGTAACAATCGTGTGCCTGAACAACACAATCATCATAAACTTCGCAGAATGTTCCTCATACAGTATTGCTGGGAAAAATAAATAGATCACATACCATGACGAGCTGACTGTAACACTGTCAATGAAGCCTCTGCACTGTACTGAGTCTTTGCAGCATTTCTGGCAATGCAGCGATAGTTCCCAGCATCAGCAGCGGTAACGTTAACAATCTGCAGGGCCCCCGACGAAAGTTGCGTGAATCTGAAACGATAAAGTTCCGTGTGGGTTACGTGCCAGATGTGGTTTCTGAAAGTTAAAGGCATGCTTTTATATTTCTTAAAACACTGCTGCAATGTTGGAGAAAAGCACTACTGTGGCCTGAGGAGTCTGACTGAGCCTGATGGTGAAAAGAAAATCACACCTGCACAAGCACCAACATCAGTACTTCACAATCAAGATAAGTGGACAGAAATCTTTACTGTTAGATGCAAACACTTTTATTACAAGATATAAAAACGTGAGTGCTATAATTGAATATAATAATGACAACAGGTCTTAATTTCTTCTTTCTTTCTTACTTCCTTCAATCCTGCTGAATACATAATGCAGACGCAGCAAAAGCTCACTTTGCAACAGGCCATATAAAAATCCATGTAAAGCTCCTTTTCTTCAAGTTCAAGCATAAATGATTTGCTTGTTACACACAAAAAATTCACTCGGGTTATCAGGGGTGCCACAGTGAAAGGATTTGGATAAGTTTCAATTG
Source organism: Dermacentor albipictus (assembly GCF_038994185.2). NCBI lineage: Eukaryota > Metazoa > Arthropoda > Arachnida > Ixodida > Ixodidae > Dermacentor > Dermacentor albipictus. The sequence goes on along the minus strand of NC_091824.1, from coordinate 92,866,416 downwards.
CTTGAGGCTTTCCCATATGCACCTGGATGTAGGAACATTGGCATTTTCTGCCTCCAATGAAACATAGCTGCCACCACATATGGTAGCCCTCAGCAAGACAAATTTATTTACGCCACCGTTTCTGTAACAGCTGTCAGCAGTGGTAACGCTTAGCAGATTAAATTGCTAATTACGGTTGGGATAATTCCCTCCTTTAAAGAAAAACCAAAAAAAAAACCACTGCTTTGAAAACTGAAGGGCACAGATAAAGTAGGAATTTTTCAAGGACATATGGAAAGAAACGCCACAGTAGCCTACATTTTGTGACAGTGTCACTGTTATTTGGAATTAGGGGCTATTGGAGTCACTGCCTACCAGACAATGGCTGAACTGCAATATTGTGGATGGCGTGTCACGTTGTCTGCTAGCCACTACTTGTTTACTCATGCGAGTATGGCGTGCCTATCCTTCAATGTTTGTTTGTTCTGTGGCTGTGTCACAGTCATAAACGGTGGTATGCATTGTTTTTACGATGTAGAGACTCATTAAGCTTTGCACTGCAATCAAATCATTGCCTACATGTGGCGATCGAATGTACACACTGCGTGAACGTCGTGCCTCCATTCGTCAGTTTAAATTTGATTATCACATTACGATTTAGGTACTTCACAAAGAACACTTGGCGTTGTTTTAAATGAAAGGAGTGGTTGCTGCGATATCTGAATGCAGCCCTTTAGCAATTCCTTGAAGCGTTGTGTTGATCATTCTGCAACTTTTGCAATACCACGAAATATGGACAAGGTGGTGTGAGATCACTCAGCAGTAGGAAAGAAAATCTCAAAGGGCCCCTCGCCAGGCTACATAGCAAATTCTGCTTATATGCTGAAAGTTCTTGCGTGCCCTCTAAGGAGTTGTGGGAGGTGGCACGAAGAGGCAGCCGCCGTGGCCACTGTTTATTTAGGCTGGCCAGCCATGGTGTCGCGGGATCTCAGGAGTGGCCAATACCATGGCAGCTCAGGTTGAGCACGCTAGCATGTTCTTTTCTCGCGCTACATGCCCGTGAGCAGTCTTCTTCACCGGCTCTAGAGGCGATAGTCACGCCGCTACAGGGGACCCCTTCTAGTGTGAAGCATGACTGAAACCTTTGCAAAAAGTGTGTGCCAAATGTTCAGGATGTGGAGGGGCACAATGCTGAAGACTACGTCGTTGAATGGCATGCAACGATGGCAGTGGAATTGGCAGTGGAATTGGTAGTGTTATTGGTAGTGGCAGTTGCTGGTAGTGTCAGGTAGTGCCGGCTGCTAATATAATGCACTCTTTAGCATGGTGTTGCAGTTTACAACATCATAGCAGCCATTATTTTTACGAATAAAGAAACAAACATAATAAGGTTCCCTCTTATAATAATAAGTGAAAATTATTTGCACCCTTTTCCTGTGCATAATAATTCCTCCTTGTGCCAGAATGCTAAGTTCTTACTGCTTAAACAGTCCGCCTGCCTCTTCTCCTCCTCAAAATAAAAATTGCGTCTGAAGCCACTGCCGATCCTGCCACTGGCCAGTCAATCATAGTGTACCTTATTTACCTAAACTTAGTAATTATCTTGTATTTGACACAGAATTCAAAAGTAAGTCACAGGTAGTTATCTATGTGTACAAATAGTGAAGTAGAGTCGCAAGAAGTAGGTACTTTAACTTCCTTGCACACGAATACAAGCATTTTTATAGCCAGTGCAAGAATAGCAGAAAGTTGAGTTGTGCAATGGAAACACCAGCAGAATGGGCACAATGCAAGCTGAACACAAACAAAAAGTACCACAAATGTACAGCAACAGAAACTGTGCTCTGCGCTCCGTTCACATACAGTAGGAATTTTCTGTGCGTTTCGTGCAATAATGTAGCACTGGAGGTCAATATATTTTCCCTTCACTGCAGTCAGTGCATTCATTATCAAACAATCAACCCAAATTACCCAAAGCAAAGCAGTGCCATGTGCCAATAGTGCCAATACTAATTGCATGCTAGGTTATTAACACTTATTAGGAGTAAAATGGAGTACGCCTCATCCATCTGGGACCCGCACCTCGAAACACTTATTCAATCGCTTGAACTAATCCAAAACAATGCCGCACGTTTCATTCATAGCAATTACAGCCGCACATCAAGCGCAACTGCCATGAAAAACTCTTTGCTGCTTGCTCCTCTCTCAGCCTGGCGTAAGTGCTTTCGCCTTGCTTTATTTCATAAACTATATTTTCATGATTCCTACCTGCGCGATTATCTTATATCGTAACCTACCTACATTTCCTCTCCATTGATCATAGCCATAAGGTTGGAATCATTCAAAGCCGCACCAGAACCTGTAACGAATCATTTATTCCTAGGATCTCTCAGGAATGGAACCACCTTCCTGGCGCAGTTGTTGCAATCAAGGACAACCAAAAGTTTCGTACGGCCTTATCAGACATCATCACTCCCGGATACAATTAACTAATCAATTTTGCTGTAATAACGAACCATTTCGTGATGCTGCGCTATTGTGTATGTTTTTTTTTACCCACTCCCCTCTGTAATACGTCGGTCTTGAGGGTGCAATAAAACAAAAATGAAAAAGAAATGTACATTTCAAAAGGTGCTCCTGACCACCCATCCATACTAACGCAGCGACGGTGCTACCACCTGTAGCCAGATGTCACAGCAAATAGTAAGGTAGACAAACGGTGAACATTGATGGCAACAAGGAAACACTACTGTAATAAAGAAACAAACGGTTGCAAGAATGGATAACAAGATGTGTAACCACCATTCTTCAAATAGTTGTTCCGGACTGACAACACTTACCGTTCATCGTCAGGTGGCACATCCTCCAAGTTGCGCTGCCAGTTGTAGAGCGCAGCTGGCACAGCCATGGTGTGGCACACGAACCTTGCGATACTCCCAGCAGAAACACTCAACGGTTGTGGTTCCTCGGTGAAGCCTTTGGGCATACCTGAGAGGAGATCGGACACAGGTTGGCCGCTGCCACCCTCAGGTGATGGAGCTCCTGAATGTTATCCCCCTCGTGGAAGCCCAATGGCTTTCAGAAGATGCTAGAGAACTCCATTTTTATTCCCTATTCATTCTCCAGAGCAAAAATGTTCAAAGGACAACATCTACGGGAATACACCACTGCCAATACTGAGAACCTTGCTTAATTTGGTGCTAGCAATCACAGCACAAGAAATAACAGTAAATGCTGCCATGCTAGAGAGCGGTGGTGTGCTCACTGCTTATTTTTTATCGGTGCCAATACAGGTACAAGTACTCGGCACATCTCAGGAGTGCTAGATCAAACATAACCATGACTAGCTCTAGGTCAAGTTGAACTGGGTAAAAGATTGCTGCTTCACATCTAGTTATTGAAGAAATAACACCAAATGTTGCTATGCTACTGGGCAGTAGTGTACTCATCACTTATCTTCCTGAAATCAGTACTATACAGACTCAGCACATCTCATGCTAAATAAAATAGTCCAAAGCTGACTAGTTCTAGGAAAAATTAAACTGGATATCGCATCGCTGTTAATGCGAGAGCTTACTGAACACCCTAAAACCACAAATTTAACTATTCGAATTGTTGGAGAGCTTGAGTATGGTTCTGCGCTCTATCTTCAATATGACGTGCATCAGTTACCATTTTTTGCCAGTAACACTGCGGCTTAAGAATTTCTTCCAACCTGAAAGCTTTGTACACCACGTGACATTAAAAAAAAAACTGACTCACGTGCTAGTTCCACTTGAACTGGGCGACTGAACATGGTGCCAGCCTTTGTGTGCACCATGCAAGTGTATGTGCCATCGTCCCTGCGGCCATTCTTCTTCTTCTGGTAGGCAAACTGGTCAATGAAAAGGGAGCCATTCGACAACACCACGTGCTCTGTGGTGCTCCAGTCCAATGGCTTTCCCTGCAAAGAAAAAATTTTTTAAATAATAATAATAAAAAGAACTCAGTGCCCATCCACTCTGTAAAGAAGGACGACCAGTGAAGCTGTGTTTGTGGGCCCTTCAATGGTGAAATGCATCTCCGCCACGGGTCGGCCCAACATTGCACATATCTTCGGGATTGGCCCACGTATGGGGAGTGCTTAATGACTGCCTCAGCTCCACCGCGGCCCGGCTTGGCATTGCATTATCTCCAGGATCGGTTTATGTATGGGGAGTGCTTAACGCCTGCATCACCTCTGCCGAGAGTTGACCCGGCATCGCATTATCTTCGGGATTTTTTTTCCACACATGGACACAATAGTGGAGAAAGTAGCCCTTAACAGCTTCGCTGCAAAAACACGATGTGAGAATTTTCCCAAATTGTTATTGCCACATTTTTAATACTAGTCTGTGGACTACACATGCTGAAATATAGGCTTTTCATGCGGCACAGATGGCATAGGTGACGACTACACCTCTCCCAACTTGTTTATGCTAGTGACTGGAAGTACACATAGGTAGTGGCTGCTGCTCCCATTCTGTATAATCTGGTTTAGGTATACTGTTCCGAGAAAGGGAGACACATGTCTGATAAAATGGCAACTGACTTCCATGACACATCAGCAGATTTGCTCGTGACACATCAGTGGCCATCACAATCGTACTGTTTTGCGTTCCACTAGTTTCGGTTTTGGTAAGCTATATACTAGGTTTAGGCAAACTGTTTAGCTAAAATTATTCCTTGCAGACTATACTCTGCATGTGGACTTTAGTCTAAAAATTACAGTAATTAAAGCAATGTACCCATAATCATGCTACTGATTTGTAAACACTCCATGAAGACAATGTTGCTAAAGGGAGGGTAATGAAAGTGGCAGTCAGAAGGTGGCAAAAGCTGAAGCTCAGGAATAGCTCTAACAGCACAGGAAGTTAGCTTTTTGGAATATTATCAAATAAGAATTGTTTTGCTTAAATAGAAACCAAAGAAGCCTCTTCATTCTTCAATACTTCATTTACATGTACGTCACCAAGCAGATCACTTCTGGCGTGCACAGAAGATGCCAAGTTGAAGCAATAAAAAGTAAATGCATGTTACATCAACAGCAGTATGACTTATGTCCAAAGTGCGCTTTTCTATCACTGAGGAAGTTATTGCTACATGGTGGAAACAAGGTTGCTGACCTGAATGTAAAAGTCACAAAAACGGTTAAACAAATGACCAAGCTTCTTCTTTCAATCTTGACTCAGTCCGTGTGAAGAATGCAGCTTGAGAAAGCAGGGCTGTCTAAAAGGTTTCACTAAACATCTCACTCACTTGCCCTTTCAGTAGGTGATACTAGTCAATTGTGTGTCCCCAAGGAACTGCCTGCGCACAACATTCAACTCTCTTCTACAGAGGGAAAGGGACAGCTGTCCTTATAAATGATGAGTTTTAATATGCCAGATGTGTTATAGAAGCCTTCCCGCAGGATTAATGATGCCTCTTGTAGCATAGGAGACAGCCTTCACTTCTTGTGCATCCACATCAAAAATTGTGGCAACACTTGCACATGCCAGCTGCGCTTTGCCTGCGAAGGTAGACAAAACTTAGTCCTGAGCTCAAAGTGCCCTGTAGTACCATACAACAGAACCCAATACACACACTACGCTGAACCACAAGAATTGTAAAGGATATGCAAAGTACAAGAAGTAGGCTTTTCCATGCCATTATATAGGTTGCCTTGCACAAGATGACCAACTTCCCACTCAGGGCACCATTGAGCAGAAGGCATTCTTGCAAGGAGCGAGTATGCAGCAAGGAAGAGATGGTGGTAACGATAGCGACACCAGCTTGTGCGCTCCAGCTTTATTTCCACTTCTAGGGCAACGTCTGCCATCTTGTCTGGGTGAAATGAGATGTGTGACAAAGGGCACTAGCAGAATCTCACATAACACATATAGTGCCACAAGTGCACGAGAATGCACATGGCAGCCTTGAAGTCATACACAGTTGTATACCAGTGCATACAGATCAACGAATGATTTTGCATTTCCTTTGTTTGCGTGTAGTACAAGCATGCATCTGCGTGTTGTTTGATCCGCACCGATGGCACCGGCTGTTAGAACCTCAGCGCTGCCACCAGCTGTTGGAACCTCAGTGCTGACGCCCGTTGTTGCAAATGGGTCGCAAGCCCCAAGGGTAGCGTTGGCCTGGCGGCCTGGGGCACACTGGAAGCATCCGAAGGTCCCGGCAAAGCTTGAGTCGACTGCTAATAGAACAACTTGTTTATTCTAGCATCGCAAAAGAGCGGCCGGTCAGGTCGACCGAAGTGGAGAGACGGGAGAGCACGCTTCTCGACAGAAGAATTCGGAGCCTCTCTCTTGGCGTCCGGGGGCAGCTGCTCTTATACTCTCGGCGCCGCGGGCAAGAAGGAAGGTCATGGGATGACACCACGTGACGGCGGGTTACGGCCGGACTGAGAGACATGTAGAGACAAGGAGGTGACGCATCAGCCGGGCCGGCGCCGGTCAGACCTCCTCGCTTCACACTGGGGGAGCTCCTCTCCCCGGCTGCCGCGCTTTGACAAGCGTGGGCACACACACACACACACGCACACACACACAAAGACACGTGGCACTGAACATGCCGGGACGCGCTCGGCGGGGATGTGTCGCAGCCGCTCCGAACGGGCCAAAATGTCCGCCGCTTTGAACGAAGCCCCGGCGTCCGTTGAATCCGCGCTGGCTTTACCGCGCGTCGTAGACGAAACGTAACAGTGTGCACACAGTTGAAAAACTTAATCATCATCACTTTGACTGCAGCCGAAGGCTTTTGTCAGTTACCTTCTTTTACCCTTATGCTATGCCAGCCAGCTTCGTTCCATGCCTAATAATCTTATTTCTTCACTTCACTAAATCATCTGCTGTTTCTTTATTGCAAGGATTCCCTTGACACCCACTTTGTTGGTGTAATAAACCACTGGATCTCCCTCTTACATGGTGTCTGACCTGTCAAACTACACTTCTTAATCTGAACTAGAACAGCCTCTATAGCACTTGGTCACTAATAAATGGCTAAATTATCTACCTAGCTTTTTAACATTGCATCTTCATTTTTGCTTTCTTTACGTGTAACCTGATCTTTCTTTCATGTTTCTTTCCTTATTAATACAAGCTCTCCAAACTTGAAGTGAATTGCCTAAACCTAAGGTGCTTTGGGATTTTTTCTGAACATGCAACCATCGCCGTAGAGTGAACTCACATTGTGATTCCAGGTGATGTTGTACGGAGCCAGCTCCGGCAGCACCGACACAGAGCAGTCCAGCAGGAGGGGCTCACCCTTCACCGCTACCAGTTTTGCACCAGACAGGCGAGTGAAGTTGATGCCCCTCTGGATGCACTGGCCCTCTGCAGGAAAAGCAGAAAGAGAGAGGCAGTGGGTACAATGGCAAAGCAAGGAAACAAAAAAGAAAGAGCACTAGATCGGCACAGACACGAAAATATATTTTGCACTCTAGGTTACAGTGTGCGAATTGCACACCATCATGAAAAATTTTCTTTCTATACCATTTTCTTGAAGCATAATTTTGGGGTTATATTCATTGCGCCGAGTGGCTGATCTCGGCACTATTGTCATTGTGCAAGCCAAACATAAAGGATATGCAGAAAGAATATAAAAAGGATGGTTACGCTATAACACAGCCCCAAGCTTTTGACGTTGCCAAACATGGCACAGATATGGCCTAAGTGTGGTGTCACAAAAGCAAATGCAGAAATTGTGCATGAGGCATATACGAATAATTGTGATGACGTAAATGACAAGCGAAAGAGTTCACAATCTTTTAGAGGGCACAGTCAGTGCGAAATATGTCAGGGATAACATCTCCATTCTTCAAGCCAAAATCAATGCCAGACATGCTACCAATGGAGATATACTGCGGGCAGGCTGTTTTTTTTTTTTTCCCTTCCTTTTCAAAACTGAAGCTACTCACAGTTTTAAGAAAGTGAAGAGAGATCAAAAGCATGTCCAGGAATCATATGTACTATTACTTCTTTATCCGTAGCATATTTACCAACAAAATGCCACAGCTTCAACCATGTTTCCAAGGAACTGGCCATAAAGAAAATTATGAGCTTTACCTTCTTAAGAGAAACAGAGACATGAGAGATGTTGAAGTGAAGGGCTTCAGATAAATTTTTACCCAGTTGGGTTATGTTTCACTAATGCACACCCACAGTATGGAATAGGCCTTTGTGCATTCCATACCAGTGCTCAGTATCAAACCGACTGCCTTATTTGTGTTCAGCAGCAGAATGCTGCAGCCACTACTGCGGTGGGTTGTGAAATAGACTTAGTTTTCACTATTTTAGTAATGAAACAGTCCCCAACAACGGACAGGTACATTATTTAGATTACCGAGCTAGTTGGCTAACCTTTATGACAAAAATAAAGAATCTGTGTTTAAAAAAAAATGTATGTCCAAAAGAAAAGCATAATTTTTCTAGGAACAATGACCATAAATACTACCCAGATGATATAACGCCGACTACTGGGCATGGATGGGACTCACATTAGGGCAAGGACCAGAGGAGAAAATAGCAGACACATGATATCTTTGGCTTCCTATGTACTGTTGCATACCACTTTTACAGCTTTCAAGCTCCCCCAGTGTTTTTTTGTCCAAATATTGCTTCAGCAAATAGGAGAATCATGGATTAGCTAGAGTACAAGCCAGAAATATCTTTGTCGTGTCGTATGCATTTTGCCTGCCCTCACCGACACAAATGACCAAGAACTTCAATGTGGTTTCCAGCATCCATAATGATTATGCAGCGATGCACTTTCTATTTTCACCTCGCCGAAGGGCTTCTGTAAAATTTGCAGGTGGGACAAACTTTCGCAAAACACCAGCGTATAGCGCATATTCTGGACAGAAGTAAACAAAATTTGAAAACCACGGAAGCCGAAATTTCGGTATCGGCCGAAAGCGCATGCGGCAGCCAGCGATGGCTCCAGACGTCACTTTGTTACCACGACACAGCGAGCGCTACGTCGCCCTGCGTCATATATAAAAATTCCGACAAAGGACACCCGCGTTCAAGCCCGAACCCTGGCGATCTCGGATTCAGTGCTCAATCCACGACATCAGTGCGGCGGCCTCGGGAGAAAGCCAATTTGATCCACTGTGGGTCGCGTTCTGCCCGCTATATAAAACAGGCGGCGCCTGGTGATTGCGTTCGCCGCACGACACTGCCTCTGCCGCCTATGGCATCTGCGTGTCCGTCAACCACGGCGGCGCCCGAACCGATTCTATGGCCGCCGGAATGGTCGTAAAAGCCAAGCGATCCTTCGTAGTTTGCCATCCGGGGAAAGGGCTGACTGAGAACACGGAAAAAAGAGAAGGCTAAATACTACAAAGGCAACTACCAACAATCAGGTACCTCGATATGCGCTCCCCATAGAGGCGCCTTCACCAATTTTTAATAAGGGCGTCGGCGTCCCGCGTCGACCATCGTTTCGGCAAAAGTCATCTCGAACGACGCATACCCAACTACGCAGGCCCTCCAAGTAGCGCAAGGAAGTTACTGAACTAATTAAAAATTTCAAAGCAAAATACATCCGAAAAACGGTAAAGTACGTCTTACACACAACCTACGGACATATACACTCTAAGAAAAGTTTACACCCTTTGAGGTGTATGTTTGACACACAACAACAATCGTCATCTGCCTTGCCCGCATTTACTTTCTTGAAAATGCTGCACTCGTTACTTTCCTGTCGAGAATGCTCTGCCATGCTGATAACGCGCATGTCGTTCGTGACTTGGAAGTACCAGGCTCGCAGCGTTAAAGAAAGGGAATGCGAGTAAGACAGATGACGATTCTTTTTGTGTAGTAAATATACACCCCTAAGGGTGCATCTGTTTTTAGAGTGTAATAGCGTCGGATTGTAGTTTGAATATCCGAAGAAAACATAATTCTGTTACCCAGAAACTCAAACACAAAACCCCTTTCCAGCGTTTCTACCATTCACATAGGTAGGACATCAGACAATAATGACATAATAATCAGACAACAATTAGACATGATAACTTAAGAGCTTAGTGGAGCAACCCACCACCCCGTTCCAAATGGGACTCTCATAACATCCATCCATCCATCGCGGCTCACGCAGGCGTCCACCTAGTAGACATGTCCATTTCGTCTGCTGCTAAAGCGATGAATGGCTGAGAGCGCCTGTCTTCTTCTGACGCGTACCACAGCCCAGCCAATCAGAATTTCAGCAGTAGACGAAATGTACTTGTATACTAGGTGGACTCTTAGAGAATACCCCCCCCCCGCCCCCCGCCCCGTACACACCACCACCACCAGATCTCCACTGATATGTGTCATCATGGCAACGACGGTATACTAGTGCTATACAAACATTATCGGCTACACACACACACACACACACACACACACACACACACACACACACACACACACACACACACACACACACACACACACGCGCGCGCGCGCGCTTTCGATGTGCGGGCTGTCGCATGTAAAACGAAGCAGATCGAAACGAAGCGGGCTTCTCCGCCCAAAGACTTTCGTTGCAGGGAAGCCACCTTTCACAAATCCTGTCTCGGAATTTGAAGCAGAATACAGTGTGCCGCGGCAGACGCTTCAGCTTCATGTAGTAAATACTATGCCTGTTTTGAGGGGTCAGTGGAGCATTTTTCTGTCAGTTTTGTCCTATACACGAGGAATAGGTAAATAATTAGCGATTAAAGCTGAACTCGCTGCATGCGGCTAAGGCTATATCGAAACTAGGTGCACCAAACGAGTATTCGTCAATCGTTCGGTTCGTCATAAACGGGTTCGAATGTACATCAGCAACAAAAAGAGAAAAACGTGACAAGGGGGCACGCGACGACAGGTACAAAGTAAACTGCCAAATATGTTTGGCAATGCGATGCGTGAATCATCGAATTGCACCAGCGGACACGCATGAAAAGGATGAGCAGGAATCGCGCGGGACCGTGGAAAAAACGCCAAGCAAAACGTAAATTACGAGCTTCTTTGACCTGTTCTACACGGCAGATAACCAAGGGAGACGGCAGAGTTTAAGCGACAGACACCCGGGGCAGTACACAGCTTGGCAGTGGCCGCAGGCGGCCGCGTGCCCCGTTCCAGCTATTCCGTGCAACGCCGTCACACGGCCCAGCGCGCCGCCCAGGCGAGCCGAGTGCGTGGCCAAGCGCGCCGCGCCGCCTCGCAACTGGGCGCAACAAAACACAGTCACGAGAAAGAAAGAAAGAAAGAAAGAAAGAAAGAAAGAAAGAACCTCGCTGAAGGCTTCATAACGCTAGCTGTCAAAACGCTCGTTCCATTTCACTCTCCCTCCAACTTTCAAGACTCTCGAGGCTGGAGAAACAGCAAGAAAGTCGAAACCTGAAGGGAAACAGAAAGGGGGGGGGGGGGAGGGGGGTTTGCTGCGGTGCCAGCTCGCGTGATTGGGCGAGGCGCCAGAGCGGGGCGTACCGCCACCACAATGCCTTCGGCGGGCGCTGCACCGAATCGCTGCCGCGTAGTGGGAGGAGGCTCTCGCGATCTGCTCAATCAGCTTCACGCTAAGCCATCGATTTCTTGCGAGCGCGGCGCAGCAGGCTATCATCCCCAGCGGGAAGAAGAAACTTTGTATCCAAGTCTGGCGGTCGCCCGTTCCGCGAGCACGCGGCGCCGCACTGGCTCCCTCCGACGGCCGGGCTGCCTGATTAGGACGCGACGGCATACGCGGCCTCCTCTGCATCCACCCGGAGAGAGGGCAAGAGGGGGGGTTTACGAGACACCCCTTCTGCGGCGTCTTTCGGCGATCTGTCACGGTGCGAGGACGGGCGAAATTGAGGACGTCGAATGCAGAGGCGGCGAGCGTGCGACAGGGACGCAGGCACCGCATCGACAGTGCTGCGAGAAAGACCGCAACCAGCGCGTCTGTAGAAGTGCGCCCGCCCCCTGTTCCTGCTAGCCCAGCACGATCTCGTCTTCCTTACCCTCCCTCCCTCCCACACGATACAACCGTGCTCTCCCACGTTAAGCACGCCGGCGCAAAGCAACACTGCGACACAGCAGCAGCATCTTCCTTTCGCGCGACACACCTTCCTAACGTGACGTCCCTCCGCCCACCCGTTTCCGGATAGGTGCTAAAAGCGGAGTCTCTCATTCGCCGCTCGAGAAGGATACAACACGGCTGAACGAACCTCTCCACTCGAGTGAGAGACGGCGATGCTGGCCCGCGTATTACTGTGCACGCAGAGGGAGTTTCTTTAGGATTTAATAAGAACAGCCAGAGAAGATGTGGCACATCCGGCACGGCCCTTTTTTTTCGACATTTCTGTGCTAGTATACGCGGCGTGCCCAGCTCCCCTCCCCTCTCCCGCTCCGGTTAAGCGCATGCCCTCCCCCCCCCCCCAATAAAGGAATAAAAAAATCTGGATACGCAGCTGCAAAGGGGGGCGATTAACATGCAAAGGCTAGTGTAAGAGACTGTTGGCTCACTATAGTGGCAAGACGTAGGAAGATTTGCTAGTGTCAGGCGGAAGTGTATAACATGTGTCGCTGCCACGAAAAAAAAAATTCTCTCTCACTGCGCGCGTGTGTGCGTAAATTCGGTGGTATACGTTGGGTACTTAGAAATGAAAGGTTAAGCGGCTCGCTTTCTTTTTAATTTTGGTACAGAGAAAGTGCCGAGGCATTTCGCGCCGCTTTCCTTGACCCCTCCCCGTTTCGGTCGTTGGACTGCGGCCGGCTGAGCCGTCCACTACGCTTATTGATATGCGGCCCGTGAAAGGCTCGATGGATGAGCGTCCCGAGAGATGGTACTCGGCCGACCGGCAGAAAGGGAAGGCGGGGCGGAGTTCTTCCTCCGACTCCCTGGAGCGACTGCGGATATAGATGGGCACGCAGCGCTACGGTATAGACGCGCGGAAACAGAGGAAGACAAAAAAAGGTATCTTTATCCTCTCCTTTACTTCCCCTACATGTCGCGAAAAACACAGGGGAGGCGCAGCTCCCCTTTGACCGGAACAGACAAGTGCACCACAACCATCGCCTCAACTCTTTTTCGCTGTTATGAATTTGTCTCACGACCAGTCCGGTTGCTCGCGCAATGTCGCGGCTTGCTTGATGCTTGACTTGTCGCGGATTCGACACGGCGGCAACAAGCACAGCGTGTCGCCGGCTTCTCCACAACGTTGAGATGTTAAACGAATGAAGGATGACAGACGAAGTGAAACACTCCAGCTATAGATATTAGTTCGCTACCTAAATGCGGGTCAGTCTATATTGCAAGATGCAATCGAAAAGATACAAACGGGAAAAATACATCAGATTCCTCACAGTCTGACATACATATACATTATACAGAGCGCAGAAAACAACATAGGCGTGTCTCCGCTGCTAGGCGACATCTGGCTGGACGGAGCATGCGCAGTGCGTACTGTGGTATATATATACTGTAAATATCACTTTCCAAACTAAATCCGCCATGCTGTGGGTCGCGTGATTATGAAAGTGACTCGCTTTTGACTGGGTCTCTCTTTTGCAGATGACGAAATATAGGAAAGAAGGAAATTAATAAAAGCAAGGCTCGTGGAGATGGGGGGGGGGGGAGGGGGGAGAGTCGTTCTGTTTCTATCACGTTTCGTAAACCTTGCCGTTCGCGGCATTTTCCTCGCTAGTGTGGACCTGCCTGCGCGCCCAGGGACAAAAATACACGCTGGCGGAAACAGCAGCGCGCGCTCTTCCTGCACCACTGCCGCGGCGGTGGCGATGCATGTTATTCCAACGCTGGGAGAACGCGCCGAAGGGCACGTCGGCGGCTGCGGCAGTCTCCTCTTGACAGGCGACACCACCGCCATGACACCAGAGGAGAGCGCGGCAGCTCCGATCATTACTTTCTTTTTTTTTTTTCTCTCTCTCTCTCTCCCAAGCGGTCCGAAACCGCGCGCCAAGGACGCCGCTGCGTTGCTCCAAGGAGGAGAGCGCGCGGCAGACAAAGGAAGCAAGCCTGCACCGCCAACGAAACCGGACTCTCCGTGGCTTCACCCCTCCCCCGTAGAAGGAAGAAGAGCACGCGCTCCGACGCCGTATGCCATTCGTGCGCTTGGTCCCGATTGCGTTGCGATGTTTAAAGCGGATAGATTCTGCAAGCGAATAGCTTCTTCTTTCTTTTCTTTTTTTTTTTGGAAGGCTCTTTGGCCTGATTTCGTCGTGGTCACATTTTCACCGCCGATGCAAAGGGCACGTGCTTTCGTCGCCGAGCGCCAGCTATTTGCTTTCAGCCGCACGTGATGCGCGCGAGAGCTTCGGGGCGTCTGAAGGTAGAGCGCTCTGTAAGGAGGAAGCAACGAGAGACTGGAGAGGGGGGGGGGGGGTGGAGCCACGTGACAATCTTGAAGCCTATAGTCGCAAAGAAACACAAAGGGAATGCTCGTGGGGAACAGGCCTGCGCCACGTAATAGGAGCGCGCGGAGAGCGTATGAGGGAGAGTAGAGCGGAGTGAGGCTGGAGAGGGCCGATCGCGATGGCGGCGTCACTCACGAACCAAACAATGTCTTGGAAGGTCGGGCAACTATGGAGGGCCTACTTCCCAATACCCAACGCGCATAAGGGCCCCACATTGGAGCAAGAAGAAAGGCCGCAGAAGAGGCTGCAGGCTTGCCGTAGAATTACTGTATATATAGGCGCACTTTAGGGAGTTCCCTAAGGGGAACCCATATATTAACTCTAGCTTGACATGGTCATGTTCCCTGCTATTCTTTGTTCCTTCCTCCATCTGAAGGAAGGCCCACTCCCCCAGTGGCGATTGCGGCAGGGGGCTCGGACGGCAGGAGAGGAGGATGGCAGTCGGCTTCCACGCCGGCGCTCCCGCAGCTGTTAACACAAACATGACGAACTGACTTATACGAGCCACCCTCACTATCGCTACAGGTGTGCTGGGGAAATAACAAACGCTGCCTAAATATCCTCGCTGAAACGGATATACGCATTCAAGGATCATTCCTTTAAAAAAGCGAATAGCTTTCCAGAAGCATTCGGCTATTCGCTTACGTTAGCAATCGTCGGTGGTTTCTGCACAAGCATCGGAGAAAACTTGCGCGGTCTGGCGACCAGGACTACTCATAATGAGTGTCAACGAGGATCGTTATCTATCTATCTATCTATCTATCTATCTATCTATCTATCTATCTATCTATCTATCTATCTATCTATCTATCTATCTATCTATCTATCTATCTATCTATCTATCTATCTATCTATCTATCTATCTATCTATTGTACGTTTATACACACATCTGGATTAATAAATCCACACACAAACACACACACACACGCAAAACAAGCTAAACCACTCAGTCAATATAGTCGGCTGTCTCCCCCTGTCAAAGCAAGCATCGGCAAGGTGACAAGTCGGCTGTCACTGAACCTACCCTACCCGAACACAATGTAGCTAAACTATTCGAACTTGTGACCACTAAAGCGTTTCCGGCGCAGCAAGTCTTCATCCGAAGGCGCAACTTTCTTTAGTCGCCATTCAGAAAGGCTAAATATAGCTGGTCCGTGGTCTTCTCTGCCCTGTTCAGAACCGGCCCTGCTCCACGTAATATCGACAGCCGTTTAAATGTGAACAGCTCAGATGGATCCCAATCCCGCTCGTGGCACAAATTAAGTGAGCGAGACGAGTAATGGCTCATTCACACCGGCGACTTGAGGGGGTGGCGCGACCATTTGCGACTCGCGACCAAAAAACGACCGAAGGTGACTGATGTTCACACCGGCAAGCCCGGCTGAGCGCGACCCGCAAGTCACAATCCCGGAGATTATCGTTCTCAGCGAGCACTCGGAATATACGCGGAATTTGCCGCGACGTGGGAGCAGGCCGGATGTCGACACATGAAAGATCCCTTCCGGTGCGCCGCTGATTGGTTTATCAGTTTGTGACCACGGTCGCGCGACCACTGTCAGTCGCCGGTGTGAATGAGCCTTAACACAACGCAGTTGGTCGTGTACTTAGGTGGTTGGTTAGATGGATGTTATGAGCGCCTCCTCTGAAACGGCGCGACCATGGCAAGGTCTTTTTTTTTCTTATTTTGTCGAATGTCTAACTTATCCTTTTTTTTAAAGCAGGTCGTACTACATGTCCACGCTCTCTGGTTCTTGCTAGGATTCACAAAAGACTCCGCACACCACTGTTCTCATTTGAATTACTGCCGATCGTACGTGGGCGGGCCAGTATGAAAGGGTACGCCATACTCGCGTTACAACGGAAGGCTGGCTTGCTGGGCGAGTTGGTGGACAGCGCGAAACAAGAGACAAAAGCAATGAAAACACAGACACAGCGCAGACCATCAACTGAGAATCTTACTGACAGATAGACAGGTGTAGAAGCACTGAAAAACACGCAGCTTCCTTTGGTCTCTGATGTTTCGCGCAGCCCACGTATAAGTCGCGTAACAAGCCGTCAACTATTTCGGCTACTTGCTTCGATATTTTAAAGAAGAAAGAAAAAGAAGGACAGATTCAGTGCACACACTGGAATCTGAAGTTAAGCGTTCGCGAAACTGTTAGTCAAATGCGATAAATCTGTTCATACACTGCGCCGCGTTTTACAGCACAGCGATTAATTATACCTGCTTGCCCGACAAGACAGCGTGATCTCCACCGCTCGCGACCGCTGATTGAACTTACTGCCCAGCTTACTATTTTCCCCTATTTCCAGGATCGGCGTACTTTTTGCTTGGTCAGACACCGACCGAGAAGGTGCGCAATATACCACAGAAAATCAAGAAGGCACAGAAAGCTTTGCCTGAACCAAGAAATGATGTGCTTGAAAGCGAATATAGGCTTATTTGTTGCAGTAAGGATATTTCGGCGCCCTTTGTTGTTTATAGTTGCAGTTGGCGTCCGCCTCGATGTTGGTGAGGGAAACTTGAAGGTGTTGTGGATGTCGCGAAGTCACACTAGGCAAGGCTGTGACGCTGATTGCAAGGGGTTAACTGTTTATTAAGATAGAATAGGCAAGCGATAGAACGGAAACTATTTACACAGACACCAGACTACGAGTCAAAAGTTACAATGATGTTACAATTTTTGGTCTTCTTACTCTTAGCTGAATCTCCACCGAATCCTCTTCCAACGGCCCGGCACGTACCTAAGAGCCTCCCCAACATCCCCCTCACCCCATCGTTCGTCCAATCACACTGCGGTGCGCGAAGTGTGCACACAACGGGGCTCCAGTGTGACACTATCTGGGGTTCCAATACGTCGAGGCCGTTGCCACAAATCCTTTGCAGTGCAATGGGTCTCTTGTGTCACAACCTCGCAAGACACACTTCCGTAAAGAAACCACTTCCACGCCCCGTTGGGGCATCTGATCCGTTCGCGGTATGTCTCGGCATGGTGCGGTTCAGCGGCGAGGAGTCGACTTCAAAGCCACGGCACCGCTTCTGCGAACCGACTGGCGAAGCCCCGGCTAGCAGGGTGCCGTGAGGTGGAGAGGGCTACGTTCGTCCATGGAATCTGCTGTCGAGGTCAGTCCGCGGTACCAGCGAGTGTGACGGTGATCATTCACTTTATTTCCTTAAAGACCCTGCAAGGGGCGATAGCGGGCGGCTACAAGTAAGGCTTGCTGTGACGCTCCCTTGGGTGTTGTCGCCGCTGACACTGGTGACACGGCTTCCCCGCGACGAAGGGCGTTAGTGGAACGAAAGCGTGAAAAGCGCAGTGCCGCGCAAGACGGGCTGTGCGCCGACGATGGCTACGATATGGCGTCAGAGTAGCGCACGTCGTCTGTATGGAAACAAAGTGCTGCATGAGCGGCGGCGGCGGCTGCTGTGAATCCCACACGCGCTGCCTCCCGCGATCTCCCGATCATCGAGGCAGACGCTCAACAGGACAGAACGTACCGAACAAGACAGATTGGACGCGTCTGCCAATATATTGCGAAATAAAAACACGCATACAGACACATATATGATACACATATACCGCATACTTTAGACGCCTTTGCAAAACAAAACGTCACGTGAACATCAGAGCTTGTGCTCTGTTGCTAACAGTCATCCACATACAGCTGCATGCGCTCAAATTTCGCATAGGGAGTGTCGCAATCGTCGGTGAATTTCCATCTTATTTTATTTTACAGAACTGACAAATTTCCTGAAACCTCCAGGTTCTCTCTGTCTCGTTTGTCTGGACGGCAGAACATACGCAATCAGAGCCGTCTCTGCTGGTGGGCTCTTTCGCGCCGCTCGATCACGCAAACTCATTCGGTGCTCGCGAGACGCACGAACAACACCGATCCCGAAAGTTTTCGTTTCGAACCAGGAGGGTATGTAGGGCGACTCGCAGGCGCGCCCGTTACAGTGTGAACGACGAGAGCGCCCTCTCGGTCGCGCCGCCTCTGCCCCACCACGGCCAGAGTGCACAATGAAAACACGTTCTCGAAGGCGCGACGCGACCCGCAAGGAGAGAAACAACCAGCGCGTCGGCAAATATCTAATCAAACTGGTTTCTTTCCGCCACGCGCCCCACGCTATGAATACAAGCCGAAGCCTCAAAAGAAGGAGGACCATAAACGCGACGGAGGAATAAGAGGGCGAGGATGCACACACATCGTTCTGTAGCCTGCGGGCACACGGCCGGCCGAATGCCGGGGTCTGGCCATAAACGCGACCCCGCAGGGGTGACACTCCCGTTACGCTCCTTACGCAACGCAGCGTTCTGACCTCTCTCCCCCCCCCCCCCTTTACTGCTTCCAAGTAGGAGGAAAGGGCGCCACGCAGAAGGATGAACGCGCCGGCCATAAAGGGACACCCCTCGCACCTCCACTCGCATTCCGCACCGAACCTGGCTTGCGCGCGCGGTCTGAGAGACGCAAGAAGCCGCCGGCAGCAAGCAGGCAGTCGCGGGTGGCGGGGGGTTGCGCTGGGGGTCGCGATGATTCCTGCGAGCCAGAAAGGAAGCGGCAGGGGCGGGCAAGAAAGGTATGCAGCAGCGGCAGCGCGCGACAAGCGGGTTCAGTGAACTACCGTCTTATTTATCGCCCGCGGCCCATCTCCCCCGCTGCGCCGGAGGGAATGGAGAACGCGGAGGAGGAATACTCGCCCTCCCCCCCACCCTCCCCACCCACCCCTTCGATGGCCTCCCCCCTCCGCCCCATCTTGGCACTCCAAGGTGCACACACAGCAGACCGCAGGAGGAAACGCACACACATACATACAAACACAATGTGCGAGAGCCACGCAGGCAGCGCGTCCCCGCTTCCGCCCGCTTGGCCAGCGCACATGCCGCGTTAGCACATCGAGGTGTGCGTGCGTGTATGTATACGGGCCTCACCTTTCTCGTGACGGGAGCCGATGCTGCTCAGCCGCACGTGGTACGACTAGAGCATCGGTATGTATGGCTGCCGTATACATATGGTTCCATAGGAACACTGGGCGCTAGAGAAATATGGGCCATCTGGCGGAGAAAGCTATCTCCCTCGAGGCGACTGTGAGAGTGACTTCCCTCTTTTCTTTTTTTTTCGGTCAACTTGCAGCGTATACGCGAATAAACAGCGTATAGGACTATTTCTTTGCATGCGACTGGCGGATCAAGCGTTAAAGGGGGGGGGGGGGGGACCAGTAGGTGTGCGTCAACCAGCAGTAGTTTCCGGGAGGGCACATAAAAGGTAAGATGCGAAGGGAAAGCTTTCTCTTCTCTATATGGTGAAAAAACTGGTGCGTATTTATTATTGTTATTACTTGCGCGCGCGAATAATCGATCGCCAGGGCGCCAGTGCCATATTCCTGCCGTATTCGCAGCCGCATCCCACGGAGAGAACTCGCTCCCCACACAAGCGAGATCGCGCTCGCGCATCAAAGCTATCGGACCACGCTTTAGCCGCGAGGCATCGCAGCGAGTGTATAGACGCACACATAAGCCGCAGCGGTGTTAGGCAGATGGGAGAAGCAGAGGCGGCACACATACACACAGCTATAGCCCACTTCGTCGCTCCACTGAATCCACTGTCATTCACACGTACGCGCACCTGGGTTGGACCGTGATGCCCTCAGTATATATAAGGTGGGCGCGCACTCTGTTTTGATGGAGCAAGGATATGAAGGATGAAGCAGAGGTAACGTGGGCAACGTGACATAGCGTCAAAATGAAAACATTAAAAGAGGGGGGGGGGGAGGGGAGGTGCAGCTCGTTAACTGTATATACAGCCGGGACAGATAAAGATAAATTGTGAAAGGAGCGTATACCACAAACTGGTATACACGGGAGTAGCCGCGCGCATAGTGATTGACAGCCACCTTGTTTCCACTGTGCAATTATGCTGTTGTCTTGGTGCCCGCCTTCTTTCGGCGCCTATAGATGCGCCCGCGTCGCCGACGACGGAAGTCCTCTGCGTCGAACGCAGTCGCTGCTCTTGTGGTCGGTGCGGAAGAAGACCGCCATTGTTGTTCCGCTCCGGCTCTTTCGCGGGTGTCGTCGAGCGGCGTTCGGGCACGTTGTCGACGGGAACCTGTGCTGCATGCGCCCAGAGCAACGGCGTAATTACTGAACGTGGAGGAAGGGCGCTCGCTGGGAAGAGCGTATACTTGTATAGCACGCGTGTCGCCTGTTTTCAAAAGATCTCAACTTGAGGACTGCACAGATTGTCAATTGGTGTAATTCCGGCGTGACTCGCGCGCGCGTTTGTCTGAACGCACGTGTGTGATGTCACGTCCTGGCTTCTTTTCTTACATCATCATCAGCATCAGCAGCAGCCTGGTTGCGCCCACTGCAGGGCAAAGGCCTCTCCCATGCTTCTCCAACAACCCCGGTCATACAATGGGGGGGGGGTAACCCCCCTTTCCCCCCCATCAAAAAAAAAAAGGCGATTGAAACGCGATAATCGCGGAGGACATGGCTACCGGCACCTCTTGTGCCACCCCGGTGGGCGCTCCAGGAACGACAGCGGTGCACTGTGTCGCATATATATATGATTCATTCATTCATTATTCATTTACAACATATTTGACAAAATACGAAAGCGTTCCACATACATTGGCTAGTCCAAGGTCCGTGGTCAACTTAGGGTATATACAAAAGGCAGCACGCGAGCGGGAGAAGGATGAAAGGGCGAAGCCTCTGTGAGGCATCACGACTGCATTGAGGCCTTTCGCCCTATTATATAGTCCCTCAGCGATATCACTGGCGCTGCGTGGTGCAAAAAGCGTTGGCTGCCCATGCGTGGTCCGATTATCGCGTTCCAATCGCTGCTCGTGCACTCCATCTAACACACGATGCCGCGTGGGGGCCCGCCAAATAATGCGCCCGCCGAAGGACAGGCAAGGACGAACGCCTCGGAACACGCTGCTAATCGCCTCCGCGTATATACACAGACAACACATACGTACACGTACGTGCGGGCACGTTCATTGCAAACACGACGCGAGCGCGACTTCTGAAAAGCCTCCGACCTCATTGTGAGGTCACGCGTATGTATACACATACCATACGAATGCGTCGCGCGCGTTGGAGCAGCGCGGCGGGAATTAATGACTTCCGTGGCGCTGTGAAGGAACCGCCGAGAGAAGAATGAAACAGCTAGGCCGGTGTTGAAAAACAAAAAAAAGAGAGAGAGAGAGAGAGAGAAATATATATAACTTCCGCCGCGGTGTGCAAAGCCGCGAAGCAACCGCGCACTCATACATGCGTGCCGTCGAAACACCGCGCGACAGAAACGCGCGCGGAGGTCACGAGAATGCATTTCGCGTATGCGTATTAATTACCAGCGAATCGCCAACGATGACGGTGCGCGAAGGCGCGTGCGTGTACTGCCGGTCGTGAAGCAACATGCACGCGGTCTAACGAAACCTGCGTATAAAAGCTGCTTCGACAGTGGCGTAACGCGCCATTACAGAGATCGGCTCTATAAAGGTATAACAACCTTGTTATGCCAAAATTGATATTGTACCTCTGTATTAATACGTATATCCTTGTGCGTTTACTAATTTATTTTACATTATTAGAGTCAATTGACTAATTTGCGCTTAACTAACTGACGTTTAAGCACTCTTAAACAGTGTGTGTGTGTGTGTGTGTGTGTGTGTGTGTGTGTGTGTGTGTGTGTGTGTGTGTGTGTGTGTGTGTGTGTGTGTGTGTGTGTGTGTGTGTGTGTGTGTGTGTGGCTGAAGTGCGACGACATTTTTTTTGCGAGCTAGGATATATATATAGCGGTCAAAAAAACCATACAGGTGGGATTACATAAATACAAAGAAATGGTCTTCGTTGTTTCGAACAACATAAACTGTTGTAACGTAACACACAAATATTGCATAAACTGAACAAAAAGCTAACACAAAGCGCCACAAATGGATCAACCGCAACATGAACATAAAAAAGTTATACAATCAAAGTACAATGTATCCGATAAGACGTACCGCCAAACACGACCATCCGACGACAAGCCCAACCGTACTTGGGCTTGTTCATTCGGAATTTCTTGCAAAACTTTCCGTGTCACTCTTCACGTTCTCGTAGCCCTTGTGCGTGCTTTCTTTCTTCTCTAGGGGTGACAACTTTACGCATTTTCGCTTTCCTTGGCCTTTTTTTGTGCGAATTCGGTAGCCAGCTGGGCGAACTGCAAAGCCTTTTGTTCCTAAGCACGAATATTTTTGTTCGTAAGAACTCTTCCGACACTTGCCGGCCACGCCTACATAGTTATAGACAATCTGCCGGCGGTCGTTCTTCTATACTAAATATTCTGCGATTAATTTGCGGCCTCGCCCAAGATTGGCAAGTATATGAAGTGCCGGTTGCAAAATTTCCCCGCTCATTTCGTATCCTTATCGGACAGACTACTCCCGTTCAGCCGCTAGTCGGGCTAGGCCTTCTTCGGGATACCCCAACGAAGGCGGGCCAAGGATCTCTGGAGAGTGCGGCATCGGATGGAAGGAATGTCGGCGCGGTTGTCAAAGGTTACAATGAACTTGTATAAGTTCAGTGTATCAGGAAACGGGGGCCTCCGAGGCGGCAGCTGAACGCATGAAAACAACGAGAAAGGGAGAAAATGAAATTGGACCACTAACCGCAAAGGTGAAGAAAGCGAGAAAGAATGAGAGAGCGAGAGAGAGAGAAATACAGGAGCAAGCCCGGGTATCGTCGTCTTCTACGCAGGCGCCGTGGTGGAGGCCTCCAACGGGCCCGCCGGACAGTATAGACGAGAAAACCATGGCCAGGCGGCGCTACTGCGCCTCCTGACAGCGCCCCTATGTGGAAACGTCAAGCAGCGCGCGGTCGCGTCGTGGCGCAGTCTCCGCTTTGTTTACATTGTGCAACCGCGCTTTTCTTCGCTGCTCGTTCTCACGGCGCTCCGCTTTCGACGGCGGCAGATCGCCTGCTTGCGCAACAACGATGCAGACTGCCGTGCGGTTTCAAGAAGGTTGCCGACGCCGACAGCTTTTCGTGGCGGCAACCTCACGATAGGGGAGCGTCTGCATCCGAACGTGTACGGCGTTGAACAAATTGTGGACGGTGATGTGAGAGTGAAAGCCAAATGCATGTCACAGGTGTCCGACAAGATCGTAGACGACGTCGAGTTAGAGGTACGCACCATGTTCAGAAATTTAGCCACTTTTATTTCAATTACAACATAAGTCACACTGGCAGCAGGAACTTCTGTTGTCATACTACTCGATGACTGCAGATCCATTGGGCTGCTTCTTGACAGTTCCGTCACTTCACAACGGCATGTTCTGGAGTCTGTTTCCCACGTGTCTTGCTGCTGCTCAAGAGCTGTGTCACTGCAGTACGAAAGCACATGTTTCGGTGGCGCTGACTGCTGAGAAGACTGTTGTGATTGCCATTGGTCTGTTTGGCGCCGCTTCCATCTGCATCGCATACAAATGAAACTGTATGTGTGCCTATTTGTTGTGGGGATTAAATTACTCCCAATAATATGTTTGCAAAGGTAACGTTCCTGTGATTGTGTGCATATATTATTCTACAAGAGTGGTACCACTACAAGTTATGATACTTGCACACTTAGATACTTAGAAAGCATGGGCAAACAACAAACATAACGCGTACGTCTCAAGCGGCTGCTTTCCGATCTACCGTTTCCCGACGCACGCGACGACCGCGGCTTGCATTAAATACGGTCTGCTACCACACAAAAGTAGCGCGCGGCCCCTTTCGTTACCTGCACAACTAGTAATCTAAGTTGCAGCGTTTGGAAAAGGGAAATAATTTTCTTGAGCTCGTCCATGCCGATCGCGAGGGAAGGCACAGTGCAATCAAATAAATTCGAGGGTTCTAAGTGCCAAAACCATGCCAAAACCACGAAATCATTATGGGGCCCGCTGTAATGGGGAGTCTCAGGAATAATTTTAACCTTTGGAGGTTCTTTAACGTGCACGAAAATCAAAGCACACGGTAACAAGGGTTTTCTTGCATTTTGCCCCTATCGAAATGCGGCCGCCGTGGCTGGGAATCGAGCACGCGTCGCAGAGCTTAGCGGCGCAACACGCATGCATTTACCGCTAACAAACGGCGGATGCCACCACAATTCAACAACGCGACACGACTAAACAAACGGCCGTGCACTAAAACCATAAATATGACTATTCCGCTTTCAAGATATTACACGCGAATGCGAAAGCATGAGACTTACTTGACTCGGCGCACTGCAGTTATCCATGCTTGTCGTCAGTCCTTCTCGTACCACTTCCCCGGAAATCTGTGGAACGTCACGGGCGGCGTACGACCTTTCGTGTTTTCGAGACTGCTGTGGCAATCAACAACACATCAGTATTGCGTGCCACCTTTCCTGGCTGATGAGGTCGCACTCGGCATCGCAAAAACCACGCGCACGAGCGCTCCCGGCGTACAGAACACGGGCGCGTGCTAGCGCAGCGACCACCCTCGAAACTTCCATCGGTCCGCTAGGGGAGCATTCGGCGCTGGTGCCGCGCGGGCAAACTTTAGGTTGCCTCGTCTATAGCCGAGAGACGCACATAACATTTACAAACAACCCAACAACACAACGCGGCGAGCTGTAGAAGAGGAGGAAGTTGCGACGTGCCGTCAAATTTTTTTTTTTCCTTTACCCCTTCTCCATCATACGCCCCAGTCGCGGCGCCGCCGATATGACGGCCGCGGCTTTGAGAAAGAGAGGAGTGGTCAAGAAAGGGCTGTTGGCACCGCCACAAGCAGCAGCAGCAGCAGCAGCAGCAACAACAACAAAAGTGGCTTCGCTCGCGGTAGGCATAGCAAGGAAGGAACAGCGGCGGTCGCAGCACCCGTTCCGTGGTCCACAAGCCAGGCCCCTGGGAACGCACATCCGGATGCGATCCATAAGAGCATCGATTAGAGGCGGATCTCGGGAGCTGTCACTTGCTCTCTGTTGACCGACGCGAGCTCGCTCGCGTGGCGTTGAAGTGCGGGTTGGGTGGTTGGAAAGGGGAGGGAAAGGGGGGCTGCGAAGCAGACGCCTGTTCTCGGTTGGACACAAAGTAACCGGTTCCTCTCGGCGCTCACTCGCCCCGTAGTAAAAGTAACACGACGCGAGGCCGGCCCCTCGGTCTACACGCGTCACTCTCCGACAGCTGCGGCGCACGCCAAGGCATGCGAGAAGTGGGTGGAGGAGTAAGATGAAGTGGGAGAGGGACCACCGCCACGGCACCGCACCGCACGCCGGCTCGCACGAGCAGAGCAAGCCGATCATGCGAGCCTGAGTGAGCGCGCGCAATCTGCGTTCCTCCTCTTCGTTTTGCTTTATTTCCTTCGTCTTATTCTCTCGTCTCCTTTTCTTATGTCCGATGTACCCAGAAGAAGGACAGGCGTGGAACGTGAGCGCACCGTCACCCCCTTCTCCCCCGCCACCCCGCTTTACGAGGTTAGTGGCCTGGTTCGTGGAGAGGCGACGGGCACGTACAGTTAGAAAAAAAATAATAATCCAGCAAAACGAGGACGACTCGGTCGGCGGCCTCCAGGAATGTCGCACGGTGTCTAGCTAACGTCCGTATACCCGCTAATAATTCGTGTTTGAAAGTGGCTAAAGAGAAAAGGAAAAGAAAAAAAGGAATCGAGGCTTGAATGTTTATAGTATATAAGACACCAAGATGGTGGAGAAGACAAGAGACAGCCGTAACACTTCTGGTTGGCAGCAACGATCAGCTTGCAACCACGACTATAGCTGTTAATGAAATGGTAGAAAAGCGAAAAGAAGCGTAATCTCCCGGGGAGCGCTAGAGGAAAACAACTTGACCGCCCAAGCACTCCGTAGAGATGGTTAATGAGCGAAGCTGAAAGGTGCGGCCCCGGTGTTTATCACTAAGTTAATCCAGACGTTCGTTAAATGACGGCTTGGTAGGCTTTCTCGGTAGGCGGTTGCTGCTTGCAATGCGCTCGGCAGCACGAGCCTGTTCTTGTGGCCGGGCTGCAGCATCGACAAGGCGTAGACGAGCTCGTTCCCGGTTCTGCTCGCGGCGTTGCTGATCGAAAGCTGCCTGCTCCTAAGGAGTAGGTATGACGCATGGCCTACCCATTTAGGAGCAGGAGAGAAACTGCTGCGCGCGCGTTCGGCTGCGACGAAGATCAACGGCGTCACTACTGGAACAGCTAATCCAACACCACCTAGACCACACAAGACATTTTCACTCCGCTCCATGACGTCATGTTACCTGGCCCGACTGTCACCCAATCTAATGGGGATGCCACCGAGTTGGCAACAGTGATTTTGACGTACCTGCTTTCATCACGCCAGCTTTGTTAATGGCAGTTTCGGGCCAGGTAGCGTGACGTCATGGGTCGGAGTCAACAGGACTAGAATATCTAGGTAGTGTTGGCTAACCACACGCTTCTCTTCCTCCTTTCTTTTTTTTTTCGCCCAAGCACATGGGGTTGCGCCGTAGGAGTTTTCGGCGTACAGGCTACCGACAGACGGACAGACGAATCGGCTAGCCATATACAGCTGCGCTGTAAAAAAAAAATGCTCGCTCTCCCGTAATAGAGAGTAGATGTAAGCATGAAATGGCAACCGGCAAAGCAGACTGGCTGGAGATGATGCTATAGCCACAATCTCAAAATGGGAGTAGTGCATGTTCGCAACGGTACGCCCCAACACACCACACCATATCATACTGTGCACAGGTCCATATGGACGCTACCCAGCTAGAAGAAGAAAACCGGCAGAAGGAGGCACGATAGACAGCGAAAGACGCCAGGGTGACATAACGCACGGCCAAGCTAGAATAAATATCGCCCGAAAGATGCGCCACGCAGCGTGGCGCCATCTCTCGAGGCGACGCAAAACCCGCGCCGCGGAACTCACGGACCGCTGGCGTTCAACAGAGCAGAGGTAATTTTGTGTCAGCGCCAAAAGATGACAATCAAGTGTATGCTGCGCTGTACCTGCCTTTTGAACGTCTCTATCGGAAATGACAAATAAAACTTCAGCGTATACTAGAAGTTGCAGCTTTAGTGATATTGTGAACATTAGGAAGAACTCGGAAACAATAATTTTTGTAACTTGTTTGGGCAGTAACTTAAGTATGTAATGCGGTCCTGTACAAAGGACCGCATTACCGCATCCTGTACCGCGGTCCTGTACAAAGGACCATCTCCGCATCTCACGCGCTTGCCTTATGTGCTAATTTTTCGGCGAATGCTCGCGCTGGTTTGTTCAGTTCACCGTTACGTTTTGGGTTGCAGAATTATCCGTAAAAATAAAAATTTAACAGTGGACATATAATGCGGAATATTGTCGATCCAATTGCAAATACAAGAATGTATGAAGCACAAGCATAAAAAAAAAGAAAGGAAAGAAAACGGACAGGATCAGTCGAGGTGCAGCAGTATACGTCGAGTTTCCTAGGGAACCAGGACCACATCTATAAAAGTTACTAATCGCATTTGCAGGTGCCAAAAACGCATTTCACAATCTTTTTTTTTTTTTGCTCCTTAAGTCTGGCAACGCTGTCACCGCATTTTGCTTTCCTAAATTTTGCTTGCAACACATGCGCCGTCTTGCGCACAGTTAACATGCATCAGAGGAGCAGCCGCGGATCGAGTCGCCTACATATATAAGGGCACCCAGCGCCGAAACTTCGCCTGCCGACAGCGGCGCAGCCTAGCGAGCGGAGCGAGCAGTCTTCAATAGCACATGCGCATGCCGACTTCGATCGCATCAGCGAATTCACCGCGCGTCTTGGCGCACATGCATGTGTCTGCAGTTCCTGACCTGACGTGGCACCGGCGCGCAGTATAGAGAAGATGGAATCGCATGCGCTCCTCGTATAACGCGCATATGGCCGTCTACAGATTTTGTCTGGACGCTGCGTGCACTTTCACGTTTCCTAGGTGACACGGGCCTGGACTCACGCCTGTGATACCAGTTGTGTAATGTGTCATTCACCTCGTTCCTCCCATTATCATCCTCCATTGTGACCCTTTTTCTTCCCCTCTTCCCCTTCCCTTACGTACAGTATATAGCAGGCCAGATGCTCCATTATCCAGCCGACCTCTCTACATTTTCCAATCATTAAAATACTTCTTGTCTGGACGCACGCCGTCTGTTAACGGCTATATAATATGACGTGTCATTTTCGTACTGACCCTTCTATACCGGACCACTGCGGCATGATTTGGCAGCGCACTCGAACTTCTGTAGCGCTTCCAGGCCAGCGCTGGTTCCCCATAGGTGCCAACGCCAACACACAAAAAGGAAGCGAAAAAACAAAAGAGAGAGGGAGAAGAAGCCTTAAGTACACCACCTATATCGCTAGGTGGCCTGATGACAACGACATAAGATGAAGGCACGACGACTCATATATATATATATATATATATATATATATATATATATATATATATATATATATATATATATATATATATATATTTATTGCGATGAAGGCTTGCCCTTAAGGCATAATTGTTGGAGCGTATATGTGTGCTGTGAGGCCTGTGTTGTGTATGAATTGAAGCAGTGTTTTGTGAAATTTGTTATCATGTATCCAGCGGTCATAGCTGGTTGTCACACTGTAGCGGAGGCCGGCTTGCAGTAGGTGACGCGAGCGTTCCGATTGTAAGCCCGTACATGTCCATATTAGGTGGTATGCATCTGATTCCACCACAGGAACGGAGCAGTATGGACACGTAGCACCCAGTGGTAAATGCGACCAGTTCCACCTTGAGACAACAGCCGGTGTAAGGGCCACCCCGGCCCGAAGCCTCCTAAGCACAACTTCCTCCGCCCTAGTAAGGTGAAGGGGGAGGGAGCAGACACACGGTGGGATAAGAGCGCGTGTGTCCTGCCGGAGAACATTTTTACGGGCTCGCAGCGAGTTACGGGGTTGGGGTGGGAGGGGAATAGGTGGAGGATCAGGATTAGGAGGGCAGTGTGCCTGCTGGTCAGCAGCAATGTTGTGAGGGTTCGCTGAATGGCCTTGAATCCAGTGTACCTTGACGCAAGTAGCTGTCTTACTATTCATAGTGTGTATTCTCTCGCAGATTTCCATCGCCTTATCGACCTTCTTGAGTTCCTGAATAGCCGCTAAAGAATCCGTGAAGATGTCTAGTTGCTTGATGGTAGGCAGCTTAGATGTCGCATCTTGCATAGCGTCGTGGATGGCTTGAAGTTCCATTACTAGAGCGCTGGCTTCCGTAGATAAATAGCGCTGGTGGCCGCTGATGAAATTATGCGTTGTACTCAGGAATGATGTCCTTCCGCCGTCTGGGAGAATGGCAGCATCCGTATAGACTTTGCAGGTGTTAACGCATGATGCATCGACGATGTTGTGTTCGTCAATAGTACCTGTTGCATCGCTGCGTCGTAACTTCGTTGGCTTATTAGTTGTGATGCTGGTGAATTCCCAGGGAGGCATTGGACAGGGCTGATTGTCAATCCGAGAGCCGCGGTGAAAATGAGCATGCAGCGCAGCGACAGCCGGAATAAGTTGCTTTTTTATTTCACGTGCTTTTTCACGTTGCAAAATTAGCTCTGCAATTGTGTTGAGCTGGGCATGTTCCTGTAGGGCTGGTATCGGAGTGATGCGGGGCAGTGCTGTGATTGTGCGCATAGCATCGCGATTAATCGTCTCCAACTGTGCTAGCTGTGCCAACGTCAGCCGTTGAAATTGTGCTTGATATAAAATTCGTGGCTGCAAGACTGCACGCACCAACCGTCGAGCTACGTCAGTACGAGCTCCAGCTGCTTTTGCTGCAATGCGACGAGTAAGGTGAAGTGTTTTTGTCGAACTCTGTCTGGTTTTACGGAGCCAGTGTGCACCACTGCCGGATTGGTGAATATCGAGACCCAGTATGCGGACCTCAGAAGCCTCAGGGATTGTCACTGCGCCGAGTCTAAATGTAAAGGGGTGCTGCGTGATTCTTGTGCGTCCTTTCTTGTTGGCCACCACAACATAGCTTGATTTTTGGGCGGAAATGTCCAATCCTGCTTTCCGAGCGTAGTTGTTCAGCACATCAAGGGCTTCTTGAAGCTGTTGAGTTTGTCTAGATATATCTTTATGCACGGACCACAAAGTGACGTCATCTGCATAGATTAAGAACCTCACATCTGGAATCCGATGTAGTTGCCAGGCTAGAGGTATTAGAGCAACGTTGAAGAGAAGAGGAGCCAGAACCGAACCTTGTGGGACTCCTCTGTTCGATGTGAAGTATCCTTCTTGCCTTCCATCTACTCTAATCGCAAATGTGCGATTCTGAAGGAATGAGTAGATGAATCTTATCACCCGCGGTGGAAGTCCCAGGTCGATGAGGTTGGATATAATGATTTCATGGTCTATATTGTCATAAGCTTTCGTTATGTCTGTTGCTACTACCGTGCGCACAGCGTGACTGTGTGGAGAAACCTGTAAAACATCGTCTGATAAGATAGAAAGTCCGTCTTCAGTTCCCAAGTAAGAACGGAATCCAATTTGAGCAGGATGATATTTATCGTGGCGTTCAAGCCACCAGGAAACTCGTGTGGCCAGCATCTTTTCAGCGAGTTTGCAGACAGTTGAGGTTAGTGAAATTGGGCGTAAAGATTGCAGGCTATTTGGACACTTTCCTGGTTTCGGAATCGCGACAACAATTGAGTGCTTCCAATCAGGTGGAACGTTTCCAGTCTCCCATACTTTATTAATAGCCTGAAGAAGTGCGTCGAGAGCTGCTCCTTCCATGTTCTTGAAAACCTCATAAGGAATACCATCGGGACCAGGTGTTGTTCGTTTCTTCGAAGTTTCAATCGCCGCTATTAGTTCGGCCATGGTGAAAGGGCTGGATATATCGGATATGGAAGTTGTGTCACACTCATCAATTTCGGGGCAGTTTATAGGTGACGCTTGATCGTATTTCGGGAAAAACGCTCTAGCAGCGTGTTCTGCAAATTGATGCGGCGAACTCTGCATCGCTAACCTAACGCTCGCTGCAGGGTCAGGTTGCTTATGACCGCGTTCCATTGACCGGAACGTGCGCCAAAGTGCTCTGTTTCCAATGCCCGATCCAAGATTCTCGCACCACTCATACCATCGTCTTCGAGAAAGTTGCTTTTCGTGCTGACGCGCCTTCGCCGCTATATGGTTAGCACGTGCACGGCTACCTGGTGCATCGGGATTTCTCGACGCATACAATTCTGCCTGACGTCGCTTTGCCCAAAGTTGCAAAAGGGTGAGGTCCGGTTGAGGTTGTTCCTCGTCAACTGTGGTTACAGTGGTGTTCCTCCGTAGCAGTTCTTTCAAAGCGGGAAGAATTTCTGAGGGCTCTGAGGGTACTTTATCAGTCGATGATTCCCGAAACTTATCCCAATGCGTGACTGTTACTCGTCGTCGAATTTTCTTCATGCACGTTCTGTGCAAACCAATTATTATTGGCATATGATCACTGCCCCATGTATCTGGTTCCACCCGCCACTGCGGCATTCCAGGACCCAACCACCACGTGAGGTCTGGGGCGTTTGTTCTAGATACTGCGGGTACAGTACAGGTAGCCACAGCATGATGGTTCAGCAGTGTAAAAGTGGCATCGCTCATGATGTTTTTAACTTGGTATCCTCTTCGGGAGTTGTACTTGTACCCCCATTCTGTATGTGGGGCATTGAAGTCTCCACCCACGAGAATAGGAATTCCCGGGTACGTAGACCGGAGATGGGCTATCCACCCCAAGTTCAAACGTGTGCGCTGCGGTCTGGCGTAGAATGACACTAGAATGACAGGAGTCTTCACTGGTCGTGTCAGGACCCCGACAACTTCTTGATTACCACTACACCATGGCTCCAGGTCAATCACTGTGTGAGCAATTTGCGATGATATATAAACTGCAGCTTTTCCGGGAGCTGAAGCCATTGTAGTAGCACGTCTATCTCTAATAGATGGGTTATGGTACCCATTAAAATTGGTTAGGGAGCATAGCTTATTATGCTCTTGAATAAGCAGTGCCCACACATGTAGCTTATTGTATTGAAGCTTGGTTTTAATTTCTCCTAACTTCTCCTATATATACCCACGCACACACATATATGCCTGCAGCGGCCCATATAAGACGCGAAACCTGGACGAAGCACACTAAACCGCTATCGCTATTATAAACGAAATAATATGCATGGACTATACTTTTAGCTCTATGCCCGTTCTCTCATTGGTCGGTGAGACATATGCCCGTTCTGCAGGGCTGCGTTGTTCAATGACGAAGCCAAGTGCACAACTGCACCGCCCGCTCGTACGTTGCACGCTATATATACAGCATGGCTCCCTCGCTTTGACAAGTTCGTTGCCTGCGCTCGCCGTGTTGCGTACACTACACAAGAACCGCCCCCCCCCCCTTCCCCCGCCTTGTCTGCGTGGCGCAGCATCCACCCATCAGCTTTCTGCGAGACCAACGGTGAAAGTCGCTGCCGTTTTAATTAAGCGCCCGTGAATAAATTAGCGGGGTGCGCGGGACGTGCTGCTGGCGCCGCGGCTGGCGTCCGTGTATATAAAGTATAATGCCAACAGGGATATGGCGACGCTCGTTTCCTGCAGCATGCGTATAAACATACACATGTATACCGTATTCGTTCGGATACAATCCAACGAGTCCCGGCGATAGGCATAGACACCACGACACTCGTGGATCCGCCTTTCTTATGCCCGCTGTTAAACACGTACAACAGCTGCTATATTGTTTCGAGGGTATACAGCGCTGCGAGCGAACCGTACGTATACGTGCTCTGCAGAGTCGAGAGATCGCCTGCGAAACTCTATATCGTAGCGACTCTCGCCCTCTGTACAGGATTCTACGCACCGATCAACGCGGAACCAACTTTATTTGTCGCAAATTCTCAGACATCTCGCCTACGTCGCAGCGTGAGTGGATTCGGTCGCTCGCTATGTATGAATTCCCCACCACGCAAGACGGCATCCGGCGAAGCGACAAAAGCGATGTCGCAAAGCGATGTCGCAACAAGGAAGGCGAGTGACTCTCACGCAAGAAAGGTCGTCCCTTTCATAAGCCCCCTGTTATATCTTTTATTTATTTATTTATTTTTTTGCTATTTCCCGAGTCGGCCAGCATACACCAAGAGGACACTTTCTTTTAACCTATTCTAACCATCTGTTTCAATAGCGTATATATCAGCTTAAGAAGGGTATCTCAGCTATCATGCACCATGATTTAGAAATGTCCAAAAGCCACGTTGATGGACACAACCAAGGTAATGTTGAGCAGGATGCGTTGTTGGGCAAGTTGGTTCATTGTAATTGGGAACATTGGTTGCACTTACTAGACAATCACATGTAAGAAGACAGGACAGGCGCCTGTCCTGTCTTCTTACATGTGATTGTCTAGTAAGCTCAACCAATGTTCCCAATTACAAGGTAATGTTGTTTGCCGTCGCTTGGAGATACGCAAGATTATTTATTGCACTCCGCCTAATTATATATATAGTCTTAATTAATTAACGAAATTCTCAAACATTATAGTTAGATGAAAAGCGTAAATGAGAAAATTGTAGAACAACATCAAAAACTCTCGATACAGCTTTCTTTTGCTTAATACGCGCTACATAAAACTGTGTTTCTGAGCGTGAAAGTATGCTGCGAATACACGCACAGTGCCTCGAGCGACCAGTCGCGCGGCAATTTGGCGTGTATTCGCGAGCTTCTTTCGATCACGCTCGTAAAAACACTTATGTAGCACGTATTGAGCAACGGAAGGCTGCATCGACAGTTCTTGACGTTGTTCTACAATTTTCTCATTGACGCTTTTCATCTAATTATAATGTTTGAGAATTTGGTCAATTATTTAGACTAATTATGTGATTAAGCGGAATGCAAAAACAATCTGAGTATCTCCAAGCGACGGCAAAGAACATCACCTCAGTTCTGTCCAGGTATACGTGGCATTTGCATGTCTTTAAATCATGGTGCACAACAGTTGGGACATCCTGTATACACAGAGTCGAACGCTAGTTATACTCCAATAAGTACGGTAATAGCAGCAGACTGCGAGGCGACCGCGAATGTCAGCATGCGTACACGCGCATATATAATGATATAAGTGAGCGTGAACGCAGACAGACTAGGGTGAATTCTTGGGACAGACAATCCACAGCTCTGGTCCCTGCAGCTATAAATCCCAGATTGCACGGCTCATCACTGGCGCTGACAGTAGAGTAATAACATACATGGTTATACAAACTGTGGGCAGGTTCTATGCCGCGAGCGAGCTCGTCGGTCTGTTTATAAACGTAGGAGGATATATATACACACACACACACACACACACACACACACACACACACACACACACACACACACACACACACACACACACACACACACACAGTTGGGAACCGAAAGTGTGCATGCGTTGAGGTGGCTGCATGTATAGAAAGCCCTATATAGAATTCTTAGCACGCTCGGTCGTTGTGCATATCCCCATGCATATGCATGCACGCGAATCGCACGGCACAGATACGCGCAGACGTCGACCTACGAAGCCAACTAGACGTCTACAAGAAGACATATTTTGCTGATGAACGAATAAATAAGAAAGTCGCAGAAGTTGGCCCGGGCGAAGTCCAAAGTCAAAAACTGAAAAGCCGACGGATGGACACACTGTCAAGACGAAAATTCTGCCAGAAACCTGGAGGATATATATATATATATATATATATATATATATATATATATATATATATATATATATTCGTTTGTCAAAGGCGACCGTTATCATCCTCGGAGCGTAAACGCCGGCCAATCCGCGTCTATAAAGCAGAGTCAGCCCACGCAGAGTCATCCAGTTTTTCTTAGTTTAATTGTTGAATTACAGCATATAATGCCAGAACAATTCAACGTCATCATGCTCTCCGTTCAAGTGACACCCTGCGATAACGTGTAGGCGGGGCTTCTATAGGCTATCCCTCGACAAACTCGCGGCAAAGTGACTTGGCGTGCACAACAACAAAGGCCGGACGGAAGTTCTTCCTACAAATTCAGGCGTCATCGAAGCTGAATCGAAACCAAAACCTCGTTCTCGATCGGCTGCGGAGCGAAGCCTGACCACGCGCGTTTCCTTTCTTTCTTTCTTTCTTTCTTTCTTTCTTTCTTTCTTTCTTTCTTTCTTTCTTTCTTTCGTTTCCTTCTACCAGGCAGATTAATGGTACCTACACAAATGAGCAGAGGTAAAGTTGTGCAGTGCTCAGCGATTGAAACGACCCGTTGTTCAGTGGCTATGGTGTTGGGCTGTTTCATGAGCACGAGGTCGCGGGATCGAATCCCGGCCACGGCGGTCGCATTTCGATGGGGCGAAAAGAAAACATCCAAGTGCTTAGATTTAGGTGCACATTTAAGAACCCCCGCAGGTGGTCTAAATTCCCGGGGTCCTCCACTACGGCGTGCCTCACAATCCGAAAGTGGTTTTGGCATGCAAAACCCCAGAAGAAGAAGAAAAAAAGGCGATTGAAAGGCGATAATCGCGGAGGATATAGCTACCGGCACCTTTTATGCCACCAGGGTGGGCGCTCCAGGAACGACAGCGGTGCACTGTGTCGCATATATATGATTCATTCATTCATTATTCATTTACAACATATTTGACAAAATACGAAAGCGTTCCACATACATTGGCTAGTCCAGGGTCCGTGGTCAACTTAGGGTATATACAAAAGGCAGCACGCGAGCGGGAGAAGGATGAAAGGGCGAAGCCTCTGTGGGGCATCACGACTGCATTGAGGCCTTTCGCCCTATTATATAGTCCCTCAGCGATATCACTGGCGCTGCGTGGTGCAAAAAGCGTTGGCTGCCCATGCGTGGTCCGATTATCGCGTTCCAATCGCTGCTCGTGCACTCCATCTAACACACGATGCCGCGTGGGGGCCCGCCAAATAATGCGCCCGCCGAAGGACAGGCAAGGACGAACGCCTCGGAACACGCTGCTAATCGCCTCCGCGTATATACACAGACAACACATACGTACACGTACGTGCGGGCACGTTCATTGCAAACACGACGCGAGCGCGACTTCTGAAAAGCCTCCGACCTCATTGTGAGGTCACGCGTATGTATACACATACCATACGAATGCGTCGCGCGCGTTGGAGCAGCGCGGCGGGAATTAATGACTTCCGTGGCGCTGTGAAGGAACCGCCGAGAGAAGAATGAAACAGCTAGGCCGGTGTTGAAAAACAAAAAAAAGAGAGAGAGAGAGAGAGAGAAATATATATAACTTCCGCCGCGGTGTGCAAAGCCGCGAAGCAACCGCGCACACATACATACATGCGTGCCGTCGAAACACCGCGCGACAGAAACGCGCGCGGAGGTCACGAGAATGCATTTCGCGCATGCGTATTAATTACCAGCGAATTGCCAACGATGACGGTGTGCGAAGGCGCGTGCATGTATACTGCCGGCCGTGAAGCAACATGCACGCGGTCTAACGAAACCTGCGTATAAAAGCTGCTTCGACCGTGGCGTAACGCGCCATTACAGAGATCGGCTCTATAAAGGTATAACAACCTTGTTATGCCGAAAGTGATATTGTACCTATGTATTAATACGTATATCCTTGTGCGTTTACTAATTTATTTTACATTATTAGAGTCAATTGACTAACTTGCGCTTAACTAACTGACGTTTAAGCACTCTTAAACAGTGTGTGTGTGTGTGTGTGTGTGTGTGTGTGTGTGTGTGTGTGTGTGTGTGTGTGTGTGTGTGTGTGTGTGTGTGTGTGTGTGTGTGTGTGTGTGTGTGTCAAAAGAAGCCAACACCGAGGAGAAAACAGGGTAAATTACTTGTACTTAATAATTTAATTAAAGAAATGATCAACTAATGGAAATGAAGGTGGATGAAAAACAACTTGCCACAGATGGGGATCGAATCTTCGTTGGATCGTTCCCCACTTGCTACAATTGCTAGATGGAACTCTGGCGCTGCGATCGCTCATCCATGAATAATGGGGAGTACGTGGATCTGTCTTATATAGCTTCGTGCTTGTGGCTTCGTTTATTACGCTTTATCTGGGCCAAAATTGGCCTAAACATTAAAGCAATCTATACTTCTTTTAAATGCAGAAGGTAATAAGACTCTGCAAACATGCACCCTCATCATCAGTCTATTTTTTATGTTCACTGCAGGACGAAGGCCTCTCCCTGCGATCTCAAATGAGCGCTGTCTTGCGCTAGCTGATTCCAACTTGCGCCAGCAAATTTCCCAATTTTATCACCCCACCTAGTCTCCTGCCGTCCTCAACTGTGGTTCCCTTCTCTTGGCACCCATTCTGTAACTCTATAATGGTCCGCCGGCTATCTGCCTTACGCATATTACATGGCCTGGACAGCTCCATTTTTTTTTTTTCTCTTAATGTCAACTGGAATGTCGGCTATCCCCTGTTTTCTCTCCAATACACACAGCTCTCTTTCTGTCTCTTAACGGTACACCGCCTAAAATTGTTCGTTCCAACGTTCTTTGCGCTGCAATTAACTTGTGCTGGAGATTCTGCCTCCACAAATTTCTTTATCACCGGTATAGAATGAAATGGTTGTGCATTTTTCGTTTCAACGACAGTGGTAAGCTCCCAGTCAGGATTAGCAAAAGACTGTAGTATGCACGGTAACCCATTTTTATTCTATAAGGGTCCCCCGTGAGTAATAGCCCTAGGTAAACGTACTCCTGTACAGACTCTATAGAGGCTGACTGGCGATCCTGAATTCTTGTTCCCTTGCCAGGCTATGATTGAACGTTATCTTTGTCTTTTGCCTAGTAATGTTCAACCCCATGCACTCTTACATTTTCTCGGTTAAGTTCCTCAAACAACTGCTGTAATTTGTATGCTGCAAACACGCATAGTCGCGCTGCAGTAATTGTAGTTCATGGTTCCGCTTGTCCGTGCGTCCGTGGCGTAATGGTTTCAATATCGATCGGGCTTCTGTGCTATAGAAGGTCTTGCGTTCGAATCCTGCCGTCGAACATTTTTAGGAATGTTTACGTAATTATCTATACCGCAGCGCTTTCTCTGTAGAAAAGACCATCACTTTGCAAAGTCGCGAAGTCGTTTAAAGACACAAGGACGTGCACGTGGTTCAGGCAGATCCATATATGTACTGGCCAACATTCCCCACACTATTCAGCTATAGCTGAACCACCCTACTTGCGGCCCCCGTAAACGATACGTGTAGAGCGCCACAGTTACCCATTGTACGAAAGTCTGTCTATGCGTACAATGCTTCCAAACATTTCTATTGGCTCGGAGACACGGCGCCGTCGCAGCCACGATTACGCGTGTGCATACGTAAGAGCGCGCATACGTTGGAAGTATAGACAAGGACAAGCGTTGACTACACCCAGTGAGGTTTTATTATCAAAGCCAAGACCTGTCAACCATGTCGGCAAGTATACACATAGCACATAGGAGAAAACAAAACAAAACCCGTTTGCCCTTGTTGAAACACGCCGCCGAGCTAGTCGAATCGACGTGTTCATATAGGGAAGTTGCACAACACGCACGCTGGAAGAAAACCACAGTGTACACATACTTGTTGTAACTTGTCGAACCGGCGGTTACGCCATGCACTCCCATTCATATATTCTTTTCCAATGCCACTACTTCAAGGAAATCACACACGCACACACACACACACACACACACACACACACACACACACACACACACTCACACACACACACACACACACACACACACACACACACACACACACACATATATATAGGTGTGTGTGTGTAAAGCTGAAGTGCGACATTTTTTTTGCGAGGATATATATATATAGCGGTCAAAAAAGACCATACAGGTGGGATTACATAAATACAAAGAAATGGTCTTCGTTATTTCGAACAACATAAACTGTTGTAACGTAACACACAAATATTGCATAAACTGAACAAAAAGCTAACACAAAGCGCCACAAATGGATCAACCGCAATATGAACATAAAAATGAGTTATACAATCGAAGTACAATGTATCCGATAAGACGTACCGCCAAACACGACCATCCAACGAGAAGCCCAACCGTACTTGGGCTTGTTCATTCGGAATCTCTTGCAAAACTTTCCGTGTCACTCTTCACGTTCTCGTAGCCCTTGTGCGTGCTTTCTTTCTTCTCTAGGGGTGACAACTTTAAGCATTTTCGCTTTCCTTGGCCTTTTTTTGTGCGAATTCGGTAGCCAGCTGGGTGAACTGCAAAGCCTTTTGTTCCTAAGCACGAATATTTTTGTT
Organism: Dermacentor albipictus; assembly: GCF_038994185.2. Lineage (NCBI taxonomy): Eukaryota > Metazoa > Arthropoda > Arachnida > Ixodida > Ixodidae > Dermacentor > Dermacentor albipictus. The sequence goes on along the minus strand of NC_091824.1, from coordinate 92,826,761 downwards.
CGTAAGAACTCTTCCGACACTTGCCGGCCACGCCTACATAGTTATAGACAATCTGCCGGCGGTCGTTCTTCTATACTAAATATTCTGCGATTAATTTGCGGCCTCGCACAAGATTGGCAAGTATATGAAGTGCCGGTTGCAAAATTTCCCCGCTCATTTCGTATCCTTATCGGACAGACTACTCCCGTTCAGCCGCTAGTCGGGCTAGGCCTTCTTCGGGATACCCCAACGAAGGCGGGCCAAGGATCTCTGGAGAGTGCGGCATCGGATGGAAGGAATGTCGGCGCGGTTGTCAAAGGTTACAATGAACTTGTATAAGTTCAGTGTATCAGGAAACGGGGGCCTCCGAGGCGGCAGCTGAACGCATGAAAACAACGAGAAAGGGAGAAAATGAAATTGGACCACTAACCGCAAAGGTGAAGAAAGCGAGAAAGAATGAGAGAGCGAGAGAGAGAGAAATACAGGAGCAAGCCCGGGTATCGTCGTCTTCTACGCAGGCGCCGTGGTGGAGGCCTCCAACGGGCCCGCCGGACAGTATAGACGAGAAAACCATGGCCAGGCGGCGCTACTGCGCCTCCTGACAGCGCCCCTATGTGGAAACGTCAAGCAGCGCGCGGTCGCGTCGTGGCGCAGTCTCCGCTTTGTTTACATTGTGCAACCGCGCTTTTCTTCGCTGCTCGTTCTCACGGCGCTCCGCTTTCGACGGCGGCAGATCGCCTGCTTGCGCAACAACGATGCAGACTGCCGTGCGGTTTCAAGAAGGTTGCCGACGCCGACAGCTTTTCGTGGCGGCAACCTCACGATAGGGGAGCGTCTGCATCCGAACGTGTACGGCGTTGAACAAATTGTGGACGGTGATGTGAGAGTGAAAGCCAAATGCATGTCACAGGTGTCCGACAAGATCGTAGACGACGTCGAGTTAGAGGTACGCACCATGTTCAGAAATTTAGCCACTTTTATTTCAATTACAACATAAGTCACACAGGAACTTCTGTTGTCATACTACTCGATGACTGCAGATCCATTGGGCTGCTTCTTGACAGTTCCGTCACTTCACAACGGCATGTTCTGGAGTCTGTTTCCCACGTGTCTTGCTGCTGCTCAAGAGCTGTGTCACTGCAGTACGAAAGCACATGTTTCGGTGGCGCTGACTGCTGAGAAGACTGTTGTGATTGCCATTGGTCTGTTTGGCGCCGCTTCCATCTGCATCGCATACAAATGAAACTGTATGTGTGCCTATTTGTTGTGGGGATTAAATTACTCCCAATAATATGTTTGCAAAGGTAACGTTCCTGTTATTCTACAAGAGTGGTACCACTACAAGTTATGATACTTGCACACTTAGATACTTAGAAAGCATGGGCAAACAACAAACATAACGCGTACGTCTCAAGCGGCTGCTTTCCGATCTACCGTTTCCCGACGCACGCGACGACCGCGGCTTGCATTAAATACGGTCTGCTACCACACAAAAGTAGCGCGCGGCCCCTTTCGTTACCTGCACAACTAGTAATCTAAGTTGCAGCGTTTGGAAAAGGGAAATAATTTTCTTGAGCTCGTCCATGCCGATCGCGAGGGAAGGCACAGTGCAATCAAATAAATTCGGGGGTTCTAAGTGCCAAAACCATGCCAAAACCACGAAATCATTATGGGGCCCGCTGTAATGGGGAGTCTCAGGAATAATTTTAACCTTTGGAGGTTCTTTAACGTGCACGAAAATCAAAGCACACGGTAACAAGGGTTTTCTTGCATTTTGCCCCTATCGAAATGCGGCCGCCGCGGCTGGGAATCGAGCACGCGTCGTAGAGCTTAGCGGCGCAACACGCATGCATTTACCGCTAACAAACGGCGGATGCCACCACAATTCAACAACGCGACACGACTAAACAAACGGCCGTGCACTAAAACCAGACATGACTATTCCGCTTTCAAGATATTACACGCGAATGCGAAAGCATGATACTTACTTGACTCGGCGCACTGCAGTTATCCATGCTTGTCGTCAGTCCTTCTCGTACCACTTCCCCGGAAATCTGTGGAACGTCACGGGCGGCGCACGACCTTTCGTGTTTTCGAGACTGCTGTGGCAATCAACAACACATCAGTATTGCGTGCCACCTTTCCTGGCTGATGAGGTCGCACTCGGCATCGCAAAAACCACGCGCACGAGCGCTCCCGGCGTACAGAACACGGGCGCGTGCAGCGACCACCCTCGAAACTTCCATCGGTCCGCTAGGGGAGCATTCGGCGCTGGTGCCGCGCGGGCAAACTTTAGGTTGCCTCGTCTATAGCCGAGAGACGCACATAACATTTACAAACAACCCAACAACACAACGCGGCGAGCTGTAGAAGAGGAGAAAGTTGCGACGTGCCGTCAAATTTTTTTTTTTCCTTTACCCCTTCTCCATCATACGCCCCAGTCGCGGCGCCGCCGATATGACGGCCGCGGTTTTGAGAAAGAGAGGAGTGGTCAAGAAAGGGCTGTTGGCACCGCCACAAGCAGCAGCAGCAGCAGCAGCAGCAACAACAAACGCGGCTTCGCTCGCGGTAGGCAGAGCAAGGAAGGAACAGCGGCGGTCGCAGCACCCGTTCCGTGGTCCACAAGCCAGGCCCCTGGGAACGCACATCCGGATGCGATCCATAAGAGCATCGATTAGAGGCGGATCTCGGGAGCTGTCACTTGCTCTCTGTTGACCGACGCTCGCTCGCTCGCGTGGCGTTGAAGTGCGGGTTGGGTGGTTGGAAAGGGGAGGGAAGGGGGTCTGCGAAGCAGACGCCTGTTCTCGGTTGGACACAAAGTAACCGGTTCCTCTCGGCGCTCACTCGCCCCGTTGTAAAAGTAACACGACGCGAGGCCGGCCCCTCGGTCTACACGCGTCACTCTCCGACAGCTGCGGCGCACGCCAAGGCATGCGAGAAGTGGGTGGAGGAGTAAGATGAAGTGGGAGAGGGACCACCGCCACGGCACCGCACCGCACGCCGGCTCGCACGAGCAGAGCAAGCCGATCATGCGAGCCTGAGTGAGCGCGCGCAATCTGCGTTCCTCCTCTTCGTTTTGCTTTATTTCCTTCGTCTTATTCTCTCGTCTCCTTTTCTTATGTCCGATGTACCCAGAAGAAGGACAGGCGTGGAACGTGAGCGCACCGTCACCCCCTTCTCCCCCGCCACCCCGCTTTACGAGGTTAGTGGCCTGGTTCGTGGAGAGGCGACGGGCACGTACAGTTAGAAAAAAAAAATAATAATTCAGCAAAACGAGGACGACTCGGTCGGCGGCCTCCAGGAATGTCGCACGGTGTCTAGCTAACGTCCGTATACCCGCTAATAATTCGTGTTTGACAGTGGCTAAAGAGAAAAGGAAAAGAAAAAAAGGAATCGAGGCTTGAATGTTTATAGTATATAAGACACCAAGAAGGTGGAGAAGACAAGAGACAGCCGTAACACTTCTGGTTGGCAGCAACGATCAGCTTGCAACCACGACTATCGCTGTTAATGAAATGGTAGAAAAGCGAAAAGAAGCGTAATCTCTCGGGGAGCGCTAGAGGAAAACAACTTGACCGCCCAAGCACTCCGTACAGATGGTTAATGAGCGAAGCTGAAAGGTGCGGCCCCGGTGTTTATCACTAAGTTAATCCAGACGTTCGTTAAATGACGGCTTGGTAGGCTTTCTCGGTAGGCGGTTGCTGCTTGCAATGCGCTCGGCTGCACGAGCCTGTTCTTGTGCCCGGGCTGCAGCATCGACAAGGCGTAGACGAGCTCGTTCCCGGTTCTGCTCGCGGCGTTGCTGATCGAAAGCTGCCTGCTCCTAAGGAGTAGGTATGACGCATGGCTTACCCATTTAAGAGCAGGAGAGAAACTGCTGCGCGCGCGTTCGGCTGCGACGAAGATCAACGGCGTCACTACTGGAACAGCTAATCCAACACCACCTAGACCCCACAAGACCTTTTCACTCCGCTCCATGACGTCATGTTACCTGGCCTGACTGTCACCCAATCTAATGGGGATGCCACCGAGTTGGCAACAGCGATTTTGACGTACCTGCTTTCATCACGCCAGCTTTGTTAATGGCAGTTTCGGGCCAGGTAGCGTGACGTCATGGGTCGGAGTCAACAGGACTAGAATATCTAGGTAGTGTTGGCTAACCACACGCTTCTCTTTCTCCTTTCTTTTTTTTCGCCCATGCACATGGGGTTGCGCCGTAGGAGTTTTCGGCGTACAGGCTACCGACAGACGGACAGACGAATCGGCTAGCCATATACAGCTGCGCTGTAAAAAAATGCTCGCTCTCCCGTAATAGAGAGTAGATGTAAGCATGAAATGGCAACCGGCAAAGCAGACTGGCTGGAGATGATGCTATAGCCACAATCTCAAAATGGGAGTAGTGCATGTTCGCAACGGTACACCCCAACACACCACACCATATCATACTGTGCACAGGTCCATATGGACGCTACCCAGCTAGAAGAAGAAAACCGGCAGAAGGAGGCACGATAGACAGCGAAAGACGCCAGGGTGACATAACGCACGGCCAAGCTAGAATAAATATCGCCCGAAAGATGCGCCACGCAGCGTGGCGCCATCTCTCGAGGCGACGCAAAACCCGCGCCGCGGAACTCACGGACCGCTGGCGTTCAACAGAGCAGAGGTAATTTTGTGTCAGCGCCAAAAGATGACAATCAAGTGTATGCTGCGCTGTACCTGCCTTTTGAACGTCTCTATCGGAAATGACAAATAAAACTTCAGCGTATACTAGAAGTTGCAGCTTTAGTGATATTGTGAACATTAGGAAGAACTCGGAAACAATAATTTTTGTAACTTGTTTGGGCAGTAACTTAAGTATGTAATGCGGTGGCGGGCCAGAGACCGCATTTTTTAAAGTTTTTTTGACCGGTTCCCCCGATGATCTAGTTTTGTTCTGGCAACTTGCCCGGATAACGGTTCCGGCGTTTTGTTCAAGGTCACATGAAGGTCGCCGACAACGGGAGCTAAAAGCATTGCATGCTTGACACCTTCAGCCGCGAGTGGAACAACCTATATATAAGCGAGATGTACAGCCCAGGTGCTCGTTGTGCTCATGCGGAAAGCTATAGGTCCATCGGAAGAGCAGCATCTCTCTGCGCGCTTCGTTCTACAGTTATGCCATGCATGGTCGCACAGCCCTGTTACCTCCTAAACTATACTGCCTTCAGCCAATATTGAGAGGCTGTAGCGTCTGTATACCCCTGAGCCTCAAACTGCAGTACGTGGCACGCTGGGCTGCTAAACCATGGCACGCTGCTGTTCTATATATATATACTGCGGCGTACCATAGTTTCTCGTCCACCTGATTTGAAAGCCAACGATGAATAAACGAGAGAGAGAGAGAGAAACAAATAGCACGAAGGAGTGAACAGGAGTGGCGTGCTTTCTGACCAGTAAAATCACGACATGGTATGATGATGTCGCTTCGACGCACAATTCAGTAAGGAAGCAGATGAGAGATTCAGCCTCCGTCGTGGCGCGTTCAGTGGATATGCACCGCTACCTACCTATAGTAACACTCCGTGTTCTTTAGGCGCGAATGACAATTACCCAGGAGACGTACGGGATAATCCTCAACGGTTGTGTGCTACACGTGTAAAGGCTATCGCAATGCTGTCGGCCTTTGCCGACAACAATTGATATTGTGCACAATACTCCCCCCCCCCTTTTTTTTGCGATAAGCTGTACGTTGGTCACACTGGTGATAAACGATGCAACGCTTATCTTGCTAAGGAGGGAGGTGTGTACAAAGAAAACACTCTTAATGAGTTAGAAATGAAACCAACGAAAATATATGAGGAAGCGCACAAGCTACGGAATTCCACAGTTGCGATACCTACGCTGCCACTGCACCGAACTACGAACGAAGGCGCGACGTTTCGTTGTAGTAAAGCCGAAAGCCTCAGCCAAGAAGCGCGGCCTGGATCCCTCTTTCCTAAAGTAAACCGCGAACATCGCAAAAGCGTATAAGAGACCTCGAGAAACGATGAGAGCACGCTTTGCTCAACGAAGATGTTAAGGTAAATGGCAAGGCAAGCGTTAAGTTGCGGTATAAAGGTAAAATACAAAACATGTGAAACAGACATTCCTTGCGCATTGTTTTGCGAGCTTACTAACGCGCTGAAGATACCCGAAAAAAAAAATATCTCCGCACGCAGTCGCACTAAACAGTCATATATATCGTGCTCCAAGTATCACCGACGAAACCGAGCTAAACTTCATCACCGCTTCCTTCTTTCTTTTATTTCTTTCAGAAGTTCGTTGCAAAAGATATATTCTTATGCTAGGAGAATGCCAGCAAACTTTAGAGTAGGAAAAAATCGAGAGGCAGACATAGACAAAGAGACAGGAAAGTGGCTTCCAGCCAACCAGCCACCTTCCTGTCTCTTTGTCTATGTCTGCCTCTCGATTTTTTCCTACTCTAAAGTTTGCTGGCATTCTCCTAGCATAACCATGTACCAACTAGCCCAACAAGCCACTCTCATGATATATTCTTAAACACACGTTATTTGCCTAACCACAGCAACGCTTGCGAGCAGCGCCCAGTAGATCGCAGATAGAACTCGGCACCGAGACGACTGACACGTAATTAACCAACGAGCTTGCGAGCGAGGTCCATACTCTTGCCACTCCGTGTTCGGCAACGCCCGGTCAAGGAGCATGACGTCACGGAGCCGAGCGCACAGCGCGCCTGGCGTTATCTCGGAGGCGTTGGCTCTGCGCGATATAGTTATCGCGCGACGCGACGCCCCGTCCCGCGTACACCCACCGCCCGCCACCCTTTTGCTTCCCCGGGGCAGCGAGCTATAGCTGCGCAACGCGGGCGCGCGGCAGCTTATTCGTTTTGGCGATAAACATCCGCCCCCTCTCGAGAGAGCGGGGGGGCCGGCCTCCTTATTCGCGTGGCCGGGCGCTAAAGCGGGAGGGAGGGCAGGCCGCCTGGCGCTGGTGGCTCCCGAAAAGACGCTCGCAATTGGTGCGCACGCGCCGCTGCGTCGACAAATGGCACTCATTACGGGCCCCGCGCCAGAAACGGCGCTCGCCCTCCCTTCTCTACTATACACCGGGGGGCACACAGGGGGTTTCGCCGCGAGGCAGGCAGTCGCCGGCCTGCACAAAATAAACAGAAAGCGCACAGCCGAAGCCGCGCTTTACCGTCAAGCATGGCCGCACTGGGAGCGCGCGCAGCCCACGCCATCTTAAAAAGTATGCGAGGGGGGGGTCCACCTATGCCGCACGTCAGGCCGAGGCATTATTATCCAAGCAAGGAGCGGCGCATTCATCTTCGGCGGTCCGCGTGCCACGCTGTGTTGGCACGGCCTCCCAGGTCCCAGCCACAGCGTCGCACTTCTTGCGGACGTCGAAAAGCGCAGACTGCCAATATTCGGAGGAAAAGTTCGGCTGCACGGTGCCGACATCTTGCGTCACAGCAAGGCGCGTAAACACGCAGCTAGAAAATTGTCCTTCCCGCGTGGCGTGCGCATACAGGCCATTCAATTTTATAAAAGAAGAGCAGAGCGACAATGCAACGTTTCTAACATTAGATGGCAGCAGGGCGGCTATTGCTGTTTCCCGGGTGCGCCTTCAGTAGTCCTGAAAAACATCCATATATACCGAGGCTTCCCTAAAATAGCTCTAATATAGAGCTCGCGCGACCTGCTGAGAAAAAAAAAAAAGTGCGCCACGCAATACAGACCGAAAACGCGGGTGTGCGGGGTAAGAGAACAAGGGGAAAGAAAGAGAGAGAGGAGAGTCAAGCAAAGCGTTCTTGCTAAGGCGTACACGTACGCACAGCCGCGCCCGCTATATATACACCGCCTCGCTTCGCCTCACAAAGCAGCGCCCGGTAAGTTTCGTGAATGTAAATGCTGGAGCCAGCGCTTCTGCATGTCATTAAAGTGTACACACAAAGTATAACGAATGCGACGTCCTCGTCGACGAGGCCAGCGTGGGTGAACGGCAATATTTACACATGTGCGAACGCTCGACAACCGCCCTGAGAGCCTTATATATAAGGGGAATATACCGCTCAGCCTACAAACTGCATGAGGTTCGACGACGACAGCGAGTGCAGGCTATAAATCCATTGTAGTATGAAAACGCGAGCCCACCCACGGAGGCCCACGCCACACCGGTGGGACGATGGCCGAGAAAGCTTGTCAGGGAACCCGTGCATGTACATGGGAACCAGCTATACATAAAGCCCCTTAAACTTCATAAAGTAGTGCCACGCTTTTAAGAATGCCGCCTCCTCCCCGCGCACTCTGGCCGAGGTCGACGCCGCGTCGCTATTGGCCTAATAGCATCACGTGGGCCCTAGCGCCGTGCATCAGCGCCATTTTTGCTCGAGAAGAGTCTACGGAGTGGCGAGGAGCACATGTTGGCGCCGTTGCTACGCTCGATCGAGCAGTGTAGGCGGCGCCACGGTCGAGGAAGGAGCGTGAGAGAGAGGAAAAACGAGCAAGAGTGAAGGCGGAGGAGGAGAGTGTCACTACTTTACGAAGTTTAAGGGGCTTTAGCTATACAGGGATTCCCAGCCACGACCTACTGTCTTTATACAGTAGGTCGTGTTCCCAGCTATCACGGACCAAGATTTAAATATATCCAAATACCACGCTGCTGGGCAGAACCAAGGTAATGTTGTTTGCCCGGTCGCTTGTAGATTCTCAGCATATAATTTTTCTTTTGCATTCTGCCTAATTAGATCATTTGTCTTAACTAATCAATCAAGTTCCCAAATATTATGCTGCGCGACTGGCAGCTCGAGGCACTGTTAGTATCGCGGAATTCTTTCTTGCTCGGGAAAACACTTTTATGTAGCACGTGTTGAGCAACAGAAAGCTGCATCGGGGGTTTTTCATATTGCTCTACAATATTCTCATTGACACTTTTAATTTAACTGTAATATTTGAGAGGTTGATTAATAATTTAAGACTAATTACACAATTAGGCTGAATGAATAAAATAATCTGAGTATCTCCAAGCGACGGCACAGAACATTACCCTGGTTCTGTCCATGCAGCTACGCAGCATTTGCATGTTTTTAAAGTTTGGCTCAAATTAAGTGAAACACCCTGTATACATAGTATGCACGTGCGTCATTCAAGGATAGTCCGCGACATCCGGTTTATGGCGGCGCCATGTTGGGGAATCTATAGGCCTATGCGCGCGCCTGTTGATAAGATTCCCCAAGATGGCGGAAGGTAGCGGAAGCAGAGGACAGCAGCGGATGTGACATCACGTGCATACTATGTATAGCAGCTCCATCTACCGAAGCATGTAGCAAGCGGCCATGCAACGCGTTCGTCTCATGCGCCCTGGATGTGTCGCACGCACAGGTTACGTAACGCGGGCATCTTCGACAAAATGAGACGGACACTCCGCGCGCGGGCCGACCAACTCCGCTCCGAAAAGTAGGTCGGAAATGCGTGCCGTGCGCAAACAAACCGCTCGACGACAAGAAAGCTCGTAGCGCGCGCGCTATAGCGCACACAAATAAATGAGGCGTCGCTCGCTGCCACGAAGAACGCAGTTCCACGACACGTCCCAGCACTGCCCTTGCCATCGGCGTTAATTCATTCGCCCGCGCAAGAAACAGGCCACTGGTTGTGGCTCTCGCCATCAGCGTCACCCCACAATGTCTCCCGGTGGGACCGAATCTACGAAAGAAAAAAAAAATTAAGGAGTGTCGAAACGGCAGCCAAAGAAAGACAGGCACCTATATATAACCTGAGATCCCACCACGCAGAGCTGTTAGCATCATGCTCGCGATTTCGATGCAAGGACGCTCAGGCGCCTGCAGAGCGATGTCGACGTGCGCGTATTCGGAAGCCCCCCTCCCAGCTTTTCTTTCCTTTTTTCCCAAGCACCCAAGACGCGGTACGCTGAAAGATACGCATCGAAACTCCAGACGCGGTACAGGCGTGACCAGCAAGCCGACCAAGCTGGTGTACCGCCCGCACACACAATGTAGAGCTACAGCGGCGAGCCCGTATCATCTCTCCCCCCGCGGACGGACCCAGGCAGAGGAGTTGCCCCCCCTCCTTCACCCTCTCGCATCGCAGCGCGCACCGTCGTGCATATCATAGAGAGAGGAAGATATGACACGCACGCCTCCAATACGGCAGCGTGCGCGAGCACGTATCGGCGGCGAGCGAAGATAACGCGCCAGGGGATGCGCGGCTCGGTTATGGTACGCCCACACTAGCGACAAAAACGCGCGCGACACGCCGCACGCGGCAAGCGCCCGCGCGGCAGACGCGTGCGGGCAAGTCCACAGTCGCGTTTTGCGGCACGCGGCAGCGGCCCGTGGAGTCCCGCGTTGTCTCGTTCCATTCGATACTTCTCGCGACAACGCGCTCTCCGTTCTGTCCATTTCGTCTTCCATCGGAAGTGTGTGTTTTTTTGCGCCACTGCCGGCCACGCTCAGGCATGTCGGATACGGACGAGGAGCTACTGGTGACTGTGAACACTATAATACTTGTTTGTTCTTTACTTGTGCGACGCCGACGTGCCAGACAGCGGACAAGAAAGTTTTGAGTGCGGTACAGGGACACTGAGGGCCAGGCGCACACTCTGCTTCCCCACCTTCACCAATTACTCACCTGTCATGCCAAACTGCTGTCCATAATGTGCCAGCGGTTGGCGCGCAGCTCCTTGTCCGACGCTCGATTTATCATAGAGGTACGCATATCCGCGAACGGTTTCCAAAAACGCCTCCATTGCGAGGCGAATTCTTCGTCGACGCCTCAGTGGCGGTGTGGTAAGGCTTAACAAAAACAGCCCCCTTGACTGGAAATGGCCTCTGAGATTTTACGGCGCGCGTGTCACTGTTCAGTCTCGGAGCCCATAGATTATGATTCTTTGCTTATGCGACAGGTGGCGCCACAACAGCGCGGCTCGTAAAGCGGCTCGCTTCTGATTGGTGGACGTTTCGCGTCTGCCGCGAAAAATGGGTCTCGCACCCATTCGCGCGTTTGCCGCGCGTTGCTGCCGCTTTTCGTGAATCTTGCCGCGCGCGACAGCACCGCTCGCCGCGCGCGTTGTGTCGCGCGCGTTTTTGTCGCTAGTGTGGACGTACCATTAGCCCAAAAAGTGCCGCCCGCTTGCCTCGCCGCACAGATGCGTGGCGTCGGCGAACCACACACGGCCGCGGCAATGGAGCCGGTGGCAGCGTGAGACCCGAGCGGCATCGCCGCTAGGGCGCGCAGCAGGCAGCAGCGAGAGGAACTTCTCCGTCGACATGCACGCGGAGCCGGCGTTCCCACAAATGCGATTTCCCATGCTTCGTACGTACGTGTACGTGCATGCCACGGCGCAGACGGAGACCAGGAAGCCCAGTTTCTCTGTCTTAGCCAGATCTTTATTTCCCCCTTCTTGTTTCTTCGTGGTTCAGATTTAGCGATGAAGATAACGAAATAACGAGATACAGAAAGAGAGAAAGCGATATATATATATATATATATATATATATATATATATATATATATATATATATATATATATATATATATATATATATATATATATATATATATTCTGAGGTTTTACGACGAAACCACGATTTGATCAATGAAGCAGCCATAGCGAAGGGATCTGGATTAACAACTTCCACCACCCTATAACGTGCAGCCATGCACCGGTACACGAGAATTCCTCGTCTCCGCCCGGGATCGAAACCGCGACCTCGTGCTCAGCAGCGCGCAATGCCAGCCAATAAGATACGGCAGCGGGTAGACAAAAGGAAACGATCGATCGTGTTCGTATTGTTATTATTATTATTGTTATTATTATTATTATTGGTGGTAGTAGTAGTAGTAGTAGTAGTAGTAGTAGTAGTAGTAGTAGTAGTAGTAGTAGTAGTCGCAGTAGTGGTAGTAGTATCGGTTCCAAGAAACGCCGGAAGCGAGGTCCTGCTCCACCTTGTCACGTATTGATTATCACGAGACGCATCGCTTCCCAAACCGTCCCGCGCGCTTGAGGAGGTGCCCCGCGGACACCGCGGTTTCGGGCGGGAAGCTGTTATCACCCCTCTGGCGCTATTCAAGTAGTCAGGGAGTCACCGAACCTAACGCGAGCGAAGGGCCGTCAACCGGAAAGGAAGGGGAATCCCCCGGAGTGCACGAGGAAGCAGGTGCGGACGTCTCTTGGGGGTACTCGTTCAAGGAGGCGGTCATTTAATTGACAAGAGAGGCGGGGCACGGGGGATCGGAAGGTGGAAAGACATCGCTACGTACACGCCGAACCCGGATGTTCCAGCAGAACGTCCACCTACATGTGCAGTCGAACACAAAAGCAAGGGCTTACGGCACGCGAGATTCGCGAAAAAAGAAGGAAGAATAAGAAGGACGACAAAAACTATTTCCGCGAGGCCTGGGCACACAGCCCGAAACTGAATGTTTAGATATTCAGCACAACCATATCAGCGGGAACTGAGGGGCTCGATATCTGTTAGTCACAACCTGCCGCTGAAAAATGTGCCACTTTCGCCGCCATTGGCCACGAGTGGCGCTGGCCATCACTCCCAGAGACAGAACTAGTACAGAATAACTACAGAAAACTGTATACGAAGTAATCAGGGCTTGCTGCCCAGACATACAGACAAGGCACCGGCTGAAATTACGGAACCACGCAAGTGTTGAGGAAGTCACCGAATTTTTCGTACAATTTACGAATTTGGGATAGTTTTTTTTGCGATTCTACGAATGTCCCGGCGTGAGACATCGTCACTGCTTCGTGACGTCACGTCGGCAACGCTGAGGCGTTAAACTTGTTCGACGGGTGGTGTTGCGTGGACAGCTCACGTGCAAGGAGGAACGTGGTTCCTTGTTCTTCATTAAGGGGCGCGAACAGACCGCGTGCAGCAGCACGTCGCGGTGCGATCCACGCGTGACTTAGCCCGATCGGAGAGCGGTATGCATGCGCGAACGGGATCGCGCTCGGACGCGCTTCCGTTCGCCGAACCGCACACCCGCCGAAAGAAAAAGCCGTCGGTGCTGGGTTTGGGCAAACATTATTCGCTAGTTATCCTCGTGCGGGGAGCCAAACTTTCTAGATTCCTCGGTGCGTCTTCATCAAGAAACTACATTGTACGATCGGTTAGCTGGGCAGTGTTGTACAGTTGCGTGAAAGGAGCAACAAATAACTATTTCTCGCTTAAATTTCGCACTATACGGCGTGCCGTGTCCCTTGTTGCCAATAAGAACACTTGAGGCTCAACCTCACAGCATCTACGCACGTGCGAACGTAATCTGTAGCCTTTACCGGCTAACCTCGCTGGACGCGGCCGCACGCTTAACGCTGCTGCAAAACAACACACACGTCATGCTATGTTCAGACTACGTTCGTAAGGCGCCGATTTTTCGTAACATACGTAAGCGGAAGCGCAACAAGCGTATGCGTCTAGTTCAGACTGCGAACGTAAAGGTACCAACGTGCGCAATTCTCGCAAAAATCGTGGGTGAGAGTGTTAAAGGGTCGGCAACATTTATGACTGTTATGTTACGACCGTTGCGACACAGCCAATGACCGACAAGCTTTCAGCTTTCAGCAACCGGTGACGACACTTCCGTCCTCCCGTCTGCAGACAGCTCCGGGCGCGGGAAGTGCCATTCCGCCATTCCGTGCGCACGATTGGCTGTGTTCGTGAAAATTTTTGCAGTGCGCCTTGCGAGACTGTTTTCAGTTAATCTGGTTTATCCGCCGAGGAAATCGATGGCCGCAGATGCGTGCTCCGAACTTCGATGAGTGGTCTCATTAGGTTTTCAAGGAAGCGGAACTGCTGGGGCGACATGCGCGTGATGTTATGAAACATCGCAGCGTCACCAACTCGGAGCTTGGCGAAAAGGTTGTGAAAATCGCCGTCCACGGCCCTGTCGAGAAATACTTGCCGCACCCAAACCCTTCTGCGTCGCCTTCGTCGTCTTTGGGCGATTGAATACATGACTATAAGTTTGTTTTGAGCGTGAATTTATTCGATCTCGGCCAGCGCTCGCATGTTGGCAGGAGCGATATTGGACCGCTGGTGACGTCGATTCTGCAGCTCCAAATTTGATTGGCCTGTTGTAAAAGCCGTAATTTAAGCAGCAGTAAATGTGAACAAAGGTGCCGGCTTAACTGCCGTAACGTTTTTTACAGCCGTTACGTTCGATACGCCAAAAGAGCTGTTACGCGCGTTACGACCGTAGTGTGAACATAGCATCACTGAGAAGTGCAGGGCCGGATGTGCGCAAGCCCCTGTGCATATTTCGAGTACCTTTGTTCAGTTTCGGTTTCCGCCCCCATGAAGGAGCACGTGGAGGAGCTTTTAAAATCGGAGCTCCTCCCAGGGATGCAACTGGTAATTGGTAGGAAACGACCCCGTGTTCAAAGTGAATCCCGACGTGCGCGTTACAGGGAACGAGCTGCCTGCATCAGCCATGCATTCGTGCCCAACCAACAATGCGCGGCCGCGAGATCACGAAATCGGCGAATGAGAGCGGAGGTTATACTTTTCGTGTACGCGCAACCGACAGGCAGTGCAGCGTCTGGAAGCGAGTGAAACGCACGCAGCGTGGCAATTGCGCGAGCCGCCGCCAATCGTCGACGGTTGACGAAGTACACAGGGTACAAGCGTGCACGATGCGCCTGCTATTAATTTCGTCCCTCCACGCCTCGAAAGATATTTCCCCCAATTGCGCTTCCCTTATACGAACGACGAAGCGGTGCGGCAATGGTTGAGCAGCGCAAACAGCTAGCACGGCAACACACACACACACGACCCCGCGGCGCTGACTCCCACATGTCACTTACGAAGTATACATCCGCGCTCTGACTTACAAGAAATAGCGCCACGGACGCGATAAGTATGCACGATCGAAGGCCGACGAAGAAACAAATGAATGCAACTGCAGCTGAAGTGGGAATAGAAGGAAGTCCTCCAATGTTTCATCACGTAAAAATATGTAATTATTGTCACCTTCTTCTTTTTTTCTCGCCATTTTTTTTTTTCGGGGATCCGCACACGCGCGCGCATGTGTAATTACTTGTCAAGCACGTTCCGGGAAGCAATTAGCGTAGAATAAGTGAAGAGAAAGCGGAATCTTCTGGTCGAGTGCACAAGGGTGTCGCTTGCTGGCCAGCCCTCGAGCTCGCCAGTTAATCATCTTCTCTTCATCCTGGTTGAGCGGCGCCTGTTCAAGGTAACCACATGCTCTACGCAAGTAGTTTGAACTAACTAGACGTGCCCAGTCATTGTTATATAACACGTTCCGTAAACTACTTGGAAATTGGCGTGCGTCAAACAAACTACAACAGCCAACAACACGCTGTGTCAATGAAAGTATATATGTAATCGTCGTTCCCTGGACCATACAGTTGCAACGTACCAGGTGCTCCACCCTCGCACCGAATAGGAACACTGTTGCGCTGTTGTTGGAGGGCCTCGTCAGGCTAGTAGCCTTTAGCTCTCCCTTCGCTTTTTCCTTGTATTGGAAAGAAACCAATAAACAAACAAACAAACAAACAAACAAACAAACAAAACGGCCGCGAGGTAATGTAGCGCAACGGATGTATACGTGAAAAAAAAATAATAAAAACGTAAGGATGCGCGACGACGCATGACCTTGAACTTGGCTATTTAAATTCGCGCGCTGGTGAATCCGAATGTACATATATATCTTCCCCGCCTCAGCTCCGGTGAAGCCCCGGAGGCAAGTATAAGACAGACGGAGGGAGGGGAGAAGATAATAACCGAAGAAACAAGCCGGGTGGGTATATAATGGCGTTCATATGGTCGCTCCCATCTTCCGCCATATAAATCATCTGCCCCCAGGGCGCATGAAATACACATCCCGCGCCAGAGTGAAGGACTCCATCCAACTTGGCCCGACGGCGATAGTCGACTAGAGAGCGCGCCGGCGCAACAAGAAACGAACCTGCGCAGTGAGAAGTGAGGAGCCTATACACGAAGGGAAACATTATGTGGCAAATTCATGAAAGTATTCATGAAAGGTGAAATTGTCACCCACCCGAATGTAGAACGAAGCTAAGAAAATCCATACGGGTTTCTAAGAAACGAACGCTTCGTAGCTGAGGAATATATATATATATTCATCCTGGTCCGGGAGAAACACTACATAAACCGGTTTAAACTGGCAGATTATTATTATTATTATTATTATTATTATTATTATTATTATTATTATTATTATTATTATTATTATTCAAGTCAGTGTTTGGTTTTGTATTTTCACGCACATATACATGCTACTCTGCAGGGAATGGGACTAAAGAAAAGAAAAGCACTAGAAGGTGGGTAGAAGAAAGAAAGAAAGAAAGAAAGAAAGAAAGAAAGAAATGAATGAATGAATGAATGAATGAATGAATAGAAAAGGACAGAAAGACACAAACAAAGAATGAAAAAGAAAAGCAGGTCTTGTGATTTTATCGGCGGCAGAATAAGTGTCCGAGGCGACAAAGGTAGGGTAATCTCGTTAAAACTTGACGGTTAATGCAAACGAAAATAAAATCACAGTCCTGATGAGACGAGTATGGGTCATAGTTTAGAAAGCAAACCTATTGATTCGATGTATAAAAAACAAGAAGTCCGTGGCTTTGCGCTGTCTTGATGGGCAAGGCTATAGGGACCCAGCATCCGTGTCAATGTCAAGGGGCCTAGGCGCGTGGAGAAACGCACGTCTCCTATAGGGCAAAGCTGACAACGAGGAGGCGGCATCACTACGACAACATGACATAAAAAGAAAAGCACGGAAAGACACGAAGGGCGATGTAAATGTTCTCACAAAGGAAAGGATTCGTGAATCCAGCACCCCATGGATTCGCGTAGCCGTTCGCGTAGCGCTTGTAATCAGCCACTACTTTGACTAATGCACCACTGTCTACCGCCGCTATTTCGCTCCAGGGCACTGGAAAATTAAAAACCGTTTTTCACGATGCGAAAAGAGCACCTCGAATCCGGCCCAGGCTGCTTGCTGACGTCGGCTTCCCACGACCGTTGCAAACGTACACGGTTTAACGGCGACACAATAATCAGTAACCACTCGACCAGTTAGTTGACAGGCCATAAGCATACGCTTAAAAAAAAAGTTCAATTGCGTTTATTCGGTAGACAGAATTAAGGAAAGAAAATAAAGGCCAAATTATGTATAGTTCATTAATAATTCTTTAACTTGGCGTCCACCTGCTCTATTAAGCAACGTCACGGATGTTTAAGCATTTTCGCACATTTGGGTAGCCTTTCTTTTTATGCGAAGCATATTACGAGGGCTCAACCCAGCTCCTCAGGCGCGGCGGTGACCATGAAATCACGTGACACCGTGACGTCACGACAGAGGAGAAGTGGCTTTGGCTCAACTCTTGCAAGACGGGCTGGGTGGGAATCGAACCAGGGTCTCCGGAGTGTGGGACGGAGACGCTACCACTGAGCCACGAGTACGATGCTTCAAAGCGGTACAAAAGCGCCTCTAGTGAATGCGGTGTTGCCTTAGAAACGAGCTGTTTCTAAGGCTCAGGCGTGCGACGCTTGCTCAGGCGCACATTTCGTTGCCGCGCCGAACGCTGCGTTGCTCGACGCTCACCGCGTCCAATGCGGGGCGCGTAGTCGCTGGCGGGTCGACGGGAACGCTGTCGCGTTCCACTCTTGAAGGCGAAGCAGGGTAACGCATGAGTTGTTTCTTCGTCTAGCCGAACCAAATATAGCCAAGGAACAGCAGTTCACCAGGCTAAACAGTGGTTCAACAACTAAAATAAAGGCTAGTATGCTTCGCATCCTGGGCTTAACCTTAGCTAAGCCACAGCCATTTTTTATTATTTATTTTACTTTCTCGTACAGGAAAAAAATGGCTGTGGCTTAGGTAAGGTTAAGCCCAGGATGCGAAGCATACTAGCCTTTATTTTAGTTGTTGAACCACTGTTTAGCCTGGTGAACTGCTGTTGCTTGGCTATATTTGGTTCGGCTAGACGAAGAAACAACTCATGCATTACTTCTTCGCCTTCAAGAGTGGAACGCGACAGCGTTCCCGTCGACCCGCCAAGGGGTGTAAGACAATGGGCTACAGGGCAGCGACTACGCGCCCCGCATTGGACGCGGTGAGCGTCGAGCAAAGCAGCGTTCGGCGCGGCAACGAAATGTGCGCCTGAGCAAGAGACGCACGCCTTAGAAACAGCGCGTTTCTAAGGCAACACCGCATTCACTAGAGGCGCTTTTGTACCGCTTTGAAGCGTTGTACTCGTGGCTCAGTGGTAGCGTCTCCGTCCCACACTCCGGAGACCCTGGTTCGATTCCCACCCAGCCCGTCTTGCAAGAGTTGAGCCAAAGCCACTTCTCCTCTGTCGTGACGTCACGGTGTCACGTGATTTCATGGTCACCGCCGCGCCTGAGGAGCTGGGTTGAGCCCTCGTAATATGCTTCGCATAAAAGTCACCAAAACATCCGACGGTTCGTCATTAGTTCAGTTGGAACGCACCCTAATATTTTCACTCTCAACAATTAACTGTCTAGAGTCCCGAGTAACTACGCACTGCGAAGATCCATCGTCGCTCGCCTCTTTGTTCTTGCCGCTCCTCTCGTCCACCAAGCCTACTCCGCTCCCGCCAATGCTCACTTTTTCTATGTCTGCATTCCAGGCGTGCAATATTTTAGCAACCTGGCATTACGCAACATTCTTCCTTAGCATCCCTTTGAGCGGCGAGACGCGCGGAGCAGCAGCAGTTGGAGGGGGGGGGGGGGGGTGGCGACCCCTGTCGGCGCCCCCACTGCAAGTGAGACTCCAAGGTCGAGCCCGGTCACGGAACGCCGCCGCTGACGCACGTCGATGCGAGGGCACGGCCCGTCCGCGGCCACTGCACGGAGGAATCGGAGGAAGGACGCGGGGCGGCGGCAGCAGCAGGCGCCCTCCCATCCATCACGGAAAAAAGCAGCGCAGTCCCTTCTTCCTCCTCCTCCTCCGAATCTTCGCCCTCAACTTCCGCCACTCGGGCCGAGCGCGCCGGCTGGCACCGCCACCATCGTCCAAGATGGCCGCGCGGAGCCATCGCTCCGAGGCCCGAAACTGCAGTGTACTAGAAACTATCTAGTACACTGTACCGAAACCAACGCCCTCGCAATTGCACCTTCCAACCAAACCTTCGCGGCGCCCGGTGCCGATTTAGAAAGAAAAAAGAAAGTAATAAAAATGTTGAACAAAGAAATCATGAGCCATTCCACTTTGAGAAGGTGGATGACCAGCGAAGCTGTTAAGCACGCGACACAGAGGTGCCACAAAAGTTTGAACAGAGGTACGGACTCACATTTATTGTCTTGATCGGCGGTCATCGTGACGAAAGGTACGCACACACAATTACTGTCATTCGCGCGAACGACGGAATCCGCCGTGGTTGCTTGGTGCCTATGGTGTAAGCACGAGGTCGCGGGATCAAATCCCGGCCAAGGCGACCGCATTTCAATGGGGTCGAAAGGCGAGAACACCCACGTACTAAGATTTAGGTGCACGTTAAAGAACCCCAGGTTGTCCAAATTATTCCGCACTCCCTCACTGCGGCGTGCCTCGTAATCAGATCGTGGTTTTGGCACGCAACTCCGCATAAGTCATCTTCGTTTTTAACGGGACCGCCAACCCGAGGAGCCGGAGGAAGCTAGACATTTCCACGGGACCACGACCACGGGAGAGCGGAAGGAAAGGAAACTACAGATACGCAAGCGCTTGGAACGCCGACAGAGAGAGGGCGGTGCGAACGTAGACATGGCCTATACGGGGGTCGGCGTTTTCAGCTAAGATCCGATCGTTGTATCTGCTTTTTTACCCTTCTGCTTGGGACCACTACAAGACCCAGGTGTGACAAGGGTAGTTCAAGGGCGCGTTATAGGTCCCGGAGCCCTTCACCCGGAGTCCACAGCGCCCACAATTCTTGCACACGCACACTAAAGATGCACGGAAGCCTAGCCATAAACAGCTTCGCTGTAAAAAAAAAAAAAAAAAGGGGGGGGGGGGCAGAAGGGCTCGGCGCGCAAGAAGAGCCGCCAACAACCCCCAACAACACTGCGCATTCGTACGAGATGCGCGCACGATCTTTGGACATCGTGAAAACTACCCGATGGCACCGCACGGAAAAAGCGCAGCAGCTCCTCGACCGAAGGAGCGCCGCGATTTGATGGGTATCTGTGCGGCCGAGCAGTGTCGGGGTGAGATCAAGGCACGCCTCCGAGGCCCCTGAAGCGCAGTTAAGCGAGAACAACCGTCCATATTTCAATCTCGCGGCTACGGAACAATAAAGATTCTGTGGCACTTGAAATTTTAAAAAAATAAAATAAAATAAAATAAAATAAAATAAAACGTTTGCAAGGACTGCATGCTCGCCACTCCGATCTGAATACGCCAGTCTGAGTTAAACGCTAACTTCGTTGACACCCTCGTGGCCACGAACACAGTTACGTGAACGCTTCAGAATGCCAGTAGAGCTGTATACATCAAACGAATGTTCTTTATTTATCTTGTTCTCTCTCTCTCTCTCTCTCTCTCTCTCTCTCTCTCTCTCTCTCTCTCTCCTATAAATATGAGCGACATGAATAACGGGAACCGAGGAACTGAAGCCAACACACAATCAAGCCAGGGAGAGCGGAGGGCAAAATGATATTTTCATTCAAATATAGAAATAATTTTTAAAAAAGGGGGGGAGGGACGCAAATAAATCGTAACTGTCGCAGACAGGAGCCGAAACCACATTTCTCGCATTACGCGTACGATGCGCTCCCATTGAGCAGCTACTGCGGCGGCCACCCTTCTGTGCAGCCCCTATTGGCCGCGAGATCGACCTATAGGTGGCAGCACCGTCGCCCCGTTAGTGTGGATGCGTCGCCCGTGCGGTGTGTGGAAGTGTAGGGAGCTACTGTTTTCATTTCGCGATTCTGTGCTGCGTGCCCGCAGAAAACGCTTCATTTACCATCGTGAGATTTTGTTTGGTTCGGCAATGCAGCACATATTGCTCAGAGCCAGGGATAAGCTTTCACTACTATCCCGTTGACGCGGCACGTCGCCGAGAATGGCTCGTCAGGCTGCGGAACGGCAAGGCCCCTTCCGAGTATGCGATGGTGTGCAGTAAGCACTTCGACGATGGTGCGTTCAAGCGTTCGTTGACGAAAAAGGATGGCGAGTAGTCCAATATGATATCACGTTTGGGAATCCAAATCGGCAATCTGGGCATTAATGTTTGCTGCATGCGTAGTTGCTGTGTGGTTGCTGTGCGTGTGAAGATCATTGCAGTCCGCGAAAGTTCGTGTCGGCGTGGCCTGGGATGCCAGTAATCAGTTGCCTGTTCTTTTATATACTTCCGCAAGTAAATTAACCGCGTGTCCACGCATGCAATTTATTCTATAAACTTCATGCGCCGCCTGCACAGTGAATTCAAGGTTCGCGCTCAGCTGCGAGTCCGTTTAAACGACCGTCACCGAGCGTGACTAGTTGTCACGTTTTTCGTTGTCTTTCCTCAGCCACGGGAACTGTTCTCCGTGTTCAGAAGTGTAAATACGAGCACCGAAACACGGCAAGTGTGTACGCATGATCTCGTACAGATTAAACAGTGTCGTTTCGCGAGCCAACAGCGGATGGTCCATTAAGCGATGAACGAACATGCGCGAGCGAATTTATTGCTACTGCTCATATTGATATATTTTTTCCTGTCTTTTATAGGGGGGCGGAAAAAATTGAAGCCCGATGCACTGCATTCAAGCACCACTGCAAATTCAAGTGCCTGCATGCGAAAGTAATTAAAGGGATCTAATGATTATGATGCAACATAAATTATACGTTGCATGCTTTATTTGAGCTTCGTGTAACGGTTGCAACTGGTTATAAAGCGACTCGAAAACATTTTACAATGGTAGTAACACTCTGAAACTAACTCGTGATTTTGTAGGTCTGGCTAAAAACAAAAATTGATAAAGCAACATAAGTTCTCTAAATTTATCGCATAACGTAAACACATCGCAAATCAGCGAGTCAGCTTAGTGTGATGTAATGTAAACAAATCGCGATACGCGCCGCGACCAACTACATCCGAACAACTTGAGGCAATACTTTACCATGCAGGGCATGTGCAGTTCAATTCTGCTATTTTTGTCTCGTCGGTCAAATTCAGGTCGACTCGGTGTGGGTCTTTACTAAGCGCGGACGATTGCAGCACGAATGCGATAACGTGCACAGGACCGTCAGAGCAGCAGGCGGAAGCGACGGCACTACACTCAATGATGTGGGCCGCCGCAACGACTTGGTCGCCTTCGACGAGACACCTGACACCGTCCCTAACATGGTTGAGAATTGTGCTTAGAGGCAAGGGTGCTGTAAAACGGAAAAAGAACGCATGTTAACCTCACAACACGTTGACAGGAGACGAGCGCACATGGTGTGGTCGCGTTAAGCAAATGCTTTTCGCATCAGTACACTAAAAACGTACAGCGATTTACTTTACGAATTTCCGTAACAAAAATGAAAGAATAACAGGTTGAGAGGTTACTAACCATCGCACAAACCGTCCTCGACAACATCCATCGTGATTTCGCGAACTACGATCGCTGCACACTGCGGCTGGAGCCGCGACGGGCCGCCGGCATCCACACTTGGGAGCTTCGTCACCTCGCCGCTAGGAGCCGACTCTGTTCGATCTCGAGGCCAATAGTCCCGTACCAATACATGCTCTATAGTGGAGCACCACTCAAGAGGCCGGATGTGGAAGACGTTCCACATCCGTCTATAACCGATATATATACTCAGCACGATCGCGAACACTGTGTTTTCCCATTCGCGCATACGGCAGACACCTGCGCCTGCAGATTTGCAATTTCCGCTTCCTTAACTGCCGTCGCCTCAATTTCCGGTCTCGAGATACCCTGCTGCTCACAGCTGCGAACAATACGGCCTAGAGCGCCTCCATGGTACGAGACAAGAACAAAAATACGTTAACGTCTTCTCTTTTTCTCACTCGGCGCCCAAGGTTGGGCACGTGAGAGATCAATAAAAACCCGTTGCCGGGATAGTGGGCGCATGATTAATTATCACAACTGTGTCATAGCAAAGACGAAGGACATCTGAAGAAACAGACAGATGCACGATGATATATATATAGTGTGAGGAATCACGAAAAAGAAGCGAAAGTTGGGGCTGTAGGCTAAACCTCACTGATTGATCGATTGATTTTAACGTCTCAAAGCAACAAGGGCCTACGAGACACACCGCAAATGGGAGGCACCGGATCATTTTGGCCACATACGCGATACGAATTCTTTTCTCGAATAAACTACCCTTTATTTTATCGCTGCCATGACGACGTGACAACTTTGTCGGTGTTTAAGTGCACGCATCGAGAGCCGAAAGAATTCACAAGAGTTACCGTTTTAGATAAAAGAAAGCTTTAAAAAAAGCATAGAAACATACAGAGAAGTAGAAGAGTCCCTGTCAACTTTATTTATGCATTCCGTGAACTGCTGAGGCGATATTCGCAAGAATATGCAGACCGATATGCGACGATTGCAAGCGCTTTCCCTATGGAGCTCGTTTGTTCCACTTGATTCTTTTTCTTCGCGAGAAAAAAACGAATAAGCGGACGTATAATACTCAGAAGTACGAGCAGCACCTACAGCGAACCAGTAACCAACGAAGAGCGACGGGCAGGCGGCGACTGCGGGGCCCTCATAATGTACGCCGCGATGACCCCATTTACTGGATTAAACTGTGGAGCCAAGTACAACCAACATGCCGAAGCTAAAGCTTTTGACGACTGCGATGAGTCGTTGGACAGCGCCAAAATACCAAGCCCGGTGGCCTTCAAGAAAGTTGGCTAATAAGGTAGACAACAGCGAGAATGACAAACAAACAAGCAAACAGCCAAACGAAACAAGAAGCGACGAAGGAAGGCGCCGCTTAGAGACGGAGAGCGGAGCTTCGTTTCTAGAACTCTTTTCCTGCAGCATCAATGGAGAAGAAAAAAAAGTTTGACATGCCATCAAAGTGATTCACAGCAATTCTGCTCGCAGTTAAATGTAATTTCATTATAGCGATGTCATTTACGAAGAACTTCTGGGAATCGGCGAGGAATCTAATAAGCGGCCGCAGCTTTTCCAGTGAATTAATGCGCCGCGACTCGGATGTCTGGCTGCTGGATAGTCGGCTCATATTTCTCGTGAATCTCAAGCATGCAGCCTCGCTCCCAGATGACGAGAGAGAGAGAGAGAGAGAACACAATATGCACCCATTGACGACGCTAATAATTTTTGAAAGGTTTCGACGCACCAGCTGATGAGCAAAAGCTTTAACAGATCATTGTTACGCCCTGACGGGTGCAGTTTCGGCCCGTAGCAATGACGCTTGCAAAATGACACCTTTTAGACGTAGTCTTCTTTTTTTTTTTGTCACTTAACTATCATCACCATCATCATAAACTTGTGCTCTAACGCTGTTTGGCCGGTGCTTTCGCGTAATGAAGGCTACGCATGAACGAACGTGCAAGGTATCATTACTTAAAGGAAAGTATATCTTGCAGACAGCGATATACATATAGAGAGGAAAACAGTTATACCACAAGAACGATGACGGTTACTGCTCATGGGACAAACATACGTCCACAGATGGCGTAACATACTTTAAAAGTGTGAATGCGCACGTATGCAGGCGCTCCCTGCAATAACTGAACTGTCATCGCATACATGCACGAAGGTTTAATTATCGCCTCGTGAGGCTGTGTTTCACGGGCGGGTGCGGGGCGAATCGGCGACGTGGGCTCACCAACGCGGCAAGTGGATCAATATGGATCAATACGGCACCAGCTCCCTAAATAAAAGCATCGGCAATATCGAGAGTGCAGTACGATAGCCTCAAAGGCTGCTCGCGCAATACCTGCGCGCACGATGCGACCTCGTGGAAGCCGCGCTTGTGCATGCACTGCTTTGTGGAGACCTTGACCGCACAGAATTAGGCGAACCCACTGCAGGACCGGCCTGTATATACACCCTCTATGGAATGGAGAGTTGCATGCACTGAGTGCATGACGCGAAGTGGGCGCCACAGATCATTTCATAATTATACACCGGCGTTTCCGTGAGCCCGAGCGCGCGATGTATTACGGCATTGTTAGCAGGAAAGCAGGCATTCTCTGCCACACGCCTCGTGGAGGAAACATATGCGCAACGTTATTAAAGATGACTTACCTTTACACGCAGCGCACAAGCTGCACGCAAACTTGCGGCATTCAATATTGACAATGAGCACATCGTGTTTGCATCGCAGAGACATTTTTTTTTTTTTTCGGCGACTTTCAATGTCGCCAGCTGCTTCGGGAGCTTTGTCTGCACAAACTTACAAGAAGCAACTATACCCCTCTCGTGTCCTTTTACCATCAGAATACTTCCAACTGATGGTTCGGAGAACGAGAGAATACTGCTTTGCGTGAAAAATTTGAGGCAATATTCGTAAACTCATAGAACAAGCACATATGCGTGGGCCTTACAGAAAATTCCGCAGAAAAGGCCGCAGGAATAAGCCACTACCATATGTACAGCTTTATATACGGTCTCCACTACAGCTACCTGGTGCATAGACTTCTTTATTGACCGAAAACAGCAGTGTAGTATATTGGCCTCGAGCTCCACCACTGGAAAAGCTGGCGCCACCGTCGGCATGACGTGCTAGGAGGGATCACGTGGACATAGCGGCCGCGTCGGCTGCTTCGGCCGCGCCGAAGCGAGCTGAAAACGAGTTTAAATTCCCTCGTACGCTGCGGTTTTCATTTAGTGGCGCAATTTTCCCGCTTCGAGTGTCTCCTTTACAACGCTTGAAAGCACTACAACAGGTAGTGGCTGCCTTTGAAGGCGCCCGACATGGTAGGCTACTGCTCGGTGCCGCAGGGCCGGACGCACGTAACGGAGGCCGGTGTCAGCCTTATTCACACGTAGCCGCAGGACAAGAAGCTGTGTGAAGCTTGGCTCGCGAAACATAAAACCGGCAAACAGTCATCGGCTACAACTCGGGTATGCAAGCACAGACGCGGGGAAGATTTCTGCTACGGCGCCCGGTCTGCGATGTTCTGAAAACGCGCACTGAGGCGCACGCCCGAGTCAGCTGCCTGACTAATGTCATGACGGTTTGGTCTATCAACTTGTCGATACTATAGATACTGGCTAGTTCAGTGGAGTGGAAAGGCAGCGTTAAGAAGCACATTTGAAGAAAGCATGGCATATGGTCATGTTTGTGTTATGAATTAATGCACTGGATTACAAAAAAGGAGCAGCGGGAAATCGCACGCTGAGCACGCCGATAAACATACAGTGCGACGCAACTCGAGAAATAGTATCGAATGGTCAAAGAATTTTGAAGAAAAAAAAGATTGAATCGTCGCGACGGCACATCACAGTCCCCGTAGGCGTCGAAGTCTCTACAATGAAATTATTTTTGAACAGCTCTGATAGCGCCCACGCAACAATGGTTGCTTGTATACTGTCAAATGCTCATATTCTGCGGCCTAAAGCTCATGGCACGGTGCGAAAACGAGCGCGCGGAGAAAGCGAAACAGTGCGCGGACAAGCATGCAGACGCGCAGTCGGTCGCTGCGAATCTGCGCGATCGCTGCATTGAGGCTTCATTCTATTACGCTCCATTTAGTTATACAAACACTATAAGAACATATTTCACATAGTTTGCTCTCAGTGTTCACCTACCTTTCACGCAAGAAGCCGGTTCGGCAGACTCCATCGCGGCGACCGTGCGCAGTGGCGTTCACTGTACGTATTCGGTAAAGAGATAGCGACTGTAAACGATTGTGTGCTTTCAGTTTGCCCAAGATTATTATTTAGACAGTAAGAAACTTCTATCGTTTCGAAAATGCTTACAGAAATGTCCGGGAAAGCTCGCGCGTGGTGTTTTCAGTGAGCGCTGACAGCAAAAGCTATGAGGAGCGCGCCACGTGATCCCTCATACTACGCCAGCCAGGCGCTTCCGATAGAGGGCGACTCCGTAACTCCTCGCCGCCAATACACCGATAAAAAAGTAACACTACACAAGTCATTTATGGCTATCAAATATGTACTGTGAAGAAAAAAAAAGTGAAGCAGTTCGCGGCCCCTTTCCTAAACGACAGATTCCTCCACTAATTCACTTTGCTCTTCTTGACTGTCATCATCACACCACCACACTTTAGGTCTACTGCCAGAACATGCTTGTCCGATGGCTCCAAGATAGCGAGAATTCGCACTATAGAAAGAAATTTGAGGGGGGGGGGGGGGGGTACAGAGACGGGACGGACGCCTTGTCCACGGAGCGTGGCGCCCTTCAGCAGACAAAAGAGGTGGCCAGGCGCGAGCGACTCAAAGAGGTCGGTCAGCGCGTCCGCTATAGAAAAAAAAACAGGCGTTGGCACAAAACGCGCCTTGGCGCTCACGCGAGGTCCAACGAGGACGCACGCACGCGCAGGGGATGACGGGACGCGCACGTGAGAGCCCTGTGGCGTGACGGCGACGTGTCTAGCGGAACGTCACATGGCACGCAAAAAAAAACAAGGCCGTTTGTCGCGTGCGCCGCCGCTGGAGGGGGCGAGATCGCGTGACGATGAGATCGGGAGCTGGGGGAGGAGTCGCGCCCGGGATCGTGTTTGCGCGAGCACGAAAGGAGGACACAAGTGTAGGAGGACCCGGAAGGAAAAGGCGTCGCTGCCATCGACACAAGACACCGCCACCACCGTGTTGATGGTGGTGGCGATGATAATACGTCACGCGATGCGGCGGCGGCGTCACAAGACAAGCCGCACGACGCTCCGGCGACGAGCGGAACGGCGGAAGCGCGAAGGCGCACGACAGCACTTGACGCACTTCACTTAGGTGCCGCACAAGATCCACTCGCGTCGAATCTTACGTTTCTGAAATGTGCCCGGTTTCGTCCGCACCAACAACATAGTCCGCCGGGTAGCGGAGCGCTGGGTAACAACGGTCACTGACAACCCAAAAGTGCAGCGGCAAGCTCACCGTTGTCCAACTCGAAGAGAATTTGTGACAGGCGTGGCCGTCAATTATACGTTCACTCATTCGCGTGACGAACGGTGAAGGCGAACCTCTTTCAGGATCAACTTCTGTTAGGAATTATATATAGATGCGTGCCGAAGCGGCGGAGCCGCGCGCACAGGGTAATATTATGGTCTTCTTTTGCCATGGGCGGAGCTCGTTTGGTGAATTGTTTGACTGCCAAAGACCATACGTTCCAAGCAATTGGCAAGACGGATGCACGCAAATGTGGCCGAGCACGCTTGGGATTACCCGTTTAATCTACTTCAGCCTATGCAACGGGGCTCTTAGTGGAAACCATCTGACGTCTGTGCTACTGCTGCTCGGAATTTAAAAGAAAGAAAACAGCCTGCAGCGGTCCATCCGTCCGAACCGCCTTGTGCGAAACGGTTGCATCTGCGCGACGTCATTCCTACACCCGCGATCGTGAAGCAACGATCAGCAATATCATAGCCAGTTCAATACGCCCTGAAATTGAAATGCAGGCCGTGATCCACGGCGCCATACTCGCTGGTCAAGTGACATATCCTATGCAGAGTAGATCACTGAGTTGCTTGTGCCAGATGATAGAGTTAACGCTGAACCATGACCGGTCGGTCGGTCGGTCGGTCTCGAGATACGCACTCGCGGTCTATAGCACGCGCGTACACACTCCAGGCCGGCCTTTAAAGCTTGAATAACACGCGGACAGGCCACAGAATGCGGCCTCCCTGTTCAGGCTTCGCAACAAAAGACAAAGCTTCCATCTGCAGGTCTCCTGGGGGGTAATTCGGTAAGAGCCCACCTAGTGGACTGTCCATTTCGGCCGCTGCTGATTGGCTAGGGTCGCTCACCTCTCTCGTACAGCTGTACCCAACCAGCGGCGGCCGAAATGGACAGTCCACTAGGTGGACTCTTACAGAATACCCCCCCCTGGCTTCGTGAAAGCTCGGAGGTGTTTATCAGGCGCATCAACTAGAGGTCAGTCTCGATGCTCCGGTACACTCGACGCGCGACCGAAAATGCAGTGAACACATGCGCATCCGCGCCACAGCTGCAGGCCGTATTTATACAACAGTGGCGGAACAGCCACTTCACCTCTCGGCGCAGGTCATGTGGCGCAGGCAAAAAAGCCGATTTGGCGCAGCAGCATGCAAGCACTTTTGGCGCAGGATCCAACGCACGTGCGCTTGCCTTATACCATGCAAACTTTAGCTGGTATAGTCGTGGAGACGGGTTTGCGCGAGGCTTATAAGGGTTGCCCTGCAAGCGCGGTCAGAAAAGGACGCGATGCTCCTCCACACCGCGACTCACAGAGGGCGCTACGGCCGGGTTCGTCGACACGGCGCAGAGAAGGCACCACGGACAGATCGTCAACAAACGCGGGTTTATTAACCCAGGATGCAACAGAGTGCGACAGTCACGTATACGGCTCGTGGGCAAAGGCTCATCGCAAGACCGATCGATCGAGTATACCTGCACCGAACATGATGTAACGCACTCATGTCATGCATGCCATGTATAGGGAGTTTTCGTGTATAAGGGCCGCATACGGTATAGCGTCAATGCCACTGCACATGCGCTAGACGCAAATACATTTTGCATCGGCGACTCTATTTCAACGAAATAGCACAGCGACCCAAGATCGACGCAGAAGTATTGCGTCAACGAACATGGCGGCACCCATCGAAGTGCCGGCTCTCACGGTGTATGCCCCATTCGACCTCATTCGCTAATACCATTTTTTTTTTAAATTATGCACCACGTGCGATTCTGATCGCAGCGGCTATTTTTCAAAGCCCCGCTATCAGCATAAACATCGAAAAGCCCACCTTTAATCCTAAAATTTGACATCCTCGTTCGGCAAACTCCGCGGTACCACTTGGGCGGGTTCGATGAACACCGAAATAAAGCGAAAGTAAGACGGTGCAGCGGCACTACGTCGTACGTCCGTCAGAGAAAAATGCACGAATGGCGGACCGGTCCAATCCGAAGGCCCCATACTACTCGCGTAAGTCTATGCATGGGCTCTGCTCCCTTCTATGATGATGATGATGATGATAGCGTGCTGCTGGTTTTGACTTCAGTTTTGCTAGCTGCGAAGCATCGACGGAAGGAGGATTTCGCCCTTATGCATTGTTAGATATGGAGCTGGTTCCTGCGATTACTTCGAGTTCCCCAGACCACATCGGATTGCAGCACAGCTAATTGAGGAATGCAGAAGCAGGAAAGCGCATTCCAGAGAAGCGGCCGAGCAGACAAGTTTAAGGCAACGAGTTTACATGCCAACAAGTTCGTGCGCCGCCGGGATTAGCAGGTGGGCATCCGACAATGAAGCAGGTGCAGCCCTCCCCTTCTCTTTGTTCGAAGTGCATTGCCAGTCTGCGATGCAAGACCGCAGCAAGCCGCCAGGTGTGACACCACGACACGGGCGCCTACCATTGGCTGCAAGTGGCGTCATCGGAGTGGACTCTCCCATTGGTCAAACATGACGTGACTTGCAGTGCTCGAAGGGCTTATAAGAAGCCTTCCAGAGAGACCTGAGATTCTGGGACATGCCCTGATTCCCTGATTCACCTCTCTCGAACTTCTTGCCGCGGGCCGCAGCGTCCGAGTTGCTGCCGGCCCGTAATGTCTGTACGACTGTTAATTGACGCTCACCTCCCTGTATAATATGTAAATAAATACCTCCCAAGTTTTTGGTATTTCATCCCGAAGTCCCGTCCTCCAACCCCTACATCTGGTTGGCAGCGGTAGGATCGCCTCCGAATACATCAGCTGGTGGCAGCGCTACGAATCAACCTTCGTCGAGAGAGATCGTAAAGAACCGGGAAGAGCGAAGAAGAGAGAGCCTTCGTCGAAAGAGGTCCGAAGAGACTGGGAGTATCGAAGAAGGAGCGAGCCTTCGACCCAGGGAGTCCGGAAGGAACCGGCAACAGCGGACGAACGAACCGGATGGCAGGGTGCTGCAACCGTAAGTGAGCGCGTGGTTTTTTTCCTTATGATTCGCCAGACTCAAAGGTTGTGTGTTCAATTTTGATAGTTCTGGGAATCGGGAGTTTGTTGCATTGTGTGTTTGCACAAATTAATTAAGGAAAACAGTTTTGGCCACCTGTCGGGGCAGCTGCCATGGATCTTAGAAGGTTGACGAGGTTAGACTTGTTGTTGGTGTGCGACGATTTGGGAGTTGAGGCGGACGAACGGATGGAAACGCCAGCTATCATAAAGGCGATTAATGATAGTGGCAATGATGAGAAAAGCATTGAGCTTGCTTGGGAGGTGATACAGGAGCCACGGGAGCGAGAGCGTCGTGTACGTTTGCGAGCGCGTCGTGAACTTAGGAGTGAGCTTAAGCGTGAAGAACGCGAGAATGAACGGAAGCAGGAGCTTCAAGAACTTACTCTTAGGTGTCAGCGTCACGAACGTGAGAAGGCACGCCAACGTGAGAATCAACGTAAGCTTGAGCAAGAGGAAAAGTATGAGAGAGAGAAGGCAGCACTGATCAAAGAGATACAATATTGTGATCAGTTATTGGCACAGAGACAACGGCTGTCTGAGAATTCTGCAGGTAGTACAGAGCGAAAGAATGAGCAAGTGTCTAGCGGATTTTCGCCAGAAGCCGACGAAAAGAGTAGTGCCTGTGAGATTGACTGCCGATTAACAAGTGAAGGGAAAAGGCTAGCCGCTAACGATGCCTTAGTGGCAACAGAGGCCGTTAAAGGCCGCAAGGAGAGCGACGAGGTGCTGTGCCAACAGATGACTGTGGAGACAGCTAGGCCAGCTGCGAACAAATTGGCACAGTTACCGAGCGTGTGCGTCGCTGGTAAGGTTAGCGAGGTTGCTAGCGAGGAAAAGGGTACTGTTGACGCGACAGAAGCGAGCACCCATGTAGAGCCAGATGTGCGTGCAGAAGTGAAGTGCGAGCTGAGCGGTGCAGTTGAGGGTAATTCTCGGGATGGCGAGCTCCGTAGCTCACGAGAGAACAACTGCATTGTTCAGGGATCGGTGCGGCTCTCCGCCAGTCTAGATAGCCTAGATAGGGATGATTCAGTTGATAATCATTCGGACTGTGCGCGTGAGACAGCGATCGATACCGACGGGCTGTGTGCCGATGCACAGCGTGAGCTGGGCAATGTAGCAGAGGGCAGTTCGCAAGAGTGCGAGTTGTCTAACTCGAGTAAAGCCTGCTGCATTGTGCCAGAGTCGGTTGGGCTGTCCGCCAGTCGAGGCAGAGAGAGTGTTGATTTTAGTGAGATTCACTCAGACTGTGCGGGTAAGAGACCGATCCGGGCCGACGAAATGTGTACCGGCCAGCACGAGGCACGAGAAGGCGACATGAAGGCTAGTGCAAAGAGAAAGCGCCTTAAAAAGAAGCGCGGTAAAAACCGAAAGTCGGTAATTAATGTAGCGCCGCCAAAGATGGCGCGAAACCCAAAAGGGCAGGGCGCGAGGAAGAAGGTGCGGTCGTCTAGGACGATGTTGACGCATCCAAAATGGTCGAGCCACCGGTCAAAGGGGGACCGCGAAGAATGTTCTGCACGGACGCGGACAAAGGGCACGAGGCAGTTAAGCTCCTCGTCGTTCCGTAGTTCTTCTCATAGCTCAGCGTGCAGTTCGAAGAAACGCAAGGTGGCAGGACGAGACCAGGTGGGGAGTGGCGACGCGGTCAATCGAGTTCGTGTTGAAAGCGGGGCGCGGGGACGCAAATTGGCAGTAGACCGTAACGTCTTGGGGGAGCTGATAGTGAATCAGCCCTTTTGTTGTCTCTCGGCAGCCAGAGTAGCTTTCAGACCACGTCCACCCCGGGTTAGACTCAAAGTATGAGTCAGACGTAAGCGTTTGCAAATGGAGGCCAAGAGCCCTTCCGTAGAAGTAAAACGTGTTAGTTTGTTTTATTTTGAGCATCGGAATGTTTTCGCGATTTGAGACTATGATTTCTTTCAATATGTAAGGTTTGAGCTTTGTTTATGTTTTCGGTTTGAGAAAGCTCCGAGATTTGAAAGATGCGTTTTAAGTAAACATGTAGTCTCGCGAGATGCTCATTAATAAGTAGATAGGCTTTTTTTTTGTGTGTGTGAGTAACCTGAAGGTCAAGGTTATTGTCGAAAGGCCTATGGTAAAGCGCGTGTGTGTTTTGAATTTTCTAAGGTTAAGCGCGTAGTTTTTAAGTGAGTGCATGATTTGCACGGAGAAGCGTTTTTAGTTCCTTTAGCGCGTGTCCTGTGTGGACGGAAGGAAGCAGACTTTATGACTGGGTTGCTAGTGTGTGAGGAGGGCAGCCGTATTCTGACTTCTTTAGTGAGCGTGCGTGGAAAGAGTTAGTAGAAGACGCATCATTTTAAGAGTTCTGCGGAGTGTGTAAGTCCCGCGAGTTTAATTGTTCGTTTATGTCACGTGTCCTGTAGGACTTTCAGGAAAGAAACGTGAGTAAGCGTGAATGAAAAGTTTGCCTACAACGCAAGTACGCGTTCTGTTTAGTGACCACAAGGTTAGTGCGCTTGTGCTTACGTACTTGTGAGGTTGACCAGATTGTTCAGTGGCACCATTACGTGCGATAAGTACGCCACTGAGATAGATTGGAAACATGCTGTTCGTGTGGTTAGGCCACTTAAGTTATGTTCGGCTGTTTTCATTTGTTGTTTGCATCGTCAACGACCCTTTTGTTTTGCAACAACAATAGTACTCTGGTCTTGTCGGCAATCGAGG
Source organism: Dermacentor albipictus (assembly GCF_038994185.2). Lineage (NCBI taxonomy): Eukaryota > Metazoa > Arthropoda > Arachnida > Ixodida > Ixodidae > Dermacentor > Dermacentor albipictus. The sequence goes on along the minus strand of NC_091824.1, from coordinate 92,793,025 downwards.
AGAAATGGATAGCTGTTTGGAAGGGTGGCTGGAACTGTTGTCAAAATTGGGGAACTAAAAGATCAGGGTTGATTTTGACTCAGTAATAGCCTGGCGAGTCAGGGGTGAAGAGCCTGCGCTTAGGCGTGGTGCAGCGCTGTGTTGTTTGGTTTGTTTGACGTTTGTTCTCCAGGGCCTAGGATCCCGAAGTTCGTCAAACGAGGCTCGACCCCAGTACCCTGCAGCTTCTTTCAGCGTTCCTCCTGGCCAGCGAATTGAGTTCACCGGCCATTCAGAACAACCGGGGCGAGGACGAGCTGTTAGATATGGAGCTGGTTCCTGCGATTACTTCGAGTTCCCCAGACCACATCGGATTGCAGCACAGCTAATTGAGGAATGCAGAAGCAGGAAAGCGCATTCCAGAGAAGCGGCCGAGCAGACAAGTTTAAGGCAACGAGTTTACATGCCAACAAGTTCGTGCGCCGCCGGGATTAGCAGGTGGGCATCCGACAATGAAGCAGGTGCAGCCCTCCCCTTCTCTTTGTTCGAAGTGCATTGCCAGTCTGCGATGCAAGACCGCAGCAAGCCGCCAGGTGTGACACCACGACACGGGCGCCTACCATTGGCTGCAAGTGGCGTCATCGGAGTGGACTCTCCCATTGGTCAAACATGACGTGACTTGCAGTGCTCGAAGGGCTTATAAGAAGCCTTCCAGAGAGACCTGAGATTCTGGGACATGCCCTGATTCCCTGATTCACCTCTCTCGAACTTCTTGCCGCGGGCCGCAGCGTCCGAGTTGCTGCCGGCCCGTAATGTCTGTACGACTGTTAATTGACGCTCACCTCCCTGTATAATATGTAAATAAATACCTCCCAAGTTTTTGGTATTTCATCCCGAAGTCCCGTCCTCCAACCCCTACAGCATGCTTTGGCGCAGGATGGCGCAAAGGAATGCCCTCAGCGCAGTTTGGCGCAGCTTTTCCACCACTGTCTGTGTGTATATATATAATACATACACGGCCTGCTCTTTAGGCATCGATAGGCATCGTCGCAGTGAACTTCCGCCGCAAACCGTGACAAACTTGTTCTCTTCAGCGCTTTCGTCGAGACAATTTTCGTGTTAGGATGAGCGCCGTTACTAAATTCATTAACGCGTCAGTTCAGATGTGCGCGGCTTGCGCCGCAAGGGTCCATAGGCTCAAAATTTAAGGTCGTAAACGCAAGTGCCATAACCGCACGTCACTCTTTCATCCATCTCTATATAACAGTATACAGCTGCAGTATAGCACGCCGAGGTTGTATGTAGGCAGGCTACGCTCTCAATACCAAGGTCTGCTTCTCTATACCCGTGCGCGCCACACACGCGCGCTTACACACTGCCCGATGGGAAGCTCGCGCTACGCGCATGAAGAAAACCCGCCCCCTCTCCTGCGCAGGAGACTTCAAAGCGCTCACAGAGGCCCGCCGGCGGAAACCACAGAGACGACGCAGCCGACTCGTAAACAACGCGCGGCGACGCGGACGCGCGCACCAACAAAAGGCTTCCACAGAGGACGACGGTCGGACGCGGGAGCAGCGTATATAGAGTGAAGCCCGGGGAAGCGGAGCGCCATTGTTTACAACGTAGCAGTTCTCGCTGACAGCGCGACGCCGCAGCTGCGCCGGCCGTGAGGTTGCCGCAGTGCCGGAGAATGCAATCGTGCCTCCGGCGCCAGCGCATGACAAGGCGCCGCGCGCCGGTTCTTGGGAGCCGCTGCCGGGACAGGCATGGATTATAGCGGATAAGAGCGACGGAGAGTATCGCTTTGAAAGTGTACGCATTCTTAAACGCGCGCGAAACACATACACAGGCACAACACACAGGCACAACACACACACGCACAAAGTAAAACAAAGCAATAAAGACTCCAATTAGCGGAACGAATTAAACAAAAAGTGCTCTTCCAAAGTGAGCGCGGCAGGCAATTTCAAACGGCGAACATGACTTCTCATCGCCTCCACCTTGCGTCTCCTGCGAATTCCGCCAATAAGTAGAGACAGGGAACTCACTATCCTACATCGCGGCTACACCCAGAGCGGAGCGCGAATCCGTATAGCGAACTTTTGTTTTAGCGCTGAAAAAGAAATGAAGTGTCATAGATCCGACTGACACCAAACTACCAACAAAAGGCGCACGAAATTCGCGCAAATTTCCGAGGTATTAAGCATCAGTATGCAATGCTGTATATATACACATTTGGGCTGCGCCACACATCCTCTTTTCCAGCACATACCATAACAACACAAGGCAACGTACCGAAAAGGAAAAAAAGAAAGAAAGAGAGGGAGACGCATCATGTGCTTGCATGCCCTTGACGACGTTCGTGTGTCTCCCCACGCTTAGTCTTATGCTTTGGTAATGGTGACCTTGCCGAGACAACGTACTATTACCGCTGTTTACGTCGTCGCATAACGTGGCATAACGAAAAACGCAAGCACTAATGCTTCCGCCGCACTTGAGAAACGACGCAGATCGATCGAAGCGGTTTCTATAGCTCCTTTTCCGCTAAAAAGCTGTACGGCTTCGCGCTCCAGTCGCGTGCAAAGGTAAAAATGAATATACTTAGTTGCTGCAATAATATAGCCCGTGTTCTCTCTGGCTGCACTTCACGCCACCAGATGGCCCAACAAACGCGCCAGCTTCTCCGGTTTGCAGGCAGAGGCAGCTTGGGTACAAGGTAGATAGAGAAGTTCAAAGAGATGCATACAAGAATGCCAGGACGGAAACAATGTATAGCATACCCGAGCAACTCAAGTAGGCTACATCACTACTTGTCACCGCCTCGTTTCATAAGGGATGCTACTAAATCATCATCATCATCATCATCATCATCATCACTAAAACCTCTCTACCTTTCAAAAGTAACGCCATTCTTAGATCTTTCCGCCACCGCACTCCCCCCAGCGTTTCGTTCTCGCCGCTTCCTGTCGCCCCAGCCTCCTCCGCTCACCAAACGCAGCGACACACATAGACCTCAAGTTAGCACACAGAAATCGGGAATTGTGATCTTTAATGAAGGGACGAGTAATTATGTGGTGTCAATTCAACAGCAAGTCAAGCATCGTCAAGTAATACCTCGGCGTACACATAAACGAAAGAAAGACTTAGTCAAGCACCCACCAAGAGAATCTGAATCACAATGCTGTTGTAATGAAACACAGAGCACTGTGGGGCCACAATAAGTATGAGGTGGTGCGTGGGATCTGGAAAGGAGTAATGGTGCCAGCGCTAAGATTCGGAAACGCCATTCTATGTTTAAAATAGGATATACTGTCAATGCGGAAGTTAACCAAAGATCGGTAGGCCGGTTGACTTTGGGAGCTCAGAGTAAAACCACAAATGGGGCAGTGCAGGCTAACATGGGTTGGGCCACTAAAGTGCACAAGTATCTGCACTTGAAAACCGTGGACACAGAATAGAGGAAGAGGTCACGAAAGTTGGTAACGAAGTGCTGGGTAATTGAAACTGTAAATAGGCAACCACAAGCCATCAGAAAGAAAGTGAGAGACACAGAAACAGTTAATTGGATACAAAGAATAGAAACAAACACGGGCATGAGATTCACAAGAATAGGAAGAAATTAGAAGGGAAAATCTGTACGATACACGAAGGGAAGTGCCTTGCTATTTGAAGCTCAAGCTGGTTGCCTATGGACACAAACATATGTCGGAGCAAATACTCGCATTTAGATGAGGCATGCGCACGCTGCAGCAAAAATCCGAAGAACACTCGGCCCATCCTAATGGAATGCGAAGGGATTCACTCAGTACGAACCGTAAGTAACGTGCACCTTAGAAGAGCTTGGTATTAAAGTGGACGGAACCATCAACCGGTCAGCAGTCGAATTAAGCAAGAGACGCTTAGAGTATTGGCGAAAAAAAAAAAAAATCAGGGAAGAGATTGGTACGACAGGATCTCTTAGTCATAGCTAGCGTTACAGGGTAGACTTTGAAGGAACAAAAAAGATTAAGGAGATGTATACAAATATGCTAGATAAAAATTATGCGAATCCCACGTACTCTGGGAATCGATGTATGCGAAGCTCTCTGTACCGTATGCTTTGTTTGACGATAACCAGCAGCAATGCTCACGGCGAATGCTTAATTTCTTCAAAGTTTATTTAGTCCAAGACGAGAGTGGCGAGTTGTTAAACCTCACCTTGCGCGCGCCATGGCTGTTTGCATAGTGCACAGAACACACAGCGAGAGGTGTTTGCTTGAAGCGTTGTTGTAGGCCATATTTCATAACCTCTCACAGGGCTGAGCATTGTCATTGCCTCACATGGCACATCGCATTGTAGCAACAGTATTTAACTTTAATTGAACAAGGCAGCTCGGCTACTGCAAGCCTTGCGTAAGTTGTCAAATTTGCACGGTGTTTATTCTTCAGAAATAGCAGAAACGTATCGTACCGTACCTTAAAATAAATTTACCCAGTTTGTCCACGACCGCTATCGCGTCTACAGTAGTAGCGTTTCCTTGCCTCCTCACATCACCTTTTCCCTATTACCCCCCCTCGTATATGCGAACTGAGAGCGAACAGTGGCAGGGCTGTTATTCACTCGTTTCGCGACTGCGTCGGTTCTACCCATTCTCTGCAACCCCCTCCCACCCATCCTCTCTACCATTCCATATAGCTTCCCTCTGGACTAGAAAGATAAGCGCTGCAATTTCTGCAATGCTTTTGCGGGGTGTCACGGACAACTACAGCTGTCAAGCGGCTAATGTGGCGACGCCCAAGGCGCTCCAGAGGGCATTGCGTACACTCGACGCAATGCAAAGGTCCAAACGAGTTTCTCGCGTCACCTTTCCTCTCTGTCACGCTCCTTCCGTGTACACCGACGCTCTGAACCATCCCCCGACGCGGTGTGCCAGACAGCAGCAGTATCAGCAGCTGTGGGAAGTTGAAGGAAGAGGCGAAGGTAGAGACAAAGAAAGCTTCGCTTTAAAAACATGTGTAGCGTACCTGAGTAAACCAAGCAGCCTAGGTAACCGTTTGTCACAGGCCCGTTACAAAGGGGATGCCATTAAGTCGCCATCACCATCATCATCATCATACATTCGTCTCCGGTATAGCCTAGTATTCCGCAATGGGCGATACGTTTGCGGACAGGCAAAAGCTCCCTGATCCCCAATAACCGCGAGCTCCGTCGGGCGTACACACAGCTTGGACGTGCCGTCAATTCTGCCCGCTCACCGCACAAAGCCGAACGTTTTTCGAGCAGCGCTTGCCGGAAGCGCGAGGCGGGCGCCGATTCGGAAGCGCTTATTTCCCCCACCCGTTTCCGCGAGCTAAGCTTGGGCGCCGATCGTAGCTCTGCTGCCTACGCACCGCTTAGGCGCCTCCGAGCTGGAATACGACAGGTCTGTTGCGTGTGTTTCCAACGATTAAGCAGGTTGTCAATCGCACGTGATCCTTGCTTAATTTAGCAGCATGACGTGAACGCAGAGCAATGCGCACCCAAGTACGGGAAGAAAATTGAGGCGAGAGGTTAGCCAAACAAGCACGAGCGCTACAGCTGTGCTTGTGCTGAATTATATTGGTAAAAACAACGAACAAAATTAAGTAAGTAGTCAGCGCCTTCCCATAAAAAAAAAAAGCCTATAAGCCCCACATTCTGTAACTTATCTGTTTTGCCTCGTGCAATTTTAATTTCGAATTTGTCTTTCTTATGCCATTGGTAGCCGTTTTTTTTCCCAGAACCTTTACATGAATACTGTGCTTCTTCTTAATGTACCGTGTTACGCTTTCTTCTGTGTGTGTGTTTGTGTGTGTGTGTGTGTGTGTGTGTGTGTGTGTGTGTGTGTGTGTGTGTGTGTCTGTGTGTGTGTGTGCGTGCGTGCGTGCTGAAATAATATTATGGCTGTAGTGTACATATTTTCCGTCACTAGTGCATATACTCCTCCACAAACTACTGATGTTAGTCTGTTTGCGTAACCGTTTACTCTTTCATCATGCTGTTTTACTCATTGCTCCATACAGGAAGAAGCCTGTAAGTTATGATGAGTAATGAAAAACACACGGCTATATGAAATTATTGGGGCTCCATATAAAAACCAATATGCGTATTTTTAAACTCTACCTAAAGTTAGTTCGGGCACCCTGTATATAGATCGAGAAAGACTGCATAGAAAACCCGGGAAGTTAGCCAGCGATAATTCCGGTTGGCTACCCTACACGGGGTGGGAAGGGGTAGGCAGACTATATAAAAAACGGAGAGAGAGAGAGAGTAAACCTCGTACACTGCAAAGCAGTAGCGCACGGCGTTCATCATAAAGGCACGCGTATAGACCGCAGGAGCCTTATAGTATAGCGCGAGTAGAGCCTCCATTTTCAACGGAAGCAAGCAAGCGGCAGCAACGTATGCACGCAACGGCCCCGTGTCAGTTACTAGAAATTCAAAGGCGTAAGCGTGAGCGTGCACACTTCAATGCATATAAGAATAACAAGAAAGCAAAGAGGAGGAGGAGACGGAACTTCGCAACCAGAAAGCCCGTTCGCTCAAGCTTGCGCACGGACGCGATGAACGAGCTGAATCCATACCCATTCCGCACCGGCGCTGCAGCACACACTGAAAATGTCAACAGCCAAGTGTATATATATATATATATATATATATATATATATATATATATATATATATATATATATATATATATATATATATATATATATATATATATATATATATTCCTTCGGCGAATTTTCACTAAACGCGAGTACGTCGAAGCAGCGACGGGGCGTCACGTGTACCGATAATCTTTTTTTTCCGACACCTGAGAAATGATTGAGCGGCGCGACAACAGCAGTGGGTGACATTTGATGAAGTGCTCCGGTGTGATAGAAAGGCGGGCGACCGGCAGTACATACAGTCGCGGCACGAGTTGAGCTTCGCTCCGAAGGCGTAGTCCGGCCGTTATACGAGGTATGAAAAGCTTCCCGTTAGCCAGCGCAAAGAAAAAAAAAAGAGCAATAACGGGTTGCCAAAACCGAACCGGGGGCGGCAATCTAGTAGAATGCGCTAAGAGCTTCGCGCGCGCGGAATTTCCCGAATCACGCTTGAAAGGTATAACTGGCATTGACATAAACCGGGTAAAAAGTGAAAAATACGGTTTTGTTGTTGTTGTTGTTGTTAAGTTCGCTCCCCGTCGTTGACTGTATACGACGAACTAACGGCGCACAATTGAGCGGCCCCTGCTCGCTCTATACAGTTCTCCCCAGCGACGAGAGAGGGCGCCGCGTGAAGTGTCACACGCCAGCGCGATTACGTTAAAGTGCGCTTACAATCGAGCGCGCCGCCGACGCTGCGAGCCAGCGCCGTCGTATCGAACGGCTATATATATACGCTGCATGACGACACTGCCACTTTCATCACCGATCTATATACACACAGCGTATACGAGGGGTGCGCATTTACGTTGAAGTCTCTTCCGAAATAAACACGCCGGAGTGACTTCCGCACTTCGATCTCCCTTGCGACAGCCCTGGAGCACGTCGGCATAGCCCTTGTCCAGCAAAGGCCGGCTAGCTCGCCGCGACCCGGTCGGGTAATGATATGTCGATCGGCGCAGTTTATATATATATATATATATATATATATATATATATATATATATATATATATATATATATATATATATATACCGCTGAATCTGATGATTATTCTTCCTTCTCGAATATGACACCGCAACTGTATATAGCTCGGCGGCAAGTCGATCTCAGAATGCTCAGAAAAGGTCACGATTGTGGTGATTTTTTGTCACTTTGAAACTTTGCACGAGTTTCTAGGCCTATCAAGACCCCTATACTGATGTGCGAAGATATATACTCGACTTTATACCTGCACGCTGCAGAGAGAGGAGTAAAAACATTAAAAAGGAACGGATGAATAAGCACGTTGTTACATTATCCGACCGCAACTTAAAATATAAAGAAAAGACAAGGAAGAAGTAAAGAAGAACGTTTTCGTCCAACTCGATCAGGTGCTGCAAAACCTTTGACGTCCGAACTAACTTTCTTTATGTCGTCTTCATTGTTGTTGTTTGGCTCACAATAAATTCGGAATAACAATTAACCCTATAATACTTCCTACTTTTCACCGATTAGGCGTTTTTGTTGCAACACGCTAAAAGTTTCACGCGAATAATCAGTATTCGCCTACACAGCTAGACGTTATGAAGCACGGGCCGCCACGCAGCAGGTCGGAAAGCGCGCGCGCCATACAGTCGCCAATCGAACCTGCGACATCGCGCTCAGGCACACGACGACACATCCGCCGGATATATTTGAGTCGCTAAGCGCGATACTAATACTAAAGATGAACAAGTACAGCCATTACTCTCTTATGCTTCCATTTGCTCCGAGACCTGACGGCATCTGCATGGGCCGCCTTGTTGTTCAAAAATTCTTGCCTTAATTTTCAGACGGCAAACTTCCGCGTATACACCGCGAAACCCACGTGCACAAAAACTTAGCTTAGCAATACTCAGCAGTCAACTGTTTTCACCGAACCAGTGCGTCACGCACTACTAATTAACAACAACAGACGCTATAATTAAACGACGTCCAAGGAGGTCATTCACACCGGGCAAACACAGAAGCAGCAGCTTGCTCCGCGGCGCGCATACACATGGAACCGAGCAGGGCGCAGGCGTATACGTGTTGTTGCAAACACTCACGCACGCAGCGCGCAGATAACAACAGGTTGTCGCGCCCCCTTTCCTAACCCACCCCCCACACCAAATTTTTTTTCTTTCTTTCCTTCTATACCTTGTTAACAAACACGCGTCCTCTGGAAGGGACCGGTGCGCCGCGCCGTTAAGGCTCGTGCGTCAGTATCAATCACTCCAACGCGCGTGCGTGTGACAAGCTCTAATTAGCAGCAGCTGCTGTTTCACGAGTGGTTAACGCCGCCGCGACGCGCCTCACGCACACGCGCTGCATCATGTTGCTCCCGTTCGCACAACGCACACGCCAGGCACCATAGCGTTTGCGCGATAAACAGCAACGGCGACTCGATCCATGCACACGTGATGTGCGGTTGTGTGTGTGCATAATATATATATATATATATATATATATATATATATATATATATATATATATATATATATATATATATATATATATATATATATATATATAAGTAATAATAATAGTAATCTTTATTACATCCAGTCATGTCATGGATACAGATACAGCCCGCGTAAGCAACGTTGCTTGTGTGCGAGGCTGGGCAGTCAGCTGGTAGTACTGATATGTGTACAAATAAATAAATTAATAAAAAGAATATAGGAAAAAACGATATTGCAAAAGTGAACAAAAGATATTATTGCATCAACAGGGAAAAAAATCTCGTTGTCGCCGCCATCCCCAGAAGTGCAGCCCACAATATTCATATCACTGCGATGTAAGTTATAGGCACACTCCAGGAGAAATTCCACCATCGTCGCCGTCATCGGCGTGAGGTTCCGTATAACGTCCAACTGCGATGAGGTCTATATGTAGCGCCCAGCATTTACGTCCTGCAAGGGCAAGAATGTGAGGATGAAGCCCGTAAGGATGGTGGCTTGATTCGCGCCGTCTTTCCGCTTGTCCAGTGTTGTGCGCGCAAGGTGCGCATGTCCGTGTGTGTGTGTGTGGGGGGGGGGGGGGGGTGCGGGTTCCTGTCTGTTCCTTACGCCCTGCCGTAAGGCTGTGCATGGCAGGGCTAGCGTGCCCTGTTTTGAAGGTATACCCTGCAGCGGGTGCAAGCGGGCGAGCCAAGATGGCTGTTGGCTGCATGCTGTCTTCTTGCGCGCCTATAGTGCTGGAGGTCGCGTATTCTCAGACGCGTTGAAGCAACAGGCGGCAGAAACGTTCGCCCCCATGCTAGCGATATTCATGCCGCCAGTGTTGTGACAGAGCGTGTGCACGGATCATCGAGTGAGATCTGCTCATGCATGTCTGACTTGCGCGCGCGCGACACCATGCTTGTTAATGTAATTAATATGTTCACAGCAACTTAGACAGCCGATTAAAGCTCAGACGTTCGTGTACAGTTTAATACTTCGTAATCGTTATCAATGTTTCAGCTGATATAATCTGGACCGGGTGAGGTGAGTTTCACTGCAGCAGCGGGCATCAAAACGATGAAAACGAGAATAAATGCGTTTGCATGTTTGTTGCAAGGCGGTGACTCGTTCCTTCGCCTATAGGGTGAAACTGACTTTTTTTTGTAGTCTTTGCATTTTAGTGCGCATGCGCTATGGGGCTTCCAATCCGACGAAAAGGCGTTGTGTGTCTGTTCTTGCGCTGCGCGACCATGAAGAGCCATCAGCAGCGTGGCGAGGTGAAGAGGAGGCAAGGGGTAAGTACGTCACGCGTTAGAGGACAGTAACCTATATATTATACTATAAACTATACTATAAACTATACGGTTGAAACGACAACGCGAACGTGTGCATCGACTGGTCCTGACACAATGAAGCTAAACGGGAGAAGTTGGAAGCAGACATATGCATAATATGTCGTGAACGTACAAATGAAACTGCTGCCCAGAGGGAACGCCGTCTCTCTCGATCCCGATGTCGAGGCCATACGAGAAAAGCGCGGGATAACGACACTCCCGCACAGCGACGACGCGCGCGTAGCTATATAGGCGCCAATCTTCAAGCTGCGAGGACTCGAGAGGCGAAGGAGACTGCCAAAGTGTATATGGCCGCGCGCTGATCACATACGTTCATTGAAGAGCGGCACACACTGACACATATCCAACGACCCAAATTGGCGTCAAGGAGGTTCATTCGAGACTATAGCGCAGACCGAGTGGCACACACCCATGATAAGCCAAGGCAAACTACAGGCGAAACTATGGTTTTAACGGTGCTAGCGCACGTAATTCGTGCTTGGCTGCAGAGCTGAATAGTCAGCCAAGTTTTTCTTTAGACTACGTCAGTACCAAGCTGGTTTTCGGTGCACGCCAGAACGAATGGGGCTTCAACATGCGATCGATTGTTTCGAGTGGTATAAGCTGCAGGCGCCGCTGAGGAGACTTGCATGAGTAGACAAATTAAATTCATATCTAGACTGGCGCCTGCGGAGGAGAGGATGTTCCTCATCCGGACCATGACCGGAGAAGAGTATTTCAGAAGGATATTATACTGACAGCAAGGAAACAAGGAAACGTCAGAAAAAAAAAGGAGGCCCGGATCAAGCTGATGCTTTGGCTCGAACCAAAGCATCAGCTTTGGTTCGACCAATGCTGATGGACCGTATCACTAAGGAGCAAATTTGGACCGTATAACCAAGGACCAGGACAGTGTAACGAGATCTATTCCAATGATATATTGCCATTCGCGCTTCGTGAGTGCTCCAAACCTGTCCATATCACCGGGATCAATGAACGTTCGATAAGAAATGAATAGATAATCGAGCAAGAAGCTATCGGTACACTATACCGCCCAGACTGTGCAGACGGTCTTCGATCGCGGCAGCCGCCAGGAGCAATCTCTTCGAGAGGACAGACTGGGCCGGCGCGGCGCCGAGGAGGATTACCAAGCCGCGTCTGTCGTGTATGTACCACGTTCTTCAGACGTCTTCCTCAGCGCAAGCGCCGCCTCGCCGGAGCTCGAGCGAAGCCGAAGGCGTCGCGGCGGTAACGCGACACCCGTTACAACGGGGCAGCGCGCCGAAGCCGCGCAGCTCGAGCCACAAGGCGCTCGCCTTGTGCGCCACGTTGCACGCGAGCAAAAACAGCGGCCAAGTAAAAGAAGTGCGCGCGCACGCAGACCGCCACCGCCGCAGAACACCCACGGGCGTCGAGGGGGGAGGGGGGGGGCGCAACAGGCCGCGTATGGTATACACAGCTCGGAGACGGCAGAGAGAGAAAGAGAGAAGAGAGAACAACAAACAAACGAGGCCGCGGCGCTTGCAAATATAAAGGAACGGCAATAGTCCAGCGGAAAGGGGGAGCAGATGAAACAAGTAGACGCGTGTGGACGTTACGAAACTCTCCTCCTCTTAATGCTCACGCACAAACCACTCTCCCTTTCACGCCCCGCGGGCCCTCGAAATGTGGACGATATATACGAAGTTCGGAGGAAAAGGAGACGCGCCGCCGCGCCGACCCCAAAAGCCAGAGTCACAGAGGCCGGCTCTCGATGGAGCGGCACGTTTGTCAAATTCGGTTAGCGCCCCTGACCCAACTCCCTTTCTGAGCCGAGGCGATGGCAGCACAGCTGCAGCGAGGCCTCCGCGAATGCGCCGCCGTTAATGTTAACAAAAAAAAAAAAGCAAAGAAAGAAACCACAGCGAGCCAGCCTCGCGCCCCCGCTGCCGGCAATCGCAGTATAATATAGACTTAAAAAACGAAGTAATACGGCTGGGCCATTCTCTCGCCGCTTTCAAGCACCCACCCACGCTTCAGGGCACCTTTTTTTTTCTCACTCCCCATCTGCGCGGGACGGCGGCCCGAATGAGTTACAAGAGCGTCCCAGCAAGTGAAGGAGGAAGAGATGTAGGGTAGCAGCAGCCGCTGCAGCGAGAGCCCGCTCGAATCACCATAAAGACCTCGCCGGCACGGCATCAATGGCCGGACTTTGTTATCCATGTGACGGCGGCGCACGAATGACGACCCAAGGTCTTTGTTGAGCGATACAGAGAGAGAGAGCGAGAGAGAGAGAGAGAGAGAGAGTTCTAACCACGGTGGTTTCAAAACGCCTACACAGACTGGAAACAAGTGTGTTTGGCATCTTCCTTCTCCACCGCGCTTCTCTGTGTCGATCAACTTCCAACAAATACAGACGGGCACGAGCTTCTGCAAGGGCACTGTGCGATTACGTCACCGTTATCGATGGCAACGCTATACCGCTTCCAACAAGTGCGCATCCGCAGTCGACGACAGGGGGAAACGGTAACGATAGATAGTAAATGTCACAGTTACGTTACCATATTAACCATTGCGTGCGGGATGGTCGACGCAAAGAGAAACAAGAAAAAATTCTGCTAGTAACAGCGCAAAATGTAGACAAGAGGAGACAAGAAGACACCACAAGCGCTTGTGGTGTCTTCTTGTCTCGTCTCTTGTCTACATTTTGCGCTGTTACTAGCGGGATGGAAAACCAACATGCCCAAGCTGCTATTCTAGCGAAGGAAAAATTGGAGGACGCTTAAGCTTCGCCTTCAAGAGAGGAACGCGATAGCGTTATCGCACCCCGTTCACACCGCCCACTCATTCGCTCGACATGCTCTTGACGAGACGAAGGGGAGTAGCGGGCGAGTGGCGCGCCACCTGTCGGGTAGCGCCGTACATGGCGAGGAGGGGGTCTTCTGTGTTTGCCGCAAGATGACTCTGCGTGTGCGCCAAGCGCAGAAGAAATGTAGCGGAAACGTACTTCGCTACTCGTTTAACTGCGACTTGTGTGATTTACATGCACATAATTACCGATATACACCGCAGTATAACTTCCTACGGCACGTTTCTAAGGCAACACCGCATTCACTAGAGGCGCTTTTGTCCCGCTTTGAACCATCGAACGCTGAGTGCAAAGCACTTAGTCAATCAGGAGGATCACTCTGTGCACAGAAAAAATCGCGTATATATAACACACTTTCAATGAAGTATTCATGTGCTGGGGTCTGAACAATGCGCTCATGTCTAATATCCATACGCTTTGGACAAAGTGACTAGCCTACATCATTCTTATCACACCACACTGATCCGGCATTGACTAGTTGTTTTTTATGGCCATGTTATACTCACATTGTATTTTCTTTTGCCAAGCCGGTAATACAAAAAAAACTAATGGCTGAGTGGTATAGCGTCCCCGTCTCACATTCCGGATACCCTGGTTCTATTCCCACCCAGCCCACCTTGCAAGTTTTTATTTATGAAGTGCCTTCCGGTATTTTTTGCGCACGGCCAACGCCGAGGACACCGGCTTTTCTGCGACACGAGCTCCTTAACGCTGTCGCGTTAATATTGTGGCACAAACGACCAAAGTCAGCGATAACTTTTTAAGCGACCCTAATTTTTAAATGATACGCGAAAGAACGAAGACACGAGCAACGAACGACAAGCTTTCTGGTGTGACCCCGCTGTCTATCTCAATGTTATCTCGTGTTTCATTGCAAAACATTATGCGTGCAACCTGTGAACTAATTAGGTATAAAATCGGCGACGACATTTGGAAACAGCATACGCGCGTCTTGCGCTCGCGAACGATAACGGAACAACAATGCATAATAGGACATGAGATACCACAACATACATCTATGACATCTGCATGGTTACTCACCACGCGCGCGCAGATGAGGCCGACAGCACAGAGAGATTCAACAAGAGCGGAAACTCTGCCAAAACTGGGGACAAGGAACACGGCACGCCTAGTGCTCACACCATCCGTTAGCTGACGCGAGCATCGGAAGAAAGTGAAATGCAGTTAATAGACTTTTTTTCTTTCCCGCTAAAGCACACACAAAACAAGCTCTGCGGATAGAATGGGTTACACTTTCGGACCAATTTATCTTGCGTTACCTATTGTTAGGAATGGCCGTACGGGGGTGGCAACGTAACAGCTTTCAGCCCGCTGCGCGTGTTCCAACCCCCCCCAGACGAGGCGCCTTCTGAGAACTACGGATGACAGGCGGCCACGTGGCGCGCGGGCAGCTCTGGAATGTGGTGCGCCGCCGCGCCACCCGGGACGGCGCAAAGTTCTACGAGGCCTTCGGTCGACGACACCACGGGTTATACCGAGAGTTCTACAAAGCCTGTTAGATATGGAGCTGTTTCCTGCGATTACTTCGAGTTCCCCAAACCACTTCGAAACGCAGCACAGCTAATTGAGGAATGCAGAAGCAGGAAAGCACATTCCAGAGGAGCGGCCGAGCAAACAAGTTTAAGGCAACAAGTTCGTGCGCCGCCGGGATTAGCAGGTGGGCATCCGACAATGGAGCATGAGCAGCCCTCCCCTTCTCCTCGTTAGAAGTGCATTGCCAGTCTGCGAGGCAAGACCGCAGAGAGCCGCCAGGTGTGACACCGCGACACGGGCGCCTACCATTGGCTGAAAGTGGCGTCATCGGAGCGGACTCTCCCATTGGTCAAACATGACGTGTCTTACAGTGCTCGAAGGGCTTAAAAGAAGCCTTCCAGAGATTCTGGGATAGACCCTGATTCCCTGATTCACCTCTCTCGAACTTCTTGCCGCGGGCTGCAGCGTCCGAGTTGCTGCCGGCCCGTAATGTCTGTACGAATGTTACTTGTCGCTCACCTCTCTGTACATAATGTAGAATAAATCCTCCCAAGTTTGTGGGTTTTTCATCCCGGAGTCCCGTCCGCCAACCCCTACATCTGGTGGCAGCGGTGGGATCGCCTCCGAATGCATCAGCTGGTGGCAGCGCTACAGAGAAACCTTCGTCGAGAGAGATCCTAAGGAACCGGGAAGAGCGAAGAAGAGAGAGCCTTCGTCGAAAGAGGTCCGAAGAAACTGGGAGTAGCGAAGAAGGAGCGAGCCTTCGACCCAGGGAGTCCGGAGGAACCGGGGACAGCGGACGAACGAACCGGATGGCAGGGTGCTGCAACCGTAAGTGAGCGCGTGGTTTTTTTTCCTTATGATTCGCCAGACTCAAAGGTTGTGTGTTCAATTTTGATAGTTCTGGGAATCGGGAGTTTGTTGCATTGTGTGTTAGCACAAATTAATTAAGGAAAACAGTTTTAACCACCTGTCGGGGCAGCTGCCATGGATCTTAGAAGGTTGACGAGGTTAGACTTGTTGTTGGTGTGCGACGATTTGGGAGTTGAGGCGGACGAACGGATGAAAACGCCAGCTATCATAAAGGCGATTGAAGATAGTGGCAACGATGACAAAAGCATTGAGCTTGCTTGGGAGGTGATACAGGAGCCACGGGAGCGTGCGCGTCGTGTACGTTTGCGAGAGCGTCGTGAACTTAGGAGTAAGCATAAGCGTGAAGAACGCGAGAATGAACGGAAGCAGGAGCTTCAAGAACTTACTCTTAGGTGTCAGCGTCACGAACGTGAGAATGAACGCAAACGTGAGTATCAGGAACGTAAGCTTGCGCGTGAACAAAAGTATGAGAGAGAGAAGGCAGCACTGATCAAAGAGATACAGCATTGTGATCAGTTATTGGCACAGAGACAACGGCTGTCTGAGAATTCTGTAGGTAGTACAGAGCGAAAGGATGAGGAAGCATCGAGCGGATTTTCGCCAGAAGCCGACGAAAAGAGTAGTGCCTGTGAGATTAGCTGCAGAGTCATAAGTGAAGGGGAAAGGCTAGCTGCTAACGATGCCTTAGTGGCAACAGAGGCCGTTAAAGGCCGTAGTGAGAGCGACGAGGTGCTGTGCCAACAGATGACTGTGGAGACAGCTAGGCCAGCTGCGAACAAATTGGCACAGTTACCGAGCGTGTGCGTCGCTGGTAATGTTAGCGAGGTTGCTAGCGAAGAAAAGGGTACTTCTGACCCAACAGAAGCGAGCACCCATGTAGAGCCAGATGTGCGTGCAGAAGTGAAGTGCGAACTGAGCGATGCAGTTGAGAGTAGTTCTCGGGATGGCGAGCTCCGTAGTCCACGAGAGAACAACTGCATTGTTCAGGGATCGGTGCGGCTCTCCGCCAGTCTAGATAGCCTAGATAGGGATGATTCCGTTGTTAATCATTCGGACTGTGCGCGTGAGACAGCGATCGATACCGACGGGCTTTGTGCCGATGCACAGCGTGAGCTGGGCAATGTAGCAGAGGGCAGTTCGCAAGAGTGCGAGTTGTCTAACTCGAGTAAAGCCTGCTGCATTGTGCCAGAGTCGGTTGGGCTGTCCGCCAGTCGAGGCAGAGAGAGTGTTGATTTAAGTGAGAATCACTCAGACTGTGCGGGTAAGAGACCGATCCGGGCCGACGAAATGTGTACCGGCCAGCACGAGGCACGAGGCGACATGAAGGCGAGTGCAAAGAGAAAGCGCCGTAAAAAGAAGCGCGGTAAAGACCGAAAGTCGGTAATTAATGTAGCGCCGCCAAAAGTGGCGAGAAACCCAAATGGGCAGGGCGCGAGGAGAAGAAAGGTGCGGTCGTCACTGACGATGTTGACGCATCCTAAACGTTCGAGCCACAGGTCAAAGGGGGACCGCGAAGAATGTTCTGCACGGACGCGGACAAAGGGCACGAGGCAGTTAAGCTCCTCGTCGTTCCGTAGTTCTTTTCACAGCTCAGCGTGCAGTTCGAAGAAACGCAAGGTGGCAGGACGAGACCAGGTGGGGAGTAGCGACGCGGTCAGTCGAGGTCCTGTTGAAAGCGGGGCGGGAGGACGCAAATTGGCAGGAGACCGTAACGTCTTTGGGGAGCTGATGGTGAATCAGCCCTTTTGTTGTTCCTCCATAGCCAGAGTAGCTTGTAAACTTCGCCCACCGCGGGTTCGACTCAAAGTATGAGTCAGACGTAAGCGTTTGGAAAGGGAGGCCAAGAGAGCTTCCGTAGAAATGAAGTGTTTTGTTTGTTATTTTGAGCATGGGAATGTTTTCGCGATTTGAGACTAGGATTTCTTTCAAGGTGTAAGGTTTGAGCTTTGTTTATGTTTTGGTTTGAGAAAGCTCCGAGATTTGAAAGATGCGTTTTAAGTAAACCTGTAGTCTCGCGAGATGCTCATTAATAAGTAGATAGGCTTTTTTTTTGTGTGTGCGAGTAACCTGAAGGTCAAGGTTATCGTTGAGAGGCCTATCGTAACGCGCGTGTGTGTTATTTAACCTTCTTTCTTTTTAAGCGTTTTTGAATTTTGTAAGGTTAAGCGCGTAGATTTGAGTGAGTGCATGATTTGCACTGAGAAGCGTTCTTAGTTTCATTAGCGCATGTCCTGTGTGGACGGAAGGAAGCAGATTTATGAGTGGGTTGCTCGTGTGTGTATAGGGCAGCCGTATTCTGACTTCTCTGATAAGTATGCGTGGAACGAGTTATTAAAAGACGCATTATTTTAAGAGTTCTGCGGAGTGTGTAAGTCCCGCAAGTTTAATTGTTCGTTTATGTCACGTGTCCTGTAGGACCTTCAGGGAAAAAACGTGAGTAAGCGTAAATGAAAAGTTTGCCTACAACGCAAGTACGCGTTCTGTTTAGTGACCACAAGGCTAGTGCGCTTGTGATTACGTACTTGTGAGGTTGACCAGATTGTGCAGTGGCACCAATACATGCGATAAGTACGCCACTGCGATAGATTGGAAACATGCTGTTCGTGTAGTTAGGCCACTTAAGTTATGTTCGGCTGTTTTCATTTGTTGTTCGCATCGTCGGCGACCTTTTTGTTTTGCAACAACAATAGTACTCTGGTCTTGTCGGCATTCGGGGAGAAATGGATAGCGGTTTGGAAGGGTGGTTGGAACTGTTTTGTCGAAATTGGGGAAATAAAAGATCAGGGTTGATTTTGACTCAGTAATAGTCTGGCGAGTCAGGGGTGAAGAGCCTGCGCTTACGCGTGGTGCAGCGCTGTGTTGTTTGGTTTGTTTGACGTATGTTCTCCAGGGCCCAGGATCCCGAGGGTTGTCAAACGAGGCTCGACCCCAGTACCCTGCAGCTTCTTTCAGCGTTCCTCATGGCCAGCGAATTGAGTTCACCGGCCATTCAGAACAACCGGGGCGAGGACGAGCTGTTAGATATGGAGCTGTTTCCTGCGATTACTTCGAGTTCCCCAAACCACTTCGAAACGCAGCACAGCTAATTGAGGAATGCAGAAGCAGGAAAGCACATTCCAGAGGAGCGGCCGAGCAAACAAGTTTAAGGCAACAAGTTCACGTGCCAACAAGTTCGTGCGCCGCCGGGATTAGCAGGTGGGCATCCGACAATGGAGCATGAGCAGCCCTCCCCTTCTCCTCGTTAGAAGTGCATTGCCAGTCTGCGAGGCAAGACCGCAGAGAGCCGCCAGGTGTGACACCGCGACACGGGCGCCTACCATTGGCTGAAAGTGGCGTCATCGGAGCGGACTCTCCCATTGGTCAAACATGACGTGTCTTACAGTGCTCGAAGGGCTTAAAAGAAGCCTTCCAGAGATTCTGGGATAGACCCTGATTCCCTGATTCACCTCTCTCGAACTTCTTGCCGCGGGCTGCAGCGTCCGAGTTGCTGCCGGCCCGTAATGTCTGTACGAATGTTACTTGTCGCTCACCTCTCTGTACATAATGTAGAATAAATCCTCCCAAGTTTGTGGGTTTTTCATCCCGGAGTCCCGTCCGCCAACCCCTACAAGCCCTCGAACGCGTTAGCCTTTGTGTGTGTAGGCTCGAACGTGTTAGCCTTTGTGTGTGTGGGCTGTACTGCGGGGCGGCGGCAAGTTTACCATGATTGGACGCACATTCCCGACCATTCGTGCTCCGTCCACGCCGAACGATGACGTCGAACTATGACGTCAAGCGGAGGCTTATAAGCAGCGTTTGCCAGAGCGTGCTCGTGCTCGTGTTGTGCTCGTCGTAAGGAGCTGAGTGCTCGATGTTATGCCAAGATGTAGTAGTGAGCTGCGTGCTCGAATGCTGCTTTGCTGAATGTTAATCTTGCGGGCTCCATATGGGAGTCGCGCTAGACTGCCAATGTATCTTGTCTTAAAATATGTTAATCCTGTAAATAAATCCTGTTAACCGAGTTCCTCATCTACGACCTCCGACTCCTTCAAATGGTGGCAGCGGCGAGGTAGTCCGACGACTCCTACATCAGCTTGACAGCCGTAGGATCGTCCGACGAACCCGACACTATATATAGACAAGCCAATGGCATGCCAGTGCATGCGCCAGAAGCCACGCGCCGAAGCAAGCGAGGCAGGCTACCGATGTGAGCGTCAAAGTTTATACGGACAACAAAACTGCTATCCTTACTTCGTATAGGCAGCTACTAATTTGCTATCGCAATCGACGCTTCGCCTTTAGGGTAAAACTGCGACGTTTACAGCGAAACGGTTAGCCTCTATAGTTGGTCGGGAATTTTCGTGTGCACACAGACATGCGGACCGATCCCGGAGACGGTGAAAAGAAGCGGGAAGCGCACAATGTGCTGCTTGTCGAAGAGGCATCCCAACACATGACGTCATAAGGTAACATCGCCACTCGATATAGACGTCACGCCGTGACATCACGTTTGACGTGATGACGTCATGATATTAAGTCATCGAGGGATATCGTCACGTGATGACGCCGTTATTCCCGCATATTCGAATTACAATCCGAAGCTATTATGTCTACAGCTAGTGCGTAAGTCGTACTTTACAATTTTTTTGACGCAATTAGCTTTTAAAAAATTCCATTAGTTAACAAAGAACTTGCGTTTGGCGGAGGGCCTAGGATAATGAGGATGTATGCTGCATTTCCTCACACGTCCGTGCGCGCACGCATGACGTATACATCGCTTGTGGGTACTTGTATAACGTCGGCAACAGCTTCGCTGTACATCCGCTTACACAGAGTAGAATTGACGCGCGGGTTTTTGCTTTTTAATGTACATCTGGTTTCCTGGGCTCTCTGCGAATATTTGTGTTCCTGCTGCACCTCGACACGGCACCCCTGTGCTACTGGACCACTGCAAAGTGGGAAATTTTGACAGTCTGTGCGAGAGTCCGCGCTGAATTGTGTGATGCAGTTATCAAAAAAAAAAACAGCTCGGAAGTTGTGGCACCGTTAGTTTGGCGTGTACTGAATCTTACTGGGACATGTTTGAGACATTTTCTGACCCCCCGAACATCATTGCAACTTATCTCGGTGCTTTTTGGGCACGCTAGCCGTACAGGGCATTGTGACGCAATTAACAAAAGACAGCTCGGGCATTGCGGCGCAGTAAATTTGGCGTGGTCTGAATGTTACTGCCTAATTGTGACGTTTCTAATTGTGAGCACGTGGCGTACCATCGAGTCAACTGAGGCTGTTGTGCCATTACCACAAGCCCGGATTCCGAAACTGCAAGATGCAGAATTTATCCTGCGAGCGCCCAAATTCTCCCTTCACAAGTCAAGATGCAGAGCCGTCAGGCAGCGGTGTCCTGCGGGAGAAGCATCGGCAGGCGACGTGTTCAGACGTGTCAGCGAGTGCCAGACAGCCCGGCGCCGCACCTCCTCTTGCATGGAGGTCACCGCGCGCGCGAACTTTGAACCGGGTGGCCAGCGCGGTCGCTGGTTGGACCTCTCGGACGACCGCCGAGTGGTGACTTTGTATTGGGCCGTTTCAGTGACAATGGTTCCTCGGGGATTATAAAATACGCGGCGCGCCGCCTGAAAAACAGGATCCGCCGACCCACAGGGAGACAGTGTCGCTCCCGACTGGGGTGAGATGTGTCATGCGTTTTCGCCGGACGTCGCCGGACGTCGCCGTGCGGGAACAGTCGCGTTTGTGTGAGCTCTCGGCCCCAGTGCCGATCCGATCTTGTCCTGTACAATGACCTGTATATAATGTATAAAATCCCTTTCGTTATTCTCATCGACGCCTGGCTCGGAGTCTTCGCTACCAACGCTCTGTCACGAAACGGGTGACGAGCGCTACGGGACCACAAAGTCGTAATAGTGGTGCAGCGGTGCAAAGCCGTAACAAGGCCGAGCTGTGTTGAAAACGTGCAGTCGCCAGTGTATATCCTGCTTTAATATGCAGGAAACAAGGTCCGAGAATGGGGTATGCTTCTTCATATTTTATACAGTATTATTTGAGATGTGCCAGGTGTTTTCTACGCCATGTTTGTAAAAGCGAGTTGCCTTTGTTCGCAATGTCGCCCACTGAGCAATTTCGCACGCATCGCCTCACCACGGAGCTTTCGTATAAGGTTTAAATCCCATAATGACACACGCTCGTACTTTTTTCGGCTGGTGCCGTCCGGCGGAACTTCATACGGGAACTACTGCTGTTTACATGGTGCCACAAAACTGAAGAAAAAAACGCCCCAAAAGCCCGATACGAACGTTCTTAATAGCAAAATAATATTTCCTCAATAGACAAGGTGTACTCATCTACTTTATGAAATAGCGCGTTGCACAGAGGACAGATTCGATGCCAGCTTGTAAAGATTCCGCCGAGACCGCGCGCGGTTGAGGGGTAGAAAAAAAAAAGAAGAAGAATGCCGCGTAAATCAGCGCAGCCGGCGTAATGCGTACCAACCAGCGTTCAAAACGCGCGCGCCCAACACCGAAACCAGAAGTGTGGTTCAGGTATTCGCACCATCCGCTTGGTGCGCCACAGTCAGTTCGGCCGCTAGTCATTTAGGGGATGTCTGCTCTCGTTGAATCTGTTTCTATAGGCTAGCCTGATGATGCACAAGTCTCACGTGATCTCGGCGACGTGCAGCCGCGCACAGCTGCCAATCGGAAGCTCTTCCACCTTCATCTCTACACCTGTTCCACCACCTCCGTTCTTCCACCCTCCTTCTCGTTGCTCTTGATACCTTCTCCAGCTTATTGCACGAAAACGCTGTCCGTACCATCGCTACAAGATAATAGAGAGTTTTAGTATAGCGTAAAGCAGCAAACGCAAAGAGTTAGCGTTAGCGTTAGCGTTGCGTGCACCACACTGCGCATGCGCTATACGTAAACGCTGCTGGAGCTCTTACGTACGTACGCTATTTTCAGGATTTAGCGTTGAACGCTAACGCACGCAAGGGGAGCCTTACGTACGGCAAGATGGCGGCGCCAGTCGAAATGAGAGCAGCCCGCTTCGGATCTATCGAGCCGTCTGCCTGCACTGCTAGGCTCTATCCTTCCCCACTAATGCTCGTGTTCGCCTTAGATTTGTGTGATGATGCTTCGGCAGCGGTGCACAGGTGACAAACGGGCGTTGTTTACGATATACGTTCTCGATTAGCGGCGCAGTAGGCTTAACGAGAGGGTTTGCTCATAGAGTTAGTAGAACAACTCTATGGGTTTGCTAAATGTGTTTGCTGTATCCGCCTCGAGATGGCGCCCAAGTGTATTTCGCTCTAGAGTTACTGTATATGCTACCGCAGGTAGCATATACTACCTGTGGTAGCATTGTCAAGAATGGCGAGCTGCGAAACAAGATTGCCACACAGTTACGACAGGGCGACACGACGCGCACCTCTCCCTCTCCGTCGCTGCAGCTGGGAGGCGTTCAAAGAAGCGGCCTTTGCGCTGGAATCCGCCGCCTTCAACCAGCCCCATCGACATTGTGACGGAACTAGTTCGGCGTGTGTGAACAATGATTCCGGAGTTCCCCAACGCGGAGCTGATTTGACACGCATGGACAAGCTGCCGTGGGGACGACGTATTTTGGTGCGTCTCACGCTTCGGCGGGGCACGGAACAACGAGCGACCCTCGATCGGCACCGATAGTTCCCGGAACGGCACCCCGCCAACGCCGTCGTCGGGCATCAGAGCGCGGTTGCCTTTGTGTACGTAAACTGATCTGCAGAGCAGCGGCGAGTTGGTGATGAGTAAACGAACAGTCGCCGCGTCGTATGACCGGCGGATCGAGTGTATAAAAACTGTGGTTGTGCGAATGCTGAGGACACTTCTCTTGAGCAGTCATGTTAGACTGAGTCACTTCTCTCATGCAGTCATGTTGGACTGATACTCTTTTTCTCAAGCAGTCATGTTAGACTGATTTAATTTCTGTAAATAAACCCTTTTTCCTCGTTCTCGATGAGAAGCAGTTCTTCACTTCATCAACGATCTCAGCGTAAATAAGTTGGACGACGGCATGGGCCAGCTACCTTCGAATTCATGCCGCACTCCAATCTTTGCAAAGGACCACGAGCGATGGGATTGAGCCCCCAATCCTGACAACTGGCTGACAGCGGTGGGATGGACTTTGCGACATGGTGCTGTATCTGCGGTGAGTGCTTGGTTTTTGCTTTGACTCTCTAGGCTTCACTTTGTGGTTGTTCTGTTTAGAACAGTAGGGAAGCTAGATTGTTGTGTGTTAGCTAGGTTGTGTTTTCCTAGCTAGACTTAGAGAGCAGAATCAAGGCAGTAAAGCAGCAGTCATGGAGTTAAGGACACTGCTGAGAGACGAGTTGTTGATTGTTGGTGAGGAACTGGGCCTAGATGTACGCAAGGAAATGCTCAAATCGGAATTATTGGAGCTAATATCCGAAAAGGCCAGTGAGGAAGAAATTGAAATGGGGTTTGAACTTCTGAAAAAGAGAGAAGAACGAGAGAGAAAAGAACAAGAGAGAGAGGAACGCGATAAAGATCGCGAGTTAAGAAAAATGCAACTGGAACTTGAAAGCAAACGTTTGGAGATATCTCAAGGAAGTGAAGGCGCTCTGGGACGATCAAGTGAGGCAGAATCGTACCGCATGGACAGGCTATTAAAGCCATTTGAGGTCAGGACCGACATAGGCTTGTTCCTAAGCAATTTTGAAAGGACTTGCGAAAAGATGAACTTCGGCCCGAGTACATGGCCACAGCGGTTGCTGTCTATGTTGCCGTGTGAGGCGGCGGAAGTAATCGCCAGACTGAGTGTGCAGGATGCATATGATTATGCAAAAGTTAAGGCTAGTCTCCTGAAGAAATACCGCCTTTCAGACGAAGCTTTTCGGCAAAGGTTTAGGAGCACAGGCAAGAAAGATAGCGAGGGCTATCCGGAGTTTGCATATAGCTTAAAGGCCAACCTAGTCGAGTGGCTTAAAAGCGCGGAAGCGTACGACAGCAGAGACATGATCATTGAATGCATGTGTCTAGAGCAGTTTTACAAAACCATCCCCCAAGCTGTGAAACTGTGGGTGCAAGACAGAGGTAATGTAAACACTGTGGAAAGGGCGGCTGAATTAGCCGAAGAGTACGCAACCCGTAGAAAGTTGAACGCCGAGGAGGGAAACTGGGACGGTCGAAATGGACCGCGGAAACCATTTCCGTTCAAAAAGGGTGCGCAAACTAGACGATCCGAGCCTGTAGACATGGCGGAAAAGCCCGCAGAAAAGAGCGAGGAGAAACTTAACGGAGAAACCGCACAAAAAGAACAGAAAAGAAAATTCGAATCTGTTAGACCAATTCGCTGTTACAAATGCCACAAACTGGGACATATAGCTGTAAACTGCGAGAAGTCTAGCGTAGTTTTTTCCTACGTGGAGGAAAAAGATGAGAATATGGAACTTTTAAGTCCATATCTCCACGACCTGCAAGTTAATGGAAAACCATGCCGAGTGCTAAGAGACAGTGCCGCCACGCTGGACATTGTCCATCCGTCTTACGTGATGGTAGATGACTTCACCGGAGAAGTAGCATGGATAAAACAGGTTGTAGAAGAACACAGCGTGTGTCTGCCCATGGCCATAGTCAAAATCAGTGGACCATTCGGGGAGCTAGAGACTGAGGCTGCAGTTTCCAAATTTTTGTCACGGCAGTATCCCTACATCTTTTCGAATCGTTCGAATCAGTTACTGCGTGACAGAGGGCTCAAACTGGGAGAGGGCATAGTACAGGCATTGACCCGAGGCCAAGCTCGTAAGATCGCGGCGCTTTCGGCTGAAAATGCTCAAGCTCCTCCAGCGGAAGCAGAAAAGGGGATAACTTCAATACCCGAATCCGAGCTAGGCCCGAGGGACAAAAGAACAGTTGAGGAGAGCCTGCCAGCTGACCAGCTCAATGAGAGCGTAGCACTAGAGTGTCAGAGTTCTAGCCTGCAGGAAGAGTAAGCAGACGCGCTCACAAGCGAGACAGGGTCGTTATTATCACCGGCCTCAAAGAACTTTGATCAACTCTTACGCGTGGATAGAGAGTCACTGGCAGCTGAGCAAAAGAATGATGAGAGCTTAGCTAAATTACGTGACACAGCTAAAGAAGGCATTGCTAGGCGCAACGTAACGATACATGAGAGAGGAGGATTGTTGTATCGGCATTACAGACATCGAAAGGGTAGGATTTTAGATCAGTTAGTCATACCTACTAAGTATAGGGAGGACCTTTTGAGTCTTTGTCATGGAAATGGGTGGTCCGGCCACCTAGGCATAAACAAATCAAAGGAAAGATTGCTTATGGAATACTACTGGCCTGGCTGTTTCAAAGATGTAGAAAACTTTGTAAGATCATGCGACGCCTGCCAGCGTTCTGGTAAACCAGGAGAGACATGGAAAGCTCCACTGAAGGTAGTCCCCTTAATAACAGAGCCTTTCAGACGGCTTGTAATAGACACGGTAGGGCCTCTACCAAAAACAAAATCAGGCTACAGGTACTTGTTTACCATGCTGTGTCCGGCTACGAAGTTTCCAGAAGCAATCCCTTTGAAAGAGCTCAGCTCCACCGAAGTAGTAGACGCGCTTTTGACAGTGTTTGCACGAGTTGGGTTTCCAGCCGAAATTCAGGCAGATCAAGGGTCAGTATTCACGAGCGCACTGACTTCCACATTCTTGCAAAAGTGCGGGGTAAAGTTAATACACAGTTCTGTCTATCACCCTCAGTCAAACAGTGTAGAGAGGTGGCATTCGGTGCTTAAGCGAGTTTTGCGTGCGCTCTGTTACGAGCACAAGGAGGACTGGGAGAACTGTCTGCCGGCAACTTTGTTTGCTTTGCGAACGGTTCCACATGAAGCGACAGGGTTCTCACCAGCAGAACTAGTGTATGGGAGGACACTCCGTTCTCCACTGAGAATGTTAAGAGAGATGTGGGAGGAAAGAGGGGAGAGTCCAACCGTGGTTGAATACGTGCTAAATTTACTGGAACGGCTAAGCGCAACCCAAGAACTAGTCGGAAAGAACATGGCACTAGCTCAAAAGAACGCCAAATTCTATTACGACAGGAATGCGAGGCTTCGTACGTTTAACGCCGGAGACCAGGTAATGATCCTCAAACCTTCAAGAAAGAACAAGCTTGAAGTTCACTGGGACGGGCCCGTTAAAGTGTTGAACAAACTTTCAGAAACTAGCTATGCTTTGAGAATGCCCGGTCGCAGGAAGGAAGTGAGGATATATCACTGTAATTTGATGAAGCCGTATGTAGAGCGGAGCGGAGTCGTTAACTATACTGTCAAAGAGCCGGATGGCATTGGTACCAAGTTTAAGGAGTATAGGGCAACCTCCAACTCTGAAATCGGCCTAGAAGAAGTAGTAGAACACTCGGTAAGCTCGCATGCTCTAAGACCCGAGCAGCTAGATGAGCTAAAAGGGGTGTTAGGGGAATATCTCGACAGATTCAGCGATCGGCCGGGTAGAACCGAACTGATAACGCATGAAATTGAGCTGACCTCTACCGAACCAGTAAGATCAAAACCTTACAGGGTGTCTCCAAGACAGAGAGAGATTATGGAGGCAGAGATACAGCGCATGCTAGAGTTGGGAGTTATTGAGCCCGCTGAGAGTGACTACACGTCACCGCTAATAGTCGTAGAAACCCCTAACAAGGACCCTCGTCCGTGTGTTGACTACAGGAAGTTAAATGCGATCACTAGGGATCAGTTGTACCCGATACCCAACATTGAGGAACGAATTGAAAGAGTTAGCGCTGCTAAATACATTTCAACTATAGATCTCGTGCGGGGGTACTGGCAAGTTCCCCTTTCAGAAAGTGCCAGCCGCTATGCCGCATTCATCTCGCCTGTAGGCACTTTTCGCCCTCTCGCACTCAGCTTCGGGCTGAAAAACGCGCCGTTTAGCTTCTCTAAGTTAATGGATATTGTCCTAAAAGACTTGCAGGAGTTCGCCTTACCTTATCTTGATGATGTGGCCATTTTTTCGGACAGCTGGGAACAACACGTATCGCACCTCAAACAGGTGTTCTCACGGTTGAGGGAAGCCGGCTTAACGATGAAAGCGGAAAAGTGTAGGTTTGGTTGTTCGCAGGTTACTTATCTGGGCCATGTTGTCGGTCAGGGCATGAGACGGCCGGCTGAGCTGAAAATAGCGACGATTGGAGATTTTTCTCAGCCGCGCCCGAAAACGGACCTTCGTTCATTTTTGGGACTTGTGGGGTGCTATCAACGGCACATTCCGAATTACTCGCAATTGGCAAGTCCATTAACAGACGCCCTCCGAAAGGGAGCACCGAGTAACGTACACTGGGATAAGGACAAAGAGAACGCTTTCCAAAGTTTGAAAACGCTATTGGTTTCTCGCCCTGTGCTTCGCGCGCCAGACTACACAAAGGAATTCATAGTTCAATGCGACGCAAGCGACAGAGGTATGGGCGTGGTACTTAGTCAGGTCGGCGACGATAACGAGGAGCATCCTATCCTCTACGCCAGCCGTAAACTAAATGTAAGAGAGGAAGCCTACAGCGCTTCAGAGAAGGAATGCGCTTGTTTGGTTTGGGCCGCCCAGAAGTTGTCGTGTTACTTGTACGGAGCGAAGTTCATCTTCGAGACCGACCACTGTCCTCTGACGTGGCTCAATCAAATGTCACACAAAAACGGCCGCTTTCTCCGATGGAGCCTCACTCTGAAAGAGTACAACTTCTCCGTTAGATATAAGAAGGGAAAGTTGCATAGCAATGCGGATGGTTTGAGCAGGCTAATTTGAATTCTGCGTTTGAGGGTCCCGCCTAAATTTTAGGGTTACTAGTGTTAGCTTTTCTTTAGGCGAAGAAAATCCCCTCTCATTCAGCAGAATTCCCTCCATTAATTGCTGAATTTGTCAGCAGGAATTTGCTTCAGAAATTGGCATAGTGAAATGTAGCATTTTTTTTTTGTTTCTGCACTTATGTTGTTGTTGTTTTTTTGAAGCCTAGCGAGTCTAAAGTGAGAGCCAATGCACGTCATCTCGGCGCAGAGCCGTGTTGTGGGGTTCATTTTGCAGTTGCCTGTCCTTGTTGGATGTTTTGGGGCGGTGACATCAATGCACAAGTGGTCGCTGCGAGCCAAGACATCAATCCCCCCCCTGACCAGCAGCCGTTCTCTTCCTGCCTAGCGGTTGTCAGCGCTAGACAGTTGAGACTTTGCGGGCCATGGAGGCGCTGTCAAGAATGGCGAGCTGCGAAACAAGATTGCCACACAGTTACGACAGGGCGACACGACGCGCACCTCTCCCTCTCCGTCGCTGCAGCTGGGAGGCGTTCAAAGAAGCGGCCTTTGCGCTGGAATCCGCCGCCTTCCACCCGCCCCATCGACATTGTGACGGAACTAGTTCGGCGTGTGTGAACAATGATTCCGGAGTTCCCCAACGCGGAGCTGATTTGACACGCATGGACAAGCTGCCGTGGGGACGACGTATTTTGGTGCGTCTCACGCTTCGGCGGGGCACGGAACAACGAGCGACCCTCGATCGGCACCGATAGTTCCCGGAACGGCACCCCGCCAACGCCGTCGTCGGGCATCAGAGCGCGGTTGCCTTTGTGTACGTAAACTGATCTGCAGAGCAGCGGCGAGTTGGTGATGAGTAAACGAACAGTCGCCGCGTCGTATGACCGGCGGATCGAGTGTATAAAAACTGTGGTTGTGCGAATGCTGAGGACACTTCTCTTGAGCAGTCATGTTAGACTGAGTCACTTCTCTCATGCAGTCATGTTGGACTGATACTCTTTTTCTCAAGCAGTCATGTTAGACTGATTTAATTTCTGTAAACAAACCCTTTTTCCTCGTTCTCGATGAGAAGCAGTTCTTCACTTCATCAACGATCTCAGCGTAAATAAGTTGGACGACGGCATGGGCCACCTTCGAATTCATGCCGCACTCCAATCTTTGCAAAGGACCACGAGCGATGGGATTGAGCCCCCAATCCTGACAGCATATACAGTAACTCTATTTCGCTCGTACGCTTGGTGTAAAGCCGCATGTGGAACCGATGCATGTCATGTTTTCCGCGGCAAAACAGAGTAGTGTGGTCGGTGCTGTGGTCACAATGCGTGTGCGTTTTACCAACGACGACGATATGAACCTCGTGAAGGAGGTTTTTGCCTTGAACCCATACGGATGGACGTCAAGGTGGGCATCCGTTGCAAAAAATTGGAAAGAAGTGGGAAATCCGCTTTCTGGAAGAGAAATTGCCGGCGTAACGTCCCCTCCGGTACAGCTTCGACGTTGAGTGGATCTTGAGGACACGTAGAACCTGCGCGGTCGCTCTCATTCCCGAAGCATGAGGGTGTCTATGTCATCCCAACTTAAAAAGGACACGTAATATGGGTCCCACAGAACACTCGATCGCAGCATGCCAAGATTAATCGGTATGTTTCGCGACTCTCGACAAAACAACGCTCAAACCAAACACCTACATGCGTAATTAAAGCAGCGACTGTGGCTTCCGATAAGCTTGACTTAGGGACACACTTGCGGATTCGCCATTGGATAAGCTCGACATTTCGTGTGGATTTGGCTTTCCAGTACTTTGTGTCTTTACATCTAGATGGCGCTGTATTTGTTTGCGTTATCGTTAACGCTTTTCTCCGTTCCGCTATTCTAAAACACTACCTTGTGCCGCGCAGTGCAGTCTTTCTTTGCGTTAGCGTTGCGTCGCACGCTAACGCTAACGCAAGGGTTTTACGCTATACTAAAACTCTCTAATCTAGTAACGTTGATCCGTTGGTCCGTACGACCAACCATCCAAAGTGCGCGAATAAAGTCATGCTCAATCACTGTTTCGGATAACTGGTAAATACGGCTGCATATATATATATATATATATAAGCGAAGCTTTCTTAGACTTGCATTAAAGATGTGCCTCAATGTCACGCTTCACTCGTCGCATAGCTTACGACGATCACGACCGACGTGGGACCATGTCGCTGACGCAACTGGCGTAATCCCAAGAGAGAAAATTATGGTGCGTATCTGCAGGAGAGCTCTTCGTCTGCACAGGTTGCGCAGAAACGCGTAAGAATTACAAATGTAGTCTGCACACGCACACATATATACACAACGGCAAGTGAGCCGGTATATAGTCTCCTTAAAGTAAGTTTCCGATCGTTAAATAGTCCCGCTTACATCGCTACCCAGGATGTTGCTTATGCCGTTACTATGCGGAAAAAAGCTGCAGCCGCACGTGCATGGTTTATCTGAATTAAGGCGGAAGTCGCAGTAAAAAACGATCGCGTCAGAACCAACTCGATGCCCCCTCAGGTCTTTCGACGTGCGCTGAATTCCAGCGCGACATTTGTCGCTGCGGTTCGTCCTCGATCTGCTCGCTGGCGTACATGTATGTACACTTCATGTCGCGGCGCAGATTTCGTGCGAGAATGTTTCACTAGATGGAGCTCTGACCCTTCTTTGCGTTCGGAAATCGCGCAGAAACCACAGAGCGTTATTCTGTTAACGTGAACCCTTCATAACGGAACATTTAACGGTACATGACGGTACACAACTGTTAACGGTGCCCCTGCATAGGTCGTTGAGGACGTGGTAATACTGCCCGAGGCCTTGGGCTTTAAGTATAAGAGAGGAGCTTAATGAACCTGGCGATGGAGAAATAAAAGAATGAAGAAAGCACGGTAGAATAAGTACTGGTGGCGCCAAAGCAGGGAACATAAAGAATATATATTGTGGAAGAGTACGCATTTGGGCTGGTTGGTTCATGATTACGAGCAATAAAAACAGCGCTAAACGACAGGACGAGTGAAGGGACACAGACAACAGCGCTGACTAACAACCAAAGTGTCTTTATTCTTTCAGTCAGCATATATATGCTCCACCGCTATCAGAAAATCAACAGAATTGGGCATGCGCAGGGGGGATCGCAATTCTTGCGATAGGAAGGCAACCTCCTTCGGAATGAGAGAAATAGAGGGAAGGCTTACACATGCTTCGCCACTAACGTGAATGTGGAAAGCTTCGGAAATAAGGCGTGCGCGGTCATCGCGGTATTTTGACAGGTATAGGTCACGTCTTCGAAAGATGGCTTGCAGCCGCATTCATTGCAATGCAGTGAGAACTGACTATCTTCTGCTCGTTTTTGAAATTTGTCTGAGTGCTCGCGCATGCGGTCATCGATGCACCGCCCGTTTGGCCGATATAAGAACGCTTACGTGAAAGGGGAATCTTATAAACCACACAGTCACAACAGTCACCATCAAACCTCTGTCTGTGCTGCTTTTTACAACGTTTTTTGTTGTTCTTGGTTACCTGATTGACTTGATGGCACAGGCTACCTAGCTTATTTTTGGCAGTGAACAGCAACCTCGGTTGTCAGCCCCTTCAAATTTATTCCCTTTGCCTGCAACCGCTGTCGTGCCTACAGTAGCAGCGTTTCCTTGCCTTCTCACGTCACCCTTTCCATATTCCCCCCACCATGTACGGGAGGGAAATGTGAGCGAAGAGTGGCAAGGCTGCAATTTACTTGTTTCGCGACTGCGTCGGTTCTACCCATTCTTTGCACCCTTTCCCCCTCCTCTCTACCATTCTATGTAGCTTCGCTCTGGACTAAAAAGGCAAGCGCTGCAATTTCTGCAATGCTCTTGCGCGTGCAGGGGGGGGGGGGGGGGGGGAGGTGTCATGGATAGTTATACCCATCAAGAGGCGCCTAACGTGGGGACGTCCAGGGAGCACCAAAGGGCATTGTGCACAGTGGACACTGTGCGGTACAAAGGAGTTTCTCACGTCTCTATTTGTTTATTTAAATACCTTCCGGGCACGAGGGCATTACAGAAGGGAGTGGAATGCACGAAAAACAAATGTATATAACACAGAAATGCGGCAATACAGAAAACAAAACCCTGCAGTGCTTTCTTCTCTGCCACGCTCCTTCCGTGTACATACACGCACTGAACCCCTGATGCGGTGTGCCACAGACAGCAGCAGCAGCGGTGGGAAAGTCACAAGGAAAAGGCAAAGAAACCTTCGCTTTAATAGCGACCGTGGTGGCATCCGCCACCACCAAGTTTCAATGCGGACGGTCGTACGATATCCATCCACCGACGCATTAACGAGCTTCGAAAGAGAGGGGACACAAATTGTCAAGAAGGTTGCCCTTCACGACCGCAGCTTGAAGCAGTGTATAGCACAACGCATGCTCGGGAACGATCGGGACGGACGAGAACCGGCGTATTCAGCATGGTATGGCCGATGGCACGTTCGGGAAACTACGGTTGAGCTGTTCTCAAGAAACCTCGTAAACAGCGCGCGCTAAGACATAGTATAGATGGCTATCGACTCTGCGCCCGTATCATTCATGCTGTGCACGTAGTTCCTTTTTTATTTAGATGTGTTTCCCTTGTTTCTTTCCTTTTTCTTTTTTTTTTTCGCCGGAAAGTTGAATAGTAGACTTCGAGGAAGCGGTGCATTGGAGGGGGTACGTGGATCTTCGAATTATATTTTTTTTATTGTTCCCCAGGAGTTTTCCCACGCACATACAAAGTTTGTTACGCGAGCGTTCTTTTACATTCTGCATATGCTCTCGCGCCAGGAATTAAAAAAGAAACGATGTGCACAAACAAGCAGGAAGTCGTGGGGGAACACGCCAATACAAAGAAGCGTAACCAGAATAAGAGGAAGCTTAGTAGTGCGCAGAACGACACACAGGCTGGTTTACTTTCTCGATTGAATCATAACAACGCTACCTGGGTACTTCTCACCACAGTAATAGCGTAGTTACGCTACATTTCTCTCCCCCCCCCTTTTCCTCTTTCTTTTTGTGCGGTGCCGACGCTCGGCAGCTACGCGCTTTTGTCATATTGCACCGAGCGGCGTCCCTAGACGCTTTTCCTTAATGCCGCAGACCAATCGAAACAGACCACCCAGCAGTGCTGTTTCGCCCGCAAGCAACATCAGTTCACAAAAAAAAAGAAAGAAAAAGAGAGCGCGTCAGTCGGCAGTTAACGCGACGGCGCGTGCGTACAACACAACACATGCCTCGTTAATCCCGACGAGCGCGCCGAGCTTATTAAACTATACGCAGGCAGGAGCCCGGCACAAGGACCAGACGGCGCGATGGCTGAAGTGGCCGTGGCGGCGCAGCCGTTAGAATCGTCGTCGCTGGTCAATAATAATTAACCCCCCCTGCACGCACGCACGCACGCACACACACACACACACACACACACACACACACACACACACACACACACACACACACACACACAAGGCGGCACCACTGGCGCTCGACCCACGCACGTTGAATCAAGGCGCTCCTCTCGGGATTAAGGTCGCGCGATATATGCGTGGCACGCACGCGTGGATGCACAAAAAAAGAACACACACACACACGCTGAGCGCGCATGCACGCAAAACGATTCGCAATGAGCGCACGCCATAGACGCGATAATCGTTCACGCCCTGTAGGCGCGCCTAGAGAACGGCGGAGTGCGGCGGGGTGCAGATTCCGCGAACAAAGCCCTTATCGGCGAGATTGAAAGCGCAGGCCGGCCGAAGAGTTTCTGGACCGCATGAGTAATGAGGTCGCTAACAGTCCGGCGGAACCGATCCGATTAGGGCTGCGGGCAAAGAAAGGACAGGGCGCGCGCACGGCAGCTTACGAGCCTTACCGCAACTGCCGTACAGTGCACGCAACAAAGGCTACAGGGCGGCTCCCCCTCCTCCCCCCCATTGTCAAAAAATCAGTAACGAAAGCCGCGGCTGCGTGTTTCAGTAAAGGGAGGAAGGCTCATTGCCCATTGATCACCGATCAATGGGCGATACTGATCTTGACACAAAGCTTCCGATCAGTGGAACAGAGGGCGCGATCAGCGGCGGACAGTACAGCGAGATTACAAGGAAGAAGTATGTGTTTCAAATTGCTTCATGTTGAGCTAGTTGGTAGCTGTTCATGGTAAAACATAAAGACGCGTGTTTATATTTTATAATGAAGTATGTACTTGCTGTGGTAAAGCTAGGGAAACGATGGAATACGATTTATTAGAATGTGGAGATATCTGCCCAGCGGTCCATTTTGGGCACCTCTGTCCTCCTTGAAGCCCTTGGGTTCAGCTAGAGCAGGGGGAAAGTAAACATGTCGCAATAGAGATTAGTAAGAGGCGAATGAAAGGTAAGTGGAAGTAGGCAAACGACAAACAACAACAGGCATAAAAAACAAAGTTCCCAACAAGGGTTCAGAAAGTTTGGTGACGGGGATTGTTAGTTCCACACCTCCCCTTTTTCTTTCTTTCGTTCTTTTTTTTTAACGTACGTAGGGCATTAGGCAATATAATAACATGAGCTTGGTGGCGCCACCCACCACCCTGTTCCAAAGCGGTCGTTCATAGCATCCATCCATCCATACAACGGAGGAGAAACGCTTCTTCTGGTTTTCTGATATGCTTGGCTGACGCGACCACAGCTTTTCGCTGCACACTGCACGCATAGTCAATTGGTGAGCTTGCAGTATGCGTGCGTCTTTTCGCACGGGCGAAGCGGACAGTCCGCGTGCACGCATGGTGATAACGGTCGCGCTGCACACAGGCAGCCTTCCGTTCACGTTGTTGATTGCTCCGTCTGCCTCTCCGCAGCGCCCTTGAGGTGTCATGTGGCGCTCTCCACGACGAAGACGGTGACGCTCTAGGGTCTAGCCTGTTGCCTTCGTGTTATTTAGTGTGTACTATACGTGCGGGTACCCGTTCCGCCACTTGCACGATGCGTGCATGTATGGTGTATACCTCTGTTATGCACACCGGTGGTACACCACCTCGGTTGTGTACCACCGATAGTGAATGTATCTTTTTTTTTCCTTTTTTTATCGCCATATCGTCAGGATGAAGATGAACAGGAGGCGGCGGCGGCCTGAAGGGCGGACGGCGAAACGGGAACGGCGGACGCAACAAACCAAGCTTCGAGCGCTTTAACCGGTCTGCCCCAGATAAAGAAGAGAGAGAGCTAGAGAGACTGAAAAGTAAAATAAAATCAAAAGCAAGGAAGAAGTTGATATTGCGGACTGGGCATGCAAGCCCTCTTCGCGACAGCCCATGGATATATAGCCCTG
Source organism: Dermacentor albipictus (assembly GCF_038994185.2). Classification (NCBI taxonomy): domain Eukaryota; kingdom Metazoa; phylum Arthropoda; class Arachnida; order Ixodida; family Ixodidae; genus Dermacentor; species Dermacentor albipictus. The sequence goes on along the minus strand of NC_091824.1, from coordinate 92,757,295 downwards.
TGGATAGGGAGACTCGTCAGCGCAAAAGGGTGCCGCCATGGATGAAAAAAAAATAATATACAAGAAACGAGGGATTGTGCGAGGGAAATAATACAAAATCAGGGACGTCGTTGCCACACCTGTTTGCAACTATGACAATAGGGAGAGAAAGAAAAAAAAGAGACTTCTGGCCATCAGAAATACCATTCGTCGTGATGTGTTACGCGCGATAGATCGCTGCCGTCTGCCGCTTTAATCGAAAGCGCTATGGTATGTAGAACGTTACGATTGCATGGCGCATGCACTTGCAAACAGTTCGTAGCGCTCGTAAGCACGCCGTGAATACAGGAACCGGGGGTACAAGAAGGCGTACACTTTTTCTCGCAGTGTGTTTGTGTGTATATATATAGCCTGCCTGATATTAAGTATGAAGCTTCTAACGTCGCCGCCAGATATCGCTCTGGAACAATCGGACAAGGCACGTCAGCTCCGCGCTGGGCTTCATAAACAAAACAAGACTGACGCAGCGGTGGACGAAGACACAAACGACCGCGAGACTGCGAACAGTTTTCGACCCGCCTGACCTTTCCTCGTGGTTTGTGGCTCTTATAGTATGATCCGACGGCAGACGGCATATACATGGGCACGCAGCAGACGACACGCAGACAGAAAAGTTCGGCATATATAGTTAGTTATAAACACGCTTGCCACACAGCACACAGCGGGATATTACAAAAGGAGCGAGCTGGCATACACATATTCACGTTTGGCACAAGACGTATAACTATAGCGACATTTATTAAATGGCAAGACGGCGCATAAACACGTTAGCGATCGAGGACTCGACACATGCGCGCACATATGCCTTGGCGCGACAGCTGAAAACGCCACATTAATTGGCGCGACAGACTGCGCGCGAACTCTGCACTTGCCGATGCCATGGTGCACCGTGGTCTTATAAGGCAAATGAGGCTGTGTGACGCACAGAATAACTTTTTAGAAGAAAGGTGTCAAAACAACATATGCCACTGATCCTGCAGCAGCACCCATGAAATTTAATATGGGATATTAGCATGTTATTTATAGGAGATATGTCGTAAACGTTACAGAAATGTTGACTGTAACTGAGTACCCTTCTCCGCACACTGAACGATGTGGAGAGGTTATAATAATAATAATAATAATAATAATAATAGTAATAATAATAATAATAATAAGAAGAAGAAGAAGAAGAAGAAGAAGAAGAAGAAATGAGTGATTCGGTAGGTGTATTGGGCCGGCAGAAGCCTTCCGTGAGCTTGTACTGAAGAAAACCGGCAGACGAAAAAAAAAAAACATACCTGAATGCCCAATTTCCACAGACTAAAGCTAAGTGCGTATTAAATATAAGAACATTACTGGATTTCCTATAGGTACAGGTATGTTACAAATACCGGAAAATTAGCAAGCACGCTGCGCACGACAATCATTACGTCGTAACTATGGCTTAACACGTGCATTTTAAAGACATATATCGACATCTGCGTAGGGTAACACGTAAGCGATATAGGGCACGAAGGCAATATAAAAAACTGAATGTGCGGGTGAGCTTAACGTGGAATTGGAGCAGACAGAGACGGTTAATTAAGCTTCGTTTATCCTTTCCTTTCCGTCTTCGAAGCCCAGCGTCGAGCTATTATCGGAGACTTAGCTAAGTCAACGACATACGCGTTGCGCCCTTTCACCATCAGAGCCTCCGTCGTCGAAGGCCTCAACAATTCGCGGCGACAACGCCAAGCTCAAGCGACATGCATGCGGATATGGCCCGTCCACGATTCACCGAGGCCACTATAGTACTTGCTGCCTTTGCGCGTGCTACAGAGGTCGCAAACCCCGCAGTACGCACCATATATATATATATATATATATATATATATATATATATATATATATATATATATATATATATATATATATATATATATATATATATATATATTGTCAATCACACGCACACACATGCAATAAATGCAAATACACAATTTGGGGACGTATCAACTTTCTTTGTTTCCTTTTTTTTTTTTGCTCCTTTATAAGTGCTCTCTGCGATTCGCCGGCCATTTTCGCGAACAAGGATTGGTTGTAATTTGCTGTTAAAACCAATTACAGCGTAAGAACGTTTTGTCAATACGGGTCATGATCGAGCCCCGGATACTGAAACGATTTTTTTTTTTTTCAATTCACATTCCTTTTGCACTCATTTATCGACTAGCATGACGCCACGACTTCGTTATTCGTCCGTGTCGACCACTCGCTGAGATGAGCGATTAAAAAAAAAATGCAATCACACCGAAGGCAAATAATCCCTGCACAACAAGGCCCACGAACGTAACGGCGTCAACTCGACTTTGGCGACTACAGAAGCGCAGCCACTCAAAACCGGAACCAATTACACAAATCGGAGCACCCCCTCCACTCCTTCCTTCCCCCCACCCCCCTAAGGTGTGTGTTTTTTTCTTTGTTTCACATAGCCAGAGAAACGCCCATCGGTTCTCAACGCATACTGCGTTTTCTTTTATTAATATTTTTTTTTCTTTTTCGTTCGTAAGCTGCCATTTTCGAAGAGGAAGCAAGAGGCTATAAACAAAATGACGCGCCGTGTTCCTTGCGAACAGACAAATGAACGCGCCCCAGCAGGCAACAAAGAGGGGAGCGGCGAGGGAAAGCCGAATGTCGCGATTGCCCTCGGAGCTAAAGGAGAGTAAATATAAAGAAGAAGAAGAAGAAAAAAAGAAACAGAAGCGCCCCCTTCCTGCACGGGGGCGAAGTACAACGAGAAGGCGGGTTTTCTGCAAGTCGGACCACTCAGAGGAGCGAGATCGCACGCTCGGCGGCCCAAACGTCCAGGAGCAGCCGCGTGGGCTGACCAGCCCGCGCAAGCGGCGCCCGAATACAAATGACCGGCCGGACCGACCCGCGGGGTGCACACTCGGTGTCAGTGTACACGCGAACGACGCACAGAAGCAGCACAGAAGTAGAGTGCGCGGGCGTAACGCGCACCATTTGCGAAAACGGGGCAGGCGAATCCCGCGCCAGGCCGGCTATGCTCCCAGTATCGACAAGAAGGCAGCAAAAGCTTAGAAAGAAAGAAAGAAAGAAAGAAAGAAAGAAAGAAAGAAAGAAAGAAAGAAAGAAAGAAAGAAAGAAAGAAAGAAAGAAAGAAGCAGAAGTGAAGATTGTTTGCTAAGGAAGGAAAGAGAAAAGCAGAAGGTAGGGAGGTTAATCAGAATAACGTCCGGTTGGCTACCCTACACCGGGGGAATGGGAAAGGGGAAAATAAAGATGACCGGGAGAGAGAGGAGAGAAGGGAGCAAGGATTCTGCTGCCGGATGTTATCGAAGTCCGCCGTGGACACGAGGAGCCGAATTCACAAAGCTTTGCGTTCCCAAGAGCTCCGGTATCGTTATTCGTTGGCTGCAGCCTTAGCTGACGATATATGTCCAACATCAGGATTATCATTATATATTGAAAAAAAAAACATTATCCTGAGTACCATTTCTGAACTATTCAACGAAGGACCCGCGAGCGTTCGCAGGCTACGCTTCTTCTTAAGGGGGGAGGGGAGGGGGGGGGGCACCACGCATAATTAAGTATATACGTGCACCGATTTAGCAAGCGCCCATTTGCCGAGTGCGAGACGGTAACAGCGTCACATAAAAGAAAATGGGTAACAGCGAGTCAATAACGACAAGACTACAGGAGCTGGTTCTTTTTGTACCGTGTATTTTTTTATTTGGCACAGTTGCCGCCATGCGTTTCGTATATGCAGTTCCCTGCAGTAAGAACTGCGTAAGCGAGCCACGAAGCTGGCGAAAAGATGAATCTATGCCAAAGCCACACGGCCACTTCTGAGGAGCCGCAACCAGGGCAACACCACCGGTAAATAAGCTTGAGCTTACACGAAAAAATTGCCCTCGAAGCCGGTCAAGCGGACACCTCACTCTTCGGGCTTGCATGTCGTCACTTTATATACTAAGTCATCGTACAGAACGGGCGGTTAAGATAACGCTGCTGTTCGCTAACGAAAAGATCCTGCTCATTTCTGACGCGGTGCCTTTTAAGACTAAGAAAAATAAAACACACGGGTAAGAACTCCGGCAAAACTTTCTCGAGCGAGAGACGCTCGCCGCCGATCGAAGCGGCGGACGTGTCACGCGGAAGCAGCAGCGATCGGAGAATTCGGGATTAAAATGAGAGAGAGAGAGAGAGAGAGAGCAGCCTGAAGTCTCGGAAGTACGTTTGTTTGCGTTTCGGCAATGGCCGCTTCCGGTGCCCACACGCGCCGTCGCCGAGCAAACAAGTGCAGTCAGTACAGCTGCGCAAAAGGCTTGGCACCATGTGGGCACCTCTGCATGATGTCGGCGATCGAGAAGCGGACAGCCGAAAGGCCGAGGAAGCACACACAGACTGCAGACGCGTGGCACACGCAAGAGACGTGCTCGCCCGCACGCTTGTACCCACAGGAACGGGGGCGAACACCTACACGCCCGCATGAGAGATGAAGGCGTGCAGCATGCCTGCTTGTACTGAGCTTCTTGCCTGACCAAGAGCAGCAGTGTATCAGAAAGAGCAGCAGCAAAACGTACGAAGAGAGAGAGAGAGAGAGAGAGAGAGAGAGAGTAGAAGAAAGACATTCGCGCACGCAAGTGCGCGGTACTGTCTTCAATGTCTCGCTGTTTGTTTCGAGACAGAGAGTTAGTGAGTGAGTGAGAGAATGAGTGAATTCTTTACTCTTTTACTTAGTATATGTCCTTATTTTAGCACTTTCCTCCTTAAGGTCTTAAATCCTATTAGTGCGCTGCTTCTTAGGAATTGGGGGAGGAGGGCTACGGGAAGCACGCCCTGCAACGGAAACCGTAACTGCCTCACTCAAGGGAAGCCACACGCATTCGGCGTTGCCTATAGCAGTTGTCCACGCTCCAACTATTGACCAAGCGTACAGTTGCCCAACTTGGGCGATCATGATAGGGATAGAAGAGCCGGCGTTTTCAGCGTGGCATGAATACGCCTGATTACTGGGTTATATTCTGGGGCAGATTATATATATACTGGATTACTGGGTTATATACTGGGGCAGATTCGGAGCGTTTGCGAAGCGTCACCGCGGTGGGCGGCCAGATGCAGCATATATCATCAGAGCCTTGACAGCTCGCAATAATGAATCGCCACCGCAACTCATTATTGCCGGCGCTCATTAGGCACGCATAAGCGCGCGTTTGAATGGTTCTGCTGGCCGATCGGGATGGGCCAGAACAGACACCACGGTGTCTTTCGGAGCCCTAGGATTGCGCTCGGTCGCTAAACTCCGTAAATCAATCTATTAATCGATTCGTTCACTCATTCCCTGAAACAATGTATAAGAACCACTGCTAAAGACGCGACTTCCGAAAGCTGAGGCTGCATACTGCAGGTCCCATCAACGGGACAGCTATACAGTCATTGAGTACAAGTCGGCACATATATAGGTGCACTCTAAGAAGAATTCCGGGGAAAACGGGAGTAACTGCGCAGTTCGTCCCAAAAAGGGCGCTTTCGTCCCTCAAGGGAGTAATTGCATGGATGTGCGTGCCGTGTGCAAATTTCGGAGAGTAAGTGTTTAGTCCCTGGTCGGAAAGAGAGCAACGGGAGGACGAACGGCAACAGTTACTCCCCATGCGCTCCGCTGTTTTCGTCCGTGTCGTGCAGTGATGCGGCAAAAACTGTATTGTCTATAAATCGTGAATAGTTCGAAGTTCGTGCACTGTCCATTGAACTACATGCAAAGCAGCACTTTGCCTCTTCGTGAGAAGATTGCGTGAAATTTAAAGTTGGAATGTGAAGAGCCATGCCCTTCGTGCGCACCCCATAAGTGAGCGATAGCAATTAAACGCGCAAGTCATTGATAGACTGCCAGACTTTGCTGGTCAATAGTACCTAAGTTCCTTCCGTTCCAAGGAGATTACGAACTTAACTGAAGTGATGTGTAGCTCTAACGGGACACACTAAGCGACAGAGCAATTGTCCGTCTCTGTCGTCTTAGGTGCCCCGTTTGAGCTCGCTACACGTTTACATCGTGTAGTGCCTCAGTTTAAAGCACCCGAAGAATACTCGGGCATATTTCTTTTCGCACTCACTGATGGTTGCAAGTACACTCAACGTATACACTCTCCCCGCACAACATACACAAAATACCGAGTCGCTTTTACATTGCCGCACCTGCGTTCAGATGCTTAACCTGTCTCATGTTGAATTCCAATGGCGGAGTCGGAGCACGCTTTTCTGCTCGTTTCGGAGCAAGTTTGTTCCAATGACAGAGTGAGGGCGGGAGTAAGGTGTTCCAATGAGAGAGTCGGAGTGGATTCAGAGCGGGAGTCACTCCGTGGAGCAGAAAAAGATGCTCCGCCAAAATCGGCGGAGCGGACCGGAACTCTGCGTGACGTATTTCCTTTACCACGTTTGTCTGCTGGAGGGCGCCACCGGTCACGGCTCGCGAGGAAGCAAAAGCTGCTGCACGCTTGGCGAGATATCCATTCCGCACTTTTAAAAAAACCACAGGTGAACGGCGCTGAAGAGGCAAATGACCGGTGCGCTGGTGCTGGGAGCAAACAGCGCAATGAAATGATAACACGCAAGGTATCCTGGGTAACTCGACAGAAGTTCCGCTTCCGCCTTGCTCCGGCGGCGCAGGTTGTGTTCCGCTCGCGGATTTGGAGGCGTTGCTCTACGCCAGAGTCTAGTGCTCGCTCGCGGAGTCCGTCGGGCACTCCGACTCCGCCATTGGAATTCAACATCAATTTCCTAGTCCCGTCAAGCCATCTGCCGTGGTGCAGAGGAAGAAGAAGACGGCGTTCCGAACGGTCGCTTTTTTCATGTTCTCCGCTCCAAAGGATTTATCGGCCCCTGGCCGAGGTGCTGCTCAGGCTTCAGCCAGCAGCAATGACTACCGTGTTGTGATACCTCGTCTTCCTACCGGTAAGCTGGTTGTGGACTCCGTTTTCCTGCATGCTGACTTAAGTGGTCGACCGTACAGAGCCCAAGACTTCAGAGACGCCCTTCGGAACGTTATTGACCTAAAGGAAATAAGTTCCATCGGTCAATTTCAGATGTCACACGTGTGGATGGTGACGTGCAAATCATCAATTACGAAATCAAAGCTAGTCACGTGCGGAGAATTATCCGTAAAAGGTAGACGCTGCCTCGTTATTGACCCCGAGCCCACAGAAGTGAAAATGAAGCTTTTATGGCTTCCTGAGCGTTTGGCAGACGATTACATTCGAGAAGCGCTCCAGGCTTACGGGAAAGTGAAGTCTATATCAGCAGAAAGCTGGAGAGTGTCGGAAATGGAGCAAATGCGTACCCTAAATCGTGACGTGGTGTTGACTCTTGCCGATGGAGTCGGCGTGGGAGACGTTCCACATCTGCTACACGTTTGTGGAGTGCAGAGCCTTGTATTGATTCCAGGCCGGCCCCCACTTTGTCTCCGCTGTAACAAGGTTGGGCACATTCGTCGAAACTGCAGAACCCCACGTTGTGAAGCCTGCCGACGCTTTGGCCACACAGATGAAGAATGTGTTGTGACATACGCCGACAAGCTACGACACAGGACAAGGCCTCCAGAAGAAAGCCTGCAGGAACACATAATGGATGTTACTGAGGTTCTCGACGCAACGGGAGACGTTCCCTCTTCCGCGAATACCAGCTGTGCCAGTAAAGCCCCTCTACATGGTGAAGACAATGACATCGCAGAACCGCCCGTGGAAAAGGAAAGTAGCGAAGAGAAAGACGTGCCCGCTACTACGCAGACAGTTTCCTCCCAGCCAGCGAATGAGACAGCCGCTGATGACTCATCTGCTACACCGAAGCACGTCAACACGTGCGCTATGCTGTCAGAAGACAGACGAAGTAGCGCGGATACGTCAATTCCGAAGCGCCGTGCGACTAACAGATCAGAATCAAGCACGGACAGCGAGACGGCCAGTACCACAAGGAAAGCACGTCGCCGCAAAACATCGACACACTCAGGACAGTGCCGGCGATCAAGGTCCAGGAGGCCTGGTGAGGGTTCGGAGGGAGCCTCACCGTTACCCTCTAAGACCGACCGCATAGAGAATTAGGTCTAAATAGTTGGTATTCACCATGGCCCTGTCCCAGCAACTTCTCTTCGCAACTTTGAACGTGAGAGGCCTTAGGTCTTTGCAGAAACAGGCGCAGCTTCGCCGGCTTTTGTCTAGGAAGCGGCTCGACTTCGTCGCCGTGCAGGAGACGAAGATTGAGAGTGATGACGAGACAGAAAGGGCTTTGCGACCTTTTCTGTCTGAATATAACGTCTGCGTTTCACACGCTCTTGGTTTATCCGCGGGCTGTTTCCTGTTTCTGAAAAAGAGCCTACTTTGTTCAGCACTTAGTTACCATGTAGACGCTGAAGGCCGATATATATGCTGTGATTTTGTGTTGCAGGGTGTGCCATGGCGATTAGTCAACGTCTATGCATTTAATGACGCTGCAAAGCGAATTGTCTTATTTGATACTGTGCGTAGTCTAATGGACTGTGATCGTTGCATTGTGTTAATGGGCGATTTCAATTGTGTATGTGATCCGTGCGATCGAAGCGGCATTAACACTCAGCGGGACAGGAGTGGTGAAGTTTTGTCTAACGTAATAGAAAATGCAGGGCTCGTTGATATAGGAGTGTCGGGACAGGGAGCTCGCTCTTATACACGAATTCAAGGTCGCTCTTATGCCCGCCTTGATCGGATTTATGTTTCTTCATCACTCCTCTCCCGGGAACTGTCCTGCACTACTATCCCAGTTTCGTTCTCGGATCATTGCATGGTTATCGCAAAGATTGGTGAGAAATCTGCAACCAATTTCCGACCACAGTGGGCACTCTGGAAGCTTAACTCTGACCTCCTAAATGATCAGGATTTTATTAATCGCGTACACATGACCCTAAAAAATTCTCTTTCTACTGACTTGCCGTTATTTGCAGCTTGGGAACTCTTTAAACAAGAGGTTCGTACAGTGGCTATAGAAATTGGATCGCTGAAAGCATTCTATAGAAAGAATGAAGAAACATTACTTCTTAAGAGCCTACACAACCTTTACCAGATGGAATGCGAAATGCCAGGCACTTACATTGTTGACATAGAAAATCTTAAATGTGAGTTGCAAAAGTATGATGCACTGCGTTACAGAGGTGCGCGAGTTCGATCTCGAAACATGCGCGCTCTGCAGTCTGAGCAACCAACACGTCAAGCTTTACTTGACGAGCGACGTCACGCTGTTTCCAAAGTAATTCCGGAAATATACTCCGAAGGTACTCTTTTAACACATACGAATGACATAATTTCTAAGTTCGAAACTTACTACAGTGTGTTGTTTAGTGCTCGGCCCGATGATCACGATGCAAAAGTTTTAGAGAGTTTTGTGTCTCTTGTAAAACCTTTACAGGATGATGACTGTGCATGCATTAGTGATACCCTTACGATACAAGAAATTGAGCTAGCTATTGATCAGCTGCCTCTGTCGAAAACACCCGGCCCTGATGGACTTTCCTGTGAATTTTACAAAGCTTTCAAATCAGTTATCAGTCCCATATTATTGGACATTTTTATTACAAGCTTAGAGGTAGACGCCCTTCCGCAATCTTTTTGCAAAACCCACACAGTTTTAATTCCAAAAAGTTCAGATAAGGAGAAACTGCGTTCTGTTGAAAGCTACAGGCCAATCACATTGTCAAACGTAGATTATAAAATTTTTGCAAAAATTTTATCGAATAGATTGCAATTTGCGATGTCAATTCTCATTGGTTCCCATCAGACGTGTGGAATTAGGGGCAGATCCATTCAAACCAACATACATATCGCCCGTACACTCCTTCAGTATTGTTACGGTTCCACCGAACAGCTTGCAATGCTCCAGGTAGACCTTGCTAAAGCTTTTGACCGTGTCAGTCACTCCTATCTATTTACACTTCTGGAGCATGCGAATGTTGGCTCTGTCGTGCTTAAAGGCGTTAGGCTATGCTATACGTCTTGTACCACTCGTTTAGTTATTAATGGCCAACTCTCTAAACCAGTTTCCATTTGCTCTTCGGTAAAACAAGGATGCCCTATGTCCCCATTACTATTCGCCCTTTATCTGGAACCGCTATGCTTAAGCGTAATTCAGTCGAGTGACATCCATGGCTTCAATATACTGGGTAATGAAGTAAAAGTCTTAGCTTATGCAGATGATTTAGCGTTCTTCTGCACGGATAAGTCCAGTGTTGAAAAGGTAGTATCAAAAATAGAGGAATTTGGCAGCGTATCAGGAGCACGAATGAACTCCGCAAAAAGCTTAGGCTTATGGTTTGGCGCATGGTGCTATACACCAGAACAGTTTGCAGGCATTAATTGGACCGGTGTCCCGCCAAAGTATCTCGGCGTGCCGCTACACGCATATAAATTAAGCGCACACTATTGGAAAGAACAGGTTTCTGCCCTGCAAGGTTACGCCCAGACATTCATTCCACATCGACTATCTATTTTTGGGAAAGCTGAGGCCTGCAATAAGTTCTTGGCAACAAAAATTTACTATGTATTGCAAGTTATACATTGTGCCAGGCTCTACATCCAACGCTTTCACCGAATCTTTGCGACCTTCGTATGGTCTTCCACTTTTGAGCCCATGAGGCGAGACAATATTTTCAGGCCCGTTAGTGAAGGTGGGCTGGGTTTAGTACATCTTTATGTGCGGCAAATAGTGTCTCGTTTCTTCTTTTTTCGTGATACATCACATCCTATAATTCGGTCATTCATGCAAGTCACACTTGTTAATGCTTTACCTGATTTAATCGTTTCTTCGAATTTTTCTTCACGTTTATGCTTGTGGGGGTTCATGCAAGAAGTTTACTTGGCGGTTCGTTTCCTGACAGTTCGGTTTTCCACAGAATACTTGTACTCTGTGTCGCGTAAAACGTTATACAAAGATCTATTGTCCATGCTTTTTCCGCCTCCATTTTACCGATCACTATACATCCAATGGCCAGGTCGCGATGTTCTAAAACGAGTTCGTAAAATGTATATATCCCCTTGCTGCAAAACATTCTTTTATAAAGTTCATAGTGAAACCATACCGGTTAAAACATGGCTACAGAAAAAGGGTATCTTTGTCTCTTCTGTTAACTGTCGCCTTTGTGACGTGCCAGAGACTATTGAACACTGTTTTATTAGCTGCACCGACGCCATACTATTTTGGGATGTCCTCCAACGGACTTTGAAAAAAGACTTTGACATCAACGCTCATACTGTGCGATACCTGCTGCCGACCGCTGATAATAGTGCACCTTTTGATATGTTTTTTCTCATCGGAATGCACAGTTTGTGGAAAACGCGAATGATGGACAGAAACGCCGAAACGGTTGTACCTACAAGGGTGAATTTCATCCAAATGACCCTACACCTAAAGCAGGTTTATGATGAACTTGATACCCAGCCAGACTGGTACCCCATTTTGGTGAGGTGCCTAACCTTACCACCCTTCTAAAGTGAAACCACATTTCTACCCACAGTATGAACGATGCCTTTTCTCTGAGTGACTGTCAGTGTTGTCAGTGTCAGTGTTGTTGCTACTGTAATAAATACCATGAAAGAAAGAAAAAAAAAAAAATCTGCCGTGGTGCAGTGGTCAGAGTAGCTAACATGGGAGCGCGAGGACGTGAGTTCGAATCCTGCTTTCGGGCCTCCTTTTTTTCTTTTTTTTTTCAGCTCAGTAATCTTTTTTATTAGCGTATAAATGCCTAATTTCATTAATTCCGCCTTTGCGGAGCATCGGAAATAATGACCGTTACTCCATTGAGGAGCATCGGAAAAGAGCAACTGTTAGTCCTCGGAGGAGTAACGGCATGGGGAGTAACAGTTCATCCCCTCGCACTTACCCCCTAAAGGGAGGAATGGTTGTGGCAGATCAGTTGCTCCCCTAAAGGAGTAACCTCAATACCCCATTTCCTCCTTTTCTTCTTAGAGTGTGGGCGCATAATATCTCGAAGACAGGATATATCGCACGGACGGAGCTCGTTTTCTCGCTTCGATCGTGTTCCCGCGTATACCTTCGTTCGCTCTTGTCCCACATCAATGGCGCCTGCAGAACACCACGCGAACTCCTTGCAAGCTAACCGGCCAGCGAAACAGCCAACTATCACACTACAGAGTGCATACATATACAACGTCGCCATTACTGCCCGCTTGCTAATTTCTTCCGCAAACCATTTGCGCCGCTTACAGAGATTGAGACCTTTCTCAAGGACATGCCGCTGCACGCCGGGCGGATAAGAGCTCATTACAGAGGCGAGAGAAGCTCGACAGAAAGTCAAAGTGAACTAGGAAAAAGGAAAGAAAGACAAAGCCCCCCGAAGCTGTTACAGCAAACAAACCCGGGAGCTATCCAGGAAGCGGCACGATACACGTGCCGAGTGGCTCCTGATGACGATGTCAATAATAGGCAGTTTTAGTTGGGCGTCCGCAACCACTCGCGTACGCAGCGCGCCAGGTTGCGCGTGTGTAGCCGAGCGTGCGCGCACGAGACGGCAATAGTTGGCCGGACGCAAAAGCAGAGGGGGTATTGCTGACTTGCACGCGCAGGAACCGGCAGTGAGCTATTCAGCGCCGCCATATGCGACCTTCTGAAACTGTGTAGCCAGTACCAGCCGCCATGAAGTCAAACCACAAGCCGGAGTCATATCTTCGGCAAGAGCGATATCGAAAAATGCGCTCTCGTGGAAACGCGAGAACAAGCGAGAACGTCCCGCGAAGCCCGCTGAGCCTGCAGCGGACGCTACGCAGCTTTTCAAAAGCTGCGGGCGCACGCAAGATACGCGTGCGTGCTCCTGCGTACTGCGCATGCTCACTGACGCCTGCGCGGGTTTGCCGCGCACGCAGAGCTGCTGTGGACGCCCAACTAAAACTGACTAATAACGGGCGTTCAATGGTAGACGAATGCGGACGGGGTAAGTGCGCACAGCGCTTGCCGCACGCGGAAGCCCAGCGCATGCACTGACCCGCCCCGTTCAGAAGGCGGCTGTTGCGTAGATACGCAGTAGAGCCACGGACGGCGCGCGTGAACTTCAAGCCGCCGCTGACGCGCTCTCCGTCGGCCCACGCAATGTTGCGCTGCAAAGGAAAGTGACGTGTAACGTGCCTGAGTAACGGAGGGAAAACGTTTATTGGTATGTGGAGAGGTTAGCTTGTGGCGACAGGCTTGGTGTACGCTACTCCAGCTGAGATTGTGAACGATGGAAGAAAGGGAATTAGAGCAAAAAACAAAAACAAAAAGTATGCACATTAATATAATATATATACACACACACACACGGGAAATGCATTATACATCAGAAGGTATTTATTTACAGGCCACAAGAGAAAATCGAGTGATATTTGATATTTCTTCCTCCTCCTCCTCGCCTGTTAACAGCTTTAAAGTCACGCTCAGTTTTAACAGCTCAAGTGTGTGTGCGCGATCGTGCGAAACAGAGAGAGAGAGAGAGAGAGACGCTCCTAAAGTGAGAGGTGACAACTAGAAAACTACGCGACATACGACGCGACGACGGCGGCAAAGCAAACCAACCTGCCCGGGCACGAAAGAACACCGCGCGCAAACGCCAACGAAGACGGGCACCGCGCCTATAATAACGTCGCGCTCCGCCGCTTGCATGCTCTATGGGCGGTCGTGTGCGCGCGTCGCTTCGAGAGATGTCATTTCCGTTAGGTTCGCGTTTCTTTAATGTGCTTCCGGTTCTCTTCCCCTACCTTTCCTCTGGGCCCGTCAAAGTACACCTTGTTTTTCTATGTATCATTTCAGAGCGCATCTCTTCGTCACTCGTTCCTTCGGCGGGTGTCAGCGTGGATCGGCGCCGCGGCTCGGCGTGAAACCGAGCGAACGAAAACAGCGAAAGATGAAAGCGAGCGCGAGGCGCAGCGGGGGATGAAAGACGCGAGCAGGGTGCAAGGAAACCACGAGGCGGAAAGCGGAGGAGGAGGAGGGTGCGGCGAAAGCGTGAGAAGAAAAGCGTAGCGCGGCAACAATGGCTACGAGATGGCGCCGGAGTAGCGGGCGTCGTCTGGGAGGTCTGTCGGCGGCGGCGGCGGCTGCTGCAAATCGCGCTAGCGCGTCTCCCACGCGCTGATTCTCGCGATCTCCAGATTGCAAAGGCAGTCGCGCTGCACGTCACTTCATTTGCAACGCGCCGCACGAGAGGGGTTGTCCGCGCCAGTAAATACATCGCGAAACGAAAACACGTATAGAGATGCGCTCAAATTTCGCATTATCGAGTATTGTAACCATCGGTGTAATTTTTTTTCTATCACGTACACTCAGCCACTCCTAATAATACACTGCTCAGGGGATTGGTGTACGCAATCCATATATATATATATATATATATATTTGCGTTGATTGATTGATTCTGCCTCACCACCAAAAGCAACAACTGTGACCATGGGAGACTCCGTGGTGGAGGGCTGCAATTCATATCAACCACCTGGGGATTTCACGGCCGCACCTGCGCTTTTTGTTTAATCCCTCCACGACGGGAAGGCAGCCGCATGGATGGCGTAACCGAACCCCAGCACCTCGTGATCACCGGAACGCCGCAGCCACAGATCCACATCGACGAGTAATATCCGAAGGTGCACACCCACACTGCACCAAGCGTTAACCGAACTCGGCCGAGGAACGAAAGTGCGAAAATTTAGGTGATGCATCATACCGCAGGTTCGACGCTATGCACGTATCGAAACTGCATGCTTGTTTGTCTCGCGATAACGAAGTTGAGAGTTGAAAATTGCCTTTAATTTTTTTTCTTACAGTAAAATTGGGGAACGTGGAAGGAAAGACTTCCAAGCACTAACTGGCTTCAAAAATGTATTTGAATTAACCGTGTGCAACCTGATTGAGATAATTAATTAAATATTTAGTAAACAACTAACTTCAAGGGCTAACCAATGGCTGTCGCACAATCGGTGAACGTCGCGCCAATGACGTGCCGTCGAAAAAAAAGGAAGAAGAAAAAGACATTTTGAGAACACTCGTACAAAAACTAGCTAGTTCTGGCCGAGTCCGTTGATTCGGGACGCTAAAAAAAAAAATTAATTATTGGGTTTTACGTGCCAAAACCACGATCTGATTGTGAGGCACGCCGTAGTGGGAAACCCCGCAAATTTGGACCACCTGGGGTTCTTTAATGTGCGCCTAAGTGCGCCTAAGTCTAAGCACACGGGTGTTTCCGCATTTCGCCCACATCGAAATGCGGCCGCCGTTGCCGGGATTCCATCCCGCGACCTACCTCGTGCTTAGCAGCCCCACACCACGGCCACTAATCAATCACAGCGAGTACGTGATTCGGGGACGCTATAGCAGCAACAATAATCATGCGCTGCGTTTTCTTTAATATGGACCGTACAGCTACGCCTGTTTACTACACGAGTGCTTCCGTTCAGGTGAGGCATAGCAGATTCAGCGCAAGCATGCGTACGACGTTAAACATATAGTCATGTGTATTTTGTTTGATTATAATGGAGGAGGGGAGTGGGACGCATGTACAAACTCGGGCAGTTTAAATGCGAAACATTTCTTTGCGAACATAATTGGCACTTTGACAGCATATATATATATATATATATATATATATATATATATTGTGGGGATCGCACGCGCGTCCCGATATCTCCGGAGCGGCCACGCGGTTATCACGCGATAATCACGTGCTCGCTCGCGGAGGGTAGCGGGGAGAGGGCACTTTCGTCGCTCCCGCTGCTCTTCGCGCCTGGCCGTGACGCTGCAGCCAAGGCACCCCGTTCCCTCCTTTCCCTTTCTTGGAACCGGGCAGACTCCTCTCCGCCGCTCGGGAGAAGCGCTATTCCCCCGACGCATCTTTGTCTCACGGCGGAAGAGCTAGCGAACGGCCGCATCTCAAATCAGCCGCTGAGACCGCCGCACGCCGTCCCCCTGTGGCGCCCGGACCTTGGTGTGCGACTCACCGCCCCAGGGCCCGAGCGCGGATCCACTTTTGGGTGAGCTGAACTCTTATCAGCCTCTTTTGTGGTTCCCACATTGTGCGGTTTGTTTCGCCCCAGACGTGCGGAATGCTCCGCCGCTGAGGTTTTGTGTTGTGTTGTGTTGTGTTTGTGTGTGTTGTGGCTGTTGCTGTCTGTTGGAATCATTGTACACCAAGGTGAATAAACACCTTAGGTCGAGACTCACCCTGTCCCCACTGGCCTGAACCCGCCGTGGTCGCAACTCACTGCGAACCGCGGGTTAGGGGTCACAGCTCTGACTGCTAGGGCTGCTGCGAAAGTGCTAGGGAGCGACTGCCGCTCCGCCGGCGCTGTGCGATCCAGAGAAGGGTCAGGTGCGCACGCGCGAGCCTGAGTAATACCCCTATATTTGGCGCCCAACGTGGGGCCAGAGGTGTGACAGGTTGAGTCTGTTTGTGTGAGTGATTGCCACTTCACGAACGAACCATGGCAGCATACAGGGCTGATTTACAGCCGTTGTATACGCTGTCGCAGGTTGCTACCAACAGGCAACAATTCGAAGCGGCGGTAACTGCTACCGCTCAGTCATGCCCGGCGGCGGACATTAGCCCTGGGAATTTGATAAGCTTCGAAGAGGGTAGCGCTACACACGAGGCGCTCTCTCCGGCAGGATGTACCCTTGAAGGCGTGAGGCACATTACGCCGAACCCTTCGCCAGTGTTTGCGGAGAGCATGGAGCCACTGCGGCATACTTGCTCGACGCGTTCTGCTCCTGTGCCAGGCATTACTGGCCAGAGCGAGCCTCGTACCCTTGAAGGCGTGAGGCACATTACGCCGAACCCTTCGCCAGTGTTTGCGGAGAGCATGGAGCCACTGCGGCATACTTGCTCGACGCGTTCTGCTCCTGTGCCAGGCATTACTGGCCAGAGCGAGCCTCGTACCCTTGAAGGCGTGAGGCACATTACGCCGAACCCTTCGCCAGTGTTTGCGGAGAGCATGGAGCCACTGCGGCATACTTGCTCGACGCGTTCTGCTCCTGTGCCAGGCATTACTGGCCAGAGCGAGCCTCAACAGGCGCTGTTGCAGGATGCGATGCGCTTGATTGAGAGGTTGACAGGTGCCGTGCAGAACACTCTGCTGACATCTGCCGCCGCTGCTAGACCGAGAGTGAGGGTGGACTTACCCACCTACAGCGGGTATCATGATTCAGTTAGCGTCAACGAATACCTCGATCGCGTGCTGACTTACCAGCGCGCAACGGGGCTGTCCGATGGCGAGATACTGGAACGCGTCGTACCAGTGTCGTTAACTGATCACGCTGCCCGCTGGTTCCGGCTTACTGGCTACCGGTCTAGCACGCTGGCTGAGTTCCGAGCGGGATTACGCGAGGAATTCCTGCCCGCAGATTACGAGCGTCGTCTGCGGCGCGAGTTGGAGCTACGTACTCAGCATCCGGACGAATCCTTGCTCGAGTACGTCAGGGCGATGGACGAACTTTATCGTACCGCTGACCCTACCGCTCCGAACTGCGATAAGGTGGAGAGAGTCACACGACAAGCTCATCCCACCTTCGCAGCGTACCTAAGAGGCAGCAAGTTCAGGGATTTGGATGAGCTGGCCTCGGAGGCAAAGCGCATACAGGCGGACATACTCGCCTTGCGCTCATACCGACCTCCACCCCCAGCGTCGAGGGCACTTGAGCCGCGATGCGCGTGGAACGGGGACACTTTTCGCACTCGTTCCGGTGGAGATGGTGTGGTTGCTTTCAGTGACGGACAACTGAGAAACGGTTGGGGCTTATCTGACCGGGCTCTCGATCCGTACACTTATGCCATGCGTGCAGCATGCGCTGCCGATGGCCGAGGTATGCAGAATCGTGGTCGATATGCCGGCTCGATGATGCGAGAGCAGAGCGTACCTGCAAGGGAGCAGTCGATACAGAGGAACAAAGGTCAAACGGCGCGAGGCACTGGACGCCAAGCCCGTCAAAGGCCGGCTCTCCTCTGTTATCGGTGCAACCAGCCGGGGCACTTCGCCCGGGATTGCAGACAGCCTGCGAACCGAGAGCACGCGCTTTCGGGAAACGAGCGGGGCCGCCGGTGAGCAATGCTGCATGGCCGGCGGCGGTTACAGCGGTGCGAAGTGAGACACACGAACTCCTTGCCCCGCTGGCTTGTCGTTTTGGATTGCCCAGCGACACGCCAGTCCCGCTCATAGAGGTTACAGTCGCCCGGCGCAGGTTTTTTGCGCTGTTAGACACAGGAGCAAGCGCTTCACTATTTGGCGACGAGGTGTGTGAACATCTCCGTCGGAGCACTATCCGACTGAGAGAGAGTAATGTGACCTTCCGACTGGCCAGCGGCACGGCACACGCGAGCTGTGCTGCTAGGCTTGTGGTGCGGTGGGAGAAACGAGTGAGGCGACAGCGCCTAGCTCACCTTCCCGGCCTGTCGGTTCCTATAATTCTTGGTAGAGATTTCCTCGCCAAGACGGGCATTGTTATTGACGTCTGCAACGGAGGATATAGGGAGCGAGCATGTGGCACCCTGAAACCTTTCGTTTCATTTCAAAAAGCGTCAGAGACAACTTCGTTCGATGATGCTTCGCGCGCAGACCGAACAAACGATTGCCCGAAAAGGTCCCTCAGAACGGTTGCGGCCGGGTCGAAATGCCGTCCGGCCAACCGCACTGAGAAAAGAGGCGCGGAGGGGAACTGCTCCCCTCCCGCAAAGCCCATAACCCCCGCTGCGGTGGCAGACTGTGCCGCAGTGAGGGGCGAACGATACCACCCGCTGCTGGACGACTCAAGCAGTTTGTCGGGGGAAGAAAAGGCTCGCCTCTCATCGCTTCTGACTGAATATGATGCCGTATTCACAGAGCGGCCTGGTTGCACTACGCTATACAGGCACAAAATTGAGACAGGTGACGCCTCTCCGTGGAAGTGCAATCCTCGGCCGGTGAGTTTGGCTAAGAGGAAAGCACTAGACAGCGCTCTGGACGAACTGCTCGATACAGGCGTTGTTGAAAGATCGGACAGCCCATGGGGTTTTCCTGTGGTGTTGGTTCCTAAAAAGGATGGGACGCCCCGCCTTTGTGTTGACTATCGCCGCCTGAACGAGGTGACACGCAAGGACGCATATCCGCTTCCTAGCATTCCCTCGATCGTATCCAACGTTGGCGGAGCGAAGTACTTCACTACGCTCGATGCAAGCAGAGGGTACTTTCAGGTGGAGGTAGATCCCTGTGACCGAGAGAAGACTGCCTTCACGTGTCACAGGGGGCTTTTCCAGTTTACCCGTATGCCATTCGGACTTGTCGGTGCGCCTGCGACTTACCAGCGCCTGATGGACCGTGTCTTGGGTGACGCAAGGTGGCACCACGCTCTTGCTTACCTGGACGATGTTGTGGTATACTCGCGTACCTTTGATGGGCACTTACGCCATCTCAGGGACGTGTTGGAGCGTCTGAGGTCTGCGGGGATAACGCTAAACCCGACCAAGACCCAGATTGCAGCAACCCGAGTAACGCTACTGGGGTTCAAACTGGATAACGGACGCCTTCTACCGTGTGATGATAAGGTTCAGGCATTATTGAACTACCCGTCACCGGAAGACATAGGCGGACTGAGACGCTTTTTGGGGCTGGCGAATTTCTATCGACAGTTCATCCCAAACTGCGCTGCACTGCAAGCCCCCTTGACAATGCTGTTGAGGAAAGGTGAGCAGTGGAGGTGGGGTCCCGAGCAAGAGGAGGCACTGCGCAACCTCGTAAACGCGCTCGTGGAAACCACCGAGTTAAGGCTACCTGATTTGAACAAAGAATTTGTCATTCATACGGACGCCAGCGACCTTGGCCTAGGAGCGGTTTTGCTCCAACAGCACGAAGGTAGCTTGCGCCCGGTAGCTTTTGCCAGCCGCTCTTTGACTCCCGCAGAGAAAAATTACTCCGTGACCGAAAAGGAATGTCTGGCGATCATTTTCGCTCTCAAAAAGTTTGATTACTATATTGATGGAGTCCCATTCATAATTGAGACCGATCATATGGCATTAACTTGGCTTAGGCGCTTAGGAGAGCCGAGCGGCCGGCTCGCGCGATGGGCACTTCTCCTGCAGCGATACGATTTTACCGTTCGCTACAGGAGAGGAAAGAACAACGTTGTGGCGGACGCACTTTCGCGCGCGCCCGTTGACTGTGAGAAGAGTGATATTACTACTCAACTCACCTCGCCCGAAACTAAGCTTGTGAGCGGACTAACCGCTGCGACGACTGAGGTTGTCAGGAGGGGTAATATTAATACCCATCGTGACCCCTCAGTGACTCAGCCGAAGAGCAGAGTAACTGCTACAATGCTCGACGGCGCTGGTCCTGAAGGAAGGGCGGATGAACCCCCTTCTCAGGACGAAAGCGTGAACCACTTGGACTGCGTCAGTTCTGTGGGGAGCGTGTTCGGCAGAAAGGAGCTGTTAGAGGCACAGCGGGAGGATCCGTTTTGTAAAAAAGTGTTTGAGGGGCTCCGGGAGCCCGGCGGCGCGGCCGCGGCGCACATGGACGCAGCTGGTATTGCTGTGGGTGCGCGGCGCTCCGAAACAGCTGGTAATGCTGTGAGCGCGTTGGATTCCTACCTGCTAGACTCTGACGGCGTCCTGCTGAGATACATTCCCGCGGAGAAGGATACACACGAGTCCTTCAAAGCGGTGATTCCACGCACGCTGAGAGGAGCACTTTTACGCTACTTTCACGATACGTGCTTGGCCGGGCATGCAAGTGGCCCTAAGACTTATCTAAAGTTGTGCCGCTTTGCTACCTGGCCTGGAATGAAGCGGGAGGTGATGCGCTACGCCCGCTCTTGTAACGTGTGCCAACGCGTGAAGCCGCGTGGTGGACGCCCACCCGGGCTCATGCAGCCGATCAATAGCCGAACACCGTGGCAAATTGCGGCATGTGACGTCATGGGGCCTTACCCCAGGACACCGAGCGGGAACCGATTCCTTCTCGTAGTCACAGACCATTTCAGCAAGTGGGTGGAACTGTTCCCACTACGGAAGCTGACGGCACGCGTTATCATGGGAAAGCTGATCGAGGTGTTTACACGATTCGGCTATCCTGAGCAGCTGATAACGGACAATGCGTCCTACTTCACTGCCAAACTCTTCGTGGACTCTTGTGCAGCTCTCGGCATTAAGCACAGGAGAACAACCACGTACCATGCCCAGGCGAATCCCACTGAGCGTGTGAACCGCAACATCAAGCACATGCTAGTTGCATTTGCGGGGACGCACAATGAGTGGGACGCTTGTCTTCCTGAAATTGGATTTGCTATCAGGTCGACAGTGAATCGATCGACTGGGTATACCCCCGCCACCCTCAATCTTGGGAGGGAGCTGTTGAATCCGGTAGAACTTACTCTACAGGAACGATGCAGCACGGAACTGGTTGTTTCGTCGGCACGCGCCGATTATGCGACTGGGCTGCGCGCGAAGGTAACGGAGGCTTTACGAAAAGCGCGACGGAACCTGAGCACTGCACGTGCCGAGCAGAAAGCGCAGTACGACCGCTCTCATCGGGAAGTTCAGTACAAAGTGGGCGACCTGGTGTTGAGACGGAATCACGTCCTGAGCGACGCCAGTAAGAAATTCTCAGCTTCTCTGGCGCCAAAATGGGCAGGACCGTACCGGGTGCGAGAGACTGTCTCTTCACTCGTGTACAGGCTGGCGGACTTGAAGCTAAGACCGATCAGCCGACCGGTGCATGTCTGCGATCTCAAACCCTACTATGACAGAGGGAACGAGTGGCCCGAGGAGAATGCTCTCCCGCGCCCGCAGGCAGCGGCATCGGGTGGCACGGCTCGACGTTCGAGCCCGGTGCGGCATTATAACTTGCGATCTCGGCAGAACTAACTCTGTCCGGTTCGCGGAGGCTATTTTATTGTGCGTGATATCGGACGGAATGCTCCTCCGAGGTCTAGCATGCAGGCTTCCAGAGCGAGCACGCGCTTTCTCTTTGGAAGAAGCGAGAGGGGCTAACAGAATTGTCGCAGCAGCAGACCGCCCGTCGGGAGCCGTGAAACAACCACCAAGCAAAAAGGAAAGACCATCTCCACTGCCGGTGGGGACGAGCAGGCCGCAAGCAGTCAGCAGCGCAGTGCAGGCAACAGGCGGCGAGAAAACATCCTCCGGCGGCTAACAGCGAGGTGAGAGGTGCAGCGGACGACTTCCGGTCCTGAATGGTCGCAGCGGCGCAGAATTCGCCGAACCGCACCGCACAGCTCCGCGACCGAGTTGCAAGCCCCGCAACCAAGCATCCAGCCTCAAGGCCGAGCGTAGACTTCTCCCGCAAGGACAGAGTGGACCCCTGCTGCGCAGCGAGGGGCAAGCCATCGTCAGGGGTGAGTCGGCACGCCTTTACCGATCTTGCGTGCCGAAACCCGCGAGGGTCCGCAACGAACAGGAAGAAAAGCGTTCGACCACACCAGAGGGCAACGACCTCCGAGAACATCAAAAGAAAGCTGTCCTGCGCCATCTCGAGGCTGGTTCGGGGATCGCGTCAGCGTAATCGAGGCAGCCAAGAAAAATCCAGGGACCCTTTCGCCACCACGGACCCGGCACGTCCGACTGGGCAGGTGACGCCGCCGAGACGCAAGTTGACCTGGACCCAGCGCCCTTCTTGCCTCCCACTGCATCCCGCTGCTGTCAAGCTGCTCCGTACCATCCTCCTACGTTCCGGCCTGGCTCGCGACCACCTCCACGGCGACAACGACGGTCTGCAGCTAGAGCTGCTCCCTCACCAACATGGACTCAAACCGTGTTGCTGTCGGAGTAGCATGTCCCTCTCGCAGGAAAGCCTCAGGTGACGGCGGCCTCTTAGCGGCTAAAGGGTTATTTTAAGGAGGGGGGGATGTGGGGATCGCACGCGCGTCCCGATATCTCCGGAGCGGCCACGCGGTTATCACGCGATAATCACGTGCTCGCTCGCGGAGGGTAGCGGGGAGAGGGCACTTTCGTCGCTCCCGCTGCTCTTCGCGCCTGGCCGTGACGCTGCAGCCAAGGCACCCCGTTCCCTCCTTTCCCTTTCTTGGAACCGGGCAGACTCCTCTCCGCCGCTCGGGAGAAGCGCTATTCCCCCGACGCAGTCTCACCAGGCCCCGTACACTCTCAAGTTCAACTAATGGCCACAGAGGGCGAAAAAATCGACCGCGCGCCGCTGCTAACAAAGCCGACCTAGTAGCATCACCTCGGGATTCGTTCGTTAGTTCCAACATTTCCCGGTAGAGGCGTCGTAATAAGCGCAATTTTATCTTACAAACTTTCTCTTACAATTACCGAAGCATTTTCTTTTACATAAAAACAGGGCAAAATTATCATTGCTAATTAGATATTGTACTCTTTGTTAGTAAGTTTATTGTTTCTTCGCCATTATGAACGCAAATAGCGTTCAGCATCATCGATCTTTCACGTGACCTCTGGCCTGGATTTAAAATTTTTACCGGTATTTCCGAGTGCACGGCGGCACGGATTCATTCGTTCGTACACTCAAGACTGGTTGCTTCTTTGTTTCTAAAACTAGTTTCTTGCGCTTCTATGTAACTTGGGGTGAAGTTACGTGTTTGCAAGCGGACATGTAAGCCCGGCAGTTGGGTTTCGGTCGTGAGCCATTCGGAACAGGTCTGCATCGAAACGGGAGCTGGATTTTGCTGCGGCTGACAACGGCAATAACGGTGAGTCGTTTAACACTGCTGCTTCAATCGTTATATAATATCTGTCTCATTACCTTCCAGGCGGGCACAAGTTAACGAACTAGATCCTGCATTACATATGGGCAGTGAGGATCTCAGTTGCTGTTTCCTAAATAAACCTTTACTTGCGAGGCTGTCGTTTGGTTTACACACACAACCAGGAAAGAAAGAGCGATATCGGAACGCGCGTCTCATTTTTCATGTTATTGTAGCCGTGGTTGTAGGTGACTGAGTAGCCTTATCAATATACAGATTAAACATTTTTTCGAGTCGGCCGGCAACGTCTTTCGTCCACAAAACCGAATAATCCTTTGGTAAAATGAAGTGAAAGTACAGAATTTAATGTATTAAACAGTTGCAAGCATGATACCCATATTTCGTACTTGTTGGTTCCAAATGTTCTTGCTGTTCAGATTGGTTTACCGTAGGGCATTTATTTTTGCAGTAGTGAAGCGGTGCATCACGTTCGTGGAGAAAAATAATGCATCAGTTCTAATAGCTTCATGACTTTCACGCATTTGCTTGAGTAACTAGCAGTGTGATCACTTCTAGAGCATAAATGAACCCACAAATGTTCTCATTTGTGATCTTAATAGTACTTGCGCTGTTGACATGCATTGTAGTTAGGCAGACATCAATTTTATGGGCAATAGCAATATTTATTTAACATGCTGCTTAAGCACCCTAGAATAGACAGTGTACATTTGCATGTGTTCCGTAGTCGCAAATCATTACAACATATATGTCACACCTTTTTGCATTTCATATTGCAAAACTTTGCTTTTTCAATTTCTGATTCAGTCAAAATTTCTGTTCCAGACATGCAGTAATGAGGACGGCACCAGTATAAAGCAACACACTCCACGCACTAAACAGAAGCTGCTGCCTGCTACGACAAGGTCATTGTGTGGACATTGGCTACTACTACAAGGTAAACAACATATGGTTCAGAAATAAATATGTTTGATCTATGCTGTATTGGCTTGCCGTTTGCAGCAGATATGAATGTTTGTTCATATATATGGTTCAGTATAATTGGTTCGAACATATAAAACCCACATAAATTTGGCTAATCTGTGCTATATCTCACGTGTCACCGTTTTGCCCCAACAGAGTCTATGCCAAGCACATCTTGGTCATCACAGGAGCTCCTATCTGCACCAACAGGAAGGGGCTGGAGCCGAATTTGCAAGGCTTTTACACCAAGAACAAAGAAGCATATGCACAAGAATATGGATGAGATATCAAGTCTGCAAAGGACTGTGTTAAGACTGCAAAGAGCTTCAGCCACCATTCCACCAGCACGGACATTTGGCTGAGTCATCCAAGTAACTCAAAAAGGACTTTCTAGAAATTCTTCGTCTTCAGATGCACCTGCAACATCTGACCAAGCACGGACGACGCTGGCCAAAAGATTGAGTTTCATCAGTTCGTCCTTAATCAGCTTCCAAGCCATGTTAATTCCGTTTGTGCGAAGTGTAATTTTTCTTCTATAAATGCAAGCTTTCTCATTGCCCATTTTTGTTAGAGGTTATTCATCCTCATCCAAATATAAAGGTCAACCTTTATATTTGGATATTTCGCTGATACTTAATACCAGTCACTGTCTAGCAGCCTAACATATCTGTAGCAGTATCTTCTAGTGTATGTTGTCATGCGCAATTACTCTCCTGAAATAGCTGATGCAGCATCGGCATGCGTCTTGCATTAACCTATGCACATGTGCTATGCACCATTTTACTTTTCTTGGTGTTTTTAGCCTTCAATGCTTGCAGAGCAGAGTGGCTTCTCTCTTGAATGCAAGCTTTCTCATTTTCCATATTCCTAGTCTCGTTGATGATTGCTCCTCTTCCTTGATAGCCTGGGTCTTTGTGCAAGCTACAGTGAAGTGATTGATTGCAGAATCTGGTTTTGCTGCCACACTTGGTTGTGGTAACTGTGTTACAGATGTGGGGGCCTGGTCAGTTGCATTGGTAAGCAGTCCCTCGAGGTAAGCATTTGCTCCTGCAGTCCGCAAAGCGACATAGACTCCCAGTATACACACACCATAACTGGTGCGCCCCGTTCGTTCTGGCCTGCTGCAGCCATGGGCAAATTGTGCTTGTGGCCTACCTCGGCCATGATTTGCTCAAAACGGAGACCAGCATATGTGCTTACATGGTTCGAAGTGTATGAAGTTGATAGCCGTATGGGTGGAAAGGCCCGCAAGAATGGCTGCCGAAGGTGATGCCCACAAAAGCGACTTGTCCACATTGCGACAAAGTGGGACACAAAGTGTGAGCCACACATAGCGGCCCCCGAAAGAAAATAAATGTGCAGGTTGGAAAGGAGTTAACGCTAAAATGCCGGGTAGTCCATGTCGCTGTGTTGGTTGCGGCAGCAGATGCCTGCGTCACCTGATTGCTTCGCAATGGAAGTTGCTCATCTTCAACGGCAACTGTTGGTTCAAACAGGTGCAAGGCTCTGTCCAATCTGTTTGTACCGCAGGTTGTCGCTCGTTACCAGACCACCACATGTGACAAAGGCAAGCATTATGCCTGTAAGATGGTTCGTAGCCAATGTATAATGTATTGTCAACCTCAAGCGGTGACTGATTGCCGTTTAATTTTGCTGTTATGTCACTTGGTTACGGTCGCAGTTTTATGTTTTTCGAATATTGCTGCCTGGTCGGTTGCACTGGGAAGCAGCCTCTCGAAGTAAGAATTTGATCCTGCAGTCTGCACAGCGACATAGACTCCCAATTTACGCACACCGTGATTCGTGCTCCCCGTTCACCCTTTCCTGCTGCAGCCATGGGCAAATTGTGCCTCTGGCCTTTCTCGGCCGCGATTAGGCATGAACGGAGACCAGCATAAGTGCTTACATGGTCGGACGTGTATGAGGTTGGGTGGAAAGGCCCGCAAAAGTGGCCGATGAAGGTGATGCCCACGAAAGCGACTTGTCCATATTGAGACAATGTGGGACACCAAGTGTGAGCCACACATTAGCGGCCTCCAAAAGAAAAGAAACATGCAGGCTGGAAAGGAGTCAATGCTAAAATGATGGGTAGTCCATGTCGCTGTGTAGGCTGCGGCAGCAGATGCCTGCGTCACCCGACTGCTTTGCACTGCAAGTTGCTCATCTTTAACAGCGACTGTCGCCGCAAACAGGTGGGACACTCTGTCCAATCTGTTTCTGCTGCTGGTTGTTGCTCGTTAGTAGACCACCACGTGCGACGAAGTCGGGCACTACGCCTGTAGGTAGGCAGCTCAATGTACCCTAAGAGACCCGTGTATGTGAATGCTCACTGTTGCCATATGGTTCGTCGCCAATGTATGATGTATTGTCTGAACCTCATGCGGTGACTGATTGCTGTTTAATTTTGCTGTTATGTCACTTGATTATGGTCGCAGTGTTATATTTTTCGAATATTGCGGCCTGATCGGTTGAACTGGGAAGCAGCCTCTCGAAGTAAGAATTTGATCCTGCAGTCTGCACAGTGACATAGACTCCCAATTTACGCACACCGTGATTCGTGCTCCCCGTTCACCCTTTCCTGCTGCAGCCATGGGCAAATTGTGCCTCTGGCCTTTCTCGGCCGCGATTAGGCATGAACGGAGACCAGCATAAGTGCTTACATGGTCGGACCTGTATGAAGTTGGGTGGAAAGGCCCGCAAAAGTGGCTGATGAAGGTGATGCCCACGAAAGCGACTTGTCCATATTGAGACAATGGGGGACACCAAGTGTGAGCCACACATTAGCGGCCTCCAAAAGAAAGAAACATGCAGGCTGGAAAGGTGTCAATGCTAAAATGATGGGTAGTCCATGTCACTGTGTAGGCTGCGGCAGCAGATGCCTGCGTCACCCGACTGCTTTGCACTGCAAATTGCTCATCTTTAACAGCGACTGTCGCCGCAAACAGGTGGGACACTCTGTCCAATCTGTTTCTGCTGCTGGTTGTTGCTCGTTAGTAGACCACCACGTGCGACGAAGTCGGGCACTACGCCTGTAGGTAGGCAGCTCAATGTACCCTAAGAGACCCGTGTATGTGAATGCTCACTGTTGCCATATAGTTCGTCGCCAATGTATAACGTATTGTCTGAACCTCATGCGGTGACTGATTGCTGTTTAATTTTGCTGTTATGTCACTTGGTTATGGTCGCACTGTTATGTTTTTAGAATATTGCGGCCTGGTCGGTTGCACTGGGAAGCAGTTTCTCGAAGTAAGCATTCGCTCCTGCAGCCTGCACAGCGACATAGACTCCCAATTTTCATGCACCGTGATTCGTGCTCCCCGTTCGCGCTTTCCTGCTGCAGCAATGGGCATATTGTGCCTCTGGCCTTTCTCGGCCGCGATTAGGCATGAACGGAGACCAGCATACGTGCTTACATAGTCCGATGCGTATGAAGTTGATAGCTACATGGGTGGAAAGGCCCGCAAAAGTAGCTGATGGAGGCGATGCCCACGAAAGCGACTTGTCCATAGCGAGACAATGTGAGACACCAAGTGTGAGCCACACATTAGCGGCCCCCGAAAGAAAAGAAACGTGCAGGTTGGAAAGGAGTGAACGGCTAAAATCTGGGGTAGCCCATGTCGCTGTGTAGGCTGCGGCAGCAGATGCCTGCGTCTCCCGATTGCTTCGCAATGCAATTTGGGCATTTTTAACGGCGACTGTCGCTGCAAATAAGTGGCACACTCTGTCCAATATGTTTCCGCTGCTGGTTCTTGCTCGTTAACCTGACCACCACGTGCGACGACGACGGTGAGCCGTTTACGAGCTCGCGTCAATGATTCCAGCGTATCTCGACATGCAAATTTTATTTCTGCTATTGCACGAGGATGTACACTGCTTGTCTTCTGCCAATAAAGTCGCGCGTTCTGTTCACTCACTTGTGGCTTGTTTGTATGGGCGTCAGTAGAGGCTCTTGGCAATTAGAACGCACCAGCTAAGCGGCAGCGAAGGCATTGAGGCATGCCGCATAGCCTGCAGGGCAAGCACGGCACGTACCAGCGTACGCGACCGGCAAAAAACGGCCATATTGAATTTTGCGCTAAAAAAAAAAAGTTTGCACTTCCGCTTCCGGATTGAGCAACGTCATCTGGCGTCCCCGAAAGTTAGTTCCATGCGCTGCCGCTGCTTATTTTCGAACCACTGCCAAAGGTACAGTTTCCCTTCTCTAAAGTTGTTCTTTATTCTATGGTCTCACGGCGGAAGAGCTAGCGAACGGCCGCATCTCAAATCAGCCGCTGAGACCGCCGCACGCCGTCCCCCTGTGGCGCCCGGACCTTGGTGTGCGACTCACCGCCCCAGGGCCCGAGCGCGGATCCACTTTTGGGTGAGCTGAACTCTTATCAGCCTCTTTTGTGGTTCCCACATTGTGCGGTTTGTTTCGCCCCAGACGTGCGGAATGCTCCGCCGCTGAGGTTTTGTGTTGTGTTGTGTTGTGTTTGTGTGTGTTGTGGCTGTTGCTGTCTGTTGGAATCATTGTACACCAAGGTGAATAAACACCTTAGGTCGAGACTCACCCTGTCCCCACTGGCCTGAACCCGCCGTGGTCGCAACTCACTGCGAACCGCGGGTTAGGGGTCACAGCTCTGACTGCTAGGGCTGCTGCGAAAGTGCTAGGGAGCGACTGCCGCTCCGCCGGCGCTGTGCGATCCAGAGAAGGGTCAGGTGCGCACGCGCGAGCCTGAGTAATACCCCTATAATATATATATATATATATGGCCGCCTACGTCTTGGTGCTCTCATGGTCGTTTCGTTAACTTGGTAGGCTCCTCGCACACTGCTTCGCATAAGGTCGATTCCCACAGGGGGCGCGGGATCTGCCGCTGCTTCTTTTTCTTAACATCTCGCGAGCGTCGATCAGGCGCCATTCTCAGCGCCTTACAACGGCGATTATTCCGCGAGACAGTGCGCTCGTGCGCACAAATCACTCTCCAGCTCAAGCGCCGCCACCAGGACGACGCGCGCCCCATAACACCACAGTGTGTTGGCGCGTCATATAGTCGAGAATTGCGCGGGAGCTGGCATGCACGTACAGCGCCAGCTGACGTCAGCCAATCAAGGGGCCCGACGTGGTGTGCCGCAATTGCTGCTGGCGCCACGCGTCTGTCCACAGTGTCGAGCGCCATAGCTATTGAAGGAGCACGCACGCCTCGTTTAGCATATCGCAACACTCCAACACTGCGGCATTACTGCGACGCTCAACGAATGGCTTCTGCCGACACGGGCCACTAGCGTGCGCCGCGACGTGTACCACGTGACACTCGCCGGGCTAGTGAGCTGTAAAACGACCCTGTCTGGGGCAGGACTTTTTTTCTCTCCCTTTTGGCGTTACGTCCAGACTTACCCGCAGTGGGACCGGCGCCCGCTGAGTGACCAGTTTATAGCAGTCTACATAGATCAACCAACGGACCAGCGACAGCCTGAAGGCAGAGGGGGGGCTCAGTCACGCTTACCTGCAATAGAAGCAAAACAGAACGGCAATTTAAAACAAACGCGCACACTTTGTTCAACGAATACGATTTTTTTGCAAGTCACCAGGCGCTATGATTGTGGAGTTTGTAAAACTTATAAACAGGAACAAAAAAGACGGCTTGTCCTTCTTTCGGAACCCATAGCAAACCGCGAAGCCGCGGATCATACGGACTAACGAGCCATAGAAAGCGCTAACACGCAAAACAACATATGGCAACCAACGTTACAGCCATTATTATACTTTATAGCTGAACCACAGAGATGGATAACATTTTGTTTACCGATGGTCCCATACCCAAGCTCCACTTACCACTTCGCACATTTCATGGTTGCCAACTCACTGCCCGTTTGCGAGTTTTTGGGTGAGTGGGCGTGTGTGCGTTTCTTTTTTATTTTATTTTCTCTCGTCTTTTGGCCTCTTATTGTCACATATCAAACCTGTATGCCAAACCTTTTGTTCGACGAACCAGCGCGTACGTATTCTGACATACCGGTTGATATACCTATATACACGGTTTCCTTGCGATACAATCTCACAATCCCCAAGCCGAGTCCACGGTGGGTGGGCTCCGTGTGGAGTGAATAACTGAAGATAGCAGTGCATAAATAAACGAGATTCTTAACTAACGGAAAATGGGCAGAGTTGGCCTCGATCCATTGTAACGGGCAGCGCGAACGACGACGATCAAGCAAGAACAGGACGCGCTCTGGACATCAACTGGATTTCATTCGAAGAAAACTAGTGTTCAAATGAGAATGAAGAAAAAAATCCAAAAAACCAAGCCCACATCAAAGCCCGTTGAAAACGAGACAAAAAAAAAAACGTTCACGTACTGAGATTTCGGTTCCGCATTCAACAACCGCAGGTGGTCAAAAAATTTAATATGGCAGCTCGGGCACGGCGCGCCTCCAAGCGTGCAACTCGTAGGGGCGTAAAGGTCAACCTATCAATCAGTGCGTATACGTGGTTGAAGTTTTGGTAAGCCTACTGATATTACAGCAGAGAGCCCCGGCAGCGTAGAGAAGCGAAGGTTCGCAATTATGGCTTCAATCAAACGGAGTTTAATTACGTGTCAATGTAACACAACTGATCTCTCTCTCTCTCATCGCGCTCCCACGGGAAAGCGGCAGGAGCGAGCGTGGGATCGAACGCGCGACCTTGTGCCGTGATCCGCGGAGAAGTTCGACACCACGAAACGCCTGGCATTCACGAGCGCGTGACGACGGCGGGGGAATGACGTCAACGCCTTGTAGTGTTCAGTTCCCTTCCGAGATCAATCGCCTCCGCCAACGCGCTCGGATTCGCGGAAGCGGCGCAGGCCCGAAGAGCACGTATGCTGCATGTACGCCCATGCCGCCCTTTGTTTAGGCATTATCTATGCACGCCTTCAGCTATTTACAAAATCGACTCGGAAGCGACTGCGCATTATATTCCTCCCGGATATAACGTTACGTGCATGCGGAACAGTGTGTGTGTGCGTGTTGGTATATATATATATATATATATATATATATATATATATATATATATATAAAGAGAGGGAGAGAGAGGGAGCTGAGTCGCCACGGATGACGAAATGCACACGTGCAGTGTGTTTCCAAATAGCGCGAGTTCATATGAAAATCGTTACGAACGGCCTGCAGGGGCTGGCGAACTAGAGGAGAAGCGACCGACGGAACCTGCCTGGCCCGCTGCGATGATTCACTTTGTGAAAACAACAATGCGCCGTGTCGATGGATGGATGGATGGATGGATGGATGGATGGATGGATGGATGGATGGATGGATGGATGGATGATTGTGGCTCAACCCTTTGAATCGGGCGGCGGCGACGCGCGCCACCTAGCCTTTAATCGGTCAACAGGCCATCGGCGCGCCACCACGTCTGCTGCGACGACTCGCTTCGTAAGGACGACAATACGACAGTCCATAACCGAACGGCGCCGGGATGTATACACGCAATAGGCGGACCGAGTATTGTTAGTGGATTCGCCGTCACAGTCACGGTTTGTTTGAAGCGGTGGAACTCCTGGAATAAGGTGTTTTGCGGCGCCGTCTCACGGGTCATAGAAGTCGTCAGTCAATGAACAGACGCGGCGGCCACTGTCTGCGGGGTCGACTCTGGGACCAAGAGTCGCCTGCTCAGGGCAGGACCCGTGTCTGCGAAAACCCTCTCACCTCGGCGTGGTTAGTGAGACCTGTGCGGAAGTGAGTGTGTAAACCCACCCCCTCAAAGGCGGGTCGGCTACGATGACTTTGGACGCTCCGAATCGGTCGACGGTTGAACGACCGTTTTCCCTCACCTAGGAATCTAGGGAGAACAGAGTGCTTATCAGCAGCCGCGGCGCGGCTGCTGGGTGTGCATTCTCTTTCAGTCATGCTAGGCTGATGAACTGTAACGTTCTCATGCATATACTGTAAATAAATCCCATACTCCTCGTTCTCAATGAGAACAAGCCTCTCCCTTCAACAACGTCCTCAGTGTGGATGAGTTGGACGACGGCACGGGCCAGCTACCATCTATTTCATGCCCGAACACAATCATTGCAAAATCAAGGATGCGCCGCGGCGTCGACGTGACATCATATACCACACGAAGTTACTTACACCGCTTCCCGCCCTCTGAGTTTAAGCGAAGAAAAACGGTTTTTACGACAGCATACACATTTCCGTGCGGCTATAAGTACCGATTTGAGAAGCGCTATGATGCCGCTGAGCGAAAACTGATGCCACAAAGGAAACACGAAACACACGCACGCACACAAGCGCTTGTGTGCTGGGCGTGTTATCCGTGTGCTGTGTGTGTGTTATCGCGCCGTTAAAGAGAATGTGCAGCAAACAGCTCCAAATTGTCCAGAAATACGTTCTTTCGAAGGTATGGCACGTGCTTGCAATGTAATACCACAGCGCTTATGAGCTTCCAAATGTATGCATCGGAACGCACGAGAACGCCTTCGTACGAATTATTACGCGTCTTCCCAGATTCCTCGTTCTCGATGAGAAGCAGTCCTTCCCTTCAACAACGTCCTTAGCGTGGACAAGTTGGACGACGGCATGGGCCAGCTACCATCTATTTCATGCCCGACTCCAACAGTCCGGACCTGCTCCCGTATAACCTTTAAATCATGTATGACATTAAAGATTTCATCTGGATCATTTGGAAATAAGCACAATGTTGTAAGCAACGCTGAAATGATAGGTGGGTATCATTAGTATGATCGAAGGCATTGTCACAGAAAAACTCATTAAATGCGTTGGCGATGTCTATTGGTCGCTTATAAGTGGCGTCTGATGAATGAAACTAACTTATTGGTTTACTCCGAGTGGATCCATTTAAGAAGGAATTTATTATTTTCCACTGTCGTTTTGAATCAGTGCCGGCTTTGGCCATTCTGAATTCGCAATAATTTCCTTTGGCTATGCTGAGCAGCCTGTTTAACATGTTACAATATATTTTAGTGAGTATCTAATGGTATGTTAAAGGAGCGTTGTTTCACTTTTCGGTATAAGTTTTTACGCAGGCTAGTTAATAGACCATTGGTTAACCAATGATTCCGTAACGCAGGGACATGTCTTCTGCATTTTGCAAAACTGGCAGAATTAGTGGTACATTTATTTAATGATCTCCAAAAATTCATTAAAAGAAGGTTCTGCGTTTCACTGTGAAGTCATCGAACACCAATTTAGCTCACCAACGCGAGCGATGAAGTCACCTTTATTAATCACAGCTTGACTCAATTCATGACAAGGTTACTGTAATTGATAAGGAAGTTTTAAGAAAAGTCAGAAAAGTGGTCAGTCGTTTATTTTCAAGTACACCGCAAACGGGAGGACACACGAGATTGGAAAATATGTGATCTATTAAGGTGGCCGAAGCCCCCAAACTACATCAATAGATGGAATAGAAACCAATGATTCGAAGCTAAATCCGTGAACGCAGTTAGTTAGACTAGTCAGTAGTAGCAGCAGTGCCGTCATAGCATAACCTTTCTTTTTCTTTTCTTTTTTTTTCTTTCTGAAGACAAGTTACCAAGAGCAGTTGTTCAAGTCATTGCAAAAAGCACATATTGGCGGCGAGGAGTTACGGAGTCGCCCTCTATCGGAAGCGCCTCGCTGGCGTAGTATGAGGGATCACGTGGCGCGTTCCTCATAGGTTTTGCTGTCAGCGCTCACTGAAAACACCACGCGCGAGCTCTCCCGGACATTTCTGTAAGTACTTTCGAAACGAGAGAAGTTTCTTACTGTCTAAATAATAATCTTGGGCAAACTGAAAGCACACAATCGTTTACAGCCGCTATCTCTTTACCGAATACGTACAGTGAACGCCACTGCGCGCGGTCGTCGCAATGGAGTCTCCCGAACCGGCTTCTTGCGTGAAAGGTAGGTAAACGCTGAGAGCAAGCTATGTAAAATATGTTCTTATAGTGTTTGTATAACTAAATGGAGCGCAATAGAATGAAGCCTCAATGCAGCGATCGCGCAGATTCGCAGCGACCGACTGCGCGTCTGCATGCTTGTCCGCGCACTGTGTCGCTTTCTGCGCGCGCGCGTTTTCGCACCGTGCCGTGAGCGTAAGGCCGCAGAATATGAGTATTTGACAGTATACAAGCAACCATTGTTGCGTGGGCGCTATCAGAGCTGTTCAAAAATAATGTCATTGTAGAGACTTCGACGCCTACGGGACTGCGATGTGCCGTCGCGACGATTCAATCTTTTTTTCTTCTAAATTCTTTAACCTTTCAATACTATTTCTCGAGTTGCGTCGCACTGTATGTTTATCGGCGTTCTCAGCGTGCCATTTCCCGCTGCTCCTTTTTTGTAATCCAGTGCATTAATTCATCACACAAACATGACCATATGCCATGCTTTCTTTAAATGTGCTTCTTACCGCTGCCTTTCCACTCCACTGAACTTGCCAGTATCTATAGTATCGACAAGTTCATAGACTAAACCGTCATGACATTAGTCGGGCAGCGGACTCGGGGCGAGCGTCTCAGTGCGCGTTTCCAGAACATCGCAGACCGGGCGCCGTAGCAGAAATCTTCCTTGCGTCTGTGCTTGCTGCATACCCGAGTTGTAGCCGATGACTGTTTGCCGGTTTTATGTTTCGCGAGCCAAGCTTCACACAGCTTCTTGTCCTGCGGCTACGTGCGAATAAGGCTGACACCGGCCTCCGTTACGTGCGTCCGGCCCGGCGGCACCGAGCAGTAGCCTACCATGTCGCGCGCCTTCAAAGGCAGCCACTACCTATTGTAGTGCTTTCAAGCGTTGTAAAGGAGACACTCGAAGCGTGAAAATTTCGCCACTAAATGAAAACCGCAGCGTACGGGGGAATTGAAGCTCGTTTTCAGCTCGCTTCGGCGCGCCCGAAGCAGCCGACGCGGCCGCTATGTCCACGTGATCCCTCCTAGCACGTCACGCCGACGGTGGCGCCAGCTTTTCCAGTGGTGGAGCTCGAGGCCAATTGAAGATAAGGCAAGCGACACAGGCAACCGACAAGTGACTGTCTCGAATCCTCTGGTTCAATACACACAGCTTCACAATACGGCAGTGAAAATGATACGTCACGTCTTCGTTTGTGACGTGCAGCTGGAGTTACAAAAACAGTGACACCTCCGCATAGCTCAATGTTCACAAACTAGAGGAAAGGATGACAGGATTCCAAATGCGTCATCGTTGTTAAATAAACTATTTGGGTTGACATTCGCGTAGGGTATAGTTAAATAAAAGGTGAACTGCGCACTTCGAAAAGGACGCGCGCTGAAGAATGCGCACGCATGCTGCGCAGTGAAGAAGTGCCACGCGTCGTGTATTTTTATTTCTCTCATTTCTATTTGACACGTCGCTTCTTAGTATTTCGTTACAGTATTACTTATACTATTTACACGCATTCGATATTTTGGTTACGTGCAGTGGAACCGAAACGAGGCATTTTGTATTTGCAGCGGTAAAAATTCGCCAAAAACAGTTTCTTGGCTGCTGAATTACCTCAATGCAGTATTTTAATAGCGGTTTCATTGTGTAAAGTAGACTGGTGGTTATAGCATTACGTAATACAGGCGTCGGGTTGCTCCAGCTCATCACGTGAACACGTGGTGGCGGTATTACGATGAAAAAAAAAATCGATAATTGTGTGTGCGCGCGTGTGTTCATGTGTGTTTGCGTGAGTGAGTGAGTGAGTGAGTGAGTGAGTGAGTGAGTGAGTGAGTGAGTGAGTGAGTGAGTGAGTGAGTGAGTGAGTGAGTGAGTGAGTGAGTGAGTGAGTGAGTGAGTGAGTGAGTGAGAGGGAGGGAGGAATTAGGCCGAGGTGCAATCCCCTAATGAAGCGTGAGCACTCTCATACAGAGGTCGGTGGACAATAATTGTAACTCCCTCTATAGAGTACAGCGAGGTTAACAAGAAAGTTGTCCCTCCTTTACAGCTAAATATGACCATCCGCCTATGTTTATGACCACTGCAGGATGAAGGCTCCTGCCAACGCCTCCAATTACCCCTGTCTTGCGCTAGCTGATCCCAACTTACGCCTGTTAATTCCCTAATTTCATCAAGCCACATAATTTTCTGCCGTCTTCAACTGCAATTCCCTTTGCTTCGAGCTCTAATGGTCCACCCGTTATCTACCCTACGCACTACATGAATTTCCCAGATCCATTTTTTCGGTTATCCGCTGCATTCCTGCCTCTTATCGTTACGCCTAACAACTTTTTCTTTCCATTGCTCTTTGCGCGGTCCTTACCTTGTTCTTAAGCTTCTTTGTTAACTTCGAAGTTCGTGTTTCATATGTTAGCACCGATAGAACTCAACGATTGTACACTTTTCAACAACAGCTGTAAGCTCCCAGTCAATTATGGCGAAGCCTGCCGTATGCACTCCAACCCATTTTTATTCCTCCGTAAATTTATTTCTCGTGGTCTGGGACCCCTGTGAGTCACTGATCTAGACAAAACGCACCCCTGCACATACTCGTAGAGGCTGACTGGCGATCATGAATACTGGTTTCCCCGCCAGGCTATTGAACATTGCCTTTGTCTTCTGCACACTGGCCTTAAATAAGTCAAAAGCACAGCTACCGTGAGCCACTTAATCGTGAGCGAGATTGCGAAAAACGACCCCTACACCACGTGACTCGCGGTGTCGCAGTTAGCTGCGCCGTCTCAGGCGTCAAAACAGCACGCGTCGCATAGCTTTAACTCGAGCGCGAAATATCGCGAATACTTCGCAATATTTGCTTCCCTCGCGGTCCTTTAACGCGGTACACAAGGAGCGTAGACTTAGGTACAACCTATAGCGTGACTCGCAGTCTGCTTCGCTTTGCTTCCTTCCTTTTCTCGCCATGCATTTTACCTCCAAAAGCATTTTCACTGAAATGGCAACCAGTTTAAACACCACAACAACATTTTCCAGACTAGAAGAACTAGCTCGCCCCCCTTCTCTCTCGACACACACACACACACACACACACACACACACACACACACACACACACACACACACACACACACACACACACACACACACACACACACACACACACACACACACACACATATACAGCGAGAGGGCAGCGGGTGTTTACTCGGAGACCTCAAAAGCGTGGCGACATCAACGACGCTCGACTCAATAGGCAAACCGCCTCGCAACGTGGTCTTTCACAACGCCCTCCCTTTTTTCTATGAAAAGAGGACCACGGCGATAAAGGAAAGCGGGGAGGAAATAAAGAAAGAAAAGACACGGGCGAGGCAAGAGAACGCATGGAACAAGAAAGAAGTGGAATAGAATCAAGCAAGCCTGGCGCGGAAACACACGCGCATCATAGAGCGGAAATATAGAAGCTCTCGAGTTCATAGGATGGCGCAACCGACTCGTCACCGAGCGAAGCAAGAGAGAAATAAGAATAGTAATAAAAAAGAGAGCGAGAGTGGGAGGCCTGAGGAGACTGAATGAGAGAATGGCAAGTACAGCGGCAGGGGGCGCGGCCGATTACATAGCCGTGACATAAAACCGGCGATCGAAACCGATGCCCGTTCGGAGCGCGCGAAGAGGAGAGAAAGAGAGAGAGAGAAGGACGGAGAGTATATGGACGTGCTGGACGATTGTGTCGCATTTGGAGATTGCACGACACGCTACGCGCAAATACACAAATAAAGAGGAAGAGTATAGACTCGGTGAATAAGTTTTAAAAAATAGAAAGACAGGCAGAAAGAAACAAAGAATGAAAAAAAAAACAAGTAAAAAGTTATTCCAAGGGAGCAAACGGCTGTTCATCCAATTACCGCAGACCGTACAGGTTCCCCCCCCCCCAAAAAAAAAAATGACTCGAGGGAAGTCAGGCGCTAGCGTCTACAGGAACTGAAAAGCACGGCAGTTCAGCCAGCATGGAAATGAGGGGGGGGGGGGGGGGGGGGTAATATACAAATTTGCCTAAACTACGCCCTCCTGGCTTCGAACGCGCACGCGACTTTGCAAAATTGATGATTTTCAACAAAGCAGAACGTTATAAGGCCTAACGATTCGCGAAGATCATACTTATATGCGCGCAGAAAACTTCTCGCGATGCCACGTTTAGGAATTCGGTAGCTTCGCAAAAGATCTTTCAACTTCTCTCTTTCGTTTATGCGCCTTTTCTGGCTTACCAAGCAGCGCTTAGCTTTAGATGTGGCTTCTTTTTTAGAAGTGCAGTTTCCTAACACAGCTCGAATAATTTTTCTTTTTACCATTCTTTTAACACGCACACGTGCACGCGCGCAAGCTAGAAAACGCAAGGCAGTGAATATTGCACCACGTGGCCACGTATCGGTATGATTGGAATACAAGCATTCATATTCAACTGACTTTATCGCTTCTTCGCGGAATTGCCTATTTCTTTGCGGGAATAATTGCGCATAGCGGATGGGGAAAGAAAAAGAATGTGTGTGTGTGTGTGTGTGTGTGTGTGTGTGTGTGTGTGTGTGTGTGTGTGTGTGTGTGTGTGTGTGTGTGTGTGTGTGTGTGTGTGTGTGTGTGTGTGTGTGTGTGTGTGTGTGTGAGAGAGAGAGAGAGAGAGACGGGGGGGGGAAGGAGGGGGGCGTGGAAAGGGGAACGAAAAAGATATATCCCGCGTTACTAAAATTGGCCGGAACCGGGCAATTGTGCAAGCAACAAGCCGTAGCACCATCTCTAAAGCCCTTTTAATCAACGCAGAAACTTCTTTTGTTTTTGTTTTTCTGTATGCCGTGACGTGTTAGGCAAATAGATAAAGCTGAGATAACACAATGACGCTGAAAAGAAAACTAAATGCGACATTTTCTTAAAAATAGAAAGAAAATATGGTAATAATAATGAATGAGACTGCCTGCCCGGAAGCATGAAAGTGAAAGCTTCGACCTTCCGGCGCCGCCGCACCAACAAAAAGCTGCGGAAAAAAAAAAAAGAAACCGGACCAAAGTCAGGGAGGAAATTTAAGCGCCGAGTGGAATCAATATCTCTTGGCCTACTACGCTTCCCTGCTAATGCTTTTGGCTCGGACGAAATAAAGAAAGAGAAAGACATGACAGAACGCGAAGCCAGGCCCCCAAGTTAAGGTTTATATAACTGAACACAAATAAGGGGTAAAAAAAAAAAGAAGAGGAAAAAAAACGCTAGAAGGGTAACACGAGAGCAGGCAGCCGGATATTTCTGAAACGCACTTTCTTTTTTTTTTTTTTGTACGCGTGGTGATGAAACACAGGGAAGTGAAAAAGCGCTCCTGAAAGGCCGCACACGGCCCGCGCAAGCTTTTCAGGAAGGTCAGGAAGGCCGCTACACGCAGCGTCCCACGTAACTTGAGCCAAACGTTAAAGATATGCAAATGACACGTAGCTGGACAGAAGCAAGATACTGTCGTTTGCCGTCACTTGGAGATACTCAGATTAATTTCTTTTTGCATTGCGCCTAATAAGATAATTAGTCTTAATTAGTTAACCAAAGCCTCAACTATGATAATTCGATGAAAAGCCTCAACGAGAAAACTGTACAGCGACATGAGAAACTCCCGATACAGCTTTGTTGTTCCTCAATACGTGCTCGCAGTCGCTCTTCTTTGCATACGCGCGCCTTTTGCACATATTTCAATCGGTGAGGGGGGAGGGGGAGGTGCTGTAGCTGCGCGACTATCGCCTCCAGAGCCGGCGAACAATACTGTTCACATGGAACAAGATTGCTAACGCGAACAGACTGTTCAGTCTGTTCACGGCGAACAAGACTCTTCAGCACAAGAATAGAACACGCTGGTGCGCTCGACCTGAGCGGCCGCGGTATAGGCCTCTCCAGAGATCCCGCGACGCCCGCGGCTGGCCGTCCTAAATAAACCGTGGCACGGTGGCTACCTCTTCGGCGCCGCACCCCACAAATTGGTCACCCGAACGACCGAGCCCCGGACGGGACCTCACACAGAGTACAGTTACCTCCCGCCCTTACCGTTTCCCCTGACAACTGGGTCGACGCGGCCACTATTGTGAGGCCGTTACCGCATGTTTCGCTCTTCCCATCTCCTGCGATTCCTCCATAATCAATTCGCCTTCTGGTTCTCTCTTTCAGTCGGCAAAGTGCGCAAATATGGTGACGAGCAGCGCGCTGTTTCAGGGGTGGCGGAAGGAGGAGTGCGCAGCAACCGAACGCGCTGTGCCGGCAAACGAAGGCTCCTCGAGCACTTCCCCGAAGAAGGTCGCGAACTATATATATATATATATATATATATATATATATATATATATCCGTCAGCGATGCAGGAAGTATGGCGCTCGGCGCGCATCACGGCCGCGGGGAAAGTCAAGGTTCACCGGGGCCCGATCGATGACAGTCCCGTTGACGGAAGGAGGGCCGGCCCGCTGCGCAGCAGCATGCAGCGTCGATCGCTTCTGCGAACTCGGGCAGCTGTGCCAGAGCGCTGGTGACCCCGTGACCTTTCCTACACCGTGGGCCGCAGCGCGGGTCGCCTTGACTGCCGCGGCCCCGGCACCGAATCCAGCGGCCGATGACTGCCGACCGAGATCGGCCACGTGGGACGACCGAGAGTGACTGACGCGCACCGCCGGTCGGCCGTGGCATTTCGGAACCCCGCTCGGGTCGAGTTCTGTCGGCCGCCGTAATTAGGGCCCGTTTCATCCTCTGTAATTAAAAGTGTGATTGCGCGCCAAGGCTGGGGACGACGACGCCCACGCATCTATGCCTAGAACAATGCCTCCTTTACTGGATGCCTGCCGCGTTGTCCGGTAGCTCGGTTCCGGGCCCTCTTTCTTTTCTCTCCTCCGCGAAAAGGCAACGAGCGCCTCTCATAGCGAACGCCTGCAACTTGCAATCACGTGCTGCAGCCTCTGACATGGCATCTGTCATCGTCTCGGAGGCCCGCGATAACGCTCGCTGACATACGCCCGCGAATATAACGCGCCGGCGGATGCATCCAGCCTAGAGGCATCCAATGCCTAAAGGCATCCATCCAGTCTCTAGGCATTGCCTTGAGTAGATTGCCGCGGCATTACAACTGCCACATTTACGCTCCATTTTTTTTCCTTCCTTCAGAAGCGGCAGTCCGATGAGAAGTTCAGTGAAGTAAGGTGAACGAAAGGGAGAGAAAGAACGGGTGAACTGCAAACAAGCGAA
This sequence comes from Dermacentor albipictus, assembly GCF_038994185.2. Classification (NCBI taxonomy): domain Eukaryota; kingdom Metazoa; phylum Arthropoda; class Arachnida; order Ixodida; family Ixodidae; genus Dermacentor; species Dermacentor albipictus. Next base: position 92,715,478 of record NC_091824.1, on the reverse strand, counting down.
GGAGGAGGAAACAAGCGAAGGAGGAGGAGGAGTCTATCAATCAAATACTGGCAAATGAGTGAGTGAATAAAGTTTTATTTGGTCCAGCAAAACGCGATAAATATCTCCACGTGTATGTAATAATCCTGCTGTTTTGGAGGACACGAACATTATTTGCGCATAATGCGTTCGGCGTTTTACCGAATAGTCACTATGACAGTAGCCGCCCGCTGCTCTACACTTCCATTATACGTTTTTGTTTATCCTTTCTTTTTTTCAGTGCGACCGCTATTATACGTCACGTGTTAACATTTATTTGCTCCTATAAATAATAAGAGGCAAAACCTTACGGTCAAAGCACGGACTATATAGACAAAGATTCAATACAACCAAAATTACTGCGCGGGAACTTTTGTTCAGAATTTACCTCTAAGCAATGCGACACTGCGCTATCTTTATAAAGGCTGTATACCGCGACATATCGAAACGTATACAAATAGGTGCGGTATCGGTCAGTGGCCGTGTTCTGTTTCTTTCGCATATTCTAACCTAATTTGAGCAAGTCTGATATGGCGCAAAAGTCGATATCCCCGTTTAAAAACCATGTCACAATCCTTCGGGGGATTCGGCAGTCCCATCGTCTACTTTACTTGCTGTCTACTTAATACGTAGTAGAGTAGCGCTCAACCTTTCAAAACACTAAGGCAAATCACCGACAACAACCACGGTGCCACACGAAAATAGTAGCCGTTTATTTATTTATTTCTTTCCTCGTACGCGATCAGTTAATGAAGTACCGAGGCAGCACCGTCAACTTGATTTCTCTTTGCAGGACAGCTTGCCCGATGGCAAGGCTTCCGTGACAATGGCTGTTTTGAGCTCCACGACATCTACCACCCGCCATAATTTGCGCTGTGAAACGAAGGCCTGCTATGGTAGCCACCCTAAGTACATATGGCTCGTGTCAGTGTACAATCGAGAACCCACTACGTGTAGCAAATGAAGGAGGTAGGCTCGGCCATTGTGTTCAACTGGCCGACCTATAGTCCTTCCGTAAATTTTTCATTCAGTCTGTGTCGTGCGGTGAACGACCACAGGCGCACGGTTCTCTTTCCCGATTGGCTGACGTGGCCCCACAGCCGATTCGCTGCTCTGCGAGAGCTAGGGGAAATGAAGCAACAACTTGGCAGCTTTGACGTCGAACTGTGCGGGCGAAGATGAAAAAAAAAAAGAAAGAAAAACGCGAGGAAGCACGCGTGCACGACTGCCGTCAATTCGGCGAATCACGCGCCCACCCGAAAAACACCCTCGAGAACGACTGCTCGCTGCGGCGCGCTCACGCGACAGCCGCAGACCACCGAAGAAAGCGGGGTGACAGCGTGGAAGCGGCACGTCCTGCTTATACGTAAGACCTTACGCAAAGCTTGATCGCAACGCCATGAAAATGGTTAGCGCAAAACAGTGGCGCATCGCGCTTGTTTGTAATCGCATTTCCTCCATGCTCGCCATAAGGTCACCTCCTATTCTAGACTTCTCGCCCTGCACACCGCACACAAAACAAGGAAGACAATGGCGCGCCAAAACAATGTCAGCTGACACAGAGAGAGAAAAAAATAGAATAAACATCTTTATTATATTAAATGTAGCTTTGGAGAGGCGTACTCATTCAAGAATGCTTACAGCGTGCGGAAGAAGCAGAAGGCAACGCCAAGAAAGCAGAAGTATAGTCCAATAATGCGGATTCTCTCCCCTGCAGTCCGCGCGACGCACGGTCGCCCATGGCAACCGCAGCTATTTTTCGACGCCGCAAAGCCTATGCCCTTCGGGCGGCCGCGGCACGGTTCTTCCGAGATCAGGGAGCGGGGAGGAGCGCGGGTAGTACAGGGTAGCGAGGCAGGGAGAGGAGAGCTCGCTCGCTCGCTCTCGCAATCGTATACGTGCGGCGGATCAAGCGGAATCCGACGAGAGTTCGTGGGCGGCTCCGGTCCAGCCTCCTGCCAAGCCGCTGACGGAAGAGCCGGGCTGCTTTTGCGCTATGTACTCAAGACTACGCGCGAACGGGCTTTCTAGGCATGCCCTGCGATGATGCGAGTTGACCTCAGCGCTAACCATGCGCGGCTCACGCGTTCTGCGCTGCGTCCTGGTTGTCCCAACGCAAATGAACGTTGGCGCGAAAAATGAAGCGCCACCCGGAAGGAGAGAGCGACGCGCAAGTGGAAATCGGGAAATCCGGTCGAGCTTAGGCCACCGTGTAGGGGTTGGCGGACGAGCTTCGGGATGGAAGCCCACAAACTTGGGAGGATTTATTCTACATTCTATACAGGGAGGTGAGCGTCAATTAACAGTCGTACAGTCATTACGGGCCGGCAGCAACTCGGACGCTGCGGCCCGCGGCAAGAAGTTCGAGAGAGGTGAATCAGGGAATCAGGGCATGTCCCAGAATTCTCAGGTCTCTCTGGAAGGCTTCTTATAAACCCTTCGAGCACTGTAAGTCACGTCATGTTTGACCAATGGGAGAGTCCACTCCGATGACGCCACTTTCAGCCAATGGTAGGCGCCCGTGTCGTGGTGTCACACCTGGCGGCTTGCTGCGGTCTTGCATCGCAGACTGGCAATGCACTTCGAACAAAGAGAAGGGGAGGGCTGCACCTGCTTCAATGTCGGATGCCCACCTGCTCCCGGTGACTCGGCTCCGCAGCGGTGGCAAATGCCTTCTTCAAAGACGAAGGGGGTCGATTGCGCTCCATTGTCCCAGGCCCCCTTCTAATCCCGGCGACGCACGAACTTGTTGCCTTAAACTTGTTTGCTTGGCCGCTTCTCTGGAATGCGCTTTCCTGCTTCTGCATTCCTCAATTAGCTGTGCTGCCACTCGAAGCGGTTTGGGGAACTCGAAGTAGCCTCAGGAACCAGCTCCATATCTAACAGCTCGTCCTCGCCCCGGTTGTTCTGAATGGCCGGTGAACTCAATTCGCTGGCCAGGAGGAACGCTGAAAGAAGCTGCAGGGTACTGGGGTCGAGCCTCGTTTGACGAACTTCGGGATCCTTGGCCCTGGAGAACAGACGTCAAACAAACAAAACAGCACAGCGCTGCACCACGCGTAAGCGCAGGCTCTTCACCCCTGACTCGCCAGACTATTACTGAGTCAAAATCAACCCTGATCTTTTATTTCCCCAATTTCGACAACAGTTCCAACCACCCTTCCAAACAGCTATCCATTTCTCCTCGATTGCCGACAAGACCAGACCATTGTTGTTGTTGCAAAACAAAAGGGTCGTCGACGATGCAAACAACAAATGAAAACAGCCGACCATAACTTAAGTGGCCTAACTACACGAACAGCATGTTTGCAATCTATCGCAGTGGCGTACTTATCGCACGTATTGGTGCCACTGAACAATCTGGTCAACCTCACAAGTACGTAATCACAAGCGCGCTAGCCTTGTGGTCACTATACAAAACGCGTACTTGCGTTGTAGGCAAACTTTTCATTTACGCTTACTCACGTTTCTTTCCTGAAAGTCCTACAGGACACGTGACGTAAACGAACAATTAAACTTGCGGGACTTACACACTCCGCAGAACCCTTAAAATAATGCGTCTTCTACTAACTCTTTCCACGCACGCTCACTAAAGAAGTCAGAATACGGCTGCCTTCCACACACACTAGCAACCCAGTCATAAATCTGCTTCCTTCCGTCCACACAGGACATGCGCTAATGGAACTAAGAACGCTTCTCAGTGCAAATCATGCACTCACTGAAAATCTACGCGCTTAACCTTACAAAATTCAAAAACACTTAAAAAGAAAGAAGGTTAAATAACACACACGCGCGTTACGATAGGCCTCTCAACAATAACCTTGACCCTCAGGTTACTCACACATAAAAAAAAAGCCTATCTACTTATTAATGAACATCTCGCGAGACTATATGTTTACACAAACCTCATCTTTCAAATCTCGGAGCTTCTCAAACCAAAACATAAACAAAGCTCAAACCTTACACATTGAAAGAAACTAGTCTCAAATCGCGAAATTTTCCGATGCTCAAAAATAAAATACAAAACAACACGTTTTCCTACTACGGAAGCTCTCTTGGCCTCTCATTGCAAACGCTTACGTCTGACTCATACTTTGAGTCTAACCCGAGGTGGACGTGGTCTGAAAGCTACTCTGGCTGCCGAGAGACAACAAAAGGGCTGATTAACTATCAGCTCCCCCAAGACGTTACGGTCTCCTGCCAATTTGCGTCCCCGCGCCCCGCTTTCAACACGAACTCGATTGACCGCGTCGCTACTCCCCACCTGGTCTCGTCCTGCCACCTTGCGTTTCTTCGAACTGCACGCTGAGCTATAAAAAGAACTACGGAACGACGAGGAGCTTAACTGCCCCGTGCCCTTTGTCCGCGTCCGCGCAGAACATTCTTCGCGGTCCCCCTTTGACCGGTGGCTCGACCATTTTGGATGCGTCAACATCGTCCTAGACGACCGCACCTTCTTCCTCGCGCCATGCCCTTTTGGGTTTCTCGCCATCTTTGGCGGCGCTACATTAATTACCGACTTTCGGTCTTTAACGCGCTTCTTTTTACGGCGCTTTCTCTTCGCACTCACTTTCATGTCGCCTCGTGCTTCGTGCTGGCCGGTACACATTTCTTCGGCCCGGATCGGTCTCTTACCCGCACAGTCTGAGTGATTCTCACTTAAATCTACTCTCTCTCTGCCTCGACTGGCGGACAGCTGAACCGACTCTGGCACAATGCAGTAGGCTTTACTCGAGTAAGACAACTCGCACTCTTGCGAACTGCCCTCTACTACATTGCCCAGCTCACGCTGTGAATCGGCACACAGCCCGTCGGTATCGATCGCTGTCTCACGCGCACAGTCCGAATGATTATTAACTGAACCATCCCTCTCTAGGCTATCTAGACTGGCGGAGAGCCGCACCGATCCCTGAACAATGCAGTTGTTCTCTCGTGAGCTACGGAGCTCGCCACCCCGAGAGCTATTCTCAACTGCATCGTCCAGCTCGCACTTCACTTCTGCACGCAGATCTGGCTCTACATGGGTGCTCGCTTCTGTCTGGTCAGCCGTACCCTTTTCTTCGCTAGCAACCTCGCTAACATTACCAGCGACGCACACGCTCGGTAACTGTGCCAATTTGTTCGCAGCTGGCCTAGCTGTCTCTACAGTCATCTGTTGGCACAGCACCTCGTCGCTCTCCTTGCGGCCTTTAACGGCCTCTGTTGCCACTAAGGCATCGTTAGCAGCTAGCCTTTTCCCTTCACTTATGAATCTGCAGCTACTCTCACAGGCACTACTCTTTTCGTCGGCTTCTGGCGAAAATCTGCGAGACACTTGCTCTGTGCTTCCTACAGAATTCTCAGACAGCCGTTGTCTCTGTGCCAATAACTGATCACAGTACTGTATCTCTTTGATCAGTGCTGCCTTCTCTCTCTCATACTTCTCCTCTCGCTCAAGCTTACGTTGATTCTCACGTTCGCGTGCCTTCTCACGTTCGTGACGCTGACACCTAAGAGTAAGTTCTTGAAGCTCCTGCTTCCGTTCATTCTCGCGTTCTTCACGCTGACGCTCACTCCTAAGCTCACGACGCTCTCGCAAACGTACACGACGCACACGCTCCCGTGGCTCCTGTATCAGTTCCCAAGCAAGCTCAATGCTTTTATCATCATTGCCACTATCGTTAATCGCCTTTATGATAGCTGGCGTTTCCATCCGTTCGTCCGCCTCAACTCCCAAATCGTCGCACACCAACAACAAGTCTAACCTCGTCAACCTTCTAAGATCCATGGCAGCTGCCCCGACAGGTGGTTAAAACTGTTTTCCTTAATTAATTTCTGCAAACACACAATGCAACAAACTCCCGATTCCCAGAACTATCAAAATTGAACACACAACCTTTGAGTCTGGCGAATCATAAGGAAAAAAACCACGCGCTCACTTACGGTTGCAGCACCCCGCCATCCGGTTCATTTGTCCGCTGTTCCCGGTTCCTTCCGGACTCCCTGGGTCGAAGGCTCGCTCCTTCTTCGCTCTTCCCGGTTCCTTAGGATCTCTCTCGACGAAGGTTGATTCGTAGCGCTGCCACCAGCTGATGTATTCGGAGGCGATCCTACCGCTGCCAACCAGATGTAGGGGTTGGCGGACGAGCTTCGGGATGGAAGCCCACAAACTTGGGAGGATTTATTCTACATTCTATACAGGGAGGTGAGCGTCAATTAACAGTCGTACAGTCATTACGGGCCGGCAGCAACTCGGACGCTGCGGCCCGCGGCAAGAAGTTCGAGAGAGGTGAATCAGGGAATCAGGGCATGTCCCAGAATTCTCAGGTCTCTCTGGAAGGCTTCTTATAAACCCTTCGAGCACTGTAAGTCACGTCATGTTTGACCAATGGGAGAGTCCACTCCGATGACGCCACTTTCAGCCAATGGTAGGCGCCCGTGTCGTGGTGTCACACCTGGCGGCTTGCTGCGGTCTTGCATCGCAGACTGGCAATGCACTTCGAACAAAGAGAAGGGGAGGGCTGCACCTGCTTCAATGTCGGATGCCCACCTGCTCCCGGTGACTCGGCTCCGCAGCGGTGGCAAATGCCTTCTTCAAAGACGAAGGGGGTCGATTGCGCTCCATTGTCCCAGGCCCCCTTCTAATCCCGGCGACGCACGAACTTGTTGCCTTAAACTTGTTTGCTTGGCCGCTTCTCTGGAATGCGCTTTCCTGCTTCTGCATTCCTCAATTAGCTGTGCTGCCACTCGAAGCGGTTTGGGGAACTCGAAGTAGCCTCAGGAACCAGCTCCATATCTAACAACCGTCACTTCAAGAATCCGAGCGTCGTAAAACGACGAACCCGGAGCATGCTCTATTTGGACGATTGATCAATATCCCCACGCCCTGTCGCATTTATCGCCAGCTTTCTCGCTGACAAAGGATGTCGAAGAACTCGCAATGTATCATCGGGGTTTTCGCTGAAAAGGGATGTCGAAGACCTCGCGACAAGCTTACATACTGTTGCGACTGACGTGTAGCATTGTTTACCCCATCCCTTCTCGACGATTAATGCTTCACCAGCGAGTGTGCGGTTATGAACGGCCCTTCATCACGCTGCATCGTCGCTTTCTCAGGACCAGGAAGCTGGCGGCTAAATCAGCGTAACCACAGCTGACGGTCGAGGCGAGCGCCCACCTGGACGAGACGGTGACACGCCAACAAAAGCGCTCAAGTCGAGGCGACAACAGCTGCCGTCCTTCGTGGAAGCAACAACCACACCGTGAATACCACTCTACAGAGCCTGAACGTGACAAGCGGACCGTCACGTGTGGCCCACTAACTTATCAAAAGGGGCCAACACAGAGGACTACCGTAGGAACGACTTCGATGTCAAGTTCCCAACTTGCCAAGTCGTTGCCTCGTATGCAAGGGTGAACGGGCAACATTGGAGGCGGAGCCCGGCGGGACGATGCGACGTCACGGGCGGGATTATGCATGCGAACGGTTCAACGGTTGTGGTTGGCCGGGAAGAAGAACGGAATTCCCCGACGAGAGAAAGGGCGAATAAGAAATGCATAAAAAGTTGATCTTGAGTGCCCTGGGAGTGTGCTCCGATTCGTACGTGTGCCCCTACTCATGCTCGTGCAAGTACATGTAAACTCTCATCAAGTAAATTTGTGAATACCCTCCCCCCCCCCCCCTTTTTTTTCTTCTTCATCTCTTTCACGGAACCGTAAAGGCCGCTCGAACGCAGAGTCGCAACAACTGTATGACAGCGACGGGATACGCTACCCTGCCGAGTCCCAACAGTGCACAGCAGCATCGCCGAGCTTGGGCAGAAACGGCGTATACACAACAAGGAAACGACTAACCTAAGCCAGACCGAACGACAATGGAGGCGCCTTTGAAACCACGCACAGGCACAGAGAACAGCGTCGCCAAATCGTGAACGCCACGCAGCCAGGTCGATGATCGCAGCACGCCATCGCACGCGAGCACCACGCAACCCTTCAGGCACCGCAGTGTGTGTGTACAGCGAAGCGCGCACGAGAGGAGGGTCACAAGCGGGGCACTGGCCTCAAAAAATGCCGCTGACCCGCAGCCTCGTTGTTGCAGGCGCGAAAAGAAGAAAGGAGGGTGGCAGGCGAAGAAAACACGGCTGGGTGGCCGGCCGTGCGCCCGGGCGCGAAGGAGCTCGCGATGCTCCAAGAAAACGCGCGCGGGCGGCTTCCACGGCGTGCAAACAAGCTTCCCACTTTGTTTGCCAACAAGCCGCAGGCCGGGTTGGGCGGCCTGGCCAGATAGACGAAGAACCGCACGCGCAGAACGAGTACGTGTAGTCCCCAAACTTGTACGTGCGCAACCACCTCGCTGTGTACCAACGGCTTCGAAAAAGAAGGAGAAGCGCGCAGCAAGACAGGCAGGCGATCGTACACGTTTTTGGCCCGAGGATACGCGGACGCCTCCAGCGGCAGCCACCCAAAACAAGTTCAATACTTCGTCCATCTGCAAGCACTCCAGTCCTCAAGGGGCAGCGACGGCCGCTCAATCATAGGTGCTGCGTGTATCACTTCGAGTGGCCGACCGGCTCCCCCTCCTCCTCCTCCTCGCATAGCAGCGAAGTGCCTCCGACCGTGTTCGAACTTGCGCGCCCACTTCACACGGCGCCATGTGCAAATATGCGGCCCCGCCTCACGGATAAGAGAAACGCTCTGTAACTCCACGTAACCAACGATCAATTACTGGCAGGCTGCGTGCACGGCGGCGAGAGGTGCGATCCGGGCAAGGACGCTTTTGTACATTGCCACGGCCGGCCACCTCGACTGTTGCCCGAGGGACAATGGCCGCCGAAGCGCGAAGTGCGCGAGTTCTTTCGGCGCGCATTATTTGTAGATACGTTCGGTCGACGGTGGTGCGTCGGTTCAGGAAAGGGAGAGAGAAAGGGTTATTAGAGTGAAGGTCCGCGATTGTCATCTCGATACGTCGTGCAGACGATGGGGGAACATTGTAGTGCGAGTGGTCATTACATCATGCAGGCTCCCACAAACTGCACTGATCACTTTGTTTTCTTTGTGCGGTGAGCCGAAAGCAAATCTGGATCTAACACGCAGCATGAGTACCGAGCACATCCCTTTAAAACACAAAAATGAAGGGATAAATGCAACACTTTTTCTTTTTCCCCCGTCTATTACACACACAAAAAACGACAAAAAAAAAACGAGCCAAAAGGTACCCACACGCGAGTCTAAAAGGACACGTGATGGCAAGTTCAGCTCTTTCTACACTGTGCCGCTGACGTAGGTGCTCTTGCTCATCAATCACGCCTTCACACAAACCAGTGCAAAAACTAATAGCTTGCCGCCTCAGAAAAGAATTAACGCCAACTGAGCATACATCCAGATGGCAGATATATGACAGAGGGAGCTTCAGACAAGGGACTTCACGAGGCGACGCGAATACTAAGTTGCAATCGTTGAGATGGGGGGGGAGGGGGGAGGCGGGGCAGAGAGCGGGAGAAAACTGGAACCTCCACTGCTGCTTTTCCAGCTACCACAAGGCATCCGAAATCGGCACAAATCGCTGGCGCGCCGGAAAGCACTACGAGGCTAATAAAAGGCGTCCGACAGCCACCAGACATCCGTCTCCTCCGCCTGCTCCATGGGACAGGTAGCGAATAGCAGCGGGGGCACCCCGCCTACAAACAGATCCCCACTGCAGCCTACCTAAAGCTGCCGACATAATCACCGGCGCGAACGCAGTCACGTTAATAAGCGCTCAGGCAGTGCGCGCAACCGACGCTTGATGTCCAGGCAGCCAGCCAGGTTTTCAAATATCGGAGCGCGCGCGGGCGCGCCCGCGAGCACACTGCAGAACTGCAAAACAACCCGAGGACGCTGCATGTGCCACTTCTCTCGAAACTGTCCCATGTCTGCGGTGGAGCCACGTTAGAGAGTTTTAGTTGAGCGTGTTTACGGTCCGCTCTACCCCGAGTTGCCCCGCGAAGCTACAGCGGAGCGGCGGGCCATTTTCACGCTTTAGTGGTTGTAGCGCCCTCTGGCCGAATTCAGGGTAATGAACAAAATAAAAACATCCATCAATGACTTTTAAAGGTAAAACGAATATATATAACTTATTTGTCCACGCAGTATCTAGGCGTGCGCTTGTAATGCGTTACCGGCCCATTTTATCCAGAGGAAAATAAAGCGCCGCCTTGGGGGAACGCCACGTGACTGCCAGCGGGCGTGCTTTCTGCACCCAATCCAATCCTTTTCGACACCAACGCTAGCCAACGCGCTGCACAGCATGCTCCCCTCGGGCATCTTGTAAACGGACCGTGTTTGTCGCTCCGCTAGCCCGCTTGCGGCTAGCGGAGGGCGCATGCGCATTCGCGTTTCCTCTGGGCTCCGCTGCTGAGCGGATCGTAAGAACGCCCAACTAAAGCACTCTATTCACGCGCACTGCACTACTGACGAAGGCTAGCGTAGACGCTATACGGGTGCCCTCCGGGCACTGCATCCGCGGGCAGACACCGATCCATCAGTGCGTCGCACGCAGCCACGACGAGCTGTTGCTTGAAGCAGCTCACGGAAATAAGAATCTCGCGCTTTTCGAAGCACCTTGGGGCGATGGCAAAGAAAGAACGGAAGAGCGGAGGAGGGGGGGGAACCTGCTAATCACTCTTGCGGCAAGCGTGTAACCGCTTTCCCGGGCAAATACACGCGCCACGCGGATGCCTCCCCAGACCCTCGGAGTCGCACTCGCGCCACCGGCAGAGGGAGCCACCGTGCCAATGGTTTTCCTGACGCCAGCTCTAGTGCCCGTGACGTCGACTGAGGAGGGTTGACTGGTTCGCGTGATATGTTTAACGCCCCGTGACAACATTCGGCCTATCATAGACGCCGGACTGCAGGGCTCGGGGTTTATTTTTGCACAATCTGGGGTTTCTGTCACTTCAATATTGAAAGAACAACGCGACACTGACTATCTAAGAGTGTCTTGAACAGTGTAGCCTACTCTTCTCAAGAGCGCATCTATATGGTAATGAAGCCAACTGGAAAATTTCTTCGTCTTCAATCGAAAGACATGTCGCTGATATGTCTAGGTTGACTTGGTCAGTTTAAAAATAAATTCTACAACGGGGAAGCCAGAACAAGGGTGAGCAGCCCTCGTGTGTACTTCCTTTATAAGCAACGTCATCATACCTCATTGCCACACGACGTCAGTAAATTTCGCTGTGCCATAACGCCATGGTAATGTCGAAACCGCGTCCGGTTCCGCATTCCGACAGTATGACATCAAAATACTTGTTCCCCACCTTCACACTCTCTGAGTGTTTTCCTTTTTGTATGCGAGAAACACATGTTGGAGCTACCAAAACTTGGAAAATATTTGCAGTGCTCTTTGAAGAGTCAACCCCACGGTATAGTACACGGGAGACGTGCCATCGGGCCGAGTTGAGCCCATCGAGCGGTCAAGCCATCGCCGCCGGAAGATGGCGCTTTCGACCGCTGCAACAAGCACGAACCGGCCGCGGGGACCGCGCTCCCCCTCCACACCGGCCAACGCGAGCCTTTCAGCCTCCTCACACTCGCACGCAGAGGCGGTGGCAAGGGGGTGCCGCTAAAGGTGCCGCGGGAGCGGGCATGGGCATGCCCCCTGGGCCCCCTTCGTAAATGGAAAGGGATGGGCAAAGAGAAAGAACGTCGACCAGCATAACAACAGGGTCGCATAAGTTGCGCTCACACAAAAAATGCAACACCGAAAGAGGGCGAGCGCGAGCCCTCCTCGAGCTGTGCGGCTTTTTCCGCTGCCGCGGCCTGATCGATTCGTGCCTGCCATTGAGGGCGACATTTATCGATCACCCTTCGATTGAAACACAAATGTGGAGCGCCGCTCTGCCTGCGCCGCGCGCGTAGTAAGCCCCGCGCGCAAAGCCACCGCTCTTTCTTCCCTCCCCTCCCTCCTCCACCTTTTGTTCTTTCCGTTCTGCCTCAACGAAAACCGGTCCTGCGCGCGCTCCTTCCTACGCTCGCATGAAGGCAGAGCGCGAGCTGTGGTGTGTGTGTGTGTCCGTTCGAGTGTGTGCTTCTGCGTGTGTTTGAACGCAAGAGTGCCTCCTCGCGTACGCGCGTAATACGCATACGTGCAGCCGCTGCCTTATGATGTGCGGGAAGCGCATCAGGGGGTCGAATCTACAAAGGCTTTCGTTCCTAAATGACTATTGCCACTGGTCGGTCACCTTCGCCAAAATAAAGGTCGATCACCTTCGCATAAAGATTGGTTCACATTGGCTATTACGAACAATTCCAGCGCAAGACCTTCGGTCCATATAAACCGGAATTAACCCACGCGGCCATTCAACGCAGCGATAGTCACGCTGAGCACCACGTCGATGGATATAGCCAGCTGCTCTGAAAAGAGGAGGCCTTTCAGTTGATGAACTTTCTCCACCGACTACACCAGCCATTTTAAATACAGCGTTTATCCTTTTTGCTCTCTCACGTGTCCGATTCGTGGCCCATACGTGACATGTTTTCAAGGCTTGTCATCATCATCACTGTCCGAGCCTGCCGAACGCTGAACACAATGACGTGGTCTAGCTTCTTTGAAACGTTCCCATCACAATGCGTGCCGACATTATCAAGAGTGGTGTTCAACTTTGCGCGGCAGCAAGAGATAGCTGCATCCGGCGCACCGCGAACAACGTTCAGCGAGACTCATAGCGGAGGCAGATATGCCTTGATCGTCGCTCTCCTTTCACTGAGGCCAAATATCCCCGCGGGGGCAGCGGCGCACACGTGATGCACACGACAACTAAGTCGCGCAGGGACACTCCCCCCCCCTCCCCCTCCCACCCCCGAGAAATATTACGGCGAAGGCCAGCGCGGCCCTCATACCTGCCACCACGTGTGCCTGGGGTCAACCACGTGAACACGAATTTCACCGAAGTGCTCCGTTCCTGGGTCGGCAACGAATGCCCGCAATTTACTTTGGACGTGCCCTAGGCAAAAAAGAAAGTCTGCGCAAGTGTGCTTCGACGTGTGAAGTTAAGGACGCGCCAACCTGAGACTATACGTTCTAGAAGTCGCATTTTTTTTTTTGTATCTGCATGAAACTGGCCTTCATGGTTACATTTATTTCACCCTAAATTTATGGCACGTGGCAACCCGAACGAAATACAAAAATGTCGCAGGTTCGATTCCTCGCGTTGGCGGTCGCGATTTCGATGCGCGGCGAACCGAGTACGCGGAGGAGACACTGAAGCCTGCCGGCGATTTTGAGCATCGTCGGACACTCAGCAACCGAAGGCGTTTCCAATTTCACAAGAGGATCTCGCAGAATACCGCACATAACTCGCACCAGTGTCTCAAAAAGATTGACAAGAAAGAATATGTGGTGCCGTTCGTTCGCCCTCGGGCCCTCAAGGAGGCAATGCGAATATGGAGGGAAATTGTGGGGAGAGGGTAACGCGTCGTGCCGGAAGAAGACACTTCGCATCGGCTAACAGCGCAGATTAGCGAAGAATCCTTGCGTTCCAGCACGCGCGGACCGGCGGCACTAGCACCACGCAAGCCTCTTAAACGTGCCGAAAGAAAACGTGCTGCTTGACCGCGGACTCCCAGCAAAGGAAGCGAAGCGCTGGGGGAGAGTGAGGAACAGATGCAGGGAGAGAGAAGGCGATGCGCGCGCGCGTTCTTCACTGCCGCGCTCAGGAAGCATAAACAAAAGCCGGAACAACGCAGCGGCCGCAAAAGGCAGAGGAGGAGGAGGCAGTAGCAGCAGCAGCAGCAGCCGAGAGAGCAAGGACCCACGAAAGGAGGAAGCAGCAGACAGGGCGTAGGAAGCGAAGCCCGTAGAGTTCCATTCCTCCCCCCTTCTTTCCTTCCAGGAGCAGCAGTGGCAGGGGCGCATGCGTCGCCATGGCAACGGTATCGAACACACCCGAGGCCGTAAGGAGAGAGGCTCGCTTCCTCTGCTGCCGCTTGCTCGCACTGCCACCGACTATGGTTTGGGAATAGCGGCCCGGAAAAAAAGAGAAACGCGTAAATAAAAAAAAAAATTAAGAAGAAGAAGCGATGCTGCGGCCACGCTCGCTCGCAGGCGACGACTTTGGAACGGGGCACCAAAGCGCAGCTATAAGCAGGGAAAGTTATGAGCAGCTAATAAAGACTCCGCGATGAGGCAGACGTTATTACGGAGAGTATTTCGTAAAGCGCTTACGAAAGGTCTTGCTCTCGTCTTGAATTGTGGCACTGAGTGGCCCCCTTCAACTGTAAACGAGCTATCGAAGCGGTCGTTCGCGTTTTTTTTTTATGTGTGTTACTTTTCAGTTGAAATCGAGCACAAGAGGCCAAATTTCGGCGATGCGTTCTGTCGCGCTCAAGTTTTGATGACGTGAAATAGCTTGAACAGTCCTGGTCGTGGAAATATATTTTTTTTTTCGGCGCTGTTCGTAACAGCTAAGAGTGTTATTATGGTAAAATAGGCGACACGTATCTCGTGGGGGACGAACTGACAACGCCCCGCTACCCCTTTCCTTAACACCGCGTCCTCCGCAATAATGGCTCCTAACTTTCATTTCGTTAATGCACTTCTTGCAAAGAAAAGGGAGCAGAAGCTGGCCGCGCGTTCGTAGATGACGTTGAAACATGCTTCAAGGAGCGATGCAGGAGTCTTGTTTCGGGAATGCTGGTAAGCATCCTACGCACGTTTAGGCGTAACGATAAGCGTTTCCTCGATTAACCTCCTTTCTTCGACCTTTTCAAGGAATAACAAACGCGTCTGTACCAGCGACGGATGAACAAAAGGAGAGTCGAAAGAGCATTTTACTTTTTATTTTTCCTAGAATCGCGCCAGGGGCCGGCACTTTTCGTTTGCCTACGAACATGGCGTCCTCATTCTGACATCGCACAGTAGATAAATTGGGGGGTCGGGTTAGCCGGGTTACCGCAGTGCAGCAGACACGGCTGCCGAGGCCGGCCCCTGGCAGATCGCGAATGTGATACAGTAAACGGCTCCATATATCTGAACATATTTTTTATTTTATTTTCCTGAATTTTCCTATACAGCAAAAAGAAATATCGAGAAGAAAAAGAAAAGGCTTAACGAGACCAAAACTAAGAACGAAAAAAAAAGAAAAACATGTCGGTACTTTGCAAAATTTGCAGAACCACTACAGCAGCTCAGGTATCTCGTGTTTTTATTTATTATTATTATCTAACTGGGCACTAAAGAGCAACACTATATCAGTTTATAACGGTGAAGTATATTGTTTCAAAACATTATTCTCATCAACTTCGCTTAAAATGGTGTAATACGAATTACTCTATGGAGAAGGCCAAACTTCATTATTTATTTATATATGTTTGTATAACAAAGAATTGGAGTAACCGAGGTATACTCTCCACCTCGATATCTCTAAAAGGGGGGGGGGGAATTCACCGACGATTACGATACTCCTGTTAGATACGGACCATTATTTGCATTGGTCATGTTTTTCGGACGCAACCACTCGCCACTGCATTCCAATAATGGTGCGCGTCGATCATGCTACCGAGCCCGTCAGACGAAAGTTGGCTATCCCGCCCTCGTGTGCCGCGCGTGGAGATTTTGTCTTCCCCCGGCGTGACGCTTCCAGAAAGTGCAAGTGAAGGCCGGCACGGTTCGAAGTAGTTGATCCTAGTCCCGAGAAAAGCCGCCTTGTAGCGCTGGAAATGTCCCACAAGGTCGACCAGTCCCCTCCAACTGAGCGCCTACCAGGCGAGGAGGCAGATGCGGACGGAGGCAGCCATCGGAGCATAAAGCCCAGGGAGTGGCTGACCATGACGTCACTTCCAGGGCCCGACGATTGGATGAAAATTACGACACCTGCACGGGCTCGACGACTGGCTGAAAACGACGTGACCCCGACGGACTAAAGTGGTTATGAGCCAGAGAACCATCGCAAAGAAAGAGACTGTCTTCTTTCCGCGGGCGGCAGTGTCCAATTTGCTGCCGGCCGTCGATGACATTTTACTATTTTTCTTTGTCCAACACCCGCACTCAATGGCAAGACCAAACAAACGGAGCGAATTGTGGCGCGAGTGCCTCGCTAATCGGGATATCGCGAGAGGCAGCGCGTGGGTGACGCGTGCGTGCGATTCACAGCAGCCATCTCCACTTACGCAACGCTTTGTTTCCATACATGGTGTCGGTGGACGCGCTCGCCGAATGTCGAGGGTGAACAGACGCCGGAAGGCTACTCTGGCGCCATCTCGTAGCGGTTGTCGCCGCAGAGCCCGTCTTGCGCAACACTGCGCTTTTCTCCTCTATTCCCTCCTTCTCCGCTTTCCGCTTCATCATTCCGCGAAGGCCCCTAGATAAAGCAAGTTTACGAGATAGCGACCGTCATTGTTCCTTGCGCCGTCCTCACTCTCACGCTTGCTCTCTTCTACTTCATTAGAGTCTGTGATAGGTGCATTGCTTGCACGTGACGTGCTAAATGGCTAGAGGCGTCTGGTGCGAACACGCAGCCGGACGGCGGCATCAGTGATACACCATACAAACAACAAATGTTTCAGCGCTGCAACCAAAGGCCGCGTTTATTTCAATGCTGGGACTTCGTTTGATTTGCAGTATACACTTTTTTTTTTCTCAGCAATTCCTTCAGGTCTGCTAAGCCGACAACAGGGGCAAACGTCCTCCTGAATATGCTCAGCCACGCCGCGTCGTCTGTTCGGCGTCTCGTTGGCGTTTTCTCCTCGCCGTCATTGCGTACCGAACAAGGGCGGAGTAGACAAACCAAAGAGCTGGGGATCTCAATAACAGCGACAAATCATACCTAATGTCCTGCGCTCAGCATGAGGTGAGGCTGAGCGATGGCCGATTTCATCTTTCATTTCTTGCCGTTGGAGTGAAGAGCAAGTAAGAAGCGTGAATTTGGATCAAAGCGAGCGCATGCGAGGCTCCATGGCTAGTGGTGTAAAATTTAAAACATGCCCAACGTTGCTGCTTGGACAGCCCGCATTACGCTTCGTATATTTGAACTAAGCAATTGCTAATTTTACTTTGAACTAAGCAAATGCTTATTTAGATGCGATTTACGTCCATCGAAACATACATGGTTATATTCGGTCTGATAACTCACACCAAACATTCCTTACTTTTTATGCACGCCCTCATTAATTTTGACCCTTCTTGGGGGCGCTCCAGTGCACTTCGCGGAGGAGGAAACCGGCAGGAAAGGAGTGGCGCTACCTTGAATACGTGTCTTATCTAGGGACCTTAGCTTCAGCTGCACCTTCGTCCTCCGCTTTCCTCCTCGCGATCTTTTCGCTATCGCCGTTTTTCATTCCCCGCTGCGTTCCCCGTTCTCTCGGTAAGGCCGAGGGACGCCGACGCTAAATGCAGGAACGGGGGCCCAAAAGCTGCGCACTAAAGAAAAAAGGACCAACCTCTTCCGGAACACCTATACATGCAGCCGCGGATACCGCCTGCACTGGCAAGCACAGCGCTGCACCGCGATGAGAGCCGCCGATACAGGCTTTCCGGGTACTCGTAAACGGCGAGCGGTGAAGTTTACGAGCGTGCTCTCGCGTATAAGCGAAACAACGCGGCGAGAACAAAGGCCTAAATCAGAGCAACGCATAATCCGAACACGTGCCACGTACCAGTGAAAATAGATCTTGACGCATGCGCGCGCCGTGCGCGAGCGGACCTTGCGGCATCATGATCCTTTGCGTGCGGGCATCTATCTATCTATCTATCTATCTATCTATCTATCTATCTATCTATCTATCTATCTATCTATCTATCTATCTATCTATCTATCCGTCCGTCCGTCCGTCCGTCCGTCCGTCCGTCCGTCCGTCCGTCCGTCTGTCTGTCTGTCTGTCTCTATCTATCTATCTATCTATCTATCTATCTATCTATCTATCTATCTATCTATCTATCTATCTATCTATCTATCTCCACATAAACCGTACAATAATAGTGGGCGCTGATGGTTAGGCCAGTAAATAAATGCACTGCGCATTCGGCTCGCTCAGAACCGTCACCACCAGGGCTCCGAACCTGCGTCATACACGCTGAACAGTAGCGTATAGCGGGCGATCCGCCGTGCCAAGAAGGCGCCGGTTCTCAATGAGGATGTGGTCGTAAACGACTTGTCAGAGCCGGGAGAATGGAAGAGGTGCACGAGAGAAACTCCCGAAGGAACAGACGCCCGACCGAGCAGGAATAAAAAGCGAAGAAGGGGCTCGGTCTTCAAGTGTCCTTACCCGCGCAATCGCTCGCCCGAGCTCGCTGCTTTCTGCACTTATATATGTCGCTCGGTACGACTTACAACTGTTGAGCTCGACATAAAGTTACTTTCGTCCGGGCCGACGGCTCTGGAGAGCTTGCACGGACCATAAATCTTGTCTGCGTATTACGGCGAGGCGGAAGAGGGCACAGAAGAAAAAAAAAATGTATATAACCCCAGTTCCCAAGGTTATCGCATTAGGACTAATTGAAGACAGGATGAAGCATTTTATCGGCTATATATATATATATATATATATATATATATATATATATATATATATATATATATATATATATATATATATATATATAATGCTGAGACGCGCAGCGAATGAACTTTAGCAACAAAACAAAAAGGCCAAAAAAGCATTATAATATGCCATCAGTGCTACCGGTATAGAGCGGCTGTTGACGCGACAACGATACATAACCACGACGACGTACGAACGCACGAAGGCGACAAATCCGCGACAACGCACTCGTCACCAATTTTGAAGCGAATCTTCCGCGACGACAAATGGATTTTTCCGTTCCCTCCGCAACTCGTCTTGCAGAGGAAAGGTTGTGCCATTCGTACTTACTAATCAGCCCGAAAACAACGGGAGAAACAGAGATGGAAGGCCACGGGACGAGCGCGCCAGCTGCCTAACAACTGAAAGTTATCGAACAAGACGTTTGAAAAAAGAAAACGCGAATAACCCAATCACCCACCCAGCTGCCCAGGAAATCTAAGTCACGTGGAAATAGTTACTGAGCAAGTGCGTTTCACAATCTAGCAAAACGATCTTATATCCGTGTTTTCCGTTGTTTCCGCGCTGACCAATAAGTATGCATCCTCTCTTGATCAACTCGCCCGTCTTTCTACCTCACAGAGTTTCGCCATTAGACGGATTAAGTGTCGCTAGCGGGTATTACTGTCAAAGGAAGACAAACACCTTCGAAATACTACAGCCGGAACAAAGCGAGAAGATGCGTGGCGGAGCGCCACACGTTTCTCGATCACAGCACGCGCGCGTGCACAAGCACACACGCAAAAAAAACGCCCTCGAATCACACACGCCTTGTTTCCAAAGCGGCAACCTCTCACGCGAAATATCGCGCCGTTAGCTCTGTTATGGAGCTCTCTCGTCATTTCCGACCATCCTGACCTTCCGAGTCATCGGCACACCCTCCATCAGCAGCTGTCAAACGGGCTAAAAGCCAGCGTCGAAAACGCGCTCGAGTCGTAAATAACTGAGAAGGAGGGAGAGATCGTCTAGACGGTAAGGAATGCATGTCGCAATCACTGACGCGGAAACGCACGCACCATATACGTCAAACTCACACAAAGATGGTGGTGGTGGGGGGCTCGAAAAGCGCGCGCAGACGCGTCGCACGCCAGCGCAGCAGCCTTCGAGGCGCTTCCCTGGAACCGAAAGAGCGTCTGCTAGGCGACGCGCCTAAACAATTCCGGCGTACTTGATCGCACGAGTACTGCGGGACGCCTGCTCGAAGAACCAAGTCTGTGCTCTGCTGACCTCGCCCCGCTTGCGTCGCTGATCGCCGAGTAATTCGGAGCCTGAACGTCCCTACGCGACAGGAAGTTCAACGCGTCACGCGTAATGGGCGAGGTGAAGTGTCCAACGAGACGGAATGTAAACTATTGGACATTCGGAATTTATTAATCTCAAGAACGTGCACTGCGCCACCAACGGCCCGAATAGGAAAAAAAAAAAGTGAAATACTTTGAAATCCGTGACTTCACAGTGTGGCCTCCGAAATTGGCGACAATCGAGATCCGTAACATCGTGGCCTCCGAGGTCGCACTGGCGCCACGGGTGCATCGCTGCGATCTCGGAGGCGACGGTCACACTAACATTCAGGTAATGGGATTTCAGGGCGAGAATTAAAAAAAAAATGGAATGTTAACTTCTATTTTCTTTTCTAATTATCAACATATAACCCCGCATAAACAAACAATAAAGTATTGACAAAATTCTTCTATGTCTAAATTGATTTCGCATTTCTGTTTAGTGTCCCTTTAACTAAACGTTTCGACAAGGGGCCTAGCGTAGTCGCCAGACCCTTCGCCCCGATGTACTATGGGCCTGGTGAAGACAAGTTTTCTTGAATTATAAAGGGAAGTGACACAGACAGAGACTAGAAGACTCTCAACTAAATCTTTATTGAAACTATCAACGTATATATAGGTGATTGCAAATACCGCAGCATATGAACATAGCAAGGCCTAAAGACATCAGTTAAACATATCAGGAGGTACAGAAGCCAAAAAGCAAAACACAAGAAGACACTACTTAAGCTAACAACTCGCCCAACTTTCTATTCTTTTGAAGACTTGTCAAAATGTTGGCCCCAGACTGACATGATCCTTTACTCGACCACTGTCGACTGATTACTCGAAGTCTTCATTTACCTGCAAACCTACATAAGCCTCGTTTGCATTTTTTCAGCCCGTATATTTAAATGATCCTCGGCTCTTCCTCCACTCTACTGAGTTGGGCAAAAGCCTATACACCCCCCCCCCCCCCCCGGCCATCCCTTCCTCGAGTGCAGGCGACGCCGCCATCCATTTCGCATTCGTCTCTGCATGCTGCCGCAAAAATCCAGATTCGACTCAGCACACGGAATGGCAAAACAGACTCCCATGAAGACCCGTAGGAAACGTCCGCCTTACAGAAACGCTTGGTTTCAAACCGGATGTAAGTATTAACTGGTCAGGCAATTCAGATTAGCGCAAGCCCGCAAGGTAGAGGAAACTACAACGATGACGGTTTGTCCCTTTCTTATACCAACTGGTCAGCAGTCAAGATAAGCAAGAAACGTTAGAGTATTGCTGGGGAAAGAAACCAGGAAAGAGCTGGGATATAACCGCGGTCGCTACAGTAGTATGTAGGTTTTAGAGAATAAACAAGAAGATGATCAAGGAGAGGCCGGCAAAAATGCTAGATTACGGTAGATGTATTAGAACATGATCATATCAAGCCGATTAGGTTATTACCTTCTCATTGTCTCTTTTTTTCTTATTTTCCCCCTCCATCGTTGTCCCCTTTAGCGTTGCGATAGCGCGGAAGACGTCGCAGTCTATATAGCACGGCGTAAATACAATTAACATGAGCGACGCAACAGCCCACAACGAAGTCACCGCGTCACAAGAGCGCGTGGTAGAAGGATTATGACCGCCAATACGCGGTGGAGGCCAAGCATCACGACACGAAAACCCGAGAGCAGGCGAATCGTCCCCTTGCTGCTCCGATTCTCCTCTCTCTCTGTTCACACGCTCCGTTCATTTTCCGCCCAAGAGTCGACGTCGTCGCAGCGACGGCAACGCGGAGGAATACCGTGAAGTACTCGCGCGCAAATACGGTAGTAGTACGCGAGTTTTAGAGGAAGGAAATTGAAAAGTGCAGCGCCGTAGCTGTCTCTCGTTGCGAGGACACCTAAAGAGCACCGCACGGGGCAGGGGCGAGAGGAATGAAAGAAGAGAAGAGGAAGGAGGCCTCCCCAGTCAAGCGGCAAGGCCGACCGCCCGAAGAAAGCCGCGAATACATACGCTCAATACCGAGCGTCGCGCGCGCAATAAAGAGCACCACGCACACTTTGAGTGAAACTACGCGCGTTGTTCCTCCTTCCTTGAGTGCCTTGAGAGGGCGTTTTGTCGAGGCTGGGCTCTCCCGAGGGCGTAGGCGTGCACTCTTTTCACCATAACACCTCCCCCGCCACCTCTTCCTCTTTACAAACACACACACACACACACACACACACACACACACACACACACACACACACACACACACACACACACACACACACACAAACACACACACACACGATGTACGCACTAATGGCACACTTGGCTGGTCGCTTCCAAGCTTCTGCGAACCCTCAAATGTCATTTCACAATCTAACTCATGACAATGAAAATAAGCACGCTCCTATAGTGCTACCAAAGTCATTTCTCTCACTATTAAAACTTCATTGTCGTCTTACACAACGACCAGAGCGCTGTAAAGGCAACGACAACAAACAAGGGAATGCGCACCAAGGAAAGGAAGTGTGAGAGCACCAGCGCGTGCGCACACACGGACAGAACACACACAACGCTAGCATGCGCCCGCACACACACACAGGAGCACGCGGCACGCACGCAAAACAGTACGCAATCGTGGCAAACATACACGCAAAAGGAGTAGGAGCATGCACAACGCGCGCCACCATCGTGATAGGGGGTCGAGAGGAGGGGGAAGAGAGGAACAGTTTCCCCGGAACCCTCCTCCGTTCCCGTTCGACCGCCTTTCCGCGCTTCTGGGAAAACAGTGACGCAATGAGAGGAATGCCGGCGGCGCACTCCTCAGGCCCTTCGCTGCCGGGCGTAAATATCAGGGCGCCGCTGCGTCGCCCGAGACACCCAGCTCTACCACCCTCTCCCCTGCCATCACAGAAACGCTGTTCGTCTTCCCCGCCTCGGAACGACCCAGGGGCGCGCGTGCGCAGCACCACGTGACTCTAGCGCCACGGCCGCGAGCGCGCTCTCTCGGCTCCTGGGAGTGGGTGAGAGCGAGCCCTCCGGGCCTACATCGCGTGGGCGATATCATCGACCGCGATACCACAATCCCTATGCCGGGTGTCCCACGTAACTTGAGGCGAAAGATATGCAAATACCACGTGTACCTGGACAGAACCAAGGTTATGTTGTTTGCCGTCGCTGGGAGATACTGGATTTTTTTTTTTTGCATTCCGCCTGAATGCATAACTGGCCTTAATTGATTAATCAACTTCTCAATCATTATCATCAGAGAAAAATGGCAATGAGGAAATTGTAGAGCAATACAGAAAAATTTCCCGATGAAGCTTTCTAGTGCTCAATACGTGCTACATAAAAGTGTTTTTCCGAGCGTGGAAGAAGCCCGCGAATACACGCAATATTGCCGCGCGACTGGCCGCTCGAGGAAAAACACTTATGTCGCACGTGTTGAGCACCACAAAGCTGTATCGGGAATTTTTCATGTCACTCTATAATTTTCTCAATGACACTTTTCATCTATTGTAATATTTATTTATTTATTTATTTATTTATTTATTTATTATACCCTCAGGGCCAATGACATTACAGAGGGGAGAGGGAAATATGTTAAACATAAATTATGCACAACACCATCAGCAAACAACCAAAATATACTAGATGACTATACAATATTAGCGGATGACAAACCAAAGTAAATAAATACTATTTCTAATTATTCAAACTACATATTTCAACGTACATAGATTAAACCATAGTGCATAAGCCAAAGTGCATAAGGGACTTTAATAAGCAGAGTGCACAATTCAATGTGAGAAGAGCATTCAAACCATAGTTATACAAATACAAGGAAAATAAGAATACTCAAAACAAAACGTCGCGTAAGGTTTCTTTACAACGGTTAGTACCACTTATGGAGGCAACAGTTACAGGAAGGTGATTTCACTCATCAGCTGTCTGCGGTAGAAATGTGTGTAAGAAGGAAGAGGACCTACAAGATAGAATGCCAACTTTGTGTTGGTGATCAAGCCGATACGTTATGTTATGCGGTGCCCCAAGAAGCTCGTTTCGTTGTACGGGATGATGAAATATCTTATGAAAGAGAGAAAGAGCCGCAAGTGTTTATGCCGCAATGGTAAGAGTGCTAACTGTTGGTTGGACGTCGTTGTGGTGATGCTGGCTGTCCTGTTATAGTTGGAAAATATGTATCGTGTGGAATTATTCTGCACCATTTCAGCTGAATAAATTACATTATTTTGACTAGGATCCAAAACTGAGGCGGCGCACTCGAGTTTAGGCCGGATAAGTGTGTTATAGAGCATCAGTTTGAGAGGCTGTGGCGCCCGTGAAAATGTGCGTCGGAGGTAACCTAATTATCTCTTAGTGTTGCTTAATACGTGCGCAATGTGTGCCGTCCAGGTAAGGTCAGATGAGACGTGAACACCGAGGTATTTATAGGATGAAACGCAATCGAGTGGAATGTCGTCGATGTAACAGGCTGGTGGAGGACATCTGGATACTCGCATTGACTTACATTTGCTTACGTTTAATTCCATGCGCCGCGTCTTGCACCATGCAGTGACAGCACCAAGATCAGATTGAAGAGTGGATGTATCATGGTTAGTGGTTACTTCTCGAAATATTACGCAGTCGTCAGCAAAGAGATGAATAAGAGATGTTATAGAAGAAGGTAAGTCATTAATATGAATTAGAAATAGCAGCGGTTCAAGGACAGAGCCTTGCGGCACACCCGAGGAAACCAGGTTAAAGGGAGGGTCAACGCTGTTAGCAGAAACTGAGCCCGAATCGACAGGAAACACTCAAGCCAAATAAGCTATTGGGGATCAATGTTACGGGTATGCGATTTATACGCTAGTATATTATGACGTACTTTATCAAACGCTTCCGAAAAATCTAGAGGTATATAATCCGCAAGAGAAGAACGATCAAGAATGGCATGCAGCTTATGTGTAAACCATATCAGCTGTGTTTCGCATGAATAAGTTTTGCGAAAACCATGTTGCGAGTGCGTGAAGAAGGAATTAGATTCGAGAAAGTTAGCAAGATTAGGAAATGGGACGATAATTAAGTGGAGAGTGCCTACTACCTGTTTTATGAAGTGTTTGAGAAGTTGATTACCTTTTTAAGACTGGTTATTTAATTAGGCCGACTGAAAAAGATAATTAGAGTATCTCCAAGCGACGACAAACAACAGTACCTTGGTTCTGTCCAGCTACGTGGCATTTGCATATTTTTAAATTCTGGCTAAAGTTACCTAGGACACCTTGTGTACGCAGCCTCCAACGACACATTCCCGTTCCTCTCGTCGACTTTACGGTCGCCTGTTCTTAAAGGGGCCCCATCAAGAGAAACACCGATCCAGTTTGCACTGTGGTAATCTTTCAAATTTCGTTAATTTGGCGTTAAGATGACGATTAAAGTATATCCTTTTCGCGCCCAAACCGTGACGTCAGTGCATTTTCTCGTAATTGGGCGGTTGTGGAGGTAGTACGTAACAGTTCTTGAAAGTTGTTAATTTTTGTCTCATTTATAGAATACGACGTAGAAAAAAAGAAATGCGAGTTCGACCAGACGCGCCGTCAAAATGCATGACGTCACGTCGCGTTGGCGCGTAAACTTGGAAGACGGCGAAGCGCACCCCTCCGCGTTCGCGTTTCTTCTCTGGCTTTTTTACTTCGACAAGAGTGGCTGCTTCTGGTATTGTAGAATGATTAGTTGTTGATACAGCAAGGAATTTTCATCCCTAGTTCCCCTTCAATCGCCTGCAGGCGTTTTCTCTGCTGGTCTCCCTCAGTTCTCGGTACCAAGCTGCACGGATACGCCCGGGGGGACGACGTGGAAAAGCAACAAGTGGGCAGGTATGATAACAAGTTGCATGTTAATTGGTGAAGTGGGCACGTGTGGTAAGAAGGTGTATGAGCGGGTTAGTTCGTGTGGCATGGCAGCTAACTGTACAGCGCACAAGCGGGCAGAGACAAAAATGGATGTCAAAAGGAAAAGAAAGCATGCTGACCCCCCCTCCTCCAAAAAAGTTGTCCTTTCCTTTTCTTTTTCTTCTTTCTTTATTCTGGGTACGTACGGAACACTTGATTCAAAAATTCAAGGTCAGTTCAAGGATTTCAAGCATGCCAGAGGCCAAAATGCGAGGAGGAAGAAACAAACTTAGTCGTACACATGTGCATGGAAAAATGTCGAAATCTCCTATTGCTGAGTTTTACACACGCTTCAAGCTCTACGAGTCGCTTTTCTAAGTTGGCCTTCCACTGTAATGAGCTCAATAGTTATCTGGCTTGACTGTCAGTAGTTCCTGACTACAGCCAAAGATAAAAGCCAAATGGATGAAACTTGCTTTCCGTCAGACATTTCTAGAGCCTATATAGGGCTCGAAAATGGAGCATATGACGGCTACGCAGTGAACCAACTAGCAAAACAAGAGAATGGTGATACGATTTGGTTGGCTTGATGTGGCTTTGTCTGTGACTTAAACCGGCCTGTCCTTCCTTGGTGGGTGTGAATACGTCACATTCCAATTGTGTAGCGACGCTCTCAATATATATATAAAGTAGGATTGTTTTCCGATAGAGAGTGCCCATGGCACATAGCCTTTATGCAACGTTTCTAACTTTGACAAGTCACCCCCAACGCCAGTTTTATTTTCAAAGAATTGTAAGAGCCCTTTGAACATTTTTATTTTATGTCAAGGGTTTCCAAGGATATCAAAGAGGTACATGAACAATGCTTATCATCCGATCAAACATCGTTAAAGCGTCGATTTTAACTGGGACAAGAAGGGCCGAAGGGGCGGCAATCGACATCGTTGCGCGTCTCCACTTTTTCGAAGCGCAACCGCTTGGACCGGTTGGCACTATAACGGAGGCACGATCACATTTCTTTCAAACTGCTCAATGTGGTATAGGGGAGTGCAGTTAAATCCATGTATAAGACTGGTTCATATATAACAGGGAATTGACGCAATAAATTATTGCAGTGCTATACGAGGAGCACGATACAAATGAAGGCAAGCACTTATTCACAAAGAAAGAAAGAGCTCGTTCACAATGCAGACAATCTGCTTTATAATATAAATGCGCGAACTTCCCGGGGAGCATCCTGACATTCAACATGTATTAACTCGCGTGACGCAAACCGAATCCTACAGTCATGACCTCAACTTGACGCTACAGTCAGAGACTGACTGAGAAGACTGATGCGGTCACGAGGGAAAGAAAGAAAGAAAGAAAGAAAGAAAGAAAGAAAGAAAGAAAGAAAGAAAGAAAGAAAGAAAGAAAGAAAGGAAAACGGTATACAATGCGATAGAAAGCGACTGCGTCATAGAGAATCATGACGCCGGTCGGCTCTGTCAGTACTGCGCCCCACGCCATCAAAGTTCAAATGGGAGAAGTTAGAATGATATGGCACAGTAGAAATAACCTGCTTTCTTCCAACGCTTTACTAGCCGCTGCGGACATACACAAATGTACGATAAACAATGATTAGATAACTGGTTTACCAGAATATGATGGTGCCCTAATGGTTTACTTTGGAAAGGCTTGGTAGGCTGCCGGATCCTCGGTAGGTGGTTGCTGCTTGCGCTCGGCTGCACGAGCCTGTTCTTGTGCCCGGGCTGCAGCCTTGGCACAGCGTAGACGAGCTCGTTCCCGGTTCTGCTCGCGGTGTTGCTGATCGAACGCTGCCTGCTCCTCAGGAGTACGTATGACACGTCGCCTACCGATTTCGGAGCCGGAGAGAAACTGCTGCGCATGCGCTCGGCTGCGACGGAGACCAACGGCGTCACTACTGGCGCAGCCAATCGCGCACCTGCATTTCTCTTTTTTTTTTCGCGCATGCGCATGAAGTTGCGCCGGAGGAGTTTTTGGCACACGGGCGACGGACGGATGAATCGACTAAGCATATACAGCTTCATTGTAACAAAGACCTTAAAGGTAGAATCTTTTTTGTCCCCCCCCCCCCTCCCTACCCTCGAATCAACCAGAAACTCCTCAATGCCAGGACAAACGACGCTGCGATGGCGGCCAAGAGTAGGCAAAGGCTCGAGGGGGAAAGGAAAATAAAAGAAAGAGAACGTAAAAGGAAATGACACATACTCACAAAAACATCTCACGACAGAAATGTCCATAAGAGAAAATTCCAGGTCATCCTAACGCCGGACACTAGTCAAGGTAAAAAAGAAAGACTTACGAATAAACGTCCCTGAATTCCGCCCAAGATCGGTAACATTTTTCTCTGAAGCGATTTGGCGAAAAGAAAGGAAGCGTACACATAACTGTACCGTTCAGCAGACACAGCTACGTTCGTTCGAAAATTTACCATGCACGTGCGCATAAATTACACGCAATATCGAGCTGGTTTGCAAAGGCACACCCAAAATAACACACGTGAGGCCTGATGCATTGGAAGAGGAACACAAGACAGAACCTAGGAGGGGGGGGGGGGGGGGTTAAACGGAGGAAGAAACCGCGTGACCCCATAGGATAAGCTTCCTGAAGTCCTTCCCAAGGTCAAACGCGAGTGTTTCGCGTACTCCCCCTCCCGAGATCGCTGCGCGCCCTTACTTTTCCTGCTCTCCAGAACAAACTGGCGGCCCCGCACCTTCCTAGCTTGACTGGGACACGCATGACAAAAATAACTGTAGTTTCGTGCGTGGAGAAGACGACGAAGAGAATCCGCGCGCGCGTTCCAGAGGACCTCCAACCCTGCGCGTTCGCCTACCTCCAGAGGGTTTATCGACAAATCTCTCTCTCTGTCTCACTCGCCGCGACGGTGCGGGGCTGGTCCGTCCCCGCCTTCCATTAACCGGCAGATTCCAGCAACGATGCGGCCTGTGCACCGGAGGAGGAGGGCGGACGGAACGGGGGGGGAGGGGGGGGGAGCGCGGAAAATTCCTCCGCGCGCGCTCGTCGATTTTCTTGCCGGGGGAATGCCGCCGAGCTACCCGTCGCAGACGCGGAATACGCGACGTGGGGGCCAACGGCGCCAGTGCTCTCCGAGCCGTGGCGAGCAAGGACACATTGGACTGGCGGTATCAGGGCACTCATGCGGGGCTGCAAGAATGCCGTGCTTCATTCATTCATTCATTCATTCATTCATTCATTCATTCATTGGGTTTAACGTCCCTGAGCAACATTGGACTATAAGATACGCCGCAGTGGAGGGCAACGGGTTAATTTTTGTCCAGCTGAGGTTCTCTAGCGTGCACTTGAATCTTTCTCGCTCGTTTACTCAGAATACTCGGACATTATCACGAATATATAAGATTACTCAGACATCCTCCAGGGCCATCCGAATCCCGAAGGGTGAGGAAAATAAAATACAACAGTTCTCGTAAAGCAACATCGACAGCACCAGCAACTGTACGACAGATAAATTGCACAGCAATGTGGGTGTATACGGGCACACGAGTCAAGTGGACAGCTCGCGTAATAAATAGCCTCGTTCGGCTTCCCGAGCGGTAAGATGAACGATTCAACTTTCCTTTTTAAAAGTCAGACAGAATGTCCCCCCCCCCCCTGTTCCTCCTTTATTTTCCTATTTTTATTTTTTTTGAGGCGGCGTCACGTAAGCAGCATAGGCATCGCACAGGTCGCAATGTATACGCAGAAACTAAGAGTACAATTCACGCGGCGGAAAGCTAAAAAAAAAAAGCCGGCAAAAGAAACCACAAGGCAGCTCAACAAAGCCGGTCACTATAGTGTTCCGCAGTGCTTTACTGGACACTACCTTACAAACTGGCACGCGCGTTAGCACAATGCTCATAAACACACACACACACACACACACACACACACACACACACACACACACACACACACACACACACACACACACACACACACACACACACACACACACACACACACACACAAGCTATCGCTTCTGTGGACACTGCGCCCGCATCGTGACAGCGACCGCTGCAGGAACTCTACACACAACACTTGTCGGCACTAGCTGGCTCACGTTCCTTATCAAGCCCCTTCATACTCAGCAACACTCATTCGCGTTCACCGTCACTTCCATTCACTCTTACGTGCAGCCAATCACGTCCACCGACGTCCTTCGTCACTCAGTGACGCTCGATCTCACGCCTGTGAAACGGGCGTAAAGCGTGTTCGGCGAGTCAAGCGCACTCGAGAGCGAATATGTCGACCTTTATGCTCCATACAAGAGACCTCATGGCAGACACATGCAAGCATGTACGAGACCATCGTGTATATTCTATGTAAGGCCTTCGTGTCACGTTTATTGTGTATGGGCTACAGGTGAGCTCTGCGATTCGTAAAGTACGGCGCAAACGCAACAGAGCACGACACTGCACAGAGAGACGATGACACTGTACGTGCACGTCCCGTTATACTGTGGTAAACTCTCTCATACGCACTTACAGAAAACGTATATGACGTCATTCGTCATTAAAGTCATCTGGCCGTCTTTACTCACTCCTCTCCCCATCTAATGACTGTGAGACATAATGCAAAGGAGACCCAAAACGGGCTTCTCTGAAATGAAAATTCTCCGTTGGAAAAAAGAATCGTCCTGGACAGAGATCGAACCCAGGAGCAACGCCTTTCCATCAGGGTATTTCGTTCCGCTCTACCCTCGCGATACCCTTGGCTGGACGACAATGTTTCAATTTCGCGACTTCATGCTGTGGACTAACTCCCAAATCCTTTCGTTCGTAAGTGCTCCCCCGACATTGGCTGACCGGACGTAGTATTGGTTCAAATTTGCACCTTCGAACAATACTAGCGTCATATCTCCGTAATACTGGTCTTAATAGTTCGTGCACACACCTCGTTCTGCGTTTACGAACTAGACCTTTGAGAATATGGGCGCGGTTACGCGCTTCCGAAAATCTGCCCAACGTGTCTTAAGAAACACCGGTGGAACGAACGCCGCCCCGATTTCACGGGACGAAGCGTGCGACGCAACCACAGCATATCACTATGCCACCCGGCCGACGGAGGAAAGGAGCACGTGGTCCGGGCTCCAGCGCGTCTTCTGGCGCGTACATCCATGCCAGCAGCCACCTTTTTATCCCGTTTTTTATCCCTTATCTCCGCGCACGTGGCGGCGGGGCCAAAGCGGAGCATTCTCGTCCATTGCCACAGAGCCGGCTCCCCGTCTCTCACTTCTCTTCAGACAGGCACGGTATCACATCCCCGGCCATCGAAAGCACCCCAGAACAAGGTTGAGTCGAGAAGAGATAGAGAAAGGGCAAATCAACAGCCTGAGGAAGGGTAAGAGAAGCAGTAGGAAGGTACGACTATGAAAAACAGGCATCGAAAGAGAACGTTACAGCAGAGCTGGAGGAGGGCAAATGATAACGTTCTGGGCTGAAAGTGAGACGAGCGACAGCCTTTTCTCCTCCTTACTGACCCTGTACTCCCAAGCACCAGAGAAGCAACGGCGGCCGTACGGAGTTGGCGAGGAAAAAAAGAAAGAAGGAAACGCACAAGAACGAAAGAAAAGAAAGTGGGAAGGGCACCACTGACGACGCTGCACGTTATCAGGGAAAGAAGGTTGCCCACACTCGGGATGCGTGATGGTGCCGCTACACTGTAAACGGAAATAACTCCGAGGTGGGAGTATACTGCTTGTCCTCTAGCGACCCCCCGGTTCGGA
This sequence comes from Dermacentor albipictus, assembly GCF_038994185.2. Taxonomy (NCBI): domain Eukaryota; kingdom Metazoa; phylum Arthropoda; class Arachnida; order Ixodida; family Ixodidae; genus Dermacentor; species Dermacentor albipictus. Next base: position 92,684,036 of record NC_091824.1, on the reverse strand, counting down.
GTTTATTATGCTCCGTATGATCGGAGTAGAATTTTCACTCCGCACGAGCGGAATTTTCGCGTGGAATTATGGGAGGTTTTTTTTCTGTCTTTTTTTATTTTTTGCTTTGCAATTCACGGAGTTTTTTCGAGGTGCAACGGGAGTATAAAAAGAGGCATCGCGTCAGTTTGCGCGAACATGTTTACATGCAGAGGCTGCTGGTCAAATTTCGAAATATGCACACGAGACCGCGTCAAATTCGATGAAACAAGTCAATGAAAGCACATATATCATGACATACATAAACATTCCAGAAACACCCAATGCAGAAATTTGAAAGACATCCCACGTACACGCTATACTCAAGATGCAACGGTGCCTGTATATATAGCCACGATACTGTGTGCCTCGAAACCGCCAAGGGAGCAGCTGTGCTGTTTTCAGAATTACGACTCACATGCTCGTTCATACGAGATCTGCCTCTTTGAAACTAACAGAATACCTTAATCAACACAAAACTGTTAATTCAAAATAGTGAGAGAAAAAAGTTAATGGCGTTATTTTTCAAAATTATCATGCCATTCTGTGAGCGCTGAAGCGACTTCGCACACTGTCGGCGTTCGCGGCCAAAAAGTAGTGCGTTAGTTACAGTAAGCTAGAAAAATGTAAGTGCATGTGCTGCATAGCAAAATTACATTTTTTCGATATAGTGGTAGCGTAGCAAGAAATTATTACGTGTGAGCATGACCCGCAGCAGCCGACGTAACACCGAAAAATGCGCAGACATACATTTTATACACCGCACTACTTGCTCTGAGTACAAGCAATCTGTCTCGGTTGCGAAAAGGAGCTACATCGCTGATCTGTCGAGTGAACCCCTAAACTCGTAGCCAGCAGGCCTGCGTCTAAATCAGTGTCTCGGGTAGAGCGTAATGTTAATGCAATATCGGAAGCAACGACGTGACCAAAACCTATATGCGCGATAACAATTCGATTCACATCGCTCAATAAGAAGCTTTATTTTAAGCACACATATATACTTATGTCCTACCGTTTTTCTTCGGGCGAGGATATCCGTTCACAGATAAATAAAAACAGTTGCTTGCACTCCGGTCTTTCTCACTGGCAACACAGCACCGCAACGAACTTGGGTTACGCCATTCATGCGCGACTAGCACGGATGTCGTCGCTCGAACAGTGGCTGCTGTTGCCATTGCTACGCGGTCCTTACAAACATTACACCGGACGTTGTCAGCATGTACTCAAAAGGACATAGAAGTGGCATTTCACGTACTGAAGAACACAAGACAGGGTGACGCAGCACGGAAACACAGCCAGAACGTGAGCCGACATCACGAGCCAGTGAGCAGCTTCAAGGTATACCTAAGCCTTTTTCCGCACTTGAAAACGTGGTTCTTGCAATCGTCGTTGTCAGCAAAGTGATCACAGCTAATGTACTTGAAGCTGAGATACAGTGAGCTTCAGGCATGCCTATAACACTTTCTGGAAGGAGATACGGGAAACAAATTGACGAAACGCTGTCACGGAACGACACTTCACAGACGTAAACAAACCGTCAGCCATGAGCACTGCCCGCTCCGCCGAACGCGCCCGGTCGCTGGCGGGGCGCACAGCCTCATGGGAAGCGCCACGTGACTAACCTGTATCGGCGGAGGGGAGTTTTTCAAAACTCCCTGTCGGAGTTTCACGGGAGAACAAAATTTTTAAGCGGAGTAAAATCGCGTCATGTCGCCTTAATACTCCGGCAGCTAGCCAGCGGAGTGAAACGAGGGAATGGCGCTGTTTTGCTCCCATACATCGGAGTAAATATTTGAGGAGGGGAGGTTTTAGGGCACATCACCTCTTAAAAACTCTCAGCTGGGTTTATTTTCGTTTACAGTGTAGCACCCAGCGCGAGGCAGCGCGTAGCCCTACCGCCCGTACGTAGCCAGGGCACAAAGAACTGCGCACTCCTCCCCCCTCTCATCCCTCTCCCGGCCTGCCAAACGGAGGAGGCGGCAGTCCGAGCCACGGCGGTCCTACGATATGACCGGATGGAGCACGTACGAGGCACCGTGGTACGAGCGCTGCTCTGCGTACACATGTGCGCGCAGCCACGCAGCACTCGGGCCCGGAAATTGCGCGAGGGGGGGGGGGGGGGGTGATATATCGCGCGCGCTGTCCTCCTCTCTTGCGTCACCAAGCCCTGGGCGGCGACTTACAGCACGACCCCGCACACGGCCACACCCCTCGCCTGCCACCTTACGTTTCCTCTCTCTTCGTTCTTCCCAAGACGGTGCACTTCCTGGGCAAACGCTGGAGGACACTCTGTTCACCCGAGGATGAAATGGTAACTTTATGAGCTCGTCCCATGACACGTGCGCCAACGCGCGTGTAATTTGACAGCCACACCCTTAAGCATGCCTCCTTAGATTTCTTCTCTCTCTCTCTCTTCGGTCTTCCTAAGACTATGCACTTCCCGGGCAAACGGTGGAGCACAGTCTGTTTACTCGATGATGAAATCGTAACTTTTATGAGCTCCTCCCACGTGCGACAGCGTGGAGTTCGAAGGAAGGAACAGAGGGAGGGCGTATGTTTGCGCGCGTGCGTGCTGAAAGCGATTTAATAACCCGCACCAGGAGACAATCTTGGCGCTCAGACAGCTTTAAAAGGTCGCGTCAGGTTAAAATGAAACAACACGGTCGAATGAAAATAAACGGGAAGCTACACTAGGCCTCACACTGAGGCCACAGCACGACAAAGAGCGCGCACCTGCAGTCATATCTGTGAGAAGAGGTAAACATATGGCCGCCAGGCGCACTTTGCAGGTTGTTGCAATAGCGACAGGTCTACTTTAAGAGTAACGTTACATAATCAAGACTTTTTCTTTTCTTCTTTCGTAAGAGTCTAAAAGCGACTATAACGCCTTACAACGCACAGAAAAGAGAGTTCTTCACGGTGGAACACCCTTGCTGAGTACAGCATTCCCAACGTTACCGTGGGCGAGAACGGTGTTCGTATAACGTAATGATTGCTTTCGTTCGGTTCTGTTGCTTTCATGATTCGCCGGTCACTACCGGCCAATCTTGGGGTCGATGCAAACACAACGTCATCCCAATATATCGCCTTCACAGCAGGCTAATAGACAGCATTATTTATTTATTTATTTCGCGAGAGCTCGTGATTCCGCAGTTTTCCTTGAAGACAATGCCACGTGGAATAGTCAGAACGGTTATTGAAGAATCGGAGATATTTTCTTGCGCTAGGTGTTACCGTCTTCGCAGATGCCATATAGAAAAAGGTGGTGCAGATGGCTGCAGGAAAGTAATGACATAATGTTCTGCCAATTGAATTCCGTGCAATTCAATTAGTTCCCTGCCAATTCAATCAGGTGTTCCACATCCTTTTCCAGATGTTCGGTCTCCGCGCCAGGCCAACACCAGCCACTGCTCTACGCATCAAGGAAAAGGTCGTCCACTTCCAGAAATAGCGAGAGGCAACATCATTCATAACAAAAACTAAAAGGTAACCCCATTTGAGTTTCATGCGGTGTTACGGTGTGCCGCATACAGACTGAGTTTGCGTTCAGGACAGTTCCAAATGAACTTTTTTTCTTCCAAGGTAGCGATGCGCACTTGACAGGCCATCGCCAATCGCACAATAAGTGCTCTGCGCTGGAAAGAGAGCCACTCCACTGAGCGATAGGACAAGAAATTAAGGCGATAAGACGCGCCTTCTCTTTGGCACTGGGGGCGGATGCAGAGGCGCACCTTGCACAGGGTGGCGTCGCGAAGCCAATTGTAGAGGAAGAAGAAGAACGAATGGCGGAGACCAGCTTATCTGGGTACGCACGCGAGCAAGCTATACTCCGTTCCATGCATAACACTCAACGTTGTGGAAATCACGCAACAAGTTCGGTCCAGTTATCCCTCCGCACGTTCTGTCCATGCCTCGCTGAGCGTCCTGCGCTTCGCTGCACGCCAACAGCGTTCGCTCACGCGAGCGTGCACGTGATGCTCCTATAGCGACGGGTCGCAAATAAAAAAAAAACCCGAAACGAACAACAAAAATAAAAATGAGCTAAAACAACGCATTAGCGGCCGTATACCACAGTGCGTTTGTTTCTACGGATTAAAGCTTGTTTCATTCACTACTGAGCCTATATAAAAAATGAGTTGCGCACAATTGCTGTCAAAAATGACCAACCCTTACCCTACCGGAAAATGGGGGTAAGCGAAGCTTCTCCTGCGTGCACCTCACCTTCGTCACGGTTAAGTAACCCACAGGTAACAGTTCCGGATTGCTACGGCCTTCTGCTCCCTCAGCTCGGGATGTTTTTCTCGTTGCTATCGGATTGCCAGGGGGCTCGGGCGGCTCTAACGGCCGGATCGGCGCGCCGACGGCGAGCGCTTTCGCGGGCGAGTTCCAGCCGCCGCTAGTCGAAGGCTGCCAGTTCCTCGGGGGAAAGCACAACGCGTGGCCATCCCAACCGTTTTCCGAGACTGAATTGAACGGAAATGATGCCGACGGCAGCGCGCGCGAGACCCTTTCCTACCCTATTCCCCCCCCCCCCCCCCCGGAGGAAGCGAAACGGCTGGATTGGTTGCGCGCGTGGCGTGAGCTAGTGCCTACACAGCTGTGAGCCAACAACGCCTACGCAACTTGTGATCCAACACAAGCTTCGCTTGGAAAACATTGAATTATACAGAAGTGCGAACGAAGTCACTGCAAGAACTCTCTCTAGCCTTCACACTGCAGCGTTCACTGCAATGCATGGAACGGAGTATACATGTATCGAACCGTGAGGGTCTATAACGTGGAGGGCTTGTAAGCACTTCGCATAGCGTTCCCGCGCTCTCATGCAAGTGCATGAGGCGATTGTACGCATATATACACTGCACGACATATAACGATAGGAAAGTGTACTTCGCGACGCGCCATTAGCGCAATCCTATTAGCACACGTTTACATAGCCACTGATCTTCGCGAGTCGGCATGGAAAAGAAACTGCGACTGCCTGACCAGCGATAATGCATATTTATTCTGTTCCGGCTCCCCGTATATGCGTTATCAGAATCGGACGCACTTGACAAGTGGATAAGAAAAGAACATAATCAAATGAAATAAAGCCTTGCATTATAAACCGGCCATCATATACCGCTGCCATTGACGTACAGTATGCCGCAAAAGTTTGGGAATGCGCAATGAGTGGCGGAGCGACGCAAAATTGCATTGCTGCGCCGTCTACCGTCACACAGCGTGATGTCGAGGCGGCGCAGAGCGCAGCCTAGAGCGGAAGTGCCGGAAGCCTCGACACCGGTCCACGCTGTGTGACTGAAGACGGCGCAGCAATGCAGTTTTGCGTAAAGCCGTTTTGCGTCGCTCCGCCAGGCATTGCAGATCCCGCCAACTTTTGCGGCTGACTGCACAGAAGCTCTACTCCGTGTACGCTCATGCGGTGGCGCTGGTGAGCAACACAACCTATTCGTCCGGGCATCATCGCAAGACGGAAGTTTGTAGCGATAGGGCAGGTAAGTCCAGTCACGTCACACGTGCTGACAATCAGTGAGCTCGACGCCATAAATTTGTTGAGGGGGGGGGGGGGGGGGGGGGAGCGCTCAAATGAGCGGGCGCTATAGGTGCCGCGCCGTATACCGCGTCGGCTCGCAGCGCACACCTGCAGACACAACAACGTCGGAGCCGCGCACGCCGCAAATTGAATCTCCGCCCGAGGAGCGTCCGCAGTCCCGTTCAGTGCAGAATCTATTAGCCAAGAACGTGGGACGCATATCGCCGCGATTCGCGCAAGGACGCGGACTCGCTATCGCCCTGACCTCCGGGCGGCCTTTTGCATACCAATCACGGGAGCGCGAACATGCGCCGTGTCGGCATACCCCCCGACATGGTCCTGCGAAGGAAAATGCCACCGAATATACAATGCCGAGACATAATAAAAAAAAAGGGGGAGAGGCGAAGTCGACGGAGGAAGACGGGACGGGCAACAAGCGCTGAACGCAGTAGAACCTATACCGGGTGCTTTATATATAGTCACAAACACCGAGTTGCACACGCCGATACCGCACGCAATGAATGACACGCGCACTGAGAAGCCTGCCAGTCAATAAATAACAAACCCGACATGCCGTTCACATCGCCACCCGCAATATCGCGGGTTGCTCATGATACGTGTTGCCGATAAGGACCGAGAGCGCGGTTTCTTCTCCTCTCTCTCTCTCTCTCTCTCTTGTTTGCGCTGAAAGGTATTGTGGCTACGGGACTCCAATGTGAAAATATGTACCGAACTTGCATCACCGCCGCCCCGCACACACATTCTTAATCGCACGTGCTCTCTCGATCACCTTGACCAAAATCTCGAAGTAACCTAGAGTTATCCTGCAGAATGCTCATGAGGCGCCCGAAGCTTCTGCATTTGCCTTAGGTTTGTTTGCTTTTCCTCTTTCTTTTTCTGAGCTGCGCACCCACGTGGGAGGCAGAAACCAGGGACTCTTCCCCTTCCATTAAAAATCAATATGCATATTATTTCTGGCTTTCGAAATCGAACAGACCTGCTGCTACCGTTTCCTTTGTATAAAATATACCTTCCAAAGCAGGTTTCCCGACATATTTCTCAACAGATTTCCCGTGCAAGCCTCGCAAATTTTCCAACATATCCGCTTCTGCGCTACCGCGTTATGAAACGTCCGATGAATATACAGCCGCGCTCAAACGCGGCCGTGACCGAGCATGCATCAGCGACAGTAATAGCCGGATTTCGTGCGACGCCTTCATAAACCCCGTCGTCACTCGAAAGTCCCAGCGCTTGCTTTTCTCCTATGCACCTAAGTCCTTTCACGACGTGAAATACACACTGCACCGTTGAACTCCCCCTCCCCCCCCCCCTCCCTCCGATATGCATGTACGTAAGCGACGGCTTCTGCAAACAGCGTCGGTGCGTCGCGGGTTCGACTCCCGACCGCGGCGGTCGCGTTCCGGTAGAGGCGGAATGCAAAAACCGTTGGTGCATCGCGCCTCGGATGCACGTTAAAGACCCCTCCCCCCAAGTGGTAAAAATTAATTAGCCGCCCGCTTATTACGGACTAAGAGAAGCTAAGGCGCTTTGCGTGTTGCTCTGCGACATATCAATCAATCAATCAATCAATCAATCAATCAATCTCGGCGGCACTTTGAGTGAGCAGAAGAAACTGTGCATTAACTTAGGATCTGCTACTTGTATAACACGCATCCCCGCTCCCTTCCCAGGCGCTGTAAGCGTGAAAACAAGCTGGACTCGTTGGCTATAGGTTCGTTTAGTTTGAAAATGTTCTCACTTTTCAACCAGAAAAAGGGGGGGGGGGGTCACGAACGAGTGAAGGCGGGAATGTGAATTGGTCACAAACCATATGGTGACAGTCTCACTGCAACGCTCGATCGTATCCGCTGTACACAGCCACACCCTGCAAGCATGCGCGCGGTGCACGTGTACACGAGCACGTAGACAAGCGCAGGAGCGGGCGTGAGGGAACGTGAGAGCAGCGCAATAGTTGTGCATAGATACGCACCTGCCGTACGCGGGGAGAAGGCCACGAGGATCGCAAGGTGGAGGAGCGTGGCGAGAGAGGGGCCCAAGCTGCCAGCAGCAGCAGGAGCACGCCAGCGCCAGCGATGCCGATTGATCGATGCCGCTATATAGTGCGGCGAGTTGTCGGGGCTGGTCGCACCAACGCTTATGGACGACGAATTCGCACGCCCATTTGGACGGGACAGTACGGACGAGCTAACTTCCACCCAAAACTTTACTCGCAAATAGTTTTTAAGGAAATGAAGAGAGAGCCGAACGGAGGCGAAGCGCACACGTGAAGGGAGTCGCGTAGCCACAGTACCTTTCAGCGTAATCGAGAAAGAGAGAGAGATAACTCTCTACCGCACTCTCGGTCCTTATCGGCAACGCTCACCATGAGCAACCCGCACCCACGATGTCGTCGTGTCGATATCGCGCCGCCCATGGTGTCTTGCCCTCTTCTTTGTCCGTGTTTCTTTGAGCTACTATGGCTTCACTGCGCATCAACTAACTCGCCCGATGAGTTTTGCTTTGCTACACCGCTGCATGGCGTCATGCTACTTGGACCGAAATTTTCATTTCCAAGCCGGGCGTGACGAAAGCGGTAACATCAAAGTCACCGCAGCTTACTAGCTCGGGAGCGTCCCCACTGTACATTCTATGGCAGTCGGGCAAGGTAGCATGACGTCACGGGTCGAACTGCACTGGCCTTGTGCTGTATCTAGGAGGCGTTGGTTATAGCTGGTTCGTTCGCGATTGACGGCAAACACGACACCGGGCGTCGCATTCACGTGGACGGGTATACGATGCGCCAGGAGGTGCATTTACAGCCATCGCGTTAGCCTGAAGTGTCGTGCGAATAAGTAAACTGAAGTTGCCTCTGGCGAATTCGTGCACGCGGCTATAACGCATCGAATCAAGCGGCTGAGAGAGAAACCGATACGCCTGGCTCGCAAGCAAGGCGCTCTCGCTAAAGACAAGGCACGAGCTCGTTCAATACGCCGTCGTGCGAGGTCTGAAGCGCTAGAAGGTAAACGGCGGCTCATCTTATTATGACGATACGACATACAAACATACAACATACATACAAACGTGGCTATGTACACGGGCCAAGCGAAACGCTAGCTTCTGACTTCAGTGACCGATGCACAGGCTATAACTTATAAAGCTAAAACGCTTAGGCGGGCTATCCAAGATCTACTACGCATACTTGGTATACATACGCCTTTGCTGCCAATGCGAAACTACAGTTCGCGTACATACGGAGGGCTTAAGTTGATTACTCGAGAAGCGCGCGCTTCGTCCTGCCTGTTCCGTTTATTTGCTCACTCGTCATCGTACATTCGCGCGGTTTAGCGTTACCGACGAGCTGTGAACGGCAAAGGGCTGGCCCCATTGGTCTCCTCGCGAAGAAGCAGCGACATATGCGCAAAGTCACGACGGATGTAACACAAGGGAGGAAGCCGACCAACGAAGATCAAGAAAAAGGAAGAGGAAGTCCTCTGGTTCTTTCTTTGCTCGCCTATATACGTTTGTTCCTTTCACGGCCAGCGCCTGGACTTGCGGTAATTAAACAAGGATTCTGGTTTCTTGGTGTCTGCCTGCGCTCTTTCTTTCTTTCTCTCTTTCTTACGTCTTCCGAAGGACGATGGAATGAGCTCCCCCCCCGTTCCCACCGGACTCACTTCCCCGCCCCACACCCAACTTTTCATCCCCGTTCATACATTCCTCATTATTTTATGTATTCTTTTATTATTATTTTTTCTCACTTTTTCTCTTACAACTTCACCTGCCTCTCAATGATTGCTCAAGCAATACAAATCCCCCCTTGTCCGCGCTAGATTTCCCAGGGGCTGAGCTCAATGGGAAAGACTGGGAAAGAATGAAACGGACCGGAATGCAGATGTAGCAGCAGCGGCGACAAACTAAAAGGCTTGGAGAGAGAGAGAGAGAGAGAGAGAGAGAGAGAGAGAGAGCGAGAGAGATGAACCTGTGACCGAAACACGGCCATATTAAGTCTGTGCGCCTCTACGAAAAGGTCGGTGGCAACGCGTACCCTTAAACTCCTCTGGGGAGCGCACCGTTTTCCGCGGCGCAGAGTGAGGTAATAGAAAATTTTTGTGCGTCCGGAATTCCGTCAAGCGCGGGCGGTTTGCCGGATGGGCGGGGGCGTAAACGTGAGCGGCCAGATTGGTGGCGCCAGCTGGTGGTGCAAAGCTGAACCACAGAAACACAGAGCTAATTAATTAATATATTCTTCTTATTTGCTGGTCTAAATTTTCGACAGCGGCGCAATCGTGTTCGCAGTTACGCCGCTGCCGCAAATTTGCACGAGCAGCGAAGCAGAAAACAGTAAATTACCGGAATGTTAGAACTGTGTTTGTCTGGTTGAGCTCTGCAGGCGGCTGACCCGCTCTAGCCGCTCAGGTTTACGCCCCCGCCCATACGGCAATCCACCCAAACCACCCTGTTTGCCGGAATAGCGGACACGCTAAAGGTCTCTATTGGCTCGGACGCAACCACAACGCCGAGGTCGGGGGAAAGAAAACAACAAAGAAGCGAAGTAATTCTGGGGTTTCACGTACCAAAAACGTAGTATGATTACGACGCAAGCCGTGCGCGCCCGCTATACGTATCATCTTGAGCAAGGCTGCGAGCGAAGGCGCTCGATATGGTACCACCGAACCTCTCGGAAACGGGAGTGAAATATGAAAAAAGAATTACCTCTGACTAGAAGGAGTGTCAAGCAGCGTCCCATTTGTTCACATTACCTAGGCTCAAAGTAAGTCTGCCTGGCAAGTACGCATAGTTTTCTCGCCCACGTCCAATCGGCAGTGTCTTAAGGTGCGTTTGAAACATCATTGCGCCTTCAATATCGTCACACAGACATTCTCCATATCTCCATTTCGCAAGCCATTCGCAGCGTTGTAAGCTACACGATACCTTAGGCCGAATGCCCCTCGAGATGTGTTCATCCGCGCCGCGTCTTCTTCCCACCGCCGCAGCAGTTCGCGGTATATACGACGTGCATGCGCAATTAAAGGTCTTAACATGTCACGTATAGCTGTACAACGTATCACGTACCGAGCAATAATAAAACTCTCTAATCCCACCAATTATCAGGCAGTTACGCACAGAACTATACTATGCTGCGTACCCGTGTACGCCTTGTAACCTTCGGCTGTGCTGCAATCGGCATGTGGGGTGGAGTATAGAGTATAATAAGGCTTTTCCACTGACACATTCGGCGCACATTAACCAATTTTCTCGCCCATGTCCAGACGGAAGTGTCTTAAGGCGCGTGTGACGAGTTTAAAACATCGTTACGTCCATTTGGTGCCATTCTTTCTCTTTCTCTCTCCCCGTTTGTACAGGCAGCACCTTGAAGGGGTTATACAGAGTTCAAGCACTTCTCAGGTCGGTCTTATACGAGACCTGCACGACTATCCCAGAGTTCCGCCTCAATGAATCGCTAACCTCGAATCGCGAAGCGAAAGCAATGTCCGGCCGCGCCGGGAATGTAAGCAGCCGCTCATCGACCAGCTGGAACACCCTCCCTCGTGATCCCCTTATACGCAGGGCGAACTCACGACGGTTTAACGGCAGGGCTGGAGCAGCAGCGGCAGCCGACACGGCTGACCGCTCGGCCCGGAGGCAAACAGGAAAGTCGAAGCGGAAAGCCCCAAAACAAAGGCGAGGAGGAACCGTGCGCGCACGCACGCACACACGCACACCGCAACGCGATCATTAATTCTGCGCCCATTAATCTTCTCTTCCATCCGAAAACAATGAGTGAGCAGTGCATGCATGCATGCGCGGAGAACGACGCCGCCCGCAAAGCGCACCGCTCTATATCGACGCGCTCGATATCTGTAGCTCTCGTAATCGTCCCATGCACAAATAACTATATGTACATGCGTTTACGATGGGGAAAAAAGGAAAAAAAAAGCAGACGCTATATATACCATACATATACGCTCAGCCGACTACGCTTATCAACGCTTTCCTTTGCATTCATTTTTGTTTTGTATTCAACAACCACGAGAGGAATCGAGACAGATAATAAACGCGCCACGGCACAAGACCAATCGAAGGGGCAAATGTACACAAGGAGCCTGTCGACAGAACTCCGTCGGTGCTTACATACTTTACGTTTCCTATGTTACCCAGGGGATCGTTAAAGAATAGCTTCTTCTATGAGTGGCTTCGCGTATCTAAGAACTAAAACCACTCCTTCTTGCCGTTCTTTTGCACTCTCGGTGATTTTTATTTTGTACGCCTGGCACCTAACTTTGGGTCATCATCATCATCAGCCTGGCTACGCCCACTGCAGGGCAGAGGCCTCTCCCATACCTCTCCAACTACTCCGGTCATGTGCTAATTGTGGCCATGTTGTCCCTGCAAACTTCTTGATCTCATCCGCCCACCAAACTTTCTGCCGCCCCTGCTACGCTTCCCTTCTCTTGGAATCCAGTCCGTAACCTTAATGACCATCGGTTATCTTCCCTCCTCATTACATGTCCTGCCCATGCCCATTTCTTTTTCTTGATTTCAACTAAGATGTCATTAACTCGCGTTTCTTCCCTCACCCAATCTGCTCTTTTCTTATCCCTTAACGTTACACCTATCATTCTTCTTTCCATAGCTCGTTGCGTCGTTCTCAATTTAAGTAGAACCCTTTTGGTAAGCCTCCACGTTTCTGCCCCGTAGGCGAGTACTGGTAAGACACAGCTGTTAGACACTTTTCTCTTGAGGGACAATGGCAACCTGCTGTTCATGAACTGAGAATGCCTGCCAAACGCACCCCAGCCCATTCTTATTCTTCTGATTATTTCAGTCTCATAATCCGGATCCGCGGTCACTACCTGCCCTAAGTTGATGTATTCCCTCACCACTTCCAGTGCCTCGCTACCTATCCTAAAGTGCTGTTCTCTTGCGAGACTGTTAAACATTACTTTAGTTTTCTGCAGATTAATTTTTAGACCCACCCTTCTGCTTTGCCTCTCCAGGTCAGTGAGCAAAAGCATTGCAACTGGTCCCCTGAGTTACTAAGCAAAGCAATATCATCAGCGAATCGCAAGTTACTAAGGTATTCTCCATTAACTCCTATCCCCAATTCTTCCCAATACACGTCTCTGAATACCTCCTCTAAACACGCTGCGAATAGCATTGGAGACATCATATCTCCTTGCCTAACGCCTTTCTTTATTGGGATTTTGTTGCTTTCTTTATGGAGGACTACGATGGTTGTGGAGCCGCTATAGATATTTTTCAGTATTTTTGCATACGGCTCGCCTACACCATGATTCCGTAATGCCTCCATGACTGCTGAGGTTTCGACTGAATCAAACGCTTTCTTGTAATCAATGAAATCTATGTATAAGGGTTGGTTATATTCCGCACATTTCTCTATTACCTGATTGATGGAGTAACTTTGGGTATCCTTGCATGGTTATTCTTTCCCTTTTCCTCCTTTTAAGTTACCGGTTCATCCCTCCAGAACTTCACTATAATCGTCAATGGCATCTCGCTGCAGCACTAGGCCCAATTCGTTCTCGAATGCGAGGAGGAGGCCCCGACTGCTCCAACACACATACTGATTACTGTATATATATGGTCCCCAATGTTAAACTAATAGCAAAGTTAATAAGAACGTCAGGCTAGCCACGCAGAATGTGCTTGCACGGGCTGTTTATGCGGTTCAGCGGACACAACATTCCAGAAAAATTATAGTCGCCAAACAAATTAACAAACACTTAATGCATTCTCTTGGTATCGCGACTGCGGCGCAGTTCTATATTCGAAACATTAAGACAATCGTATCTCAAGATAACTTTATTTAGTTTCAATTCTTTTGAACCACTTCTGTTTCGCAATATTCATAGCCTAATTTGAGCCTCGTTCAATTTATTTTACATTTAGGGCCATGCGTTTCGACACGTCAAAGCCCCATTGTGACGCATATAGCTTACTGAGTGTGGCGTATCGTTCGCGAGCTGGGCGAAGCTGATAGCAGCTGCGCTCTTGTTATTGGCTGGATCAAAAAAAGCAAGCAAGGACTGACCTTTTCCCTTTCCCCTCAAGCTGACAATCTCTCACAGATTGGCGTTCTGTCGAGGTTCGCGCCCCATAAGTGCTAAATTACCCGACTGTGTGTCAAATTTGATAATGAATATCTCTAAACAGAAACACTCCAGGAGATCCAAAGTGAAGTTGCCTTCAAATGCATGTCTTGACGTTTCAAATATAAGCGTGTACAAAATAATCGTGACGGCAAAAGTGTTCAAAATGTTTCTTTCTTCTTTTTTTGTGTGTATTTACGCCATTTATGACTTTGGAGGCCTCGCGTGATCGAATCCTGGCCATGGCGTTTGCATTTCGATGGGGGCGAAATACGAAAACACCCATGTACTTAGATTCAGGTGCACATTAAAGAACCCCAGGAGGTCCAAATTTCGGGAGTCCTTCATTACGGCGTGCCTCATAATCAGAAAGTGGTTTTGGCACGTAAAACCCCATAATTTTTAACTTTGGAGGCCGGCCATTGGTAAATAGCACTAACGAATGAAAGGCATCGCGAATTCGGCCTCGTATGTACAACAGAAGATATCGTGATATATAGTATCGTTTCAGAAAGAAATTGTATCCGCTAACGGCAGAACTGCTGCAGTTAATCTTGAGTCAGCAGCATACACGCCCCCTTCCCCCCTCTTTATTACCCCGCGTGTCTTAAAACATTTACGTGCTTTATATCTCTCTCTTAGAATGTTTACGCAGTGAAGATAAAACGTTAACGGTATCACGCAGCTTTCCCGAAAGTAGGAACGGCTATACACTGCGAACACAAGCGCATAATTCACATGCTCTCGAAACGAAGAACCTCTCCCATTCGTTGTGCCATTATACGATCAACAACAAAACCAACAAAGCAAAACACAGTCGAATTGCGGAAACGACTCATCCGACGGGGCACTTAACGTCATTACATTTAAGGAGCTTCTTAAATGTAGCCACGTTAAGTGCCCCGTCGGCACAAATCTGGCGGTCAACTATACATTCGTTCTTTCAACGTAAAAAGAAAAAAAAATTGTAGCATACTGGCAGCTTCCTCCTATAAAGCAATTGGTTTCTCTCCTGTCCAGAGAGATACTCTGTTTCTGCTTAGAAGAAAACACACACACACAGACAGACGACGCAATGAAAGCGATCCTAATGAAAGGCTGTCGGTTTAACTGGCTACTATAGAGCTCGTACTCGTAAGCAATAAGGACGAGATGTATCAATTTGACCTCACCGAAAAGGGCCGACAACACCACCGTAGCACAGTAATGCTACTCACAGGACCCTGGCGAGGGATGCTCATAAGCTCCAGTGTCCGCTCCTCAAGTAGACCAATAATGCAAGCTCATGCAATGGGACCCGTCCAATAGCGCCAATACAAGACACGGTGCATGTATGCGCCCTCCAGAGCCTTCTTCGCTAATATTTTTCTCTCTTTATTATCTGGCGTTCGCCAACCGCGCTGGTAAATGCGTCTGTAACGCGAACTCGACGCGAATGGTCTCTTGATCGTGCTCTTCCCGCGGGCCACGGTCAACAGGCGATTTACGAGAAGGAACTGATCAGACTAGGGGCGCCTTCGAAGAAGCGGAAGAAGGGGAAAAAAAATGAGAATAAAGAAGGCGGGAGTCTAAATCGGCCATCTTTTCAAATTGCCGAGAAAGAAGAGACGTACATTATACGAGGCCGCGAAGCACATAGCTACAGCTAGAAACTCCAGAAAAGAAAAAAAGAAAGATAAAAAAAGAGAAGGGAACCACCTCGAAAGAAAGCGGCTGATAGGCTTTGGTCGTCGAAGAGACCGAACTAACGGACGACTCGTAGATACAAGCGCCCGAGCGCTCGAACGAACGCTTTTTTCTCGTTGAAGCGAGAGTAAATCACGGCAGTTTAGCACCCACCAGCATATCTTCATTCTGGGTAGATGTAGATTTAGGGGCACGACACAAAGGAGCAGCGGAGGAATAAAGATATGGGACGACGGGAAATGAGCCCCTATCTTTCTGTGCTTATTTGGCTTCTTAAAAAAGCCTCCCTCGTTGTCAAGGGCGCACTGCAAGAAGGGAAATAAGGAACGCTTTCTTTCCCCGATGCGTTTAGGGTGTATAGGTAGGTCGATAACGGCGATTACGCGGCAGTAACGGAAGAAAGACAAGAAAAATAGAAAGGAGGAGGAGCAGGGGGTGCGTAGAAATTTGGACCCCGAAAAGAACGATCGTCAGCTTGCGCATTCAGCGGCGCGAAGAAGAGGGACAACACTCATCGCCGGCAACGTCCGCCGCATCGTCAGAAAGATGCGGGGAGAGACGCAGGCGGCCGCTCTCTTGTCTCTCTCCTTCGCTTCCGAGGACTCCACTCAAGCAAGGCGGCAGCGACAGGTACATGAACTTACTTTCAAAGTTTATTTGTCAATACTTGAAACGACACAAGAAGTTTGGGCGAAGAAGGAAGGCGGTGGAGGAAAGGCATTCAGCGCACCCGTTTCTATTTTGTCCGTTTTCTTTTTTTTACTTTCAGAGTGACGACAATCGGCTATAAAAGAAGGACCTTATGGGAGGCACGAGAAGAAGGTGTAGTAGTTTCGTTCCTTAATAATAATAATAATAATAATAATAATAATAATAATAATAATAATAATAATAATAATATTAATGCAATGAACGAGACCGAGAAACTGAGACGGCGGGAGCGATCGAAATGGGGACGCTTTCCGAGTCTTCCAGAGTAATCTAGCCGCCAGACGAAGGCCCGCCGCGAGCGTGGCGCCCTCGAGAGCAGCAGCAGCAGCAAACAGCACAAGACACAAGCGACCCTGGAAGCGAGGGTGAACGCGGAGCCGGCAGTCTTGGACGAAGCGTTTCTTCGGTACCGCAATAAAGACTAGGGAAGGAGGGGAGGGTGCGAGGGGGGCGTTAAGGAAAACGAAGAAACGGTGGGGAAACGGTGGTGTTTTTTTTTTCCACCACCCCCTCCCCCCTCAGGCGTTTTGTTCTTGTCCTTCCCGTAACGACACGAAGCCAACCGATGGAAACAGTGGGAGGGGGGAAATGAAGGATGCCAGAAGGATGGAGAGAGAGCGTACAGTGCGCATACGCGAGCGCGCGGCAGCGGGCAACGCTAAGATAAACAAGCCCGCGAGCGAACGATACGGTGCAGGGCAGAGCGAGCCGGGAGGAGTGACAGCATCAGCTGCTGCCGTCCTCTTCACTCGGGCTGGCCTCCCTGCGCGCGCCCGAGTGGAATCGATCAGCGAGGAAACGCTGAAGGGCGTTCTAGAGGCAAGCAAACGCGAAAACAGGCACACTGCGCAAGAAGAGGCAAACCACGCGACGCGCAAGCAGCGCGAATGGTAAGGAAGCACGGCAGAAAAAAGCAACTTCACCACCCAGTGTGCGTGCGTGCTAGTGTGTTGGTGCAAAATACTAAGCAAAACTACAAGACGTGAGAAGATGTGCGCGTGTGTGTGCGAACATGATACGGCTCTAGAGCTAGTCCTGGGCCAAATTGAAACTGATAGCCTGGGGGGCACAGCTTCCCCAACGCTGCACGGAGCACCGCCATCAAGGAAGTATGAACTCCCGCCAATGTATTATTGTTACACTCCACGTGGGAGGAGCGAGCAAGGTCTTTAGACAGTGAACAGGTGCCTGCTGCCCGGCGACGCTCGAAAGCCCACTGCCCCTTCCGGGAAGCACATGCACACGCAGAACGGGGATACACAGCCGGGATACGAAGTGATCAACACAAGCCCGAACGCTGAAATCGCGTTTTGCAGATTCCAGCACGCAGGTGTGAGTGTCCAATATGCCGAGATCGATGACCGGCTTAGCAAAACGGGGCAAACGAAAAAAAAAAAAAGCCTTAGAGGATTATTCCGACTCTGCGCATATTCACTGCGACAACGGAGAAACGTGGGAAATGAGACACCGCCATCTTCTCAAGAACAACCTTTGCGGTGGACACGAAGTCGACCTCATCCGCTGCAGGGGTGCTTGCTGTTGCCTCCGAAATAAATGCACAAATGCTCTCCAGAGCAGTTAAACCGTGTTCACCAGCTTGTAAACTGTTGTTCAGGAGCTCACCCGACACCACTCTTGCCTACCCCTTCGAGGAGCGAAGGCCAACTAATGGTGGGCCGAGCAGACCACCGTCAATTGCTATATATATATATTGGGCAACCATGTTTCACCGCCTAACAAATGTTATCGCACAGCGCAGGACGCGATAAGTACAGGCGTGTCCTGCGCTGTGCGATAACATTTGTTAGGCGGTGAAACATGGTCGCCCGATAAAGATAAACAAGTGCACGTGTCAATATATATAACACATGCACATATACACACGTACACACTCTGCCAAGCCTCCACATACCCTCTACCTCTACCACGTGACCGGCTTCCCGTACTTCAGGCATAATAATAATAATATATGGGGTTTTACGTGCCAAAACCACTTTCTGATTATGAGGCACGCCGTAGTGGGGGACTCCGGAAATTTTGACCACCTGGGGTTCTTTAACGTGCACCTAAATCGTACTTCAGGCATGACTATACTTGTATATGTGCATGTGAGATACGGCTCTGAGTCTTGCGGTGTTTGGTCGCCTTACCTGTGATAAACAGACAACGTAGGCTTTATAATTGTATATTGCGTCGCACATTTTCCCTGCATTTTTATGCGAAGCATATTACGAGAGCTCAAACCAGCTCCTCAGGCGCGGCGGTGTCGCCTTCAATGACCTTTCACCCCATGCCATACCACGTGACACCATGACGTCACGACAGAGGAGAAACGGGGCTCCAACTCGCGCCGTCGCTCGCGGCGTCGCGGCGGTATATAAGCAGCTGCGCTTGTTTCTAGGTGGCTTTGGCTCAACTCTTGCAAGATGGGCTGGGTGGGAATCGAACCAGGGTCTCCGGAGTGTGAGACGGAGACGCTACCACTGAGCCACGAGTACGATGCTTCAAAGCTGTACAAAAGCGCCTCTGGTGAATGCGGTGTTGCCTTAGAAACGAGCTGTTTCTAAGGCTCAGGCGTGCGTCGCTTGCTCAGCCGCACATTTCGTTGCCGCGCCGAACGCTGCGTTGCTCGACGCTCACCGCGTCCAATGCAGGGCGCGTAGTCGCTGCGCCGTAGCCCATTGCCTTACACCCCTTGGGGGGTCGACGGGATTGCTGTCGCGTTCCACTCTTGAGGGCGAAGCAGAGTAACGCATGAGTTGTTTCTTCGTCTAGCCGAACCAAATATAGCCAAGCAACAGCAGTTCACCAGGCTAAACAGTGGTTCAACAACTAAAATAAAGGCTAGTATGCTTAGCATCCTGGGCTTAACCTTAGCTAAGCCACAGCCATTTTTTTTTTCTGATAACAGCTTGGCTAACGTTAGTTGGGACACCCGGTATACGCTGCCTCGTATACCATTTGTACACGCCTGCAAATGCAGTCTGTATGCGTTATACAAAAACGATTGCCGTCGACGGATCACGCGTGATACTGCCAACGGCCAGTTCCTCCCCAAACGCTCTATATATCTGTGTCCATCTACGGTGAAATCGAGAACCGCTTTCAAGCACAGATTGCCTTCAGGTGGAGTTACTCCCATAACTGCAAATGAGACATAGCTGCCAACCGTCACAGAAAGAACGACTTGACCTCGTACACGCATGACGAAACGGAGCGTCCAGTTAGTTCTCCTTTCTCCCGCAACCTCTCTTTCTCTCTCTCTCTCTCTCTCTCTCACACACACACACACACACACACACACACACACACACACACACACACACACACACACACACACACACACACACACACACACGTTCTCGCTCCGTTTTCCTGGTAGCGAACCAACAAGAACAAAAGCCTCAACCCCACACACCGGCACGTTTCTTTCTATCTGTCTTTACAGATATGGTTTCCAGATTCTTTGAAAATAGGGCGTACATACCGATCGCGATGCCAAATTTCGCGCTTCGTAATAAATCATACGTCCCAGTAATGATAAGGGCCCGACGCTGGAGAACGGCGAACCTGTCCGGTATAGAGCTCCTGCTCCATGGCTGTATTCTTCTTATTTTTTTAACGCGCGCGCACGTTCGCAGAACTTTGCGGAAGAACACGCGTGACTGAAATTATGAATTGATCTATGCAGCAGCACGTCGCGTTGCTGCTGGTTTCTTATTTTTTTAAGTTCCCCTAGAGAAATTCATTTATTCGCCACGAGCGTTGCAGCAACCACCGTGCACCTCGCTGAAGGCGTATATTATGCGTATGTGTCGAGCAATAACAGTGTCGTGGGAAGAGGTTGTCCTTTCTTTAATTCGGAGTATCGCCATTGGCCGCGTGCGTTTACAAACGAGAATATCCAATTCGGTATATGCGCATAACAACGCCGATACATGCGGGATCCTTTTAGCGTGTTTTTTGTACTGTCGAACTGGCGCGGGACCCGTTCCAACTGCTATATAACGTTGTGTAAACATGAGGTCATTTTTGATTATGCCTTTTCATTTTTCAAATCGTTAATACTTGTCCTTCAAGAGATTTACTTGACTCTTTACGACATACGACCATATTTGGTTTAGATGGAAGAGCACCTAACACGCGAACACAGAAAGGAAGCGGACGGGACAGCGCTGTCCTGTCCACGCTGTTACGGTTGGCGTGTAACAACCCGGGCAAAAAGGATGCTCAACCGCCATGCCTTACCGAAACGGAAGGTGGATTCCTAATTTGCTGTGTGTGTGTGTGTGTGTGTGTGTGTGTGTGTGTGTGTGTGTGTGTGTGTGTGTGTGTGTGTGTGCGTGTGTGTGTGTGTGTGTGTGCGTGCGTGCGTGCGTGCGTGCGTGCGTGCGTGCGTGCGTGCGTGCGTGCGTGCGTGTCTGTTAATTGCGGTATAATCTAGGAGGGTGACCTTCCACCGCTTCGAAACAAAGGCTGTCCAACCTATCGTATAGATCGCAAACTCCTGCTAAACAGAGGTCGAACGCACAAATCGTTTCGCCCGAAACAGCTGTCGTCGCGCTTGGCCGACTGCCTTCGCTAATGATATTCTCGCTGACACTATTTTTGGGCGCCGTGTTCGGACGTATATGAACTGGTCCGGCGTTATAATCGCAAACCGCAAAACTTACGAACTTATAAAAGAATCACCGGGAAATTTACTGAGGCGAGCTTCGCCACTTCGTTCTGCCGGTTTCATTCTCTCTTATTAGGTATCCACGCTTTTTTTTTTCTCGCCACAAGAACAACGGCAACAACATTAACCGCGGCTTATACAGTGCCAAGGCTACACTGCCTGCTATGAGGATCATTTACCGCGCCCTGAAATCTGGTTACAAAACGCCTTATTTTCCACCATGGATTCTCTACTTCCTTTATCAAACTCTCGCAAAACATGTTGGAATTTCTGCGGCGCATCCCGGAGGACATTAATATGAGTAGGGGAGTGAACACATACCAGGTTAGAAAAAAGAAAAAAAGTGTGTGTGTGTGTGTGTGTGTGTGAGAGAGAGAGAGAGAGAGAGAGAGAGAGAGAGAGAGAGAGAGCTGCGCCGCAATTGGGGAGGCAGCACGCAGCGTATAGTGGGTGGAGCTCTCTCGGCAACACTGAGGCACGCCGTCAAAGAGAACTCCGGATTAGCTTCTTTTTTTTTTTTAGTCACTCTGAGAATTCTTTAACATGCACCTAATGTACGGTATACCAGCGTTTTTGTATTCCACCCCCATCGCAATGCGGGCGCTGCCGGCTATAGGCCGCTACAACTGTGCCGTTACATCACTCGTATTTCACAAGACATACGTGAACCTAGGATCCAGTCAAGCAAGTGCCGCCTGACAACGCCCTGCTCTACCCCATAGAGGCCTTGTCCACAAACGCCATTTGAAAATAAATGACTTTTAAGGAATTGTATCAAAAAGCGAATGCGTGGCACCTTACGAAGGATTGGGCGTTGCCCTACGTCGGAAGTGCGCTACGTCGGAATTGGGCTACGTCGAAAGTGCGCTACGTCGGAATTGGGCTACGTCGAAAGTGCGCTACGTCGGAACTGCGCACTACTGCACCACATCCCCTAGCCGCGCGCGCTGCATCGAACCACGCATGTCCGCTTGTCGGTTAGATGGCGGACGCGAAAGCCAAATTATTCCCGCGGCCAACGCGGCGGCCCGCAGCTGCTTGCTACCCGCGGAAAATCCAACGACAGATGTAGCTGGAGTGACCGGGGCTGAAGGGTATACTCTGGCCGCCAACGCCGCATAACGGACTACCGTCACACGAGAAAACAACGCCACCTGGGTAGTTATCTGGATGCAACGCGAGATACACGAGAAAGCGGAGCGAAGAACGAAAGTAGGAAAGAATGAAATAAATAAAGAAAGGTGGATGGAAGGTCGCATATACGCAAGCGGCTTAATACAGGCGAATGAGGCAGGCAAGGAAGTCCAGAGGCGGCCCATAAAGCAAGCCTCTCATGCGCGGCGTCGTCATCGCTCTATACATGCCGCGAACAATTAGAAGCAACACGCGCAGGGAAGGAAATAACGCTCGAACGATGCCTTCATTAGGAGGAGGAGGAGGCGCTGAATCAGTACACGAACGAAAAAAAGAAAGAATGAAAACAATAAAAATGGCTGTGGCTTAGGTAAGGTTAAGCCCAGGATGCGAAGCATACTAGCCTTTATTTTAGTTGTTGAACCACTGTTTAGCCTGGTGAACTGCTGTTGCTTGGCTATATTTGGTTCGGCTAGACGAAGAAACAACTCATGCATTACTTCTTCGCCTTCAAGAGTGGAACGCGACAGCGTTCCCGTCGACCCGCCAAGGGGTGTAAGACAATGGGCTACAGGGCAGCGACTACGCGCCCCGCATTGGACGCGGTGAGCGTCGAGCAAAGCAGCGTTCGGCGCGGCAACGAAATGTGCGCCTGAGCAAGAGACGCACGCCTTAGAAACAGCGCGTTTCTAAGGCGAAAAGGCCGCTAGGGGGCCCGAGTGAGCGGACGCGTTTATTATCGGCTCCGCCAATTTCTGGTTCCTGTGCCCAGCTAAGTCCTTTCTAGGACCCACCAAGGCCCTCAACGGATCCTGGAAGGTTCACGGACCCCAAACGCTACCATCTTTTGGATGTGTCCAATGACCTCGGTGAGCTACCTGATGAAAATGTCTCTGGCAGCCACGCCGCTGCGCTAAGCCTCGCCTCGTCGAGGCGAGCCTCGCCGGTGCGCCGCGTTCCTCACTCCCCAACAGCCATGGAGGAGCCCGTGGATGGAGAGACCTCGAACCCGTCGGACTGCCACCCTGGTGAGTGGAAAACTGTGCTCCATGCATACCGTAATCGGACCACGGATTCGAATTCGCCCCCAAAACACCCGGTATCGGCCACCGTTCAACCTAAACCAAGCGCCAGCAACGCCGGCGCGCCACCGGACGCTGCATCTGGGAACAAACGAAGCGCGTTCAAGGAGACGCCACAGCTCCTACGCATGACGCGCGTCGTCGTCCATAGAAGCAAGCAACTCGCCGCACTGCCGGCGGGTACCATCAGAGTAGTCTTTCGCCCGCGAGGCGGCCTCTCCCTGGAGAAGATCCCGGCTCCCAGTATCCTGCAGGCACTTCACTCGACCCTCAGCTGCTCAGTGATAGGCGAGTTGCACATAAGGATCCATCCAACTAACAACACCTTTACAGTGGCGACGGTAGCGGAGGCAACAGCTCTCGCTTTGGTCAAAATCCAGCAAATTACCTTAGATGGACTACAATACCCGGTAGCCGCGTACATCGCGGCCCCTCCAGCGGCAGTCAAGGGCGTCATTTCCCGGGCCTACTGGAACGAGACACCAGAACAAATCCTAACTGACTTACAATACAGAAACCCGGACGCTAACATTATAGCGGCCCGACGCATGGGTAAAACAACGTCCATCTTAATAACTTTTGCCTCAGGTCCCGTGCCTCACACAATTAAATATATGTGTGTGGTACACCGCTGCACCAAATACCAGGGAAGCCCCGATGCCTGCACAAACTGCAGGAAGCCTGGACACAGGTACGACGTGTGCCCTCTCCCGAAGGCTGGACTGTGCCCGCGGTGTGGCGAGAAGCACACCCCTCAAGAGACCCCATGCACGCCAAGCTGCATTCTTTGTGGTGGTTCCCACCTTACCGGTACCGGCTCGTGCAAAGCCAGGACCCCTCCACCTCGTAGACAGACCGCGTCGAAACCCAAGCAACCAGTGCCCACGCCAAAGGACTTTCCACCGCTAGTGTCTCATCAAGATCGCCAGCGAGCCTGGACCAAGCCCACCAGTACACCCCAAACCTCACAGCGGGAGGAAGAGATAGCTCTCCTGCGGGAAGAGGTAAGGCATCTTAGGGCAGCCATTAATTCCATCCCTCCTACCGTTTCTCCACCCACTCCTTCACCAACACCCCAAACCTCTTCACCTACACCCCAACCCTCCACACCCCCTCCACAAAAGAAACGCAGATCAGAAGACATTCCAGACATGGATTCTAAATTACAAAAATTTGCCCAACAGCTCGAAGCCAGTATTCTGGCTCAGACTCAAAATTACATTGAAGCCGCCATCACTAAGCTTACAGAAACTATTATCAGTCAGGTAACCTCTACTATTCTACAACAAATTCCACAAATAATTGCTGGAATGCCTTCACATATCCCAGCTAGCAACCCCACAGCTGCTCCCATCCTCCGCCCCCCCACCCTTCAGCATGGCCCAGTTGACGGGCAATAATCTCCAATTAAGCATCCTACAATGGAACTGCAGGGGGTTTCGTCGCAAACGAGACCCCCTGCAGCAGCTCCTCTCTGCTTCCTCCACACCCCCTGATATAGTAGCACTTCAGGATGCTGGCACAAATTTATCGCTGCCAGGATACGCTCTGGTACCCTCCGACACCACTCCAAACCCCAGGGTTACGACGTATCTCCAACATTTCGTACCATACACTTGTCATGTACTAACCTCGCCGGTAGCTCACACATTCATAGAATTAATCCCCTCCACTCACAGATCTCAACCCCTCTTCATCCTCAACTGTTACCTCCTCCCGAGGCAACCGGTCTCAGATTTAATCTCTCTAATTAAAGCCGCCTCCAACGCTGCAAAAAAGGACCCCCTCATTATATTAGGGGACTTCAACTGCGCACATGTAGACTGGGGGTACACACGCACTAACAAGAGAGGAGCGGAATTGCACAACACCCTTCAGATGCACGGCCTGTCCATATATAATGATCTGAGCACACCTACAAGAATCGGCAATAGTGTCACTGCCGACACAAGCCCAGATCTTACTTTTGGTCGCAACCTTCCCACACCAGTGTGGACAAACTCAAATGAGGCCCTGGGCAGTGATCATTATATCATAACTATACAGCTTGATTTCGCCATAAAAGCTAAAGCCTACCGTGTCAGGATTACCAGCTGGGATAATCTTCGGAAGCACAGAGAGGCCAAAACATTAGAATCCCCCTTTAACCTCCACACATGGATGACAGAGCTGAAACAGGATGTCCAGGCATTCACGCAAACATTAGATGCCACCCCCGAGACTCCCGTTGCAGACAGTCGCTTAGCGCACCTACTACAAGCTCAAAGCAGTATCCTCACACGCTGGAAAACCCAGAAGCAAAATCGGAAACTTAAGCTAAAATTAGCGCAACTACAGAAACAAATAGAAGAACACAGTGCCGCACTCAGTAAATCTAACTGGCACCAATTATGTGACGGATTACGAGGTAATCTCTCCTCCACCAGGGCCTGGCATCTTTTGCGACATATGATAGACCCCACTCAAACTAAAAAGCAAACTCGGCTCACACTAAAAAGACTTACCCATAAACATCGCCAAAATCATCAAGCACTGTTACGCCAACTCCAATCAACTTATACCACTGTGGGCCAAGCTGTATCATATCCCGACTATGTAGGCCCCGATCAACCCTCCCTCGACGCCCCCATTATGGAGGTTGAAGTCAGAGCAGCCCTTATCAAGCTCCGAAACTCAACCCCTGGGGAGGACCAAATCACAAATGTCATGCTCAGAAATTTAGATGACCGTTCAATTTCCCTTCTCACCGACTACTTCAATGAGTGCTGGGAAATGGGGGTGCTACCTGCTGAATGGAAGCACGGGAAAATAATATTCATTCCTAAACCAAACAAGCCCATTAACGCCCAAAACCTCCGTCCCATTTCGCTGACTTCGTGCTTGGGCAAACTGTTTGAGCATGTCATCCTCACCCGTCTCACGCAACACATGGAATCCCATGGACTATATCCCCATACTATGGTAGGATTTCGATCCCACCTCTCGGCACAGGACGCCCTACTGCAGATTTCACACGCTATCCTCAATGACATGTTACATCACACCAGAGCAATCCTGGCAGTCGACCTCACCAAAGCATTCGACAAAGTTACACACAGCGCCATCCTGCAGGGCATCCAAGAGCTGCAGTTGGGGCCTAAGACCTACAACTATATCCGGGCCTTCTTAAACGGTCGCACAGCCTCACTGCATATAGATGATATACAGACCCCCCACTTCACGCTTGGTAACATTGGTACCCCGCAAGGGGCGGTGTTATCTCCCTTCCTCTTCAACCTCACCCTCATCCCCCTGGCCAAGGCTCTCAGCCGCATCCCGCACTTAGGACACACACTTTACGCGGATGATATAACGGTCTGGACCACATACGGCTCGGATGGCGACATAGAATCGACCCTTCAGGAAGCCGCTACAACTATCGCTACTCACGCGGCAAACATTGGGCTTGAATGCTCCCCCACAAAGTCAGCACTCCTCATAATCCGCCCGCGGCGCGTCCCTACCTCCCCCATCACTATCTACCTGCATGACACTCCCATACCGCAAACACCTACCCTCCGCATTCTTGGCCTGCATTTACAGGACACGGGGAAAAACAACCTTACCCTGAAAGCACTAAAACAGTCCACTTACTCAGTCATCCATCTTCTTAGAAGGGTTTCACATTCACGAGCCGGTCTAGACGAAGCAGATAATCTGAAGGTGCTGCATGCCTTTGTGCTTAGCCGCATTCTTTACGCCACTCCTTACCTGAACCTCTCCTGTTCGGATAAAGACAAGATCAATGCTCTTATCCGCATGGCTACCAAAGCAGCGCTAAACTTACCAAAGAGCACTAGCACGGACAGACTCTTAAAATTAGGAATGCACAACACTATACAAGAACTTATAGATGCACATCGCTACACACAGTACCTTCGTCTGGCTGGCACGGAAACTGGACGATATATACTGGATTCTCTGGGAATTCGCATACCGGCACACACGACAGACTTCATCTCTCTCCCTCGAGCCATACACTCCGCGCTTATCCTGAAACCCCTTCCTAAGAATGTCCACCCTGAATACCATCAATCCCGCCGAGTCGCGCGGGCCAAAGCTCTCCATAAAGAATATGGCACTTTAGAGGATGTGCGCTGGGTGGACGCCGCGTGTGGTACAGACCGTTCAGTAGCTGTGGCTTATCATCCAGAAGCCCCCCCATTTACCCATTTGATAGACCCACCTTGTACCCCGGAAGAAGCAGAAGAAGCAGCTATAGCAATAGCCATTGCCCAAACCAATGCGGCTTATATACTAAGCGATTCCAAAACAGCCATTCTTAACTTCGCCCGCGGACGCGTCCATCCCCCCGCGTGGCAGATATTGAGAATGTGCACCCTAAATCCCGATAGGTGTATTGAGCTCGTGTGGGTTCCGGCTCACTCTGGCAATCCCGGAAATGAGGCCGCCGATAACATAGCCCGAGGACTTATTTGCCGGGCAAATGGCGACCCCAGCCGGGATTTCTCGAGGGAGCGGGCACACACGTTCTCAGAACTAACTCAACAAGCACGCCTTGCCCGTCGACTCTATCCCCCTCCCCACCCCCGCCTATCCCACTCCCAACAAGTCCTCTGGAGGCGACTCCAGACGCGAACTCTTCCTACCCCTCAGCTTCTATCCCACTTCCGCCATGTTTCCCCAGAGTGCACTCTCTGCGGAGAATCGCACGCCACCCTTGACCACATCCTCTTCGGCTGCCCTGCCGATCCTCCCCCGCAGGGACAGCCCGCCATCGGTACATGGGAGGAATGGGAGGCCCTCCTTGCGTCGCAGGACCCGGACGCGCAACTTCGCTGTGTGAACCGGGGTGCCAGTGCCATGGCCCTACGTGGCCTGGACACATGCGCGTAATGTGAGGGCTGTGCGGTGGCCCTGAGACCTTGTACGGTCCAAACTCACTTGCTTAATAAAGTTTTCCATCCATCCATCCATCTAAGGCAACACCGCATTCACTAGAGGCGCTTTTGTACCGCTTTGAAGCGTTGTACTCGTGGCTCAGTGGTAGCGTCTCCGTCCCACACTCCGGAGACCCTGGTTCGATTCCCACCCAGCCCGTCTTGCAAGCTTATGAAAATGGATTTAGAGTTCCTTTAGAACTCCTAATGAGTTCCTATGGAGTCAAAAGGGACTCTATAGGAACTCGCGATCTATAGAGTCGTCTGCATAGAATCTCTATAAGAAGTCTATAGAAACCTTTCTATAGAAACAAGTCATTTCACACACAATAGATGTTCTATAGAGGGTGTATTGACGTCCTATGTACTGAATTCTATAAAGTAATTTTTATAGAATGTCTTTAAAACTTCTAACGCGACCTGTCTATAGAATGGCTCTCCATTCGTTCTCTATAAATGTTCTATAGAGATTGTATTGATATCATATGTACTAAATTCTATAAAATAATGTCTATAGAAAGTTTTTAACACTTCTAATGCGGCTTGTCTATAGACTGACTCTCCATTCACGCTCTATAAGCAGTCTATAGAGGGTTTATTGTCATCATATGTACAATATTCTATAAAATAATGTCTATAGAAAGTTTTTAACACTTCTAATGCGACTTGTCTATAGACTGACTCTCCATTCACCCTCCATAAATGTTCTATAGAGGTCGTATTGACATTTTATGTACCAAATTCTATAGAAAAAAATTTATAGAACGTTTTCGGAAACGTTCTATAGAGGTCGTATTAACATCTTATGTGCCAAATCCTACAGAAAAATGTTAATAGAACCTTTTCAGAACTTCTAATGCGGCCTGTCTATAGAATGGCTCTACATCCTCCATAAAAGTTCTATAGAGGTCGTGTTGACATCTTATGTACCAAATTCTATAGAAAAATTTATAGAACGTTTTCAGAACTTCTAATGCGGCCTGTCTCTAGACTGGCTCTCCATTCCCGTTCTAAAAGTGTGCCATCATATGGCATACGTACTGAGTTCTGTAAAGGAACGTTTATAGGAAATTAAACAAGCTAAAGTGCGGCCTGTCTAAGAACGGCTCTATATTTTCACTCTATAAACAGTACCCAGTATCCAGTGCATCGCCGGATTATGGGTCCAGTGCCGCGCGCTGGATGCATGGGGCGCTGGGCAAGCGCGGCGTACTGGAAGGCGCTGGTTACTGGTGCGAAAAACAGCTCTAGCGCGTTAAATACGTGGTGCCTGGACACCGTATGTATTTTTTTTTAATACAGAAAGCAACAGATAGCGTTTTAGTACAATATAAATCGAAAAAATGAACATGTAAAAACAGAAGTGCTCTGACCAGGATTCGATCGTCGTACCTGCAGATCCCCAGCCCGGCTCATTACCGCTACGCCGCGTCAGCATAGGGACATGGGCGGATAATTTAGCTTATCAAAATCGAGAAGCAGTTTTAGTTTCACAGAGAGAAGTCTTGCACAGACGTGGTAGATGCGCTATCGGCCAGCAACTAAAACTCACGCCTGTACCTCAAAGAAACATTTCTCCATATTCAATAGTGTGCTCGGAAGTGCCATAACATCGACTGCGATTGGTATTTTAGCTTCGAAAAAAAGTCCTAAATGAACCACCGACTCGGGACGCTGCATGAATGGGCTCTTACTGCCGATTTCGATAGCCGTTTCTT
This sequence comes from Dermacentor albipictus, assembly GCF_038994185.2. Taxonomy (NCBI): domain Eukaryota; kingdom Metazoa; phylum Arthropoda; class Arachnida; order Ixodida; family Ixodidae; genus Dermacentor; species Dermacentor albipictus. The sequence goes on along the minus strand of NC_091824.1, from coordinate 92,654,428 downwards.
GTACTTCACGCGAGGGGTATGCAATGTTTTCTTAGTTCAGTGATGACTTTCAGTCTACACGTCTGTCTAGCCACATATATTCGTCAGAGAAACGCAGGCTAGTGCTGGGAGCCTTCGGCGACAGCACATATACCTGCGTTTATGATGCGTCACATCGGCGCTCCTCACTTCTTGTGCTGGCACTGTAGACATGAAAAAATTGTTTATTTAAAAGCACCGATGCGAAATCTGAAATATAAAGTAATTTATCCTTTTTAGACTTCTTGATTCTTGAGGTTAGACGCGCCGATAGCGTGCAGACGGACTCGGCGGATACGCTATGCCTAAGCTTCGATGGGGACTGATCTCGGCGCGGGTAGCTGGCGAAAGCTAAAATGTGTGTATTTGAGCCTCAGAACTCTTTTTAGTACAATAGGGAAAGTGGAAGCGCACGAATCGCCTCAGCCTTGTTATCGGTGCGATAATATCAAGCAGCGGTAGGCATCGAACTCGGGGTCCGTTCGAGCGCGTCTGAACGACTTCTGGATTTCATGTCCACTCCACAACACTGCGACAATGGCGATAACTCCCAGTCATACGTTACGTGCGAACTACTAAAAAAGCGGCGTCCTCCGTCTATGCGTGGTTTCGTTAAAGAATTTAGCTGTCCGCCCTGTCACAAGGCAAAATGCAAAAAACGAAAGTGATTTTCAGTGTCACATGTGCAGGAATAAACAAGGCAGCTCACGCACCTTTATTCCATGCTGCGACACGAAATAGTTCTATGACCTTAAGATATAGCGTTATTTAGGACAAGAGACTAGTATCAAGCCATGAAATTGTATAAAGCATTTAATATTCAGCAGCGCTCGTCCTTGCGTGCGGGAGCCAGCGCGGCACAAACACAACCAGCGCCGTTTCCAATGCGAGCGTCTCTTCCAGTGTGACCCAGCTCTTATCCAGCGTTCTCACTGGTCTCGAGTGGGTCCCAGCGAGCGCCAGCGTACCCAGTGCGATCCAGTGCTTTAAAAAAAAGAAAGAAAAAGAAAAAAGAAAAACGCGCTGGTTTCACACTGGAAGGCACTGGAAGACGCTGGTTCTTGCAATCGGCATTTCAGAGGTTTTTTACTATCAAGTAAGAGCATCGTTAAAAAGACACTCATTGACCAAGGCAAACATCACACTAATCGAAATTAGGAAAACCAAAGAAATATAACGGAAGCGCGCATTGTGGTTTATATCGCATATGCAGGTAAATCACAAAGATGTATACCAAGAAACACTAAGCAAAACTGCGCCTTAGGAATCGCGTCATATCTATTTGCTGGCATGCAGTGACTGCAGCACTTGGGGCGGAAACAGATCGAACGCCGCCGCAAATTTCTGGCACATACCACTCAAATGCACCCTGCAGAAACGATTTTTTTTTTTTCAAGGAATCTTGAACAGTCACAGACCACATGAGCGCGATCCGCGCATGATAAGCGCATCGCCACGAAAGCAAGATAGGGAACACATAAGCGTAACCTGTACCTCACGGGTAAAATTAAACATCATCGTATATACGTTGCTGTGCGACGGACACAAGCGCACGGAAACATCACACACTGCACACGTGTACCTCCGAGGTTGTGTCGACAATTTCTGGGCTACATTTAAACGACAGCAGGAAGTTACTTCAATGAGAAACGAAGTGAGGGCACCGGCACTGCAGGTAACGGCTGCGCATAAAGTCAGTTAGGGTTTTAAGGCCAGTGACCGAGGTTGAAATCGTTAAAATCACACCGCAGCGATAGCTTACACATGGTAAATTGTCGAGATCTTGAAGGCCATGCTTTTTGCTGACTACATGTGGCATAAGCGATTCAAAAGCAAGAATACTGCATGTAATTTATTTCTGCCCTAAACTATAGCACACAATATGAGCATGTCAATGTTTCTTCTTGTCTAGCAACATATGTATGTAGTTCGGCTCAAAGGCCGGCTCAAAACGGCACAAAACCTGCTGTAGTGGGTATTATTGTAGGAATCACGGAGGCCACAGCAGCCGCACTTTTATACAGACGGCGCTGGCGGCGCCGGTATTTTCGTATTCAACGCGACAGGTAGAATACGAAGCTACGGCGTGTTGTTATTGCTCCGTCTTCAACGGTTGTCGTGCGAGCTGCGTCGATGTGTTTGTTTGACCGTGTGTTATTAGGTTTGCTGTAATGAAATGAGACGTAGTTCGCGAGCACGAAAGTGCCAGAAGATGGCTTGAGTCTCGCTGTAAGCACGCAGTATGCGTGGCGCGCCAGCCAAATGTGGACCAACGATTTTCATGCCATGGATTGCGTTCCCTTTGTCTCCGCTTGTGTTCGTGGAAAGTTTGGTGGACGGCGCAGAGAAGTAATGCGTATTATTAGCGCGCCTCAGCTCGTCCACTACCCAGTGGCTTGTTTGCTGCAAGTAACATCGCAGACGCATCACTGGAAACTTGGAGAGTGCCTTTCGACCTCGTCGTACTGTTGAAACGGTAAGCAATCGTGCTCGCCAACTACACGTGCGTTCATCCGTGTTGTGTGTGCTTCCCGTGTGTGTATAGAGTGCCTTGCGAACGTAGTAAGTGGAACACCCACGACAACAGTGAACCCTGTGCTGATACTTGCTACGCGCTGGTTTTAAGAATTGTGTACGCAACTCTATTGCCACAGTGCGGAATTGATAATCCTGATAAGCGTTTGCTTCCCCTGAGAAAAGTTTCGGAAATCGTGTTCGCCTTGTGCAGTTGTGCGTGAGCTCCCGCCTGTCTGCTAAAGTTGCATAGTAACGACCCGTCTACCTCTTCATCGATTCTTTCTTCAATGACGTTTCCTCACTTATAAATGCTTCGACGTTGTGCACAATCTCTGCTTACGAGGTTTTTGGCTAACGAACAGTTCTAAGAAAAAAAATGTAAGCCAATCACAGCTTGCTACTAGTACAGCTTTATTTCCAAGGCAAGATGTGTTGACATAACTGACTTAACTAAGCATGACAGGGGAACGTTGCCTATACTAAGTAATGGAAAAAAAAACATTAAGTTTAGATTGTAATCTGCTGCTGCGGTGCGTCCAAAACTTTATTTGATGTAGAGGTCCGCATTGTCATGACATTCGATGATTTCGAGCATTTGCTCTCTTTCCACATTAGTGCAGACATTTTTTTCGTGACTCTTTTAGGTGCTGATTGCATGTTTTCACGATATCACAGCTTTATTGTGCCACTGCTTTAAGCTAACATAGAATTGATTTTGTAGTGGCGAGGCCGTGACCCACAACATTAACTACAAGATCGAGGAGCCCCAAGAAATGCCGACCCTGTGGATATATGGCTGCAGCAGCATGGCGTGTGATCTGGATCGTCATGACAGGTGTGTATGAAATGTACGTGTTCCAAAAAGGGGGCTTGGTGTCATTCATGGTGAAGTTTGTCGACACATTACTTAATGCAGCATACTAAAGAGACTAAATATTTATGCAACCTTATTGAACTTGCTACCTATTAGTGTGCATAGCCATTATGCCCACATGATTGTGTTCTGTATAAAACTATACCCAACCATTCCTGATGTTTAGTATTTCTTTTGCGTAAGTTGCTTACCTGCAAGTTACATATATTTTTTGCTTTGTACATAGTGTATTTATGACTTTTTATTGGGGTTTTATTCTTTGAAAACTATTTCCTATGCTGTACCCCTATTTGCATATTTTTTTTTCTGTTTGTGCTAGAATCTCGTGCAGTTTTCTGTGCATGTAGGAATTCGAAGGGTAGTGTACTAAATATGTCACAGGTCTAAGCACGTAGTGTGCACATCTTTGTTTATCATTGATATCTTTACAGTTACTTCTCTGTTCCCATAGTAACAGCCACTGCAAAATACACATTTGGTGAGCTTTAATTTCTTGAAAATTAATATGAAGGTCAGTATTTACTAAGCTGCATTTACTTCTGTAGTACATAGGCACAGACTGATATGGATACCTTGTTGACCTACACAGGATGCCTTTTTTGTTTGTTGCATTAAATATGGGGGCTCACCCACATCTCTTACTATATATGTGGTATGCCTCATCGATTTCACTTGTCAGTTTTTACGGTGGATGAAAACAGATGAACGATTGTAATCCAACATGAAGCCCCGTTGTGGAAATGTACGGCCAAGTTGGATGACCATACTGGATCTCTTATACACATGAGAAGATACCGGCCAGTTTGCCGTATGTACGCTTGACCACATGTGAAAGGGATACAGTGCACTCACTGCCTGTGACACACGACAAATTTGGTGGTATCTTTCACCGAGCAAGCCTCCCTTGCCTGCTTGCCTTTCTCAATTCTCTTGCACACTGCTGTGCATATGGCACCCTGACAAGAAAGGCTTGCTTAGATACCACTAAATTTGTCTTGTCTGTCAGGGGTAGTGTAGTCTATTCTTGTGATCGTGTGTATATTTGGTCAAATGTACATGCAACAGATTGGCCGGTGCCTCAACACATACCTAAGACAGCACCATAATTCACTCCCCGGATCAGTATGTTCGTCCCACTTGACCATGCACCGATGGGACTGGGGCTGCGCACCTGATTTAGACTGTTCATCTGTTTTGTTCAGCTGCGGCAACCAATTGGCCAACAACATCGCTGAGGAATGCCACATAAAAAGACTGGGTCACAATCTGTTTACTGAATTGTCCGCAACCTTCGTAGTAACAAATTTGTTTGTTGCAACTAGTTTTAGGCACGTTATTTCTTGTTAAATTTTCTGCTTGACCTATAGAGCAGTTATGCAATCAGTTTTCAAAGTTACTTGATTAGTATAATTTTTGTTTTCTGTTTTTCACATGCCAGGTTGCAAGAAGGACCCTTTTTAATTAAAACTGAATTAACATTTCAATTGCAATTGGGCAGTCTTATCATTGCGTTTAGGATACATATCAGTGTACATACCCGTACTAGGTTAGAAACTAATTGTTTCAATAACTCAAAAAGCACGAATATACTGTGTCCATTGTATCTGACAGTGACACCGCGACTCTGTTCCAAATACCACAAATTGGCAGTTATCCATCATAGTTTGCGAAAACAACTTAAAACATTATTGTTCCCCATACAATGCATACTTAGATGCCCAAGCTCCATGTGAGAAATTTATTATTCGCATATTAAGCATAGTACATACCAACTATGGCTAATAGCGGATGGAATATTAATTTTGTCTACCGCTCAGCAATAGAAGCCAGTAGGTCATTCCCTTTTCAAAAAAAAAAATTTTCTATGCATAGTGTGACATCTGTATAGGACTCTTAGCTCATGGGTGTACCTGCTTGCTTATGTTATAAATGGGAATGTGTTGTCATTGCAAGATGAGATTAATGTGTGACTAGGCTGTTGTCGTTCGGAGACGCTTTTTGTCATCAGCAATGACATTCTACTGCCAGGCACATTGGCCCAGTGCTGATGTCACCGAATCTTGGGAAAGTAAAAATATTCTCAAAAGTGATTCTCAAAAGAACTGCCACTGTTTGGCAGAGTGGTGGGGAGGTGGGGCGTTCTGCCACCTTTCTGTTATAATTTTTTTCTGAAATACTGAAATGAAACTTAGCATAATGCTACAACTATATAGATATTTGTGGCATGTTTGTGCCTGCTAATACATTATGACTGAATGTTCATTACACCTTTTGAAAATTAATTTCAATTTTATTTTCCAGGCTCCACCGTCGCCGTTACTAGACGGACCAAATGAGGCCAAAAACTAGCCTTTCCTCGCTCCATTCCTGGGAAGTGAAATAGCAGGTGGTCATGTAAGAATGAACTTGCAACCATGTGGGCAGTAGCCAAAGCTCCCTACAGTTCATGCTGGTGGTGGAATGATAAGACAAACCGCAATATTTATTTGTTTACTTATTCACTTAAACGATATGCATGCAAATGACGCTTTTGGCAGAACGCGCGTGTGGATTTCTACCAAACGACGTGAAAAGCATGCCAATGCTGCTCTTTTTAGCACCCGCACATGGAGTTGTGCCAAAACGCGTTTTAAGCATGAATATGCAACTTAATATTTATTTATTCATATCTCATGAATACTGTGCAGTTTTTTTAGCAAGGAGTCAGGTAAAATAAAGAAATATTGTTGCATCAAAGTAAACGTTATTTGAAAAAGCATAATTCACGTAGCACGAATTCATGGAAACTGTAAATTTTGAAGAAACAGAGCAGTAAGGTTAACAAATCTTATATAACAAAAAATGAGATCACATTTCTGTTGGACCTAATACCATAATTTAATCTGTCAAATTAGAGATACCATATGCTGCTCTAACATACAATCACTAATTTATGAGTAGATGCGCGAAACTCTCAAACGTTGCAACAATTTCATGCTAGCTGTAAATTCATATATACAGTTTGTTGACTTTAGACATAGCAGATGGAGTCTGCAGAACTATGATATCTCTTTCTGGCACAGAGACGGGCATTAGTAAGCTTCGTGGTGTTATTTTTCTTAAACCTGCCAAATAGTCCTTCCTGCAACAGGTAGAATTCTCAAATGCCGCAAACTTAATTCAAATTAGTGCTGTGGTTGTCTCAAAAGTATTTCTGTATTTTGGATGTATTTGAGTAGGAAAATTTACAGAATTAACGAACTTGTGCTAGCTCTTTTTTTCATTTACAGTTGCAAACTAAGTCCTTTTCCTTCAAGTTTTGCTATTTTCAGCAAATTTTAATAAAAATTGATGGTGTTAATGTAAAAACTATAATTTAAACATTTTTAAATGTATCAAACCTCATCAAATTTGGTTGCATAGTTGCCGAGAAAAACGATTTTACTGTTCATGTGCATTACATAGGAGCTCCTGAGCTAGATCTCTTTTTTAGTCATTGCGTGTGTCGGTCTGGTTTGTATTTCTCACCCTAATTAGAATATTGGCTCTGATCTCAAAATTGTTTCCCTTACAACGAAATACAAGCTTTTAAACTTTTTACGATATATGCTGTACTGCTCTATGATAACCCCTGTTTGCCACATTTTTGCAGGGCCTACCAGTGCTAATTTTACACATAAACATAGACTAAAATGCTGTGTGGTTTCGGTATATGGTGTACTTATCTGTGAAAGCCATTATTTGCCACATTTTTGCAGCGACTGCCAGTGTTATTTTTGCTCAGACTAAAATGCTGTGTCGTTTCGTCAGGCTGACACAACATTGCAGTGCACATTCATATCAGTCTATTTTCAGGCTTTAGTATCCAAACATTTAATGTGCACTGCTGGAACAGGCACTCCTTTTTCAGTTTTAATGGTATGGTTTCTTGTCCTAGTCAAGCCTGTTATTGCGAGGTGTCAGCTGTAATCAAGTCTGCCACTGATTCTTTTACCTCATGTTTCGTGTGTTTGCACCACCAGCTTGACCTGAGAAGCATGTTGGCAGCTACAGTTTGTGTGTTGCAAGTTCTAGTCTGAAGTGTGTATGTCACATATATGAAGCATGTATCTAGTCTGAAGTGCAATAAACATTTCAAACTGAATACTTTGTGGTTGTAGCACCAATTATTTTGCCACTGCATTTACTGTAGTCCTTATTGCCTACAGTAGAACTTTGGTAAATTGCAAGTACTTTACACACATCGGCCTAGCTTTTATAGGCATTTGCTTGTAGGGACTCGAAAGCAACTCGATAGAAATATTCTATAGAAATTTGCCTTTAGCATCTCTAAAGAAACTCGATAGAAATATTCTATAGAAATTTGTCTTTAGCACATCTAAAGGAACTCGATAGAAATGTTCTACAGAAATTTGCCTTTAGCATCTCTAAAGAAACTCGATAGAAATATTCTATAGAAATTTGTCTTTAGCACATCTAAAGGAACTCGATAGAAATATTCTATAGAAATTTGTCTTTAGCATCTCTAAAGCAACTCGATAGAAATATTCTATAGAAATTTGTCTTTAGCATCTCTAAAGCAACTCGATAGAAATGTTCTATACAAATTTGTCTTTAGCATCTCTAAAGGAACTCGATAGAAATATTCTATAGAAATTTGTCTTTAGCATCTCTAAAGCAACTCGATAGAAATGTTCTATAGAAATGTGTCTTTAGAGTTCCTATAAGAATGCGGTGGCCAAATAACTTTTGAAACTCTATAGGAAAATTCTATAGGCAATCAAAATAAACACAATAAAGTTCTATAGAGAAAGTTCAAAAGACTTTCTAAAAAAACACATTAAAAATTTTTGTAAGGGAGAGTTGAGCCAAAGCCACTTCTCCTCTGTCGTGACGTCACGGTGTCACGTGATTTCATGGTCACCGCCGCGCCTGAGGAGCTGGGTTGAGCCCTCGTAATATGCTTCGCATAAAAAAGAAAAGAAGAGGGCAGAGCTGCAACAGCTGCTTCGACAGCACGGATACGCAATTCAATGCACCGCCGCGGCCGTCTGCAGCTCCGCAGCGTGGTTGTCCTAAACAGGGAGCGCAAGCGCAATCACGTCGACAGAGAATGGTTCTGCCGGTTGCGCAAGGAATACATAAAAAAAGAAGAAGAAAAAAACGGGAAGCCAAGCCCGACTGCAGCAGGGCTGCCACAAATCAGACACGCGTCGCGGAACCTGTCATGTCTCTTCCGGTGTGAGTGCATATACGCGTACAGGACACGCCTCGCTTATAGAAAACGCTAGACACACACACCGACGCACACACAAAAATACGAAACAGGATCATGTCTTAATTGTCAGGTTACAGTCAGACTAACGCCAAACGCCGGCTGGCTGCACATACCGTTGCGGCTTTCTTTCAGACCGTGTAATGGGGATCGCTTTGTTGCGCCCGGTACAAGTGGTTACAGGAAAAAAAAAAAAGGAACTTCAGACGATAATAATACAGAACAAAGGGGAAGGAGGACGGCTTTTGTGTGTCAATCGCGACAACGCGCGCAGCCCTTTGTACAATGGAGGCCGCTCAAGAGAGCGAACAAACTGCTCGGAAAGCGGCGAGTCTTCTACACTAACGGCGCAGTGGTGGCGCCGCTGGTGGTGGTGCTTGTGGTGGTGGTGCTGCTGTTGTCGCCTTGTAGTCGCTCCTAAGTGAAATGGGGCAGCCGGCTATGTGGCCGGATGGACGAAGAATCGAGCGGCGGGAGGATGGACAGTCAAGAAAGACGAACTTGAGGAGATAAGTTTCAGTACACTGAAGGAAGAAATGAAACGTGAAGGACGTCAAAGCCCCATGAAGCATTAGCGAGTGATATAGTGTAATTCGAAATAAATGTGGTGATGGTGAGTCGTGGCAACAGGGCGGTTTAGCCTGCCGATCAAGGCCGGCAATTGCTCCGCCCGAGCGTCTCTCGGAATATTACTGCGGTATTTGTCTCCATTAGGAATGCACTGACGAGAAGCTTCTCTGCGGGCTATAACTGACCATTCTGGAAACGCAAGATGTTGCAGGCACGCATGCGGAAGGTCTTTCTTTTTTTGCTTTTGCGGGTTATCTACAAGAGCCTCCCTTGCCCACAGAAAGTGTTCATCATCTCCTGTCTCGTCGACTGCTAGATAAGTGCATGATGGACAAGGGAGAGAGAAAGAGAAAGAGTCTGTGAGTGTGTGAGAGAAGAGAAAGGCCGAGTGAGTGAGTGAGTGAGTGAGTGAGTGAGTGAGTGAGTGAGTGAGTGAGTGAGTGAGTGTGAGTGAGAGAGTGAGTGTGAGTGAGTGAGTGAGTGAGTGAGTGAGTGAGTGAGTGAGTGAGTGAGTGAGTGAGTGAGTGAGTGAGTGAGTGAGTGTGAGTACTTACATGCGATCGATCACATGAGGAAGTAATTGGATCAGAAAAAAAAAAGATGCGGCGCAGTATCATGCCACTGACTTGTTCCACCGGTGGGAGAATTCAAAGGCGCCGTGGTTGTTGGTCTGGCTGGTCATAAATGAACTCTAAGAGAACAATACACCTGGCAAAGCATCGACTCACGTATACGACAATACATATGCCTTGGACGTGTTCAGCGAAGTCCAGACCTAGTCCAGTGCGGCTCCGTGCGGCCGTGCCGTACAAAAATAGAGGGCTCACCTACACGGAAGAAAAAAAAAAGAAGACACAGCGAGTCAATAAACATATGTACTGAAAAATAAAAAGACGACAAAACTAACGGTCGTGATGAGAAGAGCGACAAAACGTCAGGTCGCTGAGCAGGGAGTTGTCATTATTTTTTAAACCTCGCTTAAAGACTTCCTAAGCTATGGTGGAAGTAATGGGTATCCATCTTCGTAACACTAACAAGAAAAGTTTGAGAATTCATTTGGCTTCGTAAGAAAGGGGTTCTTCTTACATGTGCTCATCCCTACAACCACGCGAATTTCTGAGCAGATCCTTAGACTTAGCAAGTCTTCGCGTCACAGGCTACAGGTGTAGGTGTACTCGGGTGTAGACACACGGTCGCGACACTGACCTCGCGGACCACAATGCTCACTCTTTCTCGTCACCTGTACTTCCCATTTCCCTTCCCTCAACGCCCTTTCCCCTCCTCCTCCTTCGTCTTCATCGCCCGAAAATCTGCCCTCCGCTTATATACTCACTTCCCCACAATCTTCCTCGGGTGGAGGAGATCGGGAAGTCGCGCTCTTTGGAAACACTAGTCGTCACTTGTACCCGGAGTTGGGCACGCATGCCCTGGGACAGTCCGTCGCCGAAATGCACTGGGGAATATCAAATTAAGAAGTGACAAACATGGCGACTGTGAGCGATGGCTCGTCGGCAGTGCATACAGGGTGTTTTCTTTTCTTCTTTTTTAACTGCACCTTTTTTTTAATTATAAAAATATAAATCACCGTAAGGGTATGTTTACTATGCGAATGTACGGATTGGCAGCGTCTATATAAAGAGAAATTTCCTCTGTTACGTGCGTAATTAGCGAAGTTACAGTAATGAACTTTCCAATTATCAATAGTAGATGGCTACAGCAAATGAGCACTTTGGGGCCCGTCCTCGACAATGCCTTTCCCAACGATCAAATTTTGAATAGCGGTGTTCATGTGCGAGTTATGCGAACAATTATTTCCCCTTGGAAGGCTCCTTGAAACCGAAACTGGCTGGCAAATGAGCGCCTGTAGCGTCGGTGTCAACCCCCCCCCTCTTCCCCCCCCCCACCCCCGCCTTTCGTCACGTCTCCGAAAGTCACCGCCGGTACGGCTCCGCGAGCAGCTTGCGTTATCTCCTCGCTGTCTGCGGCGTTGGCCTAGCGCTCCAATGCCGGCGGGCCGCCAAATTTACTTTGTCATTCCACATACCTACCATTCCACAAACCTGTAGTAAAGGGCCCTATAGGGGTCGCGGGCACCGCAACCGCCTCCAGCACCTCAACAGACGCTGCCGACAGATGAAAATTCCAACGGGACAGGAGCAGGCCAACGAACAACGTCAGGCACAAGGTAAGGACGGTTTATTTTATAATTTTTTTTTTCAAGAGCGCGCTAAGAAGGAAAGGAGGAGGAGGCATGGATAAGTGCGGGTGGGAGAAGGGGGGAATCGTCCGATAGCCAAACGCTGTCAGCCGTTGCGCCTTCAGTCAAGAATGAACGGTGCGCACTGCAGCAGGTCAAGGTAGTGTTCCTGTATATGCTGTATATACAGGAACACTAGGTCAAGGGGGGAGAAGACGGGGCCCCGCGCATTCCAGCGCACGCTATAAACACGCCACTACAACGCGCTCTTCTTCCTCTTCCGCAGTCCGCGCGCGTTGAAGGTTCTCAAAACGAGTTTCGGTGTGGAACCGCGTGCCGCTTCCGAGCTAGCTGACCGCTGTGTTTGTGTAAGCACGCTGGGGCAGTTCCAGCCTCGCTTTATTAAGGAGACACTATATATGAACAGTTTATAACCGTAGAACATTCTTCTAACGCTCTACTATCAGACATTTGGTGGGAAAATCTGACGTTACTATCGGCGAAAATTATGGCCAACCTTTCGAAATTCGCGCTCGAACTTCATCGCTTATCTGTCGGCGCGACGTAATGTATTCTCGTAGATGACGATAAGAAGATAAGCCAAAGGAAGCCAAGGGGGAATGACGTGTCTCAATCGAAGCCTGGAAATGATGAAATGAAAGTGGGCGAAAAAACAACTTGAATCCGGTGTATCGGATTCGGCCTCAAATGCCAATCTGGGGACGTATTCTGAAACGTTCGCCGCGGCGAAGTTTCGCACTGGCCACGCCTCCGCCGTTGCGGCGCGCGCTGAATGGCTGCTTTGACAAAACCGGAAATGCACTTGCGCCACCTGAATTTCCGGTTTTGTCAAAGCAGCCATTCAGAGCGCGCCGCAACGGCGGAGGCGTGGCCAGTGCGAAACTTCGCCGCGGAGAACGTTTCAGAATACGTCCCCTGGTTCTTTACGCTATAATATTTGACTGACCATGTTAGACGCTCTCCAAACAAATGACGTCAGACCATCTGGTACGGGAACTTAACGGCGGTGTCGCCACCTGCCTTACGGTTTGTGTCTCGTGTGGCAGCCTTCCATCACAGTAAGAATGACTGTTTTGTTATTGCATAAGCCTAATTTACTAACAGAGCTTGACTTAATATATCTAATCATTGTACACGTCTAAAGAAGCCCAGCTATTTATGGGTTCCCTTCCGCTTGCCGAGCGGGAGAAAATGACAAGGGAAATACAGGCAGGGTTAACCACACTGAGCATCGGCTGGCTACCCTGCACCGTAACATGGGTCTAAAAGATAAGATAGACAGCAGAAATTTTCGCAGCGCGCACGCACTTAAGCTATCATCGTACAGGCGGTCGTATAAGCTGGTGGATATCTTAAGAATTACACGGCAGCACTTTCTCTGCAATACGCATATCCGTGGTATCGCATCTTCGAGATACGATACCACGGTCACAGGATCTTCTCTCACGCGACATGGAATACCTTGTTATACGTGAAGCCTGTTAACGACTATAGCAACGTAATGGCCCCGCATTCCCACTATCGTTTAGCCACGCCGTATTATAGCCCGCGGAAACGCACTTGGCCGCAAGGGTAACACGGCAATTCGCTGCCTCGCCCCTACTACAGTTTGCACACTCACTAACCTTGTACGTATAATGTAAACATGCTTTTCTCATATCTTTCCATATCCTTTCAGCTATTACACCTTCAAACCCTACGATCCCATATCCCTTCGCCCTTTGCATGTCGCCGTTCGGGGGTCAGCCGCTCAAGCTAGTCAGTTAGGGTGCGACCAGCAACATTTTCTCAGCTCCCTATTTCTTACAGAGTTTTTAACCAACCACTCATTACTGCTGCAGTTTGCCGGGCGGAAAGCTTTAGCGTACGGTCCTAGTGCGTTTGTGTATATGTATACGGTAATAGGGCAAGGCTGAAACTCCAATCTCACCACGAGACAACGCCTACGTCACGCACGGGCGTCAATCGGCCCGCACAGCAAGCAAAAAAAGCACGTGCAGACTACGACAAATGCAGTGGCCTCCCAAGCAACCGCGCTGTGCAGCGCGACATCCGCCAGGCGGCGAGCGCACACCAGGCTGAAATCACGCCATAACTACTGCTATAAAACCGAGCCAGCCTAACTCGTGCCTCTATAAGGAAAGCCAGGCACACACACGCACACCCTTTCAAAGAGAGGCCGACAGATACGAAAAAGGCTGGGGGAAAGGACGCGGGTATATGGAGGCGGTCATGCGGTGTGAGAAATGGCCGGCACAATTAAGAGAGCGCCCCCCCCCCCCCTCCTTCTTCCCGGGTGACGTGCCAACGGCTAAGAGAGATGGACGCGGCGTTTCGTGAAGAGAAAAACGACAAAACGACAAGGGAAGCGCGATTTGCGAAAGCGGCGCGATTAGAGGCGAGCCTAACCAACTCGACGACGCCGCGATGACGCGTAGCATGTTGTTCTCTTGGCGCCACGTGAAGCATGAGAATGCGAGTGAAAAAAAAAAAATTATAAGACCCATCAGTGAACAATGAGAACTGACGAGAACGGCGGGGTACACATGCACAATGAGAGACCGCGCATGGAATGACTGCGAAGGCTTACACCTACGGCAAATCGTCGCTCTTCTTTTTTTTTTTTCCCCTGAGAGTTCCCTTTGCGTCGGCGTTGATCAAACGAGAACTGACATAGCAGCGTAGCAGACCACCGTGCGAGCCCAAAGGGGGTGCCAAAAGTGTCACTATCTCCTGCTCCCACGTGACCGCGCCTTCTAGGTCGTGACCTCCACCACACAGAAACCTCCTGGGAAACTAAACCGAAACTGACGCAGATGACGAAACTGACGCTAAACCCATGACGCAGATACCAGTCGGACTCCGTGCAAAATTTTACGCCTTAAGCACGAGTCAGTGCCTCAGGAAAGGTTCTCAAAAGTAAATTTGTATGTGTGACGTTTGATGGCGCAAGAGCAACGTATGGCCAAAGAGCCCCATGCTATCAAAAATGTAAACTTGTTGATGTGGAAAACGAAAAAAAAAGGAAAAAAAGACCGTCACCATTACAGCTCGCTGGAAGTGACACATGACCCAAGAAGGCCGGCTCCTCGGCATGACCTCTGAGATTAGCCGTTGCCCGCGGCGCGCCGATCTTGGGGGCGACGTGCATGGCATTTAAGCCATATGCACTAACCACGAGAGGGACGCGTCAACAGCTTACAGGCGCCATTTGGAGGCTGATAATAAAATTTAGACAACTATCAGCCCTGGAGCTTTGCCAAGAACGATACAATAGTAGAATATACAGCCCTAATTTATAACCAATTTAGGTAAAATTAAATTTCGTTACAGTTGGCAATTAATGCTTATTTTTTGCCATAGGCTCCAGTACCGCTGTTACGTTCTGCGCAAAGAGTTCTAAACGGGGCTCGTTGGCCTGCCCTATTCGTATATCTGGTGTCCCGTCGTCTGCGCAGTTATACTGTATGGTGGCTAGAAGGGCCACCATAGCATACTCGCGGACAACTTTCTGTGGCTGTGAAGGGAAAGCTGCGGGGGCGGAGCTTCTGCACATGTGTTAGCGCGCCAAGTAGTCCGGCAGCGCTTGACAGTGCTTTCGGTTGCTCGGAACGGACGGTGAATCGACGCAGCTTCCACGTGCGACGGTTTCGCGTTTGCCCAGACGCGGAAGCGAAAAGCCGCGAAACGAGTAAACGTTTACACTCAGTGTTGTGTGTTTCGTCTTGACTGTTGCTAATAGGGTGTTTATGTTTTCTCTTCCCGAACTTACCCTAACGTGGATGAAAACGCGGGACTCTTTTCAGAAGCACTCTCGCTTGAGCTGCTTTGCCTCCGTAGCTTTCCCTTCATGGCCGCAGAAAGTTGTCCGCGAGTACAGCCGCGGTGGCATTACCAAGCCAGTCGATTCGAATCCACGCTTCAATCTTTTCCACTGCCTCATTACCGCCCTTCTTTCTCTCTTTCTTTTTTTTTCTGACGACCTAGGAGAACGTAATCGCAATTTTTATTAGCAAATACCTCTTATTTCGAGTCGAGGCTTGTCTGCCCTTGAGCGAACCGCGACAAAATCTCGCGAGAAAGATATGTTCATGAAATGACAATATATATATATATATATATATATATATATATATATATATATATATATATATATATATATATATATATATATATAACAGGCAAAATGAAACAAGGACGTGGTATGCCAGGCATCTTTGCGATCCTGTCATTGGAATGCTACGCAGATGGCTCGCCAGATACGTCAAGAACGGACCGTTTTCTTTAATGGCCCCCCTCCCTCCCTCTCCCTCTCATAATAATAATAATAATAATAATAATAATAATAATAATAATAATAATAATAATAATAATAATAATAATAATAATAAGTTCGCTGCGCGCCTTTCTGGAACGAAGCGAGGGAACGCATCACGACGTTATTGACGGTCGAGATGCTGGACCTCTTTAGCACCGAAAAAAAAAGGGGGAGGGGGAGGAGAGGGGGACAGATTCGTAGACACAAGTACTTCAGTGATTATTTAGAGTGCGTCTGACGCTTGCAGGTACATATTCTGGGGCTTAGGGGGCTTAAACTCCCATTTAACCCAAAAATGACAAGTCGGAAATGTCACGTCAGTACTCGGCTACGGCGTTGCGCTGTATTAAGCTCGAGGTAGCAGGTTCGATCCTGACCGCGCCTAGCTGCCGCATTTCGACGACGGGAGACGGGGGGGGGGGGATGCATAAACGCTCGCGTACTTTGATTCAAGTGCACGTGTTAAACCCCAGAACGTACAGATGAACGGCACGATTGCGTCGTTACCAGCTGGCCCAAACCATGTACGTTCCCCGGAATTCATTATTATTATTATTATTATTATTATTATTATTATTATTAGTAGTAGTAGTAGTAGTAGTAGTAGTAGTAGTAGTAGTAGTAGTAGTAGTAGTAGTAGTATTACGCCAGCACTCGTTTATCTATACGCTCGGTATCCAACCGAGCGCAAAGCACAGGCCGCCAGGCCGTTAGCTCACAAAAAAAAGCCGAATTGTAAACTCCAATCTTCAGTGAAGCACGTGACCGGGCTACAGCGGACGCCACGCGCACACTTCGGTTGCTGGGCACGTGCGCAGAACTAACGAAAGCCGCCATTCCCAGAAGGCGTCAGCTCGTTCGCATGCGAACCTCCGCGCCACCTCTGGCCACCGTAAACGTACCACATAGTTACACACTACGCTTCTTCCAAGCGCAAGGGGCTGCAAGACATATTCCGCGCTGTGGAACGTGCTCCGAATGTTTCGCCGTTGCTCTCTTAAAAGGCGAGCAAGAAGAACCAGAACGCCTGACGCTTCGAAGAAAAGCACCCAGACGCTGCGCTTTTCAAAGCTGTCAAATAATAATAATAATAATAATAATAATAATAATAATAATAATAATAATAATAATAATAATAATAATAGAGAGTTTTAGCCCAGCGGGTTTACGGCCAGCGGAGCGGAGCACCGTTGCGCCAGCGGAGCGGCTCGCGAAAAAGGAATTTTAGCCCAGCGGATCACCCGCTCGAGCGGGGTAAAGAGCGGGGCGCTCTGCTGCCCCACCTAGTGGTTCGAATAGGAGTTACAGAGAAATGAAATTCAATTACGCTTGCTTTTATTATGCAAGAAATGCTGCATAAAGATATATTACATGTTCTCAGTGCATTATTTGTTAATAATGTACTGAGTACTAATGTACGGGTCAGCGCGGCAGTCGCCGTCTTCGATGCAGAACTGCCGGCGTTCACGTTCGCGGCTGCCGTCCTGCATTTCCCATACACGCCCGCGCGCCCTTACGCACGCTCGCGCGCTGCGTATACCCTCCGCTGGGGAGTGCTTTCCAGCGGGCGTAAACGCTGCTCCGTAAAACCGCTGGCCCCCTCAGCGTGGTGCGCATGCGCAGTCGCGTCTCCGCTCGCCCGCTCCGCTCCGCTGGCCGTAAACCCGCTGGGCTAAAACTCTCAAATAATAATAATAATAATAATAATAATAATAATAATAATAATAATAATAATAATAATAATAATAATAATCCAGCGATTTGTTCCATCAGGCGTTGCGTGTAATTGTGCGCGAGGGGGGGGGGGGCGTGAGAGGAAAAGTTGGGCTTAGAAAGAACTGCCAGTCTCTATACCCTACACTTAAAAAAAAAGGAAAGAGAAAAACGTATGCCCCATAACTCCCATATTCACCAATACTATATATATATATATATATATATATATATATATATATGTATATATATATATATATCAGTGCCGTTCCAATCTGTGAAGCTGTTTAGCGCACGACACAGAGATTACCCCGAATACTGAAAAAAACACGAACATATTTATTGACCTAATCTGCGGTCATCATGGCGTTATGAGTACGCAGACACATTCGCGCATAGCCTCTCTTATTAAATGTGTCCCGTCATGTAAGACAATGAATGGCTCGTACCCCCGGTAAACGCGGCCTCCCTATTACGACGACAGAAGTTAAATTCTACCCTGGAATAAGGAGCGGCTACGGAGCCAGCTGTGGAAGACGACGACGAACGCGCGAGCAGTGGGCACTAGCGCGGTTGTCGCCGATAACATTTTAACACTCCTTGTTCAAGAAGTTGCAGAAGGCATTTTATTTCAAACACCCCTTCTTACCCTTGTGCCTGAGGCATATTTGGGTCCCACGTGTGACAAGGGTAGTCCCAGGGCGCGTTACAGGTCACCGAGCCAAGAGGCGTATGTGCCACTGAGCTCGGACCCTTTCTGCACTATCACCAGGATCGGCCCAGATGATGATTTGCTTTTGTCAACATCTCGGGGGACAAATTTTTTTTCCCCCGGTCCTTGGCACAGACAGCTTCGCAGTAAAAAAGAAAACGGGTTCTTATTGGGGCCCCATGATTCATATCGAATAACTGGATATAGAAGTTACTTGTCGTCTTCTTTTCCTTTTTTTTTTCTCAGCACGGTATTCAGGTTTACTCTTCAGTGTCGCATTAACACCTCAGGCTGAAATGTTAACCATAATTCTGTTAGTTTATAAGCCCACGAACGCTATCTCTCACTCGACTGTCGATCGGCTGCAAGTCGTTCCCGCCAAAATATCGTCGCGACAACGCATTTTCTGTCAGCATAGCGCCAAATGACACCGCTTCCACGTTGAAAAGCTTAAAGCGTTGGTCATAACGAGGCTTACAGAATCATACCAAGGCTTTGAGAGAGAGAGAGAGAGATTATATATATATATATATATATATATATATATATATATATATATATATATATATATATATATATATATATATATATATATATATAATCTCTCTCTCTCTCAAATATATATATATATATATATATATATATATATATATATATCATCAGAGCCTTGACAGCGCGCAATAATGAATCGCCACCGCAATTCATTATTGTCGGCGCTCATTAGGCACGCACTCATTATTTATCATCGCGTTTACGTGTATAATATATATATATATATATATATATATATATATATATTATACACGTAAACGCGATGATAAATAAAGCAAATAAAATTAAATGAGAATGCCTCGCACTTCTCATTATCCCCCACGGAATGAAACGTCTGAAATATTTCCAGCCTTCTAACTCCGAAAACAGACCGCGCTGCTACAAAAGAAAAAAAAAAGAAAAAAAAGAAAAGCAGCAATGTTCAGCAGCAGCACCAGTCATATGGCGATGCTTGAACTGATTACGAGAGCGTAGTCTGACAACGACACGACATGACGACTGCTTAACCGAAAGGACCGTATGGAACGCAGTCAACCCAGTTTCAAGCTTTAAACTGCTGCCGTAGTAAATTAAAATTATGGGGCAGTATTCTGTAATGATTCTTCCACTTTTTCATTCTATCGACCTTTCTCATCAGTTCCCCTGATGACTAAAAAACGGACCTAGTGCAGCAACACCGCCTTCAGAGCCACCGATCAAGAAGAGCCTGTCGAAGGTCTCGGAACATTGAAATCGACGTCGCATATACAAGGTTGGTCGCAGAAGTTTTCCGAGACACGCGCGTCAACGCAGAAGAGAATATAATACTTTTTTTCACTGCCAGACTATTACCGCATGGTGGCAGTCCCACGTGTTTTGCTCACGCCCCAAACACGGTATACTTTGCAAAGGTGGGCACTTTAACATTTCCGAGGGCAAGCGCAACACTTCACCGCAAATAAAACGCAACATTCAAGCGGCCGCGGCCTTAATTGGATGCTTCGAATGCTTTCATTAGATCTGATGGTAACAGATGTTATTTAAGACTTCTCGCTGTAATATACACTTGACTATCATGCTTCATATTTCACATGCTATAATATGAACGCCCAGCGCGGCAGTTTCGTATTGCTAGTTCCGGCTTTACTCCGATTCATGCAAAAATTAGGTGTCCTCGTATGCTTCAGCCAGTGAGCATTACACTCATGGGAAATTACCATTATATATGGAAAATAGCGCTCGTTACGTGTAAAAATGTGAGCATGCGCGCGCTTTATAAATGGCACTGAGTTTTAGACAGTAGTTAGCTGCGCGGACAAATTGAAAAATAAAGAACAAAAATATATTTCGCGATCGATCTCCGCCAGCCATGACTTCGAAAATTCCCAGTTTCTTTCTTCTCCCGCGCTCCACAAACAACTGCAAACACGAGACGTTTGGAATGTTCGGACGCTCTAAGAAGAGTGCATGCGCGTAGCGCGGTATATACTCACACAGGTACGCACGCACGCACGGACACAAGCACGCGGCGCTGCGATTCAATAAAAGTTCACACGCGCGGCGCTACGCACGCGGGCCTCTCTCTCCGCACAAAAGAGCCGCTCGCTTTTCAGCGCCGGGCGAAACAAGCGCGTGCACGCGGCGGGCAGCGGAGCGAAATCAGTTTCAGGCGCTCACACACAACGCAAGAGGGGGGTGGGGGTGGGGGCGGTGCCGGCAAAGCGCAGCTCCGCCACTAAAGTGCACCGGTCTTCCGCGCCGAGGCACTATAGTATGGTGGCACATCAGCAGATAGATGCAGCAGCGCCCGCAAGAAACGTCGGCGCAGGAGGGACAACAATGCGTCGCGGATCAGCGAAGCGGGAAAAATAATTGCCCGCCGCCTCGCGCGCGCCACGGGCGCGAGACGACGCTCGTTACACGCAGCGGCGCGCGCGCGCACACACACACACAACACGCACGCACGTATGCGCGCACGCACCGGTTGCCTCGGAACGCAGGCATTTAATGCGGAGCGCGAAATAGGAAGGAACGGAGAGCGCCCCGCGTCGTCTTATCTCCGAACTCTACTATGCACCCGGCTGAGGAGTAGCGTAGTTCGGTGCAGAAGCGCGGAAAGGACAAAATAGAGAGGTTTACTTTAGGCGACGCAAGCGGCTTGCGTACGCAAGAACTAAAGGCGACTGTAGTGCGCATGCGCAGACCCTTACGTCCGTGCTTGCGCATGCGCAGACCCCTACGTCCGTGTGTGCGCATGAGCAGTACCGTCGCCCCTAGTTCTTGCGTACGCAAGCCGCTTGCGTACGCGAAATCTGTTTGCACGCGAAATCTGAAAACTAAAACTCTCTAATAAGGCGCGAGACTGCGCGCAAAACGAGCACACGCACGCGCGCATGCACGAACACACGGGCACGGTAATCTATTTTTGCTTGTCTCGTGAGACGGCTGACGACACACACAACAACCCACGAGAAGAAACTGGAACGGCTCCACAACTACAGTTGCGAATCCTGGGTTCTCCAATCAGACCAGGGAAGTGGAGAAACGCGTAAAGGACGGGGCGAGGGAGCACTAGAGCGGTGCTCGACGATTCTGCGCGTAGCAGGTAGTTGTAACGCAGGACGCTCACGAGTTACTGCGATTTCGGGAATGATCGATTCTGGGAGTGATGTATTCCGATACGCTTGTGGTGACGAGCGGATGGCGTGTGTGTACCGAGAGGCTATAGACACGTCATGATGATTTGTCTCGCTGAGAGAGAGAGAGAGAATGGGGAGGGGTGTCTAAGAATGAGCGTGCAACAACATTATATGATACTGCTGCTTCAACCTAGCTCCGCCTATTCCATTTCGGCGCTCGAATGAGATGAGCCAGCCACAGGCCGCGCCCCGAACGAACAACGCCTGGCATTCGGTGCCGATCCTTCAAGCACTAAGTGCGTCGTGTCATCCGACGGCTATCGCATGAGATAACGCCGGAACGCCTTTACGAAGCGCTGAGCGATACGCATCGAAAAATATATACATAATACACTCGCAGCAATGGGGGGGGGGGGGGTAAAGGCGTCTCCTCTTATTTCTCCCGCGCACTCCAGAGCGCGCTGCACGGAACTGCACGCGCGCGCTGCGACAGCAGACGTCGTGGTAGAAGAGGAGGCAAGGGTCGGTCACGAGGGAAAAACGCTGGTGGAGAGATGCAACGGCGGGCGGAGGTGTGGGAAGGGGCGTACATCCCTAGGCTGCTGCTATACAGAGGCCAGAGGCGTTGCGTGCGCGTTGCAGCTAGGCGGCCGCCAAACATTTGTTTTCCCGGATAATGAAGCATCCGCCGGCCACACAACACACGCACGCATGAACACAAAGAGGCCATTCCATCACGCGCACTGCGCGTCCGTCCGAAGCGGGCGCGCCTAATTAAACGAAGCACCTCGGCAAGCGACTACTAGATGTGCGCGCAAAGGCCGCCGCGCAGAGGACAAAGCGCGGACAGAGGGGGAAAGAAAACGCCCGCGAAAGCGCTATGCAAATGAGAAGGAGGCAGTAGTGGAGGACCCGAAGCCGCAATATTTCACATTAGTATTTGTAGGCGTTGCGGCAACTGCCGGAGTGGGAGCCGCCGCCGTAAGCCACAGGACACGGCCGAGCAATGCGCAGAAACAGGCATAACCGCGTAGCAACTTGCACATGTCCAATTCGCTCGTCAATTAAAAGGGGCTGCGACGGCTTCGACATACTCTTGACGATTGCCTGTTTCCGAGAGGGAGTGCTACTCAACGCGACCAGGCCCACGGAGCCTTGCTAACATTCACGCAGAAAACTGATTTACCCTCTCGTTTATAGACATTTTTTTCCGTGCTCCGACTTTCTTTTGTCCGTATCTCTGTCATTTGTTTATTTCCTATTTTCTTCCCTATTTATTTGTCTCCTGTTTTCATCTCCTCCTTTAATTCCTTCCTCCCGACAGAGCAGACAGGCGTTGTGCCCCTCTCGGTGGCAGTTGTCAGCTTGCTCCCTCCCTATTCCCTTTGTGTGTTTGTATTTTTTTCCATATCTAATAATAATAATTCGACATATACACGCATCACCTGGCCATTGCTCAGACGCCCCATCGACATATCTACGGGACGTATACGCTACAAGCAGCCGATCGCGTTCGATAGGACAATCGCGATCACACGCGCTTTATACAAACTCCAATCGAACGCAACGCCGAGATTCAAAGCCGAACGCCAGTGGCGTCAGATGTTCCCTTCACGTGCGCCCACTGCTCTTCGACGCCCGTTACGCACGCGTAAACGGGGAAAGTTGTAAGTGCGTGTATGTGACTCAGAGAGAGAGAGAAATGGAGGGGGGGGGGGGAGGAACACAACGTTAGACGCGCGCGCAAACAGGAAGCAAACGCTGCAGCGCGAGTTGCAGCAGCGCGACGAACGTTATCAGCGTATGCCGTGTGCGGGCCCCGCCCACGCGACCGCACCCACAAAACCACGCGGCCGGCGAAAGCCCCGGAGAGGCGGAACACAAGCGCTCCGCTCCCGCGCTGCAGAAACGAAAGGCGCCACCGAGCAGCGCCGCGCGAGAGCGATCACGTCGGCGTCGGCTTGTTAGCGGTGCAGGTTTCGCAACGAGGACGGATCGGATTGCAAGCGCGCGCGTCGCGTTCACCAAGACGCGCGAAGCGGCTTCTCTGCAAGCCACGTCGGCACGTGCGACAGGCGACAAGAAAAAGCTGGGCTGCACCGCCGCGGGCCGTGTCGCTTTGGACGCAAACTCAGGTATACACACATGCGGCATCGAGTTGCAAGTGGCAAGGTGGGAAACAATTTCTGCGGAACGAGGTCGCGTCACGGAGGAAGGAAACTAAGGGGAGGCCCTGACGTCACTATTTGCGAAGCTAAAGTGAAGCCGGAAGTTGGCGTTGCTCATGGCGTTTCTCCGCCTATCGGGCCAGCTCTCCTCTCTTGTTCACATTTCTCGCGACACCACGCCGCGCTGCGCGCAACCGTGCTGCCCGAACCCGCGCGCTCCGCAGCAATACTAAGCAATCGTTAGCACGTTAGCATGATTCCGCGAAAGAGGGCAACATTTCCCGCGGATATTCCTTCGTCCGTAGCCATTGCCGTGGCGCGGTACATTGCGTACAGCGTTGCATGCGCGTTCATTTCACGAACTTTAGTTCCTCCTGTCCCACCTGGCCACAGCAGCATCCGGTTTAGCACGGTCCAGATAACGCAGCGCAACAAATCACGGAGACCAACGCAAACCGGCCCGCACGGCGCCTTTGCCACTGTACGAAAACTACGGAGCAACACGTGTGAGCGCACAGAACAATAACAAAGCCGCCATTGTGGCCCGAAAGGCGGGGCCACTACAGCAAAGAAATAAAAACAGCAAAACAAAGGAGAACCTACTACGTCATTTCCTCTATATACTTTTCTCCTAGCGCGCGGAGGGGGTAGGGCCTCTCCTCAGTTTCCTTCCTCCATGCGGTCGCGTTAAATAACGGCCATCTTCAACAGAGACAGAGAGAGAGAGCACACGCACACCTGTTGTGCATTCCCTCCGGCGTCCTCGGTCCTCGAAAGAGGGCGCGCTAAACAAACTGGGAAAATGAAGTGCTGACAAGTGCTAACTGGAACGGTGTATCGCAGTGAAATTTGAACACTTATCGAAACACGCGCTGTGCAATGGATTTATGATACATGTAAAATGCGACTTCGTAAGTGTTCGGCTCGATTTCCGCAATCTGGATGCATGCCCTGCAGATAATTACAATGCAGAACAGCGAAACTTTTGTTTAATCAGTTGACGTACGTCACACTGCAATTTGGCGTGCGAGCAACGTCGATGTCACAACATTACGCGATCTGCCACAGAAGATGGTGTAACCATTTATAAGTAAACATTCCAATGCTAAGGCGCTATGCAAGTCAAGGATCGAAAGGAAAGCGAGAAACGTGAAGGCTTAACGCGTCATTTTTTTTTTTTTTTTGTGCGAGTATACTGTCCGCCGCTTCGAGTGGACCGACTCATGAACGAGAATAGTGATATCTGCCACAGGCGGCTCTTAGAAGATTTTTGGAAGTGTTCGCTGAAAGATCCTGTATGTATATAGAGGACGGCAAGCGGGGCATGCGACCGAGCCCATTTCACCCAATCACGGCGCATTCCAGACGGGACAATTAAGGACCCGACCGCGTGGGAAACGTCGAGCGCAGTCACAACCCGCTCTGCGTCCAAAGCCCGTCGCGAGACCCCGGGCCGACCGCATACACACACGAGCCACAAGCGCCAGCTCTGCAGCCACGCCGCGAACACAGCTACGTATACGCTCCGAGGCTGCCGGTGGAATCATTTAGCGATCATCTTCTCCTCGACCCAAGCTGAACACAGGGAGAGGACGGCCGTTTGATACAGTATATACACCGACACGCAACCGCGCGCATATACCTCGTTAATATGCACCCCCCCCCGCCCCCTCGAATGATCGAGGAGAAATTGCTGCGAGAGCGTACCGCGTGTATATAACGGCCGACAAAATGAGGCGCGCGCCAAACAACAACAACAACAAACAACAGAAAAGAAAAACCGACGACCCACCAAACTGCGTCAGAAACAAAAGCGCGGGCGCATATTTTTCGCCTCTCAGCCGAGAAGTGACTCGCTAATGCCGTTCTATCGGCATTTACACGCACACAGACGAACGGAGCGCGGCGTCGGTTCTTGGTCCCCCCTCTCTCTCTCTTTCTCTCTTACTCTCAGAAGAAGTGATGAACCATAATAAGGAGGAAGATCGGCGTTACGTCTAAAGAAGAAATCAAAATTAGAAACTATACAACATAAAAAGAAAAGGATGCAGCGGAGAGTGAGTGCGCGGGCGCACACACACACAGAACTCAACACACTCGGAGGGCCTTCGACCCCTTCCCTTTCTCTCGCCCACCTCTTCCTCCCTAAGTGCGGCCGAACCAACCGCCCGAAGCAATCAAGCAAACTGATCATTAATTTCCCGCCGGCCTTTCGCACCTGACATGTTGTCAAGAATGGCGTGCTGCGAAACAAGATTGCCACACAGTTACGACAGGGCGACACGACGCGCACCTCTCCCTCTCCGTGGCTGCAGCTGGGAGGCGTTCAAAGAAGCGACCTTTGCGCTGGAATCCGCCGCCTTCCTCCAGCCCCTTCGACATTGTGACGGAACTAGTTCGGTGCGTGAACAATGATTCCGGAGTTCCCCAACGCGGAGCTGATTTGACACGCATGGACAAGCTGCCGCGGGAACGACGTATTTTTGTGCTTCTCACGGTTCGGAGTGGCACGGAACAACGAGCGACCCTCGATCGGCAACGATAGTTCCCGGAACGGCACCCGCCAACGCCGTCGTCGGGCATCAGAGCGCGGTTGCCTTTGTGTACGTAAACTGTTCTGCAGAGCAGCGGCGAGTTGGTGATGAGGAAACGAACAGTCGCCGCGTCGTAGGACCGGCGGATCGAGTGTATAAAAACTGTGGTTGTGCGAATGCTGAGGACACTTCTCTTGAGCTGTCATGTTAGACTGAGTCACTTCTCTCATGCAGTCATGTTGGACTGTTATTTTTTTTCTCAAGCAGTCATGTTAGACTGATTTAATTTCTGTAAATAAACCCTTTTCCTCGTTCTCGATGAGAAGCAGTTCTTCACTTCATCAACGATCTCAGCGTAAATAAATTGGACGACGGCATGGGCCAGCTACCTTCGAATTCATGCCGTACTGCCACGGACTCACGGATTCATGCCACGGATTCATGCCACGGACGATGGGATTGAGCCCCCAATCCTGACAACTGGCTGACAGCGGTGAGATGGACTTTGCGACATGGTGCTGTATCTGCGGTGAGTGCTTGGTTTTTGCTTTGACTCTCTAGGCTTCATTTTGGGGTTGTTCTGTTTAGAACAGTAGGGAAGCTAGATTGTTGTGTGTTAGCTAGGTTGTGTTTTCCTAGCTAGATTTAGAGAGCAGAATCAAGGCAGTAAAGCAGCAGTCATGGAGTTAAGGACACTGCTGAGAGACGAGTTGTTGATTGTTGGTGAGGAACTGGGCCTAGATGTACGCAAGGAAATGCTCAAATCGGAATTATTGGAGCTAATTTCCAATCAGGCCAGTGAGGAAGATATTGAAATGGGAATGGAACTTCTCAAAAAGAGAGAGAAACGGGAAAGAGAAAGAGAAGAACGGGAAAGAGAAAGAGAAAAGCGAGAGAGAGAGGAACGCGATAAAGATCGCGAGTTTCAGTTAAGGAAAATGCAATTTGAACTTGAAAGCAAACGTTTGGAGTTGCCTCAAGGAAGTGAAGGCGCTCTGGGTCGATCAAGTGAGGCAGAATCGTACCGCATGGACAGGCTATTAAAGCCATTTGAGGTCGGGACCGACATAGGCTTGTTCCTAAGCAATTTTGAAAGGACTTGCGAGAAGATGAACTTCGGCCCGAGTACATGGCCACAGCGGTTGCTGTCTATGTTGCCGTGTGAGGCGGCGGAAGTAATCGCCAGACTGAGTGTGCAGGATGCATATGATTATGCAAAAGTTAAGGCTAGTCTCCTGAAGAAATACCGCCTTTCAGCCGAAGCTTTTCGGCAAAGGTTTAGGAGCACAGGCAAGAAAGATAGCGAGGGCTATCCGGAGTTTGCATATAGCTTAAAGGCCAACCTAGTCGAGTGGCTTAAAAGCGCGGAAGCGTACGACAGCAGAGACATGATCATTGAATGCATGTGTCTAGAGCAGTTTTACAAAACCATCCCCCAAGCTGTGAAACTGTGGGTGCAAGACAGAGGTAATGTAAACACTGTGGAAAGGGCGGCTGAATTAGCCGAAGAGTACGCAACCCGTAGAAAGTTGAACGCCGAGGAGGGAAACTGGGACGGTCGAAATGGACCGCGGAAACCATTTCCGTTCAAAAAGGGTGCGCAAACTAGACGATCAGAGCCTGTAGACATGGCGGAGAAGCCCGCAGAAAAGAGCGAGGAGAAACTTAACGGAGAAACCGCACAAAAAGAACAGAAAAGAAAATTCGAATCTGTTAGACCAATTCGCTGTTACAAATGCCACAAACTGGGACATATAGCTGTAAACTGCGAGAAGTCTAGCGTAGTTTTTTCCTACGTGGAGGAAAAAGATGAGAATATGGAACTTTTAAGTCCATATCTCCACGACCTGCAAGTTAATGGAAAACCATGCCGAGTGCTAAGAGACAGTGCCGCCACGCTGGACATTGTCCATCCGTCTTACGTGATGGTAGATGACTTCACCGGGGAAGTAGCATGGATAAAACAGGTTGTAGAAGAACACAGCGTGTGTCTGCCCATGGCCAAAGTCAAAATCAGTGGACCATTCGGGGAGCTAGAGACTGAGGCTGCAGTTTCCAAATTTTTGTCACTGCAGTATCCCTACATCTTTTCGAATCGTTCGAATCAGTTACTGCGTGACAGAGGGCTCAAACTGGGAGAGGGCATAGTACAGGCATTGACCAGAGGCCAAGCTCGTAAGATCGCGGCGCTTTCGGCTGAAAATGCTCAAGCTCCTCCAGCTGAAGCAGAAAAGGGGATAGCTTCAATACCCGAATCCGAGCTAGGCCCGAGGGACAAAAGAACAGTTGAGGAGAGCCTGCCAGTTGACCAGCTCAATGAGAGCGTAGCACTAGAGTGTCAGAGATCTAGCCTGCAGGAAGAGCAAGCAGACGCGCTCACAAGCGAGACAGGGTCGTTATTATCACCGGCCTCAAAGAACTTTGATCAACTCTTACGCGTGGATAGAGAGTCACTGGCAGCTGAGCAAAAGAATGATGAGAGCTTAGCAAAATTACATGACACAGCTAAAGAAGGCATTGCTAGGCGCAACGTAACGATACATGAGAGAGGAGGATTGTTGTATCGGCATTACAGAGATCGAAAGGGTAGGATTTTAGATCAGTTAGTCATACCTACTAAGTATAGGCAGGACCTTTTGAGTCTTTGTCATGGAAATGGGTGGTCCGGCCACCTAGGCATAAACAAATTAAAGGAAAGATTGCTTATGGAATACTACTGGCCTGGCTGTTTCAAGGATGTAGAAAACTTTGTAAGATCATGCGACGCCTGCCAGCGTTCTGGTAAACCAGGAGAGACATGGAAAGCTCCACTGAAGGTAGTCCCCTTAATAACAGAGCCTTTCAGACGACTTGTAATAGACACGGTAGGGCCTCTTCCAAAAACAAAATCAGGCTACAGGTACTTGTTTACCATGCTGTGTCCGGCTACCAAGTTTCCAGAAGCAATCCCTTTGAAAGAGCTCAGCTCCACCGAAGTAGTAGACGCGCTTTTGACAGTGTTTGCACGAGTTGGGTTTCCAGCCGAAATTCAGGCAGATCAAGGGTCAGTATTCACGAGCGCACTGACTTCCACATTCTTGCAAAAGTGCGGGGTAAAGTTAATACACAGTTCTGTCTATCACCCTCAGTCAAACAGTGTAGAGAGGTGGCATTCGGTGCTTAAGCGAGTTTTGCGTGCGCTATGTTACGAGCACAAGGAGGACTGGGAGAACTGTCTGCCGGCAACTTTGTTTGCTTTGCGAACAGTTCCACATGAGGCGACAGGGTTCTCACCAGCAGAACTAGTGTATGGGAGGACACTCCGGTCTCCACTGAGAATGTTGAGAGAGATGTGGGAGGAAAGAGGGGAGAGTCCAACCGTGGTTGAATACGTGCTAAATTTACTGGAACGGCTAAGCGCAACCCAAGAACTAGTCGGAAAGAACATGACACTAGCTCAAAAGAACGCCAAATTCTATTACGACAAGAATGCGAGGCTTCGTACGTTTAACGCCGGAGACCAGGTAATGATCCTCAAACCTTCAAGAAAGAACAAGCTTGAAGTTCACTGGGACGGGCCCGTTAGAGTGTTGCACAAACTTTCAGATACTAACTATGCTTTGAGAATGCCCGGTCGCAGGAAGGAAGTGAGGATATATCACTGTAATTTGATGAAGCCGTATGTAGAGCGGAGCGGAGTCGTTAACTATACCGTCAAAGAGCCGGATGGCACTAGTACCAAGTTTGACGAATATAGGGCGACCTCCAACTCTGAAATCGGCCTAGAAGAAGTAGTAGAGCACTCGGTAAGCTCGCACGCTCTAAAACCCGAGCAGCTAGATGAGCTAAAAGGGGTGTTAGGGGAATATCTCGACAGATTCAGCGATCGGCCGGGTAGAACCGAACTGATAACGCATGAAATTGAGCTGACCTCTACCGAACCAGTAAGATCAAAACCTTACAGGGTGTCTCCAAGACAGAGAGAGATTATGGAGGCAGAGATACAGCGCATGCTAGAGTTGGGAGTTATTGAGCCCGCTGAGAGTGACTACACGTCACCGCTAATACTCGTAGAAACCCCTAACAAGGACCCTCGTCCGTGTGTTGACTACAGGAAGTTAAATGCCATCACTAGGGATCAGCTGTACCCGATATCCAACATTGAGGAACGAATTGAAATAGTTAGCGCTGCTAAATACATTTCAACTATAGATCTCGTGCGGGGGTACTGGCAAGTTCCCCTTTCAGAAAGTGCCAGCCGCTATGCCGCATTCATCTCGCCTGTAGGCACTTTTCGCCCTCTCGCACTCAGCTTCGGGCTGAAGAACGCGCCGTTTAGCTTCTCTAAGTTAATGGATATTGTCCTAAAGGACTTGCAGGAGTTCGCCTTACCTTATCTTGATGATGTGGCCATTTTTTCGGACAGCTGGGAACAACACGTATCGCACCTCAAACAGGTGTTCTCACGGTTGAGGGAAGCCGGCTTAACGATGAAAGCGGAAAAGTGTAGGTTTGGTTGTTCGCAGGTTACTTATCTGGGCCATGTTGTCGGTCAGGGCATGAGACGGCCGGCTGAGCTGAAAATAGCGACGATTGGAGATTTTTCTCAGCCGCGCACGAAAACGGACCTTCGTTCATTTTTGGGACTTGTGGGGTACTATCAACGGTACATTCCGAATTACTCGCAATTGGCAAGTCCATTAACAGACGCCCTCCGAAAGGGAGCACCGAGTAACGTACACTGGGATAAGGACAAAGAGAACGCTTTCCAAAGTTTGAAAACGCTATTGGTTTCTCGCCCTGTGCTTCGCGCGCCAGACTACACAAAGGAATTCATAGTTCAATGCGACGCAAGCGACAGAGGTATGGGCGTGGTACTTAGTCAGGTCGGCGACGATAACGAGGAGCATCCTATCCTCTACGCCAGCCGTAAACTAAATGTAAGAGAGGAAGCCTACAGCGCTTCAGAGAAGGAATGCGCTTGTTTGGTTTGGGCCGCCCAGAAGTTGTCGTGTTACTTGTACGGAGCGAAGTTCATCTTCGAGACCGACCACTGTCCTCTGACGTGGCTCAATCAAATGTCACACAAAAACGGCCGCTTGCTCCGATGGAGCCTCACTCTCCAAGAGTACAACTTCTCCGTTAGATATAAGAAGGGAAAGTTGCATAGCAATGCGGATGGTTTGAGCAGGCTAATTTGAATTCTGCGTTTGGAGGTCCCGCCTAAATTTTAGGGTTACTAGTGTTAATTTTATTAAGCGAAGAAGATCCCCTCTCATTTGGCAGGATTCCCTCCATGATTGCTGAATGTGTCAGCAGGAATTTGCTTCAGAAATTGACATAGCGAAATGTAGCATTTTTTTTGTTTCTGCACTTATGTTGTTGTTGTTTTTTTGAAGCCTAGCGAGTCTAAAGTGAGAGCCAATGCACGTCATCTCGGCGCAGAGCCGTGTTGTGGGGTTCATGTTGCAGTTGCCTGTCCTTGTTGGATATTTTGGGGCGGTGACATCAATG
This sequence comes from Dermacentor albipictus, assembly GCF_038994185.2. Lineage (NCBI taxonomy): Eukaryota > Metazoa > Arthropoda > Arachnida > Ixodida > Ixodidae > Dermacentor > Dermacentor albipictus. The sequence goes on along the minus strand of NC_091824.1, from coordinate 92,622,869 downwards.
CACAAGTGGTCGCTGCGACCCAAGACATCAATCCCCCCCTGACCAGCAGCCGTTCTCTTCCTGCCTAGCGGTTGTCAGCGCTAGACAGTCGAGACTTTCCGGGCCATGGAGGCGCTGTCAAGAATGGCGTGCTGCGAAACAAGATTGCCACACAGTTACGACAGGGCGACACGACGCGCACCTCTCCCTCTCCGTGGCTGCAGCTGGGAGGCGTTCAAAGAAGCGGCCTTTGCGCTGGAATCCGCCGCCTTCCTCCAGCCCCTTCGACATTGTGACGGAACTAGTTCGGTGCGTGAACAATGATTCCGGAGTTCCCCAACGCGGAGCTGATTTGACACGCATGGACAAGCTGCCGCGGGAACGACGTATTTTTGTGCTTCTCACGGTTCGGAGTGGCACGGAACAACGAGCGACCCTCGATCGGCAACGATAGTTCCCGGAACGGCACCCGCCAACGCCGTCGTCGGGCATCAGAGCGCGGTTGCCTTTGTGTACGTAAACTGTTCTGCAGAGTAGCGGCGAGTTGGTGATGAGGAAACGAACAGTCGCCGCGTCGTAGGACCGGCGGATCGAGTGTATAAAAACGGTGGTTGTGCGAATGCTGAGGACACTTCTCTTGAGCAGTCATGTTAGACTGAGTCACTTCTCTCATGCAGTCATGTTGGACTGTTATTTTTTTTCTCAAGCAGTCATGTTAGACTGATTTAATTTCTGTAAATAAACCCTTTTCCTCGTTCTCGATGAGAAGCAGTTCTTCACTTCATCAACGATCTCAGCGTAAATAAATTGGACGACGGCATGGGCCAGCTACCTTCGAATTCATGCCGTACTCCAATCTTCGCAAAGGACCACGGACGATGGGATTGAGCCCCCAATCCTGACAATGTGCGTTGCGAGAAAGAACACAGTGTATCGTTCGAAGCAAAAATCGCAGCCGCGTATAAGCGGCGACAAAAGCCGCGCATTTTCTGCGTCTCGCTAGCATGCTCGGGGGAGAAGGATACGAAGACAGGAAGGAAAAACAGAGAGGAAAGCAGCCGCGAAACCCTAACACATAAAGTTTAAGAAAAATGAAAGACGGTGTGTGTGTGTGTGTGTGTGTGTGTGTGCGGGGGGGGGGGGGGAGCATAGAGAGGAAGAAATCATAACTTTCTTTAAAAAATGGGGGCACACCGATCTCGGTGACCTCTACTCATGCGCACCTACAAGGACTTTACACGGGCCCACATGCACGCACGCACGCACGCACAGGTATACGAACACGCGCTGCGATAGGCGCGGAACTTCTTGGCGGCACGGCTTAAGACGACACTGGGCCGCTGAGGAATCTGCTTCCTCCTCTACGGCAGCATCGGCGCCTCACTGCTTGCTGCTAGCTTCGAGGATCGAGAGCGATTACCGCAAGATTATTGGTCCCACGTCGGCGCGCTAGAGAAGAACGCCGGGAGAACGCGTGGTGCACGAGGGCACGCTTGGAGGGGATATATACGCACGTACAGCGAAAAAAAAAAGCTGCGGTGCCATGCCGGAGAAGATGCGCCGAGGAGAAGTTTGAAAAAAAATAAAACAAGAAAAAGAAGAGGCACGAAAAATAGGGCTTATACGGAGAAGTAGTTGGATTTTTTATTATTATTATTTTTTTTTGGGCGAGAAACCGGGCGTGCGATACCTGCCGCTCCAGGAAAAATAACCTCGGGGTCGCGGTTTGCCCTCGCCGCACGCGCAGGACGGAGTATAATACACCCCGTGTCACGCGGCGGTTATACATTAATGTCGACATTTTGCGGGGTCGGCGACGCAAGCGCACCCTTTGGGTAATTAAAGAAATCACGAGCTTAGAAATAAAATTTTAAAAAATTCATCCGGAAATTCATCTGGCCGTTGCTTAAGTACGCGTAAGCATTGTGTCGCTTGCTCATCTCCATGCAGCCCGGTGTCGTTACCAATGTTACGAAACTTCATCGGACCAGTACAAAGCTTCTCAACCCTTATCTGTCGTTATCAACCTTATCGCACTACTCCCGACCCGTATCAACATTTATCCGTCCTTATCAACCCTTGTCGGTTCTTATCAACCTTATCCGACTTGATACAACTCTTATCAACCGTTATCAGTGCGTCTTAGCATTATCAGAACTAATCCGGCCATTATAAGCCCTTATCGCTCTTTAGCACCTTATGCATCCGCGTCGCACCACTGACAACCGTGATAAGGCCCACATAACCCCTCAGCACTCCTTATCACCTTTATCAAGTCGTTGAGTGCTTACCTCTCACGGAATCGTTGGTCCGAACACTTTTCTGCTCGCTGGTATGCGTTTTACGTATACAGGGTGCCCCAACTACCATGCGCCAAACTTCAAAAATATGCAAATGCCAAGCAGCTGGACAGAACCAAGGTAATGTTGTCTGCCATCGCGTGGAGTATTTTTCGCGTTCCACGCAATCACATAATTAAGTCTTAATTACTCAATCAACGTCTCAATTATTATAACTAGATTAAAAGCGTCAATAAGAAAGACTCCCGATACAGCTTTCTGCTGCTCAATACGTGCTACGTAAGAGTGTGTTTCAGAGCGTGAAAGAAGCCCGCGAATACACGCGAATTTCCTCGAGCGGCCAGTGGCGCGGCAATTTTGTGTGTATGCATAGTTCCGTCCAGCTGCGTGGAATTTGCATATTTTTAAATCTTGGCGTTCGAAGTAGCTTACTTAGCGACTTCGACTGTTCAGAATTTTCAAAAAGATGCGGTTGTACAGTGCGAAAAAGGATTTTAACAGCGGTCGGCAAGGAGCTGCTATGCATACTTGTTCTGCAGTCGTTGGCGTGCTGCTCAAGGAAAACACGCGGCAGGAGAGTATAAGTATTCGATAACGCACGGAAATATCGGAACGGTGCCGCTGATGACATTCACAGTTAGGGCGTCATTGGCACTTGTCATTCAATTCACCTATACCAAGAAACTAGAGAGTTTAGATGGCTTACAAGAGACCACAACGAGAGCACAAAAGAACGCATGGGACCGCAAATGAAGTTTTGGATTTTGCGTACCTATGTCCTGCTCGCGTTTCTTTAGTATACAGTCAAATGCCTTTGCAACGAAGTGCACGGCACCTGTGAAAGCCTTCGTTACACAGGTGACTTCATTGTATAAAGATCGCACCGTACTGCCCACGATGGAGCAGGCTAAGTACGTTGAACGAAATCAATCCTTTACTTAACATGGATTTAGGCGAGACGGAGTCAAGTAAGTCGCTAGTTACTTTGAGCGCAATTCTTCTCACAAGATTTGCGACTGCACGCCATGCCTTAATGCACCGCGGTTCAAGCACGGCGAAACGAAGGATTTACCAGAAGCTGCGCTTACCGAAGGTCGATATATATCGCATCCCTTGCCGTCGAAAATGTTTCGTTCGTTTACAGGATCAGCATCACTGTTGCCTTTGTCTATATTCTCGACCTTTTTCGCCATAAGTCTTCGAAGACATCGTCGGTCGTCAATTACGATTACATCAGCGCGTCGTCATCAATTGCGACATACGCCAGACCCACCGATGCGTAACAGCAAGCTATTCCTGAAGCAGAGCAGAAGGACTACGTGTGCACTCTTAAAAATAAAGTTAAAAAATAAAGTTAGTAAATAGCTAGCAAATGCGCGCGTTTGCTAGGTAACTATATATGTATTTTACTACCTTCTCTCTAGTTCTGTACTTGCCAGCGGATATAGTAGAGCTAGTAAGTGCTGCCTTTACTAACCAGAGAGGCCTCTTAGTAGTTTTCCCTAGGTAACTACACAGCCACTATACTGCCTCATCTGGCCGTGGCGTATTATGCTGCGATTGTGAGTCTTATGCAAAATAGAGATAAACTGCAGTGTTGTTCATTATGCTGGACTAACAGTTATGTGCGACGCCGTAGCACACATGTATGCAGACAGTAGGCCTTAGAAATTTGTGCACAACGCTTTGATTATTTAAAAATTAAATTATGGGGTTTTACGTGCCAAAACCACTTTCTGATTATGAGGCGCGCCGTAGTGGAGGACTCCGGAAATTTCGACCACCTGAGGTTCTATAACGTGCACCTAAATCTAAGTACACGAGTGTTTTCGCATTGCACCTCTATCTAAATGCGGCCGCCGTGGCCGGGATTCGATCCCGCGACCTCGTGCTCAGCAGCCCAACACCATAGCCACTGAGCAACCACGGCGGGTCTTTGATTATTTAACCGAATACATAGGTGAAACACCGGTGCAACCTGTGCTCCCTCAAACTAGGGCTATAAATAATCTTGAAGTTGCTCGTTAAGTAAGTGCCGCGCAGCACCTCTGTCGTTCAGTACGTGTGTTCTTGCGTATCGTTGCTTGTTAGAGATATATGTAGTACATTGTCAGCGCGCCCTAATGTCCCTGGTAAACATAATCTATATGTACCCTTAATTGACGCCTTAGTATAAAGCGACATCATTTTACTACCTGCATTTACTAAGAAGGTAGTGCTCTTTGGGACAACTAACGCGTGAGTATTTAGTTCGTACATATACCAATCAATCCTTCGTTATACAGGTCATCTCGCTGTACGAAGCGTTCGTTGTAGAGGCGTTCGGCTGCACCTTCTCGCGGTCTTTCTTACGCCCTGCGGTTTGCGTGCCTTAACTTTGGGCGCGTAAAACTCCCTGCCGACGGCCGTCGGCGGCCAAACACGCAGATATATGCCGCACGAAGCATCCGGTGTCTCTGTACCAACAGTATACAGCACAGACGTCGCGGCCAAGTGCTACGCGCGCATCATCGGTACACATCCTCCGCATTCCCCGCCCCTCACAGCAGGAAGCAGTGGTTATAGCGGTCGTGCGAAATGGGCGTCCCCAGACGCATCGGACCCATCCCACAGAGCTTCACGAACACATGTCGCGACTGGCGCATTGGAAAAAAAAGAAAAGAAAACTACTTTTACGTTGTCGCGCGAAACAACACCGCTCCGCGGGACGCGAGCTGCTGTGCTTCACTCTAAACATATACGCGCAGGACCGGTTGGTTAAGTTGTACTACTCGTATACAATGACACATTGCGGCATCGATCCGCGCACGACCGAAGGCGCGCGCACAAGGCAAGCATCACGGCCCCCTTTCCCCTTTTCCGGACCCCGCGTCCGTGGAAGCTGGCCGGCATCGGCGACACAAAGCCGACAGAACAAAGGACCGACGCCAAATAGTTGAGCGAACGGTGAACATGCGGGAAGGCGGGGGGAGGAGGAGGAAGAGGAGGGGGGGGGCGGAGTGAACGGTCAGCGAAGCGGACCGGAAAAGGCTCATTCGTTTCGGCAAGCGCTGAAATAAATAACTAAATAACTAAATAAATAGGTAAATGAATAAATAAGAAAAGATGAAACTGCACAGCATGTTCTCCCCACCTCATTGGTGCAGAGCGCGACTCCTTTTAACTCGCGTCACCGGAGCTTGCAGCCGTAATGTTGCGTCCCGTGCTCCATTTATTTTTCCTCCCTTCTGGGCGTTTTACGACGGCTGTCCAAACAACGTATACGTTACATCCGCCGAGGTTGCGTACAGCGCGGCGGTAGCCTGCGACCTGACAGCGTCCAGCATTTGAGGGCCACCGAGCCACCCGACGCACGAGGGCGGCTCAAGTGTCCGAACCGTCGTTACGATTGGCGTTTTAGCATTGTTCAACCCGGCACCACCTCTCGACGATTAATGCTTCACCGGCAGGCTGTTGCAGCTATAAAAGGCCCTTCATCACGTTGCGTCGTCGCTTTCTCAAAACCGGGGAGCTGGCGACTGAATCGACGTCACCAAAGCTGACGGGCGTGAATACCACTTTACCGAAACCTCACCCTGACAAGCGGACCGTCACGATTGTTGTATTCATATAGGAGGTTGCGGCCAAGTACTGCACCAGGGTGGCCAATCCTGCTCTGGTGAGGGAGTGCATTACCGGTCCTGGTCACCGAGATCAGGTCGCACTCCAGGCCTGTTTTTGCGTCACGAATGGCCCACTAAGGCGGCCAGCGTCGACTTTCGCGTGAACAACTTCGACATCCAAGTTCCCAGCTTGTCCCGTCGTTGCCTCGTATGCGGGGGCGTTCGTGCAACACTGGATGAGGCAGAGCCCGGCGGAACGATGCGAGGGCACAGGCGAGATTTTGCGAACGGTTCAACGGTTGTGGTTGGCCGACAAGAGGAACAGTGAACAACCCCCACGAGAGAAAGGGGGAAAAAGTGCACAATGAGCCGATCTTGAGTGTTGTGGGGGTGCGATCCTACTAATGTAGCACTCGTGCTCGTACATGTAAACCGTCGCCATACGAGTTTGCAAATAAACCCCTTTCCCCACCTCTTGGACGTCGCCACGGACACTCCGATATATCGCCTGGCACATCATCAGCCACGGAACCGTAATTGCCGCTCCGACACTGAGTCGCAACACCGTATAATAAGGTGCTTCTTCATGGCCTCCTTTTGTCGGGCAAAAGATGCTCGCGTGACCAGGTCCTGAGAAGCACCGATTCGCAGGCACCACTCTACACGGCCAGACAGTTTACGCATGCTACAAGACCGCATGGCCGCTCGATGGAAAGGAGGTGCAAGAGGTATGCAGTTCTCGCCGAGTTGGTCAGCGCTGTACTTGTTGTGCATTCTTAGGCCTATCGCCGACGACAGAGCGACTGACCTCGACGCTGTGAACAGGGACTCCGCGCTGACCAGGATACCATACACAAAGAAACGTCTCGCACGCAAGAAAAAGAAAAAAAAAAGGCCAAATCCTCCAACGCCCGCGTTCCGACGTGCATAATCAAATGCACGAATGCGGCATGGCATTTTTTTCCACCTTTTCTTTAAGACGGCGGTCCAATGCCCTCTCTCGGTGCTGCACGCAGTCAGCGGAGCGCAGAGCGGACGCGCGGGGCCCTTCAAGTGCGCCGCAAGGCAAAGAGCGCGCGACCTGCTACAGCTGCTACAATGTAGCATTCCAGCCTCGGAGGCGGCGATGCGGAGAGGAACCGAAGAAAAAGACGCAACAAGTGCACACACAGGGGCCCGAGCGGACTCTTCAAGTGGCGGCGTCGTGGAAAGGGAGGGGTCTGGAGAAGTCAGCCAACGAGTCGGAGTTGCTAGAGAGAGGGGGGCAGCAGCAACAAAAAAGCGGCCGCAGGAAGCAGTAAAGATAATCGCCGAAGGGTGTCTCGTAAGCCGACCCCTCTCTCGCCCAATCTCTGACACCGCTCATAAAAACCGCCAGTGGCGGCGGCGGCAGCAGCAGCAGCAACGTCTAAACCCGTCATGCAACAGCGCAGTGCAGCCGTAGACTCGAACGCGGCCGGAGCCTATTGCAGCGTCAACCGCGCGCCAGCCGGACGGACGGTGCTCGTTTTGCGCGAAGCCGTGCACAGGCGAACTTCGCGACGGCGGCGCCTGGCGGCAAATATGACAGACGAGCGGCAGAGCAATGGCGTCCCGAATGTTGCTGCTCTATAGCTGTGGTATGTGCGTCTCACTCGGTTCTTGTCGTTTAGCGCACACCCCGGGCACCGTCACGACGCGGTGCCGCGGTGCTGCCGTCACATTAATTCTGTGCTGGCCAAAAACGAAAATCGACAAACCTTACGCAAGGTCGGCCGCGCGAATTTACCGGGCACGGCGTTTGCGAGAGAAGAAAGACTGTATAGTAGTCTTTCCGACATACACAGTGATCCGTTAAATTTGAAAAACCCTGCTTTAACAGAACGCAAATTCACATTTGTCGGGGAACTTATACGTACCGTAAACTTTTGCAGCCGGCTGTATACACGTGGCAATGACTGCAGCTTACAAACATTCAGCGCAGTAAACTTCCACAGCAGCGTTTCTAAACGGTCAGGCGCGCTTCCTAACGCGCAAGCGGCGGACCGCATCCTGTCGAACGCATGGACAAATAACTTCAGCATAGAGAGACTCCGCGCTCTGGGGGGCGCCATCTTAAGAGGGTCCGGAAACAACCATTGGCTTGCCTTCGTGTGTGACGAGAATCGCGCTTTCCCAAACCGTTCGCTTGCCCTCGTGTGATTGGTCAGATAAAGCGCAATTCTTGCACAACACACGCGTGGAAGCGAAACGTCCGCTGCCTGTCGCCGTCACCTACGAACAACTATGAAACACCGCTTCCTCATAACAACTAACAAACATATGTCGCAACAAAAATGAGGTATCGGGACACGCTTTATACTGAGCCAACGAAATAGTATTTTGAATGCGCTCCTCGCCCGCCTAACCGGGTTAGCGAAGTTAGCAAATTCAACCACTTCTTTTCATTCAGGGTATCAGCGACAATTTTTGTATTGTCTCCTTGGAATTTCGAGCCCAGGCTTAACAATACGGAGTCCACGTGCATTCTGCGCCTTTGTTCGCAACTACAAAAAAAAGGGGGGAAAAGAAAAAAAATACAAAGGCAAGATATGCACGAAGGGGTCGTCCAGACAACTGCCCGCCGTGGTGGCTTAACGGCTATGGTGTCAGGCTGCTAAGCACGACGTCGCATGATCAAATCTCGGCCGCGCCGGCAGCCGCACTTCGATGGGGGCGGGAAAAAGAAAAAAAAAAGGAAACCGCCCGTATCCCGTGCATTGGGGTCACGTTAAAGATTCCCTGGTGGTCAAAATTCATCCGGAGTCCCCCAATACGGCGCGCCTCAATTAAATCGCGGTTTTGGGGCGTAAAACCCCAGAATTCAACTCAAATACAGACAACACTCGCGAGGCTTGGGACATCGGTTCATTCACAGATGCCACGTGATTTTAGCTTGAGAGCGAAGCCCTCCGGACCTTCTCGAACATGGCTGCTGGGTGCTTCTGTCTAGCCAAACAGCTCACAGTTAAAAAAGAATTACGCACTTGATGGTGGGAACGAACGAACGTCGGTCCTGCAGCACAGCGGCCCCACCACTAGGCTACAATCACACTTTTTTTTCTTTATTACATGGAAAACAAAACTGAAGATATATTACAGACCCGACACAACTACACAATGAAAAGTCGGGCAAACACATACATGCGTCCAACAATGATCGCCTCCTGTGTCACGTGACGTAGCACGCGTGCGCGCGAGATAGTTTGCGCCAAAGACGAGAGAACGAAATGGGCAAATTTACGCGTTTGATTAATTGCTCCACAAAAGGGTTCGATTCCCAAGATGTGCGTTGGATCTGCACAATTTTTTTTTTTTCGTCTGCTAGCCACGATATCTTCCCCATCTACAAAGGGTCGGTGTCATTGACGGTTCACACTAGAGTTATTCGGCTACCCCGTTCCATCATCGGCTACTTGACGTCGAGATCCGTATCAGCCAAAAACACACACTATATCACTGTCGTCACTAAAAGTGGCTGCGAGAACGGCAGGACGTTGCCGCCCGCCCGTCTTGTGGCTCGTTTTGTGGCATTAAGAAAAAGCTTGCACTCGCGGGACGACCGACCGATTTGGCGTTCCAGAAATGGAATCTACAAATCCGGCTCCTCCCTCTCTCCTGCTCGATTAATTAGAAGCGTACAACCTGCCAATTCACCCAAACTTCGTGTTTTCTGCGTACTTCCATTGCGTGGCCACCAACTCTACACACACCGCGTCGCTGCACGGTACTAACGGCTCCGTGCAGACGATCCAATCGGCCATGGCGACTAGCCCGACGACGCCGACGACGAGTTATACGATAGGAATCGAAGCGCGTAACACGACAGCCGCGGAGATAAACGCCCGCGGAATGCCGTCCAATTTTCCCGGAATATACATCGGGGCCGATCCGACACCGCCCGTAAAGATAACACAGCCAGAGGGCCCTCCGCCCAGCCAGCGCACGCGAGCACGTTCGACGCCCCCCGCTTCGTGTCGCGAATGACGTCACCGCAATAACCGCAGGGCCAGTGATCTCGGGGAGGAACGCATCTCGGACAGCGCCGAGAATGTCGGGCGGGGCTGTCGCAAGCGCTTCTCCAACATCGACCACGACGTTACGTCACGTCCGAAGCGTCGGACGTCCTAAAAGCGAGACCGTTTCAGTTAATTGGTATAGTGCGGACGAACGCGCATTCTCTATAGCGCCACTAAACTGTAATGAAAACGGATACACCGCATGCGGAATGCGGAAAAGGCAGTGATACGTGGAGTTGATGCCGGCACACGGGACAACCTTTAGCGATGTCGAGCGGCGATGATGAGCCACCCTGAACGCAGTGCGCCACCTATGCGTACACATCACGAGATCGCGAAGGCCATGTTGTACTACGCCACGAACAAAGTCGCACTGTAACTAGCAGACTAACCTACACGTTTGTTTCATATGCCTGTTCGATGCCGCACAAATGTCTGCATTGAACGACGATGGCGAATATATAACTGCTCTATGCATGGCAACGTGTGTATACAATATTACAAGCGCAAAGCTGCTGGGTGACCCGCTGCGCGACCTTCGCGAGGACTCCAGGGGCTGATCTCAAAAACCCTTTCGTTCGCGGTGCCCTTTCGCCATTGGCCGCCTTCGCTAATGCTATGTCTAACGTCACGTCACGACTGTTTGGCGTCAGCTCTTATACGAACAGTTCCTGGCGTAAGAGCTGTTCACGTTAATATTGTACGAATTGATAAGCCTCCTGCGCCAGGAACCCGCCGGCTACCCCCCCGCCACAGCAAACATCCGCTTCGTTCCACGAGGACGCGAGTTATACGCAAGATGGCGCGTGACAAACGCGCGTGCGCGGAGTAAACGAGTCCTAACAGCGCGCGCCTTTTAATCTCTCATTCCAGTTTCCCGCATATCAAGAGTCAACCGGGCCGCTCAGCGCAAGGAAGACCGCTTACGCAAAACTAGTATAAGCAGCGTGTTTAAACGCGACGCGTGCAACATTTCCTACCGCGAAAACGCAGGGCGTCGCTCACGCTTTTATCTCCCTCCCTCTGTCTGCTACTTTTTTTTTTCTTCTCCCCCCCCACCCCCCCCTTCTGCATCCGTACTAACAGGCGGGCAGATGATCAGTAATGCGTAACGTGCAACGACGCAGCGAGCAAATCTTAACGTATACACACACGCTCAACAGCTGTTGAATGTTAAGAGGCACGTAATCGCGCACGCATCTTACGCACTCGAGCCGGCCTGCAATGCCTGCCGCTTCCACGAACCCCTGCGGAGCGTTTAGAAGCGTGGCGCAAGTGCTCGAAAGAGCGTCCCACACAAGCGGTCGCAAGCGATATACAAATAAAAACGTGCAGCAGAGAAATATATGCTCCGAAGCAAACCTTAAAGTGACACTATAGAGCACTCAGCTTTTAGTCGGGCACAGTTACACATTTAGAGCTCTAACTTCTTTTCTTTTGTTTCTTTTTTTTCGATTCGGCGAGTGGGTCCACCATTAGTGGAGACAACGAATGTTAAAGTTCCCAGTCTTGAATTTAGCGCCGGAATCTCAGTGAGGATTAGTAAGTCAGACGTCACAGTATTCAAAGTAATTTTTCGCGTATACTTGGGCCCGTTAGAATAGAACCGTTAAATATCACGCGAGTTGTTTTTTTTTCTTTCTTCAGTTTAATTATAAGGTCTGCGTGCTTTAGGGTTACCTATATAAGGCCGACTATACATATTGTAGCGTAGAATGCTGTCGCTACTTGTTCCGCGCCGGAGAGATGAGGCGAGCATATATGGAGATCCGTAGACATGTAGCTGATTTTCTTTATTTCAGCTTTAGTTACTCAAATTAAAGGTTTAGGCACTTACATAACTAATTACATAACTCATTATATAACTATGAGATCTCAGCAGCACTCGCTGCGACCTGGTTTCTTGGTGTCTCCGGCGTCAACTAACCCTGGGCGCCTCGGGAAGCGTCACAACACCCCACCAGCGGGCAAGCAAAACACCGATCCCAACTCCTCGTTGAACAGAGCCAATCAGGCCGTACAGACTCAAATGCGCACAGCCAATCGTGGGTGGGCTTCGCCGAGTGCGAACTCGATGACGGCCGTCTGCCTAAAGAATTATAAACAAAAGAAAAGTTACACAGAAAGCCACAAAGACAGCCGTTGGGCTTACGATGAACTAGGGCGAAGAACCATCGACGTCTAGAAAGAGAAAGTGCACAAAAGAGTCAAGAAGGCATTCACCGAACAGTTAGGAAAATTAGAAGACGCCGCTTCTGTCGCCAGTACAAAGGCGGGCGACAAGGCGGTCGGGCGGCCGGACCCTCAGGCGGAGCGCGGGTGGTGCCCCGCATGAGATTCCCCCAACCGGCCTCCTTACTTGTGGGCGAAAACACATTTTAAGAGAAAAAACGATGTAGAAAGGAAAGAATTAACATTGCTACACAACACAGGCGACGAAGAAACGTAAAGACGGACAGCTACGCGACAACATATACAGGTATGTGTGTTGTAATTTACTATTTGCAGCCCATGTGCAGAAGATGTCCCGCTAACTGACACACTACCTTGTGGCTGGCACGGATTTTCGGCACTGCGAGCCAATGCAGTGGCGGCGGTGGCCAAATCGTTTCAGCTTCTTCGTCCGGTGGCGAAGTGTGAAGCTAAAGATTGAAGGACATGGCCTGACGACGTCGATGACGACGACAGCAATCGTCGCCGGGGTAACCGACCGACCGGACGGACGAGGGAACAACCAGTTTTTTACCTTTTAGCCGCTGTCACAGTTAAAGTGAAAAAAGAGTCACAAATCAAGGCTATAGACACGTGCAACAGAAGTAAAACGAGACACACCGGAGTCAAGAGTTCGCCACTCATTTCATTTCTGAAAGGAATTAGGACGAATTCTGATCGAAGCAGCTGGACGTCCTGCATGGTGGGCACCGTATAATCCAGAAGACAGTGTGCGCATGCGTGATTCGCGAAACCGATCGTCGCGTACGGGGCATATGCGCATTTCTGACCCACTATTTTATGCCATACACCCAAGAGTTCTTGCCTACTATACGGGAAAGATTCTAAAGGCGATGAACAGTACACAATGATGACAGACGGCCTGGAGGCTTGGATATACAATAAGAAAGTTACAAAGATGCCGGGAAAGAATACAAAGTCGGCACGCGGGTGCCAGGAGCAGCCCTGAACAGGCGGCTTTTTTTTTGGGGGGGGGGGGGGGGATTCAGGAAGGAGCTCTTTCGCAGTTGCCGCGCAGCGAAAATAAACAGGAGCCCCCCCAGCATACGGGCGGGTGCCATGCGTTTTCGAGGGCGTGCTGGCGGTGGCCTGCATGTGCTATTACAGCGGCAGAGCACTGAGCGCGAGCGGCTGCTGTGTGCACTCGATTGTGATTGATCAGGCCGGTAGCATGCAGCCGGCGGGCCAAGGAGGTGCAACTGCGGGGACACAGCCTCCCCATGCGGGTGAAGGATAGGGAGCCTACACACTGGCGTGAAGGAAGAGACCTCACGCTCTCTTGCGGCCGCGTGATCGCAGAAAAGAGCCCTGTTTGGAAGGGATCGTGCCAGGGTGCATGGCTTGTAGGCGGAAGATACGCGAGCCGGAGATAGGGAGAAACGGTGTCGAGCGCAGAGACTTCTGTTATATGCTACCTTTAAAAGTACACTAAAGGAAAGCATTCAGTCGAACTATATTCAAAGGTTAGACTTGTGTAACAACGAATACGTCACTCGTAGCGAGAAAATGACGAAAAAGGAGAATCGGTGTGGCGCCATCTGCTGTGGGCTACGGTTCTTCTCGTACAGTACTGGCTGATTCACAAAGAGCGGAATAGAGGGAAGTCACGTGGAGATTACGCCAACTGTCCTCCTTGGCGCGAACGGTTCAATTTGAGTAACAGCAGCGGCGACAACTTTCCGCCCAAGAAAACAATGCACTGGCACGTAGAAAACAACTTCTAGGCGAATAGTCTATCGATCTAGATCGACTTACTATTTCTTTAGTGTCCCTTTAAAACCAGACAGCAAGAGAAAACGTGTCTACTGCCCGGTTCTTTTCCCCGAAGGCCCTCTCAAAAGACATGTACTTCGCTTCACGAACATCCGTGCAGTGGAGCGGAGTCTATATACAGGACTCGCGTCATCCAATCAGCAACGAGAGCCGGTTGCTTGTTCCAGAAAAGGGGGAGGACGACTACTGTGCGTTACTAAACCTTCTGTAACGTTCCAATTCAGTCAGCTTTGCGCGGAGAGCGACCAGAGGAGGACAATGGAAGAACACTTCTGCTTCTTCTGGTGGGCCTAATTCGCAAAGCTTCTCGCTCGTAAGAACTGTCTGCCATTGGCCGGCGCCTGTTCTTACGAATCAAGGGGCCGAAAAGTTCGCGAGAACTTATTTTCTGATTCGTCAGGATATATCCTTCGCTAATAATATCCTCACCGTCACTACTGTTTGGCACCTTTCGTTCTTACGGACTCAACTATGGCTCAAGAACTTCTGGCGAATACGGGCTCTGGTTCGGTTATTTCTCGTTGACTCACGCGACTTACGCGCACGGACACAGGTGCACGGACGCACGATGCGACCCGAATGTCGCTCAGTGCACGAGCTCCTCTTTCCCACTCCTTTCTCTCTCTCTCTTTTTTTTTTCTCGCATAGTCCACGTACCCAACTGCTCTCTTCTCACCGCTTCACTCACCTCGCTCTCTCCCTAAAACTCTCGCCATATCCGTCGCGCTCCGTGCGCACGCTAGATTAGCCATTCGTAGCAGAAATAAACAGCGCCTTGTTAGTGACAAGATGTGCCCGTCCCGTTCACCATGTGCACGGCTCTGTACAGCCTCACAGCACGCGGTTTGTGAGATGATACACACAGGGACTTGGAAAACGAGGAAAGTTCGAGCAGATTAATTAGCGCGCCAACTTTTCGAGGAAATTTAATTCACGTGCAAAACCACGCCGCCACGTGGTGCGAGCGGGAAAAGTTAGCGGTGCCAGTTAAGTCAATCCTTTCCTCTCAATTCTTCCCTTCCTACCTTCAAGGGAGCGCTTTCAGCACAAGGTGCTGAGAAGGACTGCAGCAAAGGACTCCTCGAATTCCACGAAACTACGGTACAGGTTGGAAATCGGGGCCCGTGTTCACAAAACGGCACCTATGCCATAACCGCTCGTAAGAGAAGGTGCCAGCCAGCAGGGATGACGCACATATCAGCGAAGGCTGCCAAACAATGGGAAAGAGCACTTACGAAGGGAAAAAAATGTTTTGTGAATTCGGCCCCCGCATTAATCGGGCTGCACGTCTATACGCTGCAGGAGTGGTCTCGTCTTTCTCGGATCCAAGGGTCCGCAATATTTTGACGACGACTTTACTTACCCTTCACACACGTACAGATACACACGCCCAACAACAAGTCTGCGCCCTTCCATGCAATCCCTATATATATTCAGCGAGAGCGTGCAAGGTCATATTTCACGTGCAGACGCAAATGCTCGCGCATAATTTCTGAATATTTGATGCGCGCGCTCATGTATATCGGCAACATCGTGAGAATATCGGTAAACGCATGTAACTCCAGTCGGAGACAAAGTATTGCAGAGTACGGCTGCAACCTAGGAACTGCAAGCATGCAGCAACAGCGCGCCGCCAGAATGGACAGCGATGCCTTTAGACTCGAAGGTACGAAGCACAGTTAAAGCTAAGCAATCCGCAACAAAATTTCCCTTTGGCTAAATTGGCAATAAATGAGGGGTATATACTAGGGAAGCAACCTTGGCAAAGCTACTTATAAGGCCGGCGCAGTTGTCTCACTTTCGTATGATCAGGCTTTAAAGAGCATGCACGCAGACGACGCCAACATATCGTAATGGTAAGTGGACGTGACCCAAGTCCCAGCACGACGCCAGCCTTCGAGATTTTTCAGCGCACCACGGACGACGCCCAATCTCGGAGCCAATGTTATAGTAACGTTGCTCGGAGCCGAGCGTCACTTCCGGCGAACGGCAACAGTTTCGGTGTCAAAACGTCTACTTTCGCGACAGTATTGTGACGCGTTCATTTCAACCACAAAATTTTGCGCGCAGGCTGCTCTATGTATCTACGCTAGCTGAAGCTATAGATTTCTACGCGGCCAGGAATTTCGTTGCAGTTGGTAACGGTCGAGAATGAATGCCGGGAAAAGGAAAAAATAACGCGTTTTATTGGCACCCGCCACCGCAAGGGGGGCGCTCGTAAGGGCCACCCATACAACTCGCCTTCGTCCTCGTGGCATATATCGCTGCGCTAACGGCTCACAAGGTGCATTCGCACAATCTGACGCTTGTATTTCGGCATAGGTTGCGAGGTGTGTAATGCAGTGACATTAAAGTTTACTGTGAACTGTGCAGTGCATGACGATAAAATATTGCATGAGATTACATGCTGCAACAGAACGCCAATAAATACAATTGTAAGTATTCCATTTAGTTTCCAAACAATTAAAGCTTGTATTGCCTCACTCGTGTCGGCGTCGGCGTTGCCGCACGAAACAAACACTTCAAGCTGCGCGAAAATAAAAATTGCTTGTCGGGCTGCGGATTCAAACCACCGACCTACGGGATGCGAGACCACCACCCGCTAACCGATTCCGCCACTGTCGTTTTTTATTTCCTTATTGTTCAGACACTGCTACTGTCGCTTCGTCGCACGCGCCCTTTAAAGCGCGTTTTTATATGCATGAAAAAGCAGGCGCAGCGCACGGCACGAGCCAATCACAGGTGTTCCCTCCCTCCACGCGGAGGAGGAGGAGGAGGAGGAGGGTGCGTTCGAGTGTTCGCCCACCTCGCGGCCGCCGTTTCCCGCCAGTTCGGGCCCGGCAGTCAGATGGGGAGGCCACATTTGGTTCGTTCTGCCGAAGAGCAGGCTGCGTTGAAGGAGCGGGAGCGGGCCGCGCGTCGTGCGTTCGGCCGAGGAAAGGCGCGAAAAACTTGTTCGCGGGTACATATGCTGTCTCTCTCCTCACCCTTCCTCATTTAAAAAAATAAGATAATTTGTGTGATACCTATAAATTTCCAAATAAATAATATTATGCAGCAGCAGAGACACAAAAGCTTCTATTGCTGCTGTGTGTTACTGAAGCAATACACATGAATCGCACAAAGAAGGCGCATTCCTTCCAGGAGCGCAAAAAGCCCCGAACGTGTGGAAAGTTTTTCGTTCGCTTAATTACTCCCGCCTGTCGTTCACACCGCTAATTTGTCAATGTTTCTAGACAAATAATTCATGGCGACAGCAGATGGAGGCAAGTTCTCGGCAAATTGTAGCGAAGGTGCGCTAGAGGTTCGCTAAGCCTAGTTCCAGCCTAGAGCCTGTTAAGCCTAGAGGTCCGTTAGGCCCCCATACAACCAGGGACATGAAAGACGCTGTGGTGGAGGGCTCCGGAATCATTTTCACCGCCTGGGCTTCTTTAACGTACAACTAAGTGAACAAAGCCTTTCTCGCCTCCATAAAAACGAATCCGCTGCAGCCGGGAACGCGACCCGCAACGTGGAGCTCGCCAGCAGAATGCCATGGTGCACAGCCACTTCGCCACCACGGCGGGTCACTGCTACTATACCACCGCCACCGATTCGAGGGCAGTGCCCTTCGGACGCCCTCCAATAACAGACGAGTTACAGGATGTCCTGTATTCAGGTATATGTATGGGCTCTTGCGCAATACAACACTATCGGACGCTGGTAGCGACCTCTTGTGGCGCTTCGTCTAACCGCAATGCCTGATATACACGTTTCCGTGTTCCGCGAGTGTTCTTGTCGAAAAAAAAAAAACTTTAAAAAGACAACGTGTTCGTGATTACTCCGATGCCGAAAATTTACGCCAGCAGTGAGTAGAATACGCTTGGTCACTGCAATAACAGTTGTGTGTTTGTCTGGTCGAGCTCTGCGTCGCCAAGTGGCGCCACCAGCCCGCCCCCTCATGCTTACGCCTTCGGTAAGCCGCTAATCGGCAAACGTAGAAGTCTGCTCACAAAGCAATGCGGAGGGGGTTCCTGTCGATAGCAGAAGTCGAAGCACACCCGAACACTGTCCTGGGCCGTATACAGTGTTTTGATGTTATACAAGCACGCTCCAACAACGAGGCAACGAATAGCGTAATCAACGAATGCGCGTGTCTGCGCGTACATAGCACACTAATGCAGCAGGATCCGCGCCGCGGACAGACTTGCGGATGTCACGCTTGGCCAGCGGCCCGGGAGAGCGGCAGCCGAGATACGACTTGTACGCGAGCTCTGCAAGCACACGCTCGCGCACAATGAAACAAGTGGGGAGACAATGGAGGGCAAATGACATCGCGCGCATGCCGACTGCAGTGACCCCCCCCCCACCCCTATCTACTCTTGTATATATGTAGGCGCGCATCAACACAGCGAATCCACTTCCGATTCAGCTGCAAACAAGGTTAAATTGTGCCGATGTAGTGAGAAGACAACGATGGACGTAGGAAGGAAGAACAAAGGAAACATGCCTGTACATAAATGTCTGTGTAGACTCCTATTGGATCGCTTTTCAAACACACACACACAAAGGAATCCAGAGTCTACGTGCCAAAACCACGATCAGATTATGAGGCACGCCATAGTGGGGAAACCCCGGATTAGTTTTGACCACATGGGCTTCTTGAACTTTACATTCTCACAGATTTGGTCTCCTGACTTTAAAGAGTTCAGGTAGGATCAGAATAGACGCATTAGCCGTTCCACAGATTTTCTAAATAAACGTTTAAACGAGTTACCATGGCAGCTAACTAAGCGGACATGTCTTGTCCATGGACGCGGACCCTCTCTCGCGCGCGGGCGGCATGCTCATAAAACACACGGCGACTTTCTCGAGTGTCGGACTTCTTACGTTTGGCGTATTCGCCGGAGAGAGGAGGCCGAGGTCATTGTACGTAGTAAAGACGTCAAACAACATTCCACCGAGTCAGCGTGGACAGCCATGGAGTCGACGTGGACAACGTAGAGTCAACGTCGAATGCTGACAGCGACGGCAAATTAAGAGGTCGGCGTGAGAACGAGACGACGCAGATTCTCCCAGAACTTCAGCGAAAGACGCCAGGACCTGGAGAAGCTTCACCTTCTGGCGAGCTTATGCCACTGACCTCTCCCCGGTCGTCAGCGAAACACTGTTCCTGGTATGCTTGCTTACTAACCCTTTCCAGCATCAACTTGGAGGCGGCGCGTGGGCTTCGTGTCAACCTCCATGCTCCTAGGAGGCGGCGTGCTGTGCCGATACGAACCACCGGGCTGGTTAATTGGAACATTACCCGTTTCCCTAGCGAGCGATCTAGGGAAGACGGAGGAAGGTATTGAAGAGACATCCTGAGTGTGCGGAGCGCGCTCTTCCAGAACGATGTAGTCTGCTCTGACAGGTAGCGCACGCTGTGCGACGTCCTGCGCTACGTGCTCCGTCCAGTGAGAGTACATGCCGTTAACGGTAAATACATTAACCCATTCCCCCCCCCCCCCACATCCGTGAATAAACCCCCTGCTCTAATCCTCAAATCTCCCGACGCCATACTCGTCACCAAGCTGGCAACTCTCGTCGTGAAAGTTCGGGACGACGGCGTGGGCCAGCTCAGGCTCAGTGCAACGCCCCGGTAGCCTATGCCAGCTGCCCTTCTGAGACGCACCGGTGGCGGATAGAACGCGACGCTCAGTGCGACGCCAGACTCCGAGACCGCGACCCCCGAGTCCTACAGGCTCCGAATCCCGGCTGCTCAACCTGAACTATACACAGTGCCGGTGTGCGGGGCCTAATTCAGAAACACTTCGCTGAAGTGTCAGTACTAGCAAAGCACGCTTTCTTCACAATGACACAGACACTATTTTATTTTATTTCGCCGCATACAGCTTTCTTCTTGCTGCTCTATCCCATCTACCTGTCCTGTTACTTCCCTACCGCCATCGCTGACCGCCGTGAAGGTGTCAGCGGCTAAAGCTGAACAATTACAGTGCGGTCAGCTAAAACTGCCTTTCTTGCATATCCACAAACGAAATAACCACTTACAAATACCAATACTCAACAAAGTGGCTAACTACGCAAAACGTTATTTTGCATTTTTTTTCGTTAATTAAGGAGTTAGTGGTGCTCGCACAAATTCTGACATCTGCGCCGGCGCTATCAACGAGCCACCGGGAAAAACATACCATCTTCAGTTCTCCTGGTGCCCAAAGTAGATGAGAGTACGAAGATGACGCTTATACATCGAAGAATCACAGGTGCAGGGTGAAAATCATCCGAAGCTCAATCGATCAATCGATCGATACACCAATCAAGTTGGACTCGTCGGTCCGAGTTCAACACTGTGAAAACAGCGCAACGGACGGGTAAATTGTGCCGTCCACCTTGGTCTGTCGTGCCTGGTTTGTTTCGGTCCACGAAGGCCGAAAACCAATTCGATCCATTCGTGGCATTTAATGTCTCAAAGCAACTCTCGGGATATGAGAGACGCCACATAGTGGAGGGCTCCGAACTAAATCTGACCAACCGCGATTCTGTAGCGTGCACCTAACTTCAAGCACACACGCGTTTTTGTTTTTTTCTTCACACCCACAAAACTGCAGCCGTGTCGCGAGTCGAACCAGCGACCACACGTGCACGCTTAGCAGCGGAACACCGTCATGGCTACTGTCCACCGTGGCGGACGAAGTTGCAATCGTTCCTGAAACAACTCGTGCATAATACCAGGCGGATTAACAATTAGGTAATCGATTAGGTAATCAGGTAATTAACAATTAACTAAAACGTCAATCACTGCGCTGCCCGAAACGCGACCACTCGGTACTTTCGCCGCTTCCAGGAAAGGATAACTGTCGGCAGAACCGTGGCCTTTTACTGGAATCAGCGCGCTCAGCCTGATCACGGAATACACGGTTATACATCCATGGTATAGAACGCAGGTCAGCACGAACGGCCCGCGGTTGTTTCCGTAAACGGAACGCCAGCTACGTACGCCAAGCGGCCTCACAGAAAGAGCGCTGCACATAATAGAGCTCGCACGCGTCAATGGCGTTATAGGTATATTTTGTACATACGCGCAACACTGTACGGATATAGCGCAGCGAGAGACAAGGAG
This sequence comes from Dermacentor albipictus, assembly GCF_038994185.2. NCBI lineage: Eukaryota > Metazoa > Arthropoda > Arachnida > Ixodida > Ixodidae > Dermacentor > Dermacentor albipictus. The sequence goes on along the minus strand of NC_091824.1, from coordinate 92,601,847 downwards.
AAACAAGGAAAACAGCTGCCGATCTTGCATGCAGTCGAACAAAAACAAACTGCCGGCGCAGCTGCAGAGTGCGTCACGAAATGGGCGATAAGCTCGCGCAGGAGGTTGCAACAGAGTGTCCAGTATGTATACCCGCCGCACATAAGCAATGGAACCGATCGCGCAATACGAAAGAAAGAAGGAAAAAAGATCAAAAGGAGAAAGAATGAACTAGAAGAAGCCTTGGACAACCTTCGAGCCGTGTATAGTGAGAGAGCTCAGTACCCGTCTTTTGTTGAGAAAGACAACTCTCCCACGCTTTCTGACGATACTAATTCGGTGCAGCACTGTGTGGGCTACAACAGTTGGCGCAGGCCAACGTACATAGTTATACAACAACATACTGCTTCGATGAAGGCCACTGAAGAACACGTGGCCAACTGTGCCACACTACCGCACACGAGAAGACGTTAGGGCGCGTGTACGCGTACACGGCGAATTACGAGGGTGGACCATTTCCGCCCTGCGCCAGATGACCTGCCCTGTTGTTGATTTAAATTTTTTTTTTCTAACTGCGAAGTTTGAAAACATGAGCTCTTTTTCGCCGGCTCGATCATGCATCCCGACGTGTCTTGGCTGTTGGGTTCTAATCGCGTACGCTGCAATCAACAAGCAACACAACCACGAGAGACGCAGCAAGCCACTCACAAACTATAGCCTTCGCACTCGCCATGCAGAGTTTTTTAGACTAGGGTGCCCAAAGGTTGGGGGACGCAAACAGCCCTGTGTACGAAATAACGTAAAGCGAGCACGAAAGAGCGCAAATATTTCACAGTGGAGTTTGAGTCCCTTAACGCTTGGGTGCGGCTTGGGTACCCTACTCTGAATACATATATTGCCAACTCTGTGTTGTGCTAGCGTAAAATACCGAGAGGGATGCGAACACAACGCAAGCAAGGACGACGGCTATGCTGTGCGTGTGTTTGTGTGTGGTGGGGGGAGACGGGGAGTCGCTCTCTTGCTATTAAGCAGTTCTTAGTAGTGCTCGTCCTTGTCTGTTTCGTGTCTTCGTAAATATCGTAAACGTACGGAACGAATACATGGGACGCAAGATATTAACTGTAGCCCCAACTTATTGGTCAACTCCGCCATTCCAATTATGCCCCTCCAGCGCCGGTTTCCACGCAAGTGCACGATTATTACCGAGGCAAGAGCGTATATACGGGCACCCGCGGGCTTTGAGAGAGGAGGAGGACAGAGGGAGGAGACAGGGGGAGAGGGATATATATCGAGAGCAATCGTCCTCGCAGCAACACTTCTATCAAGGCGCACTCGGTGAACGCGAGCGCTACTGTGATGAATGGCAGTATTTTTTTTTTTTCCTTCCTCGAGCAGCGAGCGCACCTTGTCGAGTGCATACATGATGTAGTACGCCCGGCAACGCGGGCTCCCATCTCCCGACGAAACAACGAACGGCTGCGCACTCGCTGCCAGTGTGGCGGGGCACGAGCGTACATCAGTGTGCAGCATACGTACTGTATCGGCGCCCAATCGCAGCAATGTGCTTTTTTTTTTTTTCGCCACGCGCGCGAAGCCATTCGTCGTCCGGCTCGACCACACGCAAGCGCCTTCGAGACCACGATGTGGCGGCGTGACTCGCCTGCTAGTATCGAGTTACAGAGGGTTCATTAGCCACAAGTCATCATCATCATCATAATGTTGCAGGACATCCTACAGAGGTGAAGAGAAACGGGCACCGTGTAGAGAGATTCGGAACATGGTGGATTACCCCAACTCTCTCTCTCTCTCTCTCTGCTTCAATCGCTCGAAAAGATATTATACTGTTACTCGCGAAGAAAAAAAGTATGTTTTTTAGTTCCTCCTGATTTCAGCGACGGGGGGAAAAGCAGGAGGGAGGGGGGAGGGCGAAGGGGCGAGGCGGAGACGTTACAGGGACACTAAAGTGAAAAATGATTTCTTCTGCTTCAGTAAATTACCGTTCTACAACACCAAAAACACCCCTCTTACAACGATAAGACGTTTGGCAAGCCAGAAAAAGAGCAAGAACAAAATACGGGTGGCGACGCCTACTTAAGTTCACGCACCTGGGGGTTGTGACGTCTTGGATTTTGATGGTATCTTCTAGGGCCTACTAATTATATATAGTGGTACCGATTGACTACACTGTGTTCTAAAGGAACCAAATATTAAACATGGCAAGTTTCGGGAACCTTTATTCAGCCAACGCGGCCCATATGCGAAAACATACCATGGAATCCCTGACGTCACGCCGACGTACCAGCGCTGGGGTTTCGGCGCGAAATTCAAATACTGATACTTGGACCTTCATTTTCTCACCTAATAATCAAACTATTTTTCTGAAATGACTGCCTGCAAGGTTCTCAAGCAATGCTTCATTAGTCTAAACTGATTTATTTTTTCGCTTTAGTGTGCCTTTAAGGCCCGCAAACTGCCCAGAGTGTTAAAGGGAAGCTGAAAGGTTTTCCAGAAAAAATGAGTGAACATGTGTACATAATGGTTTTCAACCCTCCGAATTCGAATATCATATCGAAATTGAGCGAAAGAAAGCGCAAATATATTTTATTTCGACGAAAAGTGCAGCAGCGGACACGCCCAGCTCGCGCGTCTCGTTTCCGCCAGTGATTGGTCGGGCGACCCGTGACGTCAACTTTAGCGACCGGCCGCTGCCGCTCCACATGAAGCGCGGTGCTAGGTAGTTTGGTGCCGTAATGGAAAATTAAGAGGTAATAGAAAATTTAGAGAGACTGCGTTTTTCTGAAGAGTTCGGCGTTGCTCCCTACATGTACGAGCCGATTGCAAAGAGCCGGCCTCTCGAAGAAGCAAACGATGCTGGTGCGAGCAGTGCTTTCGACGAGAACGAAAGCGAAGTCTTGGGATCTCCTCGTGTTGGAAATGCTCTTTGGTGAGTATGTTTTTATGCGAAGCATATTACGAGAGCTCAACCCAGCTCCTCAGGCGCGGCGGTGTCGCCTTCAATACCACGTGACACCGTGACGTCACGACAGAGGAGAAGTGGCTTTGGCTCAACTCTTGCAAGATGGGCTGGGTGGGAATCGAACCAGGGTCTCCGGAGTGTGAGACGGAGACGCTACCACAGAGCCACGAGTACTTTGCAAAGCGATCTAGTGATCTCGCCGATCTTTCGCCGATCTAGTGAGCTCGTTTCCGGTCAAACAACTGCAGTGTTGTGTTCCTGCATGCCTCCTCGTGGAACGTAAGCGGGGATGCGATCGTCGGCATTTGTGCGCTGTCCAAAGCTGTCGGCAACCTACAAAGACGGTTCAAACGCGTGAAAAGCTTCCCGGTTCATGCAGTACGTGTAGTCACCTTCATCTGTGCGCCATCCGCACACTACTCGTAACTGAAGTCGTAAAGGCGGCGAATTCCGTCGGCTATGTGAGACGGTCGGTTTCTCGCTGTCCGCGAGAGACGGGGGGAGCGTCGTCCTGGCGTGCGCCGGCTTTCCAGCACATGCAAACTCTACATTTGCACTGCGTTATGGTAGCTGCGTGCAGGCTGTTTTACAACACACGTGCAAATAGAAAATTCGCGGCGCTTTGCGACGAAACCTGCGTCGAGGGCGGGAAATAAACATGCACCTTCCGTTCAGCGTGCTAACATGAAGGAGCTCGCAGTAAATCAAAATCCAGGTTTGGGCGAGTTCGTGTATTCATAAGGCCTTCCAACACCAGTTATCATCAGTCAGTCCGCACTCGTGCCGTCTTTGTTTTCGTTGCTCCGATCTTTTCGCGCTGCGTTTAGAAAGCCTGCTAGTGGAAATTCTGGTGATAATCGTCGTCACGGAAGTGGTTGGAGCACAGCAGTGTTGTTCTTGAGGGCTTGAAATTCTTTCGCTTTACAGCAGCCTCCCACTTCCTTAAAAGCGTCTTGTCTTGTGGGAAGCAATGGAAGACAACATCGTCGCGGCCGCTGATGTTCGTGCAACCGTAGGCTGCACAGAAAGACGGCATGATCGGCCCACCACATCAGTTGATGCTGCGCACGTTGACCACCACTCTACATACACACAGACGCACCAACAAAGAAATGCAGGGTCGATCGAAGCAGATTACGACGGCACGCACGCAGAAACAAGCACGGTCAGGCACGGTCGCGCAGGCTGCGAAGGAGCAAAACACTAAAGTTGACGTCACAACACCGCGGTTTCCGGTCTCCGCTCGCATCGTCAGCGTCAGCAGCAGCGCGCGGCATTCGACGGGGGGCGGAGCTACAGCGCAATTTCAACCGACGATTACGTCGCTCCTATTTGAAAAAAAAAAACAACCCAAATTTGGCCTACATGGTTTATAAGGTTCCCGCATCCGTATATGAGCGTCTTATTGAATTCGACAGACTCTTCAGCTTCCCTTTAATGACTCACTTACTAAGCGATTTGGTCCAAGACATAACTTTTCCTCGGTTATATAGTTTCTCTAGACAATGAAAACACAGTTCTCAAGGTAACTGACGAAACGGTATATTGTGCCGGACAGAGCGTCAAAAACCCTTCCTACCAGGTGACGCACCACTCAGCGGGGCAGATAATAAAAAAAAGAAAAAAAATACGTTTATCTTTCTATACACAAATCGCGGTTCCGGCAACGCTACACCTAACGTCAACGGCTTCACGATAACTGCACGCATACCTTGGCCCTCTTTCGAACAAAAGGAAGAAAAAGAAAAGGTTGAGCCCGATTATTCTGAAGCCACAGGAAAACGACATTTTTTTCATATTAATATTATATCGCAAACAATGAACTCGCGCGAAGCAGACGGCAGACGATGTGTGAAGCAGACGGCAGCCGCTGCGGCAAGTACATCGTGTCGTTGATAGCGTGCGGCCTTTGTTTTACCGCTCTAACTGGTTCACCAAGTCTCCGGTCAGCAAAAGAAATTCAGGGGGAGAAGTTAGGACGTAATTAAGTGAAGTTAATAAAACTACGCTTCGGCAATACCAGGAAAGCCACTCTTACCGCGAGAGGGGGCCCGACGAGCTATCGAAAACACGCAAAAAACGAAGGACACGCAGATATGGCGACGGTGCTTTGAAGATTCCACACTCGCTCGCCATGACGTCACAGATTAAGACGGCGTCCACCCGGATGCGGTCAATTCTTAAAAAAAAAAAAAAATGGACTGCATCGTATTCTGAAGGACAGATCGAGGGAACTTGGCAGGCTTCAAGAACCTTTACCATCACCACAACCGTTTACATACGAGAAAATCAATTGACATCCATGACGTCATACTGACGCACCGGCACTGGGATTACGGCTCAAATGTGGGTGCACGAGAGGGGGGGAGGGGGGGGATGGAAGCGCTTGGCCTTCATTTTCATTTCTTTAGAAAGTATAACTTACCAGTCTAAACTTTAGTTCTTTTTTCTCTTTAGTGATCCCATTAAGCTCGTATGCAGGATACCAGGAAAGCTATCTGTCGAATGAAGTTATCTCGGTACTGAGCGACCGTTTTTAAGGTCGTCACGGGCGCTTGGAGCACGCTCGACGCCGGAAATGAATATTCGACCTCCGTCCCGCTCCCGCGCTACAACCGCTGTTCGCAAGCACTGCCGGTAGCGCTGATCCCGACTTGATACATATCGCAAGCGCCGTTTCTCCTCGCGTTGGGCGCTTTGCTATTTGCTCTGCTCGCTGCGGCCTTCTCCCTGAGCAATACAATGTATAACACGCACGAGGGACACGGGTTTATAATTTGTACACAAGGAACGCCGTCTCGCGGGAACAAAAAAAAAAAAGTCCACGTATAGGCGCGTCAATGTATGTTGCACATGCTTCAGAACGTTAATACGTTAAACTTTAGCGGATCAAAACACAAAGCGGAGCTGCCCCGCAAAACAATTAAAAATAAACCACAATCGCTGTGCTCATCAAAGTATACGCAGCATATGCTGTCGTTAAATACGACGCAGCAGTACAGAATCCGAAAAAAATACAAAACTAAAAAAAAGAGGAAGCTTGCAACAATCACAAACACGAAAGGAGTGAGAGAGAGAAAACGATAAGGCAAACAACAAAACACGGAATCCTATTCCGACGGCGCATACTCCCTACTCCTTTGGGCAATTATCCTAATACAAATCATGATGAGTAGAGGCGTGTAAGAACATAACCCAAATCAACGAAAAAAAAATGCAGGTAAAGAAAATAGTAACAACGGATAGCAGCGGTTTCAAAAAGTAAAACCGTTATTCTTCACTGACGAGTTTCCGGTCCTGACCCGCAACACAATCGGTTGTAATCCAAACAAGACACGAGGTGCACAGGCGAGGTTGGAGACTCGAAAGCGACTAAGGGTGTTTGAACAAGCTATGTTTATGGGGCCATATACACGTTGTTATTACACACACACACACACACACACACACAAACACATATATATATATATATATATATATATATATATATATATATATATATATATATATATATATATATATATATATATATATATATATATATATATATATATATATATATATAAGGATCCTCCAGTAAAAATCACGTACCCGTGACGCCTGCGGCAGAAAGGATGTTCCACATCCGCCTCGCCTAGGTTTGTGAGTGGTGGTGATGGCTTAACACTCCCAAGGTTAGTTCTAGTAGTAACGCATAAATACCCGAAGTGGATGGGGAAACGGCGCCGCGCTAGCTCATTTAGAATGCCGCAAGTTTCATTGCGATTAATTTATCATTTCTTTAGTTCAATTAGTAAGTACGAGTGATTTCCCCTATGTTTTCCTTGATGTCTTTGTTTCTTGGCTTCTCATGATATAATTAAAGATCGGGGCCGTCGGCTCACCCTCTTTTTTCGCGCTCATGTGTGTGTGTGTGTGTGTGTGTGTGTGTGTGTGTGTGTGTGTGTGTGTGTGTGTGTGTGTGTGTGTGTGTGTTTGTCATAATGTAATTCCCACAAGATTACTCGAGGGAACTACCGTGAGAATGGTGGTGTACATATATGCACGCATTGGTATATAACCTTCGCGCTAGTAGGCTTTTAGACGCTCTTTACAACGTTATTTATTATGATTTCATCTTTCTAAATTTCGGCTATGGTGTTGGGCTGCTGAGCACGAGGTCGCGGGATCAAATCCCGGCCATGGCGGCCGCATTTCGATAGGGGCGAAATGCGAAAACACCCGTGTCTATAGATTTAGGAGCACGTTAAAGAACCCCAGGTGGTCGAAATTTCCGGAGTCCACTACGGCGTGCCTCATAATCAGAAAGTGGTTTTGGCACGTAAAACTTCATAATTTTTATCTTTCTGAATTTCAAGGCGATCAGATTTTCTTTTTCTATGGGCAAGAAGACAACGCGAAATTACGAAAACTTTTTCATGTCATATAACGCACTACATTGATGAAAATCATAAATTTTCAAAGTCGCGAAGTACGTTTGAAGCCCGAAGGACAATGTTTAGGCAACTTCATGTGCTATGCCCATCATATTAACCCTTTTCGCGGCGATCCCGTGGGCGCTGCCATGTTTGATCACGTGGTGACGCGTCCATTGCTTTCCTCAACTGCCTCCGTGTTTACAATGGGTGTGCACGATGGCGGCGTGGCTTACCAAACCTCTGTATCGGGAGATATCGCAGACGATGACTGGGTGGACGAAACGAAGCTTTGGCCACAGCTTCAAGGACACGCAAAAGCGCTTTTGGAGCTGACTAAGCAATGTCCAAACGGCGCGAGCAGTGCATATCGTGCTTGTTCTAAAAGCGGGACCCAATATGTATTCCAAGCTATCCAAACTTTCCACCCATGAACTGAATCAGGATTAGTGCGTTTTGCTCTTCGTTCTCCATTCCGCAAATATTATTAAGCAGCGGCTTGTCACATTTCTGACTTCCTCGGTGCGGTCACTATCTGATTATTTTCTGCCTAATCCCTCGCTGATGTGCTCACTTCCGGTAGATTTGTTCTTGCTGCGCGCAAAGCTTGAAAAGCGGCTGTTTTGTATTTTGTAATAACTTGAAGCAAAGATGTATTATCGCTAGTAACTCGCTTACTCTTGTGGACCGCCACGAAACGTTCAGCTTCGACCATTCGCGTGCTGTCGATCGGTGCAGTCCGTCATTTATTGTGCGTGTATGGTGCACATATATTCAAGTGTGCGCCCATTCACTCGTAGACACATTGGCGATAGAGTGGGCGTAAGTTTCCGTGCCAGTTGGGATAGACGTGTGCAGATACTGTGCGCGAAACTTACTATGACAGGAATCGGCGCCACTCCCTTTGTCATTGTTTAACGAGCGGTACTCACTCTTGCCGATGTTCCGGGCCTGGAGCACTTTATTTGAAGGTTACCGACACATCGCTGCCCGATGGGCAAATTTTTGTATCCTCGAGGAACGCCGTACATCTCGAAGTGCCCGGCAATACGAACGGACAGTTGCAGCAGCGGTCCGTGAACTTGGCCACACAGATTCATTCCATTCCTAAATGTGTCAGTCACTATGTTTGCAGCCAACTACTGCACACGTCTTGTATCCACGTGATTCAATCCAGCATGATCGGAGCCCGGTGCGTGAGTGAAAACTCACTCACGCACTGACGACAGCCGATCGCACAGAATCAAGGTGGAAGCGGTAATGGTTTCGTGTTCGTGCGCTGTCGCTGAGGCCACGCGCGGCCCGGCGCCGAAAGCGCCATCTCGTTTCTCTAGCAAGAACTGCTCCGCGAAAAGTAGTCATATATACCCATGCTGGCTGCGCCATGCAAACTTGCAGCTTCCATCGACGCTATAGCTGCGCAGCTCCCCACAGTAGGAAACTCTATCATACGCTACAGAACTCTCTATACGCGCTACACAGCTCCTCCTTACCTTTTCTTTCGTTCTTTCTTTCCTGTTTGACGATGTGTAATACTTTCGCTACAGGAGAGAGACGGAACTTGTCTTTCTTCTTCACCCGAGAAACCAGCGGGCCCAAAAGCGGCACGAGACAGAATGTCGCGGCGCGCATCATCGCGACAAGCTCGGAGCGGAGTCGTAAAACGCGCGAAGTTTAAGATCGTTAACCACAGCACGTACACGGCCATGGCACCGCTCTCGCCACAGGCCTACATAGGGAGGCCAGAGCGTACCTATACTATACGTAAAGCCGCGGCGCATGCAATATTTCTGGGTCGCCACAGAGCGTGCCAGTCGGCCTCTTCGATACAGCAGCTGCTACCTCGCTATCCTTGAGTTAGCATGTCGGACACGATTAGCTCCAGTATTGCACGTAGAGAACGCTGATTAGGTAGCTATATATATATATATATATATATATATATATATATATATATATATATATATATATATATATATATATATATATATATATATATATGTATGTGTGTGTGTGTGTGTGTGTGTGTGTGTGTGTGTGTGTGTGTGTGTCGGTCTCATTCTGTAAGCTTGAAAGCTGTTAGGCCTTGCGTTCTGCAAAAAATATTCAAATAGTACGGCAAAGCTACTCCAACTCCTACCTGCCGCATATATACAACCGGCGTGAGCAGCTCTACAGACAATAAGCCTAACGCCCACGCGCTTACACAGCCATTTCCTTGAAGATATCGAAAAATCTGTGTTTTAGATTCCCTACAAAAATAAAAAGCACTAACGTAACGTGAAAGCCTTGCTAAGGCAAATCCTTACTTCGCCTTGTAAATAAATCCAAATTGCCCACATTGACGGTCAATACATGCACGCCGGGTTGCATCTTCTATACCCGTATGTCCGGGCATATACGCAGGCACGCTCTGCGGGCCACGGCTCTGATTGATTGATTGGATTTCAAGTCTCAAAGAAGCTCCCCAGTTGGATATGGCAGACGACCACAGTGCAAAGTCTCTTTGACGCATTGCACTATACATCCTAAGTATACGAGTGTTGCTACATTCCGCCCATATACATCGAAATGCGTCCGCCACGGACGGGAAACGAACCAGCAACCTCGCGCTGCAACAGCAGAACGCCGTAAACCACCGTCGGCCACCGCGGCGGGTGGTCGCGGATGGCGCGCGATTTCACAGCGACTTCCGCCGCCGTTTGCTCCCACTCCTGACGCGGGCCTCCCGCGCGAACTTCTAGGCACCAGGCCTTGCACTGAAAGCCGACTGCAAGCTACCCCGTTTCACTCCCCCACCCCGTTTCAGACCCCTCACTCGCCCTCCCCACACTTTGGGCACCATAAAACCGCTCCTGACGCTTAGCTGTTGAACCCAGTGGTGGAAAAAAAAAAGTTAAATAAAGGAAGAGAGAGAGAGAGAGGGAGAAGCCATGCGCATTAGAAGGGGGCGTGCCAACGTGCACTCGGACGAGCCCCGTAGCGGCGGCGATAGGCGCCTCGAGAGATTTGCGGCGAGCATCTCTGTTTCGCGGAAAGAAGAGCACTGGGCATCAACATCCCCCCCCCCCCACCTCCTCCTCCGGGCATAAATCACGAGCTGGCCTTGCCTTAATGGAGACATCGTGCGACAGCCGAGACGCGAGCACGGCGTGATCGGCCGAGGCGCCGGAAGTCGCTCGCCACAGCGGCAGAAACAGCCCCAAGCCACGATCCTACGTACACCCCCCCCCCCCCCCCTCTCTCCCCTACGTTTCCCGCTAACCGCCCCCGTCCCCTTTCGCCCACTCGCTCGTACACAAACACACACACACACACACACACACACACACACACACACACACACACACACACACACACACACGATCGCGAGCACACTACGTGCCTCGTGCAAAAAGACACGAGAACGCCGCAGAGCTGAAAGAAAAGGCGTGCACGGTTCTCTCAGAACGTTTTCCATCCCTCTCATACGTTTAGACTGCTCGGGAGCGCCGTCTTAAGTACCACAGTCTAGCCTTCGGCGGCTGCTACGATAATGACGCGAAAGCGTGGTGGGGGAAACGCGGCAAACAATCGCCGAGTTCGTCGCGAGCAGCAATGTCACACCTCATCCTGCGCGGCGGAAGCCCAAGCGGTGGGCGGGCGCCGACGACGAGGCGCAAGACGCCGGATGCAGCTGCTAACACACGGGTGGGTATAATACACTCGTCCACTAGACCCATGGCCCGCACCTAAGACAACCTTCAAGGTGTTCAGCCGGCACCACGTGCACGTGTGGCCAGCGATAAACTAGCTGGGTGGTCACAGTCATACGGTCGATATGCTTACACTGCGGAAACGTGCTTCTCAAAATTCTTTGCGAGCGTGCTTCCTATTATGTGGGTCCACATGCTCGTTTCCCAGAGCAACATCGTTGCTCGACGGGACCGTTTCCAGTAACAAAAAACGAGCGACAGAAAGAAAAAATCATATTAGCAAGCGTAAGTTGGTCTCTTCTCTTTCTTCTTGGAATCTCCCATTTTTCCTTCAACGCACACCTCGCGCACCGTGTTCCATAATTAAGCGTCCGCGTTTCTTGCTCGGACGAAAAAAAGAAAGAAAGAAAAAATAAAGGATTAAAGTACGTCGAATTCAATTTCCCGATTTCGGTTTCAAAAGAACAGTGTGTCAGGGAAAGGAAATTTACCCATCTGTGGAGAGCGGCAGCTATATACCACCCTACATGCGCTCCTATTCAAGGAGATAGTTCCGCGAGGTCAAGGTCACAAGTCAACCTAGTGCAATCTTTACTCTCAGTGTATCACGTGCCCCTGCGACGAGAGGCAGGGACGGGACAGCACTGGTGCAGGTGGCGCAACGCTCACGTTGCGGGCTAAATCTAATCTTTAGTTGCGGCCATTGCAGTGGATCTGCAGTGGATAAGCTGGGCGAGTCCGCTGACCACATGGTGGGGTCGTATCTGCGCAGCCACGTTTTCTTGACCCCGTTATTATTAGTTGGAGATCCCTGCATAATGTTACGAATGCGTTCTCATTCTGCTAGGGTTCGAATACCGAATGCAATCGGTGCATAGTCCGCATCTCCGTATGTGGCCCTGTGCATTGTTTATACAACAGCGGCGTTGTACAGCAGAGCTATAGCCAACATACAGCAAGGTTCGGCGTCGACAAAGTTGGTCATCCAGATTTTCACCGACAAGAAGTAAAGATAATTAAGAACGGCAAGTTCTAAGTTAACCAAATATCCACCGGAAACAAGCTGATGAAAGCTGGTCAGGACAAAAAATATATATCCAATGAAAAAAAGAAATAAAAAAAATACCCCGACTTTTCGGTGCTAGTAAAAACTTCAAAAAGTACACTATATTATGGGGAAATAAAAATCGAAAACACTGAACCCTCGCTATAAAATGTCCACGCTACTTTTTTTCTTGCGATTTCCTCTTGATTTTGGCAGCGCGTGGAGCGTTTAACGGTTAATGGATCACATCGCTTCTCTACAATAGCTTCATCCATCAGGAACGCACATACGCGGATTTTGCTTCTACAATTGCCCACGTCCTTTGCCATCATGATCCCCCTCCCAGAACACCTTCCCATCATTACAAAAAGAAGCACGCACAGGACTAAAATACAACACTCACAAAAAAGGAAAACACACACACACACATGACAATGCCGACATCGCTGTCGGATAAAGGATAAAACGGGCTTAATGGCAATCATTAATTGAAAAGACCAGCTGCACGAACAAGGAGAGTACAGGAAAGGAACAGCAGTATCGCGTATGATGACAGACGGGTAGAAAGAAACAAGCATGCACGCACACACAAGCCAGACAAAAGAGAGCAACCTCTAAAAGCAACGAAAATATTCGTGAGCAGAAGAGGAAGTTGGAAAAAAAAAAGGACATAAACAGAGTCACTTCCCCTCAGCCCCTGAGTCATCGTGGATGGCGTTTCCCTATTCACTAGCACAATGGAAAATTAATTCATTAATGGTCGCGGCGCGTTGTATTGTTTGTCGCGTTAACGCACACAGCGTACTCTTATTCCAGCGGTACGGGGATTAAAAAAAAAAAAAGCATTACCTGGCGGCAGCGCCTGCTAATGGAAAGGAGGAGGTGAAAGAACGGCAAACAAAGAGACCGCGACGCTGTCACTCACTGTCGGGTTACAGGAAATGAACGCAGAGAAGCAAGCAAGAAAAGGACAAGTTCGTAAAAAAGAAAGAAAGAAAGGACTGAATTCATTTAGAGCAACAGGCACAGCAGCGCACGTCGTTCTTCGTCTGCTACGGTAGTAGTGCTTGCTGTGGCCTCCGAAATGCGTGCGCACACGGCTCACAGCACGCGTGGTGCGAAAACAAAACAAAAAACAAAAACCTAACGAATTCTCAAGCCACGAAACTCCCGTTTGGAAAAGAAAAAGAAAGAAAGGAAGGAAGAATGCCAACAGTACACCATACGATTTCTTGGCGTAACCGGGACTATATTCGTTATACGAGGTAGCGCCGCACGATCCACCGACACGCTCAGCTATATACCTTGGTCGACGTACCTTCCGAAAAGAAGCTGCTTAAGCGAGTGGCATGGCCCCTTTGATCTCGTTTTTGGACGCTTGCGTTTGTTTGCACGAGTTTCGACTTTTCATTGGACTCTTCGGAATAGTTTGTACGTGTTTGTTTTCCGTGCGCGTCTGCGCAAATATGATGCAAATAACGTTCGCCTATACGCTGATGACAGCATTTCCACACAATCATGAAAAAAAAAGATAAAAGAAAAGCTGAGCGGTAGCGCAGGGGTTACAGCGGACGGCTCGCAGCTCGACATCGCCACATGTGCAAGGGTTCGATCCCAAATCCCAGTGCAAAGCTTCGTTTGTTTTTCACCACACGGAGGAAGATGACGATGAGGATGTGATTACGAGGTCGACGACGCAGCGTTAAAAAGAAAAGAAGAAAAACAGACGCGGCAGACGTCTTTTAGAGTTTCCTACAAAAATCACTAGTGGTAACTCCAGCGCTGCGACCGTTGGGGTAGCACGCATGGGAACGATGGGGCGTGCTGCACGAACTTGTATAATTTTCGTGCTCGAGGAATGAAACGTTCTTCTGACGTTAATTATTACGCTTTATCTTTTTAAACTATACCGAATAGCGTTAGTTTCCTAAACACAGTAAGGCAATTAGTCTTCACCCACATGAGTAATCATAGCGTTTTGTAGGAAACTATGTGTGTACCTGCTGCAGAGGTAAAAGAAAATGCGCAGCATCGCCCAAAGTGCAAAATTATAGACGCGATATCATGCGCAAAGCTCCGCAGGGCCAGGTGCCTCCGCGAATATTTACTCCTTCTTGGCAATAAAGCGCGCAAATCCGGAGCTTTTCGGCCTTCATCCAATGACTCATTGAGCTTTATTTGCCGAAAGAAATCAGAGATGGTCGGGGTCCTCAGTACAGGGCTCCGCTGGCCTTTGGCTGCCCGCCGGACCAGTTGGATGATGGCTACAGTTGGTGGTCTCCTGGATCCGAGCTGGCGAAATATTCCGCATCGGGTGTGCGAGCGCGAGTGAATCCTCGCGGCTGTGAACACACACGGGCGGACGATTTGCGTCAGGTGAAGCAAGCTTGCGCACAAAGGAGTTCCGCGAGCGCGAATGGAAGCAATTCCCATCGCACGGGCGGAAAAAGAGAGAGAGAGAGAGGGGGGGGAAGAGGATGAGCGGTGCATGGTGAGCCCTAATTAAACTACTGCACGCGGCGGCCGACGAGTATCCGCACCCGCACTGCCACGGAACACACGCTAAACATCGCAACGACAACAAAGGAGTAAGCGCTCCCTCTCTCTCTCTCTATCGCTTTGTTCTTTCTTTCTTGTCTAGCCGTAGATGGGATTACAAGTGCGCGCCTCTTTCAAAGCGAGCGCCGCCGCGGTGAGTGTACCTACCGCCCAAATGACAGCACCGTGTCGGCTAAAGCACCGTCATTAGCGGTCCGGTCCGGAAAGGCGATTTAACGCTAGCACAGCCTGGCGCAGGCGGCAAAACCAGCGCGCCCCGGCGGCTTACGTGTAGTACGTGCGCGAGCTACTTATACTGGGATCGCGATATCTATGCCTGCGCCTACGCTGCCTTACACGCGCGCACACGGGCAGTGGAAGGTTCGGTGGCCGGGACGGTATATCTCTCCGCGCGCGGTGCAAAATCCACAGCGGCGGTGGGCGGCGGAAGCCAGCCGCCGTGCGACGCCTTGGGCCCACGAACAACACACGGCTGCGCAGGGAGGCGCGGCAGTTTAGAGATTGAAAAAAAAAAAACACGCACTGCGCATGCGCATGGCACGCACGACTGCACGAGAACACGTGAGCAGGCACGCACGCACGCACAACGGTCAGGCAGGTCGGGACCCCGATTCCTCCCTCACTCAAGCTGCGGGACACGTCCGCCGCGAGGCTGCGAGGGGGTCCCCGTATATAGCCCCCAACGCCGCAGTTCCAGAACGAGTGAAACGCTCCACTCCCCTAAACCTATCCTTTCCACCCTCGACGGTTCACGTCACGTCGGCAGCGGACGCCGCGCAGTGATTTTGAGCGCGCAAGCTGAACGCGGACGAGGGAGGGGAGGGGGTAAAAGATTCAACATCAAAACAGTGGCGCAGCGGTTGTGTTATGAATGCCGAAAGGGTCGAACGGTGACAACGCGACCAACGCACGCCACAACGGCTTGCTGCGGCTCTGGACGCAGCCTGCGGGGAGGGACGCGGACATACGGGGCGGTCGACATGGTTGTAGGTCGACATAGGGACAAGCTGGTGGGCAAGCTGGTGACGATCCATCCTCGACGGAATACCGTGCCCAATTCGAAACAAGGTGGCGTGTTAGTGCAGTGTACCGGAAAGCTGGCAAAACGGTGCACTGAAAGCACCGCATTAATCAAGTCGAGTTCGAGTTATCAATAATAGAAAGCGGTCTCCAACTCAGTGCAAAAAAAAGAACAATAAATAAAGATTACTGGTTTTTTTTCAGGTCACAGAAGAGACTCGTGGAGTTGATATACACCGTGTACTTGCAGAAAATTCGACCAGGCGGTCGATATCGACCGCCTGGTCTCCTTAAAGTGCACCCGGAAGGAGCAGAGGTGCCTCTGAGAGGTCGGGTATACGATAAACAAAGTTTCCGGTTGGAAACAACGCATCTGTCCTCCAAGAGCGAGTCCGACGACGTCCGATCGCCTCGCGTTGGCCCTCCGCGAGCAGGGCAGATTCGCGCGCGGGGAGAAACCGGGCGGCTGGTCGCGCGGACGAAGTGGGAGTTCATTCGCCCGCGCCCGAGGGCTAATCTTTCGCACGTGGTCGTGGAAAGAGAGAGAGAGAAAAGGGGGCAAGGAGGCATGATCATCGCGCGCATGCGCGCCCTCTCTCGAATACTCCAGCGAGGCTCCACTTTAGCCCAGGCCGAACGAGAATGCGGAAAACGATGGCGAAAAGGCACCACCGCCGCGGAAACCGCAAAGGTGGTAGGTGGACCCCCCCTCCCGCCCTTTTCCTCCAGCACCATCCTCTGTGTTTTGTGCGTTTTTTTTTATTTTTTTACGACCCTACAACTTCCCATCCAGTTTCATTATACCGGCTCCTGCGCGCGAGGCAAAGCGCCAGAACTCAAATGTCGCCAAGCTGCCACCGGTGAATGATAGACTTAAGTTTATCAATCACGCCATATCAACCAGCCCACTCTCAAGTCTGGATGACTGCCAGCTCTAGACAGAGAGGTGTGCATTAGGAGACGCAAGAAGGCGGCGTTCGACTTGCGTAAGCAAGGTTTGGGCCCCTGCAAAATCCGGGCAGAGTCTGAGTTTTTGGGTAACAGCGCAAATGCGTCCTGGCGTAACAGAGACATTACTTACGTTGATGGACTACAAGACCTTAAAAAAAATAACTCGACATGATTCATTCGTGAATTACGCTCCTACAATACCGGGGAAAAAATTCACCGTTACCGTGAGAGTAGGCTCGATAAGCCAGAAAAGACACAAAAACGGAAAACGATTGGTGGGGACGACACGAAGTTCCCGTGTCAGCACGACCTGACGCCATGGATTCACGGAACTGCAGCTGCTCCTCTGGTGTCCTTTCACAACCACAAGTCACCCAATAGTACGCTCGGAGATCGCGACGGGCGAAACTATTTCGCCAGCAAAATTCCTCGTTCCTAAATCTATAGAACGAGCCAGACCTCTAATCTTCACGGGAAATTCGGCAGAGCAGCCAGGTATGGAACTGCCACGTCAACGTAGTTACACCGCCGCACTAGTTTTCTACAGAACCGCGCAGAAGAATGCGCTGGTGGAATTCGCGCTTCCAGCTGCAGTCGCCTCCTCGTGAACGTCAGCGAGGCCTACAGTGTGTATGTACCTCAAGCGGGCATGCACCTTCTACGCGAGCTTCCCCGGGCGCAGGCTGTGCGAGGCGACGCGACCTGACGCAGTAGCGTTCACGCGAACTCGACGGGCAAATAAATTACTGGAGTAGTATAGCGCCAAACAGACGACACAAGAAGAAGAGACACGGACGAGCGTCTCTACTTCTTGTGTCGTCTGTTTGGCGCTATAGTACTCCAGTAATATGCACCAACTAGCCCAACAAAAAGTTCTGCTGGCAAATAAATTCTTTGCCGACGCGACGACGCAGACTTCCCGAAAGCGACCGACTCGGCAACGACCATTCGATCCCGCGTCCGTCCACGGGTGACGCAACCACTTAGACCGTGGCGCACCACCGACCGTGGGACCCTTGTGACAAGAGACGCGGCCCGTCCGCTGTTGCACTATCTGTATTTCGTCCCTCCATTTTCCTTTCTCATTAAATTACGGGGTTTTACGTGCCAAAACCACCATCCGATTATGGGGCACGCCGTAGTGGGGGGGCTCTGGAACGATTTCGGCCACCTGGGCTTCCTTAACGTGTACGTAAATCGGCGTTTCCGCATTTCGCCCCCACCAAAACGCGCGACCTCGTGCTTAGCAGCCCGACACCACAGCTACTAATTAAGCTACTACGGCGCCTTCCTTTCTCATTCTTGGCCGGCCAACGAAGGCCGCCCGTTACGTTAAATGACGTTAAAGCTATACACGAGGCCATTCTACTATATCTGCTGAGGAGCGAAACAATAAACCTACAATCTAGACACGCCTCACCGGAAGCACCATAGGAGTTGCAATTTATTTATTTATTTTTCAATAAACGTTTTTCTTTCTTTTCCAAAGCATCTGGCCAAATCCATCCATTTATCCATCCATACGTCCCAAATAATGAATCAACAAGCGCGGTGGGAATTCTCCCTCTTTCTTAATATGATCTACAGACGTTGCCAATGCCTAGGCTACATGTTTCAACGCCGGAAGTGAGGGTAATGTCAAGTTCCTGGCACGTTTAGAACGACTTCGAGAGTTTCGCAAGGGGTGCGTCGTTCCGGCAGCGAACAATGGGTGTGATGACGTAGTGCTGTGGACAAAAAAGATAGTTCGCGGCCGTTTCCGGACAGCGCAGGAGCTTACGCAGAAGACAAATTTGTCTAAGCCAACCGACACACCGGCTACACTGCGAAGGTCAAGTTCGAGCCCCGAGATAGTTGTCAACTATAATGTTTACAAGAACAAAGAGAGAGAAAAAAAAAGTTTCTTTGCAAGGAACACTACAGAGACACACTCTAACGATTATAGGCTGATGAAGTGCTAACATTATTTAGGTTAATTTCGCGGTGAGAGGCTATTAGAAGATAATATGACTATCATAACTGATTCATCAATCTAGGTTACATCAAGGCTACGTAATCATCAATGTTACATTTCTTGAATTTCGCGCCGCGTACCCCAGCACCGGTGCGTCAGCGTCACGTCACAAATTATGAAGCTATCTTTTTTTCTCTCGCAAAGACTGTGCTGTTCCGACCGTTAAACATCGATGAAGAGGAGAGCCACCTGCATTTTTCAGATGTACTTTTGTTCATAAACACGCGGCTTACCTCGCGCACAAAATCTGAAAAACGCTGCGTGCGTCGCACGCCAGTCGAGTACAAACGCATATACACAGGTGAATGAAAAAAAAGACGGAACGTGTTCCGAACAGGCCTTCTATAACACGCATCTCAACTCAGTGAACGCGAGATTTAAACGCTACATACTACATATACTAGCCGCAGATGCTCTTCGTGACGATGCCGCTCCTGCGATGTGCCTCTCCTGTGGTGACATTCTCGAAGTGCCCGAAAGAAGAAAAAAAATACATTACGCCACACGAAGGATGTTTGTAAAGATATGCGCATCTTCCTTCCGTCGATCGACGAATTCATCAACGTTCCTAAACGACGACAATATATCCATATAACGGAAACTTCCAGCGATGAGTGTCCGCCCAATCTCTGAGAGACATAACATGCTCTCTCTCTCTCTCTTACACACACACACACACTTAATCTACATATAATACATGTCTCGAAATGACGTCGATTCTTACGCCCTATCCGAAATGCAGTTAATTGTGGATGACCGAGTTAACCGGTACTCGGTCTTAACGTGCCCTTGCATCGATCAGTTCTGCAAGGCAGCTTGGTGCAAGCCGCCAAACGGGCTTCAACTCCCCAAGAGTATGAGCGCGCAGAACCCTTCCCCCTCATAATTTCTTTTTTCCCCTAAATTTAACTACTTCAACGAATGACGCTGTTCCCTTAACGAGTCTCGATTTGTTTGTATTTTAAAAATCTAATCCTTCTCGACTAACCTGCGACG
The DNA here is from genome assembly GCF_038994185.2 of Dermacentor albipictus. Taxonomy (NCBI): domain Eukaryota; kingdom Metazoa; phylum Arthropoda; class Arachnida; order Ixodida; family Ixodidae; genus Dermacentor; species Dermacentor albipictus. The sequence goes on along the minus strand of NC_091824.1, from coordinate 92,582,196 downwards.
TGAGGCCCCTACAGTTTTCAGAACACGCCTGCCACCTGGCGCTGCAAACAGAACCTGTACTCGGTCGACGCGCTTGAGCAATCGGGGAAAGAATAGAAACAGAAATGATAATAATAGTAATAATAATGGAAAGACGGTGCGCGAGTCTAGAGCGGGTCTGCGACGACGAAAGTAATTACCAACATCCCGTAATTAACGACTCAGATGATCGTTCAAGCAGTTTGGATTTAATTATTAACCTGTCGCAACCGACGCACTGCCGCTATACCGGACGGCCCAGAGGCACGGGCACGAAGTGAGCGCTTAGTCGTCCGTTAAATAGTTTTCGTTTTCTTTATTATCCAACTATAGGCGGGTAAAAAAAAATAGAAAGAGGTAAAACATCTGCGTTCCACTTCGCCGCTAGTCGTTCAAACACTCGCTCCGTTCCCAGCGGACAAACTTAACGAACTTGGGCTTAATGGAATGCGTTTGCGCTGCGATAATGCGTATTATCATATCGGGCGTGCAGCGCACGACCCCTAATATAAACACCAGCGCGGCAGTGAAGGCAAACTCGCGGAACTAGCCGGAAAGCTGGCGACAGAACGAAATTACGTTAGTCCGTTACGGGCGCGGATAGGACCCACGTAAGATATAATAATAAACACTGTGCACGCGACGCTTTGGACGCCGAATCACGCGATCACGAGCGGACAGATAGCACTGACGTATTTGTGGCCACCGTCTTAAGGTACTATAGCACGTGATAGCAAAGGTGACGCGTGACCAGAAACGTATATACCACCACGAGAGCCCGGCAGATACACGTAACAGGGACAATCCGGTGGACCATCAAAAAAAGCACAACGATGTACGCGTGATGATATGGTGCACTGATGTCATCGTGGCCGCCATGTATGGTTACTAGCACGGTGGAGAAGCTACGGTGCAAGCTCGAAAAGGGGGGCTTTTTCGTCCCCAACTTATTTAGCTAAAACTACATCCAAGTCCTCCCCTCTTAACCTTACACCGGCTGGGTGGCGACAATATCTAAGAGCATACGAAATAATTTGATGAGAGAAATGTAATCTAAAAGCACAAGAAACCGTATGTATACGCAGTCTATAAAACCTAGTGTTTGGCTTTGCCCAGCGCACAGTGGCACGTTACAGAACCAACCATGTCGCCGGCATGTCAGCTTTATTGCGTCTCTATTTCCAAATTCATCTGTTCATTTTATTTTTTTTTATTTACACTGTTGCTATCCCATGTTGACTCGACAAGCAAGGCCTTGTGGCCCTTATGCCTGCAATTACCAACATGTTCATCTCGCCCCGCCCCCCCCCCCTTTTTTTTTACCCTTCAAATATGTCTCATGTTTGCACACCGAACAACAGTAGCAATAATGTTTACCCGAGGAGGAAGCCGACCTCAAGCGCGTCCTCCGTGCTCTGCGGCGATAGTTTTACCAACATGTGACGCAAGAACCCCTCGTGTTGCGTCATCAGCCGTCGGACAGTGGGAACCTGATCGTTTCTTTTTTTTTTTCAGGGAATAACATACCTTATTCTGTTTAAGTGCCGAAAAAAATAATGATTAGCTGTCTCTTTTGTATATTTCTGCTATGCGCGCAGGAACAATACGAAGCGCAGTCAGTAAAAAAAAAAAGTGGGTTGTCACGCCATTAGAGTAACGAAAAGGTGACGTTCTGCTCTGGCTTGTGCATTCCCGCGTCATCATTGCCCACGATCGCGCTGGAACATGCAGTGCGGGTGTATATGCAGTGCACTCCTGTTTACTCGACTTCGGTTAATTCGATTTGTGTTGAATTTGACCACACTGAAATGTCCCGGCTAGAAAACCCACATTGCCACGGAAGGAAAACTCGTTCCGTTCCACAAGGCCGAAACCTCAGCCGGTTGGTGCAAGACTGAAGAATGAAAAAAAAAAAAAAAAGAGATCAGCTAAATGCACAACGTACGTGTAGTTAAAACGCCACAGCGTGCTGTTTCGTTTAATTCGACCCCCACAAACCTCAACCGCCGCTCCCTTATGCGCTTAGAGGTTACTAAAACACCGAAAACAAGAAATTCTGGAGACGGCACGCTACTTCTTTTTGTCTCTTTTGAGGATTTCGTCAGCGTCAACGACAGTGCTGAGATTTCAGGGCCACTCACTGACGACGACACAGTCAGCAACGCGTCAGTCCAACGCTGATATGTCGTCTAAATGTGTAGGCGCTCTTCGCCGCATGCTGGTTGATTCGCACTTGAAGGGGAAGAAGCCAAGTGGCATTACTAACTACACTTCAAGCAATCAACAAGATTTGAATTCGCTCATTCAGCCACAATTTCTTAATTCGACCTTTCGGATTATTCGACTAAACCATGCGGTCCCCTCAAGGGCCTAATTACGGGGAGTCTACTGTATAGGAACTGACAGAAACGGGCTTCTCCACTTAGCACTCTCAACAAGAAGAAGCTTGCTTACAAGAGAGCCTGATACGTACGTGCAGACAATTCTGAAGCCCTGGCGAATTTCGCAAATGCGCTATAGCGTGCGCAGAGGAAGTTAAAAAGAAAAAAGGACGGTAAAAGAGTGACATACAGCTCAAAACAAAGGAAATGTTCGATGTACTCGAAAGGTATACAAGAGTGATATGGAGGATAAGAGTTTTCCGAGTGTAACAACAGACTGGAATTGCGGTAACCCCTTCGCTTAGAGCGCCATTAGAAGAATCAGCGAACAAAGCAGTTATTTGAAGACTGCCGCGACGACCATCTCGCCCGGCAGTTCGGCCGACACCGGTACGTGAGAAAAAAAAAAAAAAACGGGGGCAGAAAACAGTAGTATAGGGTATTCCAGTTGTTTCATTCTAAATTCCTCGTCTAAACTAAACAGATGCATTGTACTGCAAAGTACGGCCATGAAACCCGCACGCAAATATCCGATATATTGAGATCGCGAATCACTTGTCGGGCGGCCTGAAGCAACACACCGCGAATTCCCGAGTACGTGTTCCTTCAAGAAAAGCTCCCTTTCCCGACAATCCGACACACATGGTTCACCACATTCGGTGATAACTACTCGGTACAAGAGCCGGCACGATAGCTATATACCCCCCGCGGTTATATATTCCGCCAAGGTAATCTATATATAAAACGTCTGCACAACAAACAGGAGGCGAAGCTGTGCTATGTAGTCTCGAGAAAAAAAGTTCAATCCGCAAACGAACCCACAGCTGCGATCCGCCGATCTCGCAAAGAAACACGTTGCCGCTCAACGAAACGAATGTGCGCCGCTGCCGATAACCCACAGAACCCTGCGCCCGCGCGATTTCCGAAGGACTCTCGATCCCCCCGCAGCTTCCAAGTCGAAAGCAAGAAGAGCACGACCGCCGGTCGCTGCTGGCGAGGTAATTAAGACGTGCCCGACCAAGCGTATCTCCGGCCTATACGCATATATGGATCCGAGAGCGTAATAACGCTCCGTCCCCAATTCAACGCGTGGTCGACAAACGCGAGCGCTGCGCCACGAGCCATACATACACGAACGAAAAGAGGGCGGAGATCGGGGGAAGGGGGGTCGCCCACAAAGCGCGGTGCGCGCATTGGACTCGCAGCCCGCAACATGCTAAATATCAATTAGCGGAACGATGGACTGCGCGACCAGAGGGGGGGGAGGGGGGGGGGTGTATACCACTCGGTACACTTTCAGAATCTCAAGACTTCCAAGGGTATGATCGGTACGAAATATATTTTTGTGAACTTTATGAAACCGTTCGTAACATCATCGAACGAGCCCGCATTCGCAAGATTTATGGAAAATTCAGGAGAGTTAACGGGTAACAAGCAACCGTGTAACAAGCTAAAATAATATGAAAAGAAAAAAACAACTACCTCTGCCATTAATCAGACAGTTACGCCCGGAAGTATATCATTCCGCTGCGGAGTGATATTGCCTGTGTGCGCCTCCTACCTTTGGCAGCGCTGCAAACGGCTTGTGAGATGGAGCATAGGTGCAATGCAGCGACGACATAGGAGCCAACTAGAATAGGTATACGGGAAGGTGGGCTCCTACTACACCATCCGTCGCCGACCGCCTTTTGCGCGACGCCGCGGAATGGAAGCTCCATGGAAGGACTAGGGCCGCTATTCTGCAGCGATGCCTTTTTCGATCCTAATGCCTTTCAGCGCTTTTTGCGCTCGCGAGTGGTCAAGCGAAGCCGCGCCCCGTGCGGAGCGTCGAAGGCGGCAACTCACGAACGCAAACATCTCTAAAAGACATTAGCATCGAAAATGGCATCGCTACGATATGGCGACCTAGCAGCGCGCAATGAGCGAGCCCACCTCCCTCTTCTGGAACACACAACCTGTTCTCGTTGCTGATTGGCTGAGACGAGGCCTAGCCTTCGCTGCAATGCAGAAGATGGGTGTGAGGGGGCCGCGTGTATGCGAGTTGTAATCGGTGAAACCGAATATATATATATATATATATATATATATATATATATATATATATATATATATATATATATATATATATATATATCATGTTACGTCGCGAACGCAGCTTCTCGTCGTGTTGTACCCAAACATGGCGGCCATGATAACGTCAGTGCATCTTGTCATTACGCGTACACACCATTTTGATTTTTCTTGGATCAAGTGCTTTCACCGGGTTCTCACTTTTATCGGTTTGTCACTCGGCGCACGCGCCTTTCGTGCTATCGTACTGTCAGGCTTATTGTTTACGCAGCTTTTCGACGAGCTACTACCGTAAGGTGGCGGCCACGGTAACGCCAATGAAAACTATTCTATGCCGTGGGAATTGGGCTCGGCCTGCGCCGACGCGCATCCAACAACGCGCAACAAAGCGAATCGCCGCCTATAGGAGCGCTGGGTGTAGTACCATTCGCCTTAATTGAGGCACGCCGCTTTTCGTACGCTCCCAGCGCTACTACCCGTCATGGCTGTGCCTCACATTCGCAACCCGGTTGCAAGCAACGCCACCTAGAGGACTTGCAAGTCGGCCATACAGCCGCCGCTATCTTCCCGACTACCGGTTCAAGAGCAACCAGGCGCCTCACAAACGCAATGACGTGGCGTTCGCGCAGGAACGAAGAGCAATACAAGCGGGCCGACAGTCTTTCTCTCTCTCCCCTCGCAGTGTAACGGCGGTAAGCTACGTTCCGCGCGGAACTAATGGCCAGTTAATCGCCCGCGGGGAACAAGAGGGAAAGGGGCAGCGTCGCAGAGCCGAGCCAAGTAAGGACGAGGTGAGGGGGTGCTGGGAGGGATGCAAGCCAATGAACGAGAGCGCAGCATGGCACACACTACGCCGAACACTTCGGCGAAGAGCGCCAGTTATCGCTGCTCCTGCAGTCAACAAAACTCGCGCAAATCGACGCTCGCGTAGCAGAAGACGGAAGCGCGCCAGTTGCAGAGTGAAGTGCACGGAGGAGAGACGACGAGAAAAGGCTTCGCTCTCTCTTCCGCCGCGCAGTATTGATTAAAGGCGGCCGCCATTTCCTTATTCCGGTGTGAGCGGACCGAACGCTGCCATTCGCCGCTGCGCGGAATACATTAGGGCTGCCGCTTCTGCTGCCCATCGTGGAGGAAGGCGAGCGCTCGACCGCCGCCACAGCACCGCGCGCGCAGGCCAGGAAAAGGAAAAACAAACACTTAGAGGAAGAAGTAACAGCGGCAAAACGCCTTAGCGCACACAACGTGCTCACCCACGCGCAACTTGATTACCGCTTGGCAGCGGGTGAAGCCAGAGGTACAGTGGGGCGATGAGGGGGAAGCGGGCGTTTCTGACAAAAGAATCAGCTACATTTGTGACACATTTCAAAGAAGATGGCCATTTCACTGTTCTTCCGCGCCCCCCCCTTTTCTTTTCTTTTTAATTGCGCAACGCGTCGAGTGAGAAACGACTATTCGCTCATCTTAGTTCTACGCATGCGCTGTGGTCACAGGCCGCACGCACACCATATGCGCACACTGCCAAGCGCGGGTGACCAGACAACGGAACAGGCCACGCACACCGACATTGCTGTTGTGAGGTGTTCAAAAAACAAAGAAAGGTCGGTGTCAGAAATGTTTCCCTCCATGAATATGTTTCGCTGGACAAAGATCGCTCACCGGGCCTGCGTTTTATCGAAAGCACAGATTAGGTTACACGGCCGAAGCAAATGGCATTGCGGCCCGTCAGGCTTCTACCGCATGCAGTGAATTTATTCACGAGACACGAAAATGAGATTCGTATGAGATGGATGAGAAAGGAGACTGTGGCAAGAAAAAACATAAGATTTTCCACATTGGCACGTATATTAGACCGAACGGTTTTAGTTTCGTTTATTCATCATAGACCCGCCTAAAAAGTGATTACCTCGTGTGAGGCAGCACGGACAGAACGATCGCTTATGGCTGACGAGAACGAATAGTAGTAACCTTGGGTCGGGAATATGTTTCCAGTCCTCGATAACTAGACCTCACAAGGCGAACAAGGCTGCAGTGCATATAATGCTATGACAAAGTGTAGCGGCATCTAGGGCACCAGTTCATGCAGGACACGTACTACTTATCGCCCCAGTACCACGTAAATACGTCACGGCATCAGAAAATAGTAAAATATTACTCTATTCGACACACGCCAATCAGTTTAAATCGCAGCTTACGAAGGGTGGCGCCAAGTGAGCCTACGCGCCAATTATTCGATGAAGACCTATTTCAAGGCTGAATGTTCGACTGGTGACCAATCAATCGACCAGTAAAATGCAGATTATTTCTCCAGGACAAATTGACCTAGAGAACCGCCCGCGAAATCGCATCTCTGACGTGTTTTCCGGTTTTCCACCCACACTTCTAACTCGCGATTTAACAGCGCACTAAAAGCTCCAACAGACAAACTCTTCGACAATCATTCAGGCAAGGCAGTGTTTCGAACACCGACCTCTGCGAACCTCTCCCCCGCCTGCGGCCTTGCTGGTCATGAAGCAAACATCTAAAACACCAGCGAAAACCCACCAGAGCAAAATGCGCGGAACCACGACTTAAACTCGACGGCAGTTCGTTTGCCTGCCAAATAAATAGCAACAAGCGAAGGCTTCCTTGGAGAAACGCAACGCAGCGTGCGCCCCTCACCGCTACAACAGGTCACAACACAATCGTTTCATAAACGTGCCGTGCGCAACCACCAACAAAAAACACATGCCTCGGCATGCGGAGGAAAACTAGCGCGGGCTGCAAGATCACGCCCTTCTTGTCCCAGTTTTAGCGTTGCTCGGGGACATCAATGAACACAGTGACCCACGAACGCCAAGCAAACAGAACGCGGTACGCACGGCTGTTTCAAAGCTCCTTTCCTTCCTCACCATTAATAATGAGGTCAGGAAAAAAATGTCGAATAAAGAACGGGATCACAACAGGCCGTCGGCTCGGGTTGCGTCAGAGCGGAGCAAGAAGTTTCCGCTGCTGCGCGTCTCTTTGTTTACGCGCAGCGAACGTTCGCCGGTGGGCTCGCGAAACCACGTTTAGGAGTATGTACTACGCGCAACTGCGACAGCACAATTTCGCCGCTAGTAGTCGGTGAAACGCGCCACTGCTGCAGATGTTCGGGCGAACTCGGCACGCTAGCATCGACGCTGGACCCGCGCAAGCATTATACACCATGCCGGAGCTGTCGCAATACCAGTTTTCTCTTTTTTACTCGCAGCCAGCCGAGGGGACGCGCGCTGGAATCGGGCAAACAAGATCAAACCGGGGGAGCAAGGGGGGCGCCGCGGAAAGAGACGCTGCGATGGCCGTTGCCTCACAGCATCGCCGCACGAAAGAAAGCTCCCGATATCGAGAGCGCGCGCGCTTCCGAACTCAGGGCCGCAAGTCCGAGTGCGCGGCAACGAGCGTGTCACCTGCTCAAACGTAAACACGGTTGCGCGCATTCCGATCGCTGCGTTGCTGCTGCCCAGCGCCTGTCAACGGCGAGGATGGCCAGCATGCGAGCGCCCAAGAGCCCGCGTCACCACCTCATAAAGCTCGCGACTGTTTGCCCGAATGCGATCGGCCGCACCGGACCACCTGACGTCGCGAAGACGGAAAACCCGCCACGGGCGATTCCACATTTGCGCTGCCATGACGGCGATCGCCGCAATCTTGGCAGAACACGCAAGCAACGCCAAGCCCCTGGATCCTCCGTACCAGCCAACCCCCCTCTTTCCGCACCCCCCTTGGTCCGCTCATCGGCGCAGGCAACACACACAAGGGAGGGCGCGAAAAATACAAAACGTCAAGCGCGCTTACCTTTGTCGCAGGAACTCGACGACGCTACCGTTAGCAGACAACACAGCAACGTGATTCTCGACGCCATAAATCCATCAACTGCAGATACTCCATAGAATCACCCACACAATTAAATCCCGCGGCCCGACCAGATCCACACGCGCGCATACGAATACACACGCGCACACAGCGAGTCGTGCGGCCGCTCTTCCACAGGGGCTATTCCTTTCACAGCGCTCACCCCCCGCGCACTCGACCTCCTTGCCACCGTTGTTTGCTTTTTCGTTTGTCACTCGAACGTGTCGTGCTTTGTGTACAAAAAATCGGTCAAACAGTTCACACTTGTTTATATTACCGTTGTTTAAAGCGATAATTAAACATTTTATAAGGGCATGTGCAGAATTTAGAGGGGTTGGCAACACCAGGCGCAAAAGCCCGGAAAGCAGAACGAAGATGTAAGGGGAACTGAGATCCGCTGCAATAGTGTTTTTGTACAGCGTGAGAGCTGCGTACTTTTGGATTTCGGTTAGGCGATACGAGTTTTATAGGCCCTCCTACAAACTACAAAGAATAAGTGCGCATCCCAAGAAATCGGGTCGAAGCTTACGGATGCGGAACACGCATCGCCTTCACAGCGTGCGGTCCCGTTTAACGCATTGTTAGTTGGCAAAAAGATCACGCACGCTGAAGACTCGCAATAGGTCCTTCCGCCACGAATTCCCTTATATGCGTTCATCTAACTTCCTTGATTTACCAACGCTCCTTACATCTAATTTAATTTGGGAATTGTTAATGTGTTGTACCAACAGGGTTGGGGGGGGGGGGGGGCAATGCAAACACAGAAACTGCAAAACAGGATGCATGTCCAGCTGCTTAACTACACGCAAGCGCGCTCATTCTTCCCGCGCTTTTCTCACTGATGAGTTCGCATTATCGGTCTCGCTTCGCTTCCGTCCAAGTGCACCAGAATGCGCAAAGATAAAACGTAACTGCGATACTTCGATATCGAACACCAAAACCGTTGTGCAGACGACGAACGCAGCCGTGTGGTGCCATCTGTGGTCCTAAATGTGACCTAAATGGGTGGCGCCATCTAGCAGGCGAGACGTAAACCGTCTCGCCAAGTGCGCGGGTTTCAAACGTTCGCTCGCCGGTCGCCGCTCGCTCGTGCTCGTTGCGAGATTAATAAGCGCTAGTTCTAGCGTCTAAGGGCTACTCCGGACTGTCGTTTGGACTCCAAGAGTGACTATTTCACCCACAACTGGGCCTCAAATTGCGAATTAGTGCCCGCGACGAGGCCTTACAGCCCCAACGGCGTGTTAGGCCTAACCCCCCCCCAAGTCGACGGCGGATCATCCACAGCCCTCGGAAGAGAGACGAACAAGTGCGTGCCGGTCGCGCGCCTACCAGCCGACACTGGACGAGGAGCAACATGGGCAGGCCACACCGCGGCACGTCTAAGAAGATGACCACGAACGACGAGCCAATGGTTCAATGCGGAGGCTGCGACAGCTGGTTCTTCCTGGGGGACTCCCCATTCTGCACCATAGAGGAGGCCCACGGTAAGAGCTTCACGTGCAAGTTCTGCATGAAGATTTCTACACTACAATCGATAATAGCGCAACAAGAAAGAAAGGTGAGGGCCGAGTGCAGCCTTGAAATCGAAACATTGAGAACAAATTGGGAGAAATCCGAGATCGAGAGCAAAACAGAACGACAAGAAATACTACAGTTGCTAAAAGCCGAACGCGAACAACGCGAACGGCTGTCAGAGGAGGTGACAGCGCTTCGAGCCGAGGTCGAAAAGTTCAGCAAGATAGAAAATATCCCACCAACGACAAACTGGCAAACACTTGAAAACCCAAAAAACACCTTTACGAGAAAATCAAGGACCGGAGGCTGCGCATAACTACCAAATCGGGAGCAACTACACACGAAACACTCCTTCGAGCTGAAGGAGAAATTGCACGCGCAGATTCCTCCAACACCAGGCTGCAACTGGTATTACACGTTGGTACTGTCGAAGCACTAAGTGACACAGGAGCTGAAAAGTCCATCGAACAGCTCACAGAGAAATTAACATCCTGGAGCAAAAAGGCACCCCAACACCACTACATCATAAGTGCCATTCCAGAGCCGAAGTCACGAGGCCACCAAGCAGAAGCAGCATGTTGCAAATGGAACCAGCAAATCAACAACATATGTGCCTCACTCGGTCGCAGTGTAGAATTTATTGCAACACGGGATGACCTCAACGAAGGCAGCTTCAACGACATACACTATACTGAAGCAGCAGGAGACCGTGTGAGCTCCCTACTAGCCCCAAAAATAACTCCTTTTTTAGGAAACAACTCCCGGGAACACACAACCACATCACAAAACCGCCGACACCCCAACGATACAGGCCAGAGGGCAGTGAGGACACTATTGAAAGCCATGACAACGGCACTTGGCCAGTTAGGCCAAACAAGACGCCACTGGTAAAGTGCCTCATTAAAGCCAAACAAAAACACTTGCCACTAGCCTCACAGATAAAAAAAGACAACAGAACAGAATACAGCCAACAGACCACTCAAGATGAAGACAACGACGGTTGGCTGAACACGAAGTCGCCTGTAAAACATACAGAAGAGGATCGAGCTAGCCAGGACAGCACGTAGAATCAGAAACCCACAACAAAATCCAAACAACACCCACTACACCCAAAAAGAAAACACAAAATAAAACCAGGAGACAAACAAAAGAACCTATCCATCTGCCTACTAAACATGCAAGGTGGCAGCAGACCGAAATGGGAAGAAGTCCAACGTCAAATCAGCCAACAGAAAATTGATTTATATGCGCTGACTGAAACACACCTTCGAGATGACGAGGAGCCCTATAAACACAACGGTCTAGAATGGTATGGCCAAAACAGAAAAAGGGGTACCAAACGTGGAGGAGGAGTCGGATTCCTTGCACAAGCCACCCAGAAAATCACTGGAGAGGACCAAAATTCGTGTCAAGAACACATGTGGATAAAACTAGAAATAGAGAAACGCAGTGTATATCTATGTGTGTTATACATGGCTACAACATCTGAAGAAGACGAATGGAATAGAAAAATATATGAATGCATCACAAAGGATATCCAACAAAAATACAGTGGGCACCCTGTTATCCTCCTGGGAGACTTCAACTGCCATATAATGGAGCTTGAAGGCAAAGAAAAGGATGCAATGGGCTTCCGCAAACTAGTGGAAGAATGCCACCTGTCCATAGCAAACCTAGACCCTACCTGCCGAGGCACCTACACGTGGACACGACACTCTCAAAAATCAGCCATTGACTATGTGCTATACAACAAATACTCCACCGCACAACACATTCAAATAATATCAATGCACATTGACGAAGACAAAACAGACAGCTGTGGTAGCGACCACAATAAAATTAAAATACTTCTAGGTACCCTTGCACCTCGCACGAAAAACAAAAAGACAACACACACAGCAAGACACTGGAAGATGAGAGACAAAGACAAATTGGAAGCGTTCGCATCACAACTAGAAGAAAAAATAGAAAACACCCAGACCTATGAAGAGTTCATAGAAGAATGTGTAAAAGTGGCAGATAAAACTATTGGCAAGACAAAAGGGACGACCCGAACGCGACCAACACCCTGGTTTGACAAGGAAGTTAAAGAAGAGATATCAAAACGGAAAAGACTATCCAGACTACACCGCCATACAAATGAAAAGGAAACCACTGAGAAAGCCAATGCATGGCAAGCCTACTTAAACCAGAAACAAAAGGTTAAACACTTAGTAGCCAAAAAAGTCGACACCACCTTTAAACAACAAGAAAGCCACATAATAAAGGAACGAAAACATTACAGTCAAAGGTTCTGGATGTATATTGACTCTCTCCAACCAAAAGAGATCACAATGAAAACAACTGCTCTACACACTGCGTCTGGACTTGACTTGAAAACACAAGAAGAGATGGAAATACACCTGACATCGCACTTCAAAACACTCCAAGACAATCCACAAGATCACACACCACAGCCATTAAACACAGCAACTGATAAGATGAAGAGAGGAAAAAAAGAACATAGCCTACTGAGCCCGATATCCATAACAGAACTGAAACGAAGCATCAGCCACCTTAAAAACCAAAAAGCAGTAGGCCCTGATGATATCCCCAACGAATTCCTAAAAGCACTAAAGACAAAAGCAAGAGAGGTACTACGAGACTACTTCAACAGCATCCTTGATTCGGGTCAAATCCCACCAGCTTGGAAAGAGGCAAAAGTGATCCTCGTACACAAGGGCAAAGGAAAACCAATTGAACAACTAAATTCATATCGCCCGATATCTATACTGAGTAACGTACAAAAGCTGTTCAGCGCAATCCTCAACAGAAGACTACAAAAGTTCTGTGAATCGAATAGCATATTCACAGAGTCTCAAAACGGCTTCAGACTAAACCGCAGGACAAGTGATCATATATTCACTCTCACCCAGGCTATGGAGATGAAACATAAGGAAAAATCAACACTATATCTGGCTTTCCTCGATATGGAAAGGGCCTATGACGGTGTGCCCCACTCGAGGCTTTGGCAAAAACTACTGAACATTGGACTAGATAGTAAAAGCATAGACCTGCTCAAGAACTTATACACGAATTGCACAGCAGAGTACACACTACAAGAACTAAGGTCGAAGAAAATCGAGCAAAAGATAGGACTAAAACAAGGATGCCCGTTGTCCCCAACATTATTCAACATATACATCACACGACTACTCCAAACATTAGACAATGAAGGACCAGGCCTCCGCCTGTCCACGATAACAACCGACAAACAGGAAGAATACACCAAAATTTCATGTCTGGCATTCGCGGACGATATTGTGCTGCTAGCAGAATCAGCAGCTGACCTCCAACACCAGCTCGACATCTGCTCCCAAGTCACAGGAACCGACCAGCTAAGGTTTAACACAGAGAAAACACAGTGGATGGGGATAAATACGAGCAACACTAACAATGAATTCACCCTCCAAGGGAACCTCGTCAAAAAAACATCGGAATACAAATACCTCGGCATAACCCTCAGTGACCAACCAAGCTTTCTGGATCCGCATCAAAAAGCACTAGTAAAAAAATCTAATCGCCTCAAAGGCCGCATCTGGCACTTGGCCAGGCATTCATATAACCCATACACGGTCGGACGCACACTGTGGAAGGGAGTAGCAGTACCAGCGACAACATACGCAGACGATGTGCTGGCCTACTCCAGTGAAACCATAAAATGCATGGAGCGCCACCAAACAGAACTAGGCCGTTGGCTGTTAGGGGGCAGCATAGCCACTGCAAACGCAGCAGTAAGCGGTGAAATGAGCTGGTCCTCGTACGAGGCAAGGGAGGCGCGGTCCAAATTACAATATGCCGGCAGACTCAAATTCATGACAAACACAAATTACAGTCGCAGAATGTACCTACACCTAAGATACAAAAACATCAAGACGGCTTGGATTCGGAAATACACGTCCCTAGACACGAAATACAGCGAAAATTCAAAACAACACGACACTAAGACGGAGGCAGATTGGCGCAAGGCAGTCGTCAAGGAAATCAATGAGGCTGAAAAAACGATCTGGCGCAAGACAGTGGCAAAAAAGCAAAGCCTGGCACTATATTACCACCACAAGCCGGAACCATGCCCATCACCAGACTACCGAGGAGATAGAGGCAGCGCCCTGCTGTTTCAAGCCCGCACTGGCGCTCTCCTCACAAACCAACGCCGACACGAACTATTCGGCGTGGATCCGACGTGCCGCTTGTGCGGTGCACCAGAAGAAACCCTTCTTCACGTGCTACAACAATGTCCTAGACTTCCCGCAGTTCCCCGGCCGTGCCCCCTGGCTGAGAGCCTGGCGCTGACTGGTCTCACCGAGGAGGACCGAACTGCACGCGTCGAGACTACGAAGATCCGGCTAGAACAGTGGGAACGACTGAGCAGGCGAGCCGAATAGGTGAAGGAAATCACCAGACAGACATCGCCCGGCTAGAGCCGCCCAGTCACAGCGAGTGGCCGCTGATGCCGACCACCTCAGCTACAAGAGCTCCTAAGAGAGAAGGCCAACCAGGTAGCGACGCAGCTGTACAGCCACTGTAGCAGCTGGGACGCACTGACTTGAACCGGTATGGCTGGCGGATTGGATTGTTGTGGCTTAGGTGAAATCCGAGGCGACTGGAGCCTAGAACAACTCTATGCCTAGAACACAACAAACCGGACCAGCCAGACGGACTCGCAGACAGTGACAGTGACAAACCTGTGTTTTATGTTCTTTCCCTTCTTTCTTTCTTTCCTTCTTGTCCTCTGAACATCTCCTGTGGCGTTGACAAACGCCTGCCCTGAGTCAAAAGGGATCAGGACCACTTACTTACTTACTTACTTACACGCGCCACAACAACCAGCGCTGCAAATGCTCAAACTAATTTATTGTTTCCATGCGATCACTAATTTTTGTAACACGCAAACTTAATTTTGGTTTATTATTAAATAAAAACTTACAGTTTTATTATTACACAGTTGTTTTTTGCATTCTTTAACGCAAGCAATCCAGAAGCCGATCCTTAGAAGACATCTTCATTGAGGGTTTGTGCGTGCGGCGTCAGTCTTTTGTAGTCGTCGGCGGCTCCGTTACAACAAGGTTAGTACACATTGTGCTAATGTTGGTTTAGATTAAATGAAGTTAAAGTCGTGGTTAGTGTAGTCAGCTAAAAAGCTGTTTATGATCAATTCTCATTCAGAGGCGGCGTTCGCGCCTATGCCTAAACGGCTCGCCGGCCGGCGATGGCGGTGGCAGTACGATGGAGTGATGCGTGATTTCTCATTCGCTCATAAGCGCTCGTGCGAGTAGTGGGGATTATATATCTTATGTTAAAGCGCTGAAGTTGCGTAGCTCGGCGTTGCTTTTAAATGATTTAGCCTCTTAGAAGGCTAAATGCACGCGCATAGACATTGAGGACTTGCGCGTGCGGAAGCTTTCGTGCCTGGTTTTATCGTTCCGGGCATAGCGAGATTAGAAACATGCACGCGCGGAAGTCGTCGGACTATCGCGCACTTTCGCTTGATGACCCTTGTGGCTTACCGGGTCCGATCATTGTATCTCAAAACCGTGGTATATGTACAGAGCAAGCCAAACTTTTAACGGAATGCCTGATCACAGTCTAAGCGAAGTTTTACTCCAATATTTTTTTTTGTAACTTTATTACTATATTTTGGACAAAAGTAGGCGTGGTGTGTTGCACCCGGCAGACGTCGTAAGAAAGACGTCGGCACGACGTCATGCCTAATCTGAGCTATGGTCTGTTCTGGAATACTAGTTAATGTTGTTGAGTGTGGTACTTGTGCTTTCATGTCCCAGGTTCATCAAAATGAGAGGCGGAATGAGAGGAAGGGGCCGAGCTGGTCGCCCAGGAGGGATGTTTAAGCCAAAGGTGTTTGTTCCACACCTGCCCTTTGACTTCTACGTGGTAAGCAGCTGACATGCAAAAGTCACCGCAGCGCTTCCTTGTGCTTTCAGTTCTAAGTGCACAATGTCAAATACTTTGGCCACATTAAAAAGAGCATCAAAGGCTGAAGCTTTCTGTGATATTAGTACCACAAGTGTGGACGGTTCTTGCCTTAATCCACGGTTGCCACTGTATTGAAGACTGCTGGACAATAAGACAAATACTTACTAGTTTACTGCAAACTTAGGGTTTCAGTCGACTAGACTATGTGATGCAAAAGATGTTTATGTCCTTTGCTGCTTGCGGGTGGCCTTGACATTATATCTTTGGGGACACGTTCGTGAAGAAGCAACACATGCACAACCTTTCCTTCATTTTTGCAGCAGTGGAACTGAGCGTGCAAACAATAAGACCTTGTATTTCTTCCTCAATAGCCTAAAAATGCTTAGTGGCTTCCTCAGTGTAATTAGAACTTATATTGCAGGGCAGTAATTAGGAAGGTAGTTGGTACCTCAATATTGCCCTAATTTCCAGCAATTTCCAGTAGACTGTGGCTGAAAGAGGAAAATTTGGGTTTTTATCTGCAACTGTTGATATCATATTCTTTTTACATCCAGAAGACACCAAAAGGGCCTAGCCTGGCATGTTGTTTGTGTTGTGTGTCCTTTTAATGTCACTGTGTATGTGCCATTCTTTTAAAAAGACGTTCTCTGATCTACTTTCCTCTCTTGCAGTGTGAGCAGCAGTTTCAGAGGGTAAAACCCGCAGCTGATGATAATGCCTTAACTCAGGTAGAGCACCTCCCTCCTTGCGGGTCACATTCACATCACGTTTATGCACCATAACTGAGCCTTTACATGCATTTCTCTTGCAGGCCCTTCTGAAGAAAAACCAGGACCTGACTCCAACATCTGCAGAGCAAACCTCAATTCTGAATCTCATGAACAAGATTCAATCCGTGCTGGACACGCTGATAGTTTCTCCAAAAACTCTTGATGCGTGTGTAAGTTTCGATTGTCATCTTGCAAACAGGACATAAGTGTGACCAGTCAAGATGGCTTTCAACTTGCAACTTTTGTGTAGCTTCTTGTGGGTGCTAGCAGTGCAGTAGGTCCTTTTCCTTGAAGTCTAGTGTGCTTGAGAAAAATCGCTGGACTGTTAATTTGCTTCTTTTTGTAGAAGGGAATTGAAGTATGACTGTTCTATATTATACTTGCTGAACTGCAGTACTGTATCCAAAAAGCCATCTTTCTCATCGTGTTGTTCCTACTAGGGATTCTATTTATTTTGAATTTGTTGTCGTGCCGTCCTTTAGATCTGTGTTTATCCAACTAACGGCTTATTTGCTTTGTCTTGTAGCCCCTCTCTGCTTTGTATTGCCCATTTGGGTCTTCAGAGTGAATTAATAAACACTTATTTTGCTGTAAAGAATTTTAAGAATTTGCCTGTGGCAGATGGCACTAATCTAGTTTTTGAGCCGGATTAATCAGAGAGATTGGTATTACTTGTACAAAAAATCGAAATTGGAATTAATGCTCAGGGCGACACCACTCTCAAGAGGTTGGATAGGTGGGCTAGTTGGCAATGCATCATTATGAGAGCGCTAAAAATGTGTTTGTGTTATTTTTCTACGTCCTGTGTGTGCTTAGCGTCTGTGCAAGTTTTTACCACTTTCAAGATATTCACCTCAATTGTCCTCCTCCTCGTTCATTCCCGAAGTGTGTGACAAAATACACTGGCGTGCCAGTTGTTTTGCTGCCTTAATGCATAAAACTTTTTTTTTTCCTATTCTTTTTTTAAGTGGAACTGCAGTATACATTACTGCAAGTTTGACAGCTCATATCTTGAAATCAGTGCAGTCCTCCGAATTCATTCCAAACAGATTTCGCACAAACTCACTGGCTACAATTAATAAGATGCAATAAGTGCCATAAGGCAATTCGTTTAAAGAAACCTCGTTAGTATAAATTTTGTTATTAATCAGTTGGACATTGTGAAAGCAATGCTCACATCTTCAAGCAATCCAGTTCAAGAATTATAATTGTGCTATTTCCACTGCAGACAATATTTAGGAATTCTGTAAAGTCTAAAAAAGAAGCGCTTGATATATTTTAGCCATGTAAGCTGAACGCTTTCAGACTGATACGAGTGTAGTAACTCAGAATTGCTACATCCTGGAATGATCTAAAAGAAAATGCAGCAACATAATTGGTATAGTTAGTGTATATTTCAGTATACTGTTAGCAGTACTGCTTCTCCTGAACTGTGCATGTGCCCATCCACAGTCGGCAGCAGGTAATATCTGTGTTCATAGAATGGCAATGCTGGTAGTTATGACACGTTACCTAGGTAGTTTGTGGTATCTGCATGTCACATCATTTACTCTGCATTTCTTTTTCTTAACTGTCATTGTATGTTTGTGTAATTTATACTGTGTCCACTTGTGTGACCCCTGCAGGGAGAATAACAGTATAGCGAACAAATAAATTACATGCTCAGGCGTTTTTTGGAAGCATTGTTGCTTGTCATTCGTGAGGTGACTTCCACAGCCGTTTATATATTTTCCAGCAAATCGAAGAAGTTCGCCAAGTGGGCTCCTTCAAGAAGGGCACCATGATGATAGGCAACAATGTCGCAGACATCGTCGTCATTCTGAAGACACTTCCAACAGGTACTTTTTGTCAGCATTGGCTTCTACCTGTTATGCACTGACTCATTGCTGAGCAGGCATTTTTACCAGGTTGTGCATCATTTGGGCACAGGTACAATTTTTGTTATAAAGAACGGAGCCATCGACAAAGCACACGACTTCGGCCAGCTGTAGGATATCTAACTGGCCACCTGTCACATCCACACTTGCTTAGAAACTGAGTGGCAGGAAGGGAGTTTCTATCCTAAGGCCGAAAGGAGGCCCATCGTTGTGCTACAGCAGCTGTGGCGTTCTGCTGCTGAGCACATGGCCATGGATCCAATTTCTTAATAGAACATGTTACTGGTCTAAGCAAAAACACGCATCTTGAATGAGACAGGGAAACAGACTTTTGTGTGTCTGTTTCACTGTCCTATCTAAGGTGTCCGCCTTTTTTTAAACCTGCAGATTCAATTCCTGGAAGCGGCAGCCGCATTCTCATCGGGGCAGATTAAGAAAACTATTGTGTGCTGTGCTTTGGGGGGCAGATTAAATAATCGTGGGTGGTTGAAATAAATCCGCTAGGGCATCTCTCATAGCCCACATGCTGCTTTTACACGGCAATTTACTTATTTTTTTAATTATAATTATTTAAAAAATAATTTTTTAAAGGGTTTTTGCTGGCAAGGCAAGTTGCAGTTGGGTTTTGGTAGCACTCGTGCTTTGAGCAACTGAAACATATTATGTAACATTTTTTTATCTCTCTTCTGTTATTGTGGTACAAAGCCCGAGTTTCTGATGCGTGCCATAATATTAAAGCGCATTGTCTTGTAATATATACCTGTTACAACACGCCATATAATGCACAGCTTCAGGTAGGAATAAGGCCATAAGTTATGTCACACAAAATTTGATGTGATTATGCGGTGTCACAAACCACTGATAGTGTGGCAGTGTCAGCCCTGCACAGCTGTGACAGGCCACTGTACTTGGATGTCTGTGCTTTCAACGTAGCAACAGCCACTTTTCCTAAACCCAAGTGTGCATCCAACATTTGGCGTCTAATTTCTTGCTTGTGTGCTTGTGGATTTCGCAGGTGAAGCAGTCCAAGCTTTGGCAAACAAAGTCCAGGAAGAGGTGAAAGCTACGGACCCCAGCTTAAGTAAGAAGTTGTTTCCAGTCATCTTTAATACTCAGGCCTTGACACAATCAAGCTCATTGTGTACTCTCTTATCTAAAAGTCTTTCTTGACTTCCCACTTGCAGTGCGTTTTTTTATTATTATTATTCATTTACTTTTTTTAATTTTTTTCCCCGCTTATGTGGCAGTGAGTGATGAGACCTCACAATTTTTTATTTTTTTTCTCGGGGGCTCTTGAGTTAGTGTGACCTGTGGTGATTTAGTTTCTGCTGCTGTACTGCATTCTTACTCATTTTACTTTAGTCTTTGTGCTTTGTCATCACCTCATACTTTTTTTTTTCTTTTCTTAGTTTTTGTTATTGAATTAGTGTAACCTGCAGTAATATTTTTTCCTTCTGTTCCTGCTGTCATACACCATCCTTTGTCATTGTTCTTTCTTTCCGCTTTCCTTCTCGTCTTCCTATCTTCAATTTCAATATTGCTATCCCCCTCCTCCCTGAAGAGGAGGGGGCATTGTACCTGTTTTGGTGGCATTGGCCAGCCTCTTGCTTGCTTTCGATTTCTTCTCTTTCAAGTGCACATATGTTTTCAAAACCAAATAATAATTTAGGCCTGCAATGTCTGCGAGGAAATGAAATGCACTAAGATCTGCAGGCAATAACTTGTACTGTCCTCCTGAGTTCTAGACCGTCGATAGACGGCTTGTCACAGTTCAGGTTCCACTTGAGTACTAGTACAGCTAGGGTGTTACAATAAAGTGTTTTTCGTTCTGGCTTTAGTTTCGTCCACTTTAAAAAGTTCCGTCCCGTTCTGCTCCAGAATGAGAAAAAAAAAAGTTCGTAACAGTTCATTATGGTTTTGGTTTGAATGAAAAAATTTTCTAAGCAAAGTAACAATAAAAACATAGTATTTATTTTTCTCAATAAGTGAATTATGAAATCTGAGATCTTGCTCAGACGCCCATTGAGGGCATTATTCAATTGTTCACTTTCGGAGATAAAATAATTTTAGCAGCATTTCTCGTTGCTGCCACCGCCGGTGTAGGCGGATGACAGCATCTTCTTGGAACTGCTCTAAGCATGCTGTTTGACATGACTGGCAAGCCGCTGCAGCACCATTATTGCCAAGATTGGCCACTTAGTGTGCCGTGCTGCCGATCCCAGTGATAACGGCTGGGTTGGCAGCATGCCAGTCATGTTGGAGCCCAGCCAAACTCGTGTCGGTGAATTTCGTGCGAAGAGCACCACATAGCATGACATGTGAACGCTCCCTCGTTTGAGAAAAGATGTAATCGCAGCATGCTGCATGCTGGAGCACGGCCTGTGTAGAGTGTGTATTTGGTCAGACACATGCTCCAGTCCAGCCACGGCTGGAGCTATGGCTTGCTAGATGCGTCCAGTAGTGAATGACGGCAATGCGGCCACTACGAGCACCACTTTGTGCAGCATACATGATAGGTGTGCGCATTGGCTGGCTATATATATGATCATTCTCTCAAGATTTCAGGTGACTCAGCACTTCTCGCACAGTGTCAAGGATGCTATCTTAGCACTGTACCAGGAATGCTGTTGCTTGTAGACACCAACATGTTCTGTGCTGAGCCATCCAAAAGCATTTGTGTCCCAAAAAATTGTTGACCAAGAATACCGAGAATAACATCCGTTTAACTGTGAATGAGCAACATTTGCTTCACTGGTTTCAATATTTAGTGAATCTTGTACTTTCGGTTTCATTATAGCCGTAGGTAGCCCATTGAAATAATGCGTGGCCAACCAATTCTGGCAACCAAAAGACAGGTTAAATGAAAACATGCATACTGCAAACGAAATGTACAATTCAGCATAATTTGTGCAGATTACATACAAGCTCACATTAAAGAGCAGGAAACTATTCCAACATCAATATAACGAATTATCGGATACAATGAAGCAAACAAAAAATTTGTTTCCAGTATGCATGTTTTCATTTAGCCTGTCTTTTTCCTACAGTTACTGTAGCCCATATAGTCTAAAATAAGTTCAGGAAGTTCCCTCACTCATGAAATCCTTGTGCCCGATGTAACATTTCCATGTTGTACAGCAGCTTTGTTGTTTTCTTTCCTTCAGAATTAACACATCAAATGACAGAAGCTGGCTTCGATCTCAAGCTTCCTGATGGTGCCACAGCAAAAGTTTTAATTAGCACCATTCTTCAAAACCTGAACAAGTTGGACCCTGAACTGCATTGTGAGTATATTTTCGTTTTCTTTTAGATGCAGTATTTCGAAACTAGTTCTGCGATCATACATTTGATGTATGGTGGTGATTGCAACAAATATTGTTGCTAAAGAAACCGACAGTTTATGGTGCTCTTGTTTTGTTTCTAGAATTTAATATTTATTAGTGTATCAAATTTAAATTTGTAGTTAGGGGTATTGGAATGGTGTTCATAGTAGCACTTATGCTTTGTATCGTTCAAAACACTCTTCCACTTATATTATGCCTAACCGAATACTGAGAGCTGAATGAATGGAACAACATCGCATGTGCTGTTGAACTTCAGTTCAAATAAGGGAATGTGCCTTTTATTCAAGCTGGTTTACAAGTCTAAAAAGCAGTGATACATTATAAATATCTCTTTATAAAACATTTTTTGTGCATGAAGGTTTGATTCTGTAATAGTACTGAATACCGGAGAAAAAAATGGTATGAGAGACTTGAGAGAGTATCCGTGATTAACTGCAGGAACCTAATAGACTGAGGGCAATTGACGCATGTAACTGCCATGCTGGAATTGCTTTCTGAACTCCTTGGGTAATACTTCCCCAAGTTGAGAGCGACAGTGTAATTTGAACTGCATTCACTGAATTTGGTTAACATTCTATGTTCACATCTTCCACAACACCACGACGCTCAGTGAGATGCGCGAGAAGGAAAACTAATGTAGGCCAAGAAAGAATGAATTTGAAAATATGACTATTCAAACTTGCTTTGCATATGTAATCTGAATAAAATTTGGGAAAGTTGAGTAAATCGTTCATTTGTGTATGTCCTGTGATGCCTGTTGCTTTGTTTCTGCCTTGTAACAATGTGCTTGTTGTGGTTCCTTGCCCGTCCAGTGAAGCAGAAGCTCCAACAGAACCACCTGACTGCGATCCGGCACTCGCGCTGGTTTGAAGAGAATGCCCACCACTCGAGCATCAAGGTGCTGATCCGCATCTTGCGGGACCTGCGGAACCGCTTTGAGGGCTTCCAGCCACTCACACCGTGGATTATTGACCTTCTGGTAGGGGTCATGCACCTGTCTTGAAAGTGATCATTGGCCTTAGAAGGAGGGAATGGTGGGCGAGCTGATTTTCCATCACTGACAATCTAGCAGCATGACATGCGTGGGAAATGTAAAGAAATGACACTGCGCATGTTTCATTGCTTCTTTCGGTGTCTCTTGTTTGTTGCTGTGCCAGATTGTTGGCAATCATTGGCCACATGCAGCCTCTGTCATTGCGTCAGAGCAGTTAGTGAGCGCGCACATACCTTATTTACTCGCATAATGATAGCATCTTTTTGTCAAAAAAAGTTGATGCAAATTCAGGAGTGCAATCACGTGATGCTGATTAAATTTTTCTCGAAAAGAAAGAAAAATTTTTTTTCATCCCTCATTTGCTGCGGGATGACAGCCCAACAAACGGGCGGCTGCCGCTGTATGTGGGACACCAAAACAAAAATGGCAGCTGGCGAAGCAAGCCGAACGCGGGTTTTTTTTTTTTTTTTCCCCTTCTCGTGAGTACATTATGTGCATTGAAACTGCTCCTCCCATATCAGTAATGAATAATATCGTTAATATCTGCAATTTTGCTCCAATAAAACGTAGCCATGTCAACTTTGAGGGGACAGAAACAGAGATGGGCGCGCTTAGCTGCCAGTGACAGAAACACATGGCGGCCATGCTGTGGAAACTGCAGCATTTGTCTTCACTTCTATCCTAATACGGCACATTTCCGCTAAGGGTGGGCTGATATCTTAGCTGCATTAGAAACGCCGGCTTATCAATAGGGTTCACTTCTAACGTATCAGTGTAAACATGGCTACCATCATTACCGCTTGCGATTTGTTGTGTGCCCATGAGTGCAGACGAGAGAAATTGAAAGGCGCCTTTTTTGTTCTTGTTGTTGACCACAACCATTATAAAGCCTACAAATAATAAAGCCAAGGCAAGTTTGGTTGTAGGCTTTTCTCTTTTTTTTCCTCCCTTTCATGGAAGTGCGGAAAGTGACGAAAGGAATGAAATGGGGCATCTGCTTAAGAATGTTTGGTGTGTGCAGACCGTTTGGTATGTCTTGAAGAGTCGTTCGCGTAGCATTCGACAGCATTCAACGAATGGCAAGCACGGTCATCATTAGCTAGGCTTGGCACACAACATATCGCTGCGGCAAGTTCTGGGTGTGATCATTACATGGGAAAGAAAAAAAAAATGGGATTTCGACTACAAAATTCAGGGGTGCGATCATTATGCAAGTAAATACGGTAATGCAGCAATGCGAGAAACGGGGCCAGTTGGTGCACATTCATAGTTGTCAGGAATCGCGTGTTACACGGGGAAAAAAAAAAGGAAATGCACATAACTGCCCGACTTTGTTTGCATCAAACCTTCTATTTTCTGTGTAACATGCACCACTAGACAGCCATGCAAGAGTACACATAATCACTTTGACTTGTTTTCATGAAAAAACTTGTTCGAAAGTTTGCTAGCTCATTTCAGCTGTTTTGCATAACTGGCTGGACTCTCCAGTTGTGTACGTATTTGGGCTCAGTGTTTGCTTATTTAGTCTCTCCCTCAACATAGTGAAGCACTGGAGTAAACGCTATGAGGCCATGCTCAGGCATTTGAGGCTGTGCTCGGAACTGAGCATGTGGCACCCTGATGGGGAGGGATGTGCAGGGCGGGGATAGTGCTCTTCACTGATTGACACCAGCTGTAACTTCCACTCCAATGCCACAGTACAGAATTCTGTACTGTAAAGTGTAAAGGGCAGAACCAGCTACAGAATTGTTGGGACCAGTTATCTAAAATGGCAATCCGTGAAGATGTTTCTGCGGCCAGCTAGGTCTTTGCTTCTCACTGAGGACACTGCTTTTGTTTCCTTTCTTTTTGACACTGACACCTTGTGCATTTCATGACACTCAAACATTTTGACGCATGCAGGAGTGTTTTTCTTGAACAGCTGCTTTCGAAATAGAGCGCTGTCTGTACGGCCGATGTAGTTGAGCACATCAGTCAAACATCTAAAAATATTGCTTAATTTTCAGGCCCATTACGCCATCATGGTTCACCCAAGCCGACAGCCTCTGCCAATTAATATTGCTTTCAGGTAAACACATTCTTGTTCGTTCTTCCCTCTACCTTGCTATTTTGTTTTTTGTTCTTTTAGTCAAATATGCTGCCTATGCAGATGTATGCGGAATCACTCTAATTTGGACATATTTGGTCGCACACTGGTTAATTTGGACAACTCTCGTAGCTCAGCGAGCATGGAGTGCTGCAAATGTGCGACACAAAAGGGGCAACTGAAGCAATGCAGCGGAGTCTGCTTTGCCATAGTCATCAGCAAAAATCGTACCTAAACGCTGAAACACCGTGTGCCTATTTGCGGCTTTATAGCCTTTACTCTTGCGTCTACCACAGCGTGTAACAGTGCGTCAGCCGTGTGCCTTCAGAACTGCATGGTCGCTGTGTATGATCGCCTGGTTAGCGGCTGCAGTTTCGTCCGCAGTGGTTGTGGCAAACAGTAGTTTTGTTTTGACTCGATGCATGCGTCGGCCATGTGCCACCACAAGACACATGGAACCACCAAAACCACTTCAACTGCGTGGTTGCCATCCATGATCGCGTTCGTTTTGACTCGGTGTGATGGCTGTGCCCAATGTCACAAATGCTATGGAAGCTGTCGAGGATTAAGAGTGCCAGCTGCATCGTGATGGATAACATGTTAGAGACCAGCTCACTGGTGAAAAAATTAACCAGCAATTACAATACTCCCTAATGCAAAATTGGAGTGCAGCTGTATATGTGTTTTCGTTTTGCAGTATATTGGCTGGTGCGAACTGACAGACACAGACCTCTGCTCATGCAATGCTTTGTTTCCATATACGGTAATGGTGGTGTCATCGGTGAACAGACTACGCATGCTACTCTGGCACCATCTTGTAGCCATCGTCGCCACAAAGCCATGTCTTGCGCAGCACTACAATTTTCTTCTCATGATTGTGCCATACCCTCCCCCTCCACTTTCCTTGTCACGCTCTCTTCGCTATCGCTGTCTTTCATCCGGCCTCTGCATTCGCTCTTTCATCCTTCGCTGTGCTCATTCGTTCGGTTACAAGGATGCAGCCGACGCTAGCCGCAAAATTTCGACAAAAAGTAACGGGGCTCTCGCCACTGCAATCCCTAATCAGTCATGAGATGACAAGAATTGCAGCTTCTGCACAAATTCTTTCAATAAACAAAAGGTTGCTGTGTTAACATAGTAAGGATTTTGTTATTGTTTTCTTGAAACCATCGATAATTCGACATTGTGTTAATTGGGTTTCTTTCTCTTTTTTTTTCTTTTTTACAGTCCCATGAAACTTGAGTTAAGGTTGTACATACTGTATAACAGTTGCATCTGTCTTGAAAATACCCTCATTATTTCTCATGCTCATTATAAGCATATGTATTCATGACATGTGGCCATCGATGAGGAAATACTTTAGCTTTTGTGATGTCTAATTCATTATATCCTTGTTCATTAAGTCAAGTGTTGTTTATATTCAATCTCTTTTTATATGAGGATAAGGATGGCTGGCTTATGCAGCAGCTACACTGGTAAACATGTAGAGATTTACAGATCATTTTGTCGAAATTTAAAACATTGGCAACTATTGTATCGTCGGCTGGGATAAATGGTGTGGTTTCCACACGTCTTCATTTTTCCTTCTTCAATTATACGGTAACATACGTGAATTGTATATTTTGTCATTCCATTAAAGATTTCTCGTAAGACTGCTTGTCCCCTTTCCATGTATGCTCTCATGCACATTGTCACTTCAAATTGTAATTCTCTAGCCATAAGCTTTTAGTGCAGGCTTTCCCTTTCCCTCTCTGCCGCCTTTAAAGAAAGCTTGCCGTGTTTCCGTGTTTGCTGCGATTTTTTTGTAGTGCTTTTCACACCCGTGCGAGAAAGCACTTACCTGCTTTGCTGAGGTGGCCCAGTAGAGCCTCAGTGAAAAGTGTGCATTGATTTGGTTTGTTTACTGTGCCATATTTCGCCTGCGTAGGCGAGTCTTGCAGCTGCTGGCTGCGGGTTTGTTCCTGCCCGGTTCTGCTGGCATTCCAGACCCTTGTGAAGGAGGAGGTACTTTCCGGGCACACACAGTCATGAGCCTCGAGCAGCAGGTAATCGGGCATGCATGTTTTAATGATGGTGCAACTGATTGCTGATAACTCTTTTAATTGCAATACCCATGTAGTGCTGCGAAGTTGTGGGAGCTTGCCGAAACTTGTTTTCGCTTTGCCACAAAAAGGCTCGTGCAGAGAGACGGAGGCTCGCACTAATGAAAGCAGTTTGGCAGGATTATGTACAGTGCCCAATTAAAACTCCTAATTGCTACTTGGCCATTGAGTAAAGCTTAGCTCTGCATTGAAGGCCTGTAGAATGTGTGTGTGTGTTTTTTACTTTCGTTCTTTCTTTATTATTATTATTATTATTTTTTTTGACATCTGCCTATTGCACACACCAGCCCCTCTTTCTTGCAATGTAGAAGAAAAAAATGTTGCAGTCACTGTATTTTTGTGCATATAACCTGCTCCAGAAGTTAAAGATCTTTAAATGTAAAGTTGGGATGCGGGTTATATGCAAATTTCGCCTTGAAGTGTGGCTTCATGGCAGCCGTAAAGCCCTACTTCACAGTGTGCGGGCAAGTTCTCAGTGGGCGCAGCCCCTTGAAATCCTTGACAATATTGTAATTCTTTTTTTCCTTGAGAACCCTTAAATTTCTTGAGTAATATAGTCTAATACCCCTGTCATGCTGGATGTTTTAATGTCATTCGAATCGAGTGGTATTAGCCTTAAATGACATTATTCGGCTGCTACACAGCGATATTTAATGGCATTAGAATCGAGTGACTTCTGCAATTGAATGAAACTTATTCGACTTTGCATTTGAAGCGAATGTATACTCTCCACCTCAAAATCAAGGCAAAATATGACATTGAGTGTTCGTAATTTCAGAACCACTCGTGTAAAAAGGCAATTAATTTTGCTTGCTTTGAGGAATATCATTTTAACTAGAGAAAAGCTGTACGGCAGGCTGTCACAAAATGTGTTTACTCTCCTCCTCAGTGGCATGTGGCGGCCGTCGCTTTGCTAGTAGGCCATACTGTAAACAATTGGGCGCCTCTGTGCATGTGTTTTTTGGCATCTCAAATGGCATCTGCATCTATTTGATGATCGAGTCTCTTGCTGATTAGTATGCGTTGCTCGCAAAGTAAAGCACACATCAACTAACCGCTTCACCTACTGCAACTGCGCATCGTCGTTCAACACTGCAATGTCAGTCATATTGTTCATCTGCAATCTATCAACTATGGCTACTAAGTTGGCTAAGCCTTGTTTTAGATTATAGTGGCCAGAGATTCTGGAATCGGAAGTTTTATATATGTGTTATTTCGGTAGAGCACGATGCCCCATATTTATATTAAAGTAAATAGATGGACTTTTCAGACATTCTACACCATGCTTGTTCTACTTTTCTCACCAATTTTTCTTGCAATGATCTCCATTGATATCATGAGCGAATTAATTTTTCCTGTGTAGCACCACCATGGGTCGAATGGCATTCGTTGCATCAAATGTCTTTATAATCTGATGACATTAGAATGTCCAGTGTGATGGGTATAAGATCGATTTTGTGATCTTTCTATGGTGGATCAGCGTGGGCCCAGCAAACTTGCTAGTTTAGAAACGGTGATACAGAAAAAATAAGAAAGAATGCGATCAGTCGTACCTACCTGCGTGGCATACACATTCCTTTGTCACACTTGCCTTCGTCACAGTCACACTCTCGCGTGCCTGTCCCCTGTCTCCATTCCACCCCTTCCCTGTTGGCACTGTTGGACTCGCTGTTTCAAAGAAGTGGAAGGGAGACAGAAGAAAGGCGCATGAGAGCAGTGGTGTGGCTAAACTTTGCCACATCGAGTGCGCAGCACAAAAACTGGTGCAGCGGCTCGTTTCATTATTATTATTATCTTATTTTTATTTTTCCTGCACAATCTGTGTGTTATCTTGGAGGCAGTCGGCAGCAGGTGTAAAGGCTCCGTGAGCCCAGACTGCTTATAGTGCCATCCCTCTGCAGGTGACACTATCAGCTGCCAATGAAGTGAACACAAAAACTTTTTAGGCTTTATTTCCTACCATCTATGTAAACATATTGACACGGCACGAAACCGTATCTTTGGTAGCAGACTCTCAATTTCAACTAAATTATTTTTTCTTCTGTGAAATTTATTTTCTACTGGTCGTGTGATAATTCGAAAAGTTTTACACCCCTTAGTACTTCATTATTATTGAATATTTGTCTGTGAGACCTGTACGAACCCTGAGTTCTCCAATTGAAGTTTCGTTATCTTCTCAGGGAGCTCCAGCCCAGAGTATTTTGATTTCCCTTTTCCCTCTTTTATGGTTGCCCATGCTTGGCATTGTCCTCCTATTTTCGAGTAACCACTTTGTATGTTGGCTTTTTTAGTAGTTAGCGAATAGTGCACATGGGTGCTAGTCAATTAGAACTTGGATTGCGATTAGCTGCACTCAATGGCAGTCGTTTATAACGCAGCAGAAGCTGTAAATTATAAGCGTCGCTGGAGAGGTGTGGAACAGAGCCGCTGGCCGGAGATATGACATGAATGATTTGTGCATCTTCAAATGGAGACTGTTTTTACAAAGATTTGAGTGCTGTTGGATGCAGTTATTTCCGCGTGCCATATAAGTGGTGTGTGTGTGTGTGTGTTTTAAAGGTCTACTTTTGGGCGAGCTAAGAATGAGCTTGCACAGCATTAAATACAAATATATATAGTAATAATAATAAATATATATATATATATATATATATATATATATATATATATATATATATATATATATATATATATATATATATATATATATATATATATATATATATATATATATATATATATAATATTGTACTTGGCAGGTACATTGAACACTCCATTGTACATCTCCAGTGCCGGCTCGCTGGTGCATCAGTGGGTGCAACAAAAGAGAGTGCACATGCATGGTGTTCTCAGGCGAGCACTTCCATGCATACTTCCACTTTTGCGAGATTTCTGTGAATAGTATTAGACGTGTCAGCAGCTATTGGCGACCATGTTCTTGGCACAGTGCCAGGAACACTGTCACTCACAGATGCCGACATATCTGGTGCTAGTCAGGTAAAATCTCTTGAAGAAAGTGGGTGTTGCCAAAAAATAATCACTTGAGAACACCACCCGGGTAGGCTCAACTTTGGGGCAACAAAGGGGCAATTGGTGTTGGTAGGGCTGCCTCCCAGGTGCTTCACATGGACGATAGGCATATCTCGAAAGTGCAGATTCAGCTCTAAGAGGGAATACGGGGAGCTGCTCATGTCTGATGGTGTTTTGAGTCATCAGGTGCTAGCAATGAAGAATATTTTGTGGACAAAGTTGTTGACAAGTTTGTCTGATTGGGGGTGTGCCAGCTAACAGGGTGAAAATGCTATAGGACAGAACTTCGTCAAGTTGTATACATTGAGTACCACATTCTGGCCTAATAGTAACCTCTATAACATCTGAGAGTTCATTAATGTCATCTTTATGGGCTTTTAAGTAAATGTAGTACATACATCATAATATGCTGTGAATATTAATTTCAGAGCTTTTGATTTCTGCTAACATGCAGAAATATTTTGATATGGAAAGGTTGATCGCTTTTCATACATGTTCAAATAGCATTCTCTGTATGCTTGAGGCTAGCTTTATTTCACTTGCATTTTGTGAAACAGACTGACCCTGTGCACTCGTCTATGAGGCACAATTGGATGCGAACCCCAGTTCACATTTCTGGTAGCCTATTGATTGGTACAGTTCGAAAGGGTGGTTCCTCCTGGCTGCGCATCTTCCATAGCTAAATGCAATGCGTCTTCACACATTGCTTGGGTAGTCAGTGTGCAAAATTTAATGCACTCCTATTTTGCTAACATGACATAAAATTAGCTTTGAGCATGTCCGCTGCCTCAATTGACTGAGCAAGATGCGCCTCACAAAGAACTTATTATTATTATTTTCTGATCAGAGATGTTAAGAAAAATTGAGAAATAGATTTACAGCATAGTTTGCCTCTTTGTGTTCGGCCAACTGTCGTATGTACATGTGCATTTTTCTGAATGCATGTGTGTAGCTTGATGGTTGATTCCCTGATTGATAGAAAAAGTGTAACTGACAACTTAGTGCAAGTGTAGAATGCCATAGCTCATCGTTGCATGTAACTTTGTATTTGCATATGGAATGTGTAGGGTTGATTAATCCTTCTTTAATGGCAGGCAAACATTGATTTATTTCTCCCTGCTTTAGGATTTAGTCTGTCTGACTGCCCAGAACCTACTGCGCATCCTTTCCCATGGAGGGTACAAAAGCATCCTGGGAATCGGCGGACCAAAAAGTATGTTTTTTTACATTACTTCTTTGTTTGTGATCTTTTTCGTTGTCAAGAGTGTGAGCGTCCATGGCACAGTCTCATCACATAGTGTACTAACGGGACAAATGCCTACTCTTTCTTCTTCCTCTTTATTTTTAATTCAGTAGGCTTGCCACAAGTCATATTTACAGAAAAGAAAAAAGGTAGAGGCATAAAATAAATGCATGCAGCCCTGTTTGATGCAGGTACTGCAGCAATGAATTCGCACATCTTGTCCGTTATCCAAATAAATGCCTACTGACATGTATATTCAATTTTCTGTGCAGTTATAAGGTGATTGGCTGCATGAATTGATTTTATTCTCTTTTACAACATGAGACATCTCGGCTATGAGGGAAGCTGAAGCAGAGGCTTCTAGAGTAAACTTATAATTCTGGGGACCTCTGCACAGGGACTGATATTATTGGGCACAACCGTCCTCTAAATATAAGCCACACTACCTGTTTCACCTATTGCAACCCTTGAGAAAAAGGGGGGCGAAGAGAGCGAGAGAGAGAGAAGATTGCATGCAACTTGCACAAATAGCCACTTGCAACAGTATTGTTTTACTGGCTCATACCAAAACTCCCCAAACAATTTCGTTTTGCATGTTGACCATCACAACGATTCTGTGTTGAACATAGCACTTATTTCTTGTTGAACCTGGCTATTCTTAATATAAGACTTATTCCTTCAAATGGCTTAACAATTAAAGGTGCATTGCCATGAGGGTGCACCTAAAGGCAAAATTTATGTATAATCCCAGTCTCCTTTCTGTTTGAGTTTCTTGGCTTGTGTAGATTGGTCTATATAATGGCTACCATAGATGGAAATCAAGTTTGAAGCCCTACAGCATGGCAGCAACATATCTACTGAACAGTAATTTCAGGCTGGTGCATTCTTTTACCTTGTATGTTTACTTCAAGGCTTCTCGCAAACAAGGGGTACAGATAACTTTTCCAGTCATGTGAAATGTGGATTTGGTCCTCTACATCAGTATTTCTGTCGTGCTTTATAGAGGATGGGGTGCTATTCTTTGTGGCAAGTAGCATTCCTCCCATTTTGCTGCCCTTTCCTATTGCAAAATATTAAAGACGATAGTATTGGCGAGAATCTTGGAATCAGTAATGCACAAATTAGTAAAATGTCCCACTTCCTTTTCGCTAAATAAAAACCAATCTGGAGAGAATACCGTGAATATGAGAGTAGTGTATGATGTAATTGTCGTACTTACGAGCTGTGCTTTCTTCACCTGTCTATGCAGAGGTTGACACAGAGACGACCGTGTTGGAGGGAGTTGTGATTACGCCGCTGAACACGGTGTATGAGAAGTTCACAGAGAAGAAAGAGGATGAGGAAATGGATCAGGAGGAGGAGGACAAAATGGAAACGCAAGAGCAGTAATACTGAGAAAAGAAAGCCTTTGGACAGTGACATCTTCTCCCATTGGTTTTGTGTTTAAAAATGCCCCCCATCATCATCAAGCCACACAGGTGGCATGATCCTCTCTGTTTCGTCACCCGTTGGGCCCATGAACAGAGAAATAAAGTACACCATAAAATCTATTCAGTGTTGCTTTTTTGAAAGAAAGTGGAATGATTCCGCAAAAAAAAAAAAACTTTTTGGGCTGTCACGGTTTGCTTTATCTCCTGTTTTTTTTGTGTGTGTGTGTGATAGTCACTGATAATGCAAGCAGGATCACCTAGTCTATAAATGGATTGTCATTTGAGCTTTTCTTTTTCTTTTTTGGCTGTATTCTCAGAACATTTACTCTGTTTAGCATGGAGGATAAAATAATTCTAGCCACCTTTGTATCTTCTGAAATTGTATTGCAAGCTTCTGACAGTCTGGCATGTGCCTTTTGCATTTAAAAATTTCAGGAGCAGTGACAACCCGAATTTTATTCACTGCATTATTGATCTCTTCACGCTCTATTGTTTCTTGCATAGAGTTTCTAAAAAAAATATTGCTAGATGAAACTTTGGCACTAGTGTCCATGGGAGCTGCAAACACAGTGGTTCAGCCATCATGGGAATGATGGTCAATGCTATGAAGTTGATGGGGGAGTAAGGATTACTCCAGCACCATATTCATTATTTCATTATATTTATTATTGCAGATACTGCACTATGGATCTCTATGAGGATATCAAGTGGAATTTCACTTAGTTATATCTCTTATTGCTATAATCCCATTTCATATCAAGGTCTGACTGTACATGTATTTGCCTAAACTTCAGCCTTACGGCTTCAAACAGCTTTGTGACTTTGCAAACTCTGTTCTCATTATGCATGTGTGCAGAGCTTTAATTGCCCTATGCCTTTAGAAAATTAGGATTGCACCAAAATTTGTTTATAAAGACAGATAAAGCATGGCAAATGAAGCCGCAAGAAGCCTCAAAGCTGTTAGCACGAACGTCAGATAAGTCAATGTACTAACCCTTATTCCCATGGCAGCTCCAAGGGATTGTTCCCAGGGATTTTAAGGCAATAAGAACTGCACCATCAGTATTGCTTTTGTTGGCAGTAGACAGTGTCCTTGGCCATCATGATGCATGTGTTGAGACTGTTTAGTATCATCACAATTTAATCGAATATGATGTAAGAGACTGAACAAGTTTATTTCTTGTGCTGGCTTTGCTGTTTTGGCATCGGTACTGTTATGTGTGGCGAGACAAAGACAAAAGAGGCTAACTATGATATATTTACAAGAGCAGTGCAGCCAGAGGCCAAGATGGAAACCAGTGTGTGCCAAGCCCATATGCCCGTCTTCCTCTTGCCTTGCGTTAGTCTCTTGCTCGGCAGATCTCTTTATGCGTCTGTTGTATCGCAACAATTTCTGCTGGTGGCAGCTAACTTGGGGACCACATGGTGCACTAACAAATTTGTGATTACGTGGGCTGTGTTATACGCAGTGTTGAAGACTGCAGAATGCAGCCACTCCAGGTGGTGTGTTCTTTCTCCCATTCCTTTTCCCCTCGGAAAAAATGGGTCCCTCGGCACTTTCTTTGGCATATCCAACTATTGAATTCTTTGGCAGTTGTCTCATTACAGGCTGTTACCCTCCCTTTCTTGTCACATTTATGTGAATTTATAACCATCTCTGTATACAGAAGATGTTTACGATTATAGTGGGCTGTTTTTTTTTTTTTTGTCCTAACTTGAAAACAAGATTTTGCACTTAAAGCTTGTTAATTTTGCTTTAATTAATCGTTTCGGCTCTTTGCTTGCCTGGTGCATCCTTGAAAGGAAATGAACAATGGTCTTGTACACGCTTCACTTCTGCAAACGTATGTACTGCTTTAGGTGCCTATTGGCAAATAATGGCAAGTTTAACTGGTTGTTTCAGAGCACTCTGGCAGTGACATGGAAGTCTTCTGAGACGGCTTCAAATGACAACTAGGTGTAGCAGTTATGGCTTTATTGGCGAGCATGGCAACCAATATTGTAGAAGTATTGTTGAACGATTTTAACCCAAATGCAAATTGGGGAACTTGAACGAAAACAAAGTGGTACAATGAACAAAATATTCCACTAAAGCAAGTAGGAATTCACTGTAGATTTCCCCAAGATGAAGAAAGCGCCCCTGCTTAATTTGCTTGCATAGTCGTGGCCTTTATAATGTAAATATGTACTGCGTAACATAAGCGTTCAAACCTACCATAGCTAATAGAACTGACGTTGCACTGCCAGCGCTAATATGTTAGTGCAGCGAGGTGTAGTCGCAGCATGTAATGCCACTTAGGTCAAGCATGGTTTGGTCAGTAACTTTTGTATGCTTTGAATAATTGGGAACCACTATAATATAATATAATGTGGCCATGCAATAAAGAAAGCGCAAGATAATTTTTTTCTAACCAAGACGGAGACAGGCACGCGCATGCACAGCGAAAGTAAATTTTTTTTCAAGCGCTTTGTAGAAATATAAGTTATAACAAATAGCTAACAAGAACATTAATATTTTACTGACGCACTTCTGCCTGTTCTTCTACTTCTATGTCATTGCACGTTATTTGCATCCGTCGTATCTGTTGTTAGCCAACAATAGCCGGTTATTTTCAACAGTTTCGAATGGTTTCGATTTCATTCTCTTGATAGCCAACGCATGCTAACGTCTCAAAGCGGACGGAGTTTTTCGCTTCCACCTTTGTTTGTGGTTACGTCTGCATTGAGCCGACTCTATCTTCCCGCTCAACTCATGAAGTGATGATATGGTGGAGGAGAAAGCCGTAGCTCGTCGTAGTCCTTCCGGGCCCTGCTTTCACTTGTTTTGTAGCAGTGCGTGTGTTTGTTTAGGTATAGCAGAGCCAGCATGCGAGCTCGCAGGGGCAGAGGCCGTGCGGGTGACAGATACGAACAACATCAAACTGGACGTGGTGATGCGATCGATGCCCCACGACAGACAACTGTCATAGGAACGTGTCAGGATATGTGCCCGCCGCGAGAACGCCAGTGGTGAGTGCTCGCAGTTGCATTTCGTGTGTTCTGCATCCCGAGTTGTTACTAGTCTTTGAACATAAGTTCACGTGCAATTTTGCGTTTCAGGCGTGAAAAAGAGCGCCTCCTCCACCCTTTCGAGATCGCCGAAGGCACCGAAAGTGATGTCCGGTACGATGCATGATCATCTCGCTATGATGCCAATTTCTGCCCGTCTTGGATCTCTGTAAATTAACTGATGGCGGAATCTCCCGTGCTTTTCTGCACGCTGTACTTTTGGGTTCTTACGTGTGGCAGGTGTTGATCTTTTCAACGCGTGACATACAGTGCAACTGCCAAGTGTTTGTTGCAGTGGCAGCATATATGATATGCTAAAACAAGGAATTAAAAATACAGAATAACGAATGAAACAGGGTGTCATGATGGCACCAAGTGTTCTGTCGCGGCACAAGTGATTAAACGTGTGCAACATATGTAACTAAATATGCTGTTGTGACGCATATATGTCACTTCACTCAAAGCAGTTTCACGACATTTGTTTCTTGCATATAGCAGGACTTTATATAGGGGTCCAAACGGCAAGTGCGAAGCACACATAACAGAAACCAATGGAGGCATTGACCGAAGCAGATACACCATCAGTGTAAGCACATCAGCAGCTGGGATGACTAGGTGAATTAACAAGCAGACAGCCCTCGAAAAACAATTAATCAGTACAACGGGTCCTGAAACAACCAAAAATTACCGAAATATTTTTCCAGGTAATTATTTTTAGACCAGGCAGGTTTCATATGTTTTGTGCATTATTGTTACTGAATTTATGAAAGTATGGCACAAGCGAACATTCAAGCAGGCCTTCTACATGCCCTCATACATAGCTCCATTTTTCATATGATTTTTGGGGAAACTGAACCAATGAGGAGCCGGTTTTTGCCTCTTATCTTGCGTGCTTGATGTCTGCCTATTCACATACCTTTGAAAAATTCAAGATAAAGCATTGAGAACACTTAAAGAAAATATTGTAAAGTCTACCACATGAGCACAATCTGTAACTGCTGGCTGTCTACAATATCCTTCAATGAAAGCTAAACCACTTACTGATCTAAACTGTCTGGCTAATCTTGTCCTTTATGTATGAAAACTAGGGATGTTCGAATATCAAAATTTATAAATGAAATATAAATATTTCAGAAAAATGACCCCTGAATATTGACTCAAACATAAATTATTTTCTTATTTATAAACAAAGTGAAATAGAGAGTGTATATGTAGAGTTTGTATGCTAAAGAAATAGAGTTTATAGATAAATTTTCGGACACCTACCTTTTGTAATATCATTTGGAAACGACCATCCGGACAACTAGTAAGTTTGAATTTTGAGAGAAGCAACTGCTTTTTTGTTAACTGGGGAACCACGACAATGGCAGTAATGGGACAAGGTAACAGCGCGTCACCAAATGGTCCTACGGTGTTTTGTTCGTTGAAGAGGAGAAGTGGGATATTGCAGCACTGCACATTGTTTTTGGGGATGCAAGCCTGATGGGACTGGCCATATAAATCAAAACAGCAAATTCATATATAGGCTGCCGAACAGTAAACAATTCCTATTGGCTGACCGGAAATTACACAGCAAAGTTATCTGTCACATGTGATCGCTCAGGAACTGGTGCCTCTGCACAGCAACCACAGCTCTTCTGCAGCAGAATCATTCTGAACAGTTTGCACTTCCATCTCTCCCTCGACACTGCAATAAGTCTTGTCCCTTGTACGAAAGAGACGAATATTCTGCCATTTATAATAGTGAATTCTCAAATCGAATAGCAAAGACTATTCGATTTGTATTCAAGACTTCAACTATTTACATGCCCCTTAAAAAATACCTTATTGTTCTTCACATTTGCATTTTATGTTACTATAGATAGCATTACCAAGAAAGCATTCGGCCATCACAAAGCTCTGTTTTACCTCCCCTATTAGTGCATTTTATTCTACAACTTCTTTCCAAGTTCTATGGTTTACCAATCTACCAAAGCTAGCATTCTCACAAACTCAGTTTTTTTGTGTAATTGCACCCATGTAATATGGCGGCTTGCACTGATGTCGTGGCTGCTCTCTTGAAACAGGCAAAATTTAGTGTGCTTACCTTCAGCTCATCTCTAGTAGCTATGTGGCAGATGTAAATAGTTCCCAAACATGGTGTCTTTTGTGCCACTTGAGAGCCATCAGTTCTATTACAAATCTGTGTGTATGAAACCAATTTTAGTCATTAACAGCTTTGTTTGCTCCTTCTGAGGCTATCAATTCATTGTTATGTAACCTTTAAAGCTATGTTACATAGCATTAGCAGAAAAATAACGCTGTTATGTGTGCATACATGCGTGTGCAAGTCTGCTTAATTAGTAATCTCCAAAGTTCTTACAGATTGTTATGCTTGACAGGTATTACAGAGGGCAGTAGAACAAACTTGCGCGCAATATTTTTCCAGGCTAGATGATAATACTGACTGCACATATTTTGAATAGCTTACATGTAAAATATTAGTGATGTTCACATGTGGTGGTGTGTAAATCAACAAAATTGGCTAGGCAACAGATTTGTCTGGAAGGCAATTTAGGGTGGTACAATCTTTATGATAACTGGTTCTTGTTCTTGCACTTCTGTTACCGCACTGCAAGGCCTTCTTATTTTGCAGTCATCAAATATTTTACATACCAGTACAGCCGACTTTGTGGGATTAATATTTTCACTTTCACCAAGTGGCCTTAGGTGCCATGAACTTAATATGCAACATCATTTGCAGGCCCAAGGCTGACAAAAACAAAGCCATCAAGCAGTTCTCCAGATCAGCTGCTGGACAGAGGGAGGCCACTCCTGATGAATTGAGGCCACCACAAGTTTTGCTCATGACAACAGCATACTTAATGCGCACGTGAGCTTTGCATTTCATACCCATTACCATACCATGCATACATTAACAATCTCTGGTGTGTATATAGACACTTGCAGTGGCCACACCTTTTCTTTGAAATCTTGTGCAAGAACTCATAGTGCAGTTATTACATGGATAAAGGCAAAAATAAAAGGTGTTTAAGTGAAGAGTTTCTGCAAAGTGTAAACCAATCACCTTCAGAAAATTAAACCACCATATAGACGTTTATGTGGTGACTCATATAAACTTTGTAACATAGGCAAGCACAAAATGCACTGATGTACAAAGGTATATGTGTGCGTGTGTGTGTTCACATGTGCCTGCATGCATACAGAAAAATGCATGAAATGAAGACTTTTTGAGAACCACAGAATTTCACTGAAAATTGTAGCAGCAAAAGTGCATTTAGTGTTTAAATGCAGTTATTTCACGTTGCAGGATCGCCCCGTCGTGCATTGGTGACAGTTGGGCTGACACATACCACTTTGTGTGGGACAGATTGTGGGCTGTACGCCAGGACATGACCATCCAGGATCTGAATGGTGGCGACTGCATCAAAATACTTGAACAGGCTGTGCGTTTTTACATCTATTCGGCCTTCAGGTACCTTGAAAAATAATGATTGCCATGTTGCCCATAATAGAGCAGTACCAACATTATCAGAGTGTGGGTGTAGGCCAGTTGGTGATTCATGATTTTGGCAAGTTACTGCCAGCAAAGCACGAGATTTGAAAAAATAAACCGCTTCATATTGTCCCTTTCTTCAAGTCTCATGTTTTGCTTGCAGTAACTTCCCAAAATCATGAATCACTGACATTATGTTGCTTATTGAACAGTAGTTAAGCTCTTGCGCTTTGATATGTTGAACACACTTGGTGACTGGCTATTCCGTGGCTTATTATGTGACCTGCCTCTTTATGGGGCATGGTCATCAGTCTTATTGGTCATATCAAGCATTGATTCACATGGACCTCTTTACGTTCACCCATTGGTCATAAAAACTGGACTTAGCAAAGACTACGTGCCATTTTCATTTTGTACAGGTGCTTTGAAGAAGATGTGAATGCCTTTGATCCTCACATCAACAGCCAGCACCTACAGGAGTGTTTAAAACGTCTGTTAATTCAATACCAACAGTCTGTAGACCAGTGCAGCAACAGACCAGAAATGGAAGCCATCTACATTCTTCACAACCTGGGATCATTCGAAGCTCTAACTCATGCGCTAACCCTTCCAAAGGAAATAAGGTGAGATGAGGGAGAGAGAGAAATGCAGCATTTATTAGTCCCTTAAGAACTAAGGCCTCCATCTGGGCCTCATATGTAGGTCCATGCCTCCTGGCTCAGCACATGCTTAATACGTTGCACCAGATGTGGCCACTACATTTTTTTTTTAATTTTCATGTGGGAGTGGTTCATTCCTCTTATTTGCCGGCAAGCTCGTTTGGCTGTAGTTTAGAAAGCATTGTGTTTCTGAAGGTGGAGTGAAGCTTTATATTGCCTTTTTCTAGACGGGCACATTACAGGACTTTCAGTGTAATGAACTTGACATAACAGTGATAAGCAAAAAAATGAGTGGTGCTAATGTAATCAAAGCAGAATTGCACATGCTTCATTCTTTAAAGTTTATCTGCCCTGTGCTTTTAAACATTACAGAGGGCATGGGTGTGTTGCAAGCATTATCACACTATTCTAAAATTAATATAATTAATTGGAGTTAAGAAGTACATATAATGTAACACCATGCTGGCATGTATTTTTCAAAATGAGAACAAACAAATGTGCAAACTATGTTTGATAAAACAAGATTAATTTCTTGTGCCCTTCGACGCTGTAAAGTTGCAAGTTGCTATTCAATATCAGTGTATCAGCTCACCAATGGCATTGCATACAATGAACACACTTACTCACATGCTCACTCATGGGATATCTTGCACAAGGCAAATATTGATTCTGACTTGCTGTGAGAAGCTTCAGCACATGTGTATGTAGGTCAGATCATTGGAGGGCAGGAAGTTTTCAATGAAGCTCAGAGTGGAAACAGTATGTGATTACACATACTAAATTTGATTGCATCAGAATGTGATAAAATAAACTGGTCACCTTTGTACAGTAGCCTTGAAAGTATTTTATTAGCTTCCACTAATACAAAGCAACACACTTATGAACATGCAAACATCAAGACTGTTCTATTCTAGCTTATATTTACCAGTTCATCAATTTAATTTATGCTTGTACTTTGTTATTTTGCTCAGTTACTGCTTCCTTATTCAGCAGTTAAAAATTGGGATTCTTGTTGGATAATTCCCACTGATGAAAAATCTGTTTCTATGCCCCCCTTTCCAGAAACAAAGGACATAGTTTCTTTCTTTTTTTAATCTTCCACTGAAGCCTTCAGCCAGTGATTCAAATTTCGCTGCTTGGGTTTCTAGCACTGCTCTTGTCTACTAGCTTCAGCAGGTTGTATTTGTGCCACAAATGTCATCGGGTGAATGTTTGTTGGATGTGTGCACATTTAATTCGATGTCTGCACATCAGGTACTTGAGAGTTGTCATGTTTTGCTTTTCTCCTTGGCAGAAATCATACTTTGGTCAAGATTTCTCTGGACACAAGCCTAGCACACAGGAAAGGAAATTTTATCAGAGTCCTGAAAAACTACAAGACCCTTCCCTCTCTTCTTGCATGTGCTTTGCACTCGCATTTGGAGCTCATTCGAAGGCAAGCGTTCACTGATGCATGCTGTTCATTTGACTTGAATGGCCTTTCACTGGCAGGAGCTATTTGCAACGATGTCAGCAACGGCAAAAAATTCAGTTGTCAACCATTGTACGATTCGGTGCGCTAATTTTAAGACTGTCTCTGGAAGTGGCCCACAGTATTACCACAGGGCCCGTTGTTTCTGGGGGAGAAACTGGGAATAATTCACAGGAGGTGCTAAAATGTGTTGTGAATGTCACGCAAGGGTGATGAAAAAGAAAAGCACGTTGTGACGCACCCAGAGCATGGCTTGTGTGGACGATTAGCACTGACTCATGGGCCAAAGGCCATTGCTACCAAGGCAAAGCAGCTACATCAGATGTCTCGAAACATTAAATGTATTCCAAGCACAGAGTGGAGTATATGCATGAAAAGGATGTAAAGGTGTGAGTGCTTTCAACAGCAAGAGCAGGCTTCGTCCTCGGGGAAGGACAAGGCCTCTGGAAACGAGAGACAGCACGTCATCTCCTGGCGTCTATTCCGAAGTTCCTAGCCCACAACCAGCACTCACTCCTCCCAAACTTTTTCCTTTTTTTTCTTCTTTCTTGTGAGAAACACTGTATGTTCCTACAAAGAGGCTTTAGAGCTTTAGGAGTATGTTTGCAGCACCTTGGTGTTATCCACAAGCACAGGGTTATCTAATGAGGTGGGGATGAGGCAGAATTTACTGTAAAGTATGGAAAACACAGAATATACATACAGAGGGGGACAACATATGGTGCTCACTTACTACCATGTTGTAGGTCAGTGCTGGCCTTCTCTATACTTCCTTCACTGGCCTGCTTTTGCTTCATAGCAGACAGCTGAAAAGTGAGCTGATGTTAAGAAGTGCCACTCTGTAGAATACTTGACCAGAACTAAAGTAACCAGGGGCTCGTGTTAACTATTATTCACTTTTATATTCACTGGCGTGTGTTGCACTATTCAAAATTACTCTTCTTTCCTGGAAAACTTGATGGGTGTGTTCTGTCCCGGCACAAAGCAGCAAGATGAATTTGTGTCCTTCCTCATTGGGCTGGCTATCGACTGGAATACATTGAACATGTTCTAAATTAATTTGCTTTGCAACAAAAAATAAATTGTTTAATTCTGCACAGTTAAATTTTTTTTTGAGAGCAGATATTTAGCAAACTTAAGGGGTACTCAAATTTTCATTTCTATGTTCACTTTCTTCCTCTGTTTTTAAAACAAAAGGGAACTAGCTGCCTGTATGCTCAAACTGACCTCTATGACTATTGTTGTCATTATAGCATGCTGGAAGATTAAGGTATCTGTGGTTATTGTAGTCTAAGTACGTTGTATTTATTACCACAGAACAGCACTGCAGGTTATGACAGTGGCATTCAGTTCCAAGAACTGCAAGTTCCCTCTGTCTGTGTTGGGCCACTGGCTTTCTTGCTCTGATCACCCTGCAAGGGAACTGTGCCGTCTCTACCAGCTACCAGTCCAAGATTCAGAAGTCAATTTTCTCAAAGGTCATGGAGATTTTACATTAAAACAAGTGAGAACTTTTGTACTTCTTAGCTCCAAGAGTTGGGAACAGTCCGTCCTAGCGCTGTAGAGTGCCAATCCTTACTGTGATATTCACATTCCAAGAGTATGCCAGCCACTTACAATTTGCTTTAGCTTACCTTTTAGTAATTTATCACTACGTCTCCTTGCTCTCACGATGGCACAGTTAAACATTAAGGCAGACAAATTATAATGAAGTAGTGGATATAATCAATTAATTTTGGCTCCCTCTTCAACTTTGTTATACAGAGGTTTTACTGTAATGTATAAGCATGTTAAACCAGTTTTGCTGTGTTTACAAATGTTTTTTCATTCAAGGAGTATATTGTGTTCAATCACAGTGCTGCCTCTAGAGATTCACCAGGTGCAACTGAATGTTATAGGGTTGTTGCTAAACTACACTTTGGAGGAGGTGAAAATATGTTATTAGCTTTGTAGCGAATGCATTAATTAAGGTGAACATGTGAACTCACCAGTCTTGTTTACTTCCTCTTCCTTGTCGTGTATTGCGCTGCTGCACTCGTAAAGAGCATATTCTCAGCTCATGTTAGACATTACTAATCAATAATATTTTTATTGATTTTCAGCTTAAAAAGCACCATGATTCAGCCCTCATGAAGGTCTTGTCAGCGACTGACATTGGCACTTTACTCTGTCCTGATGACAAAAGACAGCCAAGTCAACTGAGGTGACGACAGATGACCACAGTTATGTGTGACAGAGACATGCTTCACTGTGTTGAAAGCCAGAGCAGGAACTTCACCTAATTTATTTACGCATCACAATAAACATGCTCATTTTCATAAACCGAGCTGTTGCTTTGTCTACTTTTTGGAATAATTCTTGTAGCTAATTTCTTGTGACAGTGTAACAGCTACAATAATATACTGGCTTTATTCATTGGAACAATTGCACTTCATTTATTCTTGCACACAGAAATATTTTTTTTCTTTTTCTCTTTCTCCACTTGTTGCAGACAAACCAGAATGGGTAAGCTATACTCAAATATTGTTTAGCATGGCTAGTTTAGCAATGGTTACACCATATGACGAATCTGGGTGCAAGTAGTTTTCTTTCACCTGCAGTTGACTTTTCTTGTAGGGCTCAGGTTCTATGATTGTCCGCGTTCTTATCTCTTGCTCTCTAGGAAAGAATGTGCGAAGAGGCAACCTAAATGTACAAGCTT
This sequence comes from Dermacentor albipictus, assembly GCF_038994185.2. Taxonomy (NCBI): domain Eukaryota; kingdom Metazoa; phylum Arthropoda; class Arachnida; order Ixodida; family Ixodidae; genus Dermacentor; species Dermacentor albipictus. The sequence goes on along the minus strand of NC_091824.1, from coordinate 92,538,118 downwards.
GGGAGATAAGAATGCTTGCCAAGATTACAACCAGATAAGTGCTTGGGCGGTGCCGCTTGCAATGTGTGGCAGTAAGGCAGTACAGCATGCATGCTCTTGGACAGCAGCAAACTGGAACAATGTACACATCATAGACTAACCAAGTAAGCTGCTAATACTGCTAACAACTGAGGTTGTACAGTTAACGAATGTTTTACCAAAAAGCCATGGAGTGACAGAAGCAGCTATTTCATGAACAGTTTGTTTTTTGCTTTCCTTGTTAAATGCATTTGTAGTCAAAAATTACTTGTCAGTAGCATGAGTAAGGCACAGAGAGCTTGGGAGTTCCTTGAAGAGCTCATCATTATTCGTAGCCTCTGCTGTGATCTAAACATCAGCAAATATCTAAATGAGGAAAAAACCTCTCATTCACAATACTGTCACTGAAGCACGTAGTGCAGCGCTGGTCAGTATAGTAATTTTGAACTATGTCTCATAGCACTTTTTTGCAAGCATTCTTGATGAGTTAGTCATTATGCTAGCGCCAATGCAAATAAATGTATGATTGAACAGCAGAAGGTTAGAACTATTGGAGGAAAGACTGCTGTTAAAGGGGGGAGGATACTAAAATTTTTTTAAGTGTTTGTTGGCCATTTAAATGTTGCCTGATATCTAGGCAAGTTGCCTCTTAGTTTTTTGTTTTCTGCAGATTTATATGTTATTGGGTAGCCATTGTGAAAATGTGGACAAGAATCAAAGGAGAGTAGGAAAAAGTAGGGAAGGAAAAGTTGTTGAGCGAGGCACAAAGGACACGTTTCTGGCTCTATAGTGGCTTCACTTCATTCTATGAGGCCACTTATGCTTGCTTTCTTGAACCCTATTCACTGCCCGCAAGCGTCGACCGTTGCCATTCGGAGAGGCTGTTTGCCTGGAAAAGGGAGCTAAGTGTAGTGCTCCGGTACTCACCAAAACACTACCATGGGCAAAGTCAGTGCTTACAAGATTAACATGGGCTACGATGATGAAATGGTGAGCTTGCTTTTTATGTTTTTATATTATTTCTTTCACTAGATGTGTCATGTCTCATTCATTCTAATCAAAGGCTTCATGCAGAATTTTATTTATGGCTAATAGTCCCACTTAATGAAGTGCCTGGGAATGTTACACATTCCCAAGTGGTTTGTTCATTTTGCTGATGGGTGCATTTAGTCTTTGTCATGTGTATAAGCTTTGTGGTGATCAGAATATTTTGTGCATTATGCTGGCATATGTATAACTAGAAGTTTTTACATTTTGTTTTAGTCTGAGCATGTTTGATAAAGCTGGTAGTACATTGTAAGCTATAATTGGCTGAACTTCTTGTTAACACTTTTTGTTTATATACTTTCTTTATGCGATAGCAATATGTTCAGGTGTTTTCAGACACTGAAGACTTCTTTTTTAATAGAGCTTTGAAAATTGATCCTTCATCAAAATTTTTTGGCCATCACAACCATAGACACCTAAGTTGAACAGTGTAATCTGTCCGTTGTTAACAAAGCAGATAGGTTGCTGCAGGTGTTATTGTGAAAAAAGAGTTGCAAAACAGATTGAGTCTGCTTCAGAAAAGTTTAATAAACGATACACTAATATACAAATACGCATATTCCATTAATAAAGGAGTTATTGCTACTTTCCTGTGCACCTCACTCTGCCTCTTTGAATTTTTACTGTACTCTATTCTGTGACTTTGCAATCATCATTGCAGCAGCGAGCAAATCATACTAGGGACAAGCACTTCATTTTCATTTTTACCTGATGTCCAGTTAATCTCACTGTTTTGTAATCACCTGTTTTCCCTCCCACATACTGTATGGGTAGTAAAATTCCACACTTGTGAAATAGTTGGCATTTAGAGTTCTATTTCTACTTAGGTTGAGATCTTTTGTGAATGCGAGTGCATGTGTACCAGGATCTACTAAACATGATTATTTGTGTCAATATACAGCTTACATATGCCACTTACTAGCTCGAAGTTTTTTGAGTCTGAAGATATTAATCAGAATGCAAAATCGAATTCGCCTTGTTTTTCATTATATTAACCAACATGTTAGCTAAAATATAATGTCAGTGGTTTCTTCTTTCTTTGCTCCAGACATTAGAAGGCTATAAATGGTCTCTGAGAAAGGCTCTTGCTGGCTGGACTGCGATCATTCTTGCCGCCGGTATTCCCCTAATGCTCATCTCCTGGAAACGAAGTATTTTGCTCAAGCTCACACATGTATTGTGTCATCCTGATGAGGCACAGAAGGTGCTGCTGAAAGTAAGACTGGCATTCACTTGGGTAGTGTGTTCTTGGATGACCTGCTAATGCACTACAACAGTGACATGCTGCATTAAAAGCTTCCAGTATCTTTCTATATATATGCACACAAAAGGAACAAATGAATGCAAGAATGTTTATTATTGTTCCGGTGTTTTGGCCAGAACCCTGCTGAAACGTTGCAAGAATAATAAACTTTTTCACACTGTTAGCTTCTCAAAGGATAAAACACACAGAAAAGGATATTTATTCACACGCCGTTCAGCACACGGCCTCTTGCTACCGCTGCCCTCACCGTGCACCTCCTCGTCTTCAGTTTATTCTTCTAGTGCTCTTCACGATCTTGTAGATGTGGCACAAGCAATCAGCTAACTTCTAACAGCACATTCATCTACACCTTTTGAGTGCCTTAAAACAACTGAATCTGAAGGTACATTCACTCGGTATGTGTGTATATGCATATATAGATATGAGAAGTTCCAGAGTTAAATAAACTCACTGTAAAGTGAACAATAATTGATTGACTGTAGTACAATGGCAACAGCTAGGTTAGGTAATGTGCATCATTTGAAGTAACACAAAGCACCAGTGTAAAACACAACCATAATAATAAATATCTTTGCATGTCAAAAAGCTCAAGCAATGGAGAACTCTATGGATGCAGTAGGTAACACAATGTTGTAACAAATAGAACTGCAGAAAGAATTGCAAAAGCCATACTAACAATAAAAAAACTAACTTGTACTGAAACACGACTGCTGAAAAGTGCATTGAAAAGGTTGCTTAACATCTGTCTTGGATGTTACTGCAGTTTAAGAATTTCTTTATTGAAATGATAGATAATCAAATTCATAAAGGGAGCCTTAAATATATTCCAATTCATGGTTAGTTCTTATGAGAGGAATTATTAATACAGACAAATCAATCCATTCATGATGTTGGGATGGATGCTTGTCAACATATCTTGATAACCGTAGGTGCGTGTTGCTTGTTTTTGATTGTAGCATCACCAGCACTTACAAGCAGTTCAAGCACACAAATAAGATCATTGAGGCCTGCCTCAATGATCCTGATCATGAGGCCTGCCTCAATGAGGATAAGGCAAGGGCAATACAAAACAGCTTCTGTTTTAATTTTTGATAATCAAATTATTTTGATACAGCCAAACAGAATTTAGGATCAATTAGGCTGAAGCATTAACTATTAAGGTGTTCCTTATATGATTGTGTGATTTCAGAGCGGTTTTATTGATGGATAATCATGCAGAGTATGTACATTCTTTACCTTCTCATTATGTAATTGTGCTAACACTTCTAGCACCAATATACAATTAGTTATATTAGGATAAATGTGGAAGAGCAAAAGTAATTCATCTCATTAAAAGTATGGCATAGTAGAAGCCTAGGATGATTTGTAGTTATTGTGTTTTATTCACATATGCAGAGGGATGGAACAGTAGTGCTTTTAACACACTTTTTTCTGCCCGTATGATTTTAGTTCAGCTTTCTGTCGACATTAAAGTTGTCTTTAAATTGTACTAGGGATGCTAAAAGGTTTCACGATCTCTTTTGTTGCATGATATGATGATTTCTTACAAATATTTGTTAAATTGCACTGTTGTGTGGTGAGAAGCTTTGGATAGTTTTTCTCTCTTGCTGTATCCTACAAGATAATTATCTTATAATTTTTTATTAGTAGTAAATTTCTCATGACTTATGTACAACCAATCTTGCAGGACAAGTACTCTCAAGAGTTCATTGAAACAGTTTTCCAAAGCAACAGACCACTGAAGGATGGTTGCAATTACTGCTTCTTTCACAACAAGCGTATCAAGTACATCTGGAAAACAGACCTTCAGCGCTTCGTGAAGCTTGAGTATGATGGGCCTTGTAGATCGCTTATACCTGATATCTCTGTGCATTTTAGATGCTGTGTTCATTCTTGTGTTATCCTTTGAGCACACAGGGATGAACACATCTTGTTCACGTGTCCAGAGTGCAGAGTGAACCAGAGTGCAGGATATATTTCTAATAGTTCTACCGAAAGAAAATAACTTCATTCCCGTATCATCACCAGAGAAAATAATCTTGTGTTTCCCATCACAGTTTCTAAGTATTGAGAAAAGTGTGGGTTTTTACATGAGCTCTGAGGGTATATTATCTCCATAACATCTCTATTATCTTGTGATTTTTGACCCCACTTTTTGGTTCAGAATTGTGGCCGTGGTTACTTAAACTAGCATAATTAGCCTTCTAAACAAACAAGGCAGGAAAATTCACGTGGAGTATTATAAATCATTATAATGTGGCAGGCATAGCTTAGATGTGAGAATCTGCAAAAATTAAGCCTATACACATTGCTGTTAAAAACTAAAATATAAAAAGCGATGTGCAAGAAAGTAAGCTTTTTTTTTACCATTTAGTGAAAGCCTCCATTTGTACTATGTTGGCTGCTAAAAACTTTTATTCTGGCACAGAGCATTAATTGGCATGATATTGAGGTGTGATCGTACTGAGCATTTGATTTTGAATTTGCTGGAGCGGCGTAATATGGGAGGTATACGTTAAACTCTATGATGCCATGCACTAAGTGATACGACTGTGAACGAAACTGAAGCATACAGTTATTAGCTTGCATATATGAAATTATTTGCATTCTTTCAGGAGTACCTTTACACCAAAGGCACACTTTCTCTGTACTGAATTTACGTTGATGTTAAATTTTAACAATGTATAGTTGTACACCTAAGAATGTATGTTGATTACTTGGGGAGATGATATTATTACTAATACATAATACATAAATATCAATGATAGGACTTACTGGTAAGCTGGGAAATCATGTTCTCTTCGTTGATGTTTTTTTTTAGTGGGGGATGAATAATTAATCTGTTTTTATAACATCAATCAGCAATGTTACGAATATCGCAGTTAAGTTGTATCAGTCCGTGTGTGAATTTTCTCATGTTAGCAAAAAACAGTGACGTCAGTTACATACAGTTGCAGTTGTTAGGCAGTCAAGTAAATCATTAATGTACAGTAAGAAAAGCAGGGCGGATGCCTAATATTGAACCTTGTGGGACATAAGTGTTAACTAAATTTCCTTGTTTCAGATAGGGTACCAGATATAATAATTGTTTTTGCATGGTCAGTTATGCATCTTCTAAATCATTTTAATTCAGACCAGTTATTTCATAGGACACAAGCTAAGTAGAATATTATGGCTGATTAAACCTAATTACTTTAGTAAAATCAATAAGAACAGATCTGACAAGTCTATGACAGTAAATTTCTCATTTAAAATTGGCAGTCAATACAACTAGAGCTAGATTAGTCGAATAATCAGTGCGAAAGCCAAACTGTCTTGGCAATAATAAGTTAACTTATAGAGTTAGCTATGATACCTAGCATTATATATATATATATATTTTTCTTTCATAACAAAAAAGAGAAGAATAGAGATAGGCCTAAATTGTTTATTAGAGTTCTGTCACGTTTTTTAACACAGGAACTATCGTGCTTCATTTTTGTTCGCATGAATAAAAATCTTGTCATCAAAATCAGGTTAATGACATGTGTGAGGGGTTCAACTATGATATCTACCCCTTCTTTGGTATGACTGCCACGAATGTTGTCAAGCATAGTTGATGCAAATGCAAAAAAAGTAGTTGTTACTTCGGCATGTGTAGTAGGAAGCTGAAAACAAGATTGTGGCACAGAATTAAGAACAACAAAAGTGGGTGGTTCTGGCATGTGTGGAGCACACAATAAAAAATCACTAAATGCATGCATAACATTACTTTCACCCATGAATAAATCTCCATTATAGCGTATTTCATTGATTCTGCTAGCTGATGTGATTCAGTTCAGGAAGGAGTTTATAGTATGCCACTGTCTACCAATATCATTGCCTGCTAGAAAGAACTGGCAATTGCAGTATTTCAAATTTGCCTCCTGTATAAGATGTGACAGATCATTAGAATACCTTGTAGAGCATTTTTTTCAGTGCCAAGTTGAATGGCTTGCATTTAGGCTTCCTGTAAATGCTATATTTTTTGCATACAGTTTAAAGCAGGCCTGTAGTCATGCAAAGTTATATAGTGAAGATTAGCTTCCGTGACACAACCTAGTGGTTGTTGATGATGCTATGCAGCTAGTAATTATGAATGTTGAGCTTGATGAATTTGCTTTTGTCAAAGCCTGGCCTGTAAGATGGAGTACTTTAAACGATACTGTTATATCAAAAGTGCTTAACGATGTGTTTTACTTAGTATGTGATCCTTGATTTTATTTGCCGGCGTTAAATAAAAGGGTGTCTTGGGCTTTGTGTGATGTTACCTTATCTTGGAGATCGACTTAAGGGTACATCTCTTGTTCAGCATTGGAAAAGATTAAAACTATGGTTATTTAGGCGAGCTTTATGTATTCAGACAAATACAGTTTAGGTTTCTCTTTGTTAACTCCTTTGTCTTCACATCAACAGTGCTTGTTAATCTGGCTGGAAGGTGTAAGCTGGCTGGTGTATCTCATTTATGGCACAGTTGTCTACATATGTGAGCCATAGACCAATGTAATGTGGTATGGTGTCTCACAGTCTCTGTGATGTTTTGTGTACTTCAATTAATTAATTTTATTCTTCCTTTCTTCCAGTGGGCTTGAAGTCGACAGTTGTCAAGATTTGCTCGCAATGTCATCCGGTCTGTCAGGCGCAGATGTTGACTACCAGCAAGTCCTGTTTGGCGAAAACTCTCTGTGCATAGAAATTACACCTGTTTACAAGCTCGTAATAAATGAGGTGTGCATGAAAATATGATACTGGTGCTACCACTTGCGATATTACTTGTGAAAAAAAAAAGATTAACATAATCTGCAAGTAACGAAGAGAATGTAGTAACGTGTAGTTGTACATTGTGGGACTGTTGTATGACTGTAGAGAGATTGTATAACATTAAAAAGAATGATAGAAGCAAAAGCTAACTTCTTGTGGCAATATCTCCTTGCTTGAAAATCACCTGCATGCTAGTGCTTATATGGATCACATGCAAATCTTATATGGAACCATACAGCTTACTTGTGACCATACTTTTCACTGTACCTGGTTGTTCATGGTTAGCTGTTTGGTAAATGTACTAAAATTGTTAGGAAAAAAATTGATTGATTGATTGATTGATTGATTGATTGATTGATTGATTGATTGATTGATTGATTGATTGATTTCAAAGAATGGACAGCTTCCACTGGTGACGATGATTGATGCTGATTTAATAATTTGTAACCAAACTGTACACTGCACTAATCTGTCAATGATTTCTTACTCAAGGTCACTGTAATAAATGTTATGTCTTAGCTTCTACAAATTTCTTTAAGCATGGCTTTTCTCTTCCTCTAGGTCTTCAGCCCATTTTACATCTATCAAGTGTTCATTGTTATTGTGTGGATGGTTCAGCTGTATTACCAGTTTGCTGTTTGTGTCATCTTGCTGTCAATTATATCAGTCAGCGTATCAGTCTGGCAAACCAGAAAGGTAGGCTTCTTTCCTGTCATTACTGTCATGCCTCATGGTTTGTCCATTCCTTGATAACGACCAAAACATGTGTAATTTGGTATTTTAGTGTCTTTATTACTTTAACTTTCATGTAGTAAAGTTTCCTTTATTTATCACTTGGAAATTTTGTAGATCTCATGCTCTTCTGTATTTGATGACTACGTGAATTGCCTGTGCTATAATAGTGAAAAGTGCATTTTCAATTGCCTGGCAACAAGTACCGCGGTTCATGGCTTGTGGTTTGAGTTTGAAATCATGATCAGGAAATTTCAAATGGCTTGAGGCACCCAAACCAATATAATGAATTGTACTTTAAAAATCGACTGATGAATGCTGAAACCTTCCACCCACATACTGCAAATGTGATCTTTCAGCAAACAAGGGCGCTGAGAGAAGCCATTCACACAGAATCAAAGGTGACTGTGTTGCGAGATGAGACTGGTAAGCATGAATGTTGCCTCATATGCAGGTTATTACAGTAAACAGGTGCAGGGGTATTATTCACGACAGCTCAATATGCACAAGGCATGATTGAATGAAACCTACTAGCACCATGTTAACAATAAATTTCAAACAGCTCTTCTGTAGCACCATGTGATGACAGGGATGTCGCAATCACATTCTAGCTATTCTATAATGGAGCGCATAATTACAAGGAGTATATCATACTCTGTTTTTCACATAGTGCAGTTGCTAAATTGAGACAAAAAGTGACTTATATACTTGAAATAGCAAGAAATAAGTAACGCAAGTTTGTTTTTTATACATGAACCTTGAATGCAAAGCTTCTAAAGTGTTCAGAGCAGACAGGTGTTCAGAATTAATGAATGCTTAATTGCATCACCCATAACTTTAGTACATACTGTCTGCTCTATGCGGAGATCAACAATATATAATACGGCTGTTGTCATGCTGTCAATATTTATTTTTACTAGTTGCGCTTTTGTTGGCATTCTCCACGGCAACATCAGTGCTGAAAAATATGTTGTGCAGTCCACGTGTGCATGATGTGTGTGCAGAAGTGACCCTCTCCTCCAAGGAACTTGTACCTGGCGATGTGATCATACTCCCAGAGAAACATCACACCATGGAGTGTGATGCTGTCCTTATCAACGGTGACTGTATTGTCAACGAGAGCATGCTGACAGGTAGACACAAATATTTGTCCGTTCAAATTTAAATTCAAATTTATTGAACATCATAGGAATAGTACAATTATGGACATACAGAAGGAGGTCCCAAGGCTATATCACCATTGGCAGGGCCTCCATTGAAGTAAATTAATGAAAAATAGAAAGTAAAAAACAAAGCAAATGAAAGAGAGGTTAAATTTTTAAAAATGCATGTATAACTACATCAAGATACAACAATTTTGCATAAGGCAACACAAGGTAATGTTCACAGGGTGGACAGGATTAGTTATGTTTAAAGAAAAGAAAATGTTTTAAGTTTCTATTATATACTTGGGAGGCGGAGGGGGGGAAAGAGGGGGGAGTGTATGAAAGTTATAGATTTCATATGCGTGTTCAAACTATCCCAAAATGACATTGAGGAAAGAAAGTGAAGTGGATCTGCCATAGTTAGTATGTGTACTAGACAAGAGCAAGTTACGATGGGTGCCGAAGCGAGTAGAATTGGAAGCAGAGAGCTCATGTTGTGAGAATATGTCTAGTGCAAGAACATGTTGAATAACTTAAGGAACATAATGCCTGTATTAAAAATAAAAGCTAAATGAAGGCCAGATATTAAGGTCAACAAGAATGGGGCAAGAAGGTGACAGCCGTAGCATGAAGTTACTAATTATGCTACCGACTTTTTCTCTAATGTTTAATCTATGGCGAGAGCTGAAAAGAGTATGTATGACTTCTTGATGTGAAGCAGTAGTTTATATGGCTCTGTATAAAGGCATAATACAATGTTGCGAGTACAAACATGTGCATTTAAGTTTGTCATGGAATGCCAGAGCATGTCTGATTGTAGGTGCACTTGCACATTGTGAAGAATAGTATCGAGGTAAACTTGCAATCAGCCATGACTAAATCTTCTGTGCATATAATGAGTGAAAGTATCTTGGAACAGATTAGCAGACTTAACAACGTGGGCTAACCAGAGAGTGGGTTTAGAAGCACCTTGATGCAATAAAGGGGCCTGTGTGTTCATACCACTTGGTGATGCATTGCCGAGACTGCGGGTGTTTGATATGTCAAGAATTTGAGTGCACATTGATTTTGCTCCGACATGGGGACCAGATGATGAGGGAAATTAGCGAGGCAATCAATATTTAAAAAAAACAAAGAGCGAAAAACGGGATGAGGTGTGCAGTCAGCTCTCTCTAGCACTTCATCAGAAAGAACTTTCTTAGGGTTTGGAGTGAGGATGGTAGCCAGACATTCATATGCTGTAACTTCTTGACATTTTGCAACTTGGCCTTAGTACTGTGCATTACACGAGACTTTTAGCAAACTTCTGAATTAGCACCCCAAGGAGGTGGCAGCCTGAACTCTTTGCTGAAATATATTTCACTAAAACGAAAATTTGAGCAATTTGGTCTTGCATAAGTATAGGTAAATCACAGTGCATTATAGATAAGGAACAACTACAGAAATGAGACACACGGGGCATTGACTTTGACTGATTTATTGGCATAAAATGCACACACTTATAAGTACATGTTGCTCGGGATAGAGGAAATGGAAATGGAGAAAATGGAGGAGATGCTGACACATTGCTCCGTTACTTGTTGTAAAATATCAGCTTCAATTAACTCTCTAGTAAGCTATTCCTTCGCTTTACCTCTGATGGAGTACTTTTCATACCATGAAATGCAACAACAATGTGTACAATGAAAGGATAAGTTTCCGTGCCTATACTACCTGCCTTTTGATGGTTATAGTGTCAAGAGGTAGTAGTACAGGCAAGGAGCTATCTTCTTTGTGCTATCTTGTTCAAGAAGGTATTGCAAAGTGCATACGTTTGTATCATATTTTTGACTGCAAAAAAGGTTATATTCCACTGTTTGTTTGGTGTAGGTGAAAGCTGCCCTATCACAAAGGTTCCTGTGTCTGCAGGAGAAGGGTACACATTCACAGCCAACAAAAGGAATACACTCTTCTGTGGAACAAATATACTTCACTCGAGAAGTACTAATAGCCAAGTGAAAGCCATTGTCTACAGGACAGGTATGGAACTCTGTTAGAAATGCCACAGTTCTTAAACAAATAAAGAGAGCTGTGAACAAATAATCTTTATTTCTAAGCCACGAATACACAGCTAGTTCAGAGCAAGCTTAAAGAAGGAAGCAAACCCTTTTGGGCTGATGAAGCTACCTGTATGTTGTTAGCAGCCTCCTAAAGAAGCCTCCAGCATGTGTTTTGTTCTTGCTAATTGATTAGCAGTGATTAATTAACGTTTAATGTGATAGTACCTATATGTATGCTCGAGGCGCATTCACGTTGTCCATGCTGCTGTCATGCTGTCCAGCTATTCATGGCGTATGTGTGGCTCACTCACGAAGGTTTACAGGGCCTTCAGAGATGCTAAGTGTGTTTGGCTGCAAAAACAACTAAGTGAGTGGATTCACCATCAATGCTCCCTCCATTGGCTTAGTAACGGAGCCGGGACAGTGTTCTAGCTTCCACAGTCGGCATGAGCATTGTGCACATGCACACTAACGTTCCTGCTGAGCTGTGTGTATTCACTGGTCTGAGCCGTACAGACAAACGTCAAGCTAATGTTATCCAAAATTTTACTGGGCACGGTCTCATCTTCTGGACCATCGAGGTGTGATGCATGGCCTCCACTGGGCAGGACTCCTCATCCCGCTAGAGTGGTGAGACATGTGGTAGCTAGCTGCGAGGGTGCTTTTCCTTCTGCCCAGCAGCAGCTACTTTGCATGCTGCATCATGCCAACATATGTCGCACCTGTATATTGTTTGAACAATATCTGAGGAGTTGAAGTGCAATGCTAAACGTTGCTATCGCTTGTCACTGCTTCACCCTTCAGGAGATACTGACATAATTCTTATTTAATAACTTTATACATGCAGTGTCAATGAGATTTGTAGAGCATATTTATGCAATGTTTTATAATGTGCTACCTTTTCTGTAACTCTTTTCACTGCATACAATAAATAGACGGTTACTTAAATATTCTTATGTGATCTGAATGCAAAAGTAGTCAAATCCACCTTCATTCACTTTACTTCACCTTAATTCACTTAACCCCATCTTCAGTCACCTTACTCTAACTCCACAACTGTACCTTTGACCACCTTGCTCTAATTTATACCAACCCTTCAGTCCATCTTAATTTGCATTAATCCATTTTAATCTACTTTATTTCACTGTAAATCACGTTAATTCACATTAATTACTCATAATGACTACTAATTAGCATTGTTGTACCATGTACTTCTGCTGAGGTCATACAAGACGCTGATGATTTTCCTCCTCCACAATGGCTGCGCCGTCACATGACCAACGGCGCTTGCACTAGGCCAAATGTTTACTTATGCCAGATGGCTGCGACGTGATGTGTGCAATGACGCACTCACTAAGCACACCTTTAGTCAACCAGAATTGTGAAGCCACTGTGGCATTGGGAAAGCCACGGCAGCCATCCTAGAAGCCCCGGTTTGATTCCCACTCAGAGCAAAATTTGCCAAATTTTCTTTTCAAAGGCATTAATATACTTGGTTTACGGAACCTCCCTGTGAAATGTGACGTCAGTCCGAACATTTTTTTACGTGCTTTTACTTTTTGCACCGTCGGCCATTTGCACCATTGCTTGATCACACCGGATTTTCTGCCTCATGGGACATGTAATGCTCTCACATTAAAAGAAAGCCACTGTGATGAGCTGTGGTGGCCTCTTGAATATTTTCAGGCGCTCTTTTTGAAGTACAGGAACGTAAGCTATGCGAACAGTAATATCCGACAGGCAACTGAAAGTGATGTCTTCATGTGGGCTCTACAAACCTCATATTGTCATTATGGTGATAAAATTAATAATGAAAAAGTTGGTTGTCCCTTGAAGCACCTACTATACTATCTGTTTTAACTAAGAGATGACTAAATTCGTTTAATATAGTGCAACGGGAACGATATGAATTTTCTTTGGCTACACATTATTAAAAGCAGCAGACATCAATGATAGTGTGACTACTGCAAGTTATTTCATACTTGCTAATTAAATGTTAACTGATTACTTTAGGGCAAATTTTGCAGTTCTGGATTTGAATCAGGTTAATGCTCAAGGCATGTCCACTTAGTACAAATTCTGAGACCAGCACCAGTTTTTACATATATGTACAAATGCAAAAAGGCACCAAAATGCATTGGCATACATCTTATCCTTTTTCCCAGATAGCTTATCTTGTGCGCTGTGTATAAAAACTGCATGAAAAACAATTGTACTTTGTGGCAGATTTTGGGTGCAGTATGTCGAAACTTGTGTTAGTCTCACCATTTCTATTAAGTGGACATTGTTTAAGCACTGAATAAATATGTGCCCTGAGGTGAATAATAAAAGCTTTAAATGCTGCTTGTTAGATAATTAATTAGCTACAATTTCATATATGTTTTAGCACGTTTCTAGAAAAAAAAAAGAGACATTATCATCTTTGCTGCATTGTCCTTTGAGAAATTGGCCCTTCCTTAAAGCAAGTGTTGTCATTGTTCAGCTTGCGTAGTTGACAGATTGGTCAGTTTTGTGAACAAAAACTGCGGTAACCCTTGAACATGACAAGCAAGCTATTTCCTTCAGTGCGCATGTGCGCACTCTTTCTGTCACACCTTCCCTCTTCCCTTATCTTTTCTTTATATTTCCGAGCGTGAATAAACCCGGCATTCTTCGGCTGGAACGACTGTCTCGTTCACTACGGTAGGGGCGTTGCCTCCACCCGTCAACCATCGCAGCAAAAACATTATTGCAAAATAGCGAGTTAGTAATTTTCTGTACTTTTCCGACACTGGTGCCCAAATGGATACGCATTTCAGGGTTCAACACTATGAAAGGCGAGCTTATGAGGACAATTTTGTTCCCAAAACCAGTGCACTTCAAGCTGCATGCAGATGTTATGAAGTCAATGGTGATATTTCTTATCCTTGGTGAGTAAACCTTACATATATATTGACTTAACTTTTCAGTCTTCATGCACTCATCTTCTTGCACACTTAAAAACTTTTTTAGGCATACCAGCAATGATCTACACTGGCATCATATTCAGCAAACTTGGTGTGAGTACTCCTTTTGGAATTCGTGTGTTCTTGTAACCAAACCAAGAAAAGAGCATATTTTGGCACAGAAATTCTTGTTTATGCGATTAGTAGACTTCCATTAAGCCAAACTCAAAGGACCACAAAAGATGTTTGGCTTATGTTAAGTTCAGCTTGATAGGATATAATCCTACAACACATGCATGCATTCTCTAAATGGTGGTTTATAAAAAGAAGTGACTGAGATTGTTTCACAAAGAGACAAATAATACCAAAACCGCATACATTTGGCTCTGCGTAATGTTACAGCCTCCCGAGCAATGGACCAAAGGATCAAACTGCACATATTCCATAGGGGGTCGAGCAACCTGTCTCTGCTGGAAATATCCATGCCTAAACTCTGACCATCTACGTGGCTTTGAAGACAGCCCTATCAATGGGCACTATTATTTCTGCACACTCATTCAGTCAAAATGACCAGGATGTCTGCTTCAGGCACTGAAGTATGCCATGACGTTAGAATTATTGAAAGTAGCTATTATCAGCTCTTGTTATTTCCTAACTTGGAAAGGTACTTTTTGGGATGCCAAACATGTGGACTGTCGCTGGCTTTGAAAACTTCAATGAATGCATTTGTGACAGTACTTTTAATATTTTTGAAAGCTTGATTGACTTGGGATTGACTTGTTTCAATGTTTGAAAGTTGTTGAAATGGAGATGAGCTGTCGTTTCTAATGTCCAGACCTTTCTAACAACAGGAGCAACACAGGCACAGTAGTACACAACCAGGACTCGTCTGAGCTAAGCCTTTTGCTGGCTTCAGATTTCTTGAGACACTTGTTCCAACTTGGGAGCTACTATTAGGAACAGATAATGAGTAGCGGTATATGGTACTTTGCAGCACACTGTTTTATAAAGGTGCTCTTGTGGACCATGCCTGTTAATATGACGTGAAACCCCTGGACAGCACTTTTTGTATCCTAGCTAGGTTTCACTGAAAAGACAAGAGAAATTCGTCATACAATCAGAGAAATGGCAGGCATGTACAATGCACTTTAGCCAGCTAGCCAGAATCGCAGTTTTGCTATTTGGCTTCTAAAAAAATACTGAAAGCAATTGTATTGAAGGCATGCTTATAATAAGTCTGCACGAAAGACATGTGTTACTGTTCGAATGTCATCTCTGTTCAACATTATGAAGTTGAATTTTCGGTCGCTTTCCTCTTACTTTCCTGCATTTCAGGCATACGCTCGTGATATTGCCATCGTTGTCATTGATGTTGCCACTTTTGTGGTGCCTCCACTACTTCCCGCAGTGCTGACTAGCATCAATGCTTCAGCTCAGAGACGTCTAAAGAATAAAGACATCTACTGCCTCAACTCCAGCTACATCAATTTTTGTGGAGCCTTGAGTGTGATCTGCTTTGATAAGGTAGGTTATGAAGAATATCCGAAACTTTGTCACAAATAGTTAACATAAAAAATCAGGCAAAGTCGTTTAGTCTTACTTTACATCTGTCAAAGTGGGTAGTTGCAGGCCACTTCTGCACAGCTTCAAATATACTAGAGTAGGCTACACATGCATACGAGGCTTAAAGAAATCGTTTTGTCATAAAAGATTTTGCATTTATAATTTGAATAACCTTGGAGCACACTTTCCATGTTACAGTCGAAAGGCAGTGCCTATACTAACACAGACAGTGCCTACTCATAGCCATATATTTGTCTATCTCCCATGCACAACTGTGTGATAAATAGAATAGTGTGCTTGCGGTTTTTATGAGAAACAAATTATTTTGCCTAGAAGCTTGTACTGCGGGTTTTTGCATTATTAATTTTTACGAGGTGCTTGTCATATTCTTTTGTGTTATTTTCTAGCCTGCTTTTTCACTTCATTGGCCATATGCAAAACGAGAACACAATTGCAGGACTGCTTCTTGTATGTCTTTTATAGACAGGAACACTGACGGAGGACTGCTTGGATATTGCAGCCGTTGTTCCCTGTGAAAATGCAACGTAAGAACACATTAGTGCCCTTTGCTGTTATCAGAATATATATATATATATATATATATATATATACATATATAGTGTTAAAGGAATAGAAGCACATAGAAAAAATAACATGACTTTTACTGATGTCTTGGCTGTAGTCCGGCCTTTATCAAGATTGCGACTGCAAGCTCAGAGAGCTCAATTTATACATTTTCTCAGTAAAAAGAGAAAGAAGTGAGCGAGAGGAAACAAAAAAGTGAATACAAACTTTACGAACTTGTGCATGTAAACAAAAAGATAGAAAAGAAAAAAAATGTAGTGGTGTCAGGAATACCAGCACGTGCACTAGCTCATGTCAAAGTAAATGAAAACAACCATGAAAAGTCAACAAAAACAACCGTGAATGCAAACTTGCGGGAAAAAGAAAAAAAACAGAAAAACTTGAAGTAAATCAAAACGGGTAAGGAGTTTGTAAATTACCCACACATCAACAGGTGCACATTCAGTCGTATCCACATGGAATGATGACAGATGTAGCCCGTCACACTACAGGTGCCTTCTAACCATCTTCAAGGTCGCAGCAGCAGCAAACCCTGTCAAACCTGTCACCCCTCCCTGCATTACACAGGCTGCATCTGCCATCTTGCGTACACAACTCAGTGTGCACCTGCTGACGTTTGGGTCATTCACACACTGCTTACCATAACGTTTTGCTTTCCTTCAAGTGTTTTTCTTTTTTTCATTCTTCTTTTTTTAATGCGAGTTTGTATTCACAGTTGTTTTCGTTGACTTTTCACAGTTGTTTTCATTGACTTTGATGTGAGCCAGTGCACATACTGGTATTCTTGACACTTTTTTTCCTTTTTTTTTACATGCGCAAGTTCATAAAGTTTGTATTCACGTTTTTGTTTCCCCTCGCTCTCTTCTTTCTCTTCTTACTGAGACAATGTATAAATTGAGCTCTGAACTTGCAGTCACACTCTTGATGAAGGCCGGACCTCGGCCAAAAAGTTAGTAAAGTCAAGTTATTTTTCCTGCTTGCTTCTATTCCTTGAACTATTTCTGTGCCGGATCCTGTGATTCTATGCTTCACTGATGTGTGTGTGCGTGCGTGTGTGTTTGTGTGTTTGTGTGTGTGTGTGTGGGGGGGGGGTGCGCGCGCGCGCGTGTGCATGTGTTTGTCTTTAGTCATTTAATTCAAATGATAAAGCAACGCAGAACAGTTTGTGTTTTCATTTTGTTAGTGCTGACAAGTAGTGTGTTTAAAACAGCTAGAGAGTGATTAGAAATGATGGTGTATTTAGCAAAGTTGACTTCTATAATAATTGGTAGTGTGTTGAAGGGTGGGTGCCACAAAAGAAGACAGCGCAAAGGAAAAGAAATAGACAGGAATGCAGAATGCGAAATGTCACTGTAGGTTAATACTGTGGCATTGCAATGTAGGGTTTCTATATGTCTTGGTGTAAAGGACAGTACTGCAGGCATGAACTGAAAGGTGGCATGTATGTTGCTATGTTAACTTAGCCTTTCTGCGCCCTTTGAGCATTGTGCTAAAACTTATCTCAAGACCATTAACTAGTTAATTAGTTCAGCAACGTAGTTTAACCTTAAAGGACATTAAGCAGAAACACTAAATCAGTTTGGCCTGGTAAAATATTATTTCAAAACTAAATTTTCATTAACTTTGTTGATTTTGGTTCATTATTAGAAGAGAAAATGAATGTCAACGTTTTATTTCTTTTAATTTCATGCCAGAACCCTAGCCCAGGTACGTCAGTGTAACATCACAAATTTCAACGTATTTTATCATACTTGGGCTTTTGTGGCTCAGTGAAAGTTTTTGAAATTTGCCAAGAAACTTGCCAAGAATACAGTGTAGTCCATCTTTAATTACCAATAAAAATTTAACTACAGATGCAAGCAAACATCGTAAAAATTCATGATGTCACGGCGAGCTAGCGTGGGAACTTCAAGAAGTCGTTGCCACCCATATTTTATTTTTCTGCCTTTTATTGCTTTCCAACCTTCTTCTTACATTAAGAATGGCTTTTTTGGTATTGTAGAAGGGTAACTTACTAAACAGTTGAAAGGATTTTTCACATTAGTGTTAAGAAAAAGCTTTACCTTAGGTCTGACTCTTTTCTTATCCTAAGTACAGCAAATTTCATCCAAACTGCCTTGGTGAATGCCAAGGGAAGCAATTTCTTTGTACCTTTTTTCTTAGGTATGCTGGTTAAGGCGAATCTTTCTTCTAAATGCACCTTTATTTTTAGTGCACTCACAATTTCCTTCTTTTTTTTGTGTAAGGGGCTACTAACAGCTTAGCGCCTTTAGTGTGATGCTTAACGGGAAAATGAAATGAGTGACAAGTAGTAAATATTGCAATAAATACAAGATATACGTAGCAACAAATGGATATGTGGTTATAAATAGAATAAACAACAAGCGACCTGTGGCCATGGTGATGAAATAATGAAACAAAGGTAGCACACAGGCTCGAGTGGATTATTAAAGGTGTAAGAAGAGCAGTGAAGATTGAAAGGTATTGGTGAAATACTGTATGTTCAAGTTGGGGTTAAGGGAGTTGTACAGAGAGAGAGAGAGAAATGTCATAAGGTAAAGGCGGGGAGGTTAACCAGGCTGAGCCTAGTAGGCTACGCTGCACTGGGGAGGGGGGAGAGGGTATTGAAAGAGGAGAAGGAAGGGAGAAGTTCACACTTTGCACGGTTACACAGACAAACGTTCATTGCTGAGTTAGTCACAGGCAGTCACACAGACTAGTGCATTTAAAAAAACACAGTAGCGTTGTGCAGGTCCTGCAAACAGTGTACTGGGGACTTGTGGAGCAATCGTAATGAGTGAAACAGCAATACGCTTGCACCCACAACATATTCTCCCTGGCCTGCAGGTTGCAACCAGCCGTGAACAACGTGAAGGTCCTTCCATATGGCCCCATGCTTGTTGCCCTGGCAACATGCCATTCCTTGCACCTTGTTGATGGGGAAGTAGTGGGCTATGAGATGGACATCAAGACTCTGCAGACTATTGATTGGGTGAGAAGTGAGCACTGGAATTTTCTATTCCGGAAATTGTGGCATAGAAGCTACCGACTCTTTTAGACCATGCATTGACAAACGTGGTACTGCATGACTGAGAGTTCAAGATGATTCAACATATGATTGAGATTCAGTTTATTATTGAAGTTCAGTGTTCGACAGTAGCCCATCTGGTCGGGATGAAACATGGTGAAAAGGTATACAAAAACCCGGGGCACTGCGCCGGTGTCTACGCCAGTTTATTATTGTTTAAATACAGTGAATGGGTTAGAGATAATGTACAGACAAGGGTCCCAAAGACAAAAACGGCAATGGGACCCCCACATTCAAAACATATTCGTATTTAGAAACTTTGCTTTTTTGTAGGCAGTATGAAAATGCAGCAACATGTTCAGATCTGTCTGTTTGTCCAAATATTACACATTTCTTGAATTATAATAATTTTAACCCTGTTATGGGGACCAATTACCTGTGAACACATCTATGCAACAACATTAACAAGTTCTTCAAGTGCCAAAGCAAGGAAAGTAAGCTTGTGCATGTATAATAAAGGGAAAGGCGAACTTAGCTTAAGCTGTAAGAATATTCTTTCAATCTTAATTTGTATTTCTTTGGTAAAACAAAACTGGTTTGCAGAGAGAATAAGAGTCAAACTTTTTTAATTTTGTGCCCAAACTGTGGTGCAAATGGCATCAGTGTGACGTCACAAACTTTTCATGTATTCAGCACGTCACTATCCAGGAAAAGTTGCCACAAGTTGCCAGCTTGAGTCTTTGCTCACTTTCGAACACAATGTAACCTCTCTTTATCAGTATGGGATTAACCAGTGCCAAGCCGGCACTTTAAATATTAATGACATCTTGAAGAGATTACTAAATGGTATTTCTAAATTTCTAAATGGTATCATCAATTGTCTTTCATTTTCATGTCCTTTCTGGCTTACAAAGCATCTGCTCACAGAAAGATTCATCTGTTCAGGACTGTGGAAGTGTAGTCTACTTTACTTAGTATTTCTCTTTAATGTCCATTTAAGAACATTGAATGAGAGTGGATGCTTACTATAAATTAATAATGCACATTGCTGCATTTCTGTTTAAATAATGTGCAACTGTCATGTTTGCTGTTCAGAGACTGGAGGAACCAAAGCTTGGCGAGCCTGTCCCTTTTGAAAAGATACCGGTTCGCATTGTCATGCCAAGAAACTTGCGACTGGTGAGTGTGGCCCTTTCCCTTACTTTTCAACTTCAATTTCAACTTAAACTTTATTAATTCTTCTAGTACACACTAGAAACGTCCTCGTGGGATAAAAGCTGCCATAAGCAGCTTGACTAGACCCAAGAGACGTTGTTGTACATGGCGATAACAGAGAGTACTTTAAAACATCAAACATCATTTATGCACTATGTTCCATGACACACACAATTTGTAAGATTACGTTCAGTACATCTTTAGCTCTGTTTTATATGAAACAAACGTTTGCAGGTAAGATCATGCACTACCAACTTGGACATGTTATCATGTAATGGTGCTGCTTTACTGGGCTTATCAGTGTATAGCAGGCCCTAGGGCTGTAGGATTTTGTACACATATGCAGTAAAATCTCATTGACACATCCATGTTTGTGACGTTTTCACAATTCAGTCCTATGCTTCGAATCACCGGTCCTATTTTGTTTCAATAAGGTCATATGTATTAGCTTCCTGTTTGTTACATTTCTCTTCTCATTTGTTGCACCCAAAAAGTGCTGCAGTGCACAACCGATGCGGACGTCAGCAGCCATCAGCCACACTTTTGTTGGCTGCTGCATGTCGCTGCTGAAGACTATAGCTTTCACCATAACCATTGCCCAGATTGTCGGTGGTCACTGATTTCACCATGGCTCTTGGAAGTCAAAAGCCAAGAGGAGGTGCACGAAGGGTTAGGGGGTCGCCCCATACCCCCGTGCTTGGATGGTAACTCATGACCTTTGATACATTGTGTGGTCACTTAACGTACAATGCTGCACGAAAGATGAAAAGGGGCTGTGAGTGCTCGGAGAGAGGCTGTTATTATCAAACATTCGACCCAAGTGCCATATGGACATTACAAGTTTAATGTTGTGTTGATTTACAGCTTTGACTGCTTAAAAAAAGAAAAAACATACTGTCTAAATCGTAGTGATAATGAGCTTTGCTGAGCAGCTCTTCTATAGCTCACTGGCTTCCCATTCAGGTTCAAATAAGGTTTCCTGTGTGAGTAGCTTTTTGTCTGATCAGCAGCACTGCTGCAAGTGTTATTGATTGTTTTGATGGACCTTTTGAGTGCGCACCTGTTTCACTGCACATAGTCAGCCACCACTGTTCTTCCACGACCCCACTTCATCGCAGAATCTTCGTCTTGCGGTGATGCATTGCCACCTGGCGTTCTGCCAGCAGCATTGTTGTCACCAGTTATAGTCATGTATTATAGTTATGTCCCGTCTTAACTTATGTTCTACTATTATCTTTATGTCTATTTTATCGTAACTCTTCTCCCCTATCTCTCTTTTATTATCCCTATATTCCCTTCTCCCAGTGCAAGGTAGCAAATCGGATGTGCATCTGGTTAACCTCCCTGCCTTTCCTCTCTTCTATTTCTCTTCTATTTCTCTCTCTCTTTCTTTTTTCCTATCTTTTCTCTTAGCCTGTATCTTTTCCACGGCTGCAGAACACTTCAGGTGTGTACTTGGAAGTGAGACAGTTAAGATGCCCATAGCCCTTCATATCCTTCCTTCTTTTTTGTCTTTAGTACAATAAATTACTACTGCCTAGCTCTTGTTTCCACATTACACAGCCAACAGTATAAATAAATAAATGAATGAATGAATGAATGAATGAATGAATGAATGAATGAATGAATGAATGAATGAATGAATGAATGAATGAATGAATGAAATAAAATGAAGAGAATTATGTTGACACAGCTCTGCCTTGCCACCACCCTCACCACCTCAGCAAGGACTATTATTTGTGCAAAGCTCACCTATCGGCTGCTCACATTTATCATGGTGTACATGCTTGGGAGATATTCCACTTGATTCAATTGTAATGATATCGTGGCAGTGGTTTAGTGCTGAAGTGCCCCACGTTGTTTATGTGCTTCTTCCTCCTAAATGCAGACAGTACTGTAGCTGAGTTCAATGCACTACAGCCTTCAAACAAGGTAACATAGTTATGTAGCATTAAAGCTATGATTATGAGTGGTATTGATGGATTCTGTGATGTGAAGGTAAATCCTAGTTGATGATGCACAGTTCACTTTCTGTTAGCCAGAAACTAATCTGTTCTGTGGTTTTAAGAAAAAATTACTCTGTTAAACTACGACAGAGACGTCCAACCAACGACACTCGTACTGTGGCCTATTTAACGTTGACCAAATTGTCATCTGTAACTACTGTCGCTGAAAGGGAACATGTTTTCCAGGTTTTCCTCAGCCTTATGTACATGTGCCTCAATGTATTTAGAGTTCTGTGGAAGAAAGCACAGTGTGCATTTGTCCATATAATAAAGCGTATAATATTTGGTTGAACTACAATTGTCTGTAATGTCTGGTTGTTGATGTTACTTATGATACAAACAAAAACCAGCAGTTCTGTTGATTTCACTCGAGCCATTTTCTTTTTTGTCCATATATAGCTTATGCACTGTTATTTGTTAATTTATTTTACTATCTGCACAGAGCAGCACAAGCCTGGGTATTGTAAGGCAGTTCCCATTTGAGTCCCAGCTCCAGAGAGCAACTGTGGTTGTTACGGCAGCAAGCAGCAACATCTTTCACATCTACTGCAAAGGTGCTCCAGAAGTCATCCAGAAGATGTGCTTGCCAGAAACAGGTACATAATCCGTTATCTGCCCACAGCATTTCCTCAAGGTTATTTGGTTATGAAGCACAAACTAGTCTGAAGTCTTGTGCACGACTTTGAAACCCCTGCATGCACAAGTGTGGTGCAGTCTTTTCAGTTAGTTCTATTTCAACCCTATCATCCTTTATGCCACGTGGCCACTTTGGTAATGACGCAGGCAGGGATTCATATTCTGCACTTGATGAAGTGTTGAAAGTATTGGTTCAGAATAAAGCTAGAAGAAAACAGCTGTGTTATTCTGGCCATCATCATCATCATTAATAGGTGAGAAGAGAAAGCACCACGTTGCAATGCTTGTAACATCTTGCAGTTTTATTGTCTCTCATATCTGCAAACTGTCTTTGCTTCCTTTGCTTTCTATAAACACTGAAATGAATTTCAGTAATCTAATCAGAAGGGGTCATTCTTTGGAATGCAGAAGTCACAAATAGGTAGCAAATATGGAAATATGCATGCTTAGATTTTAAAAACTGACTTTTTGGGGTATTTTAATTATGATTACAATTACATATTATAATGTACTACATATCTAAGCAGTCTTGATTTAATTAAAGTTATACTCCCACATTTTAGTAAAAGGACCTCTCTTGGAAGACTAGATAGGCTGAATGAACACATGAATCATTTTAGAAGACAAAGAAAATATGGCTAGTATGATAGACATGAACACCATGTTTGTAATCTGATGAACCAAAATGCCTAATACCAATAGCAGTGGGCCTCATTTGTGATTGTAATTTCAGACATAATTCTTGCCCTTAGTTAAATGTACTTAAAAATTTTAGAAGTGTGACATGCCGTTCAGATTCATTTACAAGTGGCGACAAACTCATTTTTCTTAGGCCTTTAGGTACCAATCATTCTATGTATGTAGTTCCAGAAAGCTTCAAGGAAACATTGGAGAGTTACACAAGGCATGGACTTCGTATTCTTGCCGTAGCTTCCAAAGCTCTGCCAAATGATACAACTTGGGATCAGGCACTGCACCTGCTTCCAAGGCAAGCATCACCTTTTTTTCTGCATACCCACATTCGTACTCAGACATTGTTGTAGGGGGGTGTTTAGACTGGAAAAAGTAAGAGTCACAATTTAGAAGAAAAAAAGGAAATCACACGGGTAATGCATGGGTAGGCACAAAAATATACATACAATTCTTTATTAATTTCAGTCTTTCTGTGGAGTTTGCATAAAAATTGCAGTTCAATGTCTGGAAGTACAGCTGCCATCAGACTTAACCCAAACAGTGAAGACACATATAGCATCGTAACTTTAACAAACATGAGTCATAAGGAGAAAACATCAAATGCTTTGGAAGGAGGATGCAATAAGTCAGCACATTCAAGACACCCCAACCATAGATCGCTAGCACTCTCTGCAGGATAAGCAAAAAGGCGCTACCGGTAAGTGCATGTTCAGGTTAAATGTGATGGTGACTGTAAATGTGAGAGCATACAGTGCTTTCTATTACATCACCAAAGCTTGATTATGATATTTTTGACAACCACCATCACATTTTTTGTCTATCGCAGAGCTTTTATCTCTTCAAAAGTACACTGAATCATCGAGATTTTTTTATTCAGACAAAAGCCAATTGCAATAAAACCAATGACACCTAGCACTGCTTTTACACAGAAGTAACCAGGAAATAAGTAAATAACTTATCTTTGCACCACCAAATATGCCAAATTTCTGATTTTCAAAAGGGTGCTTTGACACTGATGTCATGACTGTGAGCCTTTTTCATTGAATACTGTAGTTTCCCTTTTATGTGCTGGTGTTCCTTCATGTGCTTTACAATATTTTCTTCCTGTCAAGAGCACATCCTTATAGTACTACAGCTGAAGTGTTCTTACTGTTGAAGAAATGAGTTTTCACCACATTTGTTGCTTTACTGCAAACGCACTCCACAAATGTTGCAAAACAGCTATTGAGTAGCATGCGCCTCAACCGCAAGCCATGCTCTATCTGTTGTGTGTGCACCAGTAGTAAACGCTGTGCCACCATGGCAAGCCCTGCTCCACTTAAAGTCCCCGCTGCAAAAAAATTTTGGACCACATAAAAAGTGTAGCTTGAGATAGTGTAGATATAAAGCAACCTCTGTATGAAGTTTTGTGTTTGAAATATACGAGTGGACACATCTCAAAAGGCTCACAAAAGTATAAGTTTTCTACACCAGAACTTGCTGCTCGCCAGAAGTGACACGGTATCCAGAATGTTGACCTGCGCAGCTCCTCAGCATGGCATCTGAGATTGCGTGGCACCTGTGGTGTGCTGAAAATCCCTGAGGCCATAGTCTGAGATTTGCGTCACATTTGATAATCACCATGTGTACACGTCGTCTGCTTAGGTGCTATTGAAAGAATTTTAATAAGAAAATGAGAGAATTAATAGTGCTGCAGCTTTGCCAAGATTGTGTTGGCAGAATATACTACTCTTTTATAACCAATTTAGCCAAAGTGAAATTTCTTTACAGTCTTCATATATAAAAACACGACAGTATCTGTGGAATATTGATCAATGTGTTTACTGTCTTTGCAAGTAGCCCAAGTAACTCTCATTGTGCTGCTGATATGAAATTTAATACAGCTAACCCTTACATACTTTTTTTTCATATATTTACATATTCCCTTGCCGGCGATGTATCCATGAGGCCTGCCACAGTGTACACTGTTGTTTTTGCTGCATGCCATACTTTATGCAGGCGCTAGTGTTTCAGACTTAATTAAGGGCTAGTGCTTCTTCCTTGATGTGGTAGTAATTTATGTGTGGTATTCATTTTCCCACAGAGCAGAACTTGAGTACGATCTGCATTTTAGAGGGTTTATTGTGCTCCAGAACAAACTGAAGCCTGAAAGCATGTCAACCATCACAGCCTTAGAAGAGGCACATATCAAGACTGTCATGGTCACAGGTACTGATCCCGTTTATATTGTTTCCTGCTTCTGAAGGTTTGACCAGCTCCTCGTGTTAAAGGTTTGAAAGGTTAAGTGTAGAAGACAGACACAAGAGAAACGAAACGGACAATGCAAATATTGGCTATGAGCTATCCTGTAAAATGCCTTATCTTTAAAACCATGAAATTTTACCAACTCGCTCAGCTTTTCTGTCATTCTATACGTTTGTTTGTTACTTAGTGATAGGTGAAGCCTTAAATTTCCTGCTTCTTTGCTGGGAATGCTTTGCGAAGCAGTCATTGGAACAAAAGCTTGATGACATGCTATGACCTGTTGCTTTTTATCTACACTTTCTTTATCCTGGTATATCAGCAGCTTTCCAGAATTATAACTCAGGTTTTTCATAATGTACGAGTTAGACTAACTGTGCCAGTTGAACAAGGTCATTACCATATGTAAAGTTAGAGCCAATAAAAACCAACAAAATTCAGCTGCTACTACTTGTGATTGTGATTGGGAAGCGCAGCATAACCGTTAACTTGTTGGGTTCACATCTTATCAAGGTCCCTGTATACAGGCCTAGCTTTGAAACCTTGAAGAATCGTTCTCAGACCTTGAAGGTTTTGGAGGGATGGAAATTCTCAGAAAGTGTCCAGGGGCTCCGAATGATGACACGAGTGACTACTACCTGTAACAACAAGAAGAACCTTTATTGCTTGCTGCTCGTTAAATATATACATGTTGCAAGGTGCCGCTCCCTTGCTCCCCGCGCCATCTTGGAACTGCAAACTCAAGCACAAGGCGGTGACCACTACATCTTCCTTCCCAAGACAGCTACCGATTCAACCTGCACAATGGTCTCACTGCACGACCCTACCACCCTTCCATTCATTATGTTGAGGCCAACTTGCTTCCACAGGCAGTCCCTGTATTTCAGGCTAAGGAGGGGTGGGCACAGGTCGCATAGGCGACGTGCAGGAAGAACTTTGTAGTGGTGTTCCTGGTGTCGACAGCGAGGCTGCTGCCAGTCCTTGGATACTCTGGTCTGCTGAGAAAGGCACTAGGTGGCAATGATTCCTCTGCAGAATGCTGCTAGAAGTCTCAACCACATACGATCGAGGTCACTGAGCTGGACTGAGGACACGACCGCTGCAACCAATGTCCTTGATCCACACATTGTCTAATGGTTTCAGAGGACTCAGAGGGCATGCACTGTGACACCGATTGTTGTTTCTTGCCTGTTGCACCTTGACCGTAGAGTCCTATGCCCTGAATTCCCTGTGACTTGGCAATGCCGGCAGAAGACGTTCTGGCAGTCCCAAAAGGCGTGTTTGCAATTTCTGTCCCTTCAGTAATTGTACTGAAGAGACGCCCAAAACTCCAGGTGTATCTCGGTGAGTGAGAAGGGCCATGTATGGTTCGGAGCTTTTCTCAAGTACATCCTTCATGGTCCACACCACGTGCTCTGCCTCACCATTACTCTTACGGTAAGGAGGACTGCATGTCTCATGGCAGAATCTGTAAGACCGAACGAACTCGGCGAAACCTTTGGATGTGAACTGAGGTCCGTTTTCTGTCTGAGCAGCTTCTAGAATCTCGAAGCGAACGAAACAACTCTTTGCCGCAGAAATGGCTGCTGGTGCTGACATAGTCTTCAGTGCGACTTTCAGGGAATCTGGAGCAGTAATCGACGATCAGGGCATAGTCGTATCCTTTAAACTGGAACAGGTCAATTCCCAGGCATTACCACAGCCTTTCCGGCGTGGGAGCTGGCATTAGTGGCTTGAAACACACGACTCGACTTTCGGAACACTTGGCACATAGGGCCACAAGGCATTCAATATGCACGTTTCAGTTTGGCCACTAAATGCACTCTCGGGCGTGTTCTTGACAGCAGCGCACCCCTTAATGCCCTTCATGCAGCAGTGTGAGGATGTCCTGGCATTTAGCAGTTGGAATGACAATACGGCAATCCAACAAAAACAAGCCATCGTATACGCTCAGTCTGTCTCTCTCTTTCCAGTACAGTGCTATGTGGATTGGTACTCTGTTCTTGGGTGGCCAGCCTCTATCACAGTATGTCACAACTGAGGTACACTCCCCATCCTGACCTTGAAGACGATGGATATCGTCTAGTCGACTCTCCACTAGTGGAGGTAACTCCTTGAAAATCTCACCTACACAAATTTCCAAGTTGTTAACGGCTTTCGAGTTTGGTGAGTTGCAGGGTGCTCATGGTAGCATACCGGCCTTAGCTAAGAGTTTCCCAGGTACATATTTTACAGTGTACTGATAGCGCATCAGCTTGATCTGCATTCCCTTTACTAAGGTGGCAAGTCTTCCAGGTCCTTGCTTGAAAGAAGGGCTACAAGGGGAAGATGATCTGACTCGACCTCAAAGCTTAGACCATGGAGCTACTTGTCGAACCTAGTCACAGCCCATGTGACAGCCAAATACTCATTTTCCATTTGACTGTAGCATCCTTCTGTGGGAGTGAGGGATCTTGAAGCATAGGCCACAGCATGTCAAATTCCAGAAGGTTGGTCCTGGAGTGAGATGGCTCCCAGGCCATAAGAGCTTGCATCAGCCGATACTATAGTCAGGTAATGTGGGTTGTACTTTGCCACATGTGTATCAGAGCTAAGCAATGACTTGATGCAGGTGAAAACTTGTCCTTGGCTGTAACTCCAATCAAGAGTGAATGAATGAGTGAAGAGATGTCAGGCAGGTTTGGTGCAGGCAACAGGGTTGGCCATTCCAAGCCATCGGTGAACACCACTGACATCGACTGGTGGTGGGAGGACCATGATAACCTCAACCTTATCTAGGTCTGGTGAAATTCCCTGCGCGTTCACAGTGACTCCAAGGAACTTGACTGAAGACCCTCGGAACTAACATTCATTTTCGTTGAGAGTGACTCCTGCTTGATTTAGGGGAGCCAGGGTGTCAGCTAGGTGTTGGTCGTGCTCCTGGTGGTCCCTGCCGAAGACTAGTACATCGTCTATCATACTGATTAATCCAGTAGTGCCCTCTAGTAGTCGTGACATGAAGCGTTGAAAATATTCAGGCTCTGTCGTGATTCCGAAAGCAAGATGTCTGTAGCAATAGCAGCCAGAAGGAGTGATGAACATTTTCTGTTCTTCACTCTCACAACTTAGGTAGTTTGATTTGATGGAAGTATTGGAGAAGTTTCAGAGGCAGTGACTGACCAACATGACTACCCCTAATATTACACTCACTAATGAAAAAAGAAAAAAAAATAACAGGTGAGGCATTAACCTGGGATATCTGGCACTTGCAAAGTGACCATCTGAGGGGTTTTAACTTGATTCCAGCATCTTATAACCATGCATGCTGATCAGACAGGCAACAAGTACTGAACTGTGCATCTCCTCCTTCCATGCTTTTTATGAAGTGCGTTGCTATGATGAATTTATCCAAAAACTGTGCTCATCTAAGGTGACAAACTCTGAGCATGCCACTGCATGTGTAATTAGCAGACTGCCACACGTCTGCCCAAGAGTCGGAAGCATTCAGATGTTTCACTGGTGTAGTAGATCCTGTTCATATTAACTTGTGCAATCTACTTTCTTTCCATTTTGTGGCTTTTCAGGAGACAACCTGTTGACAGCCGTGGCAGTGGCCAGGGATTGCAACATGATAACGGAAACCGATGCAGTCATTCAAGTTGAAGCTGAAGCTGCTCAGCACGGAACCATAAAAGCTGTCTACAGCTACGTCAAGCTGCCTGGCCTGAGTGAAAAGATTCCCCTTTCCTGTAAAGCATCAGCAGATGTACGCTGAGTAGCAAATGCTGATTGTCTCTTGGTACATATGAGTGCAAAACTTTGTGGACCAGTATTGCAGAAAGGAAATAGAATGTCTTTGCAGTTTATGCATCTAACCTGGAATCAGATATTGTAGCCTGAAGCTTTGCATGGGCGCACCATATCACACCGGTTAGTCTGTTCCTGGTTATGTCCATTGGTATGAATGAAATTCAGCTTTCTCGCAACACTCATGCTTCACAAAATTTTATCCTCAACTGTGCATGTGTTTATACACAGAGTTACAGCCACTCTATACAGTGCCTGTTGTGCCTTATCACTCCGAAATTAACCACATGTTGTCATATCTTGCATGCAAGTATGTTTTTGGTGTTTGCTGGGGCCAGTAAACTTGAACATGTGTTAGACTTTTTCATTGTACGCCTTCATTATACTATAGTGTACCCTGCACTCATGACATAAGCTTCCTTTTTTGTTCCTCTGCGAGCAGACCACTCTTGATCCTTCCTTTTCTTTGGCATGATAACTACAAGAAAATGCTACAACATCATTGCATTTATAAATTTTATGCCATGCTCGAAAGTCTCCTAATCAGTGTTTTAGTTTGTGATCATTGTTCATGATCAACTGGCATTTGTAATCAATACGAAATTTGTTCTCTATTAAGAGCAGCATTTTATCAACAGTTTACTTCCCTGTGGGCTCTAGCACTGCATCCAATGTCTAGTATACTCACTGTGACAATGGGAGTTACACATAATATACAAAAGTGATCTGACCTCTTACGTTACAGAAGCACAACTTGTGGCTGGTATTAATTAAAGGAATTTTTGTTTTCATGGATTTAAGGCCTTTTCTGGCTGTAGCTAGTTAACACATTACAGTGGCTTCTCAGTGAACCTGTCGGTCCTTGGCTTAGGATGTCATCACCTGGAGCTTTGGTGCTTCTAAAATAGTGTTCTAACTTTACAACAAGAATCTTAACACCTAATAGAAGATGAAAGCAAGCTTATAAAGGTTTAAAAAGACATTTCAGCATAATAAATATGAACCATAGGTGTTGTGTATACTATTGTGATCTATAACAGAAGAGGGTGGTAGAGGTCTGAGATGCAGCTGTGCTGCAACTGGTGAGACATCACCCACTACACTTGAACTGGTGTACTGCAAACAGCCTGCTGAGATGGAATATGCCTTGCAATGGAGCAATCACAAACACACCCTTGGCTGTTGTCAGTACATATTGTTCGCACATAGGTGGGAAGAGTCGGTTTATTTGGGTGTGTCATAGGCTTATGCACGAGAAATGAGACCCAGGAGCTTAGTAATTTCTTTATATGAAGGATGAGTCACATTTTGGGGTAAAGCGATTTAATAGCAAATCCTCCATGCTTCATTACAGCAGGCCTTTTATATTACCTTTTAAATTAGCAGAGGAGCCGCATCTGCTTTCCAACATATCTATAGCTGCTTATAGGCTACTGAATATACTCTTGAATTTCTTTTTTTTTTTCCCCAGCTTACTGGTAGTGTCTTGAAACATTATAGAGACTATATTTACATGATTTACATGAATTTTATATTATTGTGTTTTGTGTCCTCCGTTCAGCTTCTGCAGAATCAATGGCTTTTCCCCATGCCAGCTGTGTGACATTATGACAGCTACTATGACATCACTGCATGCCACCTGTACGTTATCTATCATATCAGATGGTACAGAGAGCCAGTCGACTTTAGGAGTGGTCTTGCAGGAGGCTAAGTTACTTTGTGCCTTTTTTTAATGCTTAGACAAACAAGGAGTATTGTTGTGTTTATTTTCAGGATATTGCTGTGCCACTGCTTTCGGACTGCAGTTACCATTTGGCAGCTGATGGTAGAACATTTAACCTCATTCGGCTGTATGACAAGACTCTCTTTAGTAAGGTGAGAACTCCTGTCACCCTTCTTATTTTTCCCCCCCATAAAGAAATGCATTTCTTAGTGTTTGCACTACAGTATATCTCAAATAATTTCTAGGAAAATTTAAAAATTTTTTATATTCTTATATGTACAAAGTTTCCAAAATTGCGTTAACATTTCATGCTACCTCAAACTTACGCACTTATTTTCCTCCAAATTCCAGACCCCCAAAATAAACATTTTATTGCAGGGTTTAATGTCCCGAAATTGCGCTGTGCCATGAAGTACACCGTAGTGGAGAGCTCATGCAAATTAATGTAGACTACCGTAAGTTATTTAACGTGTATGCTAGTCACAAGCGTTTTTGCATTCTGCCCCATCAGAACGCTGTCACAGTGGCCAGAAATCGACCCCATGATGTCATACTTGGAAGGAGAATGCAAAACCTACTGAGCCACCGCGTTTTCCAAATATAGTAAAAGTGTGCTTGAAATCAGTTCTTCATATTGAAACTTGTACATGATGACCTGATTTAAAGCTGTCTGAAAACCCTTAGAATCATGGAGTGCTTGACTGCACTTTACTATATGATACCTCAGTATGTAAAAAAAAAGCTTCTTTATTTCTCTCTCTCTTTTCTTTATTTTGCTTCTCACAAAAACTATAAAGAGGTATCTGTGATTTGTAACAGCTCTCTGAAATGGAAAACATGGTGTAGAAACACACTGCTAAATCAAGGATATAATGCAAAGCATTCAGTGGGAGGGAAACAGCACGTCAGAAACACTGTCACATCGTGAATTGCTTTAAACATGCAATTAATGATGTGTCAGGTGCAGTTATATTGAGCTGCACTGGATTTTAATGGTCTTGCGCAAAGGTAACTGGCATTACATTAACAAAAAGGCTTTATTTTCATTTTTTAAATCTTTATGCACATCCTTTATTTTTTTTTTTCAGCTTGTTCACAAAGGCAAAGTGTTTGCAAGGATGCTACCTGAGCAAAAGTTGCAACTCGTTGAGGCTCTGCAGGACATTGGGTAAAGTACTGTCAGCCCTGATTTGATAACTTGTAGTGCAGTAGTGTTTCATGTGGGAGCTGCTACACCAGTCATTTTTCTTGGCTGCACGAAGCCTGCATGAAACTGAGGTCAGGGCATCATTGAAAACATTTATTAATCAAGTTTTCCTTTCACATTGTGCAGTGGCTAGTACTGTTGCCACAGCCTGATTTTACAGGCTTTCTTTTATGCTTATTTTAACTTGGAACATTCTTACTTTTACTTATGCTCTTATTGGAACATAAGATGCTTATGTCCGGGGGTTTGAGATTTTAGAAGAAAAAAATGCAGAGGCTTTTGGAGTTTGCCGTAAAATTGTCTGGTGACATAGCATATATTAGATGTTTATTTTAATGCAGTAGCGCAGGACAGTCACCAGCTTTTGTTCACGATGTCAAAGCAACGCTATTAGTGGGCCATCATTCCTGGAGGTAGCGTTATCAGAGGTGTGTGCAGGCTGTTCCTGATACCCGTGCACATGTTGTGTGTCCTCATAAGGCACACATTTTTTTTTGTGATGTTTTTGGTACGTGTAAATGCGCTTCCTGCATGACAAGCTCTTATGGCAGTCAGTGCCACATTTCGTCTTGATAGTTACCTGTTTTCTGCTATCGCTGTTGCTAGTACTACCATTGTCTATTCCTTGCTTTGACTACCTCCTCTGCCATGCTAAACTGGGAATAGTTACACGGAATCGGCAGCCGCAGAAATGCCAATTGGAGACAACCCAAAAAAGTCTGGGATGCCTAATGTAAATTCAGTGCAGATCAGGGCAGCTAAGTTTGCAACAACAAAGTGTACATTGCTTGGTATTTCTGAACTGGCATCTGAAACTATTAGTGGGGAATTTTTACAAAATAGGGACCTGTCCTCTTTAGACAGCTGCACGTGAGATAGCTGTACTTTAGTGTATGCACTTGTGAAAGCACACTCTAGTGCAACCTCTGAGACTTTGTCTGGATAACTTTTTATTTATTTGTTCATTTAATGATACTCTTGGCTGTCTGAGCAGTTACAGGGTGGGAATGGCCAAATGAAACGCACTCTCAAAGTAACAATGATAATGTGAAATGTGATGCTAAAGCATGCAGAACATAATCTAATTGACACATAGTTATTAAGTATAGTGTTAACACAATTCAATAGAAGTGAAGGGCATGGAACATTCATTAGAAGTACTATTCTGCATCTATTTCTACATGGAGCAAAATTAACTTGGGTTCATACAACAAAATGCACTTAATCGCTAAAGGATGCACATGCCATGTGAGTCTTGCAAAAAATAGACTTTATTACAAAAGAAAGTAAAGGCCAATTGGCTATGCTTTGCAATAGCCGAGTTACTTCCTTTGCAATAGGGTTCATGCTATGGGTACGTTATGCTTCATTCTTCATGCAGCTTTCATGCATTTCTACAGTGCTGTGTTCATTTAATATTTTGTAAAATATGTGCTGGCTACTTTCAGGCACCAGGTTGGAATGTGTGGGGATGGTGCCAATGACTGTGGAGCGCTCAAGGCAGCTCATGCTGGTGTCTCCCTTTCTGTGGCTGAGGCGTCCGTGGCATCCCCTTTCACCGCTCAACGTCAAAACATCCAGTGCATGATTGATGTGATAAGGTGAGGGCACTTGGTTCATGTTCCAGCTCTGTTCTCACATTTCCTATATTTGTAATGCCAGTGAGGAAGAAAAAGACGTTTATAAGATTGTCTATTTATCTTTGTATATTGATAGTGGAACTATAGGGTTATACTAGGTGATAAGTAATGTTGTGGTTGTGCAGTGTGGTACCACATCGTAGTTTCTTTTAGTTGAATTATGGTGCTTACTTATATATGTTTTCAGTGAAGAGTTGTTGCTTGTATGCTCCAGTGAAATTGTGTACATTAATCTAGATAAGAAATTGTGAGATCTGTTACGATATGTAAAATTTGACATTTAAACACCTGCATATATGCTGCTTTTAACACTGTGCATTTAATAATCACAGGCCCTTTTATCTAAATATATTGCTCATACAAAGACAGTTAAAGTGCATGTGTAAAGAATTACGATATATGTCCAAGTTTTAAGGGTGGAGGGGGGACACACACCAGTGCAATGATTTTGTATATTACTGTAATCATGGGTGCAACTCTTATCACCATTCAGGTGTATTATGTAGCAACAGTGCTTGGCATGAGTATTTGGAAAGATCTTTAACAGAAACACAATTGATAGTGCAAAAACAGCGCACTATTCCAGCTGACAATATTTCCATGTAGATTAGTAAATTTTAATGAGTAATCTAGCAAGAACAAACTCGCAGATTCCAGCTTTTCGTTCAGTACCATTGCAAGCAAGCCTGGACATTATCACCACATATCCGTGATAGCGTGATGCCATTGTACAACAAGCTTCCAGCTATGTCATGCAGTTTTTTTTTTTTTTAACGAAATTAACTTTTTTCTTTGTATCTTTTTTTGGTGATGTCTATTTTTTTTTCTATGCTCGTAGGGAAGGCCGGGCAACACTTGCTGCAACATTTGGAGCCTTCCGTTACATGGTCTGCTACTGCTTTGTGCTTCTGGTGGGAGCGCTCTTCTTGTTTTGGGTGAGCAGACGTTTACGAATGCACCTTTGAAAAATGCACGTATTCAACGTTGCTGAGTTTGTGTAATGGGGGGTAATGCCAGCACATGAGTAACACAACAACCATTGACCATTGACTATAATGCAAAAGCAAGAAAGGGAACTGCATAAAAATAAAAGCTGTGCTGGGTTTCAGCATTCATAGGTCTATTCTAAAGACATGAAAGGTGGGTGTAACTAGGATAACAAAATAAACAAACAAGCCAAATTTTAATTTAAAAAAGCAGTAGAAAATGAACCAACATCATAAGGCAGTAAATCAGATATATGGAGGCAAGTGTGAAGCTCGGTGCTTCCTTTCTTAGGATGCACAAAGGCTTTCAGTGCAGACCCAAAGAACTGTGGAACCTTGTTGATAAGTTCCCAGTTCATTTTTGCACAACCTGAATAGAGTACACTTGAAATATTCCACTCAGATTACATGTTTTCCTCAATAATACCTTTCTCTCACTTCTTTTTAACATATTTAAGATGTTCCGCTGTGCCACCTGGGGTCAATGTTTTGAAAACTTTCTGCTGTGAGGAGAACTCAAGACAGTGTATAACAGTGAAGACACCAAAAGTTATTGTATGCATGCACGGACGTTGCCTACATGTATTTTGGTTGGTGCTGGGCATCCCTTTTGTTAACATGTTATATGTTCACATTATAGTGCCTAATAATGGAAATGTTTTGTAGTTAAATAAGTGCCTAATAGTGTAATGCTTATTACATTCTACTTTAAATTTGCTCTGTTTTCAGGATGGACAAAAGCCATCTGAAGGAGCTTACGTTTTCATTGATGTATTCATCAGTCTTGTTCCCCCTATGATATGTGAGTACTTGTTAATAATGTTCCTGTGCATAATACTCCATTTAATTAACATTGTTGGTTTGATGAGACCAATTTTATGTTTACTCTTATAGTTGGAACAACTGGACCATATCCTGTGCTCACCAGGAGAGCTCCCCCTAAAAGCATTTCGAATATTGTATCATTCTTTTCCATATTATCGTTTGTGATCATACAAACTGGATTTCACACCGTTGCTTACATGTTCTGTATTCAGCAGCCATGGTAAGCATGTATTACAGTAATCTAGGTAATCATTATGTCAACTGTGGTTATGAACATTTAAGTAATTCTATTATTTGAATGCGTATATTTGTGCAGTATAATTTTGCATGTGTTCACATACAAGCCAAGGATTGCATGGAGTGCTGTTTTGGCAGTTCTAAGTATTGTCCACAGCAAGTAGGACTTGAATCATTGGGCTTCAGTGAACATTGGTGAACATCGGTGAACATCTGTCAGTGAACTTGAGTTTACTAGTGAAGTTAAGTGCTAACAAATTAATTAATTAATGCTTGTATTTGTCTCAGTCAGTCAGAGATTGACCCCAGACCGAAACTTGTTGGAAAGCTTGAGCACTTTGAGCCCTGTGCCAAGGCTGCCCTCATGGCAGGTCTAACCACTGATTTATTTTTGATGGTCTATGGTTTTCTTGTTGCACATGCCATGGAACACTTCTCAACGTTGATTTTGCAGTGAAGGAAAACTTCGTCAATCCTATAATACCTTAATGACATGAGTGTTTCTAACTATACTATATTTGCCTAATATTCAGCTGAGAACCAGTGCACAACTTCTCACAGCCTTCACAACCTATGGTGGTCTTGTGAAACTTTCTCTGAAATTAGTTTAATTATTCCACTCTGCATTTATGCGTTGTATATTTTGCACAGCAAGAGGGACAAATGCAAAGAGGAAAATGAATGGTGGCACCACTATCTCTTGCAGGTATAAGCCTTTTGTGTTTAACAGAGACTTGTTGCACCAGCCACCACAGTCCTACGTGGCCACTGCAGTTTTGAGCGTGAACTGCATGTCCTATGTGATTGCTGCAGTCATTTTCTCTCCTGGTCCGCCCTTCAGGAAAAGCATCATATCAAACAGTACGCAAGTGGTTTGCTACTTTGTCCTGTACTGCAGGAATCCTCAGAAAAGAAGAGAGAGAATTATTTTAATGTTTATTTCTTTGTTTTCAGAAATGTACCTAGTGGTGGTGGCAGTGGAATTTGCGGTTGTGTCATATATAATATTGTATCCAGCAGAGGTCATACGAAAGTATGTTAATGTAAGTCAAACACTTCAAATATTGTTTGTAGTTGTATTGTTTGTAAATTGTTTGTAGTTCTCCCCAGTATGCTCGGATTCTTGTTGTGATTGTACTGTTTCATGTTTCAAATACAATTGGTTCAATTTGTCCTGTTATGATGAATTATCTGAACATCTGGATAAGGTTTTTATTACTACTACCAGCAAATTTGCCTTTGATAATTGATGGCTTGTAAAACTCAGCCATTTGGCAGTCAGCCCATGAAGACAGAGGTATAATGAAAGGCAGGGAGATTAACTATACCTTGTCTGATTTGCTACCACACTCAGTTCATGAATTTTTCTCAAGCACAAATACACATCGAGGTAACTATTCCAGAATAACTTATTTCTGAAAATAATCTCAATTGCCTGCATATTCTGAGAGAACTCGTGGCGCTAAGCAGTGCTAGTGTTGCAAAAGAAATAAGCAAAGGTTTATTAATTAATATTATCACTTATGGTAAAGCTAAAGAGGAAGCTTTAGCTCAGGGCCAACTCTGATCTCGCCTATTCAAATACATCAACTCAGAAATGCTTATGAGGCAACCTCTGGATCAATCTTAATGAAATTTGTTGCATATAAGTAAGGAAGTTGAATTACTGTAGTGATTGTAGGAAGCAGAACTTTTATATGGGTCATGGTTTCCTTCTTGTACAAAATTGCCAAGTATTAGTAAGTTAAAATGAAAATAGAAGCACGAAGCTTACAAACCCATAACTGTGCACTAAACACAGATAGCACAGTTCTGTAAGGTGCATACGTTACAGCATCAAAAGCAGACTATTTTGATGTATGAATAGCTTACTTGATTTTGTTACATTGCTCTCATAGGTTTGCTAAAGTCTCGCTCACATATTAGCGATATATACTTCAGAGGGGTGTATGATGCATCAATTTTGTGTACTTTATATGTATTGTTAGGTTCAGTTTGCGGAATTGTGATATCATGTTTCATTGCTGAGTTACAAAGTTGTGAACTTAATAGTTTTGCTTTTTTAAATTTTGCAATTTTCAACAATATTTGTAAAAAAATTGACAGTTTCAATAAAAAATCTTTCTACAGACACTAGATTTCAACCTTTCCTATAAGTGCAACAATCCTCAGCAATTTCGGTGCGGTGGTTGCCAATAAAAACATTTTCTCCATTCCCATGTATTTAGATAAGAGCTCCTGAGCTAAAGCTTCCTCAGTTTTCAGTTGGCTATTAGCAATCTAGGTACTTTAGTATCTCTTATTGAAGAACTTGCATTTTAACAATCATACTGTTATTACCACCTCTCTTGTTCCTCTATAGTACTGTCTGTCTTTGCTATGTCTCTCTCAGACCAATTGGTATTCACTCTCAATGAAACCACACAATATTTAGGCATCCATTGGTTCCACGGGGTATTCCTAGATACCTGTAGTGGATTACATATATCTAAGCAGACATACTTCAGTGTCATAAATGTGAAGGCACTGTTTTGCATACGGCACATGTCGCTGTTTAAAAGGACAGAAAATTATTCACTGGAATCAACTCAAATCTCGTGCACATGTCATGCATGACAGTTTGCCACTATTCAAAATTTCACATCATCCCATGAGGCTTTTATCGCTCTTTATTTGATGATCTTTGGCACATTTAAAAGAAAAAAATATATATCTATAGATTTTTGGTGGAAGCCGATTCTTTATTTAGGCCAACAATTTTTACAGAATTACTGACATATGAAATTTGACATATACTTTTGTCAGGTTTATCTCTGTGTAGCTCAAGATATAAAAAAAACCTATCACAATTCTGCGATTACTGCAAGTATAGGGTCACCTGAAGTGAATTAAATTGATATATTTTGCAACACTTCAAGATATATAAATAATTTGTAAATACAACTTTAGCTAAGCCTTTGTAAATAAGGTAGCAATTTCACATTAGTTGTGAACTGATGCATCATATTTGTTTACTTTAGGTGCTCTAACAGATTTAACTTACGGAATTGTGATACTATCCATTTTCGGTGCAAATTAAGTTACGGATTTGTAAATATTATGTTTAAACTGATCTGACATTTATTGATTTTCTGGAAATTTTTAGAAGGAATTTGTGACCCAAAGTGAAAATGCTGCTTTCTGTAATTGCTATAATGTCGATTTCTCACTCAATTTTCACATTCACCCATTTTATTTAAGTCGATTCAACAGTTGTCTAATGAAGAGCGTTCCTGCATTTCACATAATGTTTGAATGAGGAAATTAGAGTAGGCCCTGGGCCTAAGCTTCTTCCTGTTTTTTTGTTTTTGTTTTTATCAGCATTGGCAGAAGGGTATGCTTGGGAATACCTACAAATGTAGACTTCCGTTTTTAAAAGCAGGCTGTGTGGTTAACACTGCCTTAACAGCGAAATTGGGCTATGTATATTACAGGTGCAAACAAACACCTTTGAGAAGCACGAGTTTTACATAATAGTCCTGTGGAAAGTCGCAAGGTGAAGAGAAGTAATAATTAAAGAGGAAATCAGACATCCACCGGTTCATAGCAGTAGCTACAAAGGAAACCCATATGGGTTCCTCGAAAGAAAAGCCTCGCAATTGAAGAAAAATTTGTCCTGGCTCAGGACTCGAACCTGGGACCATTGGCTTTCTGGGGCAGCCGCTCTACCATCTGAGTTAACCGGGCGGCTAGCAGATGGCAGGGCGAAGTCGAATTTGTCAACAACTTGAAGCAAAGGCAAGAGTTTGATGTAATAGTTCTGCGGAAACCCGCAAGATAGAGAGAAGTGATAATTAAAGGGAAAATCAGACAACCACCCGTTCGTAACAATTGCTACAAAGGAAACCCATACGGGTTTCTCGAAAGAAACGCCTCACAGTTGAAGGAAAATTTGTCCTGGCCTGGTACTCGAACCCGGCACCACCGCCTTTCCAGGGCAGCCGCTCTACCCTCTAAGCTAACCAGGTGGCTAGCAGATAGCAGGAGGAACCCGTATGGGGTTGAGGAACCTATACGGGTACATTTTGAGGAACCCATATGGGTTTCCTTTGTAGCAATTACTACTAACGGATGAATGTCTGATTTTCCTTTTAATTATCACTTCTCTCCACCTTGCGGGTTTCCGCAGAACTATTACATTGAACTCTTGCTTTTGCTTCAAGTTGTTGACAAATTTGACTTCGCCCTGCCATCTGCTAGCCGCCTGGTTAGCTCAGATGGTAGAGCGGCTGCCCCGGAAAGCCAATGGTCCCAGGTTCGAGTCCTGAGCCAGGACAAATTTTTCTTCAACTGCGAGGCTTTTCTTTCGAGGAACCCATATGGCTTTCCTTTGCAGCGATCGCTACGAATGGGTGGATGTCTGATTTTCCCTTTAATTACCTTGGAGAAGCACTTCGTACAGGATAAATTCAGTTCAGTGCGTGTTTTGTGACTGTGTCATAGACTCTGGTTTCACTCGGCTGTATTCATGCTGTCAGAGCACGCACGGCATGTTTACGTTGAGTGAGGCATCTCATGGTGAAAAACATGTCCAACTTTACTCTGTACTCTACTTTCAGATATTTAAACAAGAACAGCATTGCTCATAAATGCAAAAGCCAAATTTGCTTAAAAACCAATTGCCACAAGCAAGGGATATACACATATTTTTAAAAATTTTCTTTAGCATTTCACCTACTGACATGAAAAGCTCTTAAGATTGTCTTCACTCTCTTTCTTACAGTTTTTGGAGGCCCCACAGTATGAGTTCCATGCATTTCTTTTTGTGCTGTCTCTGCTCAACTTTATTTTTTCATATTTATGGGAGGTAAGATTTTGCCATTTCCCTTTTTTACATAACGATACTGTAGGCGGTTTTTCAAGAAATATGGCATACACATTCATGCCATGTCTTTCAGGTTTTCTTGATTCAACAGTTTCTATTTAACTTTGTCATGCCATGGCTTCATAACTGGAGGGGACCTTGTCACCTATATGAGAAGTTGGAACGGGACCTCATGGCCGATCCTTCATGGCCACCTGTCGGCACTGCTGTTAGCTCTGAGGATGAGCCTGCTTGTGAGTAACGTGATAACTGCATTTATTGTTATTGATGAACACTGTGTTCATTCTTTTTCAAGTCATAATGTGCTTTAAGCTGTCATGAATTGAGAAAACATTGTAGGCCATTGTAGGTAGTGAAGCCAGCTTCCTACAGCAAACATGTGTAAGCTAGTGTATGCATGCATAAGCTTTTAAGCCTTTTTGGGAGCATTCTTAAGAGATGTGATACAAGTTAGTTTTAGAAATAGGGAACCCAAAATTAGGGGACACGAACCATCAGGCATACAAAAGCACACCAAGAGTACCAAAGAATGCAAAAGGCTTACAATGGAGTTATGGCTTTTGTGATTGCTAAGCTAGTTGGGTACGCTATTTCTAAACTCTATATAGTTAACAAGGCTTATGTCTAATTTTCTATAAACAAAATCTTGAATTAGAGACTGTTTTTGGGTGACAATCTACACGCTTTATGACAATGTCTTTGTGGAGCACAGGCAGAAAGTTTTTCTTTTTCCGGAGGGGGGAGGGGGATCAGCTTTCCGAAACCCACCCATGTATGTGTGTATGTGTACATGTGTGTATGTATTAGCTTTGATAACAGTTTCACATTAAACTTCATGTGGCCTCAAAAAGTTGTTCACTTGGAAGAATTGTCTTATACTTTGCTATCATTAACACTGGTCCGCCTTTCCAGCGAAACTGCAGCCTTCTTTTTTTGCTGTGATTCCAAGTATAAGCGCTGCTGCACATGACTGCTGCAGATTCTGATTTCCAGTGAATCCGGCTTAGTCTCATTTCTGTTTATATGAGTGAATTATATATTTTTAATACCTCACCAAACATCACCATGCAAGTGGTGATGTTTCCATCCCTAAAAATTGTTGTAAATTATTAAAAGAGTTCTTATTTTTCATAAGTCATCAGCAGTGTCTTCTGTAAAGAGAAGCAATACTGAGACATGCATTTCATATGCTGTTGATAAAAAAACTCTGCAGAAGGGGTCACTGAAGTCTGCATGCTTTTTTTCTGGGTCAGGAAAGTCCGTAAGGCAATTTGAAGTGAGGTGAACATACAGCAACACATTCATTCTCTAGGTATAAGCTATCCACACCATTAGAAATAATTGGTCGGCTGCCTTTTTCTCTTCAAAGACATCATAAACTTTGTTCTATGTATATAGTTAAATATATGGTATCTGTGCATGGTGTCCACAGTGGAAATTTAAAAAAAAAGTGTTGGAAGAGAAAAAATACAGATAATGTAGCCGGGCCGGCGTTGGTGCTTCTAATGTGCTTGTCCTCCTATAGTCAGGATTTGCAGAAATAAAGCTACAGTATAAATTAAAAGCCGTGCACATCTGCACCGACGATGATGCAGTATGCAAACTAGAAGTGAGGCGTGCAGACAGGACACAAGAGTAGAGAAGTGGACAACACGAACGCCGCGGCGTTCGTGTTGTCCACTTCTCTACTCTTGTGTCCTGTCTGCACGCCTCACTTCTAGTTTGCATAATGAATCCTTACCAACTAGCTCAGCTTTCTGTCGTTCTAATGATGCAGTAAGCTCTTAGCCACAATGAAATTTTACAGCAAAGCTGTTAGCCTCTTGGCGGTTGGCATTTTTCGTGTCGGGTTTTTCATGTATGTTTTTTCATGTATGTCGGGTTTTTCGTTTTGTTTCGTGTGTGTTTTTTGTGTAGGTCTCCTAGGAGACCTAGGAGACCTACACCATGTTTACAAACAGCGATGGGCCTACTGCACCGTCGCATAGGCTCCGCCCAGATTTGCCACCCCCGCTTGCACGCTATAGGATGGCTCTTTTTAACTGAAAAGGTAGAGGCTACTCAAAAGAAACCCCAAATGATGTGGGTAACTCAGGGTTCTGTTACCCACATCATTTGGGGTTTACCCGCATCATTTGGGGGGGGGAGGTCTCCCCCTCTCCCCCATCGTTGGCGCCTATGCCGTGGAGTCAGCATTACTGTAACATAAAAAACACATCTGTATCCGAATAATTATTTTGCCAAGCGGTTCAAATATTAACATTGTCCCAGGAATTGCTCTCATAGATACCAGAATATTGAACAGCTGTAAGTGGCTGTTTATGGAACTGTGCTTCATGATTTGATGTTCTCCAAGCTAACTGCGCTTCAAAGCATATAAACATGGTTGGGCCTTTCTTCCAATGTGTACCACTCTCCATTACAAAATCAATTTGATCGATTGATTGAAGCAAATTTTTTTATTAATGGTGGACATACATTTCTCACATTGCATCATACATCTTCCACATTTCGAAGCTTCGAAATGGCATATAGTGCAAGATGTGTCAAGTCTACGGCATATAGTGTGCATTCACAATGCTCACCATGCAGATTATTTCATTCCAGCATCTCCTGAACATGACCCATCATCAGGACTCCTGAACTTGCCTACCAGTGGAAAACAAGCAGCGAAAATGAAGTTTCAGTGTGAAGAGATTCATGAAATGGGTGTGGTGGGTAGGCCCGCACTCACATTCTCCACATTTCGTGGTAGCAGCAAGAAACGCAAGAATGAAGCTTTGAGGCATGAGTAACCAAAGATATATAACTGTGAAAAATCTTTAAGTGTGATGCATATTTAAACAGCCATGTTATGCAGGCCAAAAGAAAAATGCAATGTA
Organism: Dermacentor albipictus; assembly: GCF_038994185.2. Lineage (NCBI taxonomy): Eukaryota > Metazoa > Arthropoda > Arachnida > Ixodida > Ixodidae > Dermacentor > Dermacentor albipictus. Next base: position 92,494,053 of record NC_091824.1, on the reverse strand, counting down.
GGCACATACAAACATTGTGTGAAGTAATTGTGTGAAAATTGTGTGAATTGTGTGAAGCATTGTGTGAAGATGGGCTTCCGTCGAACCCTCAATTTCACAATCATTGTGTGATTCATATGTGAATGATAATTCACATGCATTTTTGTTCGTATGTAATAAAAATTGTTTTGATAGGTTGGCCTTGTGCCTCATTCTCATTTATACTTACAGGTCACATTATTTTCGTTTCTTGTTATTATAAAGAATTCAGGTCCCTGAAGCTGATGGTCAGGAGGACAAATAGAAATTTCTAATATGTAATTGAGTGTTTTGGATGTTTAATGTGATGGGTGAAATTGTTAATAACCAGCTGAGTATTTATTATCGATAAGACAAGCCATCAGACTACAAGCTAGGTAAGAGCACAGAATTGTAATTTTATTGGTCAACTTGTTTCTAAGAAAATTTGCTTGTGCTTATGTAATGATTGTTGTGTATCAGCATGTGATATACACTGATAAAATTCTTGCACATGACTAAAGTTAGCATTACTGGTTGAAACGAGATGAAGAGTAGTAGTAGTAGCTAGTGTAGCTAGTATTTATTGCATTTACTGAAAAGAACAAAAGAGGGATAAAAGGAACGGCCATGGGTGTCATAACTGCCCTGCTTTTAAGTGGACGCCTGAACTGTCCTTTGGCCATGGAGAGGATACAGGGTAAAGGACTAGAGAAAAGGGAGAGGAGAGTTAATAAAAACAGATGTTGCAAAAAAATAGCAAAAAGCACAACAAGAACAAATTAAGTAAATAAAAAATCTGTGGGAAGAAAAAAGCTACCAAATTCATATTTGAATAAGGCCTCATAATAGCTTTTATCATCTTCTAAGAACCCTATATGTGTATGTATTCTTATGAACACATACACGAATCTTTCTGAAACATTTTATTTTAATTGTTTACTTTTTAAGTGTTTTAGACATGCACCCTGCCTGAAAACGGCACTGCCATGTGCGGATGTAATTAGCCAACTGGCCTACGTACCTCTTGCGCATTATTCTATTCAGGCAGAATGCTGCAGTTCATTACTGTACAATTTCTCCTTTCCTCCTTCAACCCCTCTTTTGTCGCAAGCACTGGGACCATTCACCACATTCCAATAGAAAGCATACAATTTTTCAAAGAGGATTTGCTCACTAACACAAATTGCTCTTCCTGCTTCATAGTAGGCCAGGTTTTTCCATTTTCTATAAGTGGTTTATTATTAGAAGATAGAACTGTAGACCAAATGTTGATATGAACATGTTCACAGGACATTTAAGTTACCTAGTGTTTGGGCCAGTTGTGCGACGAAACCGGCATTTTATTCTATGTGGCCAAGATTCAGGGTTCCTCGCAGTATCTTCTAGCAAAAATAAACGTTAACCTACAATCGCTTCCATGTGCTACTTCAATAAATGGATGCAATACTTGCAAGGTTGATTACATATTTCCAAGGAATGCAAAGCTCGTAGCCAAACAGACACTAGTCGAACTTTTGAATTAATATCTTGAAGATTTTCCCTCATGCAAGGTAATACCCACAGACACCTCACATAAAGATATGAAATCGGCGATAGGCATTTGCTCTGAAACACTATCATGGAGCTTTAATTGCTATCCATCTGACGGATTATACTCCAATCTTTGTGGCCAAATCTATGGCCATTTGGTATGATCTATACAAAATTCGACCTGTCACACATAATATGGTTTGCAGACTACCTGTGAGTTCTTATGTCACTAGAAAGCACATATAATTCACTATATGCTATACCGTTTGCTACACTTTTCCATTCTACCTGTGAAATTCTGTTTTTGTGGATACCTGAACATTGTGGACAAGCACTTAATGAGATTGCAGACAGCTTGGCAAAGGTGCAGTGCTTGGTGGGCTAGTATGTTTTCTTATACCTAACCTCGTACCTAACAAGATGAAGATAACAAGAATTACTCGGTGGAAACTTGAGCCGCTTCAGTGGAAAAAGTGAGCCGCTTCTTGCTGCACCGGATTGCAGACATTTAGTGTTCCCCTAGAACATCTGGCCATATCCCTCTCAGCAATGCGAAGGTTTGATTATCCTTGCTATTACGATGTTGAATACTACAATTAGGTCTGCACATGAGTATATGTGGTCTACACTATCAAACCTTTGAGTGTGTCATGGGGATTAGAATCACTGGATCATTTCTTCCTCTATTGCCAAAACTATAATTCTGAAAGAATAACCTACTTAGAGCAACCCCTATCGTGTATGAGCCTTGCTCTCTCAACTAGTGATCAGTATTTTATCTTTTGATGCAATACCCTTTGGTCGAGCCCAAAAGGAAGTGTGTCAGGTTGCGCATATGAGTATGTCATTCATGTTAAACACCTTTTCTGATTATTAACACAGGATCACTTTTTTTTTTCATAATCTAGCAGTTTCGTCACAGATTGGCACTTTAAAAAAAAGAGAAAAGAAAATTTATAATCGTTATTATTTAAATGTAGGCATATAGTGCCGATCACCAAGTTAATGGGAAGCAAGGACTTTTTTCTATTGCGAAGCATGGTCAATCCTCCCTTGTGATATATATTATTTTCGACCATTATTTCTCGGTATTATAATTATACATATATATTTTAAATTTCGCGCCGAAGTTGCGTCACGATTTGGGTGTTGTGGCTCAAAACTTCTTGAGTTCAGTATTGTACCCTTGTATAATACCACGTAGAGCATCATTAGCTATATAGAACTCATTGGGCCTGAGCAGACGTGGTCAAAATAGTCAATAAAATAAATGACGCTAAGGTGAGATGGTGCGGGAACCATCAGGCGGCGTCGCCACCCGACCCGTCTTTCGTTTTCTCTTCACCAAGCCTCTCAAGCTAAGGACGCACGCCTTCTTTTGGTATGGTAGAAGGTTAGCAATTACTAATGTCGCTCACTTTAGTTTCCTGTCAAGTTTCACCCGTGATAATTAACGAAAAATCGCGAATGCCTGCAATGTGCGCGGCTCAGAAACGACGCGTCTGCAGCATCGCAAGCTCGTAGTACTGAGCGATTTTCGCGGTAAATATTTTGAAATGTATACAATCAACAGAAGATGCGAGAAGAAAGTGGAGCACGCGTCCTCGTGAAAGCGCGAGCGAGCGTTCCTATCGTCGGCGCCGTGGTTCGAGTTCTCTACATAGTAGCAGCGGCGACGCGAACGGCGCGTCCGTAAGCGAAACTGATGGTCGACATATCAGAATTTGCGATTGACCACGATGACGGAGACACTTGCGTGCACGCCGCAGCCTACGAAGGCTCTATCAGCCTGCTCGAGGAGCTTCTGGTGGCCCGCCCGGCTGAACTCAACCGACGAGTGCGACCATTCGGCGCGACACCTCTTCGTCTCGCTGTAACACGTGAGTGTTCGAAACACGCACTGCTGGATTAAATTACGGGATAACAAAGCAACCCTATGGCTCACACCTCTGGAGCCTCTTGCGAAGCGAATGTTAAAATCCCTTGCTGCTATGCCCGGTTACAGTGCCTAGAATACTGTAGCCCGGCGCAGCACACATATGCGTACGCCAGACCGTGGCCAGGCCATAATAACTAACTGGCCAAACCATCGGTACAATCGCCAGTAATTCTTTAAGTACTAAAAAAAAAAAAAGGTGCAAGGTATATGTTAAGGTTCGAGATATGCACGGCAATTATGTGTTAGAATTTTCTCTTCATGTCATAACTTTCTTTTTCTTTGTGGGCTCACGGATTTGCAATTTATTTCATTGCTATTTCACACGTACGACCAAATGCCAGGTGTAACGGCGTTCGCCACTGCATATGCATGCTTACATCGTCGATGCAAATTAAAAAGAAAAAAAATAAGCACCTTATTAGAAAACTTTATACATAGCTGTTATGCTTGAATATAGAAAAGCACAATAAATTAAATGGTACTTACGTCTAAATATGTTCTGAACATTATGTCCCATCTAGGTGGTAACTCTGGTACTGTGCGCTACCTCCTGAGGCAAGGTGCAGCTGTGGACCTACCAGACGTCAAGGCACAGACACCACTCCTCGTGGCCATCCAGAAAGAGTTTTCCGAATGCGTTAAGGCACTTTTGGAAGCTGGAGCAAATCCAAATGGGGACGCTGGGAATCGTAGCACCCCACTCCACACTGCAGCACAGAGAGGATACTTGGATGGTGTGAAGGTAATGCACCCTTTTTCATTTACAGCTGTAACCCTCGGAAGTATGTTATAGTCAGCATGCACGCTTCTGTGCACTATAGCTAAACAGTGGCCGAACAATTGAGTCATGTTGCTGGAACCAGCAATTCTACGACTGCTCTCCTTGGCAACATTCATACATTATAGCTCACTCTCCCCAGATGAAGGTGGGGGGAGTGAGCTGCCAAGGAAAGCAACTTCCCTGACATCGACAAATGTACCCCTTGTCGAAACACTGGCTCCAGCGACATGCCTTGTTCAACCACTGCCAGTCACTTCATCTGTCCCGTGATCTCTTGTCTTGTTTGACTTTCGTGCAAAGTAACATGAGTAGATGTGCTTAATTGCGAGAATTTGTGTGCTCCCAATTTAGAGAACAAATGTGGGCTTATTCCTAAGCCTCTGACAATATTGAGTGTGCTTTATCACCCATTATGTCTGTTAAAAGTGAGAATTTAGGCTAAAACTCATGCACATTTAATGGCGGGCTTTGTCACTGCTGTTTGTCTTTATGATTGTTTTTGCATTTTCGTGGCATTATTGTACACCTTTTCTGGAAGCACCTTAACCTCATATAAAACAGAGGTGTACAGGAAGTTAGGGACTTGAGGCGATAAACAGTGGTTAAACAAGGGATTTTTATGCAGCCAATGTTTTGACAAGCGGACTTGTAATGTTGGCTCCTGAGACATCCTCTATTCAAAAACTGTTCCTTACTTAGCTTCATGTGTCATATGCAAATACAAAGTGTTTGCTTCGTTTTGTGCTTGAGAAATGGATGCCGTATGTCACCCAGAGAGACATTCGCCTTTTGCAGCTGCTGCTGGCAAGTGGTGCTGAAACTGAGATTGAGCACCGGCTTCTGGGCTGTACACCAGGGCTTCCCCTTCATATCAGCGCCGCCTACCACCACTTTCCCTGCTACAGCTGCCTGCTCCTCAATGGTGCAGAACCAGACCTGCGTCACATCTCGAGTTCTGTGCCTCCGATTGTGCATGCACAGGTGCAAAAAGCTCATCTACTTTTGCGGTTCATTTGGTTCACTCAGATTTTGCCCTAGATTTGTTATATAGCCTCACTATAGCACAAGGCTATTATACTGTTTAGGAACATATTACAGTGACGGCTGCTATGTGTTTTCATGTCTAGACATGTTTGTCATTAGTAGAACAGGGGTGCTATAACGCAAAGCTATTCCAAACTTTCCTATTCCAATTCTGCAATCAGCACCTTGCGATTGGTCAAAAACTTTTTGGGACAGCCCCAACTTCGCCTGTCAGTCGCATGACGCCACAAAAACCGCGATAGCTCCTCATCTGATATGATGTGTGCACACTGATTATTCATGATTGGACCGAACAAAAGAAAAATAGTTATTTCTGAATCTACACCTTTTTTTCATTAGCCCTCAGCTATTGGGCAAAAGTTTTCGGACTGCACCCACTTTCCCTGCCTGTCGCGCTACGTCACAAAATCTTGAAAACTCCCCGTGTCAAAGTGACGTGTACACTTTAAAGATGCATTAATATGCCGAACAAAACTGAATTTCCTTCTTAATAGGCACAGGCTGCCCTGTTCTGAAAGGAATAAAATATGGCTTCCGCCGGTCGCTCAGACACTGGCTACTCGCACCTGCCGGAAAGCCTGGGTTTATTTGCGTGCAATAAAACTTTTTGCGTGGCAGTGTAACATTTTCGAGTACTTTTGGCACGTTTACAACCTCGCTCTGCGAACTCTTCTTTGCTGAGGATCCGTTTTAGCGGCATTTTTAACTGTCCGTTGCACGCCACCGCGATTTTTGACCAGCCACCACAAGCTAAGGAAAAGTAGACCAATTGCAGACGCCGGCAACACCCTCTTCATCCGGTTATCGATTTTCAGTACACTGGCTCGGCCCCATTGAATGCCTCTTCACTTGAGCTTGCTCCTCGCCTCTTGTCAGCCAATTAGATAAGACAAGCTACTCAGTGTAGGCAATGCTATTTGTTTTTAAAGCAAAAAAATGTAGCCTCCTATAAACGAGAAGAGCATTTGATTGGTCTGTCCAGACAGCCCTGTGGGTCACTGCCCAATGCTGGCATTGGCGGCTATGCAAATTTGATGTCAGGCGATTGGGATAAAAACATATTGGAATAGTTTTAAATTGTAGGGCCCCAGGCCACTGAACAATTTTAAAATAGAAAACTTGTTTGTGAATTCATCCATAGATGTTCATACTTTCTTCTTGCGCTATGTACAAACCGAAAAGACAAAAGGATGTGTACGGAAGACACGAACGGTTTGTCTGTGTTTTCTGTACGCATGCTTTCGTCTTTTCAATTTGTAAGTAGTGCAAAAAGAAAGTATAAACAGCCATCAACCAGCCCATTTTATGACACTTTTGAACTTCATGGATGTGTTTGCACGTATCAGTAGGCCATATCAAATAACTAGCTACCTTACACCCTCCGTAGTTGCATAGTTGCTTCAGGTATCTCTGTGCAAGTTGTGTAAACATTCCTTCAACACTTGTAACAGTTGGAAAGTATTACCACCAGTTACAAAGAATTCTAGTGCAGGCATATCTTTTTTAACCTAATATTGCCATTACCACAAAGTACATGTGCTACTTTGCGGTAATGACATTCTGGGGTCCATATCGTAAAGCATTATAATTGTTATAAAAGTGACTCGAAAAAAGTACCTAAGGGCAATCTCAAGGTAATGAGACTTGTACAAAAGTAGTTTTCAAAGGTCAATTTGGGAGAAAAAAATTGCGGAAGGCCGCTAAAGCAGAAGTTTAGTGGCTCTGTTAGCTGAAGCAGTTGTTTCTCCACCCGGTTTTGAGCAACGCATAAGGTTACCTTAGCGATAATTTAGGTAATCATTGGGACAAGTCATAGCACAAATACAAATAATTGCAAGAGCCAAGTGGCTGAACAGCTAACACTATACCTTGGCTGCTTTGGCAGCCTTCTACATTTTTTTGCTTCTGGCTCTTAAAAGCAAACATCTGCTGTCCAGCAAAGCTGCACAAAGGGCTTGCTGGTATGTCATAACTACAGACTTTGGGCTGCAAACTATACTAAGGCATTGGATAGGACACATGAAAATCATGTAAACACAAAAAGCACATGTGTGTGCATTGTTTTTATGTGGCTTGTCTGTATATTTCTGTAACGTTTACAACGCAGATATGGTAATCAGCTATTGATTTCACGTGTATATGCAATGCTGTGTACGTATGTATACGGTGTATCTCCAATATCTTGTTGCTCACTATCTTGAACAAGTCAGTATATGTGTGTGGCACGCCTGTTTAGTAGGTTATTTGAGGCCAGTTTATTCAATAACTTCTAGAATAGACTCAGAAACATATGATTCATATCTTTGCAATGAATAATCTATCGCACAGTTTCCCCCTATTCCCCCCCCCCCCCCTGGAAAGTTCTGAACAGAGCTCATGCAGTCCAGACTTGTCAGATTTAGAATATCAAAAATACTACTGTCAAAGTAAAAAAAAAATACCAAAGATTGCTTGAACGTAAAATAACTTTTACCCAGAACCCCACCATAGGATCTCTTTGTGGGAAAAATAGTCGATTACTGATTATGTTGATCGTTTAATAGAGATTGGCATAAGGAATTGGCAGACTTTTCTCTCTAAAACTGCTGTGAACAGGCAATCTACTCCATAGTCACAGCAAGAAGAATCTGCATCACAGGCTAATGTTTTTTATGTTTATTCATGAAATATTCACATCATCATCATCATCATCAGCCTACTTACGCCCACCATACCATACTTCTCCCATACTTCTCCAACTACCCCGGTCATGTACTAATTGTGGCCATGTTGTCCCTGCAAATGTCTTAATGTCATCCGCCCACCTAACTTTCTGCTGCCCCCTGCTACGCTTCCCTTCCCTTGGAATCCAGTCCGTAACCCTTAGTGACCATCGGTTATCTTCCCTCCTCATTACATGTCCGGCCCATGCCCATTTCTTTTTCTTGATTTCAACTAAGATGTCGTTTACCCGCGTTTGTTGCCTCACCCAATCTGCTCTTTTCTTATCCCTTAACATTACACCCATCATTCTTCTTTCCATAGCTCGTTGCGTCGTCCTCAATTTCAGCAGAACCCTTTTCGTAAGCCTCCAGGTTTCTGCCCCATATGTGAGTACTGGTAACACACAGCTGTTATACACTTTCCTTTTGAGGGATAGTGGCAACCTGCTGTTCATGATTTGAGAATGCCTGCCAAACGCACCCCAGCCCATTCTTATTCTTCTGGTTATTTCAGTCTCATGATCCGGATCCGTGGTCACTACCTGCCCTAAGTAGATGTATTCCCTTACCACTTCCAGTGCTTCGCTACCTATCGTAAACTGCTGTTCTCTTCCGAGACTGTTAAACAATACTTTAGTTTTCTGTAGATTAATTTTCAGACCCACCCTTCTGCTTTGCCTCTCCAGGTCAGTGAGCATGCATTGCAATTGGTCTCCTGAGTTACTAAGCAAGGCAATATCATCAGCGAATCGCAAGTTGCTAAGGTATTCTCCATCAACATTTATCCCCAATTCTTCCCACTCCAGGCCTCTGAATACCTCCTGTAAACATGCTGTGAATAGCATTGGAGAGATCGTATCTCCCTGTCTGACGCCTTTCTTTATAGGGATTTTGTTGCTTTCTTTGTGGAGGACTACGGTGGCTGTGGAGCCGCTATAGATATCTTCCAGTATTTTTACATATGGCTCATCTACACCCTGATTCCGTAATGCCTCCATGACTGCTGAGGTTTCGACTGAATCAAACGCTTTCTCGTAATCAATGAAAGCTATATATAAGGGTTGGTTATATTCTGCACATTTCTCTATCACTTGATTGATAGTGTGAATATGGTCTATTGTTGAGTAGCCTTTACGGAATCCTGCCTGGTCCTTTGGTTGACAGAAGCCTAAGGTGTTCCTGATTCTATTTGCGATTACCTTAGTAAATACTTTGTAGGCAACGGACAGTAAGCTGATCGGTCTATAATTTTTGAAGTCTTTGGCGTCCCCTTTCTTATGGGTTAGGATTATGTTAGCGTTCTTCCAAGATTCCGGTACGCTCGAGGTTATGAGGCATTGCGTATACAGGGTGGACAGTTTCTCTAGAACAATCTGACCACCATCCTTCAACAAATCTGCTGTTACCTGATCCTCCCCAGCTGCCTTCCCCCTTTGCATAGCTCCTAAGGCTTTCTTTACTTCTTCTGGCGTTACCTGTGGGATTTCGAATTCCTCTAGGCTATTCTCTCTTCCACTATCGTCGTGGGTGCCACTGGTACTGTATAAATCTCTATAGAACTCCTCAGCCACTTGAACTATCTCATCTATATTAGTAACTATATTGCCGGCTTTGTCTCTTAACGCACACATCTGATTCTTGCCTATTCCTAGTTTCTTCTTCACTGTTTTTAGGCTTCCTCCGTTCCTGAGAGCTTGTTCAATTCTATCCATATTATAGTTCCTGATGTCCGCTGTCTTACGTTTGCTGATTAACTTAGAAAGTTCTGCCAGTTCTATTCTAGCTGTATGGTTAGAGGTTTTCATACATTGGCGTTTCTTGATCAGATCTTTTGTCTCCTGCGATAGCTTACTGGTTTCCTGTCTAACGGCGTTACCACAGACTTCTATTGCGCACTCCTTAATGATGCCCATGAGATTGTCGTTCATTGCTTCAACACTAAGGTCCTCTTCCTGAGTTAAAGCCGAATACCTGTTCTGTAACTTGATCCGGAATTCCTCTAGTTTCCCTCTTACCGCTAACTCATTGATTGGCTTCTTGTGTACCAGTTTCTTCCGTTCTCTCCTCAAGTCTAGGCTAATTCGAGTTCTTACCATCCTATGGTCACTGCAGCATACCTTGCCGAGCACGTCTACATCTTGTATGATGCCAGGGTTTGCGCAGAGTATGAAGTCGATTTCATTTCTAGTCTCACCATTCGGGCTCCTCCACGTCCACTTTCGACTAACCCGCTTGCAGAAAAAGGTATTCATTATCCGCATATTATTCTGTTCTGCAAACTCTACTAATAATTCTCCTCTGCTATTCCTAGAGCCTATGCCATATTCCCCCACTGACTTGTCTCCAGCCTGCTTCTTGCCTACCCTGGCATTGAAGTCGCCCATCAGTATAGTGTATTTTGTTTTGACTTTACCCATCGCCGATGCCACGTCTTCATAAAAGCTTTCGACTTCCTGGTCATCACGACTGCATGTAGGGGCATAGACTTGTACCACCTTCAATTTGTACCTCTTATTAAGTTTCACAACAAGACCTGCCACCCTCTCGTTAATGCTATAGAATTCCTGTATGTTACCAGCTATTTCCTTATTAATAAGGAATCCGACTCCTAGTTCTCGTCTTTCCGCTAAGCCCCGGTAACACAGTAAAAAAATATGAAATAGTCACATAATGGCTCCCAAAGTTTTGATTGCCATTATAAATTGGCTCTATGAGTTAGTGACTCTGCTGCATGAGTACGTTCATGTAATCTATAAATCTAAAAAATCAGGCTAGGAAAATTCAGTCAGCGACTGCTGAAATAGACACAAATGAAAATCGTAAAATTATTGGTACTACATGCAAATGGCAACAATCGTAAACAAGATCTAAAGAGCAGGCATTTTATAATAAAATCATAAAGTTGGCAGGTATCTGCAGTCTGAGAGAGAGGGAGAGAAAAACAAGAAATGGCACATGTTTTTAGCTTGTGGAGCTCTTGCGCATACTTTCTAGTTACAAAGCTTTCATAATATCTTGAAACTGGTGGTAGGATCCTTACTTATTGGACATGCATTGATCATAGTCTGGCTTGTTTGACAATTTTCATATATGTACTTAAGTTTAGCTCTAAGTTGGAGATCTTGCTGTCATTTATCACCCAATTTCTGATGTCCACAAATGCGACAGATCTTGGCTAGTAAAAGCTATAATTTTGTCTTGAAATACCCCATTTTGAATGATTGGAGACCAACATCACTGAAATGACTGATATATCAGCAAGCTCAAGAGGAATTTCTGGACCTTGTCAAAGCTATAATCATGGTATCACAAGTAAATCTCTAGTTTAAGGCAACTCCCATACCTATCAACGTTGTCACCTGATATTTGTTTATGCAGGGCCTTGACATGCGAATATGTGTTCTGCTTTAAAGGAGTACCAACGTGGCATGTGTTACTTTTCATATTTCTTTTCTTTTAAAGGAAAGTTCAAACCCTTTAAACCCTATAAAAGATAGTGCTGGTGCCAGGGCACCCTAAATGGTTTATTGTAATCCCTGTTTCTGTGGGCCAATTTTTGTTTCAATACTCGGGAGGTGGATGCGTCATGATGTCATTGCACACTGGCTTACTCCGTTCTTTCGATTGCTGCCAGTTCCGAACGCAAGTGCAGCTATAAGAAATGCTTGCACCACGTGTTAATTTTGTTTTGAGCCGCATCATCATACCTAGCCTTGTTGCTACATGATGTCATCAAATTTTGCTCTTTGTCATGACATCACGCTAATGTCAGTGATGCCATGTCCGTCATTCGAGATTAGCTTTAGTATCACGTTGAAATATCTTACAAAAGTCTTTCAACCAATGTTTTTGCACGTGAGAAACATGTGGTAGAGATTACACAACTTAAGAAATTATGTATCGGTATTTGTTTAAGGTTGCTGCTGTGAGCTTGAAACTTCATATGCTGTTTGCAGACGCGCGCTAATGCTGTATTCAGCTGTAAGACCTGCCTTCCAAACTGATGGCACTGCATGGCTATGGCTCAGGTCTCCTTAGCTCATGTTCTGGTGAAGCACCACTGCCCAAGTCGCTTTGCAGTCCTCTTGTCCGAATTTGGAGGTCACCTTTGGCAGCGTGATGTCCGAGGACAGTTGGCCACACAACTGCCCCAGGATGGCCCTTGCAAGTTGCTCTTCCAGCAGCTGATAGGTATGTGACACTCAGAGGCCTTACTCGTCATTGTACGGGCATCATGAAGCTAAGAATTGGGACTGTATTTTGGTCACTCGAGGATGGCACTCACTCTTCACGCTGCAGAAGACGGTCCGTATTTTCCGTATTTCACTTTCAAACCTTTTCAAACTTGGCAAAGAAAGCAAGAAGAAACCATTTAAAAGATTATTTATTCACAGATTGTTAGAGAAAATTATTTCACCTGTATTTGTAAGTTACTCTTCCACAATACAAAGAAAGTCATTCTTGCCATTAGTAGAGACTTGGTGTGCCAGAAAAGCCGTAATAACAAAGGTGGGTGGCTACGCTGCCTTGAAATTTTTTCACCAGCTTGTTGTGACATCATGGATATTGGTGGCATTTGTTCGGGCTCAATTAACTTTTTATTGGTAAAATCAACTGTATTGTATTCTGAAAGAGACAAAGACTGAACTTGGCAAATTTCAAGAAATTTCAGTGAACCACAACGGCTCAAATAGAAAAAATTGTGTTGCAATCCATCAGAGAAAATAAAATCCTTCTTCTTCCCTTTTGATAATCAACCTATTATTCTTCATAATTAACGAAAATATAGTTCCCCCCAAAATACCTTATTAGTCTAATATGATAAGTGCTTTTCTTTAGTGTCCCTCTAATGTATCTCTGTCACCACCGTTTGTGTGCCTACAACAACTTAGGTTTCCGCATGTGTGAAGCTAGTGCCATTATCCCTTTTTTCTTGTCCAAGCATCCAGTCTTCCCACCATCTATGGCTGCTGTCATTACTCAGTCCTCCCAAAATGAGTCTATACGATGCCATTCATTGTGTTGGACCCATGTGCTGGCTAGCCACAGGAAAAAGAAAGCAGATACAATTAGAGGATGATTGCCAAGGCTAAGTGATAGCTTCCCAGTAGACCTGCTGAGAGATGCTGCTGAGGACACTTGTTGGGTTGGCTGTGTTGACTAAAGCTATGAGGTGTGTGGGTGCTGTGACATTGCACTGTCTCCATGGCTGGTTCACATTACACTATAAAGCACAACAAAACTGTTGCAAGGATACACACAGAGCACTGGTATCAGGATCAGCGTTCCAAATCATGACATTTGATTGTGCTTTCCTTGGAATTGGGCCAACTTTGATTATGCCATTTCTAGGATTAGCCCAGTTTACTTGGCCAGATGGCAGTCCATGCAAAGTGGGGGAGTAGGCAATGAAAGCTAAGTGAAAAGTGTATGGTTCCTGCATGACTCCCCATCTGGTGCCCATGAATGGTGTACATGCATCTCAATTTATGAGCCATTGTCGCTTTGGCTGCAATTTTCCTAGTGCCTTAGTCATTTCTTGGCTCAGAACAAAAACAAATGTTTTTAGGATGGGGTCATTATGTCTTCTTTGTCCCTTTAAAGAAAAATATGTGAAGTATGTGTAGCGTTAAAGGATCTTTTCCAGGAAACATTTTTAAAGTGCATTTTGTGCAAGGGGAGTTATTAAAATCAAATGTACCCACCAGTCATTTGCAGGATTGCTCTTCTTTTTGTCATTTCTAGTGTGCTGGAGGCTGTTTTGGGGCAGGGCAATGCCTGCAATGCTACCTATCTCCTCCTCCCCAGCTGTACGTCATCGTATCAAGCTTTGGTATCAGCAGATGATGCCAGTATATGATGTCAATGCCATATTTGATAGCTTTTCATTCTGTTTCATCAACCCTTGCAGTAGCTGTAGACACACATTGTCTGATTATTGATTAAGAACACACCTACTGTTGCTAAACATGGTACTTAGCTACCACACGTCTGAATTGCAAGCTGTTTCAAACACATGAGAGGTATAGCCCATTGAAGCATGCATAAAGTTCTCTGCTGAGAATAGATGGAACAATGGCTTGTTCTTCATCAAGATGATACCACAGCACATGCACTGGCATGAAAGTCACCAAAGCATGGAGGCACACAAAAAGATAGACAAAAAGCAGCACTTTGAGGACATAGCCCAACTCGTGTGAGATGACTGTCTCTTGGAACTGGAAATGTAGAACTGAACTTAATTTCGCTTTTTAAGATGGTGGACAATTATAATTGTTGTCAAAGTTGCGCTGAATAATAATAGCATTGTTGTTGTTCTTGCTCTTTCTGGAAGCACCTGTCGGTCATGCTGTCTCAAGAAACCTGGCCAAAACTTACTGTGTTTGAATTAATAAACCCAAGAGGGTTGCATGCATGAAGCAGCAGTAGCACGAATGCCATTTGGCTCAGCTGCTCACAATAGAAAAGTCTTGTGACTGGGCAGATTTATTTACCTCACCCAAAAGGCATTGAAGATCTGGATGTGAGTGGCAGCCTAATTGCCTGATGTGCAGTGGCTCCTATCAGTGCATGTTGTCTGGCAATGGCAGATTTATTGAGCATCACTGCAAGTGATGAGCACTCACAATAGATGCCATGCTGTTAAGCAGCAACACAATGCAGTTTGGTCACCTCTGCGGTGTACAGACTCTTGCTTCCGATGTCTAGCTTAGCTAAACCACTCGACTGCGCTGATGGGCTTTACCTAGTTATGTATTAAAACCTACGTTCCCCGAGGTGTTCCACAGAACTTCTATTGCTAAGAACAGCTATTCTTGCTGTGTTTGCATGTATGGAAAGCTTAGCAATTGCATGCTTGAAAGCAATGTTGGGCCCCTCCCGAATACAACCGCATCATGCTTAACTTCTCTTGTGTGTGGTTTCATAAGTTCATTGGGAGTAGTGCTTGTTCATAAGCAAACAAAACATCTTTGATCATTTTTACAGACAAGCCACGGTCACTACAGTCCATCTGCAGGGTTGCCATACGAAGAGCAGTTGGAAGGCAGAGACTCAAGTACCTCAAAAGCTTGCCTGTCCCCTTGAATGTGTACAGATTTCTTATATATGCGGACTTGATTCCTAATGCATGTGAGCTAATAGCTGTCTCTGAGTATACTATGACTTTCAAATAAATTATTTTCGTGCCTTAAGTCCCGCTGATGGCGTTTCCGGGGTATTTCATTCAAGCCGAAGTTCTTGAAAGAAATTTGTTCTTGTAACTATAATAGGTTATGTACTTTTTCAGAGTACTCTGTACTGAAGAAATTCATGCTGTGATATCCTACAGTGAAAGCTGAAATTTCTGAATAGTACAACAGTTGCTTGTGATACCCCTGCTGTCTGTTATTCATCCTGTGGTGCAATTGTAATGGTGTAGTTATGCCTCCAGTGGCCATGTATGTATTGTGATTGAAAGCACAACTCAAAATCGGCCTCAACATGGCCAGATGGAACTAAGTATGCATTTGAGGCAAATGGCTGGCATTACTAGCCAAAAGATATAGTTTGCAGCGTTACAGCTGCACTGAATTAAACTGGCCGATGACTTTTTGACTGGATCACAACTGCATCCCACTGCTGTTGAAGGTTGCTGATCTACACGTGCTGATCTGTGTCACCACCTGCATGGGTATTGCTCACAGTCTCCATTTTTTATATTTTTCTGAGCAATGTCTAAAGGCATGTTCTAGGGCCTATTTTCTATTGCAGCACATTCTAGGTGCAAGTGCTTGTCTACTCATTATGATTAAGGGGTGCTGCAACACCTTTTGTTCAAGACTGGAGTGAGTGTGATGCTTATCTTGAAATGATTATCTTGCCACAAAAGTTTTTGAAGAGGACATAAGAATAACGGAGATATAAAGAGTGCAATGTTTAATTTCCCCATTCCTCCTTAATGCAACATTTCCTCCCAGCTTGGGCAGTGACAGCAACAATGCCTGGCCTGTTGCCCCCTTATTTTTTCTTTCTGCGGTGCACTTATGGTAACCATTCAGGGTTGGCATCTGACAGACGCCAAAGAGCGACAAAGGAGGTGTGACAAGATGGGTGGATGCTTGGGATTAACTCATGGTCATGAATATTTGCCCATTGGCTAGTGTTTATGGACTGTTTGCACGGGTCTGTGACCTCAAGGGCAGCACGCACAAAGGAGGCCTCAAGAGCTGCAGGAGAGAGCGAACAATCTCATAATGTGGACTGCAGACATGCAGCAGAATATTTGGCTTGCATGTTCATTGTCCACAGATTGTGAATCTTTTTATCGTGCTCGAAAAGTGTTATAGACCCCTTTAAAGGTGCCTAAAAGAATATTGTTTCATTACACACATAAAAATAAGTTGTACTGGGACATCTTGGGTGCACTTTATCTGCAATAGTAGTGCCATTTAGCTGAGGCAAAATCGCTCTGTACAGTTCTTGGCAATAAGCCTAAGTACTGTGACAACAAAATTGGTAGTTTCAGTTGAAGTACTAAAAGCGATAGCAAGATCTATCGTGGCACTGTAGGTGTCTCAGAATGCAGGCACGACGAGCGCTGCCAGGGGCATTGCCGCCGTCGCATCTTGCAGATGCACTTCATGAGACCGAAGGAAAGCAGTTGGCGCTTGTCAGTGCGTCAGTGCCCTAGGAAAGAATTGGATCGATTTAGCTTGATGCTGACTGTCCCTTGCTGCTCATACCAGTGTATGCACCATGGTATGGCATGTACACAGCTGCTCAGCAGGACCACTAATTTGTGTGTGCACAACACTCATGCCAGCAGCAATGGAGGCAAGAATGCAGAACTAACTGAGCAAAGCATGATGGTGCATCCAGTTGGCTTTGTCACTTTTGCAGCCAAACACACTGTGCATATCTTATATTGCACTTAGCGTTACACTGACGAACATAAGGAACAAGACGCAGATGTACGTGGTGTAAACTACAAACTGTTTTGTACTGTTAAAGAACACGCTTACATACAAGATGTGGCGGGGGGGGGGGGGGGGGGGAGGGTTATAAAAAGATATGACAAGGTGACGGCATGTGATGATGCTTTGGACTGGAAAACATTGTCCACTGGCACCCGCTCGCCCTGGCAAACTCGACCTCAGATGCAATGAGCACGACGGATGGAGTGCTTATGCACTTCTCTTTTTCTTTTGCTATAGCAAGTGCCTCCCATATTTCTCGCTCCATTTTTGTTTTTGATGTGCCAATGATCGTGGTGCTTTCTAGTAGCGGAGAGCATTTGCACTGCTTGCAGTGCACAGCCACTGTTTGAATTCGCTAGTTTGGTGGTTTACTAAATCTCACTAGATTGCAGGAAAGTGTGCATTGGGCAAACTGGACGCTGTTTAAACAACAGGTTACGGGAGCACAAATACACGTGCCAGCTTCTAACAGCCCCTAGCAACTTGGCTGCGTACTGCAAACAGTGCAAATGCTCTCCTAGAAAGCACCACAATCATTGGTACATCAAAAACAAAAAGGGAGCGAGAAATATGGGAGGCACTTGTGATAGCAAAAGGAAAAGAGAAATGCGTAAGCACTTTGTTTATCATGCTTATCGAAGTTAAGGTCGAGTTTGCCAGGGCGAATGGGTGCAAGTGAACAATGCTTTTCCGGCCCAAAGCATCATCATCACATGTTGTCACCTTGTCAAATCTTATATACACCCCCCCCCCACCTCCCCTCGCCACATCTCCTTGTATATAAGCGTGTTCTTTAACAGTACTAAACAGTTGGTAGTTCGCACCACGTAGATCTGAGTCTTGTTCCTTATGTTCGTCAGTGTAACACTAAGCGCAATATAATCATGAATAAAATCAAAATCCAGCCAAGTTGAATTAGTCTGAATAAAACATTCCTTGCAACATAGTACCATTGTGGGTTGCATTGATGTTGACTTTTTGTGCAGACCTTGCAATTTGTAATAAAGAATTGCTTGATAAATACATAAATCCAAGTTGAGTAGACCCATAATTCTACCAGCAGGACGTACTTCACTTGCTTGAAAACACTTGCATGCATTTGCCTGCATCGAGGAATTCCAAATAAATGTGTGCAACAAGTCTCAAATTAAGGGGGCTTTAAGTGCTTTTTATGGTCACCAGAATAAATTTGCGAGTGAATTGAGTGTGCCTACATTTTTAAAAAGCTTAGGCGGCGAGTTTTAAAGAGCTCCATTTTCAGCGAGCAAGTTCAGTGTGTGCAGTGCATGCATGTGTGAATGCAGCACATGTAAAGGTATGTTGGCCTCGGTCAAGTCTTGTGGCTTTTTGCCTATGCACCTCCACATCTATGTCATGCAAGTCTGATGTTGGAAATAAAGGTGTTCGACTTATGTGAGTAACCCAGTCTCAATCTTCTAGGACAAATGGTGCTCAACATATCACTCTGACCAGCATCTGTGCCAACTGTTTGGTTAGTGAAACATCACCAGTAATACACTTTGCTCCCATGAAGTTTCTGCAAAGTGCAGCCATCCTGAAGCGCAGTGGTTAGTCAAGCGATGCCTACCATGGTCTACTCTCCTAGCAGTTTTCGAAGGTTGCATCAAAACATAGAGGAAGTTCTGTATACTTTCACAGATAATGCATGCTGGTGAAGCTCCCTTCAGTCTTGAACACTGTATGCAGCTATTCGTTACTAGGTTTTTGCAGTGTCTACAGCAGGTGAAGGTGAGCAAGAAACTGTGGCAGCCGCATAGTCATTCATCAAATGCCTGTAATTTTGCTATTATGACTTCATTTAGAAGAAATCTTGCAGCTTTTCATTGTAAAGTGGTATACAGATGCTACTACAGGGCTACTATAGACTTATTCACAGTGCGCTGCACCTAGGCTGTTGATTTTCGGAGGTACAGCAGCAACCCCAGTACTACTATCCTCGATGGCGTCGATGGTGCAGTGCACCCTTCAACGTTGCAGTGAGTGGGTGCAGCACGGCTCACTACAACCTGCACCTTTTCTCAATTGAACCTTATATAAAAAAATTGTCACACCCAACCTAGTTTTTGATTTCTGCATTGGCCCATGTCTACTCAAGATTTAAGCAGGGCTCGAACTAAGCTCCAACTGCTTTACAAGTCGGCGCTGAATGAGAAATTACAGGCATCTTCGGCATCATCATCAGCCACAAATTCATGGCACTTATTAAACACTTTAGCATATATAAGCTGAGCTAAGGCGGCAGCTATAAGAAGAATGATAGGTGTAACGTTAAGGGATAAGAAAAGAGCAGATTGGGTGAGGGAACAAACGCGGGTTAATGACATCTTAGTTGAAATCAAGAAAAAGAAATGGGCATGGGCAGGACATGTAATGAGGAGGGAAGATAACCGATGGTCATTAAGGGTTATGGACTGGATTCCAAGGGAAGGGAAGCGTAGCAGGGGGCGACAGAAAGTTAAGTGGGCAGATGAGATTAGGAAGTTTGGAGGGACAACATGGCCACAATTAGTACATGACGGGGGTAGTTGGAGAGGCCTTTGCCCTGCAGTGGGGGTAACCAGACTGCTGCTGATGATAATGAAGGCGGCAGCACAGGCAAGACAATACGAGAAGCTTAATACAGATGCCACACGTTTTACATTTCTTGTGCCCTCGTCTTTCCTGTGCTGCTGCCTTAGTATGTTAAAGCAATTAGCCCATCAACTCTCGTGCTCAACAAGCTGAAGCATGGCACACAAACGCAGGCATGCAATAACATGGGTGCAGGAACAAAGACAGCACAAACATTGTCATCCTTGTTTTCACGTCCGTTTTTG
Organism: Dermacentor albipictus; assembly: GCF_038994185.2. Taxonomy (NCBI): domain Eukaryota; kingdom Metazoa; phylum Arthropoda; class Arachnida; order Ixodida; family Ixodidae; genus Dermacentor; species Dermacentor albipictus. The sequence goes on along the minus strand of NC_091824.1, from coordinate 92,474,263 downwards.
CACGCCTACCCTTCCATACCATTTAGCTTTACCAACTGGCTCAGCTTTTCATCATTGAAACATGGTTTTGAAGCGAGACTGTATATAAAATTATGACATCAACGCAAACTGGGAAGAAGAAGACGACGGTCGCAAACGCTAGGGTTCCATCTCGGCTCCTGCTCTCTTGACTGATTTTGGCAAGATTTTCGCCTCCAATCTCCATCATGTTGTGACCAACGCACGTCTAAGGGGAAGAGGATCACATCGATATCGGACTTCCTCCGGTGGGTGGCCTCTTCCATTTTATGAACGTTTTTGTGCTCGGCCTACGTCACCGCCTTTCTGGCCCTAACGACAAGCCTAGCCCGGCGTAGCGCCCATTGGCGTCACCAGGTGTAGCTGGAGCAAGAATTCTGAGATCTCAGTAACTATGCAAATGACGGTTGACGGGGAGGATCTTCCTCCTGAAGAATTTTCAGCAGAATTTGGATGGCAGTCGGCAGTTTCGAAGCGTATGTCCGCCAAGGCGGACTCTGCCAACCGGCCTAGCGGCGGCATATGGGGGAATAGGCGTAACGCTGGCGCGTCATTCAGAAGTCAGGAAAATGGAGATAAGCTCAAAAGCAAAATCATCAGGGCGTCACGGATGCCTCCCATGCCCAAGGAACATGCCAAAATTATCATACGGCCCCGCGGAGGGCTGAATATTGCCAAGACAGGACCGACCGTGATCGGCAAGGCGATCGTGGAAGCGGCGGGTCTTACCCCTACGCAAATAAGCTCGGACATCATTTGTCCTAACATACTACAAAACATTCTGGTGGCCAGCACGCCCAACCGAGACAACGCTTCAAAATACACAAGAATCAGGGCAATTCATGTGGCTGGAAGAATGTTTGAAGTCAGTGCATACGAGGCCGCCCCCCACACCACGTGTAAAGGGGTAATCAGACACATCGACCTCAACGACAGTCCATCGGACCTGGAACGTAACATCATCAACGAGAGAAACCCGCTGGCCTTGGCGGTCAAGAGAATTAAGAACACAGGCACAGTCATCATTGCTTTCGACGGACTCAAGGTTCCGAACTTCGTACGCTATGGCCCAGTCCTTGTGAAATGCTTTCTTTATCGCAAGCAAGTTGATATTTGCTACGCGTGCGGCAAACTCGGCCATCGTGCCGACGTTTGCCCGACTCCCGAAGAGTCCACCTGCAGAGGATGTGGGGCAGTCAACCCGGACGATCAACACCAGTGCACGCCAAAGTGTGGGTTGTGCGGGGGCCCACACCCTACGGCGGACAAAACGTGCAAGGAGCGATTCCGGATCCCGTACATCGTCAGAAGGAGGCGATGGGAGAGTGCGACGGTGGAAGCTTCAACAAGTGGGGCTTCATCAACACCACATAGCAGCGACATCAAAAATCACTTCGAGCAACTTCCACCGCAAGAGCCTAGGGGGCGCTCCCGATCCAGGGGACGCTCTGGCTCCAGAGAGAACCCACGGAGTCGCTCTCGATCCAGAGGGCGCTCTTGTTCCAGAACCAGGACCAGATCACGCTCCAGGGGTCGCTCCGGATCCCGGCGCCGAGGCAGTCAAGTCCGGTTCAGGTCCTGCTCGAGGTCCTGCTCCAGGGATCGCCGACCCGAGTGCTACCCAACTTGGGCCGACCGAGTTCGAGGAACGCCGGGAAAGGTAACGCGGGGCTCACCGCCAGAGCATGATAGAGGTAACAACAGACTAGCGCAACTTGAGCGTGAAAACGAGATGATGAAGAACACGATAGCTCGACTGATGACAGAAATTGCCGAAATTAAGAAGCGCAGTCAACCCGTCATGGCTGACAAGCAGCCAGCCACTCCCCAGCCAATGGAAGTCCCCATGGTTGAGAAGAGCGCTACGGATAAGCAACTGGCAGCTCCTCAGCCAATGGAAGTCCCCATGGTTGAGAAGAGCGCTACGGATAAGCAACCGGCAGCTCCTCAGCCAATGGAAGTCCCCATGGTTGAGGTGATCGATACAGAGAGGCCCGCTAAGAAGAGGGCAATCGCTAACGAGCAAGAAAGAGCACCAGGCAGGGCCAAATCGGAGATTCGCGAGTTGCTCTCCGCTCTAAGTGACAGCATAAAGCAGATAAATGAAAAGTTCTCGCTCTTCCACAGCAACATGGCGTCCATGGAGGAGCGCACTAATCAGCGGATCAGCAAAATTGAATCCTTCCTAGAAAACGTTGTAACACCTGTGCTGGTACCTAAAGCTCCTACACTCCCAGCAACAGCATCGACTAGTAACAGCTCGGGGGCGATCGGCCCTCCAAAGGTTAGCACAGCACCTCAAGAGCAATACGATGGCCACTCAAACTAGCTCATTCAGAATGTGGCAATGGAATTGCAGGGGTTTCCTTCCCAAGAGGGCTCCCCTGCAACAATATATTCGCTCACACTCAGAGAAGCCAAATGTTATCGTTTTACAAGAAACATTGACATCTAACGTCACGCTGTCTGGCTACAAGCCCGTAGCAAAACACGAAGAAGGACGGGGGATCGCCGTACTGATTAGCAACAAGCTGACCCACATCACTCACGACCTTAACATGACCGCAAGTAAAGTCGAATACATGATGATAGAGATAATTCCTAGCCCAACTAACCGCGAAAGTATATTCATCCTGAATGTCTACAGTAGTCCCAAAGCTCCAAGACAACGCTTCAAAGCCTTAATCACCAAGGCCACGCAACTAGCGCGCGACTCCCCTTTGATCATAGCTGGTGATTTCAACGCACCGTACCACACCTGGGGCTACCCATATAACACTAACAAGGGGGAGGAACTCTGGCGTGAGGCTATAAACCTAAACTTGATGCTAGCCACGGACCCAGCGTTCCCCACCAGATGCGGAACATCGTCGAGCCGTGACACGACACCGGATCTCACCTTTGTCAGGAGCAATGCAGCCGTCAAGTGGACGAACCTCGGGGTAGACTTTGGTAGCGACCATTATATCTTGGCCACGCACCTCCAAGTCGAGCAGAAGAGAGAGCGTATGTTCCAGTACACAGACTGGGACAAATTTCGCAAAATTAGGGAAGAGCGAACGGAGAGTGTGGAGAAGCCTAGCCTCGAACAATGGGTTGTACAGGTTAGGCAGGACATCAAAGCTACCACCAAAGAGGTTTGTACCGATCTTCCAGTGGAAAAGATGGACAGCCGTCTGGCTCACCTGTTGGAGGCCAAGCAGTCGCTCCTCGCCAGGTGGAAAGGACAACGGCTGAACCGCCGGCTAAGAAAAAAGATATCGGAAGTCAACAGAACTATAGAGGAACACTGCAGAGCTCTCTCTAAACAACAATGGGATGAGGTGTGTAACTCGATCGACGGGCAGCTGCGCAACGGGGGCACCTGGAACCTCCTAAAGCATCTCCTCGACGAGACAAACACTAAAACCAACCAACGCAACACACTGGCGCGCACCCTACACATAGCAAAGCGAGAATATTCGAGCAATGAAATTTTATCCCAACTAGTGAAGAAGTACCTGTCAGTCGCATCGGGCCCTACACCACCTTGCCCTGACTACGAAGGCTCCGACAACCCTGAGCTCGACGCAGATTTTGGGATTGAGGAGATCAGGCAGGCGCTCCATGCCCTCAACGGCAGATCGGCTCCGGGTCCAGACAAGATCACAAACAAAGCTTTACGGAACCTGGACGAGAAGTCCATCGAATACCTAACCGACATCATTAACCAAACATGGAGCAGCGGTAAAGTCCCGGAAATGTGGAAATCGGCCAACACCATTCTCATTCCCAAGCCAGGCAAGCCGCCCAGCCTCGATAACCTCCGCCCAATTTCGCTCACATCGTGCGTGGGGAAGGTTGCTGAGCACGCAATCCTAAACAGGCTTTCACGCTACCTGGAGGACCACGACATTTACCCACACAACATGATCGGCTTCAGGGTCGGACTCTCGACGCAGGACGCGATGAAGCTCATCAAGCATCACATTATTGACTGTAATACGCGGGACACGAGAGCCATACTAGGTCTAGATCTGGAAAAGGCCTTCGATAACGTTCTTCACTCGTTCGTTTTGAACACAATCTCGAGTCTTAACCTGGGGAAGCACTTTCATTCCTACACGAGATCTTTCCTGTCAAATAGAGAAGCCGCACTTAAGATCGGGGACCTGACTTCAGACATGGTCAAGCTGGGGTTTAAGGGGACGCCACAAGGGGCAGTCATATCCCCAACCCTCTTTAACCTCGTCATGATTGGACTATCCCGGACACTCTCTGCTATCGATGGTATCAGTCATACCATATACGCAGATGACGTTACCATCTGGTGTACGGGAGGTAGTGACGGACAGGTAGAGACGGCCCTGCAAGAGGCGATTGATGCTACCGAGAGATACCTTGAGTCCACGGGCCTTCGGTGCTCACCGCACAAGTCGGAACTGCTACTTTATCGACCCAAGCGCAGAGGCCCGAAACCAAAGGGATGGAAGCCACTCGCCGAATGCGACATAAAACTGCGCACAAACGACGGAGGATATATTCCGAGGGTGGATGCTATCCGGATTCTCGGCATGATGGTAGAGTCGAATGGTTCAAACAACCAGACAGTGCTGCGACTCACTAAGAAGACGGACAATGCCATCAGACTAATCAGAAGAGTGGCCAACCGGCAGCAAGGCCTCGGAGAAGATAACCTCGTGAGATTGGTACATGCGTTCGTAATGTGTCATTTCACTTACGTCGCGGCTATGCACAACTGGCAAAGATCGGAGCGGGATAAGCTCAACGCATTAATCAGGAAGGCAATCAAGAGAGCTCTCGGCCTCCCCATATACACTCACACGGAACGCTTACTTCAACTTGGCATGCATAACACGCTAGAGGAAATAGCGGAAGCACAGGAGAGGGCCCAGTTCGTCAGGTTATCTACCACACAAGCTGGAAGACACATCTTACAGGAGCTGGGCGTTCCCCCCACAGTAATCAAAACAAAGTTCTGTAGCATCCCTCGAGAGCAGCGGGACCGCATCATTGTCGCCCCGATCCCACGAAACGTCCATCCAGAGCACAACGTGGGAAGACGTCGGGCGCGCGCGAAGGCTCTCCTGGAAAAGGCTCGTGAACGGGCTTCGGAGAACAGTTTCGTAGACGCAGCGCGCTACGCCGACGGACAGGCCTTCGCTGTAGTTAGCGTAGATCATGAAAGGCAAATAACAAACGCAATCTCGATTCGGACGACGTCCTCTGAGATCGCAGAGCAGGCTGCAATAGCGATGGCCTTATTGGACGACAAGAGGGCATCAGTCTACAGTGACTCCATATCAGCTGTTAGGGCATTTGCCAAAGGTACCATATCCGAGCTGGCCCTAAGGATACTAGGAAGCAAGGAGATCAAGCCACACACATTGATCTGGTTTCCAGCCCACATGGGACAGATCGAGGGTGCCCCGCCCAACCTCAACGAGTCGGCACACGGAGCTGCGCGAGGGATCATCAACCGCGTAGCTACCGGGCAGCCTGACGCTGGGGGTACTGACAATCGGGACTCTCCTTCATCCTACACCGAAATTACTCAGCACTTTTATTTGGCTCGGAGGATCTACCCCCTCCCACATTGCAAACTCAATAGACCTCAAGCTTTGACACTCAGGCTTCTACAGACGGGGGTTTACCCAAACCCCCTACTTCTTCACAAGGTGTACCCCGAAATTCAAACAACAAATGCATGTGCACTTTGCAATGATTTAGCGAGTTTACCTCACATGCTCTGGCGATGTCCCGCGTTACACAGCGATAAAAACAACACTTCTTCACGTTGGGATGCGGTCCTACACAGCCCCAACCTCGAAGAACAGTTATGGGCTGTCCAACGGGCCCGCGACGCGGCGGAGAGACTCGGCCTCTCTGTCCCGACGTGGGAGCGGCCCGCTGCGCGCTAGTGCGCGCCCTAAAGGACCCTAATAAAGTTTTTCATCCATCCATCCATCAACGCAAACTGGCCTTCTGCTGCCCGCACTATTAATGCCTAACGTATGTAATTCATAGACTTTCTATCCTCAGCCTCCAAGTGTGAAGCTCACTGCTGAATTGTATTCAGTTTCCTAGCTCACTGTGGAGAGTCCTGAAGTAAATTTTGGTAGGATGTTTATTGAACAGTGCACTGGAAAGAGGAGTGGTTTCCAAACAGTAAGTTAAGGTAAATATTTGGAACATAGATTTTACTTTCCACTTAAATGTTCAAGGGTCACTTATCGAGCACAAATGGCTGCAGCTCGAGACATTTTTACATGTTCACTGTGATGTGGGTCACGGGTAGGTCACGGATGGGTCATGGCAGTTGTTCTCCCTGTGCAACGCTTTTCTGCATTTCACAAGTGGCATCTTCGCTAGAAGTCAACAGAGAGTGAAATTGTAGTTGCACCTTATCTGACGTATCGTGGCACCATATCTTTGCACCCTGAGGTGCACAACTCCCTGGTGAATTGCCAGTGGGCCATGACATGCCAGAGCAATATGACAAGTCGCCACGTACAGGAATCTAGACTTCAAAAAGTGCCACTGCAGAGGGCATGTTAACTAGCTCATGTAATCAAGTGCTGCATATAATCCTAGGCAACCAACATGTCATATAATCAGCATTGCTGTGATGGATTAGAAGATACTGCAGTTTAATCTTAAGCAGGGGATCACTGTTTCTGTTCGCGCAGGGTTGCATTCTTGATGGAATGCAGCATGGAAAAAACATGTATATGTACTGTCCCACAAGGGGTCAGGATTGACCTGTTGGCACCCCTCAAATTCCTACTCTATACTCGTGGTGGCAGCCCTTGCAGTCCAGGTGTACTTTTTGAATATGAAACCTTATCAATGTATACCATACAGTGTATACATGGCACACTTTAACACTGTTACAGTTGATTTTTGCTGCTGCTGCTGCTGTTCTGTGTAGTGCACACACTTCTTTACTGCACCAAAGCCAACCGCCACAAGAACACATCATGAAGCACAATTATTCCACAAGAATACTTCATTTATTCTACGAATAACAAAAAGCATATTTACACAATTTATAACGATGTTCAATGCAGTATGTTCATGGTGTACACTGTAAACAAAAGCTAAGTGACATGCACCTTGTTCCAAATCAAAGCTGGAATACCAGCCTCAGGTAAAACATTCACTGTGAAGACGACGCAACAAATATGTTTAGAGCTCTTGACTCACAGATGTCCACAGAGCTACACATGATCCAAGAAAATGGCAAGCACCCATGACTTGAGCCCACAATAGAGCCTTCGCTCCTCTGAAGGTCCTGTTTTGTGCCACCTAATGCCACAACACAAAGTATCTTTCTTGGAAAGTAATCACTGCTGTGCACAATGTCCTGAAGGGCACTCGAGTGCTATGTGGGTGGCCTGGGAGGTAGCTGGCCCACAAGTGGTGGCGGTGGTGGTGGAAGGTGCGCTTGCTGCAGCTGCTGTGGAGGCTGCATCACAGCTGGACCAGCCTGTACAATCTGGTGTGGGTGGTACACATAAGAAGCAGCAGTAGCATTGGTGTAGAGATGCTGCTGAGGAGGCACCTGCTGCACCTGCTGTACGGGCATGGCTTGGTGAGCCACCTGGCCAGGTGCATAGGTGTAAGCTACCGTCTGCCCCAAATGTGTTGTGGCTGTGTATGCATAGCCTGCTGCTGGGTAGCTATTGTATGGGACAGTGTATCCTGTGGCAGGGTAGGCCTGCTGGGGCACATGCACCTGGTACTGCGGGTAGGCAGCAGCCACGGTTTCCACAGCAACAGGGGGAGCAGGGGCTGCTGCCGAGACAACTGCCGAGGCAACTGCCGCAGCCACTGCTGTAGCTGCTGTCGAAGCAGTGGCCAGAGTAGGTGCCGCTGCAGCCGGTGGTGGTGGTGGTCGTTTTGGGGGAGGTGGTGGTGGTGGCAGGGAGTCTGCAACAGATGATGGTATGATAACCTTGACCTTTGTGCGGTGTTTGCGTTCACGAGGTGGCGGTGGTGGAGGAGGTGGCGGTGAAGGGGCACCCCCACTTGATGGTGGTTCTTTGCCTGGTGGAATGCCATCAGCAAAAGTAACGGACTTCTTCGGCTCACTTGAGAGGGTGCCCCTGCCGGCTGGCAAGAGAATACCTGCAGGTGGGGGAGGGAGCACCAAGCAACGAACAGGTGGCCGTGGAGGCGGCGGCGGCGGTGGTGGCACTTCTTCTACAGAGCTGGATGAACTAACAGATGATGATGATGAGCCTTTGCGTGGCTTGAGCCGCAAGTAACGAGGCGGGGGAGGAGGCGGTGGTGGGGAGCTTTCTTTCTCTTCGGGTTGTTCTGCAGGTACTGCCAAGCCGCTGCCGAGGTCATCCGATGATGAACATGCCACTTCCTCAACAGCAGCGAGGCATATATCTTCAGTGTCCATGATGGTTACAAACATGTCATCTGACGATGGAAACTTCACCTGCTCCTCTGTGCAGACATCACTTCCAACTTCTACCTCAGCACAGACCTCCAGTGCCGATTGCTCAACAGGTAAACATTCCAAGCCATCTACATTTTCTGTCTGCAAGATCTGAGGAGCAGCTGACTGCATTCTTGGTTCAGAATTCGCCTGAACTTTGATGATGATGGGCCGTGACATACTCTTGCTACTGGAAACTTCTGGCGGGGCAGGAAGTTCTGGCTTTTGGGATGCAGATTTATGTGAGCTGTGTTTTGAACCTTTCTTTTTAGGAGGAGATGGTGCAATGTCCTCAGCACTAGTAGACATTCTGGCAATGTCACTGTGCCTTTTCCTGTGCAACCTCTTGGATGAGGAAGGTTGGCTCGGTGAAAGAGAAACGTCACTCGTTGAACAAATTGTATGCACAGTACTTTTAGAAGAATCTGAGGAGGCAGATGAACTTGTAACAGGCAGAGGTGCACTTACAGCTGCAAGAGCAGATGACATTAGTTGTGGACTGGAACCAGCAAGTGGCACAGAGGACTGAAGAGATGTTATTAAGGACACAGGGGCTGGCATAGCAACAGGAGCTGCCGGAACAGGGACAGGAATCGGAGCTTTGTCAGCAACTGATGATACAGCTGTAGTATGCGAGGCAGGAGCTGACAACGGCAATGGCGAAGCAATGGTAATTCCAGCAGGAACCATGGACCCAATGGGAGCAACACAGGATGCTTGGTTGTCTGCACTAGTAGAACCAACAGAGGAAAGGTAAGTGATTGCATCAAGGGCAGATGCAATGGCTGGACTAGGTGCAGGTACAGGTGCCGGAGGTGGTGGTACAGATGGTAAAAATGGAGAGCTGCTGACTTCACTCTCACAAGCCACCTCAAGGGCCCCAATGTCTTCAACAGGCACTTCAGATAAATCATTTGGCAGCGAAGCTACCAGTGAAGTCTGCATTGGGACAGTGAACACAGGATCCACTTCGTTCTTGCCTTCAGCTGGTGCTGCACTGATGACATCTGGAGCTTGCTCAGGCTCAAGAGCATCTTCACTAGGTACTTCAACTTCCTGTGCTACCTCCACTTCAATACAACTTCCGAGGTTCAGCTGTTCCATGAACTTTTCATATTCAGAAGTCAGGTCCTTGTCAGCTCCAAGTGGTATCTGACTTGTTTCCGTGCACACTAATTCCTCTGGCAAAGCAGCCATGCTAGGGCTGGCTGCTGCCACAGCTACATCTTCCTTTCGCTCTTCTGCTTTTATGGTGCTTTCCGCCTGTGGTTCACTATTTTTAGCTACAGATTTTGTGGCTCTTTCAACCTGTAGTTCACTATTCTCAGCTACGGTTCTTGTGGCTCTCTCCACCTGTAGTTCACTTTTCTCAGCTACGGTTTTCATGGCTCTTTCTGCCTGTCGTTCACTTTTGTCAGGTACGGTTTTCATGGGTCTTTCCACTTGTAGTTCACTATTCTCAGCTACGGTTCTTGTGGCTCTCTCCACCTGTAGTTCACTTTTCTCAGCTATGGTTTTCATGGCTCTTTCTGCCTGTCGTTCACTTTTCTCAGCTACGGTTTTCATGGCTCTTTCTGCCTGTCGTTCACTTTTCTCAGCTATGGTTTTTATGGCTCTTTCTGCCTGTCGTTCACTTTTCTCAGCTACGGTTTTCATGGCTCTTTCTGCCTGTCGTTCACTTTTCTCAGCTATGGCTTTCATGGCTCTTTCTGCCTGTCGTTCACTTTTCTCAGCTACGGTTTTCATGGCTCTTTCTGCCTGTTGTTCACTTTTCTCAGCTACGGTTTTCATGGCTCTTTCTGCCTGTCGTTTCGTTTTCTCAGCCATGGTTTTCATGGCTCTTTCTGCCTGTCGTTCACTTTTCTCAGCTATGGTTTTCATGGCTCTTTCTGCCTGTCGTTCACTTTTCTCAGCTACAGTTTTCATGACACTTTCCAACTGTTGTTGACTTTTCTCGGCTATGGTGTTCATGGATCTTTCCATCTGTAGTTCACTTTTCTCAACTACAGTTTCCACAGTTTCCACATGAGCGCTTTCAATGTCTGTTATACTCTCTATCTTGATACGCGAACTGTACTCCAAGAAACGAGTTTCTTCCAGAGAAGTCTCGTTATTTAAGGGTAGGTCAACCATATCATCAGAAACATCCATGGCATTCGGTGAAGGCACACTCCCTTCTTTCTCCATCTCTGGCAGCCGGACCTCTTCCTGACCAGAGTGTAAAACTTCATCCTCCACAAAACATTTTCTTGAACGAGTTAGTTCATAAATGACTTGTTTTTTCACGCTAATGTTTTTTCCTTCATTCTCCAATTTATGTTTCTCATCAGCTTCTTGTTCTGCAATTTCTACTGTTGTTTCACGTTCAGCTGTCAATTCTGTTTTGTCTGGCAATGATTCTGCCTTTTCTGGTATTGCATGTGGTGACTTTGACGACACCTCCATCTCCACTTTTGGTGGTTCATGCTCTGGGGTTCTCAGCAGAGTACCTTTTGAGTGCCGTGTTGCACTAAGAGCATCTGAACTGGGTAGTGCGATTTCAACACTGCAGTGCCTGGCTGCATCCAACTCTTTGTTTGCCTGCTGATCACTGAATGCTGATTCTTCAAGCACATCCTCCTGATCAGCCTTGAGGTGACTTGCTTCAGTTTCAGAGTCCAGATCCTTAGCTGGCACCTCTGGACTGTCCATGTTATCATACAGGCACTGCAAAGCCTGAAGTCCCGACATAGCATTGAGGTCAGGAGACACAAGGTCAGCGGCATCTGGTTCCTTTACTGCTTCCTTAGAAGGTGACGCCACTTCGTTTACATCTGAAACATCCAGCGGTATGTCCTTTTTTGGCTTGTGTGCTCTACTATGGCCATCCTTCTTTGCAGAATTTTTTGGCACTTCGCGAACTTCTTTCTTTTCTTTTTTTTCCTCAGAACTACTAGTTACAGAAGGCCTCTTCTCCTTTTTTACAAATGCCACACTGATCTTGCCATAGATGGGGTTGCAGCCATATGAAATAAATGGTTTGCTGTTAGTATATCTAATAAGAGTCATAGGCCAGTTGATTTCTTTCTTTCGATCGGCGGTTTTCACTTTAATGCAGTCGCTGCCTTCTTTCCGTGCTTTTTCTAAAGCTTCACCTTTAAGTCTCTCCCTCTCTTTTGGGTCCAAAATGGTCTCTTCCTTAGCCTTTTTTGCTCCTTCCTGATCTTCCTTTTTTGTTTTTTCCTTTTTGGTTTTCTCCTGCTTTGCAACAGACTTCTTGTGCTCCGCAGTAGTGGTATCGGACTTTGGCAATCGATGACTGGTTCCTCTGACATCAACCTTGTTTGCTTTTGTTGCATCCTGCTCAGTTCTTTTCTTGCATGCAGGCTCATTACTTGGAGATGGCTCACTCTTCCTTTTATGCTCCTTACTTCTCCTACTGTCAAGTTTCTCAGTTGCTTTGTCATCACCAGTAGGCTGGCGACTGCTTGGTGGGCAGTCCTTTTTGTCTTTTTTTGTATCACTGTGCTCAGTACTATCTCGGCGCTCGACACTGCTACGGCGCTCGGTACTGCTAAGGCGCTCGGTACTGCTCCGGCGCTCGGTACTGCTACGGTGCTCGGCACTGCTACGGCGCTCAGCACTACTATGGTGCTCGACAATGACATTGCAGAGACTCTTGCTCGAAGGCACCTCAACAGTTTTCTTGGCTGAAGGTTCAGAAGCTCCCTTGGCTTGGCCACTTGTAATAACTTTAGCAGCAGCAAGATCAGGCTTCTTCGCTTCGTTGTCATCAACTTTATTTTTATGTCCACTTTTAGAATGCTCTGTAGTCTTGCTGGGAGCTCCTGCAGCATCACTATGTGCTTTATCTGCATCAGAAGTGGTCTTCTCAATTTTCAAACATTGATCTTTTGGTTCACAGGGCACATCAGCGACATTCTTAGAGGACAGTTCTTCCAAACCTTTAACATTGTGGCTGTGTTGCAGTTTATCCAAAGCTTGCTTGCTTGTTTGTGCGCCATACGCAGGTTCAACTGGCTCGAGGTGAAAGGTCATTTGTAAATTTAAATCTTTGTCAGGTTTTGATGCCTCCTTCATGATAACTTGCTCGATGGAACCTCTTGAAGCAGTAATTTCCTGGACCAGCTCTTGTGGTGGTTTTGAGTCTTCAGCTGTGCATGCAGAATGCGACACACTCCCAATGTGGAATGTACTGCCTGAATGCTCTGTGGTCTGGGTTGTTTGCTTGCTTATGGTCAGTATGCTATCAATGCTAGCAGTTTGTGCGAGCATGGTGGCACATGCTTGCACAGTCTTGGCAGTATGTGACTTCTTTGCCATTCTAGCCATTTTTTCCTTAAGCATCTTGGACTTCAGCTTCAGTTTCTTCCTCTTTTTCTTCAGTTTCTGAGGGCACTCCGAAGAAGAAGAAGAGGATGAAGATGATGAGCTGCTAGAGCTACTTGAACTAGAGCTGGAAGAAGACGAACTGCTGGAACTCTCAGAGTCTGAGCCACTGCCTGAACTGCTTGAGCTACCGCTAGTGCCTGAACTGCTGCTACGTGATGAACTTGAAGATGATGAGGAAGAGGATGACGACGACGATGAGCTCGAACTAGATGCTTTAGGCCTTCTCTTTCGTTTCTTTTTCTTCTTTTCCTGTGGCTTGTCCTTTGCGGTCTTCTGCTTCTCTTTAGCTGCCTTGGCATTATTCTCCTTGACTATGAGGTCCATGGTTGACAACTCTGTGCTCTCAGGCTTTGACTTCTTCAGTTTACTTGCTTTGCTGGTCTTTTTGTTATTTCCGGAAACTTCTGCCTTGCTTTCAGAGTTCTGTCTCTGCACTGTCACAAGGGCGCTCTTCTTGGTAGCTTCTATTTCTTCTAAGAACTTCTGCTGTGCCTTGACGGGATCATCACAACTTCCAGAGTCATCACTAGCTTCTTTAAGGTTCTCAGTTTGGCTTTCAAGCTGTTTTTGACCAACTGCTCCTGTGTCTTCATGAGTTTCCTGTGCTTCTTCAGGCAATGGTTTGTCAATGCATATCTGTGACGGGGAATCAGACTTCAGCATCTGGCAAAGTTTGCTCCCACTGTCACTTTCATCCAACTTGACAGAGCAGGTTGTTAAAAAAATGTGTTGTTCAGTAATCTCGTCACCATGAGTCTCAATCTTGTCATCACAAAGTGGCACCTTCTCAGTAGATACTGTTGAGAGCTTACATGGTGAACGCTGGAACATGTCTGCACTGTCACAACTGTCTGCTTCTCCAAGAGTATCAAGTGGGCTGTCCTCGCACATCAAGTTTAACACTGGCTCATTTTTTTCCAAGCACACACCTGCTTCATCAGGTTTTTTATGGCATGCAGTTTGCAAAGTGCTCAAATCAGAAGCTTGCTTCTGGTCTTGCTTGCAAGCGGTTTCTGGCGAACGTCTGGGCCCTCTAGCAGCCTTCTCTTCTTCTTCGTCCTGTTGATCACCAGTAGATTCCTCACCATTTACTGCTTCTGTAGTGCCATCATCCTGGGGTGCATCTGGACTTGAAGCCTGTGGCTCTGCGCTTGCTATTTCCATCCGTACTGCTTCCTCCTTCTTATGGTCATTAGTAGTGGCATGCTTTTCTTTACTTTTCTTGTCATCTGCAGACTTTTCCTTTTTCTTCTGACTGTCAGCGTTGCTCCTTGCACGGCCCTTTGAGTGACTTATTCGTTCCCTGCTAGGTGACCGCCGCTTGGCTTCCTTCCCACTTTTATGATCGGCTCTGTCTTTGCCTCTATCCTTGGACTTGCTCCTCCGCCGCTCCCTCGACCTGCTCCTTCTTGTGTCCTTAGCATGGCTTGCCTTTTTGTCTCTAGAGCGACTTCGCTTTCCATCTTTGGATCTGCTTCTCTTTTTATCTCGTGGAGAACGACTGCGGTGGCGCTCACGTGATCGCCCCCTTCGTCGATCCCTGGATCGACTTCTCCTTCGCTCCCTTGAATGGCTTCGTTTCTTGTCTTTTGAACGACTCCTTTTACGTTCACGGGAACGACTTTTCCTGTCTCTGGAGTGCTTACCGCTGCGAGGACTTCTGCCACGATCCTTCTTTTCTGTTTTGGCACCACTAGTTGCACTCTCTTTTTTCTTGCTGCCATTTCGAGATGAGACATCAAGAGACTCTGTCTTGCTTTTGGCAGACCCTTCACTCTTGTCACTAACTTTAGAAAGTTGCTGCTTTTTCTTCGCATCTACACGACTTTCTTCAGAATCTGCTTTACTGCCTGCGGCATCAACTGGTTTCTTGGTTCCTTCCTGTGACTCATTTTTAATTTTTTTCTCTGGAACTCCTTCCACTGCATCATCAGGAAGCTTGAGCTCAAACTTATCACTCTTCAAAAACTTCACAAATTCGAACTTTGGCTTCACCTTAAACCTCTTGGGAGGGGCCACAAAGTAAAAGTTACTGTCTTCCTGCTGCTCAGGCTCGGTAGACGGCTTCTCGTTTTTCTCAGGTTCTTCTGCGCTTTTACTCTCAGCAGCAGTCGGCTGTGCCTCTTCACTTGTTGCAGCTGCAGTGGTCACTTCTGGGCTTTCCTCATCAGGCTGGTCGTCGTCTTCCTTGAACAATGCACTTGAAATGGGGGCCACTTTTCCAATGTTTTTCCGAGCAAAGCTGAATGACAAGGCACCCTTGACTGGCTTTGTCACTGTAGTAGCTGCTCTCTTCACTTCAAGGGCTTTCTGCAGGGGCTGGTTTGAAGTTAAAGAGAATGCGATGAGTCGCTTCTTTGCCAATGCTTTGCCAATAAGCTGCTTAGACTTGGACTCCTCGATGAGGGGTGGCTCTGGTGCAGCCAAGAGTGCCTCTGTAGGTGGGGTAGGAGGTGGAGGCAGCTCACAAACCAATGGCTGTGGCAGCTCGGACACTGAAGGCTGTGGCAAGTCGAGCACCGTAGGTTGTGGCAACTCGGGCAGAGCAGGCTCTGGAAGGGCAGGTGTGGGCTCTTCTGGCGAGTACTTCTCTTGACCAGGGTCCAAGATAGTAAGGCCTAAAGATGGAGGTGGGAGAGGGGGAGGTGGAATGTCGGTAGGAAGAGGAATCTCACCAGGCAGTGGTGGCAGTTCGAATATGTTTGAATCAGCAAAAAATGTTGTTTGTGGGATGATTGCTTCTTCTTCTTCTTGTTCTTCTTCTGGCGCACTTCCAGGTGGACTCTGAGCTTGGCTGTCAAGGTCCTGTTCCTTTTTTTCATCGATTTCATCATCATCACTCGAACTAGCATTGTTGGAGTCCTGCTGGCTTTCATCAGCATCCTGGCTTCCATCAGCATCCTGGCTTTCATCAGCATCCTGGCTTTCATCGGCTTCCTGCTGTCTTTGATCAATGTCTTGCTGCTGTCTTTGATCAACATCTTGCTGGCATTCATCACTGTCTTGCTGGCATTCATTGATGTCTTGCTGGAGTTCATTGGTGTCTAGCTGGCATTTATTGATGTCCGGCTGGCAATCATTTGTGTCCTGCTGGTATTCGTCACTGTCATAGAGAGTGGGAGACTGCGATGATGCTTGTGGCTTTGTTTCATCTACATAGTCCACTTGCTGGAAACGTCCTCTGAACTTTTCTCCAGTTCCCATTTCAGTGGGTCCTCTAAGGTAAGGAAACAGCAATTATATTTTTAGAGAGAGTTAGCACAACAGCATCATAAAAAATAAACATGAAGGGTTCATTCTTTAGTTTACAAATGAGTAAACTTGGGCATGTATTTATTTGAACGCTCAACTGACGGTTCATAAATAAAGCAAACACGGTGAAACATCTCTAAAGGTGCAGGCCTTCCAATTAAATGACCAGGCACCATCACACGGGATGGACAAGGCTCTCGCACAAGAGAGACGGCATGTATTCCTGGCGTTTATTCAGAAAATCAGAGTTACTCATTTGTAACTAATGCTTGCTCTTCTAATACTTCTTTTTCCTTTTCTGCCTAATAGGAAATACTATGTTTCTACAACATTGCTATCAAATACATATTTAAATTAACTACTGTTCAGATCAGCAAACCCCACACATACTTTAATTTGAGCAAACACTTTCTTCAGATTCCCCTTCAGATTCCCTTCAGCAGTTTATACATGCCAAGTTTCCCACTACTGATGAAGCGGGAAATGCAGTTGAAAGCAGCAGAAAATGTGTGGATGACACGATAATGCCAGGCTCAGCAGAGGTATTGAATCAGCATCAAAGAGTTATTCTACAGTAGACTTAATTCCGTGTGTAATCATAGTGCTTTCATCTTTCACAGCACCACAGAAAAATTCTGGAGTAGACATTATAGCATGGCACTGATGCTTAGTTAGACACTGGCCACATGATGATGTTACAAAGAAACAATTCAGCATTCAAGTGAGACATTCCTCATGCCTTAGAGCAGCATGGAAAAAAGTGTGCCTCAGGCTAGCAGTGAAGAAGCAAGAAAAGCAGAGCTCACCGCATCACTGCCACATGAGCCCTCAGCTCCGCCAAATGCTGAAGACGCCGCTGCTCCTTCTCACGGCCCTTGTCCTCGCGTTTCACCTTTGACAGCACATTGCGTCCAAACTCCCGCTGCTTGAGCTCCTTCAGCCTCTGCATCAGCCATTCACATTACCAGTCAGCGAAGTACATGTTGAACCTACTAGCATTACTTTCGTATTCAAGGTGGTGGCTGGCAACGTGCCGATTGAGTAATTGATCTGTACATGAACGTTACTGCATTTTACCCCCATAGATATGTGGCTGCTGCCACCAGGAATTGAACCCACCACCTCGTGCTCAGCAGCAGAATGCCATAGTCACTGGGCCATACATTATATACATTATATATATATATTAATGAAAGAAATGAAAGAATTCTTAGGTTTTACGTAGCTAAACCACAATCTGACTATGAGGCACGGCGTGGTGGGGGAGGGACTACGGATTAATTTTGACCACCTGGGGTTTCTTTAACCCTTTCAGGGCCAATGACGCAAATATACGGTGCTGCGAACAAATCCAAAATGGTCGATGCTGTATATTTACGGCGCCGTCTGTACGTTTAAAAAGCGTGCCAATTTCCTTTTTTTTTTTTCTGGCATGTGCTGCCACCATGTGAGAATACAGGGCATTTTTTTCTTGCGCCTCCCTCTCTTGGTTTTTGTTGCATGGTTTGCTTTAGAGCTAGTCTGCTCCGGCGCGTCTATATAGTACCGCTCGCGCATTGGCGCATGGGCGGGTGGGCGGTGGTTTGGGTTTTATTCTGCAGGCAGTTTCGGCTTCTCGCGCTTGCAAAACTGGTGGCTATCTCGTTACTAATTGCTCAAAGGGCGGCCGCTTGTTTCTCGCTCATTTAGTGCTCACAGGGGTGAGCATAGGAACGATGCCGCTGTGCATGCATTCCCTTTTCTATTTTTGGGGAGACTCGTGGTATCTAACTGCATCTGGTTGTCAATAAGATGAACATTAGCGGAAGTTTTGTCACACGTTTTGCTTTTTTGACGGGCACACAACCACACAGTTTTCTTGAGTGCGCTCACCTACGCAGTTCGATTAAGCTATGGGTGTAAATATTAGTGTAAGAGCAAGAATATTTGAGACTTGCGAAATATTCCCGTGTGCGCATATTCTAAGCCTTGAACTATAATTTTTAATTCTTGTAAGCCTATTTCTTTTTTTTTTATTGTTGTTATTCATGAATGAAGAGTACATATATACCAAGGCAAAATATCTTTTTTCTCAATTTACGGTCACCCTAGAAAAATTACGGCAATTTTTTTTCGAACTAGGTCCCTCAGAAGAACTGGAACCTGCAATAAAAAAAATCGACCCTGAAAGGGTTAACATGCCCCCAATGCACAGTACATGAGCTTTTTTTGCATTTCGCCCCAGTCAAAGTGCAGCCTCCACAGCTGGAAATTGAATCCACAAGCTTGTGCTCTGCTGCAAAATGCCACAGCCAGTTAAAAATAAAATTAAAAAATTAAAAGCAGTTCAGCTGCAAATAGATTCGTACTTTCAACCTCCAAAAAGGGCTTTTAAGAGGCTTGTGTTGTGTGACTGCCTACATTTATTAAGGCATCCTTGTTCTGGCTCGTAATGCACCACCACGCCACAAAAGCCGCGCTAGACAGACCACGGAGTGTTCTATGGCGTATAAGCTAGCCAGTCTTCTTTCGTGGTTATATAAAGTGGTGCCACTGCTGTGGGCAGCACCACTACAAGATCATTAAAATTAACTACCACTTTCATTTACACAAGTTAGGTGCTTCAGTGTATGACAGAAAGCTGCTGCAAGTCCCAGACAAAAGTATGTTTGCTGCGCACCAAATAAGAGAAAATGAAGGAAGGCGAGAGGTTTTATGAAAGTAACATCCAAGCAGACTACCTACAATAGGGGAAGGAGCAAACAATACACATCAGGACAAGAGAGAGAATGGATGGTCACGGTAGAGTTGTATACGCTATAAAAAATTGGCCTGTGGTTTAGCTCTGCTGAACCCTAGTTGAATTGTGAAAGCAAGAGCTGCATGGCTACGCTTGTGGTCACGAAGTATTCTTGCACAATCTTCCTCCGTTTCCTCGGCACGTCGTCTATGCAGCGTCTCATTCCGACGCTCTCGAGAACTTAAAGCGGTTCCGCAGTTGAAGAGTCACTCTGGGACGTGGCGCGACTTCTAGCTACATCTTCGTTACGACGCTTCTCAAGTCATGCGGCACATTCTTCTGGCATCTCTTGAGCGCGCTGTCTCTTCCTTGCTCCGTTCTGTCGTTGTTGCATCTCTTTCACACTCTCCATAACGACTAAATACACTGAGGCGACACCTCCTCTCCCTCTACCCCACTAGAGCACATCTAGCGGAGCGAGCGTCGACGGCGGCGCCATCTGTTGGAGTGTGGCTGCGGCGTTGCTAGGCAACGGTGGCTCAAGGTCATTTGTCGGCCACAGCATATGGCTGCCTGCATACGGCATACGGAGCAACGACTCGCTGGCTGGCGTAGTAAAGCTTTCGCTTTAATATGCAGCACAGTAAACCGTGGTCATACAAATAACTTGGTTGCAGAGAGCAAAGAGATGCCTAGTAGTAAAATAAAGAATATGATAAATTTAGTATCTGAATACTTATGCAAATTCACAGTTCTCGTCTGCATTTAGTTTTCAACACATCTGAATGTACACCCAAATGCCTATGCAGCGAATGCCACTACAGTGAAATGACCCGTATGATGAAGGATTTGTTAGGTCCCAGCCGAATTCCTCTATTTCACATGTATTGCGAATGCCTCTACAATGAAGACCACGACAATGAATTTGCCAGTATAATGAAGCAATTTAAGCGTCCCCAGTGGGCGATTCATCATCATCATCATCATCATCCTGGTTACGCCCACTGCAGGGCAAAGGCCTCTTCCATACTTCTCCAACAACCCCGGTCATGTACTAATTGTGGCGATGTCATCCCTGCAAACTTCTTAATCTCATCCACCCACCTAACTTTCTGCCGCGGTGGGCGGATGAGATGGGCGATTCGTTGCTTTATAATGAGCACCACATAGGGGTTACTCCAGTGCTCTCCACAGATGTCACCAATATGTACTCTGTGCTAGTGCTAACGACACACTCAAAAAGTTTGCCAATATCAGAAGTCCTGCTGCACTCCTCCAGGAATCACTCAACTCGTAGTATGCTGCTTGTTGTAACACATCAATGAGCACAGGTTGCTAATGAATACTTCGAAGTTGGTGGCAACATGATGACATAATCAGAACTGATGGTTGACGACATCTTCAAAGCCATCCAAGGCAGAAAGGACTTGAACGTCAATGAAGGCAGCAGTAGTGAAGATCCCAAAACGGAACAAAGAATTCTGATGACAAGGAAGGCGATGGCAGTATTAGATGGTTCGCACCTTTGCATAGCTCCTACGTTTGACTGCAGAGCATGGTATGGACTTGTGCAATAAGGATGGCTGCAGTCACACAACTTGCAAACAAAGCGTGCACGAGAAAGTTAGAGACTTCTTTCACTAAGTCTTTCTATTTATATTAAAAAGGTTTTCTTTTGTATAATGTGCTTAGACTGCTCTATTGCGAGTGGTATGATGCATGACTTTTACAACGAAGTGACCTGTATAACAAAAGTATTTGAAAGCCCTGAGCACTTAGTTATAAAGACGTCCGATTGTATCTGATTTAAGGATGCAACAGCCTGTTGAGACACAGAGGGCTGTTGATGAAATTAAACAGGTGATTACATCTTCAAAAGAGTTTAAACGCACCATTACTGAACTCGTAATGTATAATACCTCGTCCAAAGTTGTTGAAAAAAGATAGGAAATCCAGGAGCCATAGGTCTGGTAATCCGGCAAAGCAAAGCACTAGATTTGTTACTTTAAAGGCAACCACTTGCAGAGACCAAGCGTTTCATTTGATTTGCAATTTCACAATCACAGTGATGATTAAAATGTCATTCACTGCATGGTATTCACAGCAAACTGCTTCACGTTGGTAACCAAATGCGTAATATCAGCAACGAAGCCCCGATTTTGGCCAGTAGGTGCATATCTAATGAAAGAAGCAACACTGGCAACAGGCACAATGCAGGGAGGTGAGGTTCATGATCTAGTCTTAGTGGCTGTTCCTTTTATGATTTGCTATCTTTTGTTTTTGCCAGTAGCATAACAAGTATACAAGCAGGATTTTTTACCACAAATAAACATGACTGTTGCCAGTCAGCACCTGTGTTTGTCATTTGATTTATGTCATGTTATAGCATAGTTTCTAACTTATGGCACGAACGCTCACGACAACCTTTTAATTTCAGCAACATTGCATAAACTGGTGCTTGCACTAAAAACCCAGTGAACTGTAAACTCTCCAGGTTGCAAAGTTGCATCAACACATACCTGTTTGTGAGCATGGTCATAAGAGTTGATGTGGTTGTCAAACTCCTGATGCTTTGTGTACTGTTTGTCACAGAGGTCGCAGTAGAAATTGGCCTTCAGGCTCGCCAAGGCCTCCTGAACTACCTTTTCTTTCTCTTGAACGGCCTTGAAAGAGTTAAAAAAAAGGATTGGCAATTCAATACTTTGACCAGAGGAGGATGCATGCCAGTGAAGAATGCTTGCAGTCACCTTGTACTTAAGTTTGAGCTCCTCTGTCTCTTCTTTCTCAATCTCCAGTGTTCTCCTTTTCTCTGTTGTCTCCTCTGCGTAGTCCATCTGGAAGTGCACAAGTATGAAAAGAAAAAGGTGTCAGGGCAGTTTCCCAATACACCTTAGAGGCTTAACTAATGTTTGCTAAAAGCTACTTACAAAAATAAAACTACTGCTAAAGAGAGGATTGCAGGAAAATGGAGAAGTGATCAAACAAGTGATGTTGCTGGAGCAACAAACGAACTTGTCCTGGTTGGGGCAACAACAAAGTTATTGCCATGATGAAGACAAGTCAACTTGTCTAAATGTCAGCGCCAGTAACATCACCTGTTCAACGACTGTTGATCACTACAGCTGAAGGAGTATCATTTATATTCTTACTTCATTGTTGCTTAACAGAGAACTTTAGTGATCCAAGAATTTCTAAGTTGTCCAAGGTCTAGATTTTAACGTTACAGCAACTGCACCTTTGCACCTTCAAGCCTGCAAACTTCAGATCAAACACAATAGTTGCAATAGTGCTGCAAAGCCACACCAACCACATTGGCAGCAGATTACATTTTGGCAGATGCAAAGGATTTACTATTAGGCTAGGTGCATTCCCACACTTTAACATGACATGGCTATATTACTACTACATTAAAAATGAGAAAACTTATTTGAAACAATGCAATCTGCAAAGCTTTGCTAATAACTAAAACTAGAGAAAAAAACAGAAGTGGTTAGAGGATTCGTACTTCCATCTCCATTCGTCCAAATCCCATGATGTCTTCCTTGAGGATGATTGGCAAGGGATCGGTGCGCCCTGAAAAAGAGATGAATGCACTTCTTTTGCACCGTAGTACATACCCTGAAGTCTTCCTTGATGTAGGTACATTCACAGATTACTGTGGCCAGCATCAAAAATATGAGTGAGGTTCCAACAAAAATATTAACAAGAAACTTTTCCAATTCCCTTAATCTACACTATTGTTGATCCCCATTATGCTTCATACAATTCAAGACAAACACTGAATAAGAATTTACTTGAATCAACTTTTTACAAAACTCTTTACCGCAGCCAAAAATTGGCCTCGGTCAACTTTTCTCCTGTCATGTCTGAAAGGAAAAATTTTCAACATAACTACCCAGTGCATTTAAGTACTGCAACCTTCACATGACTGCCGGAAAGGAAAACCTTCTGGACATTCATGAGTGTGTAACACTGATTACCCTGTGACTGTAGTTGCCAACATTCAGGCATAGATGAGCAAATTCCAAGAAAAAAATATTGGCATAATTATAACAGCTGGCTATTGGAAATTCTACAGGTACACGGTTGAAGATTTTCCTCGTGCATGCCCCTGGTAGCTTGTGCTGAAGAAATTGTGCAGCTCTTTGAAGAACGTGCAACAAACGAACATTGGACACCCAGCCCACCTTTCTGAATGCATTTGTTATGGTGAGCCTTCTTTTAATCCTTTTTTCATGCAAAGAAGAGCGATGCAACACAACAAAGCCTCATTTATAACAATACTTTATTCACAACAGAGAATCATTTGATGATCAAAACACTGTGGACAGGATCTGCTTGAACTTTTCCAGCAGCTTCCGTGGCAGCGATGGAGCTTCTACTTGAGTGTCTAACAGCATCCATCCTGTTCAAACAAAATATGAAGGGAACATAAGAAAAAAAAATCTGGGAAATGAACAGTAGACGACATCAACCTACTTGCACTTTGCTAGCTCATATTAAAGATATATTGTGACAACTATAGTCAGCCAGTCCGCTCACAACGTCACTTATTTTAATGATAAGCATGTATAGCAATAAAATCTCTCTTCCACATGATTAACTGAAGTTGCATAAGATCTGCCCAGAAAAATGAGTAATATTGTGATGACCACAACTGGACTACACTGTATATGTACCATTATTACTACTAGTACATGAGTGATCACAAAGCTGAACAAGCATGAACATGACAAGAAATAATAATAATAATAATAATAATAATAATAATAATAATAATTTACATAAAAGTACAAGAAGCATCATGGTAGACACCAGTGGAAAAAGCAACCACTATGCACTTGTGTAAGATGAATCCAATGCATAATATAACACAGTAATAACAACCTGACAAACATTATAATATATATATATGTAACCCTCTGATGTTACCAGTTACCCAAGAGAGAATGCATAGCAGAATGTCAGGTTTAACGGCAATTCTGTCATCGCCGTTATGCTTAAAGTTCATAACAACGGTGGCATACTACACTCAGCTAAAACTAAGAATGCAGCTGCAAATGCATCTCACCGGGAGCTTGCACATATTCACCATCCGAATAGCGCAGCTCATTTCACATGTCCTAGCACGTGTGTGGATGTATTTAGCCACTACAGTTGAACCTCGTGTGAAAGCGCATTCGGCATGAAATTTTTTTTTATATCGATATTCTTTGTAAGCCTATATTCAATTACACACTGAAATTGTTTTGTTATTACAATGTTTGTTGTACTAAGGTTTCACTATGTGTTCATCTTCAACAGCACCACTTAAGACAGGGACAAGCAAAAGAATATAGGACAGTATGTCCACTCACCGCCCTTCCCTGCCTGAAAGTGTATGCTTTAGCAGGGTGCTACAAGCTAGAACTTGGCACTGCTGACGAGCTTGTGCTTTGCTCACGCTTTTATAAGTGTTTTCGTCACATTGTGGGCCACTTTTCACTTACTACATCGACAAATGAAATGCAAAGCAGAACCCCTCTTACAAGTGACAATTTAAGAACGTGATCTCTCAACACTACACATACAGTTTCAAAAAATGGTGCAGACCACAAACTACGGAGCACCAACTGAAACTTTTCGCGTTCTGGTTTTCATTTCGGTTAAACTGGAAACGGCTCAGTTCCAGTTCAACTCCGGAATGAAAAAATAATGCTTCAAACCGGTTCAAGTTCATTTCCATAGCTGAAGAATAATTACAGGAAAACAACACAACAATAACTTGACGGTGCTGCTAAGCTGTACTGAAAGATTACGCCTGCCTGTTCTTCAGGCTGCGTGTGGTTACAAAAGAATTTATGGTGATGACGTGTGGTGTTTTATGGCGCAAGGGCCAGCTATGGCCAAAGAGCGCCATGGCACATGGTAGATGTGACATGGCTGTAAAAGGGCCTAAAGAAGAACCCGCTGTAAATGACGTAAAACATATAGGCACTAAAATAATGACACTGATTAGTTAGTGTTGTGGGCTATGGCAATTGGGCTTCATTAAAAAACATGATGCAACAAAACATAACAGTGACGCTAAAGCTTCAAGAGAGCCCTTGAATACTAGGGCTGTTAATCGTATGGTAAAAGTTGCCTGGTCAAATGATTTACAGAGTGTCTGTTTCAGCTAAAGAAAAGGTAATTTCAGGGTAAAAAGTGGTTCATTACTAAGAAAAAATCCTAGGTGAAGTGGTATATTTACGTGATATGCAGAAGGGAAATACCTTTTCCTCTCTGCTTCTATTGCAGGACATTGAATAAGAACATGGAGGACTATGAGAATATTACTGCACTTACAAGTCAAAGGATTCCCCCCCGTCAAGAGGTAAAAGTGAGTGCTGTAAGTGTGTCCTATTCTTAATCGGCAAAGAAGTACTTCCTTATGTCATGCCGTTTTTCCAGTTATCCAGTTCCCTAGTTTTGGTTTTACCATGTGAAGCTTATTCAATGCTTCGGTATCCCACTTTCCTTGCCAATGGTTCCTCAGTTTACGGCGTAACAAAGACTTTAGGTCTGTGGCAGGGATGGGGATATTTCCATATTTGTCGCTAAAACTAACGGACGTAACGTTTTCGTCAGCAGCTACGCTGCTTTTTATACCTTTGTGGCCAGGTACCCAGCATAAGACAATGACTTGGTTGCACATATATGCGGAGCACAATAAGCTGTACAGTTCATTAAAAACAGAGTTCTTTTGTTTCCATAGACTAAGTAAGGCTCTCATGACACTTATTGAGTCTGTGAAGACAATAGCCTTAGCGACATTTGCGACCCTTATGCGTTGAATAGCCGAGAGTATAGCGTATGCTTCGGCTGTAAAGATACTGGTGTGTGGATTTAGTGCCCCAGATATTGAAAATAAGGGTCCGAGAGCTGCGTAAGCAACACTAGCAGGAGACTTCGAAGCATCCGTGTAAAATTCAGCACACGAATACTTCCCCTGAAGTTCAAGAAAATGTGAATATATATGTGCCTCAGGTGCTCGTTTCGATATTTCTATGAAAGAGATGTCACACTGAATAGTCTGCCACTCCAAAGGCAGTGGAACCGAGTAGGAGCCATTAAGACATTCTCCAAAAGAGGGAATGCCAGTTTTTTCTGAGTGCTTCGAACCGGAGAGACAGAGGAGGCTGGATAGCTGGGCGGTTATGGAACACCCTGGCCGTGGACAAGTCGTGACTAATTGAATGGCATGGATTATCTACAGCCAATTTTACCTTCAAGGCATACAAAAAGCTTAAATATGTCCTTTCGTTAGATTCAACGTGCAGGCTTCACACAGGACTAGTCCTAAAGGCGCCTGTAGCAAGACGGATTCCCAAGTGGTGGATAGGATGTAGCATTTTCAGAGCACTAGGTCCAGCAGAATTTAGACTATTGCTCTGTAGTCAAGGCATGTTAATATTAGACTTTTGTACAACTTTATGATGCATCTCCTGTCACATCCTCAAGATGTACGTGACAGAAGCTTCAGTAGGTTCATAGTTAGGGGCATTTTGCTTTAGGACACTTCAGGCGCGGAACAATAGTGAACTTCCGAGTCTAAAATGGTACCTAAAAATTTATGTTCAAGGCTTACAGAAAGTTGTTCTCCATTGAGATCTATTATGGAGTCTGGCTGTACACCTCTCTTGTTTGAGAACATGGCACATGTACTTTTCTGACAGTTTAGTTTAAAACTGTTCTTGTCTCTCGCAGATACTTTAATAGACTGATTTGTAACCTATCTGGATGTCATCCATGTATACAGAACAAAACATAGTATGTGATATGACAGAGTAGAGCGAATTCATTTTGACAATAAAAAGAGTGCAGCTCAGCACACCACCTTGTGGAACACCAACCTCTTGCATAAAAGGACGAGACAGAATGTTGCCAACTCTAACATGGAACGCGCGATATAACATTCAGTAAGTTGCCATGGATTCCAATTTCAGACAGATCTTGGAGGATTCCAAAGTGCCCAGTTGTGTTGTACGCCTTCTCCACATCTAAAAGTACAGATAAGAAAAACTGTTTGTGCACAAACACATCATGGATATTTGTCTCGATGCGAAGTGATCTGTTGTGGATCTATCTTCCCTAAAACCACAATATAAGGGATTGAGTATTTTGTTGCTTTTAAGAAAATGGATGAGGCACCGGTTAATCATTTTCTCAAAGGGCTTGCATAAACAACTTGTCAGAGCTATAGGCCTATAACTACTGGGTGAGAAAGGTTCCTTGCCCTCTTTGAGAATAAAAATTACGATTGCTTCTTTCCAGGTGGACGGAATGTAGCCGGCAGAGAACATGAAGTTAAAGAGTGTCAGTAGTGTACTGTGGTTTTCAGGGTGTAAGTGTTTGATCATATCATACATTACTGTCACTTCCTGAAGCAGACCTGGAAGGCCTGAACCTTCAGGCCTGAAAGGCCTGGAGTTCCAGACCTGGAGCAGGCCTGGAACTCCGCCATGATAAATGGACGATTGTATACTTCACTGTACATGCCTTTCCGACCGAGAGGCAGTCGTTCTGCTTGTCGCTGGTATTTTAGGAATGTATCTGTGTAATGAGATGTACTGGAAGTGTGCTCAAAGTGTGCTGCTAGACAATCAGCCTGGTCCTCACGAGTGTCTCCATGTGTATTTAGTAATGGTAGAGGATGTGTTTCACGGCCTTTTATTTTGTTCATCCTCTATAAGAACTGATGCTGCTTATGAATTTTTTTCCAACTTTCCCGTTTAGCACGGCAGCGTGTTCTTCTACCTTGCGATTTAATTGCCTTGAAGTTCATTAGGCTCTCTGTGGTTGGGGAGTTGCGGAGGAGATTCCAAGCCTTGTTTTGCTTTTTCTGGGCTTCCCTGCACTCCTCATTCCACCATGGAATACGTTGTTTCAAAGTTGACCCATTTGTGTGGGGAATACATACTGATGCAGCATCAATAATGAGCTCTGTTATGTATGCTAATGCATCGTCTAGACTAAGTTGACAGATATCATTCCAGGGCAGTTGTGTTATTTCGCAAAACGTCATCCAGTCGGCTGAATGGAGGAACATGTGCAGAGCACTTAGCTTGTTTTGTAAGGTTTAGAACAATGGGGAAGTGACCACTTCCATAATGGGTATTCTTCATATTCCATTCTAGATATGGCACAAATGTACTGGACGCTATGCTTAAGTCTATGGAAGAAAATGTTTTGTGCGTAGGGCTGTAGAATATTGGCTTTTTCTTGTTAAGCAAGAAGAGAATAGGATGTTTTCTATTACCCATCCTCTCGCATCAGGGCGAGAGTCTCAATACCAATGCTGGAATCAGGGTGTCTACCAAGTTGACATTTACAAATTCCCTGAGTTTTCCAGGTTTTCCCTGAGTGCCATTGCAAATTTCCCTGAGTGATGCAGAACTATGTTTTATATCAACACGGGCTGAAATCGTATCGCCTGATGCTGTCACTCTCTAGTAAGCACATGAAAAAAAAGCAACTTAATCCAATTTGAATACTAAGGAGCAGTGTTTATGTTATTCAAGAAGAGAATAGAAGGCAGGGGTTAGTAAAATGCACACCAAATAAAGTGTCTTCGAAAACAATTGCAAATAGGGTCGGACATTATCAAATACGAATAAAAAGGAGATGCATGCAAACGCAAATATATTCTAATACGAGCTATTTCTATGAACTGATAGCAACCTCAGTGGGATAAGGCCTGAACTCTGTCACAATTGAGATTCTCTCTCAACAGCTCGTAATAAGTCAACCTCAACAGTCCTGACATACTCTCAGCCCGCGCACGACGCCCGAATGTTGTGTTGCACTGCTCCAAAGAGTGTATTTTGGTTTGGATGAGGGACACCTGCATCTCGGCATCAGCCAAAACTTTACTTTTTGAGCTCAAGCTCTTTCAAAACGGCGGCAACAAGCTTCCTTTCTCGTTTATTCCTCAATGCGTAGGTCACTTCTGTCCTTGTCCGCCTTCCGCCACTCGTTCGCCCCAAGGACCATTTGAAGCATCTTGATCAGTTGCACAGTCCACGACCGATTTTTCGAGCTCCCTAGGGGCCGCGAAAACGACCGAAAAATAGGCCAGTTGGAAAAAAATAAATGCGTGTCATTTACTGCCCTTAGGGGCTCAAACCGTCACAGGCACGTTCTAAAACGCTCTGAAGGCCTGTCGGTACACATATTAGGCATACCTGTGCTCGTACTACGACAGGAAATGCCAGGTGCCCGCGTGTATAACTAAGATATACATACTGTATTCCGTGGCAATAGCCCCTTCTCACGGTTGTTATGCTTCACTGCAATACTTTTCCGTAAGCTTTACTGAGTAGCATTTCTGTACAGAGGCGAAGCTGACTTTCACGAACCGGCATTATGCAACGCACCGTGTTTTCCAAGTTTCTAAGCCAATCGCGAAGACCACAAAGGTGGAGTCCGTGCCATTGCTGACAGCAGCGAATTCTTTCAATAAAAAGTTCAGCACCCAATGGCAAGAAGCTTCTTAGCGAACGTCGAAGCAGCTAGGCCTAGCGTTGCCGCAGTGGTGGCAATGGGTGCCAGCGGATCTGCGTGCGAGAGTGCCGGTTCGAGGCGGCGAAGTAATCAAAACGGCAGCGGTGGTGCCTTTGATTAATGCCGTTTCGGATCTGCGGTCGTGGCAAAACATCCGGAAAATCGGACGGCAAAGAGTTCTTGCGTCGGAAATTTCACACGTTCTGATACGTTGACACTATGGGGTACAAGGTGGCGCCGCGAAGCCGTCCAAATTATCGAGAATCCGGAAAGTCGCTCGTTGACTGTACACTGGCAATTCCTCCTGCCAACGACAGGGCGTCAAAGACGATTCATTACGATTCCTGTCTGCTACTCGAGCCAGCATTACCGCGACTTTCGACCCTTTCAATAAAATTGCCGCTAATTTTCCCTGATAGAGGCCCAAATTCCCTGAGTTTTCCCTGACTTTTTCCAGACTACTCAAAATCCCTGAGAATTCCCGGTTTTCCCGGTTGGTAGACACCCTGGGAATCTATGAGATAGGAAGCTTAGGAAGCTTCATTAAGGGAGAGTGAGATAGGAGAATATACTGAGGAACCACACAGTCATCCAGGGTGCTACCCTGCTCAGGGGGAGAGGGAAAAAAAAAAAATAGGGAACCGAGGAGTAATGATAAGGAGAGATAGTAGGATGTGATGTGATTATTTTTATGAACTGAAGCATAACTGCGAGTCGGTCTAGTTGGAACATATTCATATTTATACTTTTTGTGCGCAAACAAACAGGGACGAAGAATAGGGGCAACACAAGGACGAGCGCTTTCTAACAACTGGTTTTATTTTTGAAGAACTACTTACTTAAATACCCACAGAACTGCGCGATCTAGTGGAACAGAGCACGCCTACAGCGCATATGATACCCACTGATCTGCGCGATCAAGTCAAAAGAGCAAAGTCAATATTACATATAACACTTGTGATAAAAAGTCGTGGACAAAAGCCACCCAGTCATACTAAAAACAGCAAAGTGCATAAAAACAACCACTTACAATCAAAAATAGTTCTTCAAAAATAAAACCAGTTGTTAGAAAGCGCTCGTCCTTGTGTTGCCCCTATTCTTCGTCCCTGTTTGTTTGTGCACAAAAAGTATAAATATGATTATTTTTATGTTTGCATTCGAAGGGCTCGTTCGCTGCCTTGAATCTAGGCTTGTGGTAGCTAAATTTTCTAAGAGAGCCTTGATAGCTCGCTTCATTAATACGCATGTCCGGTTGAAGGCCCAGTAACACCTTTTATTTGTACGGCCTGTTAATTAACGATAACAAGGAGATCAACAATACTGGAGACATGCAACAAGTATACATGCTCGAATGTCTCAGGTACTTTGCATGCATCACAGTCTGGTGGGCCCATGCATCAGATGCTATGCAAATAGTTATTGTCGTGTCAACAAGTCTGCCCACTGACGCAATACGCTGAAAACTGTACAAAAGGTGCTGCTGCTTTTAAAATCACGGGAAGATGGCGCATATTTACAAATGAGGTAATGTAACTAACATCAGATAGCAAAGTGAGGACCATACCATGATGGCATTTGTCATTACCCATGTCACATAACCAAAAGTAAACCGTTGTGTTCATTTGATTATATTTGACAAAAGAACTCAACATTGGAGGTGCGTCGCCTACAGGGGGGAAAAAAAAGGAAAATCTGGAAGGGCTAAACAATGGCCATAATAATTATGCTTGGAGGTAAGGCACATTGATGTCTTACCATACATGCTTCACCGATGCCTTATCAGCACGCATGGTGTTGAAATGTGCCCTGAGCACATACCTTTTGTAGGCTACACATTCATTTTATTAACACTGATTTACCTTTAGATGCAGCCACGGTGATAGAATCTAAGATTCTACCCTTACAAGGCAGAATCATACAAGGTGTAACATGATTTGCAACATCAGAGACAAACAAATATATTGTTTTTATATCACAATGACTCTTCAGCAACTTTGCCGTTTCCTATGTCACCTGTCTCGAGCAACTGTACAAATAAACTTGCTCAAAGCAATCCCCCCCCCCCTCTTGTGTCATTTGACCTTTTTATCACAGTTTACCCTCCCAGACCGATGAGCGAAACTCCATTTGGGTCTTGCTTGCAATAAATACTATCTCTTTGCAATCAGGAACACTGCGAGGTATTGACAGGATCCCCAGCATTGTCACTGCAATCTTATGGAGGCTGACCCATCCAGTCATAACCTTGAGCATTTTCTAATTTGTGCCCACTTGCATACCAGATCTTGGTTCATTGAGCACATCCAACAAAAGTTTCTTCATGCATATTTTGCAATCATGCGCCACCCTAAATTTTAACACCTCAGAAACTTCCTTGCAAACATTATAATTTTCATAAAACTTGACGCGAGTTTCGGAAAATCGTAGAACAAGCCCAAATTTATAAAATTTATGGAAAATTCAGAAAGGTTGGCAGGAATGTTGCCATCTCAGCCATGTTCGTTCTTGTTGGCTTCCCCATTCATTTTGCATAAGCTGCTGTTTGTACACTCTTGAAATAGCTTCCTGTGCTTCAATCTCAGGAGCCAACTGCCTTTGTTCATTGTGGCGCTCTGCTTGCACGCACATGACAGCTGCGACGTCTGCACACATGTTTGCCACATTGCCTGCTCTTTGAATGCCTGGCTTGGCTCGACTTGACTTCTGCTGCATAGCTGTGCAACAAGTAGTTGTCTAAATTGGCGGATCACATATTTCAGAGCCAATTTGATTGCTGCAAAATTATATTAATGACACAGAAGGGCAATTGCCATTTTTGTTAATTCTGTAATAATTATTGTTACTGTCATAATCTTAAGATGACATTAATTCTCGCCATGTAATGACGTGCAAAAACAATTACATAGTTCAACAATATGTCACTCATTGGAAGTGAAATTTTGCCACATGACAGGGGTATAAATACTCTTGTTGGGCAATCCTTACGCCACTTGCCCAAAACAATATCATCAAGAAACGTTGGCAGGAATTATCATAATGCGGCACAATAGCTCAGTGGCTATGGCATTTTTGCACTGCCTAGCATGAAGTCACAGGTTCGATTCCAGCCTCGGCAGCTGCATTCTAATGGGGGCAGAATGCAAGAAGATGCTTGTGTACCATATATTGGGTGCACATTAAAAATCCCAGGTGGTCAAAATTAACTGAAAAGTGCCCCACATCAGCATACATCATAATCAGATCATGGTTTTGGCACATAAAACCCCTCCACTTAATTTAATTTAGAAGTTAACTTACACAGTTTTGCTAGTGAAGATGTGTGTACCTGCTGTGACAACATGCAGAATGACAACAAAGAAAAATTGTAAGTGTGCCAACCTGGCAATTTGCAGCCAATGGACCCCTGCAGATGATGTGCACCAAGTTCACCATGTCACGGCTCACCTACGGCTCGCAGAACCATGCACAGCACTGAAAACATGGTGAGCGGCTTCAACATCATGTCACGATGTAGAGAGAGAGAGAGATGCTATCTATCTGCATAACAAAATCTTGCCGCAGTCCCTTACTCAGCTATTAAAATCCAGGCCATGCAATGTTCACTTTAGGCAGCAGCATTGACAACTTGTAGCAGAATTCACACAATGCTCAAAACCGGTTCACACGCCATTTATGCAGAGTGCTACTGATGGAGCATTGCTTAAACGATCATTAAAAGAAAATATGTTCGGCTAGACTGAATAGATTGCACTTCTGAAAATGTTGACATGTCAGTCCCACCATAAGTAGAAGCTCAATAAGACGAAAAGAACACAACAATGAAAGAGGGGCAGCATTTCTTCAGCTCTAGTCATTGAATTATTTGCCAAAGAAGAAAAGGAACTACTATATCACATCTGAAAGTAAGCAAAGACCACACTTGGCAAAGAAAGACCAGACATGTGAAAATACAGTAAACACCTATATAATGAAATGACTTGTATACATAACTAAGGATTCTGTATTTCCTGGCTGAAATCCTATCTTAAATTTTTATTGTGAATATCTCTAAACTGCAGACCACAACAAATCCACATGTATAAGAAATGAACCTGGGCATCTCCAACGGCTCATTTCTTTCTCTACAATAAACATACATAGCAACGTTGAAACTGCCTTCCACAGTTGCTGCTGAGTTGAGGTGCGCAGAGAGAATGCCTATCAACACCAGAACAAAGACAGAAAGCATGGCGCATACATAATGTCCTAAGGTCAGCTGCAGTTACAGATTTCATCAGATGAAGTGTACAGAAAAAAAAATCACTTCTTCCACTAAGTATCTCCTGTAATCATGTTAATATCACTCATGCATCTGACCCCAATGATGATCACTGTGGCGATTCTAATACTTAATCGACTCCAATACCATCCATTTTGGCAGTGTTTAGGGTAGAGTGAATTTGTCGAACATACATGTGCAGTCATAAATGGCTATTTTTAATCTGCCTCAGAGAGATTTTAAATCGAAAACAGTAGCCCACAATAAATAACTGCAGTATTAATCCGACTCTAATGTGTGCCTTTTTTTTTTTTTCCTAATTCATCCAGAAATTGCTTGGGCAGTGCAATCGGATACGAAACCGAAACCGTGTTCAGAACAGCCTACAGTTACTGCCAGCTTAGCCAGCGTCATTGCCATTACCATCACAACACGGTAATGGCAACCATGTATGGCAATGTACGAGTTCTCGCATAGCATGATGACGATGCCGAGTCGCTTTGAAGTCTGGTTACGAGTATGTTGAGGCAATAAAATATTTTGCATGTTAAGTGATTACCATTAATTACCATCACAACAGGGTAATGGCGACCATGGATGGCAATGTATGAGTTCTAGCACAGCATGATGACGATGCCGAGTCGCTTACAAGGCTGATTACGAGAGTATATTGAGACAATAAGATATTTTGCATGTTAAGCTAACGGCAACAAGTCACATAACATTTTCTTGGCATTCCGGAGAATTGCATGCATGGCAGGAGAAACTAGCAAAGTCTAGGCATGAAACTAGCAGTCTAGGCATGGGCCGCCATCCCCTTGGCTATTGTTGTGGAGTCGGCTGCTAAATGTAGAATGCCAGGCGCACTATGGACTATATGGAGGACGACATGTTGTGTTTCTTAATAGACAGTGATAAAGCACTGTCTGAGAGTGATGAGGATGGACATTAAGTAAATAAATTTCCATTTAGTGAAAGTAAAGTTAACTGGTTCTCTCTTTTTTTGATTGCCAGAATTGGAGGCATGCTACCTTTTTCTTGCTAAAAAGTGGGTGTGTGTCTGGTTTAGGGACGTCTTATAACTGTGATAAATACTTCGAAATTAATCAACTGTATAAATGTTTTGGTGTTTTGTCTGCTTGATTAATGCGACCCGCTGGATAATTCGACTCATTCGCTGCTACCGCCAGGGCTGAATTAACATAAGTCACCTGTATTCTTTCACTGAACCTGCTTGCTCTATTGCAAGTGGTATGGTGCATAACCGTTACAACAAAGCAATCAGCATTAAAAAATAGCAGTGGCTTAGCTCGGTTATGCCAGGACATACGTAGCGTGAGCTACGTATGTCATGGTCGGGCACGTCACTCAGCCTCCTGGCGACGTCGCTTTGCTAGACATTCCTCCCTTTGCTCAGGTGTCTCCGCAGCACGTTTAGCCTTCTTCTGTTCATTCTTCCTAAGCTCAACCGCTAACTGCCAGGCAACTACTTCGGGATCCGATGAGTTAAGCTTCTCCACTCTTCTGCGCCGCTGAGCAGCAATTTTGCTCTCCTTCTCTATGGCTATACCACACTGGCAAACGCCCCGCTATATGTATACCCCCACGGATACCTCTGCGCATGCGCACAAAATGAGAGGCGCTATCAAGTGGCTCCGGTGCAGCGTCAGACTGGGCTACTGTGCAACGGAGGCGCACAGCTGGGCACATGCCGGCGCCAGTGTGTCTGCCGCAGCTATGACGTCACTCCTCCGGAATGGGCAGACTGGAGAGGTGCGCGCGGCAGCGGCGGCTTCGGTGCGCATGCGCAGCATGGCTCTCCAGGAGCCACGCGAAACTGCTCAACCTCGGCCAGTGTGGCTCACACTACAAAATTCTTTTGGAGGTCCAAAGGGCTTCGTAATAAAGGTCATTTGACTACAGGAAAATCTACAACTTCAGACTGACGTCAAAGACACCATGATTTGAGTGTGCATTATAAAAAAAAGAAAAAGGAGGGCAGAGGTGCCCTCTGGACTTAATTTACTCTGCTAACGGTGAACTTTATATCTGCCAATTAATTGCAAAATGGAGTTGTGAAGGAACAATCTACCAGGCTAAAGTCATGTACGGTTTCTCTTTAGCATCGCTTTGAATAACATTATACAACACGGTGCTAAAATCTACCGATGACATTAAAGGAATATTAAAGACCTAAGGCAGGAGATCACAGGAAAAACTGTGCAAACACATCTTGGAGTACAGATCGAAATTGGGCAATTTAAGCTTTTTTTATGAGAGTTGATTTACTACAAAAACTTAATGCAGCATGAACCCATGTTTCAGTCCTTATTGTAAAGGTAATTTATTAAACCAAACATGTAGCAACCTAAGAAATCAGTTTGTATCATTACATTCACGTCCAACCAGAAAGTGACCCTAAGTTACACATATTGACATACAGGACAAAAATAAAATGACTACACTAACAGAATAAAAACTTGCATGAGAGCTAGCTGAAAGCATGTGCATAACAATCACCTATCGCTGTGGTGCCATGTAATAACATCCAATACTGTACTTCCCACTGTCTGAAGAGAACTCATATTAATGTTTCTTTCCAATCACCTTTCTCAAGCCCTGATCTATGGCAAACATTTTTTTATCTCTATATGCATTGTCAGCACCATTTCCAAGATTTATCAGCAATCTAGCCAAGCCTGAAATTAATCTACTTGCCAAGCTTGCACCAGTGACAAGCTACTAAAGTTAATAAGACCCTTACTGACAGTACCCAATTTACTCTTGGCATGATGCAAGTGTTGGAAATATTCTCTTTATGTACTATGCATATCTACTACTTAATAAAAATCACACTGCTCTAGTTGTACTTATAATATTACACTTAGGTTCCACATGTTATGAGCTTCAGGATGCTCTTGTATTCCAAACAAATCTTGTTCGCAGGTAGGGTTGTGCAAAGTCAGAAATTTGAAAATCAAGGTGGACCGAAATTTTTGGAAATGAAACTGGCTTCCTCTAATACAGATAGCTTGGAATATGTTTTTTGTTTGCATTTCTCTTGCAAATGCAGGGCACCTTTCAAGGCAAACTTTTGAACAGACCCAATTTCAAGGTTTCATCATGTTAGTACCAGAACGAAGTTTACCATATATTTGTCCATTGATAAAATGTAGCAGAAAGAAGATGAGTGGTAAATGACTAAACAAAACTAGATTTTCTTAATACAAGCAAGTAATGCTGCTCCCACGTTAAAAGAGTATTGACACAATATTTCTTTATTTTTTTAAAATTAAATGGAGGTCCTAGACTTTGCAACCCTAGAAAATATACTGGTAAGTTTCAGAGCACCCTAAATAATTTAACTTAGTTGCTTTTCTAGTTTCGGTTTAGTTTGCCAATAGGTGAATGTGTCGCGACGTCATGACGCAGAAGGCAGCCACGTGAGAGAAGGACATTGAGATGTTTTGACACCTGCTGCAGCTTGCTCAGTCCTGTGCTATGCTGGGCCTTACAAAGCAGCATAGGAGGTGACAAACTGAGCTGACGCAAGTGCCAAAACATTGTTGCGATGTCCTGCTCCCACATGACCACCTTCTGCGTCATGACGTCACGACACAGTCACCCTCCCGGGAAATGAAGCCGAAACTGGCTGTAGAAAAGCTATTACCCTTGAATTATTTTGAGCACTCCGAGGTTTGCCAGTATCTTATTTTCTCTAGGGTTTCGAAGGTCCCGAACCTTCTTTTAATGCAAGAGATGAAGTGTTCAAAACATATCAGTGCTCCTGGTCAAACAGGCAGCTTGTATATGTACTGATAAATTAACAGTCACCGCAAGTATTCATTACAAAAAAAGGCTTCACACAATTGTCAACAGGCATGCAGAAAATTTGGGATTCACTGCATACTAGCACACATTAAAATATCATACTGACAGGCTCCACAATTAATCTTTTGCAAAACATCAATCACATGAAAAATTCAAAGTATTTAATGACAATTTCTAGAACCACATACAAACCAAATCTCTACTCTATTCACACACACATGCTGAGCAACAAAGTCAAGCTAACAACTCACCTTCCCAAAGGAACCCGTGATGAACATTCTTTCCAGCATATCCATGAAAGCAGCTGCCGAGATGACACCCACCAGGAGACCAGCAGCACCTCACGCGCATGGCATCAGTTGCTCAAGTTGGCTCAAGTCGGCACCCACCAGCTTCCAGCTTTAGGTGCATGCACCACACTACTGCGATGCCACCACGGTGCAACGACATCCTCCAGTCAATCCCGAAACTGCAGGCCCAGTTCATCTCGGCCCAATACAACAGCTTCCAAAGAGCGGCCGATACGAGTAAAGAACCAAGTTTTCAGCACCAACATGCTTTGGTTTCACTATGGCAGAGCTTTACGAAATGCTTCACAGGAAATTTGAGAACTACATTCCGGTTTCTTTTGGAGTTGATTTACATAAATAACGCAGCAGCACCGAAACTACGTGACACTACTCGACATTCAACCAACCCAAACTGACAGCAAAGGCATGTCCGATTCCATTCAAGCAAGCTGTGCAATATATCATTAGCTCTTTAGAATAGCATGGAGAACAATAGTAAGCTCAGTACAAGCACTGCTCTCCAGCATAATAAAGTAAAAATGTTTAAGCATAGCCATGACATCAGTTACGAATAGATGCCAAATGATACTCTGTGATGAC
Organism: Dermacentor albipictus; assembly: GCF_038994185.2. Taxonomy (NCBI): domain Eukaryota; kingdom Metazoa; phylum Arthropoda; class Arachnida; order Ixodida; family Ixodidae; genus Dermacentor; species Dermacentor albipictus. Next base: position 92,435,927 of record NC_091824.1, on the reverse strand, counting down.
TGACCATAATCAAAACCACAGGCTGGCATGCAAACAATTTTATCAAGTATTGTGCTCGCATGAAACAGTGGCATGCTGTTTGCACATTTACATACACAACATACCAACATGCAGTGACCACTAACTAGCACATGCAATTACAAATTGAAACTGCACCTAAATAAGAAATTTGTCTTAACTACCTAAGGCAGTGCAAAAGACGTGTAAAATACGAATGGTATTCCATGGTTCCGAGATGTGAGGATTTTGGGTGGAGGCAGGCAACAAATGGCACATGAGACTTTGGAGGCTTTTTACATTAGAAAAGCTGGTCAGAGTTGTGTCAGTGACACATCTGTTTTTCTGTACGAGGCCGAGCAGAAATTTCTTTCACGCTTACTCAGATAATATATTTTTTTACCTGAATCTACTTGATGCCTTGTATGTGTGTGCATGCGCTCGGGTCTGGGAGGGCTATATACGTAGGATGCTTTTACGCTCATTCAACAGTCAAGTAAGCACCCATGCTGTTTCCTTCCTTGTTTGTGTGGTCTTGGCGCAAAACTAGTTTGTTGTATAAAATACTAAGTGCCCAAATAAAATGTTATTAAGTCGAAATGGGCACTTTAGGTACTTCAAAAGCAGCCCGAGGAATGCGCACACCGACATACAAACTATCATATTGAAAAGAAAGCATTGCTTTGAATTAATACTGAAAAGAAAGCATTGCTTTGAATTAAAGCAAGTAAGTGTATTGTTTGCATAAATATATTTTACGAGGAACACAATGCAGTTTTTGCAAACTGCTTGATTGCCACTTCAAATTGCTTGATGTGCATGCCCAGACACTTTTCATGCACGACACAGCTCATAGGAACTTACAAGCTCTAGGTTGCAATATACTGAACTTCAAACAAACTTGTTGGGAGCTATGTATATATAAAAAAAGAAGGTTTGAATATTTAAGAAAAGTTAGTTTGGGTCACATGCAAAAAATAAAAATGTGTCAAAAAATTAAGTGTGTCTGACACAGTGCCTAAAAATGCCTATGGGCCTACAATGTTGATACAAAAACCTGGATAAATAAATGCCAACAGCCAACATTATTTTCCTAACTACGTGCCCAAACCTAATTGTCCCAGCTGCAATATTTGTGTTATTGATTATTATGGACACTAAAAGACCAAACACCAAACATAAAGGTTGTAATGCAGCATACCAAGAGATACTGTGGCCACACATACACACACAAACACATTTATGGATCTTGCACAAGCTTGGATCAGTTAGCTGATCAATGAATTCTCTAGGTGGGAGATTGCACAAATTGATAAATGTTAGGAGTAACTCGCTTGAAACAAGGAAGTGACCATGACCACTGCTTAAGGCCTTTGCTCCTCCTAAAGGCTTATTTGATAAATGGTGAGCATAGGAACACATCAGAAATATAAAAAAAGATCAATGCATTTTTTTTGTAGTACTTCCCTTGCAGACTGCCTAACTGTAGACTGATGGGATTCCTGATAATATAAGAAAACTGGTTCAGATAAATTCAACCACATTAGTGGGAAGCAACAGTACATTTCACTCCAACCTTCAAGCTCATATACAATATGTGCCTTTAGGTTTCTAAATGCTTAAATGTGGGCAAGACAATGATCACATGCCATGTCCAAAAATGCATCAACAGACCTCTGCAGCTTTGATTGCTTGGTTTAGCTAGGCAGACATGAAAAGCTGCTAAGATTCATGCTTTTTGGAGAGTTCGGCTCTGGCATTCTTTTCAAGCATTCTTCTTCTTCCAACCTACAAGGCACTTCATATTGCCATATACACTTGAGTAATAGCTGCAGCTGCAACATTGCACAAAAAGTTCCTTCTCAAATATTTTCAAATTATGAGCTTGTAATAAGTGATGCAGCAGGCCAAGCTTAGCTGTGTCACTCTGTTAGTCATACATTTCAAGTTTCATATAACAAGATCACCGCAGAAGAAAAATTATGTATAGCAAATTTGGCAAGTTGGCAACGGTTCACAACTATAAACTAGCATCACGCTACCACATACTTGAATAAACATTTTCAGCATCTGCACACTTTCAAGTAAATCACTAGATTCTCTCATCTATATTACTCGTTTATGACTGCCTTGCTCAGTGTGGCATGTACTTCTTTACCTTCATTAAAGAAAGTAATATGATGCACCTTCACGAAGGGAGTAGTCATCAAGTGCTTGTGAGGAGGGTATTTCTCATTGTGAGAATTCCCAAGTTTTTTTACTGACGTCTGAGCCCATGCGTCCTACACAAAGTGCTGAAGAAGGTATGAGGTTTTTACGCGAGTCAATACGACACCATAACACAAAAGGGAGGAGGAAGTAGTGACAAGAATCCAACCTTGCTCATTCTTGCCCAGGCCCTGTCCGGATTTCCAGCCATGTCGCAGCAGCAGCTGGTAGCCGAGATTGTCCTAGGAGGTGCAACCCCGCAGGAGGAGAGAAAGGAGGGAGGTGCCAAGTAGAACCAACACGAACAAGCGCCCCCAGCAAGTAGTCCCGTACGCCGAGGCAGCGGCCACCCGCAGAGACAGCAGTGGCGGCCCTCTACCTCATGCCCGGCACCACTAGCGTGCTTGGTTGGGCAACAAGGAGCACACACGACACACACACGCTCACTGTCAGTTCCCAAGAGATGCCCACCTCCCTTCCCATTCACAGCTCTCATGGCAACCGGAATCAGTTCTACGGAAATCCGCATGGTGAAAGTAGATTGATGAAAGGGAGAAGTTGGCAACCACCTGAAAGTTGGCTGAAGCTACAAAAGAAGTCCAATGGACTTCTAAGACAAAAACTGGGCATTTGGAAAAAGAAAAAAAAAAGTGTGTCATCCCAGTCTTAAAACCAATCTTGGCAGCATTGCCCTTCCAGTTCAGTCAATTCATGATTCTTTTTTTCACATGGATGCCAACTCTCACCACAAATCCGCCTCAAACTTGCAAACTCGTTTGTTTCAGCGCTTCAACTTGTGCCCTCATGCTGCAAACCTCTAGCCTTCTTGCTAACTCAGTAAAGCAACTGCCCTTGGAAGGATACTAGTGCCAGGTAATATGTACACTTGGACTAACACGAATTTTACTTCACTGTGAAGCCTTACGAGGAACATGCGTGGGTTTGCCTTGTAAGCTTCATACTACTTTTGGGTGGATGCAACATCTTTATTAACAGCTCTTACAGCACTGAAAGTTGCCAGATCCCAAGAATACATTTCAAAAGCATCAGAAAAGATATCCAGGGGCATGAATATACAAAAGCCAGCGCACGGATGGAGCAAGAGAATGAGATGAGTGCCCATTCTGCATGTAGAGGCCAAGTGAAACACTGAAACACCGACAGACACACTTCCAAAGCTAAACAGTTCAATTTAGTACAATTGAAATGGAAGGTAAAATGTTCCTTTGGGAAATTTCTTCTGTTAGAGGACATTCTCGTACAAATGTGGTGCTAACCCTGCAGGAGGATGCATAGATGTTTGCCAAATCATTTGCCATTGCACTGCTTATACCAGCCTGTCTGAAAGTGTGTCATAAAAAGAAAGGGGAAGCATAAGGCTATGCAAGTAAATGGATTCCTTGTCAGGAGATGACCAGGAAGTCAATGGAAGAGTACTCTCAGTTTGTAGCGCTCCCGGTGACCAGTGACAGAAGGTTTAAATGGGACTCAACTCCTTGTGCAACCTTGCTTTGAATGACAAAGCATGAAAGACACCACAGCGAGCCACAATGTGAATAAGCATCAAGTCATTCAAAAAACTAATACAGTAATCTAAAGCGCACATAACTATTACAAAGCCACAAATAGTTTCCCACTGAATGAGACGTATGATGATGCTTTCAAAGCTAAGCTAAAACAAAAATTACAAATTTAAATGCTGGTCTTTTACATGCCAGAACCATGATCTGGTTATGAGGCACGCCGTAGTGGGAGGCTCCGTATTAATTTTGGTCACCTGGGGTTCTTTAACGTGCCCCAAGGCACAGGTGAGCCCACTCGTACAGTCCTACTTATAATAAATGCTTGCTTATTGCTTGAAGACAATGTCATCATTAGAATTTGTATCAAGACAATGACAGACTGAACACACTCCCACCTCCCACATGTGGTACAGCAGCTTTCCTTTTCGTGCCTGCATTCTCCCTCAACAGGGGACATGCAAAATGCTGAAACATCGCTGCTCTACACATGCTCTTAGACCCAACCAGTATGGCAGACCTTGTGCCCTTCCTTTTTTCTTTCTTCCTCTCTTTTGCACACAACCCTCAGCTTTGACAGCCCTGCGGGCACGCAGTTGTCCATCTCAATAAGCAAATGCTAGACGTGCAAGGAAGTGTGCTTATGGAATCTGTGGCACTTACACACTTTATTTGCCAATTAGCACACTGCACATAGCTGCACAAGACTGACATTACTTCTCTACTATGCATGGAGGTGATAAAAACGACAAATTGCACAGCCATGTCATAAATGTTTCCTATCTTCCCATGTCTTTCCCATTTTCAAATCCCCTGGTTTAGGTAGTGTGATGAGCTTTAGCATAAGTGAGACTGTAAAATGCTTTGTCCTCAGTGCTGTGTGTGGAACAACATGCAGGAGAGACTGCTGCGCCACATTCTTCATTGCCTAACAAAGAAAAGCGAAGGATACCTTAACAATGAGTGCCATAGCAAGCTAGCTACTGCCCTATAGATGCCAGGTATGCTGACTGACTTAGGAAATAAAGATGAAACAATGGTTTTGTGAAAATAACATTCACTGCTGCACTTAGCTGAAGACGCATGATTGCTTATGATGTCCCAAAAGCAACGGGTCTACAGTGGAGCCTTGGTATACATACACTCCTTTGATGTAAGCAAATATGAAACCGTAGTTTATAGGTCTGCATTAAACCTTTAAGGATGGAAAACGAGCTCAGCTCATCGAGCGCAATATTGCAAAAAAGATGAACAAGACCAGCTCAACCAGCACTATTTTTCTTTTTCATGCAGGCCTGAAGACAATTTGGGCTGCTGTGTTATTTTGCCCTTTTTCCAGGTGGAGCACATTTATTTTGTGCTTTTCATAAATAAAATCACATGGCGCAATGTTGAAAAGTGAAGTTGGGAGCATAAATATTACGTGCAGTGAAACCCACTTTCATATTACAGTGTAAATTTTTTCGCCTAGTAAACTGCACCTTACTGACAGAAATATTTTGCATGGTCTTGCAGTATATAACCATCAGAATCTTTCACATGAAACAAAAAAAAAAGATCACTTTTTGCAAGTTCTTAATTTTTTTTTCCATCCTTAAAGAGTTAAAGTTTGCCTAAGTGGTACACCAATTTTACAAAATAAAACTGCCCCAATTTTCAATCATGTTTGCAATGTTCACTTAGTGCAAATACTTAAATTAACCTAATAAATTCCATGTGATGGTCAGGTCCATTGTAAGTGGGCTCAAGTGCAGCTCTTCTATTGCAGCTTCAAAGAATGTGCAAGCTCACAGAGAAGCTTTCAGAAACCGAGTGCCATGAATGAACCAGGAGAAAATTCTCACAGGCTAAGAATACTGCCAGAGACAAGGGTCTGCATTAATAAGGGAGGCCTCTGCCATTCACTTCCCAATTTGAGACTGCATCATACCTGCCAATCCGTGAGGAGTCTGCTGCAATCATTTTTCTTTCAAGTTTGCACTGAGCACACCTCTTGCGGGATACATAGGCATATTAATAATGATTGATTACCCCCTAGATGCAGCACACTAGCAACAGAAAAGACTGATAAGCAACACATTGTTTTCAGATCACAACTTTTTCAGGGAGTTTGCCATTGTTTTTTTCGCCAGCTTCAAAAAATTGTTGGAATAAAACTTGCTTGAAGAAGCTTCCCTTCTCATATATGGTGCCTTGTGCTGCCACGGAAAGGTCGTGCAGGTACTATTGAAATAGCTTTCTTGGGTGCAATTTTTTCTATCTTGTGTCACCCCATTATTTAGCACCATAAAAGTTGTTTCGCAAACAGAACCTACTTTTCGTAAAACTTGCTGCAACATTCGCACCATAGCAAAACGAACCCAAATTTGTAAACTTTACAAAGAATATGGGACAGTTGGCAGGTATGCTGTAAGCCCAGGAAGTTTGCTCAAGTTGCAATGAATTAAATGTTATTTTAGTGCCATCTATGTTATAAAGTCTTCTGCGAAAATCTTCCCATCGCACATGGCTTGTACTGTACTGCCTGCGTCACGTGTTCAAGACTATTTAAACGAGCTGCTCGAACACCTTTGTTTATTTTACCAGTGAACAAGGCTCCCATGCGGGAGCCAAAATGTCTTTTCTTTTAAATTTTACTTTGGTCGGCGCAGTGCCCCGGGTTTTTGTCTACCTTTAAACCACCCACTTAAACTGCGTGTTTGAATTTGTCTATTCTCTTAAAACTGTCTACACTTCTTTGGTGGAAGAAAAAAAGCCAATTATTAGTGCAGGTAACTTATTCCTTTTCTCAAACTGTTAATTTCATGGTGTTTATGCATGTTGGAGAAATGTAACCTATCTGCTACCCATCTTTTGTTTTAACTTCCTTTGCAACTTGGAAAGCCCCAGCTTGTGGTAAAATCAACCCTATTTAGTAAGTCTATTTTACGAACATATATTAAATTGGTCCCTTTAATAAAATTTGGCTTTCGAGAAGATGATCATGTGTAGACGGCCAGAGAAATGCAGCTTGCCACAGGGGTGCATGAAGGAAATACTGAAACCATTTTGCTGCAAAAGATGAGTGCTAGCAGATACCATCAGGATTTGCAATCCAAGTAGGCCAGAAGGCAAGAAAAAAAACAAAAACATTAAAGCTGGTAAAGAACTTTCTTTAGGTCAAACTGATGAGATTGGTTAATGCCAATATTAACACACATGTGCCCTAAACACAGAACACTGCAAGGAGTGTGGGTAAAAATTTGGAGGTTGTACAACCTATGTAAGAACAAACAGATCAATATAGCACCCTGAAAAACTAGGCCTGACTGTGTCCTTTCATTTATGTACAGTGGTGGCCAAGTCAGTTGCAAAGACTTATACACCTCAACCCACAGTATCGCCTCAGTAGAAGCTTAGCCAAGTTAAAACTAATGCACACAAGACTATTTGTCATTGTAAATGCACAAAAATTGCTGCAAAACACCCAAGAACAGATGGCACCATCTCAGAAAGACATGGCATCGCTTCTTACAAGTAACTGCACAAGAATCGGGTAATTTATACTTAGCCATGTAAACAACTGGGCCACGAGTTCCAATTAGCCACTCAAGCAAGATGGCTTATGCTTGTAAGCATAAGCAAGCATAAGTTTTGATTATTACTAATTAGTTTTGTAAAACCGGACACTAAACCCAAAGAACTAGCTTTTTACCTGTGTAATTGGCTCAGCAAGAGAAGACTGCTCAAGCTCGATGAGGTTGTCATCATAAACATCAACTCCTTTACCCTGAAAAGGAAAAAGAAAAAAATGCAGTTCTTTATGTTACTAGAATCAGTGGCATCTAACATGGTGCTTCTTTTAAATCACGGCCATACTTATTGCTTGCAGTGCACCTTCAAGCATATTTTACAGCTTTATTGAACATATCAGTGACCTTGGTGAGCCTTTCACGCACAGTGACACATATAGAATGCAGGAATAAGTCTCCTTCAAAGGGAACATGTATACTTGCACAAAGGGATCAGTAACCACTAAGTAGATAATCTCCCTCTCTTTCCTTATCCTTTTACCCACCCTGCCCTCTCCATAAAAACCTTCACCCAGCTGAGGGAGCTCTTATTGCATCAAATATGAGTAGTCGGTCCGTGAAGGGATCTGTCGGTCCTTTCAGACTTCTCTGGTATATCACCACAGTGGCACACCCACACGTAAAAGCAGAAAGAGGGGTTGTCAGCGATGAGGTACTTTGCTCACAAGGTGAGCTTTCTTGTTCTTGGCCGTTTGTATGTGTGCTCATTGTTGCTGAACAGCTAGGGCCGTGCTGGTAGCATTGTAAGAGGATAAATGGCAGATGAATTGGGCTTTTTTGGTAGGAGGCTTTGCTGGATTCTTGACTTCTTGCTGACTTTAGATATGCATCTTGACAATTTCCAAGTAATTTAGCATTCACCTGTGGCTGTTTGCCCTTAAAACTTGCAGTGAGATCATTTTTCGAAGCCTATGCAGCAGTGACCTAGTCGTAGAACATCTGCCTTGCATGCAGGAGGTACTGGGTTCAAATCCTGGTGCCACCAAAAACCAACAGGCTTTCCTAATGGGTAGAGACGTCTTCTAGCCTGGTGCTTCGCTACTTGTGGAGGTCCCCACTTAATAGGTGCACTGGGACGCCACATGGGGAATTTATGGGGTGAGAGCAACCAAAACCACCTTTTCCTGTGTTTTGTGAACACAGGATTTGATGGGATTTGCAATTTGCCATGCTCCTTCGTCAGGACCATTCACCCCCAAGAAAGTTGAGTTTCAGGACGCAGTTCTATGGTTCACCTAGCAGAAGTATTCACATTAAAAAAATCAAACCAAATGTTGACCAAAATGGTATTAGCGAAGGGGGTAGATGCTTCAGATTCCACACAGAAGCCTAAATGTCTACCCCCTTTTACACTATTTTGGAAGGCATTCTGCGTATGTTTTTTCTAATGAAACTAATTCCCAGCTAGACGAAATATCGTCTAATTATTGATTCCTAGTAAAAGTATATCCCCAGTTCCACGGGGCACTTCCAACCGCGATCTAGCCCGATCAACAGGATCGAATAATTCGATAGCGATTGGCCCCCTTCCGTAGCTTGTGCAAATGACCCAATCTATACCGAGAAATTCGATCGCGATCGGGATCGATCGCAAGAATAGAAGACCACTTTTACCTATGGTGCGGGAATCAACAACGCGAATTCGGCATGCCAAATGGATTAGCGTTGTCACATCATTGTGCAGGACTCTCGTAACTTAAGCGTAACTTGTATCGCGAAACGAAAGCGGAACTGCGAGCACAAAGATCATCGGAAGAGAGGACTCGAGGATTGTCGATGCTAGTCTGTGTTAGGCCGACTAAAAACTCGCTTTATCGAGTTCTGAGAACATACATGACATCGTTTTCTTTTTTTTTTCGTCTATGCCGATCGAACCACAGAAGCATCGTTGACAAATGCGCTATGATGCCAACTAGACAAGAGATATACTATGTGATCCACCGAGCCAGTGATAATTTTTTTTTTTTAAGTTGTCAGGGTAATAAACAGACGGATGTGGCCACCGTAACTTTCACGAGGGCAACACTAAAGGACTCGGGCACCTGTCGACACATACCAAATAGTCCAACGAAACACAGCACAAAATAAACAGGCCACGATATTTGTTGTGAAGCAAACGATCTCGGTCTAGCAAAACACCGTACCGTACGTTACACTATCACATGGGCACTGAAAATAGAGCAGCTTAAACAGCCACACAGGAAGACAGTGTGCAGATGTCGAGACGGCCTCGAAACAGGTTACAAACGTGCTGATGTGCAAGTGACTGATTTCACTGTCATTTGACACGTCTGTAACACTACTACTGTAATACTACTGGCACGGCGTCCAAAACGCGCTACAGCACCTGCGCAGATGCAGGGCGTCGGTGGGCAATGTCTAAACGTCAACAGCAAAATAAGAAGCAGTACGAAACAACAACACAAAGAAAGCACGCTTAACGAACTTAAACATGGCTCAACAAATCACCAATGAGTTCTTATTGATTGCAAAAGCTCGATTCCCTGCTGTTATCACTCAGCCCGAGGACCCTTAGGCCTAGACCACACAGATATTCAGGGTTTTAAAACGATCGCCGAATAACACCGCAGCGGCGAGCAAATCTCGTTATAGAATGATAAATTCAGATACCTGATAATCTCGAACCTCATGAAACCGAGAAAACCTCTCCGCCATTTGCTTACATTAAGCTTCGATACACAAGTGCACAGGGATCACAACACTACCACCGAAAACATTCGGAACAAAATCCGGACACCGCATCAACAGAGTTGCCAGGCGGCAGTACTCACGCCGTCAAACCTATGTTACCCAGCGGCGTGTGACCACCGCTGACGTACCGCTGACCGACTAGCGTGAAACATGACATATGCGTTTATAGCTGTGAAATTACTTTGCTTTATTGACGCCAAATGTACATACTTTATTGTCGCCGTGCTAACTTAAATAAGTAATTCACAAATCTGCTTCGGTTTTCATCATCTCACTTTTCTTGTTTCTGCATGTGATTTTAGTAATGTTTTGACTTACAGTTTCTCTTATGTAAGTTATTCCTTTCTTTACACTACAGCAGCTTAACATGAAACTTTCTTTCAACGTTGCTGTTCAGTACACCGTGCATTGCACCGTGTTCCAACTTCAGTGTGTCCCGTATATTCGTGCACACAGGCCTCAGCGCCATTAGTGCTGTCGCTTTAAAAATCCGCCATGCTTGTGTTTATATGCAGTGTTCTCTTCAAATGTGCTGTGGAGGTAACGGTAAAGTCTTAAAATGTTTATATATACGCCGCGATAGTACTGTACGCACGCGCTGTCTGAGGAATGCTTAACACATCGCGTCTCTGTCGGGTGCTGTACCTTGACAACATCTGACGGAAGCCTTGGTACGCTAGGGGTCTTGTTTAGAGACATATTTCTAACACGGGTACCATTGAGGCTAGCCTAGTGTAATTACCTTGTGCCTATTGCAATTTTATTCTTCCAGTTTAATTAAATAACATTTTATCGCCTGCTTATTGTACGATGAGAAATGCGGCACCCGTCTTTGTGTGATCCCCAGTTTTCCATTGTGATTAACAAATAGTGGCTGCTATTTACATACCTCAGAATACTTTACCGTGTACTGGGACAAAATAGGCAAATTTTCTTGATATCTGTGTAAACACTTGGAGAAAATAGCAGCTTTGTCGCGAGCGGTTGTGCAGAGATTGTCAACTCGTTCCTTTCCATGTTTCAGGCGATGGGCACATGATCACGTCCTAAAATAAAAAATAAAAAAATAGAGGCGATGTCGGAATCGACGTTGCCAACTCGACCAAGGCGCAAGCAAGCTGTGCCGCTAAAATATGAAGGCAGCGGAGACGACTCGGACGATGACCTGCCGAGTGACATACTTGACATTGACTTTACTCCTACGCCAAGAAGTGCCTCATCAAACAATTCTCAAGCCAGGCAGAGACGTTCTCAAGGTCAAAAAAGGCTGCTCGTTAAGCTCAAGATTAAAAAGAGTGGCAGCAAGGGAGCTTACGTAGAACGTGCCGACGATGAGGATTTCTCACCCAGGGCAGCCAGGGCACAGAAACGTAGAAAAAAGCGAACTCCTTCCACGAAAAAGTCCTCGTCGTACTCCCGGAAAAGCACTAAATCTAAAGCCCAAACCTCATCCACATCCAAAGGTTACGAGAGCAGCCACACACCGAAAGGCCTGAAGAAACAGATCGTCTCCTATGCTCGAGCAAACACGGTTGATCAAGCAGCAAAAAAGTTCAGAGTACCAGTACACAAAGTCAAACACTGGATGAAAGCTGACCAGAATGTTGCACCCCCAACCCCAAAGCCCGAAGTCAGAAACACATGCAATATTCCTGACCCGTTTCCGGCCTCTTTCAAGTTGTTCTCCATTGGTGTGGCAGAAGAAAAAAGTGTCAAGGAAGCCAGCATACTTCTTTCTTTGGATGAAAGTCTTATGGAACACTGGATAAAAGGGAAGCTGGAAATAACCAGGAAAGTAAACTCTGGAGGCATTCCACAGTGGGAGACGGACGTGTTTGTTGGCGTCCGAAGAGATGCACTCGCAGGCCACGAAATAAGTGTGTCTGATCTGATGTTCAGGGCTGAGTCACTGAAGGTGGATGACACAAAGGTTGACTTGCAGTGGGCACAGCGGTGGTGTGAACGATTCGGAGTGCTGTTCAAGGGAACTTCCCGCTTAAGTGGATCAAAGGCAAGCACTTGTTGCACAAACTTTGTCTCGAATTAGAATCACTCCTCTTTTGCAGTGCTATAGACCCTGTGACGCTAACATAAACAGAGGGAAATGGCCAGAGAAGAGATGCGAAGAACTTGAAAATTATAACAGGATCATCTATGGCACTGGCAAAGGGTGCATGGTTAAATGTTTGCTGGGACCTATGTAAGGAGAATATTCACATGTTTAAGTGCAATCATTTGAGATGCTAAAATACAAATAACATTGCAATGTATATTGCAATAATACTAAGTGCATGCAAGCAGCATGCTAATAATGAATAAAGTGATGCTTTACAGTAGGTATCCAAGTAACAGAAAACATTGAGTCCAACTTTGTTTTTCAGTGGGACACAAGTATAGACGTTATTGGGTTGCCAAAGCCGTGCTGCGTCCAGTTAGTTTCATTTGCACAATAAAGTGCAACTATTGAAGCTAGGAAAGCCTCTCCTTGCTTTCAGCGTAGCATGTCATGACATAGACATTGGCCTGACTGAAATGCCTCAGTCTACTCTCTAGTCCATCCTGCATCTTGGTGCACCTTGGCAAACATTTTAGTGTATAAGATCCAGGCTCCGTACTGTAATTGGCCATTATTTTGGATGATACTTCAAGCTGCATGAAGCCTGCTATGTACAGCGAACTTGTGGGGAGTTCTGCAACCATAGAGTTTCCTACAAAAATTACTAGAGGGAACTCTGGCGCTAGTGTCTACGGGAGCTGCAATGGGAGCGATTGTCCCAGCATGGGAATTATGGGAAGTACATGGATTTGCCTAAACTTCGTCCTGTTGGCTTCAAACGGCTTTGTAACTTTGTAAACTCGTAATTTTCAACAGTATATTGCGCAATAAATGATTAAATAAACATCATTAATATTGCCCGACGGCAGGATTCGAACACAGGGACTCTAGCACAGAAGCTTGATATTGAAACCATTAAGCCACGGACGCATGTATCGACAAGCGAATGAAACGCCCTTATGAATTTATCGCGGGCATGCCAGTGCCTTGAGACGCTTGGTGCGTTTCGATTTGGCCACCTGGACAAGCTCAATCATTGCAATTAATAGCAATTGTACACGTTCCCGGCGTCTTCTGCACTTCGAAGAATATAGATTGCGCTGAAATATACGACAATAAGATTTATATAGTGCAATATACAAAGCCACAAGAACGTTTGAATCCACAAGCACGAAGATCAGACAAATCCATGTACTTCCAATCATTCCCATGGTAGGACAACGACTGCAGCGCCAGAGTTCCCTCTAGTAATTTTTGTAGGAAACTCTATGTCTGCAACCATATTCGCGTGGTGACGGTGAGGGTCGACAGTGGCATGCGGCGATGTAGTTGGTGGAAAATGTCAATCAAAGCACAGCCAGCTTGCGTTGGAAACCCGAATTTGCTTTGAAACATTATTATCAATAGTTATAAGATAAAGGTTGCCTTGCATATACTACACTCGAATAAACAACTTCTTTGCGTGGTTTACCTTAGCCAGTAATCTACATATATATTTTCTTTCTCATGTTGGGTATCACAGGCTCCATGTTGTAAGTCAGCTAGGAGGGGCCCACATCGGCAAAAGTCTTGTGGGTACTGCGTCTGGGCCTTTTGACTAAGATGAACTTCAGTAGCTGTTCTTATAACTATGTTTGTGCCGTACCATCTCTTTATCTCTTTATTTTACGATTTCAGAGGAAAAACCCAGATTCTGTACGAAGGTCAGGTGTAGTGAAGCGTATGAAAAGGCTCCAATATAGCAAGACTTGTACCAGATATAGCAAAGTGTTTATAAAGTTGTGCGTAGAGCTTTGTTGATAGGTGTACCATTTCTAATTTGCCTCTTTTCTTCTTGCTTCATTAGGAGCTGAATGAGGTGACTCTGCTGCAGTTGCCTCCAGAAATGACCTGTTTCACACCGTATGTAAGGGTGAGATTTTTTTCTTTGTATTGTTATGCACAGTGTTGGTCACAAGAGTTGTTTACTAGTCTAAATGGCCATTGTTGAATTAATAGGCTGGGTACATATGCAACATTTTGTTATTGCTAGTGCAGCAGAATGACGCATGTAGTCCTTAGTTAAGTGGGTCTGGTGGCACCATGGAGGTTTGAACATCAAATCTCCATGGTGCTGCCACTTATGATTATGTTGTTTCAAGTCTTCTTGTTAACACTGTGAGCCACTACTTCATCATCTTTTCACCATGAGGCATTGTCAGTTATACGTATACACATAATTTCGTTGTGCTGACATTGCATCACAAACGTTACCACTCGTGAACTAACTAATTGACATGCTTAAAAATGCAGTAATATAATATTTACTTTTTATATGGTGACACCAAACCTTTAGAAGAAGGAAAAGGAACATGATCTATTGGGATTCAAGAGGCGCAAGGCAGCTGAACCGCCGCATAGCCTGCAATTGAGATGATTCTGTATAGGCAGTTATTGCAGTGTACTTCTCAATTCCAAACTATGTTGTAAGCCTGTGCAAAGATTCAGGGTTTACATGTATGTCATATCACTATCTTCAAAGGAAGATGGCAAGGTCTGGGCATCATGGTTCAGGGAGGCTAATTACTTTCACATTTCATACAGTGTCCTTAGCAGTGCATGTGGCCAGTTTTCTGGCTCTCATTCAATGAGTGACCAGTAAACTGTGTTGTGACAACAGCTGTTAGGTAGACAGAATGGTTTAAAAGCCAATGTAAACGGAACAAATTCAACAAATTAAATTCTGTAAAAGTGCAGCAGCTTCCAGTGGCACCCTCTGTTGACATGCACATATTAGGAAACTTTCATACATTGTTCTAGTTAAAGTAATTGTATTATCAGAAATCTGTTGTGTTTTAACTTTGGGTAAAATGGATTGCATTTGTCTTTTTCAATGGTATGTCTGGTGGCCACAGCCGTTTAATCCTTTTCCCTCTTTACCCCCGCTCTCTCTTGCCTGCTTATTTTTTTTTCAGACAGTGGTAGCAAGCCTACTCCTTGCAAGGAGGGGGAGAAATGTTGAAAGAAATTTTTTATTTGATGCCATTAAAAGATTTCATTTGAGTGTACTTTTAGCTTAGATCACCCTGTTTGTCATTTGTGGCTCTCCATCTGTGATACCTCCCGTCACATAGCCTAATTGCTCACAGTATTTTTTCGTGAACAGCCGCCAGCAAAAGCGAGCTCCCCGGCAGCACCTCCATCACCACCACCCGCATCACCGCCGCCTTCTCCTCCAACGCCCCCACCAGCAACGAGGCAAAGGCGAACAAGGTTTAGGGGTGCCAGTGAGATTGATCTGGAGCTGTGGGCTTGGTACAAGAAAATGCAAAAAAAAGGTACTGCAGCTACTGGGACACACCTACTATGGGTTATTAAATTTTGCTACCTTGTTCCTCTTTCATAGGTAGAAAGCTCACCAAGGCTATCGTTTGCGCTCGTGCTCAGCGCCTGTTCCAGAAACATGGTCATCCTGAGTTCAGAGCAGGCGATGGTTGGCACAGAGCATGGAAGAGGCGCTGTGAGCAAATGAATCCACAGGACCTCTCTGTCGATGAAGAGGACGTTGATGTTGAAGATGAATCAAGCACAACTTCACATGTGAGTCCACCAATTTCTGCAAATCCAAATTTTCCAATTTTGGTCAGTCCCTTGTTTTTCTGTGCAGGCCTACAATTGTATGTACCATCAAACTTTGAGAAGTTTCTCTTATTTTCTCTGTTATCCTCCAAGGACATGTTGAGGCTAAGACAGGTCATAGAATGTGTGCATTCTTCATTATGCAGGGTCACACTGAGAGCCAAGATGTGCCTAGTGAGAAACCAGATGCAGCTTTAGTTCCCGCTGAAGCACAGAGCCATGAAAAACATCAGCAGCCCGCTGCAACAGATCAACAACAAGTTGCCGTGGACCAGCCTGCTGCTGCTACTACCATGTCTGCTGAGCCCCAAGCCATGCCTGCACATCACCCGGTCCTTCATACAACCGTGCCAGACAGACCAGTTCATGAACCACCTGCCTCTGAGCCTCATGCTGTTCCTGACACACATGCAAAGTGTGCCACTCCATCAAGTCAATCATTGCATTCTGCAGTGGCGCCATCTCATCACATGCATCCTACAACTACACCAGTGCAGCCGCCACGAGAAATGGTCAATACTCTGATAACTACATCACCGCAACCACCTCGAGGAATGGTTCATGCCTCACAGCAACTGAGCCCGCATCTGTTGCCACCTTCACTAGACAGAAGTAGTGGTCATGGCGCGACGCTCTGCAATCCCCATTATACTCCGCTGTGTGGTCAGCCGCAGCAGCATGGACAGCACGCAGGTCCACCATATCCAACCCCAGACATGGGATTAGACTCCCAGCGCCTCTCGCGCCCATTCTACCAACTTCATCAAATGACGCCACCGCCTGTCCAGAATAGTCACATGTTTTATGGCTCATACTGGACGGACCAGACTCACATGAGAGGCAACGAAACGCACAAAAACGATAATAGGCAACCTGTTGCTCCACCGTTTTATGACAGCTATGCCAACTATGACCACGGCATGACACCTGCGTGCTCCTTAGAAGTGTCTAACCAACCCTACACAGACTATGGACAGTCATCATCAGCTCCTCCTGCTGCAGAGAGTAGCAACAGCAACAGCAGTAGTGCTGCTGCTGCTGCACAGAAGAAGAAAAACGAGCGATACCTTCCAGACTTTAAGTTGCAGGTCGTTAAGTTTGCCTTGCAGTCAACCTTTAAGAAGACTGCCGAGCACTTTGGGGTTCACCATTCGACGGTGGCTGAATGGTGCCGGGATCGAGAGAAGCTGGAGCGGCTTTTCCCACATGAGAAGGGCAGCCTTGTTAAAAGCACAGAGACTGCCACTGTTTCACCTGCAGAGCAGATGTTTGTAACTTGGCTTACTGATTGCAATGCAACAAATGCGAAGCTAGATGCTGTTCAAGTCAAGGACAAGGTCAAAGAAATCATTCGATATTTTGGAGAAGACCAGGTTAAAACAAACTGCCGGTGGTTGTACGTGTGGCACAAGAAAAGACTCGAAATGGAGCAAATGATTGAAGACCTTCCCGAGCTGCAGTCCAGCTCAGGGAAAGAATTCCGCATTGCATTTCCTCCTGCTGTCAAGCTAGAAATTGTAAAGGTAGCTGAAAGGTTGAAGTTTAGTGAGGCCTCAAAGTACTTCCAGATTGACCGAAACAGTCTGTCAGACTGGAGCAAAACTCAGGAAAAACTTAAGGCTATGGTCAAAGAAGGCAAAGTGCGAAAAAAAGAGGTCTCAAAAAGTAAGAAGGCTTTGGAGGCTGAAAAGGAAGTTTACCAGTGGTATCAGCAATGCAGAAGCAGTGGCTTCAAGCCAGGGCCTAATGAAGTCCGTGCCAAAGCGGCAGAGACTTACCGCAAGTATGGCGACACCACAATGAAATGCAGTATTGGCTGGTATTCGAGATGGTCTCGACGTTTTGGCATACAGTTGCGATATGAAAAAGATGATGAGATTCTCGAGTGGGTCTTGGCACAGCTAGAGCAAAATCGCAGTGTTACTCACAATGAGATTCAGACGCAAGCTATAGCGACTTTATCTCAGACAAGGGCAGGTTTCAAGTGCTCTGCAGGTTGGCCCATTCGATTCTGCAAGAGACATCAGGCACTCTTGCAGAAGATGCCTACCTTGGACACTCCACTGCCAGCAGTGCTCGAAGAGAAGATCTCCTCTTTCCGGCTGGAAGTTCAGAGGTTACAGGAGCAGTGTGGTGTGACCAGTGCAGCTATCGGTGCCATGGATGAAGTGCCTCTTTATTTCTCATCTGGTGCAGGTGGCGGTACAGGCACAGGTTCGCTGCTTGTTCGCCGCTGTGGTTTCGAACAGTCACAGGCTATTGTGTTTCTGGCCTGTCTCTCTGACGGCGGTGTCTTACCACCTCTCGCTGTGCTTAAGGGTTCAAGCAGTGTCTCGGAAGTAAATGGAATGTTTGTCCTTTGCCAAGAAGAAATGAAAGTTGATCGAAACACTGTTGAATACTGGGCAGAGCGCGTCTGGGGTCGGTTTGTGCCATCGCCGAGCTTCCTTATTTTGGATTCATTTGAGCCGCACAAGCAGTTTGCCGCTTCAGCTGGCAGCGACATCAAGGTGGCCATAACACCACCGGCTTGCTCCTCACAGACTCATCCTGTTGTTGTTTGGTTGCGAAGAAAGTTTCAGGCCCTGGTCAACAAGATGTCAGTTGACAGGGGCTCCTCTAGAAGCATACCAACAGTCCAGGAAATGCTGGAGTGCATTGCTGCAGCTTGGCGTCACTTGCAAGCAACAAGCCACGATGCAGTGCAGAAAAGCTTTGCAGTTACTGGTGCTCTTCTCACAGGAGATCCCGATGAGGATGACATGATCGGTAGAGCAGACCTTTTGCCCGATGTGGACGAGGAAGATTTTACATAATTTTAGACACTGGTGACAAGCTGTCGTCTTGGACTTGATGCAGCTGGCATTGGTCAATTCATCCACTGTGGGCCGTATACACTTGTTTAGATACTTGAAGTTAAGGCCAAGGGAAGCTTTCGAAGTACCCATACTTCGGTCATCTGTGCTTACCTTAGGAAGCATGTTTTGTGCAATCTTGCTAGACTAAGATGCACTCTTTTGCATTCCTAGTATTCTCATTTGAGGGGAACTACTTCCCTGCAAGCCCTTCTTGTATTTCTGTTTCAGTGGAGATGTGATGAAAAATTTCAGTTAGTCACAAACTACTGGCCTATTCATGTGGTCTTTTTAGAGCACTCTGGTAGCACTGCAAAGGTAATTTAGGATGGCAATAAAGTGCTACTGCTTGAATAAGCAAGTTCCACAGATGATTATGAAGGCAGGTTTTCACTGCCGTACCCAGTTATTCTCATAATACAGCATTGAAGCTGTTCATAACCACTTCCATAGAACAGCCAGAGCGTTCTCAAAACCACCACCCGAAGGTGCCATAAGAATGCAGTAGAAACTACTCTACAAGAGTATGCTGTGCCTGCTTTGCATTTTTCCTTATCTAGAAATGTGCATCTGTGCTATTACAGTAAATGACAAACCCGTTGCAGTCACACATGCACAGATAGGAAGGCCAGCTAAAGGGAGGTGCAAATGGTAGGGGAACTTGCCACACAAACACCCACAAGAAATGCAGAGAACCACTGCTGTGGTGAGTAAAGCCAGCAAAGGGATGCATACAGGGGCACGCCACCAGGATGGTACATGTGCTTGCTATCGAGCAGGCAATGCAAACATGCACACACGTTGGTAGCTTTAATTGGCACATGCAGTGTCTTGAAAGCACTGTGTTTACCGAGCAGTGTACTGCAAACGCACATATGTAGAAGGAAAGGGCACTGAGGCAACACAGTATGTAGTAGTGTTGAGAGAACACAAATGCATGCACATGTGAATGATTGATGATTGGCCAGTATGTGAGAGATCAACACGTGAGCACAGGCATTACGAGAGAACCCATCAGCGGCAGTGATGCGCTGGTGCATGTATGTAGACTTCCTTTGAGATGTGCTTGTTGCTGCATTCTTGACCTGGCATTAACCCTTTTTGGTCATTGGCCAGGCCTCTCCCAACACTCAAAAATATTTGTTCTGGTCACTTGCCGGGAGGTGGCCGATACGCAAGTGCACTTGCACATGCTGGTTGTTGTAGCACCTCTCAGAAACTTTTTAAACTTTTGATAAATGCAATTCCCAGTGTCTGCGTGCAAGGGTAGCAAATCTTTTGACAGTAATCGTGAAATGCATGAACACTTTTTGTTGTGCAGAACATCAAAGATAGCGACGTTTTCTCTACATACATTTTACCGAAGGAGTTAACTGGCATGATGAATTTGGTGAATCTGAAAAAGATTTTAGTTTCGAAGAGGAATATATGCCACCTTCAGATGACAAGCAAACATCCTTGAATGAGAGCACCGAAGGAAAAAAAAAGCAATGATGAGGACCATAGAAAATAGTATCTGTGGTGATTACTCACTGTGTGATGCTAGCTGGAAAATGTCCAGTATGCAAGAGCCTCAGGAATAAGGAAAATTTTTCTTTAATAATTCTCTGATGATGTGTTTGTTCACACAAGAGCTCTCTCTGCTCAGAGTCCAAAACATGCAATACAATGTCTCACTAGAATGACTATAGCGTGGGTAAATGTTCATGACCGCAAAAGGTTAACTATAGGTACCTTTACAGAAAGCTTGGAAAGATAAGATTCGAAGTGAAGAAAGTGTTGTCACGCACTCAGCGTTGAAGTCGTGCAATGGGCATCTGTTAACACAGCATTTTTTCCAGAAATAATTGCTCTGTATGCTTTGTCTTGCAAATACTCTAGCTTTGTAAATCTGAAGAAGCAGCAAAGAAAAACTTTGGCTGTAGATATATTCATCGTGACCAGCACAGCCACTGCTGTGCGTTTTCTCTGATTAAAATGAACCGCAAACTGATATTCCAAGGCCTGACTAGGAAGCGTTGTTTTCTTTTGTGAAAGTGTATAGATACTCATCGAGTGAAATGAAAGGTTGTACTGCACATTTGCAAGAAGATGCCCGACATATTTCGCAGTAATGCATTATTAATGCCAGTATGGAGGGCTGTGTCAAACAAATCAGCTTTCTTTGTAATTGCCAAATTCCAGCACCATTTTGCTAACAAGAATCGCACAAGGTATAAGTGTTTGTTATGTCACTATAAGGTACTCATCTATACTGATTATTTCATTAATTTATTATCATTGTTACTACTAACATCTCTCAGTGCACATTTTTGTCTTCATTTACCATTGAATTGCATAAACAGTCACGTTTGCCCATTTATAGTTACTTTCTTGAGCACTATGTAAATAAGAACAATACCCAAGTAAGGTCAAGTTGTAATGAGTGAATTGTGCAAATTGTATGAACTCGATCTCATACCATCTAGAAGCATTTTGCATTGTGTTACCTATGTGAAAACTGGAGCTTGCTTGTATAGTATTGGAAACAAACACAATGTGTGTAAAATGATGTTAAAGCATTGTATGTGCATGCAAGTGCCACATGTGTTCATCTCTCATCACTCTGTTTTTACTACACCTGCTTGGACAACTTGGGATCAGCATCAAGAATGTATATACAACCCTCAGGATCAAACTTCTTTGTTATTTATATTATCCCTATGTGATTTTGGTATTTTGTGGCAGTGATTAAATATATTTTGTACTGACCAAGTGATGCTTGTTCATGCACATGCGTGTTCATCGAATAATGAGTGTGACCTATGGTGCACTCTCTACAACAGCGATATGTGCTGTTGTTGGAACAGCGGCATCGCCCATCACTTTGTGCCAATATATGCCTACGTGGCAGGTCGTTCATGTCATTTGCCTTAGTTCAGGAGGTACTACACCTTGTTCGTTGCACTACAATATGAACTCATGTGGTACGTCAACACCACTCTAGCCACCATAGCCAGTCATTTCGCCTCGTGCAGGCTTGGTGCTGAATGCGTTCACGTCGTTCCCTGTAGTACAGGTGATTACGGGTGCGGGTGATTACAGGTGCAGGTGATTACGGGTGCGGGTGATTACGGGTATGGATGTAGTGCAGGGTGATTCGAAAAAAAAACCTGTCTCGATGCTTTGCCGTGGCAGAAAAGTTACACACGCTCTGGACATCTCCTCCCTCGTTTGTTGCACTGTCGAGTCTTTGAAGCATTCATGCTTCTGGTAGACAGCTCCAGCACACGGATGCACTTTGGTATTCTACTAAAGACATCTAGAAGCTGGTTTTTCTTGCAACGCTTGGGTGACTGGTGGTTGGTCTCTTTGCACCTCGAAAGACGGAATTTTGGGGGTCACGCTACAGTTAAACCTCGATATAATGAACTTCAGTATAACGAAATTCTTGATTCAACAGTGTAACTTTTTTTATAACTTCTTGTTCATAGAACACCATGTATTCAGAATCTCAATATAATGAAGGTTGCCGCCTATCTCCTTTTATAGCACGGCCGTAGATTCACATTGCGGAGCGTATGCACAGCCCACGTGCCCTTTTTTACAGAGGTAATCTGTCGTGTGTGCAACGAGTCAGCGTGCCGAGATGGCATGGCATATCCTGTGCGTTTAGTACTGGAGGTTGTGTAATTTCAAGTTTCGGAGGTGCGTTGAAGCGACAGGCAAACGAAGCACTCGCTCCGCGCTGCTGGCACGAGAGCATGGCTGGCTTCACTCTGTAGCGCCGATGTGAAGATATCATCTGCGCATCAAGAAACCCTATCTTTCGTGGCCGATTATCAAATTCAGCAAACTTCTTTTTTCATTCATATTTGCTTTTTCTGATTGCCCGATAATTAGAAAAATTTTACGGCCCCTTCCACATAAGAAATATCCATCGGCGACTGCACTTATTTGTATAAAAGATCTAATTTCAGTATAAGGAAATATTGATTTAATGAAGCAAATTTTCGGTTTTACGGACTTCATTATATCGAGGTGTAACTGTATATATTTGGAGCTTGGCATGCCTCTGAACTCTAGAGGCTTTGTCACCCTTGTACTTAAAAAAAAAGCCAGAGTGTTCATTGTATTCGTGCAAATAGAGTAACGCTTGATCGCCGCTAACAATCTGTATAGAAAGCTTTTTATTTTATTATTTTGCAATCGTATTTCACAAATTATGCCGTTGAAAAATAGACAAACCTCAGTGTGAGAAAATGTGGTCACACCTTGTGTAGAGCTCCTGTGAATGTGACAGAAGAGGCCCTAATTGACTAGTAAGGTAAAGTTTGTACAAAAGCAAATGAAGAAAAAACAAAAATTAAAGCTTGGCAGTATTCAGACTGGTCGCTTCTTGTTCTTCTTTTCGAGCTCTTCCATAGAAGTTGAATTGTACGGTCCACATATATATTTTCCCTTGCAGTTATTGTCTTGTGATACCCAGCATTCATAGACTGTAGCCGTAAAACGATCTGATGTCATGGCATCTCCATTCGCAGCATCTTCCTCCTGTTCCAAACAAGGCAAATGCAAGTTAATACGAGTATTGAACATCAACGAAAAATGTGAGCTTGAGCTCATTCCTTTTTCAACTTACTAGTCAATTTGCACTATTCCCCCTTTTCCTTATCCACAGTGTAAAGTAGCAAATGGCACTTGTCTGTTTGACTTCCCTCCCTTTTCTCTCTTTGCTTTCTTTCTACACTGTAAAAATGTTTACAGACTTAAGGGTGTTTTCTTGTCACATGGGTAACGCCCCTACCTTTAGTACCTGTGGGTTCTCACCCGTACTCTTGGGACAAAGGAATGACAACACAGTAGTGCAAACAATCCCAAGAGAATTGGTTGCACCATTCATAGACTTGTAGCCTGTATTCCTATCCACAGAACATGCCGATATGGCGCGCGACGAATCTAGGAAGTCGGACTGCTGGGCACCAACGCCTGGTCGTTCGCGTGTACAGTCATGCGAACGATCATGCCTCGCGAGACGGTCTTGCAGAAGCATGGATCGGCGCATGCGCGGAACGCCGGCTCCGCTCGCCGATCCCGAGCCAAAGAGGAAAAGCCTTCTCCCTTTTGCGCCGAAGTAACCCCTCCGTTAGGTGGCGTTAGCAGCGCAACACTCGTAAGGCTCCTGTACGGAGGGTGCTCTCTCTCGTACTACTCTGCAACCACACCGACCGCTGCTGTAAAGCCACGCGGCGACGCCGGATTACAGGAGACGGGAGCCATGCGGGGAAAGCAACAGGGGACGCGTGAGGGTCGCGCATCCCCACAGGCCTTACAAAAACTTATTGAGGACGACAATGGAGCTCTAACTAGACGTGCGATGACAAAAGACGTAGTTGAAAACTATATAATCATTCCGACAGCCTTAGGCGCACAGAAATATCCCACACGAGAATTTCATATCTATCCCTGTGAAATTCTGCTGTCGCAATATTTCTGTGCGCCCAAGGCTGTTAGAACTACGCCTTTTGTCATCGCACATCTAGTTAGAGCTCCGTTGTCGTCCTCTATAAATTTTTGTAAGGCCCTAACGGTAGAAGTGTTACCCGTGCGACAAGAAAAACACCCTTAAAGGTGTAAACACTTTTACAGTGTTAACTTGCGGCCTCTACTCAAAATATCCAAATGCATTCTTACTTTTCGATATGCCACTTTGTATTGCTTGTTAAGGGGGGTATTTGGAATTCGTGCGGAGCCCCATCATTTCAGTGTAAGTAGAACGAAAAAAAAAAACGTAATTAAAAGATTGCACACGGAGCATTTTCAGCAAGGTTTACTGCAAAGTAGAACTGAGGTTGTATATTGCGTTCCTAACTACCATGATTACAGTTTGCGTTGCAGTTAACAGTGTATTCCAGCCAACACGCTGACTTCGACACATCGATTTATCTGAGCAATAATTTAGTGGCACCCCACTTCTCGTGCGCACGCCGACGGTTGGTCGAGGTGCCGTGCACTAGTACTAATTAATTACGAACCTCCAGGGATGTCTAAATGGAAGCATATAATGCTGTAGACTATATTCTATAGCAGATAATAAGCACTTACATTGAGCATTTCTTTGAAGCACTCATCCGCCCTGCTTATGTCGAGATTGTGAGTTTTCAGGTACTTCTTGTAGTCTTTGGCACATACCAAGCCGTCCTCTGGAAATGCAGAATTGAGTATGATATGCTAATTAATCTAAAAAAACCGACAGTTGGGGGATTTTGTCAGAACACAGGTTATACTTAGCTTGAATGCAGGTTTTACAGGTGTGCCTGACTAGATTTATCGTTCTGCCTATCGTTTTGGAAACAGGTCTCCCATGCATGCCTTGCAAATGCAGTTTAAGATGGACCTCGGGGCTGGATTGTGAATTTAGAGTATAATTTACGAAGAAATAAAATTGAACGCACATCAAAGTTGGGAATTGAGAGTTCTAGGACTTGCCGTCCAGTGGATAACTGGTTCGACATGTCGCAATAATTAGCCTGATTCAAACACACTGTATTCTTAATATAACGCGTACAGGTGCCATCACGCTGTCTTATAGTGCAGGAATGGTTACTTTCTGAAAAAGCATTCACGGAAAACGTGACGGCATTTTGGCTTCAACGACACAGCTCGACTATATATAGCGTCTGTCAATTAAATTCATGGTGGTATCAAAATGTTTCCAACCTGGCTCTGTTTCGAAGAAAGTATTTCATTTACGTTCACGCAAACACTGTCAACTTTGAAAAAGTCCCCTTGCGCAGCAATAGTACAGCGCTACCAGCGTCCCTGCCATCTTGCGAATATGTCCTTGAAGTCTTGTTTCCGGGAGCAGCCGACCACTTTCCTGCGATCCGAACTTGACTAAATCCAAAATGGCGACTTTTGAGCTGGGTCTTTAATTTTGAGAGCAGAACGAAATAAGCGGGAGCCAAATCTGACGAGTGTAGAGGTAGAAACAGTGGTGTTTCCGTCGAGAAACTTGCGTGCGCCGAGTGATCTGTGACAAGCGTGCATTGTCGTCGTACTGCATCCAGCTTCTGATGCGCCCCAACATCGGGAAGTTTTCTCCGGAGAGGCCTCCCTCAGACGCTCTAAAACTGGGCAGTTAAACTCGCTGTTGATAGTTCTGACCATTCGGGACGCATTGCCGATGCACAATGCCGTGAATGCCGAAAAAAGAAAAAAGAACACGATGAGTATGCATTTTGTCGCGCTGCGGACATGTCTAGCCTTTTTTTTAGGTCGTGGAGACGTTCGGCTTTTCGAGTGCGACGACCGTTTGCTTCGTCTCAGGCTCGTACCCGTACACCTAAGTTTTTTCAGTGATGACCCTCTACGTGAAATACAGGTCATTCGCAAGGATTCGCTTCCGCTCATTTCGCTCCTCTCCTCAATATTAAAAATCGAAGGTCGATACGTATTGATCACAATTGCGTAAACCAAACTCGAATCGCATAAAGGCATACGCGTTCGACTCCTTCCTGAATAGAGGCTTCCAGGACACATTCGCAAACTGGCAGAAACGCTGGGAGCTCTGCATAGCTGCGCAAAGCTGGAACTATTTCAAAGGTGACACTGTCTGAATGCACGTAAATAAATTACTTTCTTCATAACATAAACAGTCTCAAAACTTTCTGATACCATCTCGCGCGAGACGTTGAGTTGCTGCTTCAGAGTTATGTACTGCATTATTTGTTCCCCCTTGGCATATAGAGTGAACGGTGTGTAACAAAATCGCATCGATAGCGCTACTGTCATGCAAAATATAGGCACGTCTGCAGCGCTCTTACTGTTTGAATCCATGATGAGGAAGAACAGATGCAGGTACTTCTGCAGGAAGTCTGGCAGGTCCTTGACGCCCTTCGTGCTCTTTCCAAGATTGGTGAAAAACTTGAGCCACTCGTCGAACTCCACGATGCGGTCCTGCGTGGAAGCATTGCACGAGACACATCGAGTTCGCCATAAAATTACTCGGCCATTACAGACGAGGAAACAAACCATGTGTTCAAGGCTGGACACGCAGTTTTGGGCGTAAATAAATTCTTTAGAGAGCGTCCGCAGTGTTGGCAGCGAACACGTGAACTGCGTAAAATAGTGCTGCGAGCTCAAGTGCCTACAGTAAAACAAATTTGGACTCGTTGTTCATTACGAAACTACAAAAAGGATTGCGCGCAAAAGGCGCGGAGAAAACGGCACGTGCAACGAAGACCGGCATCCTCGTCTTACGTGTTTCTTGGTTCTCGTTCCTCTCGAAATTGTTCTGCACCTTGAACATCATTCAGCGATGACCCGCAAGCGTTCTTTTCCGCAACGTTGTGCTTATTGAGGGAAAGCGACACTATCAAGTCTCTCTCTCTCTCTCTCTCTCTCTCTTGTCAGCGTAAATCAGCGATAAATTTCTATGAGCCGTACATGAAATTTCCTCTTTAATAAAGAACACTCAGCTTTGTATGTGCGGCAAAGTGACGAACGATACGACTTACCTTGTTAAAGTCCGCGTGCTCAGTGAGTTCGTTCCACCATCGCTCAAG
The DNA here is from genome assembly GCF_038994185.2 of Dermacentor albipictus. Lineage (NCBI taxonomy): Eukaryota > Metazoa > Arthropoda > Arachnida > Ixodida > Ixodidae > Dermacentor > Dermacentor albipictus. Next base: position 92,408,843 of record NC_091824.1, on the reverse strand, counting down.
AATCGACTTCCATCTTTCGAAGACTTCCTTCTCGAGCTTTCCGTGGCGTTGCAACTTTGTGTAGTTCTTAATGAAAAAAAGCAGAAAAAAACAAGAAAACACATCTTTTTTTACTGCGGCAAAAAATAGAAATAAGATCGAAAGTTGGCCATGCCTTTTTGTTTTTACGCGCTGTAAAACGTCACAATAGCTTGTTTTGACACTTACGCACGTTTCGTACGCGCCTGGATGCTCCGCCTGTGACTTAAGCGCTCTGCCTGTGGCGTCGCAGGATTACGTGAGGCAGCACCTCTGACATGGAACGCGCTGTGATTGGCGGCAGCAGATTTGAGGAGAATGCATAGCGACGCCAAAGCAGTGGCATATGCTGCGCATAGGGCTCCCCGAAAGCTTGCAGAAGAAACAGACGTGCGGCGGGTTGGCTGTGAGAGTTAAGGCGAAGGTGGTATGCTGAACGTAAAATAAAGTAAAATGAAAAAAGAAAATAAGCTAACGCAAGTTGTTTCTTGTACAATGTTGTAGAAACGACGTGCAAAGAAGAAATAATTTGCTGGACATGTTTTAAGTATCATTAAACATATGGAATAGTTTACCGGAGGATGTTGTGTAGAAAAACGATGTATGTGACTGTGAACTTTGCCTATATGAGTATTTTTAAAAGCGTGTTTTCGCTTGTTAGTTGACCATCGTGCAATGTACGTGCATTTATCTTAATTCCATTAATTGCACCCTCCTTGCAACTATAACCTCAACAGAGGGTTAACACTTTAACTAAATAAAATAAATATTACTCTGTTTTCGTCAGCATGACTGCGCGATATTTTTTTTTTTTTTGCCTTAGCGCTGTGGCATCTGAGCGCGGAATCTTTCCTTATACAGGCTGTTCATCCACGTCTGCGGCATAAAACAACTGAATGATAAATCTCTTATGCTCATAACTTTCCCATGTTTCTAAAGTGGCGTACAAAGAACCATTGCTTTTAGGCTGGTGCTGGTAGTGGCTTGAATAAAGAGAAGCCTTCGGGATCGAAAGATTTGTTTCTATATCGCTAAGTGCAAAGAAGTACGCTGCAGAGAATACTTTACCTCCGCTATAATGTTGAAGTCGTCCCATGTCAGTATTCCGTCCTTGTTAAAATCTGAAATGTAAATTGGTTATGTACAGGCACGAAATACCAATTAGAGGTTGTCATTTTTGACAGCTTGACACTTTCCTATTTCAGTGAAAATGTACCATTATATACATGATGTACGTAATGGTTACAAAAAGACGTCCTTAAAGCTGTCAGGGTCGTCACCTGTAAGTCTGGTACATGTCAATGAAAAACGAAAGCATATGTCAGTAGAATTAAGGTGTTAGGTTAATTATTTTCGTACAAATGTATCAAACAAATTAATTTATGCTGTAACAGAAATTGAGCTATGATATCGTAGGCAAGAATTTACAAATGACAATTACGAAGTCGAATAATAATAGTGCATTCAGTATTTATTTTATATTTGATGGGCTTTCATGTGGCGTCACGGAAGTCATACATGTGTGCCATGTATAGCCTCGCTTGCGTTGGAGATAATCTGGGGACAGGAGGATCGGGGATTAACGAGCAGCTTTCCGCCGTGCTATTGGTTGTTGAGCTGTTGGCCGTGATGACGTCACTGCAAGCCACCAGAGAACGAGGATGGCGATAGCATTGAATAATAAATGGAACGCAATGGACTGGAAAGTATAAAGACGATTTTATGACATTATGTAGCTCAAAATACAAGCAGGAAGTGAATTTCAGCAACACAGTGTAGTGCTCAGAATACATAAACGGTGTTCTGTTGTTTTAGTACGGCATGAGCAAGGGAAGGAAACGCAGCCAGCGGGATCAGAGGATTAGCTCCAATGATGAAATCGAGAGATTGGTGGGCAGTAGATGAAGACTGGGGTGGAAGAGGTTTGCACAGGACGGAGGTAATTAGACATCTTTGATAGCGGTAATTTTCTTTTTCTCCTGTAGCAGACATAGTTTGCCTAGGGCGTTGATGACAACAGCGTATAGCAACAAAACAATGACAAATAAACGCAAACCAGCGTACGTATAGTCGTCAAGGGATTTTCACAACGCCGTGGACAAACCGAGTGCGTGGCCGCCTCGAGGCACGGTCTGCGGCCGGAGCTCTGCCACAGCGCAGAATGTACCGTACATGCCGCGCGGCACGAATTATATCGCGTTTTGTTCGTTGCTGGTTTAAAAGCCTCGAAAAGCTAGGCAAATGAAATAACCAAGATATTTCACATTAATTCTCTGACAATCACAGTTGGCTGGCCTAATTCTTGCAACGATCTATCTATCTATCTATCTATCTATCTATCTATCTATCTATCTATCTATCTATCTATCTATCTATCTATCTATCTATCTATCTATCTATCTATCTATCTATCTATCTATCTATCTATCTATCTATCTATCTATCTATCTATCTATCTATCTATCTATCTATCTATCTATCTATCTATCTATCTATCTATCTATCTATCTATCTATCTATCTATCTATCTATCTATCTATCTATCTATCTATCTATCTATCTATCTATCTATCTATCTATCTATCTATCTATCTATCTATCTATCTATCTATCTATCTATCTATCTATCTATCTATCTATCTATCTATCTATCTATCTATCTCTGTTTGTTTGTTTTTGCCTGCAGGTAAATGTGTTTGCAGTTGTTCAAATGGGAACAGCGGAGATCATCAGAATGCGCAGTTCCTCTGCAACCTATAGCGAAAACCAAAGGGCGCGGAAACGCACGACAAACTGCCTTCTGTCACGAGCGGTGTTCGTGACAAATCAGAGTTCGCCGCACAGCTTTCGCGCTGTTTGATTTCCACTGCGTTGCACACAACACCAACGCACTCCGCTGAGCTTCTCTGTTCGCGCACAATTGAACGACTGCAGCGAGATGGACCAATCCGTGCATGAGGGCGCGCACGTACTTTTGCTTCGCCAAACGGCACTTACCCCAGAAATTATGGAACGTGTACAGGTGACGGTGCCTGAAGGCAGACATGGCCGAGCACGCGAATCACACAGTACGAATTTTGTCGAGCAGCGCGGCACCTGAAAGAGTAAGACACAACAAAACAAAACATGACTCACTTTGCTTAATTTAGCTGTATACTTGCGTTATACGGCGTGGGTTATATTTTGTGCCACAGCAGCGCAGAAAAAGAAGTTTAATTGTGTTTCAATAATCACGAGCATTGGAAGTAAACGGCAGAAAGAGCTTAGCTTAGCTCTGAAATGATAATTCGGTACGTTTGGATTCTGAAGATAAGTCGAGTGTATGATGTAAAAGCAATGATCAAAGATAAAAAAAGCACCTTGTCGCTTACGTTTGACTTCATCTGTGAAAGCAAACGAATCAACTTCGTGACCGAAATAGTAGCACGATTGAAACTGCGTTTGTATATCCGCACGTATGCGCACAATCGAGGCATGGTATACGTAAAAGACAGCTCCGTTACTCCTGAGCTTACGCAGCCGACAGGCAGCGCTTCGTTGCCATGGCAACCACGGCACGGTGTTCCCGCAGCTCGGCGCAGCCTCCGCGCTCTTCGCCGCAAGGCCAAACAAGGATATGAGCCGCATCGCTAACCGCGTGCCTCTCAAGCGCCCGTAGCAACTGCGGCACACAAAGCCCGGTTGGATGGGCGCCAGTATAGTTTGTCTTTCTGCCGCAATGAGCTGGGCTGAAATACCAGACGGACCCAAGATTTACTATCGAGTTCGCGCTCGTCTTCCCGGCTGACTGTGGCCTTCAAAATTAGACGGGCATGCGAGCAAGCTCAATGCTCATTTCACCGTGCGTGAAACTCGGCTTGAGCTATCAGATGGCGCGTATAAAAGATTGAATAAATAATAAGGTATGCGCGCTTTTGTGCGTAGGCGAGTGGGTAAAATTTTATTCATAAAAAATATGTTCGGCCCGGTGGCCTTGTCTGCAAGGCCTATCAATAGAGCACCAATATCTGCCGTGCATGCAAAATTCCTACGGGACCGCAAAGCGCTCTCATGCGTGTGTTTTCGAACTTCTGAGGTGATACCGAAAAAAAAAAAGGAAAGGTGAAGAGAAAATAGCCTATTCGCTGAGCATGGATGAGCACAAATGACCATATGCACCGGTCTCGATACGGCCGATGACTGTAACTATAGTATACCGGTTCGGTGACATACTATATTTCGGCCGGAGAAGCGGCAGTATGCTGCACCAAACTGCACGTAGCAGAGGACTCACGACCTTTTATGTAATGTCTGCATAGTAGTGCTTTCAAAAAAAGAAAAAAAAGGATGACGCTTACAGCCTAGTCGATTCGGCATCGGTTTCGGCTTTCCGCTTTCACACCACGATTTTTGCGATGTGCGGTATAGCTTCGTTCCTATAAACTGCACGCACGGTTCGCTTTACTTGGTGGAACCTGCGATATCTACAGAGCACTGCAATTAAAAAAAAAAAGCACTAGCCAGGCAAGAAGAACAGCAGCATACTGGCCGGCAGCCAGACCTGACATTTACGCCACTGCTTGTATGTTCTGACGTCAGCTATAATGGGACTGCAGCGCACTCCGTTTCAAGTTCTCAACACCCATGTGTAAACTGCCGGTTTCGCAACTGATTTGTCAATAGTGTTGACGACGAACGTATTTACGCGCAGCGGACGTAATGCCAGCATGCTGTCACAAGCTGTGTAAAGGGAGTTGCGCGTACAGTGAAAATAAAGATAAAAGCATAATAATAATACGCATGATAATAACAATGATAATATCCGCATTCTTGTTTCAGAAAAAGCCTACAGATACCGTTGGGTGCGTTGTTTTCATCAATGCGCTTTTATAATGCACATTCTAGTGTTATAAAATATGCGATGGGTATGCATAGACTCAAATTGTACATGCACTAAATACTCTACCCGTTCCCGCTGATTAAGTTAAAGGATGTCGCGCGACTTCAAAAATTACGTTTAGTAGCTGACGTTATAAATCTGACGGGACACCCAATGAGACGGAGCGCGCACTTCTGTGCTGCACATATGTGAAGCACATAAATACCGAGGAGAAGGTTGATGGGGAGAGCGCCTGACGTAGTAAGGTTGGAGGTTCGAATAGTTGTGGGCGGCTTGTTATATTTTCTTTCGATCCCTTCTGTACACTTTCCTTTTGCGCGTACCTGAACAAAGACGATGATGCTGAATTCACCTGCACTTAAAAACGGTTCGACTTTCTTAAGCTTTCCTTGGCTTCATTGGCTATTGATCTTATAGCAGATGCTCGATCCGATCATCAGCGTAGCCTACGACCGCAAACTGCTTTGCGAGAAGCCACGCAAACATCCGCTATACGTGGTACTAAAGCTTCCGGTATCAAAATGGAGAAGAGCGTCGAAGTTCAATACCATTTTGCGATCCTTCCTGACCCGATATCGTTAAGGGCCCTGTCTCGCAGAAAATCTGGCGTGGGCGTCCCGCGTCGACCATCTTGTGAGCGAAGAAGCATACCGAACCACGCATACCCAAACACGCAGGCCCTCCGTGTAGCGCAAATACGTTACTGAACTAACTGAATTTCTCAAAGTAAAATGCGTTAGAAAAATCGTAACGTACGACTTACACACACACTACAGACACGATAGCGTCGGTTTGTAATTTGAATATACGAGAAAACATAATTTTGTTACGCGGAAACTCAAACACAAACCATTTTTTTCCAGTGTTTCTACCAAGAGCGGCGCGCCCGGTTCCTTGCAATACCATCCAGATGGCGCTGGCCTCCGTGCATCCGCGGCCCACGCAAGCTTGAAGCCGCGTTTCTACCAGAAATTTTGCCATCGTGCATAGCGCTCGCTGCCAGCGTCTCCTGGTAAACATTTCGATCACATAAGCTGCAGTTGCCGGGAAGCGTGAGAAGCAGTGGGGGATCTTTGAATGCTAGCGCGTTCCACTCTTAAATAATAATTTTGCAGTTTTACGTGCCAAAACCACGATCTGATTATGAAGCACGCCTTAGTGGGGGGCACGGGATTAATTTTGAACACCTGGAGTTATTCAATGTGCACCTAAATCTAAGTACACGCGTGTTTCTTGCATTACACTCTTAAAGGCGAAGCTTAAACGTCCTCCAACTTTCTTTTTTCTTATTTTTACATGATGATGCTTGTACTTGCTATGATAAAGTTGTCGTTTTAGACACACACACACGCACACACGCTTACATTTAGTATTTCCAGCGTTCAGACAATCGTTCTTAAAGGGATACTTTAAAAAATATTAAGTCAAACTAGATAGAAAGATATAGGCTTCTGTAATAATGATTTCGTCAATCGTAGCGAAAATATATCTTTTGTCAGTAAGAAAATGAAGAAAATATAAAATCGTAGTGTCGCCACCTGTTACGGATATGGTACCTCTCATGTGACGTCAGCATTGGCTGATTCACAAGGAGCGGCATAGAGGGAGGTCGCGTGGAGATTACGTCAACTCGTCCGTTTCGGCACGGGCGGTTCATATTGAGCAGCAGCAGCGGAACCTTTGGTGGTAATTTTGTGCGCAACAAAGAATTATATATTGGCACGCGGAAAACAATGATAGACTTATAGACGAATAACCCATCGATCTATCTTGACGTAATATTTTCCTTTTTAAACGTAGGGAATCACGAAAGCGCGCTTCTCCCCAGACAAAGTGCTATTGCGGGGAAGCCAGCTTTAGCGACGCTACAACGGGCTACGCACGCATCCATGGACAACGTCATAACTGCCCGTGACTCCTAAACGATTAACCACTACTGACTCCCGAAATGTAAATAAGAACTGCGAAGTGGGTTCTCGTTCAAGAGCTGGGTCGAAGCAGCGTACCAACACTCGCCGCTACTTTTCGTCCCGTTTATGGGGGTGCGGATATTCGAGCTCTTCTAATATTGAATCGAATATCCCGCGAGTAAGTGCTGTTAGCAATTTCGAATATTTTATGAGAAAGTTCTCCTATAGTTCACGCTGACGTGGAGATGACGAAAAAAAAATGAAAGAAAAAAAAAGAAGGTAAGAAAGAAAAATAAAGCTTATTCGAAGCAAATGCAGCGGTAGTACCGTAGTCTAGACACGAATTAGTCAGCCAGCACAGTTGCAAAAGTATTTGAAGCGCTTAACCCTTATTAAAACAATCCTAATTTATCTCATCATTCGACTGCTGTTTGATTCGCGGTTTCAAAAATTACTATTCGCCCGAACCTACATTCTTTGCCTAGGTTATGTTTCACGCAGACCTCTTCATCTTTGCGACCATTTTATGTACTGTCATCCGTTTTTTTTTCCTTTATCCAGCGTACCCCAGTGTAGTGTAGCAACCAGATTTTCCGGAGTTTCCGTTCTGGTTAACCTCTGCGCCTCCCCCCCCCCTCTCTCTCATTTTATCTAGCCCTGCACTATCGAGAGAGCGAGAAAAAAAAAATCTCTTATGTCCCATAACTACCTTATCCGTTAACCCCATACGATATATGGGAGGATGAGCAAGGGGAGGGAAAGGGAGAAGGCAGGGCTGTTAACCAGAAATGTGTGTCGGATTGAACGTTTACACGTGTTCTTATGCGAGAACCCCACACACGTTAACATGGAACTTATGGAGCCATATGAGTTTTTTTCAGTAGGGTGCCAGGGTAAGCTTATATTATTCGCTCAGTGCAAACAAACTTGGGCTGAAGTAAAAAATAGTAAAATAAAAGCGGAACGATGGAGAGAAGAAGAACGGCATGCGTATCGCTAAGCGCGCATCGGAAGTGCGATCCAGGAATAATCTCGCCGGCGCGGGCGGTGATCTCGGTGTCGTTTATATTTCGGCGCCTCGCCGACACGAAAAGTTCAACCAGCCGCGCCTCGCGGTCGCACCAGGCTTGACGTGGCGCTTGGCACGCCTCCACTTACACGCTCCGTGATTCCGTGCACTCACTTTTGTGAGCGATCGCGCTCTTCCTGTCGTTCCGAACACCGTTCCTGTCGCTCTTGGCACTCCTTTTTTGTTTTCGTTTAAACACGAATTAACCGTCCAAACGTGAGTTGGTTTCGTTTAATTGGCGTGAACATTGTAGTCGTAGGTGGCCCACTATCACGAATGAGAGATAGAGAGCACGCTCTATTTCATTTTATTTTAGTTTCTTTTTTCGCGAGTAACTTCTCTGCTTACAGAAACTTCAGCATCAGTGATCCGCACTGCCACTAGGTCAAATATTCGGTTGGCAGAGAGAGCTAAAAATGGCGTAGTAGATGACGTGTCACCGTCATAAGGTGGTCAAAGAATATATATATATATATATATATATATATATATATATATATATATATATATATATATATAAAGTGCGCGTGGCGTGCTCCTTCCTTGCATAGCACTGCGCGTAACTATTTAGTGAGATGAATCATGACATACACACGTACAAACCATCCGCTTGCGTTCTGTTACACTTCCGTGTGTACATAAAGCGACTGGCCCAGCACTAGCAACTGAGGAAGAGCAGAGAGATGATCAAGGTATCATTTAACTACTTGAGAGAATAAACCACGTTTGTGGTTGCTCACAATACGCATCTAGACGAAGATGTATTAGAGATTGGAACAAGCGATTTGAAGTGGGGGAATGAATCATTAGAATTTGCTCGCATACCCGTGTGCTATATCAGTCATACAGCCACTCCGGAATCGGGCGTTTACTTTTCTTTCTTTTTCGATTTTCGATGCTGCACGGCTGCAATAATGGATGGACGATATAGCGAGAAACTGCAGGGATCGAGGCGTTCGCCCTAACCAGAACACGATATTCAATTACGTAATATAATAAAGTGAGGGATTGGTGAAAATTCGATAATTTTTTATATAATTAATGCACGCTGGATAGTTACAAAAAGAAAATGTGCCTAATCTGTTAAGCAGATTCTATAGGTAACGCGTGCTTGCATAATATTTAAAATAACTGCGAAATTTCTAAGAAAGACTTTTTTGTAGATAAAACAAGAATATCAGTTTCCCATATCTGCTGTCGGGTAGATTGTATACTGCATTTCAGTGGTAGCAGCTGTGAAATGTACTAATTAAAGTAGCATTGAAAGGCTTTACTGGCGCACGTTTTTACATGACGCAGTTAACTTAGACGATCAAAATCAATCCGAAGCCTTCAGTTAAACGCCTTCAGATACGGATGCTTTTGGATTCGAAAGCTACACTTGCTTCTGGGGTGAGCGCCGCGTATAAATCGATTTTGAAGTAAGCGTTAATATTCAAACAAATTTCGGTAAACGCTATCATTAATTTGTTGCAGTCAGGTAAAAGCACAAAGTGCAAATTACGATCCGTTTGAAAGCAATTCAAGAACACATCTTATTCCCTTCCAGCGCTTGGAGAACTTAAAAAAAAAAAAGAGAACTGCTCACCGCGGTACACGTATATACGTTCGTACTAACCAACTGATTAATGCATCCGTGAACATAAAACATATTCTGAGCGCGTAGAAAATATTAATGAAGCGGTCGACTTACCGTAAGTCTTCCGTAGCTGGACGAACACGGCGCCCTGTGGCTGTGCTTCGAATACAGGAACACTACTTCGAATGCGCACCGAGAGCGCTCTGCTCTGCCTCGTAGCGGCGGATAGGCCGTGCACTTATTTCGGGGAGTTTATTTTGGTTCCGGGCCCCTCCCCGAACATTCTCCGCCCGTGTTCTCAGCTTTTGGATTTTTTTTCGCCGAAGGTTGCGAGGATGCGCGCAACACCTTGGTCATGTGGTAGCGAGGGCCGATCGGCAACACAGTAACATTTCTCAACCAGTGCTCGGTTGAATACAACTCATTGCAGTACAAACACCGACTCTCAACCTTGGAGGTCTCAGCGCACGAGTTTTAAGGTATTGAAGGATTGCGTTTCAACCGTGACTGATTCGAAGTTGTAGAGTAGCTCCGAAGTAGTTGCATGTCCCGGCTCTTTGCATGTACGAGGTCATTCAAATTGCGCGCCAGGACTTGTACGTCCTGTACGCGGCGCGTATTTTGCCGCTTTCAAGTAATCCTTTGCGGTGTAGTGCGACCGCCCAAACAGCTTTAGGGCACCAAAACGTAGAGCAAAATTATGTGCACGCGGCTGACGAACGGTTAATTAGCGATTATATTTGGACACGTTGCGTCGACGAATCGTGCAAGCGCACGTAGTGGACGCCGTGAACTTCGAAGGCGCCACCGACGGACGCCGTCAGCGAACGGCTTTTCCATTTGCAAGCTGCGGTCGGGGCGCATCGGTGCAACGCAAAGCTAGCCTGTTCGCCTGCGTTGATCTCAACGTGTGTAGATAGGTTCTTTTACTTTTGAATTTACCCGTTCTGTGGAAGTGGCGCCCTAGTAGCTAACAACCCCTTGATGAGCGTGCCTTCTAGCGCGATCGGAATTGAAGGTACCGCCAACGTAGCAGTGACGGTTGTGCGCGAGCAGACGAAATCGAACGTCTTTTTCAGAGGCGCATCGCTGTCACAACCGATGGGAAACCCCGTCAAGCTTTTCTTCTATGCTGGAGGCATTTTCTTGACATACTTCTACTACGGAGTGTTACACGAAGAAATGTGAGTCTCGATCTACACTGCTATCATCTTTTTTGCACGTGTCGTTTCAGTTCTTCGAGATGGCCATGTAGTACCATTCAACGCCGGCATATGCCACAGCGTAGCGGTCTATAATGCTTGTTCGTGCGTGTCATTGCTTTCGCCGTTGTAATGTGCTGGCTAACGCTACTTGCATCTTTTCTTTGCGCTTCGTTGATGTTCACTCGTGAGTGTGAGCGTGTGAACCACTGTGACATCGCGCAGCGCAGCCGTTGCCCTCGTCATTCATTCTCCGCGTGTTTCACTTCAAGTTATGTGCTTGCACTTTTTTTTTGCTCTATTGTAGAACGAGGACCAAGTATGGGCCCAACAAAGAAATGTTTGTTCATGCACAGTCGCTACTTTTGTTGTCCTGCATCATGAATGTTCTCTTTGCAAAACTGAGTAAGTCATCCTGTGGTTTGTTCAGCTTGCGTTTGTCAAATTTTAGCTTGTCACATGCGCATGGTTTTATGCCGAATGTAAAAGGAAATGATGCTGGCAGTTAACGCAGTGGGATAACTTCAAGAGCATGTGCATGCAATCTTGACACACACACACACACACACACACACACACACACACACACACACACACACACACACACACACACACACACACACACACACATATATATATATATATATATATATATATATATATATATATATATATATATATATTCAGTGGCCGTTGCCGCGCGGATGTTTTATTGCGGCGTACTAATTGTGTACCCTTGCTGTGTTAACGTGCTGAAGATCTAAGGGATCAAAAGGCCATGAATATATAAATGAAACACTCTTGCAACAGGAAGTAGGCAATGTTGATATGACAGCTGGTAACAAACATGTTACATGTTGACATAATTCTGATATTGCATATAGCGGTCAAATTTTGTTGCCACACACCAATGTGTTTTGTTTGCCTTCGTTTATATGTGCTTGCAGTTCGATCATGTACATGTCTGCCTGCATAAAGAATGAGAACTAAATATGATTTGCTACAAGCTTGTTCATTGTTATCTGTTGCTGCTGCCTGCATTATCTTGAACAAATGCATTTTTGTTTTCTGTTCCAGTGTTATCCACTTTCCTTAAGCAAGGAGTCGACACAACTAGGACATCCTATTATGTGATATCATCTTTCACTTACCTAGGTGCCATGCTTGCAAGCACAATCAGCTTGCAGTTTGTGAACTTTACCACACAGGTAAAGTGCTGAATTGAGGCTTGGTGTTAATTATGCTTTGTGAAACCATGGTTACTGTACTGCAGACTTTTGTGCTTGCTTATAGTTTATAATAAACAAGCAAGGTACTTGGTAGGGGTGCGCTGCTTTGATCACATGACTTGTGAAACCGCTGCAATGTGACTGAAAATATGATTAGCTTTGTAAAGCTCTAAGAAATTAGAAGTGTGATCTCTGTTGGTTTGGTAATCTAGAGAAACCTGGGTCAGTATCATGTAATCTGTTCCTGCATCATCCACCACTCGCAACAGGCTGACACGAGTGACAGCTTGTATGAAGCGCTGCTTGGATGACTGAAAAAGTAAGAAAAGGGAAAGGAAATTGGAATAGAGTCTTCACATTATTCCAGTCCTGATTCATTAAAGGTCAGCTTGTGTTGCAAACGTGTCAGTTATGTCAGACTGTGTTCAGTGGTACACAAGGAAATGACTTACCACAGCCTCCTGGTGTGTTTATCTAAATACTTTACTGTAGTTTACTGCTTTGCACTGCATAGATATATCTAAAGTTTTTTTTTCGAAGCATTGTTAGCATCAGTGTTAGTTTACTACTAAAAAAAAATCTTTTGTTTCACCTCTCGATTTGTGCATTTACAAATGGGTGCTCAGGGAGCTGCAGTAGCTAATGAATGCAGATCATGTAAAGTCCCATCTGGGGACCCTTGATGTTCAAACCAAATAAATAAAATGTGCAAGGATACAACACAAGAACAACTGTATAGTATGCAAAAATTTTCATGGAATTTGCAGTGCATGCACCTGAGGAGCGTCAACTTCAAAATGTCTTCAGTGATAAGGTAATGCAGATATTTTTGCCATTGTGCATATGACCACTAACAAGCTACTCTGCATAGGAAGGGTATTAAAAGATTCTAGAGTAGAGTGGAAAAAAAGGGGGGAAATCTTAATAAAATGTACGAGTGAATGTGGTAATGGTATTTACAGGTGACAAGATGGGCGAAAGTTTCAGGCCTTTTTGTAATGAACTTTGGTTGAAGCTTTCTGAGAAGGCAAATTTATGATTTCTGAGAGGTATTGCAACAATGAATCCAGGGCCTGCCCCTGTTTTGAAGGGCAGGGCATAAGGCCTAAGATAGCACGTAACTTTAGTGGAGTGTGACAAATCATGTCCATTTGTTGCTCAAGACAAAATCTCTCATCACAGTACATGAGGCATTCAAGTCATATGTGTTCCCATGTCTTAGTATAAAGTGCCCCAGTTATCACGGTAGGGATCAGTGGTACTCTCTGTGTGACACGGATGACGGTTCATGAATGCTACGTTCAGTTGGAATTGATGGTGTAATGTCTGACTGAAGAAGTAACCATAGAATCCGGGCCCAGACAATAGCGGAAGGTTACCGTGGTGAAGCAGCAGCAGACTTCAGATGGTGATCCTTTCTTCAGTGGCACATTTTTTTTGTTGTCATGTTCAATGCATTAGCATTTATAAAAAATGTTGTAATGACTGCTTTATACAACTGCCTTGTAATGTAAGAGCATAGTTGTTTCTCCTGTAGCCCATAAATACATGTACCATAGGTACTGCCAAATTTCTTCTTTCTTTAGTAATAGTCAGTCATGGCGGTTTGCTTTTTTCAGGTGGTTGGCAAGTCTTGTAAACCCATCCCAGTGATGGTTCTGGGTGTGCTAATTGGGGGCAAGCGGTATGCCATGTCCAAGTACCTGTCCATCCTGGTGGTAGTGCTGGGTGTGGCGCTGTTCATCTACAAGGATGGCAAGGCCTCAGCCAAGACATCCTCCCAAGGCTTTGTGGGAAAGGGAGAACTGCTGCTGGTGCGTAGTGTGGAGCCTCATTGCCCTTGGTGTCACTTAATGCAGTGGCTTTCAAGTGAGTGCTTCGTAGATGTGATGCTCGCTATATTGCCACACCATTCTATCACTAAAGTTGCTCATACCTTGTCTTACATTCTTGACAAGTTTATTCCTCTGAATTTTTAGAATGACAGCCCACAAGCAAATGTCATGAAACAAAACGCTGACAGCGCATAGCCTTTATGTTAAATCTTACCAAACTTATAAATATTAAATGTGTGAAACAGTAACGGAAACCTGAAAATGCCGTAATTTTTTTTGCCAAGGCTGTGTGCTACCTCCGGGCTTTGCCCACACAAGAGGCCGCGTTTCTACCCGGAATCTCGCTTTCGTGCATAGTGTTCACTGCCTGTGTTTCCCAGTAAACATTACGGTTACATAAGCTGCAGTTGCCGAGAAGCGTGAGAAGCAGTCGGGGATCTTTGAATGCTATCGCGTTCCACTCTTAAAGGCAAAGCTTAAACGTCCTCCAAATTGTTTTATTATTGGAAATGCTTCACTCTTTTATGGCTAGCTGATGACTCCAGATGGAGCAGTGTGTGCCCAGTGTATAATATCCCTAGCAAAAAAGTCTAATAGAAAAGCCAATGGCCTATCAGATTATCAAACATATTGGTGGTGGTGTTATAGGTGTATTTGCTGCATAAGTGCACTGGTACTATAGGCGTACTCCTAGTATTGGCATACTTATTGTTTAGGTGTATTGGTACAACTGCCCTGTTTGTCGTATAGGTGCATGCTTCAATTGGGTTGCTAGATCTGTACCTGCGTCTTTAGGCAACCACACACCACGCGCAGTAGTGTGATAGTGACATGTATTACATTGCATAGCTTAGAGTACCATATTCATACTTTGTGAGACAGCGTTCAGCTTATATGTGTTGTACAATAGCTACAAAAGAATCCCTTAGGCAAGCATAAAGATGACACTAAGGTCAAAATTATGCCGGACTGTGGGACAGCTAGATTATAATAACTTCTGGTGCAGGCTTGAAACAGCTTCGGATGTGTCTACAGTGACAGCAATAAATAAATAACAAAGTACGCCGGTGCTTTCAAACGCAGAGACTATCAGTAGCACACTTGGAGGTATCGCTGCTCTGTCAGGGCGCACCGTCTGTTTCTGTGAGCCACGTTGAGTCACATTAACATATTGTCTATCACAGCATCTACTATATCGGTACCCCAGGCTAACCTTCATAATGATAGATGAGGTAGTAAGCAAGTCCAGGGTGAAAACGATGGTCAGTCAGGTATGCATTTCGTGCTTTCGCAGGGAACATCATTGCAGTCGTTAGTCCTAGGCCATGCCAGCTCTAATTCGAGTTTGGCATGGCTGACCCTTCATGATGTGTTTGCTGTACAGGTGTCGAAGCGGTGCTTCTGTGCGATTATAGACTGCAGACAACAATCACAAATCAATGGAACAAATCTCTGTAAACGTTACAGTGAAAACACGGGGGGGGGGAAATTGGCAGACGATTACGCTTCTTGTTAATGCGATCTTTGAGCGCAGCTGCTGCCTTATTTCAACAGCAGGCAACTACATACAGAACACGCAGTGCTGAGCAGAAGTGGTTCTGTGTTTCGGATTGAGCAGCACACACCGCGATCTGCCGCTATCGAGCCAGCGCTCCGGCAGCGTGCCATCGCACCATCTTATAGTAGGTCACTGCCACGGAGAGGAGGGGGAGAGATTAGGAATTATTATTTAATGTTTCTTCTGAGATGGGATGAGGAAATGAGTGGAGAACAGGGGTATTGAGCAGAGGTCACACACTCATTCACTCACAGACAAGCCTCAATGTGGCCGCACAAGGTTGGAATTGGAAGTAGAAGTAAGGGAACGAAATGCCATAACTGTGTTTCGAGTCACCCCAACGGTACTGCGCCAGGTAATGGGAGGTATAGAGCAAGAGTGGAGGCGGGAGGACAGCCAGGTGCAAGCACTGCCAGAGGTGACAAATGCCACTGAGGAATGTGCCCCACAAACAGGGAAGCGAGAGACACAGCTGAGAGCTATACAATCATGTGACATGGAGACGGAGGAGTGGAGAGCCATGGATCAGGCGTGAGATGGCAAGGAGCGCCCGCCACCAGCATTGCGGCAGCACCACGACCGTGGGAGAAGGGACAGCGAGGGCGGAGTGGATGGTAGCGGTGAGAGTCACCACAACGCGCTGTGCAGAGGAAGGGGGCGAGAGGATAGGCAAGAACATGTGATGCAGCTTTGGAAGACAAGGGGAGAGCAAGAGTCACGCTGCACGCGAGAGATGGCAGCAGGAGCGCGCGCAGCTAGAGCAGCGCGCTGATGATAACCTTGGTTTCAGCAAGGCTGACAGCAAGGCCGACAGGGACACAAAACGGGAGAACAGGCGCCAAAGAGCTGTGCTCTAAAGCTTCAAAAGACTAACGAGCTAAAGTGACCACTGCCAGGGTTTGTTGACTGTGCGTTACCTGTCATGGCAATGAAGAGCTGATAAACACACAGTTTCATAGCCCTGTGTAAGTGTTCTGCAGCCTCGTTGCTACATTTATACAGCTTGCTGTATCAATCTGCGCTCCACCCTTGTGGGTAGACGGCACTTGGTGCATCACATTCGTTGTGTCCGAACTGTCGCTCACCAGAGTCAGTGGTGGAAAGCACTAGATAGTGTCTGTTAACACATCTCAGCAGGGTGTCGGAGCAAAATGTTTTTGTTCTGGTTTTAGTTTCATTGCACTGATAAACGTTCCAGTCTGGTTCTACTCCAGAACGAAAAAAAAAATAGTGATCCGTAACAGTTCATGACGGTTTTAATTTGCATGAAAGGAAGACACAAATTTGCATGCAAATTTGAAGCAAGTTAACGATAAAAGCATAGTATTTATTTTTATCAATAAGTGAAATTCACGAACATAAGTGAACTCTAAAGCTTTGGTAAAAAAGCATTGTGCCTGTACAACACGAAACGATAAGCTCTTCAGCTTTAAAACCCTGTGCTTTGCTACGCTGCCCATATTCTAGTGCACTGAGTGGCAGGTTTAGATTAGTGGAACGCTCGACAGGCTATTGCTCGTACTATCCCCGCCTGAGATACGCGCTAATGCTGAGGTTGCCTGACATCAGTTGTTTCTTATTGCTGAATTTCCCCAAGAACTGAAAACCGATAAAAAATGTTTCGTTTTCACTCAGGAATAAAATAATAAATAATGTTTGGTTACATTTTCGTTCCGGTGAAAAATACCGTTCGTACACTGCATTTCGGCCTGCGTTTACGAACTATTGTTCGACGCAGTGCGGCAACTGCCTTCTTCTGCTGTCAAGGGCAGCGATGCTGAGTGGTATATCTTATAGTGTAATGTTCTGGGCAATAAATGCATTAACTGTCCTGGACGCCTTGTTTTCCTGGGAGAGAGAACTCTATATGTATGGCAAGAGCCCGTCATGCCTTTAGACTCGATGCTCGAACCTGCAGTGGGTCTCTCTCCGCACGCTGTCGTGTCGTGTCGGGAAGCCCACTTTTGGGTCAATTTACCAACATAGCGCTGTGAGATGTAGTGAGCCCACAAGTTATCATACTTGAAATCAAAACAAGATTATATAGGCTGAGTGAAGTAGATGTTAGTAACATAACATGCAAGCTGAACACACAAAATTGAGTGGTGCAGCTGAATGCCTTAAGGGGAGACGCTTCTCGAACCAACTTTTTTTTTATTACTTGCACTAGAGGTTTCAAAATTCAGCCAACTATAGGATTTTCTATGCAGATTTCAAATATATCATTACATTTTGTGTAGCTGTTATAGTGTTTGCGTTATGCGATGCACAATGGCAAAATATAGTCATCTTTCTGGGCACTTTTTCATGTACTAAATATTTACAAAAAGAGCATTGTGCTGTAGCTTGCTTAGCTCTTTGTAGACCACTAAGTGCCGATATCTAGCGAAACGGCATGCACAATTACTAGAACTATGCAAAAAGATTAGATAATTTCAAGTAATTTTTTTCCTAGATTCCCTGAAATATAACCTTGTACTTTTGCAACTACTGCTGGGAGATATTGCAATTTCAAGTAGGTATCAGCACTGTACTTACCTTCAAGAGTATGTATGTTGAATTTCGTTAGTATAAGACAATTCTAAATGTACAAGGTTATTTTCATGTGATTGCGAAAAAATTTGTTGAAGTGTCCTAGTGTTTTTTTTCTTAGTTGCAGTAATTGTGACGCTGTTTAAATAGGTGTCAACATTTAGCGGTCTGCAGGAACTAAATAAGCTTCAGAACAAAGCTTTTTGTGAAAACTTATTACACAATAAAATGCCCACAAAATCACTCTATTTTGCCATGGTGTAGGACATAACAGCTATAGTGGCTACACAGAAACTAATCACATATTTGAAATCTGCTTATAATGCTCTATAAGTAGGTGGATTTTCAAATCTCTTGTACAAATATTTTAAAAATGTTTTTTCAAGGAGCATCTCCCCTTAAGGCTGCTTTACACGGCACGATTTTCACTTGCTGACATGGTGATTTCCATTGCTTCGTAACTGCCGCAATCATCACAGCTACCCACGACTGGGTTCCGCCAAGTTGGTCGCGGAGTTGTAGCACTAAGCGTGATTTTGGGCGGGCCGACAGCAAGCCCCGTTGAAATTGGGGTTTTCTGCTGAAATATATTTTAGAACATGTTGTGCCAGTGTCTCTGCAGCTGAGCACTAAGAAATCGTAAATGTAGAACGCTATTTATGACCACGAAGCATATTACTTATTCTATTTTTAAGTAAGTAGCAACATTCAAACGTATTACTGGTTTCCGTGTTGTGTTGTAACAATAGAGGCACGAATACATTAAGTGCTGGAGTCAACCTTGGGGGTTCCTCTGATGGAAATCACGGCGGCACTGATGCATGTGAAAGCTGGCAGCGAAAATCACTCCGTGACGTGCGTGGCAGCAACAAATATTTTTGCACCAGTCGCTGCATGTAAAGCAGTCTTTACGGTGAGCACCGTTATTAGGCTTGGCCTTGCCACATTCGTATCTTCTGCAAGTATTGTGAGCGCACATTTCGAAACAGATTGCTGGGGCTCCTTAATATCCAGGATGCTGAAATCCTATTGTCAATTATTTTTTGGAATATGACTCTCATTGTGGGTATTGGCTGGTTGGGCTGGTGGCAACAAACATTGTGGAACAACTTGTGTTGGGCACAATTTCAGTTGGCATGATTTTCATGTCCTCTGCTGGTTGAATGCATGGGTGGTCAAGTTAGTGGAAATGCCACAGCTTCTACTCATTCTCATTGCTACAGTAAGGCTTTGTGCTAGATTTTATGTCAAGTGAAATTGAAGGCATTGCAGGAGATCATACTGCCGAGGAAATGGCCCTTGAAGCATTGCGAGTAAAGTTCTTTTTTTGTAGTGCCGCTTATTTCTTCATCTGTTGCATGTCATGCTGCTTACTGGAGTTCAAATGAAAAAATGGCTTCAGAAAAAGTGCAGCACATCTGCCAATTTATGCCAATACCTGTTACTTATGTAACGGCAGAATACAAACTCTGATTTAACTCTTCCGATTGGTGCTTTTTGCAATATTCACCTCTCAATCACTGAATTCCAGGATGTTCTACATATATATCACAAACATCACTATTTATCTATGTATATATTTGGTAGGCACTTGTGTTAGAAATGTAGTAATCCACCTTGCACAATTGGTTTTCCTGCAACAGTGCGACCACTATCTTTTCTCTACTTGCAGCTTGTTTCACTGGCATTAGATGGCTTGACAGGAGCAGTGCAGGAACGCATGAAGTCAGAGCACCAGACAAAGTCGGGTCACATGATGGTCATGACCAACTTGTGGTCAGTTGTTTATCTTGTCATAGGTAAGTCTAGCTGCTCCCATCTTACTTACGAAAGTGATTGAATAATAGAACTTGCACACCCTTACTTTTCAGACTTGGGGTACCACTATGGTACATACATTGCAGGTTGTTTTATATGAAGGTTGTAGTACAATATGCACTCCCTTGAAATTCTGTGAGGCAATATGCATGGGAATAACGATACTTCAACACAAATTTTATATGCAAAACGGCATGCTTATCAATTTAATTTGAGTTGAATTTCTGACTGAGTGTAAATCTTGTTGCGCTATATATTGTGGCATGCATGATACAGCAGGTTAGTGACATTGTGAGTTTATGAAGAAATGCACAACTTCCCCGAGCAAGGTCTGTGCCCTTGATTGATTACTTTTAAGGTTACCTTTAACCTCTGCTACTTGGGGTTTCTGGCACAATGCCTTCACTCTAAAAAAAAAATGGTTGCACCCTTTGGGTTGTATTTTGTCCCTAAACAATGATCGTCATCTGTCTTGCCCACATTTGGTTTCTTTGCACGTTATCAGCTTGACACAGCATTCTTGACAGGAAAGTAGCGAGTGCTGAGTTTTCAAGAGAGGAAACGCGCAAGCAAGGCAGATGACGATTATTGTTTGGGGACAATATAAGCCTCAAAGGGTGTAAACTTTAGAGTGTTGTTGAAGTGGCAGGCATTTTGCTTGCTGGCAGAAATGTCCATCAACAAAGCCAATAAACTTTTGCTGTAAGTGATATTTGCGGACGTGGTTAATCCAGAATACAGCCCGTCATTGTCGTGCTGCCTCTATCTCTACAGTGTCATTGCGATGCTGAAGGCTGTGCTCTGCAAGGAAGCTTATGGATAGAAATTTCTCGCTGAAGAGCATAATGCACCAGTGTACTTAATCATGGACAGTTGGATCGCAAACAAGTTAGGGTTAACTTATAACGCGTTTTGTAATTTCTGCTATCTCCAGTACGTATAATGGCGGCATGATTTCCACTTGTGTGCCAAATGTATTGCCCATACGACCTTTGGTGACTGGATAAGTAGTGGTGTGAGATCGTGCCGTTCAGTTGTACTTGTAAAAGGTGTTCTTTGTAATTTCTTGTGCTTTTATTATTTGTCCACAATGGTACTGCCATTAAATAGTCTAAGCCATTGCTGTGAATTTGCAGAAGCAGACATATGTTAAGATGATAGTATCTCACTGCCAGGCACTATGTCGTAGTGTTAAGTTTCTGCAGTTTTCATCGAACCGCATCACAATTTCAATTGCGTTGTCTGGTGTTGCCCTTATTAGACACTGTAATTGAGTTCCACCAAATTGGCTGCATAACTGCATGGCCGTTGCAGCCATTGAAATCGCTTTCTCTTGGACAGTTAGGAAGCTTGATGTGGCATACAACGGGACAAGAGAAAGTCAAGTGATTGCTGCCATATAAACTTTAAATTATTACGTGACATTAATGAGAGCAGCATTCCGGGCAAGTTGGTAATCCATTACTGAAGTATTATTGCGTAACAAAAAAGACACGGACGTAAGAGAAAAAGAACACACACCAAGTGCAAACCATCCGAAAGTACTCGCGATGCAGACAATAAGCTGTGAGACGCCTTGCACTGCTCTGAAGTTGTACCGAAAAGGTACTGCCTGTAGAGTCGTGCCTGGTGGTTCGACTCGCACCGCAGGATCCTGCAAACTCTGGTGGAGTGTCCCGCTGAAGGAAGAAAGCCTCTGAACAGGGAAACCAAGTCTAGAGGAGTGATCTTCATATGTAGACAAAAGGACAGCGTCCGCGCTTTGCAAACGTTTGCGGCAATGAGGGATACAGTGGCACAGGGATCACAAAAAACATTTCGAAAAGGGCCTGTTGAACTAGAAATGAACTTAATGAGAAGAACATGAATACTTGAGTAATGGATTACCAACTTGCCCAGAATGCTGCTTTCATTAATGTTATGCAATAATTTAAAATTTATATGGCAGCTATCACTTGACTTTCTCTCCGAGGTTGCGGGATCGATCCTGGTCACAGTAGCTGCATGCCAGTGGGGGCGGAATGCAAACACACCCATGCACCATGCATTGGGTGCACTTTAAAGAACATCAGGTGGTCAAAATTAATCCAAAGCCCCGCACTACAGTATGCCTCATATTAAGATTGTGGCTTGGGATGTAAATTCCCCAGAATTAAATTAATTAAATTACCCATTCTAATAATATTTATGCTAGGAGGGAAAGCAACAAGACAGTTGACTAGGATGGTTCATATGGTGCTTTAATGTCATGCTGCAAAAATGATTTTCTGTTCGTGATAGAGGAGGTCGATTGTGTTTCCACACTCATTTCTAATTTCAGCTCAACTATTCACATGGGAGATCTTGGACTTCATACAGTTTATTCAAAGGTACCCAGCACTTCTTCCAAACGTACTGCTCTTTACCATCACAGGGGCACTAGGACAGGTGGGTGAAGTTTGATGTTGTGTCACAAAATATATAATTTGCATAAAGGTTATGCGTGTGAAGTAGTAGACCACCGAATGAACAACTATGTTTATATGAAGAAAGAAGGACAGGCATTCGCAGCTCTTTGCTAAGCATGTTGACATCGCACATCGTCAAGATTTGTGTAATAATTTGTCTCCACGTTTCATCTAGCGAAGGTGTTTCAATTTAAATTGTACACAGTTTCTTATATAAACAAACGCAGGACATGTTGCCAGTTCCACATTAATAGCGAGCTATTCATAGACAGACAGTAGACTGTCGTGAATTACTTATGGCACAAACGTAAGTTGGTCATCTTAGCACTTTTAAATAAAATATGAAGTGAATGATTTGTCTATACATAATTTCACTTCATTGCAGGACAGTCTTACCTGTCTTTTGTCTTAAAAAGGTAATTTACTAAATGGCAAATACCACGGAAGCCTGCTTTAAACAAAATGTGATGTCAAGTAATTCAACAGGTATGCTCGGCATCAGTGTAGCTTTTCATCTTGATCTTGATTTAGCTACCTGAGAGTATTAAAACATTTGCTGAAAGGCAGTTAGCTGTTTTAATGGTATGCCATGCTAATCAAAATGCCATGTTCTTGCTTTCAGACACTGATCTTCCGAACAGTGAGTGAATTTGGGCCACTGCCATGCTCAGTTGTGACGACGACGAGGAAGTTCTTTACAGTTCTCGGGTCTGTGATAATATTTAACAATCCTCTTGGTACACGGCAATGGATCGGTGTGGTGCTAGTTTTTTCAGGTATGTATTGAGTAGGCCAATTACTGGCCAAGTTCAAGCATGTCACTTATGCTTTACATTTTGAAGCAAAACACATGTGACCCTCTTCTCATACAACTGTTAATTTTTGTTCATGTACATTTACAATGCATACATTTTATTATCACCTCATGCTCTAAAAGCAAGCTATTATTTGTTTGTGGTAACCTGTGCTACAGTGAAGTTATTAAACAAGACCACAGCTCCCATTCGACATATACTGTGCTCACTTTGAATATGGCACAGCCCAGTCCCTCCCATTTTCTTGGGTATTTACGGGTATGTAACTAGCCTTAATTGAATGAGAACATGTAGACAAGCAGTGCTTTGGCTTTGATCAGTGCTGGCAGTGGTTTGGCAAGAGTTAATTTAAACCTCTATGATAAAAAGCATATTCGTATCATGCATGTTGAAATGAAAGAAAATGCAACTTTGACACTTTCGTTGGATTTTCCTACGAAGCATTTTGCTGATGCTTGTCATGTTGCAGGCAGCGTCAGGTTTAATTTGTAATCAACCCGGTCAGCTTGGTTGGTCCGTGAAGCTCTATCATGCGTAGCAACACTCGCCCTAGTTCTCTCGGTAGGATCCCGTGTGTCACTGAGCTCATATCACTGATGTACAACCCAGTCCCTCTAGCTGACACTTCCTGCTGAATTCCCTGCTCCATGCTATGCAATAATATTTGTCTCACGTGTTCACCGGAGCCGCATCTACAGATAGGCAACATTTTCTTGCTATGTTCAAAAAAGCGTTTCAGGTCTTCAACATAAGGGACCTTAATGAGCTCAGCTCGTCATGAGCAATCTCTACTTTTTGGCTTCTGATGAGCCCACCTCAGGATGGGTATTTTACCACTTCCCAAAGGGTTTCTTGTGGGCAGAGGTTGTTGGGCAGTGTTTTTTTCTTCTGTGACAGTGGTAGACATTCCATTGCCACTTCTTTTTCATTGAATTGGATTTTCCACACTGGTATTCCCAGTCATGTTTCTCAGTTTTAACCAAGTTATTGAAGCATATTGAGCAAAAAAATTGGCCATTATGGTAGCTTTTTTTTTTAGGAAAGAAAAAAATGCCCTGGAGGGGTTGACTAACTACTGCTCACACTCATGAGGATGCTGACGCCAAGCTCCCATTTACTCAGTGTACGTAATAGAAGTGGCATGATTGTTATTCTATGCCATGTAGTAATTACTGAACGATAGAATGACATGGCATTCGGCATGAACGACTGAGTTCATTGCTGCAAATTGGAAATGCCCATGCTACCCGAGGACAGGAATGCTAATATGTCTGAACGCAACAAATCAGTACATTGCCGGCTGTGGCAGGCCCACATCCACAGATGTTAACAAATTGTGCCACCTGTGCATTATAAACACCTTTGCAAGCTGCTAATTAGGTGACAGATTGTGACAGATCATCATATTTTTGTTCGCTGATACCTGCGTTCTTGAAACACTGGTGAACACTTAAATTGCGAGATGTTAGTGCTGTTCATACCTCATGTGAGCTACAGTTTGTTTTTGACACAATTATTTGGCACAGTTTAGTGTCACGGTCTAAAGAAAATTGAATAGTGTGATAACTCTCCCGCATTAATGACACGCTACATATAACCAATATTTGAGCTGAAGGAATGCTTGCTGAATACTTTGTGTGGTTTCTTGCAGTCATTGAAATTCTGGGTGTTATAAAGCTCCGAAGTGCTTTCGCATTTTTTCTGGAGTGAGTCTGCATTCTTTTTTTCAGGGCTGATGGCTGACGTCTACTTCAGCAAGACTAGTAAAGCAAAGAAGTAAATGTTACAAAAAGGCCACCACAGGAGTTGCTCATCAAGTGAACACCAAGGTCATAACATCTCATTAGAATTCAATGTTTGTAAATAAGAGCACACATATATTTAATCGGGGGAAGCGTTTTTTCTGGAAAGCAGTTTTGCATCTTCACAGCACGGTGTGTTATTTATGGTCTTAAAATAAAAAACTATTAAACAACCTTACCCTTTGTTTTTTAAACTCTGACAGAAGCATTATTAGACTACTTAATGTTCAGTTCATTGGAACAAATTAATGTTGTGGGTTAGCTGGTGCAAATAACTTTTCCAAAAGAACTTTACATTTTGAACTAGCCTTTATTCAAATATGAACACAGAAAGCCTTATACATTTATGTACAGGAACAGCAATACAAGTGTCTAATGGTCATCGAATCCTGGCATGGGAAATGTGACTGCAAAAGCTTCAACATCTTTTCGTAGCTCCTGCATCTTAAGTTTGGTTCCCTCGTCCTTGGCAATGAATTCCTTGAAGTCTTTGACTGTCTTTCCTGTGGAAAAAAATGTGGATATAAAATGAGTACAAAGGTTCAGTAGAGTGAGAGTGGAAACAGGTAATTTATGATACACAGCTATCTTTCTGCGTCAATTCTCAAACGGTCGTGTAAAGTAACTGCATTACTGTGTATCACAGTTCAGTTTTCCCTAGGTAATCAAGCTACAACACTGCAATACATACCTGATGCACAATATTCACAGACTATTAAGACACCTATTTCTAACTATGCATTTGAAATTAAGAAATGAGCTTCTAGCCTTCCACTGAGTGAACAGTGGCGATAAGCGGCAATATAAGCATCTGTTCATAGTGCAGATCTGTCATCTTTTTATGTCCTTCTCCGTGTCTCTGCAACACGATTTCCCATAGTGTCAAATCAAAAAGCCCAAACATTCACAACCCTTTCAAGTAGTCACTTGTAACTGATGTGAAAGGGTTTACAGCACAATGAAAATGCAGTTACAATGGCACTAATACTAAAAAAGGTACTGAAAGTGGAAGAAAAAAAAGTTACCCGATTTTGGCTTGGCTTCAAGTGCGATAGTGACTGCTCTGTCAATGAATTCTACCACTTTGTGGAAGTCTTTCTCCTTGAAGTTTCTTGACGTCAAGGCAGGTGCACCTGAAACAGTTCAGTTTGTTGCGAGATCAACCTCCCTATTTCAGTGTTTTCACAGATGCTACAAACTACTCCATTTCATAAAGTGCACCAATGCTAGCATGGCTAGAATTTCACTTGCTGCATGCATTTGCAAGCAAGATAATTGCACATTGCATATTAAAAATATAGGTACACAAATTGTAATTTGATGCAAAATTAAGCTTCATACTCTTATGTCTGAAAATATGCTGTATTTATTACACAGAATGCATCACAGGTGTATATTACTATCAAGTGGAGTGGAGTGGCATGTTTCTGCAACTAGTGGCCACAGTGCACTGCTTGCACAAGTAGCCAAAACATACTGAATCACATATAGGGAGCAAAAAGGTGTACACACATAATACACGAGACTTGACGTAATCTGCAATCAATGAGGTTGATATTGTGCAGAAAGCACCACAGATTTAAAAAGAAACGCACTGTGAAATGTGCGGAGCGGTACTTCTATCTTTGCACTACTTAGAGACCCTTTTCACAATGATTGCCATGTTTGATCACGTGGTGACTTTTCCATTGCTTGCCTCCATGTTTACAATGGGAGTGCATGATGCCGGTGTGGCTAAGCACATCTGTTTTGGCAGATATCGTAGACAGTAACTGAATGGATGATACAAAGTTTTGGTCTCAGCTTCAGAGGACATGCAAACGCTTTCGGAGCTCATTACGGCTTGTCCAAATGGTGCAAGCAGTGTGTATAGTGCTTGTACTAGAGGCGGGACTAGAAATGCATTTTGAGCTGTCGAAACTCGCTGCTTCTTAATTAAATCAGGATTAGTGTCTTTTGCTCTTTCTTCTTTAATTGCCAAACTGCTCTAGGTGTGCTCACTTGTCGTAGATTGTTCAGCGACCTTCAGTAATTTCAGTGACAGCAACATTCAATGCATAGAGTTTCATACAATAATTACTAGAGGGAACTCTGGCGCTAGCGTCTACGGGAGCTGCAATGGGGGCGGTTGTACCAGCATGGAAATTATGGGAAGTACATGGATTTGCCTAATTTCGTCCTTCTGGCTTCAAAAGGCTTTGCGACTTGTCATTTTCCACCAATTATTGTATGAATACTCTGTTTTCAACAATGTACTGTGTAATAAGTAATAAAATAAACGTTATTAACATTGCCCAATGGCAGGATTTGAACACAGGACCTCTAGCACAGAAGCCGGATATTGAAACAATTAAGCCACCGACGCATGTATCGACAAGTGATGTGAAACGCCCTTATGAATTTATCGCGGGCATGAAATGCCTTGAGTGAGACGCTTGGGGTGTTTCGATTTGGCCACCTCAACAAGCTCAATTGTTGCAATTAGTAGTGATTGTGCGTGTGCGCAGCGTCTTCTGCACTTAGAAGAGTATAAATTGCTCTGAAATGTACGCCAATAAGATTTATATAGCGTAATATACAAAGCCACAAGAACATCCGAATCCACAAGCACAAAGATCAGACGAATCCATGGCCCATGGTAGGACAACGACTGCAGCACCAGAGTTCCCTCTAGTATACTGTTGGAAACTCTATGGTTCAATGATCACAGGAACTTAACATGTGACAATGGTACTATTGGCGTCATGATTGTAATCATGTTCTTCTAACTTGTGCCTGTCCCAATTTTCACACACAAACAAAAAATTTCAATTTAGCTCTGCTAACTAAAGTAGAGTGTACCAAGAACTGATCTGGAAGCAAGCTGCACATACCAAGGCGGACACCACCAGGGACAAGGGCTGACTTGTCACCTGGGCAAGTGTTCTTGTTGGCAGTGATGTTGCATTCATTCATGACTGCCTCCAGCCGTGCACCATCCAGTCCTCTTGGTCGCAGATCCAAGAGCAGCAAGTGGTTGTCTGTTCCACCTAAAGAAGTCAAATAAAAACAGTAAGGATATTTTTAGACCTGAAAGGAATCAGCAAGTAGTGCAGCTTTGTGAATGCAAACTACTGCTTACTGCAAGAAAGCTTAGTGGCTGCAGTCATCTGCCGAGTGTGTCGTCAGCCATAGTGTAATGACTGCAGTTAAATAAAGGAAGAATGCAGAAGCACATGCCCAAGTGTTGACACTTGTTCGTGAACCCTAAATGATTGAAACTGATGCAAGACACTCAGCTGTGGTGCTCCTCATATACCATGTGTAGCCTTGGGGTGCAAGGGCACCAGCCACTCAATGAGAAGCATGATTTGTCTGTGCACAAATGGCATGAAAACGTTTAACTGTATGCCGTATTCTTGAGCTGCTGACAGCAAAGCGCACTGGTCAGTTTATAACTGTTTTTGCAACAAGGGTCTGTATAAAGTTGCGCTCGATGACAGCACTTGTGCTAACACTTGCATCCCACATATGCTTCCACCATATACTAGTACTAGGCATACTTTTGTTGTGTGGCTAAAATCCCTTAAAACGAAATGATTAGGCAGATTCTGGCCTGTCCTTCTTGAAAGAGATACCAGCTACACCACTGTTATACATCAATGCTTATGCTGAAGCAACTTTTCATGAAAATATGAACAGTGTAGTCTGTAACTTAAAAAGGGTGTGGTTAGGTTTGTGCTAGACTAAGAGATCATGTTTCGTACTTAAGTTGAGACTGTGTGCATGGCTATGTGAAGCATTGGCAAAAGAGCTGTCTTGCATGTAGTGTGAGTGTTGTTCTTTCTCGCACATTTGTGAAAGCAACATGTTTAATGACAGGCCAAAATAAATGTTCAGTAATTTGCCACACAACACTCTTTTGCCAGTCACTCCACATACCTGAGACAACTGTGTAGCCTCTCTCTGTCAATGCTGTCACCATCGCTTTGGCATTCTTGAGCACTTGTTCTTGGTATTGGCGAAACTCTGGTGTGGTGGCCTACAAATGACAATATCCACAGGATAGCTGTACTGGATGAAAGAACAGCCATTTCTCACCGCAGCTTGTCCCACTGCAATTATCCGCTAATAACAAAAGATAGTTCACAACAAAAAATTTTGTGCTATTATCAGTCTGTTTACAAAGAGACAGCTCTTGTGTAGAAAAACCACTGGACTGAACCTCTGCATACATTGGTGTGTACTGTGGCAAGGAACAGCCAAATTTGCACTGAAGAGGCCACAACAGCACTGGAGCTTTGTCAAATACAGAAGTGTTCCACGAGGCCAACTGCTCAATGGGAATACTGCACATTCACATACCATGTTTGTGAACTGCAAAGTGAACAGTAATCACAGCTCTAAATAAATCGATGTCCGCTTTCATACTGTTCCTGAGGGTACATGATTCAAAAAGCAACAGGGCTTTGTGAGGATTGTGTGGTGCTGTACAAAGGAATGTATAAACGATGTCACTTTCTCACACATCTGATACAAATATAGTCGAATCCGAACATATCGAGCCCACACATAACAAATTATTGTATGTAATGAACTGCAGCAAAATTCCCTCGAAAATTTCTGTCTAAAAATTTAATTTTATGTATATCAAATTACCTATACATCAAGCTATATATCCCCATCAGATTCTATATATCCGGGCTCAACTGTATCGTAATAATAGCCTTTCCCTCTGAGCTCTGGGCCATACCTGTTTTAGGGCAACTGCAACAGAGGCAATGGCATGGTTATGAGGTCCACCCTGAAGCGCTGGGAACACAGCAAAGTTGACTTTTTGCTCCAGGTCGTACATAATTTCCTTCCCTTTCTTGTCAACCTCTTTCACGCCCTTGCGATAGAAGATGAGGCCAGCCCTAAAAACAAGGAAAGCAATCATGCAAGCATTTACTACCACATTCAGCATTCCTTACCAATGCCGCACAAGAGACAGCATGGGTCATTTTTGTGGTGACTGAGTGACGAGTTCCAAGGCAGCACATCTGATATGATAGATAGCATAGTTCGGGAGAGTAGGCTGTGAATGAATTTCTAGAGTTCTTTAATGTCCACCTAAACCAAAGTACACGTGCGCTTACGTTTTGGAGAGAAAAGGTCAAGATATATCTAAGGTTTGGCATCTTCAGTGAAAACAAGGAACATAAAATGAAGTGATCCAAGTTTAACCAGGAAGGGTCTGTGTTCCAAGACAGTTCGGTGCAGAGAGGAAGGATAAAGGTGCAGAACTATACTTGGGAGTCCTTGCAACCTGAAAAGTGTTTTTACCTTAGTGTGAGAGCATCACGTATTTGTGCTACTGGTTGGCCACTATCAATTACTGGTGGCAGCAGTCACTGGAAATCGAAGATTTGACTGTGTTCAGTAAGTGAACACCGTGGTCGTTTAGTCACTGTGACACGTTGATCTCCTACACTATATGTTACTAGCGAAAACACAACCATGCAGAGCTTGCAAAATACTGAGCAGGTAAGGAGAAGGTTTATCAATAGTCTCCTGTAGTGTGAGAAAGTACCAAGGCAGTGTAGAAGGAACAAAGAAATACCTTGTGAGAACTGCTCATCTAAATGCACAACACAAGCCATGTCTTCAAAGACTTCATCTTACAGCTTGAACAGGATACACATCTATAAGACTGAGCTGCCCTTATGAAACTTTTATTAATTGTTACTAAAAATGAGGTGTAAATAGTAGTTTCCTCCTTATCCGCTGCACTTAGCTATGCTCGTACAATGTGTTGCACAAAGCTGACATATTAATATCTTGATATAACATCATACTTTCATAAATTCACCAAAGTTGCTCACTTTTCCTAGTTGCACTTGAGTAAATTATGAGAAACAAGAAACTCGTCTTGGAAGAGAACAGCTTAATGTTAAATTCGACTGGTCGCTTTCATGGGTCCGGTGCACACTCCTGGCACGCTTTACATTGGCAGATTTGAAATTGAATGCTTGGAACACATTTGCCTGGTTCGTTCGAAGTGCAGCACTTCAGCTCGTAGTGCTCGCAGGCACTCTCGCCTTCAAGCTAGGACCACAACCAAGATACGGCAGAATTCTGACCATAAGGTTACTACAATTGTTCTGGGAGCAGCTACACATTCGGCTCGGGCTTGCTATTTTCTAGCTCCAATTTCTAGAGGAGTCCACATATCAGTAAACCAAGTCTGAGTACGGTAGGAATGAGTGAATTGTACCACAAGTCCCATGGATATAGTTATGGCTAATGTGAACTTCGGTAGGAAACAGATGCACACACACCCCATGTGCTTTGCAGATGTGAAGAAATTAGGAGTCTTACCTTGAACCTCGAAGGGTCTTGTGAGTTGTCGTGGTAACCAAATCGGCATATTCAAAAGGCGAAGGAATCACCTTTGCCGCAACGAGTCCACTAATGTGAGCTATGTCAGCCATCAGGATTGCCTTCACATCGTCGCAAACCTGGATTCACAAGTCTAAAATCATTGCAATTCAAAGAGCTAACTAAACCTGCAATTAGTTGCAACTGTACCTTCTCAGATTCAGTAGATTCACTTACCTCCCTGAACTTTTTGTAGTCGAGTAACCTAGAATAAGCGCTTGTTCCAGCAATGATCAACCTTGGTCGGAACAGCCGTGCCATATCATGCAGTTTCTCATAATCGATTAGTCCGGTTTCTTTCTAAGGGATGAAATGTCAGATGAAGACTATAAAGTAAATACGCTAAAAAACAACACAAAACACATTACATAGACTCCAAGCACACAGAAAAGGAAGATTTAAAGAAGTAGCTCACATTTAGTTTGTAACCCATTGATTCAAAGTAGATAGATGTAGCTGATATCCTCTTTTGGTCTGTCATGTAACCATGGGTAAGGCTGGTAAAAGAAAATGAGATCATTTTTTAGGTCACAATTAAGGTTCCTTTCCTTAGTGGAAATAGAACGCCAGAAAATAGGCAAGTAAAAGTGCACTTCTTGAAGAGCATTGTTCAAAAGTACTTACTGGCCACCGTCTGGCAAGTCAAGTCCCATGATCCTGTCATGAGGATTCAGCACGGAAGTGTAGGCAGCAAAGTTTGCAGGCGACCCGGAATATGGCTGGACATTGACACCCCATTTGCCGGGATCTAAACCGAATGCCTCGAGTGCTCTTTTCTGGCAAAGGAGTTCAATTTTGTCCACGACTTCTGTGCCACCATAGTACCTGTAGATACACATTTGTGGAGACGTTTTGTTAACGGAAATGAAAACACGTTGAGGAGCTTTGGAGCCCCAACATATATAGGCAATGTCCAGCTCTCTTGCAAAATGTTGTGTCACATTTAGAATGTAAATACGTGTAAATATTTCCATAAGACCATTTTTCCCCCAGACCCCCAGAATGACCTGTGTTAACATGTAATACCGAAATTTCGTCTCTTGCAAGCTTTATCTGTAATTAAATAGTGATGTTCTACACTAAACAAATCATAGGTACAGTGGACTCTCGATAAACAAAACTCGCTTCTATGGAAATGCCTGATAAACAAAACGGTGGTATCATGGTAGGCCGTCGCTGTAGGCACAATTTCAACAAAATTTATTTAAACGAAACCCATATTTTTGTCCGAAAGTCGATTGAATGTGAAAACTACACAGTAACATAACAAATTTTCTATGTATGTGTGTGTAACCTTGTGTAAAAGAACCTACAGTATTAGAAGAGCCTTTTTGTTTAAACAAAGTAATATTAAAACAGTCTAACACTTCTCGAGTAAAAGTACTGTTGGTAATATTTGTGCCCTTTTCTTAAACGAAACTTCCGATAAATGGAAGACTTCTTTCGGTCCCTTCGAGTTCCATTCAACCATTGTCTAATGCATTTGCATTACATAAATCCAAGGCTGCAATGAAATGAGTAAAACTGACTCCTTTAAATGTATTTGCATTAATTTTTCAAGTTTGTGCTGATAACCAACATAGCACAAAGGTACAGTAAACATACCTCAAACCAGGATATCCCTCCGAGTATTTATTATTTAGACAGGAACCCAGTGCTTCAAGAACAGATCGACTAGCAAAGTTCTGAAAGTGAAAGTATAGCAAGGGTTAAAGAAGCAGATATGCACATGTCTGCAAAAATTTAAATCGTACAACTCCGAGTGTCTTGAATAAATATTGGCATGTGCTTCCCTGCAATGCATAAACTCTCCAGTGTCTCACAATGAGAATGTGCCAAAAATGTTCATACACATCTTAAAATGAAGCAAGCATGCAAAATCAGGCTAAATTCGAAAAATTTGAAAGGATGCTGAATTTAATGGAATGCACAGCAAGACTTATCAGGGACAAGTGCAAGGAACATACTTCAGATGCAATAAGCTCTAAACCAGAGATTTGGCGTCGTTTCTCTTCCTTGACTAGCTCCCACATTTCTGGGTCTTCTTGTTGCAGCGTCTCGTGGCCAACTGCTGCATGACACAGCCTCTGTAGCAAAGGCGTTGTGCCTCGTGTGACAGTTTTCTGAAATAGGCAGGAGAAAGAATGGTGTTCTAAAGACAACAGCCGTCACTATATGGCCTTTCAACATTAGCTGCCATAAGCTGCCGTTTTATGACGGGAATATTGCTACAGCAGGTAAACAAGTGTAACCATTACACATATTGTTCAGATTTCTTTGTTTTGAAATGTTTTGAAAATTGAGACACTTTATCCGTTATTTTTTTTTTGCCCTAGAGGAATTTAAGTATGCTTCTTTTTGTGGTCACCCTTTCATCCACACAAAATATTACTAATTATTTTTGGGGCCTATCTACATGGAAACTCAGGTGAAATATTTACCCGTTTTTCAGTGATACCTAAACAACACAGGTCCAAAGGAACACTGGAGTCATCAGTTGGTTAACAGCTGTCAAACAAGGAATGTGTCTGGAGCCAACATTTCAACAAGATTACCTATCCTTGTCAGGGCGCTAACATTAGCACACAATTTCGTCAAGGCAAGGGCTGTTGCCTTGACAAGGACAGGTCCAGTTGTTGAAACATAGGCTGAAACATCCCTTGTTTGATCACTGTTGACCACTTCAGTAATATATCTGTGTATATCAAGTTATATTAGCTCTACTTCTTTTTGCTAGCCAAATATAATGTGTAATGTTAAAGTCTGCACAGATAGTGGGTTTGTGGTGGTCTCATCTATGACACACAAACAAGCCATATGTACTGAGTGAACCATATGTACTGAGTGAGCAAATACACACCACAAACACTGTGAGGAATATGCTTGATAATATCTGGTGTGCATAAAGTGGCAGTGGAAAACTAAGGTGAGTACAGACCAACAGCCCATTTAAATGGCATTAGTAGCAACAATTTATTTCCATGAACTTTCTATCGTGGTGAAAATATGCTTATACTTGCAACAAGCATAGATGTATACATTTAATGTCTTATTTTATTTCTGAGCTTCAATTCTATATTAAAGTTATTGCTACTTCTACTTAAGAGGAAGCTTTAGCTAGGGCCCAACTCTGACGCGGCCTACTCAAATACATGTAAAACGCAAAAACGCCTTTCTGAGATAAACCCTGGACCGATTTAAATGAAATTTGTTGCATTCGAAAGAGAAAGTTAAATTCTAGTAACTCTTGGAAGCGGAATTTTGATTTAGGGCCTGAATTTTGTGTTAAAAATTCTAAAGGATTCGCAAATTCGATAAAAAATTGACACACAAAGTTTATAAATTAATAGCTCGGCATCAAGAACAGATATTGTGGTTCTGTAAATGGCATTCATGAGATCATTCAAAGCAGACAAATTTTATATGTTAATATATATTTTACGTGTTTGTTACGTTGTGCACAAGAGTTCTACAAAAGCTGTATTTCTATATTGCTGAATTTTTTTAGGTTTATGTGTAACATATCAATTTTGTCCGCTTTAGATGTACTATCAGATGCAATTCACGGAATTGTGATATGATTTTTCCTTGCTGAGGTACAAAGTTATAAACGTGATGGTATCGTTTTCCGAAATTTTCTTTTTGCCAATTTTTAAGAAAAAATTGACGATCTCAATAGAAAACTTGAAACCAACATTCACTATATTTTGAGTTCTTCTTTTAAATGCAACAAACCTAGTCAAATTTGGTGTATTTGTTACCAAGAAAAATGAATTCTCCTTTTACATGTATTTAGATAGGAGCACCCGAGCTAAAGCTTCCTCTTAACTGTGCGCCTAAAATAACCCTTTAGTTCAGTTAACCATGTGTTTCTTTTTTTCTATTAGTGCGACGATCTAAGATACCTTCAGCAAGTTGAGCTTGTTGGTTGTTCACTGCTTTGGAAAACAAGAGCAGATTAAGAACACTAGAGAAAAATATGGTGCTAGTGTACGCATGCACTATCAGCATTGCTGTTCAGAGATGTTATGTGAATAATGGGCGGTTCATGAATTTGCCTAAACTTCACCCTTCTGGCTCGTAACAACATTTATCAAAAATTTGTTTCACTGCAATGGCTAGCCTCTAATTGCTATCATTAAAGCAACAGAGAATCGCTTTTATTGAGCAAGATTTTCGGCACTACAGATAGCGGCACGCATTCCCCCCGCTGCCGAGTATCACCCTACTTTCGATGACACTCTAGATAAACAGCGAGTTGGAACTTCCGTGTAGTGAGTGGCCATGCTGCTAGCAGCCTCCAGTTCACAGTGGCAGCTGTGAAGGAATGCAGCAAGGAGAGAAGCAGGTGATCCATGCACCAGTAGATAAATGTTTATTCTTGATCGTACAAGATTTGCAGCCATATTTCGATGTTTTAACGATGTTATTGAAGCATTTCATGACATGGAAAGTGAGCCTTTAAGCAAATAAAAAGAAGCCATATTGAGATTTATTAACCAAGCTGTGTCAAATCGCAGATGAATGCACATGCTAGTCATCGTTGCGACAGCTACTGTATGCATACAGTGCTGGACTTTTCTCTATAGTATTCTCAATACGAAATTCTATGCAGACGAGAACTATACTCACAACTACCTTGCAGCACTACTAAAAGTACGAGGTGTACACAGGGAGTATCCTTGCGCAGCAGTGCCGGGCGTAACTGGTTGATTATTGGCTGCACTTGCTCGCTACATGATATGGTACAGTGATACGTGAGATGCCATGGCCTTTGCGCATACCCGTCATATACCGAAAATTGCTGTGACAGTTACTGCCAATAACCGTAATAGCCACCCTAACCGTGATCAACTACAGCAACATAGCAGCGCCTTTACAGCCAACTACCCACTTCGATCTGAATTCGTGCTTGTTACTGGCTCTCCGCCCTATCAACAAGAAACAAGTGGCGAAATCTGTCATCGCTAAGCCTCATCTCAAGCTGAGGTCGAAGCATTAGGTATGTTTTGCCGTAATTATTGAGATCAGCTGTTTGCTTTCATGCTGCTAGGACTCAAGACACGGCGCCAAGCCATAAGACTGGTTTTACTTCTAGTTTGCAGATGGCACTCCATCATTAACACTGGTGATGCGTTAAGATGCAGAACACTATAAAGGTTTAATTGTTCACTGCATCATTAATTTACTACCCCACTCAACAGCATGGCATGTGACGATGGTAGCAA
This sequence comes from Dermacentor albipictus, assembly GCF_038994185.2. Taxonomy (NCBI): domain Eukaryota; kingdom Metazoa; phylum Arthropoda; class Arachnida; order Ixodida; family Ixodidae; genus Dermacentor; species Dermacentor albipictus. The sequence goes on along the minus strand of NC_091824.1, from coordinate 92,372,523 downwards.
ACAAATGCCAAGTAGATGTTGAGCAGATGCTCTGCCACAGGTGCACATTTATGAGAATGTTTGCCCTTATTACTTGCTAAGGAGGCTGCAAGGTAACAGCAGAGAAAGCATACACCTGAAGCAAAGCCCCACTGTCGCATCCATGTAAACGAAGTTTATGGTTATGGCGTCAAAACATTTTTTTCGTCAAGCCTGTCGTCAAGCACGGAGCATGTACTGACAGGATGGCATGCAGACGCTGAGCAGACGACGTGGCGTAGATGAGTACATATTGAGGGGCAGTCGGCCTCCCTATTCGTTAAGAATTTGTGTAGGTTCCACAGTGCTGCAAGGAACTACTGAGATAGAGTATAGTCAAGCTCGTGCCTCAGCTTGTGCGCTTGTCTAATTCATATGCAGGTCTTTCTATCTAGGTCACTCATTTCTTTTAGCTGAACCAAATCTGTGAAAATGATTTCAGTGTACATTTTTAAATGTTTTTCAGTTTTAATTGAGGAAACTGAATCCTAAGTAAAAGTGACGCCTTGTATATGGTCCTTAGCCGTTTGAAATTTGTGTCATAATGGAGCCACAGCAACTAATACACTGTCACAACTAAAACCACTGACTGCTACCACAAAATGAGGTGGCCATTGGATCCGGAATGCCTATAAATGGTTAGCTAGATCTCTGTAAATTGGTATAGAGCCAGTGTTTGACTATATATGGCAATAAGTATTCGTTTTTGGTCTAGACATAATGACTGATTGATGGGTGTAGTCACAAAGTATCGCAACACTTACCAGAGCCATCGTTGTGGACTCCAGAATAACCCTGACTGCCTGGGGTTCTTTAACAAGCACCCAATACTTGGCACACGAGTGTTTTTTTGCATTTCAACAACTTTGGCATGTGACCACATTGCAGCAGGAAATGAACTTGTGACCTCATCCTCGTCAGTACAATGTCAGTGCCAATAAGGTTTCATAGTGGGTATGCTTAGACAGAAAACAACTGTAACTTTATGTTACTAATCTAAATTTTAAAGGAAGAAAAGAAAACAACTTAACGAAGGTGTGAATTACCCACTTCAGGGGTAATTCAAGCTAATATTGAAGGAGGTAAGACAGTGCATGAAGCACAGAACTTGTATACAGTACTTGCCTAAACCATGGCATATGTATTTAGTATGGCATTTTAGCCTTGTAAGCCTTTGTACAACAGATAGCCATGGGAAAAAAAGAGCGCACAAGGAAAGAGAAACCAGTCTCTTGTTGAAATTTCAGGTTCTTCATGCTTGAGCAACTCGCAACTGCAACGTAACCCCTTCAGGCGCTGTGTGCATGATGGTGCATGCCATTATAGTCCATCAAAAGCAATAGCACCAGTGAAAATAACATAAAACATGTTTCATACATATTAAAACACTTTGCAATGGACCTGTGCTGCAAGTTTGAATAAAACGTGTCAAGCGTTTAAGTAAATCTAGTTGCAAAATAGACATCTGGGTGTTTGTTCTCCATGTCCGTATGTCATAATGAAGCGGGTTCACTTCTTTTTTGTTTTTCACATCTTGCATCAGATATACTTTTCAAGTGGCTAAATGGGTGCTGTTCAAGTATACTTGACATGAAATGGCCGACGCCATCATTGCCCACACAATGTCTTTGTTTAGCAAAAGTCTTAAGGGTGCCATGGCAGCGAAGAAATTTGGCAAAAAACAGCCCACATTATTGAGTACCCCTAGGACATGCCTTACACCTGCCAAGTCCACTTGTTTAGCACCTTCTACACTCACATCTGATGTTCTTGTCGAGTTCACCACATGGAGTCCACATTTTGTAAGCTTGACAAAACTCATGGAAGAATTAAAGATTCTTAATTCATTTTTCAGCTGTACACTTTCTTACGATTCTGAAGATGCAGAAAATGGGGCGATACTGAATTTCCATTAAACATAATTAACTGACACCTGAAAAGGATAAATTAATCACAAATTGAAAGAATGCATATATATGCTGAACACAAATACACTGGATAGCTAATAATTTGTTATGGCAAGGTAGCTAAGCTTCAGGACTTAGGAAAGCCACCAAATGTAAGTCTGAATAGAATTTCCTGGTATGCTGTAATTTAGGCTACCTAGTTGTTCATCCACCACAGTGTAAGTTCTCAAAGAAGAACGCCTGTTCAGAATCACCAGCACTATGGCATTGTCCGGTCTGAGGAATGCTACAGTGTCAAGTTTTCGCGCCAGTTCTGATTCAATTCTTCTTGAACCACGTGGCAGAAACTTGCTGAAGTGTGCCAAGGCATAGTACATTGGTTGCTGGTAGAACTCCTTGGATGTCACATTCACAATGATTGGAGCGTCAACGTAGTTGTGTGCCCAGTTTGGGCCCCCCATAGTATCCAAAGCCAGGTTCCAGTCGATCCAGCCTGTGGTCCAGTGGTGTAAGTCCTGGATGATGTCCAAAGCATAGCTTTCAGCACGCTTCCAGCTACCAAGGAGTACTCTGTTCTTTGAGAGAGACGATGACCCTTCACATGCCTCTGTCGCCAAAAGGAACTTGTCGGGGTGCCTCTTGTGAGTTTCTGTAAGCACGTGGGCTCCCCTTAAGTGATTCCAATACCAGTGAAAGGCAATACCAGAAACATATTTTGCAGCTTCAGCATCAGCAAGGACAACATTAGCCCAGTATGGGAGAAAAACTCGTTGGTCATCTAAAATTAACAGCTTCACCTTGTCAGCTCCATAGCCTGCGGCTTCAAGAGCAGGGCCCAGGTCAAACTTGATGAAATCTCGCTGGCTGGCAGCTGTGAAACCCATCGTTTGGAAAGGGTAGAATGGAACGAAGCCTGATGTCGGTTCATTTTGTGGGGTGAGGCCCCAGAAGCTGATGTTCTGATCTCTGTAAGCATCCAGAAACTTGATAAAGTACTGTGCCCACGTCTTGTAATATGTACCATTCGGCCTTCCTCGAAGCGTACCTCTGCCACTCATGTCATTGTTTGTTTTCATCCAAGCTGGAGCGCTCCATGGACTCGCAATCAGCCACAAGGGGTCCGTTTTGTTCAATTCTTGGGCTTGTTGGATAAAAGGGATTTTCAAATAGATGTCTTCAGATCGGAGGCTGAAATTGGCAAGCTCGAAGTCGTCGGAAGCATCGGCATAGGAGTACACGCGCGTCGAGAAGTCGCTGCTCGCGATTGGCACTCGTCCCATGTTGTAGTTTAGACCTTCCTCCGAGTAGTACGCTTCCAGAAGCTTCGTGCGAAGCGGTTCCTTTAGGCGAAGCATATTGCTGCCAACAGCGTCGGTGAAGGACCCACCGAAGCCTATTATTTCCTGGTAAGTTATATTCGGCGTTACGCGAATGACGCTGTGCGATCGCGGCAATGCAGTGAAATTTATGTCGACTTGCGAAAACTCTATGGTCGTCGAGAGGAACCGAGATCCGTCCTTGCCGCTTTCGTAGACACCCGCGGTACCAGTTTCCTGCTTCGCCACACTTCCCAGGAGATCGCAGTGCTCTGCAGTGCACACACACACGGTACTACCTTTGCCGAAGTTCCTGTGCACACAAGCGTTCCTCACGACACCGTGAAACGCAAACAGCAGCGCTGCGACGATCGCAATTTTCGCCATGATTCAAGGGCGTCGGAAGACGCTGACGCTCCAAAGGCCTACTGCAGAGTCTCAGTAGTGTCATTGGTTCTTGGGCGACGTGACCTGGCGACCTCGTAACCGACCTAATTTTAAGAAATCTTGAAGTGAAGGGGGGGGGGGGGGGTGGACGCGCGGTCCGAGTGGAATGCGATCGCGTTGAAATGAGCTAGCACTATTAGAGCAACGTGACACGAGCAGAATAGCTTAGAGAAGGTTTCAACGTCCGAAAATTGTAAACAAACCTTGAATGGAACAAAAATTATGGATACTTTGCCCATCTTTAGTTCAAGACGCATGCGGGTTTCGAAGTGAATTCGTCTGCTAGCTGGTGGCGCGCGCTGCGACATCTGTCGCTGGATTGAGGAGAGCAACTTCTAAATCCTGGAAAACACACACACACACGCACCGAAAACCTTTCGTTCACGGTGACATCAGACACGTGAGGCAATCATGGTAGTTGTGCATGTAGTGGGGCTTTGAGAACCATCAGTCAAATGAGACATTTTTCAGCATGCTTACGGCGAGGCGGCAAGTACCAGTTGCTTCAACGACATCCATGACGAGATTGTAAAATCCGGTAGCAACTTGTTTATGACGCCGTTATCGGCGTAATTCTAAACGATAGTCCGTTGATGCTTAAGTATGCTAAGCCTTGCATATGAAAACAGCACATTTTTGCAATAAAAGAACTCACCGTGTTTGCACATGCTGCTGTAAGCACTCCGGGCACTCTACGCAACAACGCTGACATGCCTGGAGAGCGCAGCACGTTCACTCACGCCCGTCTGTTAGAAGTCGGACAGAAGTGGCGTCATCTATCAGGGAAGGTTATCAGTCCTTCGCCCTTGTGGGGTGAATTGATTTGGACGGGCCAATCAGTGGCTCCGTGCGTGTTCGTCCCGCGACGGCTTTATCTTTTCTGGGCGATAGCGGGAGACAGGCCACGATGTTTGTCTCCTAGAAAGAGGTTGTGCGGTCTCGTGCCACTTGCACCCTTTGCAACGCCGTACTTTATCGCTCGTGGGCGAGACATCAGAGCTTGTACGTTGACATGAACGTTTAAATATTTGTAATGGTGAATGGGCTTCCAACTTTACCTTTGTTCCAACAGTTTGTTCCAGATAATTTGTCGCATTGCTCGTTTTATGAAGTATGAGGTTAAATCTAACCAGAGGCACTCTTCCACTTAGATTTAAAAGAAAACGCTGTTTTATGCATTGAAGCACAAAAGTAACTGGAACGCCAGTGCATTCAATGGTGCATTTCGTCGGACACTGAAAATTAATATCTCGAAACTGGCATAGTCATGAGAATTCGTTTCAAGTAGATAGCCTTGTAGAGTGCAATATGTGCTGCAAAGTAATTAACTGAAAAGACAATTTGCATAGTTAGGTTAATTATTCAATTAAGTAATTTGATTTCTTGTAGAAGCAATGGTCGCCTCATCGAGTAATTTAGATAAAGTGTTAGAATCGTGCTATGAGCCACAGGCAACTTCTAAAAAATATTGGTGCAAGAAAAACAGAAAGCATTGTATTTGTTTCTGTTTGCGCACACATACTTCAGCGGTGTGATTTTTCGGGCGCTTGTTGTCGCAACCATACACTTATAGTATAATGGCGTTTTTCACTGTCGCACCTCGGCTCGCACCTCTGCGTTGGTGTTCCTTAGGTTAAAGGGACACTAAAGGTTACTATGCAGTCAAGTTAAAGTGATAAAAGCAATGCTCTAGAACGTCTAAGACGTCAATGTAATCGCGAACAGATATTAGTAACCGAGAAATTGAGCTAAATGTATGCCCCGAGGTATTTGTATTATAAAAGGAATCAAGAGATGGCGCCACCATCCCGTGCGACACGCTGGCCGAGTGCTGCTTCTGAATCGTCCGCTTTCGCCGTCTCTGCATCTCGAAATATCTTGAAGACGCAAGACGCACGCCTTTTGGTAGAGCGAATTTTCTAACGACAGGGCGCGAAACAGCACCTTTAGGATGTGTTGCCCCCCCCCCCCCCCCCGCCTATTTGGCCGAAGAAGCCTGTAGCTTCCGCAGTACTGTACAGAGCTACGTAAACAGATCTGAGTACTGCTTGTAATGATTTATTTATTAAAAATTCACGTAGCCCTGAACACAGGTGCAATGCGTGCCTCTCTAGAAGATAAAGGGGGCGAAGCTTATATGCAGGAGCTCTATAGTAAAACACTCTCCTAGATTACAATACCGGGCGAACATACATGCGGTACATTGATGAAAGCGCGTTTCTTCACGATATTCCTGATCGACTATTGCTTAGCCTACGTATAGCTAACCAACCGCACGAATACCCTTCGCTGCAATGTGACCAATGTGCATGTTCCGAGACAGAACCGTCATATATTAGGCGAATCATAAGAAGCCAACAAACACTGACACCAAGCTGTTGTCCTTGATGTCAGTGTTTGTTGGCTTCTTATGATATGATTAATAAAAATCAGGCCCCTCGGTTAACCCCTTTTCTTCTCGTTTAATATATTAAGCGAAGACACTTGACAGTCTGTACTTGTGAGATGATATCCAGGTGATAAGAAAGAAATATATACGGGGCCTTTTAAGAGAAATGCGGCCGCAGAGCATTTGTTGAAGTTGAGACAGAGATGCATCGCGTCAAACATCTTTTTATAACAGACAAATATGCCTGTAATATTTCATAAAGTTTTTGGATGTCATTTGACAATGAGAAAAACTATATGTCATCAGCATACGCGTATGTATACGTACTTACATCCTCATGGCATATGATGTAGCTCATTAGAATATTAAACAAGACTTGGTACGACACTCCATGGAATGTCTCTTGTTTGCGCGTAGCTATATCCGAAAAGATACTGCTCTGGAAGCAATAAGATGATATGTCTCTTAAAAATTCTGAAATTCATGATAGAAGGTACTTTGGGAAGTTAAAGTTTCGAAGCTGATTAGCCAATATCGCATGCTCAACACTATCATCTGCTTTTGAGATGGCGCCGTGCCAATTGAATACTGCTTTCAAATTAAATATGAGCCAGCCATATCGAGCACTTTGATCTGAAACCAATTTGTTTCGAAATCAGGGTCAATCGATCGTTAAGAAAACTTATCACACTAATATTTATAACTCTTTCGATCGTTTTTTTACGAAATTTGAAGTTAACGAGATGGGCTCAATGCGAGGTAAAACGCAGGCGGACGGGGGCGTTGGGGCGGAGGCGTAAACGTGCGCGGTCTGCATGGTGCAGCCACCTGGTGGCGCAGTGTTCATACAGACAGAAACAGCTGATGCCAGTGCCGAAAATTTACACCAGCAGCGAAGAAGAATACGCTCAGTTAATGCAATATTAGCTGTTTCTGTCTGTATGAGCACTGCGCCACCAGGTGGCTGCACCATGCAGACCGCTCACATTTACGCCTCCGCCCCAACGCCCCCGTCCGCCTGCGTTTTACCGGAATACCGGACAAGCTAAACCTCTCTATTGCCTAACACACAAAACCGGCTCTCGTATATTAAAGCAAGAGTATCACCTTGGTAATTTTCTACTCCACTGGAAGCCATGACTTTCTAACAGAATAATTGATGATGTCTAATAAATATTCTTGTGATTCTCTATATAATATTTTCAATATGACCGAAGTGATTTCATCGGGGCTTGAAGCCACTGATGTAAGGCTTAGTGTAACATCTGACAACTGGACCTGGATATTTCCGTGAAATCATCATCACTTGGGTAATCAAAGGGGATAATGGGAGTTGGGAAGAAAAGCGACGTTCCAACATTCTAGTGATTAACCCCAATTACTCCTTTATTTCTTCGGGAGGCATAACTGTGGATTCTACATTTATCGACCGCGGAATAATTTTCATCACGCGTAGAAATCTACACAATGCGCGTTTACTATTTGGTTTAGAAAGAAATTCAAATTGCTGAATGTCGTAATAATCATTTGACCCCCCCCCCTCCACCCTATTCGCCATATTCGTCTAAAAGTACCTTCAAATAAATGACACTTCATCCAATTCTGAGAGCATTGATTACTTAACAGTTTCTTCCAAGCTGCCTTCATTCGCCTGTAGTCACGCGAACAATCATCATTCCACCAATGAAAAGGAGAATTCTTTTTAACTGATGTTACCACAAATTAAGATTTTCCCCGGGAATCTCTTGAAGCAGAACAAACTCTCAGTGCTTTCCATTTAAAACTTGCATCAGACAAGGAATTAAGTCAGGTAAAGAAAGTGAGACATTTCTAATTACATGACTCTGAGAGCTTCTAGTGTTCATAATATATTGCATTCAGTGTTTTGTAATATTAAATGGAAATGATAAGTGTCTGTGTTGAAATCAGAATTGCAGTGAGTAGATAAGGTTACGTGCCCTTACATTCACCGCACTTGAGATACTCAGCCAGTCTGTACCATCAGGTCGACAATGAATGTGTAGGCCAGAGCAAGGGCATGAGCTAAAAGTGTACAGCAAGTGGTGCAGACCTTTGCAGTTAGTAATATCGCCACATATTCTTCGAGTAAAATGATATGCACTTTAAAATTTGCTGGGAAGCCAATTTGTGACTTCAGCTGCAGTGCAAATTCGGTGTTTTGAACCCTCTTCATGTTACACAGCATTGTACAAACACACAGAAGCGCATTTCGTTCACATTTTCTTTAATATACCGGATACTGAAATACCGCATGCTGCTCATAGCATCTAGCACACCATGCTAGATGCCATGTTCGTTTGTACAAGAAACGTTTGAGAGCGCTGCAATCACGACGCACAAGCGGGCATGTCACGTGTTATTATTATTATTTTTTTGTATTTCGTGGGCACCTTCAATAAGCGGAAAAACACTAATACCTAATATATAGAAAGTTAGAAACTGTTTAATCGGACGTTTTGCAAAGCGCTCTACAACTTTCTAATTGGAATTTTTTGCCTGACTTCGTTGCTTGAGAAGTTGATTCATTAATCTTGACTGATTATATAATTAAGGAGAATAAAAAAAAATTCTGTGACTTACTCCATGCATACTCCATACATACTCCGCATTTGATCGCGTCGTCTTAGTGTGCATCGGCATATTTTTAAACTCTGGCTAAAGTTAGCTGGCGCCGGCGTATGCGTCAGCGCGCACGTCACAGTTTTGAGCGATCACGTGTCTAGTTGCGTTTCCAAAATAGTCCATCAGGTTACGCCCGCTCTCGTTGCTCTCTTAAATCAAAACTTGGAGTGGTCGCTGTAAACAAGAGTCCAAACAATTATATGTCGCGCAATGAAGCAAACGAGGTTCCGTACTGTCCTTACTGGGACATTAGCTACTTATTAGAACATAAATGACAAGAGCGAAAATTTATGTGTCAGTACTTCCTTTAAAAGCACTCGCGATGAATTTAAAACAATCATGCGCGTGCTTCGCCATCCTGCTGCCTAGGACAGCATAACCTTGATAATACAGACAGCAGCGCTGGACCGTTTGCGGGTGGATATACATCATAATTACTTGTACGGCTGCTGTCAACGGCCCACCTAACTCAGAATGAGATCGATTCAGCAGCAGTGTTTCCGAAGGGTGCTGCGCAGCGGGATGCTTGTGGCCCTTGTTCGCCTCGGATTTACAGTCCTCTGACGACTGCGAGCAGCGTTTCTCACTTTAGTGCTGAAGCGATCACTGCCTGCACGCGCAGACAAGCACTGGGCACGTTTAAGTAGAGGTTTATGCAGTCGTTTAGATTAAATGTTCCCGGAAGCATTTATTAAGGCTGAAATTTTCGAACCAGTCGTTTCCACCGAGTCAGCTTTGAATGAACAGTGAACTGTTTCTTTTTTCCGCAAGTGAGATTGAAAAAAAAAAAGCTTTGCGTCCTTCCACGATGTGAAGAAGGATAACCAGCGAAGCTTGTTAGGTATGGCCTGACGCCAAGGGCCAACGTCATCCCCTTCCCTTCTCAACGGGGACGGGCACCGTGGGTGCGACGTCATCCCCTTCCCGTCTCAACCGGGACGGGCACCGTGGGTGCGACGTCACCCCCTTCCCTTCTCAACGGGGACGGGCACCGTGGGGGCTACGTCATCCCCTTCCCTTCTCAACGTGGACGGGCACCGTGGGGGCTACGTCATCCCCTTCCCGTCTCATGGTCGTGGCATCGGGTGTGCTTACCTCGTCCCCTCACTCTACCTCCTGCGCCTGAGCCCACGAGCACCGGAGAGGTCATTCACTCTTCCGCTCCTCTCAGATTCGTCGAAAAGAGCATCGACTTCTCCTACCCGCGCCTGGTATTGCAGGAGGAGGGGCCTTCTCTCTGTGCCTGTCACGTGTCATCGACGCAAGCAAGATCCCGCCCACACGATTGTAAGAGTGCCTATTTAAGGGGCTCCGAAATGTACTTGTGATATATACTTCATGCCATGTACTTCATACTTGTTACTTCATTCTCTTCTTATTTTCTTTCAACTACCATGGAATAAAACAGTGCAAGTTTCGCACGAGGAAAACGTCGTCTCGCCCTTGCTCGGTCGCCATGGTCTACCGGAGGCCTGCAGCTCGCCGATAACGCCACGCTACCCAATAAGGAATATCGGTGGAGCTTCGAGAGACAGGTCGCTTGCAGTGGGATCGCCTTCAAATGCAACAAGCTGGTTGCTAACGGAGGGATCGCCCAGAGGGACACAACAAACTGGTGGCAAGTGGTAGGATCGCCCAGAGGGGCAGAACAAACAGGTGGCAAGCGGTAGGATCACCCTGGGGCACAAGCTGTATTGGGAGGACTATTGTGATAATTATATCGATTTATATGGTTATTGCTATATTGATTGAATAAAGACGCATACACGTAACTTCGTGGTTATCGTTTTTTATTTTCTCTCATTCGTTGCCACAGTGAGTGAGTGAGTGAGTGAAAGAACTTTATTCGGTCCAGAGAACACGCAGAGATCCCAAGCCACCTGGGTAGTCCGTGCACGTAGGGACCGTTAAGCCGAGCTTGACAGCCCGATCGTGGGCAGTCTGGACGGCCAGGGGTTGGTCGTTGAGTTCGGGGCTTGCCCAAGAGCGCAGCCCACCTATCCACGCTGAAGGAGGAGCCGATGGCTTCACACTCCCACAACACAGGCACGTACCCAAGGGGGGGCCCGGGGGGGCCCGGGCCCCCCCCCGAAATCAAGTGGCATACCCCCCCCCCCTCCCCACCCACGCCACCACTCCTCACACATTCCTAAAGCGCTGCCAGATAAATGTTGAGACTTGGCAGCTGTTCATCGGTCAGCATTATGCTGCCTTTTTCACTCCTTTTAGATGGCGGTAGTTATCGGCATCTCTTGTAATGTGAAGGACAGTTTTCTCATAAATTCCGCACCCGCGCGATTAACTCGAGATGCGTTCAGTTGTCACCATCTATTCAACCGTCACGCGCATAGCTGTTGCTTTTGTTAGTTCAACCTTCTTCGTTTATTTAGGCTGATCCTGGGACCAGGAGAGGGATGCGGCTGTTACTCAGCTGGTCTGTACTCTCATGGAACGAGTTGCGGCCGGAGAAAACGCCAATTGCGTTTAACTTATCCCTTTGCTTCATTATTTCCTTGAGTTACGGCTCGCCGCGACGCTGTCAGATGCCCGGAACCATATACACGTGATATAGGTTAGATAAAGTGGGAAGTAAAATAATGTGAAAGAGCGTCCATCATGAAACCCTGCAATAACCCTTAAACCCATAAACAAGACGACTGTCGCCCGTTACCTCGTCTGTTTTTCCCTAATTGTATATCACTTTTCGTGAAAAATTGGCAACTGGAAACAAAAATCGCGAGGAGTTGAGAAATTAAGCGATCTACTAAGGGAGAGAGCCAAGGCAACAACCAAACTGCAAGCAAAAGCGAACAATAAAAAAGTTAACCGTTGTTTATGAGAATATTTATGGATCAACATCTTCTTACTTAAAAAGGAAGTAGGGAAAACGTCGCCGGAAGTGGAGAACAATTACTTGTTTTGAATGACGCTTTTACAGTTATCGGTGTAACCGCCTCACGTAGCCACTTCTCTGCTGTGCTTATGTGGGTGTTTTTCTAACCTTTCGCGGTGAGCGCAGTACGTCTAGAATCGCAGAGTCCTGCGCTCTACGCGGTTGTATGGGACGGGCGGCCACACAGCGTTATGCAATTCGCGGAACTGTAAAAACTGATCAACAAGGCGAAAATAACTGATATTCGAAGCTATAACATGAGAAAGAGTGAAGAAGCCGTAAAAAATGAACGCAGCCTGAAATCAGTAAAAAGGAAACCTGGCATAGGACAAACCATGATGTATGCACTAAAGGATAAGAATTAAGGATAATATCATCAGCAATCTCGAAGATATAGTAAAAGCAGGGGAAAAATTCTAAGCGGATCTGTATACAGTACCTAGAGGAGTCACGATACCTCACTTAGAAACAGTAGTGAACATGATACAGAAACTCTCCTACGACTAGCGATGAGGTCAGAAGGGCTCTGCAAGACATGAAACAATGAAGATAGGGAGGAGAAGGTGGAATAACAGTTGATTTAATCAAAGATGGAGAAGGCATAATGCTTGGAAAACTGGCGGATATTTATACGAAGTGTCTATCAACTGCAAGGGTCCCAGAAAACTGGAAGAATGCAGACATTATACTAATCCACAAAAGAGGAGACGTTAAAGAATTGAAAAATTATGGGACCATTAGCTTGCTCCCAGTATTATATAAAATATTTACCAAAATAATCTCCAGTAGAATAAGGGCAACACTGGATTTTGTCAACCAAGGGAACAGGCTGGCTTCAGGAAGAGATACTTTACAATGGATCACATCCATGTCATCAATCAGGTTATCGCGAAATCTGCAGAGTACAATAAGCCTCTCTATGTGGCTTATATATATTACAAAAAGGCATTTGATTCTGTAGAGATACCAGCAATCATAGAGGCACTACGTAATCAAGGAGTACAGAACGCTTACGTAAAAAGCTTGGAAAATATTGCTACATGCGTGTGGTATTTGTTTGAACGAGGCGCGTATGCGCCATCACTCCAGAAAAGAGGAGGAAGAACGAACTGGGCTCGCGCTGTGAATCTAACCGGTCAGCGCTGCAACCGTTGTTGTAAATATATTCTGTAAATAGTTTCTCGTCTTACTGACTCGTCCTTCGCGTAAGAATATCTACAGAGGTTCTACAGCTACCTTAATTCTACACAAGAAAAGCAGGGAGATACCTATAGAGAAAGGGGTCAGACAGGGAGACACAATTTCTCCGAAGCTATTCACTGCGTGCTTAGAAGAATTTAAGCTATTAAACTGGAAAGGCTTAGGAGTAAAGATCTACGGCAGATATCTCAGCAACCTTCGGTTTGCCGATGACATTGTTCTATCCAACAACAATGCAGACGAGTTACAACAAATGATTGGAGACCTTAACAGAGAGAGTGTAAGAGTGGGTTTGAATATTATATGCAGAAGATGAAGATAATGATAAATAGCCGGGCAAAGAAACAAGAGATCAGGATCGCCAGTGGGCCACTAGAGACTGTGAAGGAATACGTTTACCTAGGTCAATTAATCACGGGGAACCCTGATCATGAGAAGGAAATTCACAGAAGAATAAAAATAGGTTGGATCGCATACGGCAGACATTGCCAGCTCCTGACTGGAAGCTTACCATTATTATTGAAAAGTAAGATGTGCAATCAGTGCATTTTGCCAGTGCTGACATATGGGGCAGAGACTTGAGAGCTAGTTAAGGACCACGCAAAGAGCGATCGAACGAAGATTGCTAGGCATGACGTTAAGAGACAGGAAGCGGTTTGGATCAGAGAGCGAACGGTTATAGACGATATTCTAATTGACATCAAGAGGAAAAAATGTAGCTGGGCAGGTCATGTAATGTGCTGGTTAGATAACCGTTGGACCATTAGGGTTACAGAATGGGTACCAAGAGAAGGGAAACGCAATCGAGGACGACAAAACACTAGGTGGAGCGATGAAATTAGGAAATTCGTGGGCGCTAGTTGGAATCTGTTGGCGCAGGACAGGGTAATTGGAGATCGCAAGGAGAGGCCTTCGTCCTGCAGTGGACATAAAACAGGCTGATGATGATGATGATGATGATGATGATGATGATGATAGGTGGTGGGCCCCCCCCGAAAAAAAATCCTGGGTACGTGCCTGCCACAACACATGGTCCAATGTTGCCCTTAGACCACAGGCAGGGCAGTCCGCACTGGTATACCTTTCACGGTACCACAGTGACCATAGCTTTGTGGTCGATGAGCTACACCGACGAAGAAGTACATAGGGGTGGCCCATCTGGAGCGTCGGCGGCAGCAGCAGCAACGAGAATATGCGCAGTGACGGCGGGCGAATGCGACCGACGAGGAGCGGGCGGCCCCGGACGCCAAGCGCAAGCGCTGTGTCAGCTGCAGCACCCCGAGTGCTGCAGCTGCACAGCTGACACAGCTGTCACAGCGCACGCCACCGGCGCACATTCATGCTGATGTTAATCGCGCACACCGCCAATGGTGTTCGCCGCCGTGCGATCGACTGCGGCAAACCGCAGTCGATCACACGGTGGTGTGATCGACATCTGGACGAAACGAGATGTCACTCGCCACAAGCCAATGCAGACAAGTCCTCCGCCGTTCGTTCCTGTCCCCTACTTGTAAGCATATACATTTTGTGTTGGTTTACCTCGGTTTCTTTTCATTAAACAATTGGCTTTACCTCAAATTACATTTTGGGTTTCTACCCCTTTTCATTTACTTTTGATTGGCTTAAAGCTGCTATACCTTGGTGGTGCGGCTTTCCCTCATTTTCATTTCGGTTATTTTTGCACTACGAGGGGCTCAGAATACGCCATCCACGTGGCGCCAAACGGGTTGCCCGCAAACTCCCCCTCGAGCCTCGCCGTCGCCCCGGGGAAACGTTCCGATGGATCGCAGCCACGTCGACGCCTTGCGTTTTCCAATTCACGGTACTCGGGGTATGATTATAAGATAATAAACTTTCTTTTTTTTTTGGCAAGGTGGCGGAGTGCCTAAAGCCTGCTTCCCCTCCCCCGCGGGTCGGCCCTGTATTGCGCTATATTCTTCGGGATCGGTCCGCGTACGGAGAGAAATTCTCAATCTGCACGTCTAGATAGAGTCAGGCAATTTTTCTACAACCTTACGCAAATACAGCCTCGTTCTAGAAAAAAAGAAGAAGAAGAAGAAAAAAGAAAACATCAACTCCACCACTCTGTGAAGAAGGACGAGCAGCGAAACTGTGCATGTGTGTTTTACCTCAATCGACGCATCTGCGTATATATAGGTATTATTATTATTATTATTTTTGAAGGACACGGACAACGAATACATATTTTGACCGTGGAATGATTTATTCTTATTCTTTTATGAACTGTAGTGACGTGTACAATTACCGCTGCAATGGGAATTCTACAATATCTACAACTTCACTGTGAACTAAGTAATTAAATAAAGTAGATTAAACACATCGTAATGTTAGAGTCGTCTTAGCGGCTAATGGGTATGCAATTTGTTTCGGGATAGTTTCGACAGAACAAGAGCTACAACTGTTTTCTGTAACCATTCCCTCCGTAGGCGGCCATGTATACTGACAGCAGACGGGAGTTCTGTGACGTTTAGAACTTCACTGTAACCTAACTAATTATGACAAGTAAGTTAAACTCGGCGTGATGATAGAGTCATCTTAGCGGCCAATTTTAGTGTATTGTTTTTCGAGATACCTAGATTACATATAGAGCTACAGAGCATTCGCGAGAAACTGGAGACGAGAATTTTTTCGTGTCGACGCGACGCGTAGACGGAGGGACATCGACCACCGCTGGAGGTTAAGCTATGTACAGATTCGCTGCAAAGCTTCACGTGCTAGCCACGGAAGCTGCTTACTTGAAGACAGAAAATAATCTTTCGCTCTCGGAAATACGCAAATCCTTCCCGAGATGGCGCTGAATGTCTCACGAGCTGCGGGCTTGCATCCCGTTTTGCCTCACTGTGCGCGTCGCCTTGTTGACATCGCGCGCGCGCGGCGCTTCTGAATGATGACGTACTGCGTGACGTATGCACATAGATTTTACACCTTTTAAGCTCTGCTGAAAGGTGGCACTGATCTGCCTGCAGCCTATATACTCCTCCTCCTCCTCCTCCTCCTCCTCCTCCTCCTCCTCCTCCTCTCTGTTGCGTTTTTGTCGTCTGAAATGGAACGCCCACCGAATTTGTCCATCGACGAAAGAAAGCCTGGCCACGTTCTCGTCTTGCCATCTCCGTGTTGCGTTTGGGCAGCATTCTTCAGTGGCAACTCGGCTTCGCATTAAGTTTGCTTCGGCTCACAGTTAACGAGAGCATCAGCATGATGAGTGATGGTGGTTGCGTCATTGATGACTCACTCCCCTCCTAGGATGGTTGCCCAACTTACGAAGGGGGCAGGTAGCCGTACGCCATCGAAAGACTTGTCAAAGGAAGGAATCAACGGAAACGTCGAGAAAGCGGCAAGGTAAAGTGTGCACGTTACCAAAGGTAATTGTTTCGAGCCTTCGCTGAAGCTAAGAATTCTGTTTGTGATATGTTATAGCTTTAAAAGGCAAGCTCGCGTCTTGCTTAAATCTTTGCGCTATACAATTTACAATGTTTACGCATCGTTTTGCTTATCTTGTAAGTATTACAAATTTAAGGCTAGTATATAATTGCCCTAAGATGCAACCCTAAAGGGTGCCTACTGAAACGCGTACTTGTTTATCCTTTTTTCTTCCGGCAGCTGCGTTTCATCGGCCAACAAATGTTGAAAGTTATCGCCCAACACAAGACGCGCGCCTGCATGCATCGAAACATCCTCGATCATTCTCGCCGGTTCTATCTGTTGCCTATGTTGTAGCCCGAACCATTTTTTTTTTTGCAATCCGATTGCATGCGCGACGAGAATTGTGTTGTAATGTCTGAAAGTCACGCTAGTACCAGCGATTACGCAGGAATCTTTGACTGTCGCGTATGAATAGCCGCCACGGGCTTGATCCGCACAATTAGATTTAGACGATCGACGAGCGCGTGCTCTTCACTATATCGTGCCGGCCGAGTGTAAAACTCGTTTTTGTGGGCGCACGTTCGCCCGAAAAGGAGTGTTTTCTGACTAGCCGTTGGGGGTGCCACGGTCTGCTTCTTCCCTGTTGGCACAATGGGATAATACCCTCTCGAATTTCTCGGGGCGCTTGACAGTTCCCGTATTCCTTGAGAAAACTATAAACATCACGCTCTTCCAAACTAGAAAAATAAATTAGGTAAGGAGAAATACAATTACTGCGCACTTTCAAAATGCCCTGCGGGTGCGCACGAAGTCTGACAGATTTCTTTCTTTCTTTCTTTCTTTCTTTCTTTCTTTCTTTCTTTCTTTCTTTCTTTCTTTCTTTCTTTCTTTCTTTCTTTCTTTCTTTCTTTCTTTCTTTCTTTCTTTCTTTCTTTCTTTCTTTCTTTCTTTCTTTTACTGTGTGCCTGACATAAACGCGCCTTTGGCAACAGATACCAGGGTAGTCAAATTTTGCGTGTTACCGATGAACGACTTCATTTTAATCGAGAAGCTCAGTCCTACAAGCCCAGTTCTTTCTTGGGGGCGCGCAGGAGTGCTCACCTTGCTATCTCAAATGCAATGAAACCTCAACGAAGGCCTGACCTTGAACTTTGCGATGGAGGCGCTCGAGTTGAATTTTCTCGCAGAGAGGTTCCAGTTCACTGACTGAAAGCTTGCATTTAGCACCAATATCACCTCCCTCGTAATTAATGCAATTGGATTTGGAAAGTTTACGGTCACTTTAACGTACGCTAAACAGGATGAAGAGGAAAGCCTACGCTCTCTCGAGACATTCATTGCATCACTTGAAATTTTTATCTGAATGCGTTACTTCTTATTGCTTATTTTCTTCCACCAAGGGCCGTGGGCTCGAGTGTCTTAATCAACTCTACCTTAATTAGATGACTTAATTAACTTCACCCTAATTAACACCAACGGTCGCTGGCTCGACTCCCATCCAAGGTCATGAGTTCGCGCGCGTTAATTAACTGTGACATAATTAACTTGGCCTTAATTAACATCAAAGATCGTGGGTTCGACTCTCGACCTTCACGATGCCAATTGGAATCCAACTTGGAGATATGGCTGGTTCGTTCAGGTGGGCTCGACTCCCACCTATGAATTTTGGTGCCATAACTCCGGACGACGTAACGCCGGACATCGGATTTTTCGTGCCATATGGGGAGAAAAATGAGCCAGCTAAGGCTTTCGCCTTAATGACAGGTTCAAATTTAAGGTGTCTTTAACTTTGTCGGTGTGGATTGGCTAAATTATATAAATAGTTATTAGTGCTCCGAATGCTTGTACGTTCCTGCGTGAGGGGTGGGCTGAATCAACAAACAGAAATTTCTCGACCGGCGGTGTTGACATTAGCTGTGTTGGAGTGGCGCCCAGCTTCTTCGGGCAGATCATTCCATTCCTTGTCTGTTTGAAAACATAAAAATACACAATAAAGATGCAACGAGGTTCGAGTGTGGTGATTAGATATTCTTTTGTTTATATGTGAGTGATAGTTGGCGATGGGAAGGTGAAATGACGTTGTTGATAACTTACGTGTGATGAAATTTTTCATACAATGAGAGCCTGGAAAGTTGACGTCTTTTAATGTTAAATTGGGTAAATTAGCTTCCAGTTCTAGTATAGGTCACATTGCTATAGCACAAATATTCGTTATACACAAACCTAGCGGCGTGGCTATTCGAATGAATTCAAGTGTGTCGCACAGGTTAGATTGACGGTGTCCACAACGTATCAAGGGCCGTGGCTTCGAGTGTCTTAATCAACTCTACATTAATTAAATGTGTCTTAATTAACTTCACCCTAATTGACACCAACAGTCGCTGGCTCGCCTCCCATCTAAGGTCGTGGATTCGAGCGCCTTAATTAACTGTATAACTGTGACTTAATTAACTTCGCCTTAATTAACACCAAGGGTTGTGAGTTCGACTCTCGACCTCCGCGATGTCAATTGGAATCCCACTTGGAGATATGGCCGGCTCGTCCATATCTCCAGGTGGGAGTCGACTCCCACCAAAGGTCGTTGGTTCGACTCTCGACATTTACGATGTCGAAAAAAAATCGGGTGAGGTACTTACAAAGCGACAGTGAGAGAGTTACGGAATCATTATATGTACTCCTTACTGTGACCTGCTTACCCGCCGTGGTTGCTCAGTGGCTATGGTGTTCGGCTGCTGAGCACGAGGTCGCGGGATCGAATCCCGGCCACGGCGGCCGCATTTCGATGGGGGCGAAATGCGAAAACACCCGTGTACTTAGATTTAGGTGCACGTTAAAGAACCCCAGGCGGTCGAAATTTCCGGAGTCCCCCACTACGGCGTGCCTCATAATCAGAAAGTGGTTTTGGCACGTAAAACCGCATAATTTTTTTTTTTACTGTGACCTGCTTACTAAGACATCCTGGATTTAGCTGTTACTGAGGTCTTACTCAACATACCGGTTAAACGCATGCGCATTTAAAGTCGGGATGCACAGATGTCGAGTATGCCAATAGCTCAGCGGAACAGGGAGCAAGTTTATGACACGACGCAAGCAGCCTAGAACACGGTTAGCTTTGTTACTGATTTTCATTGTGTGGTGAGACGAAAAAAAAAAAATCGGGTGAGGTATTTATAATGCAACATTGAGAAAGTTGCGGAATCATTATATGTACTCATTACTGTGATCTGCTTACTAAGATATCCTGACTTTAGCTGTTGCTGTGGTCTTACTCAACATACCGGTAAAAAGACTGCTTTGAATATGTTTGACCTTGCATTATTTAATTTTCCGATATATTATTTGACTGGGATATATTATTTGACTGGGACTGGGACTGGCACTAGCCGACGCTTTTCCCGACATTCAATTTCAATTGAATGCCACCCAGAAGCAACGCCAAAGACGCGTTCTGTCGCTTTTGATAACGGTTTACACACATTACACACCGTTCTTTATTTCCTAACCCTATATCCGGCCTGTTGCGTCGTACAGTCACCGTCATATTTAACCGGAACACACCTTCAGCGCATTTGTTTCTTCTCTTGCGGACCCGAAGAGAGTGCTGGATATTTCCGGTGGCTTGCCTTTCAAGACGTTCGATGCTTGCTTTGTATACAGCGCATGTTTGTTAAAGTTAAGCCATAGGTGCGTCTTCATTGTTCAGGTTAAGCCTGACGGCTGCTGTATACCTCGTGCCTGATGGCCTCTGGGGCCGTTCGGTGTCTGCGTCAGTAATCCCGATCTCGAGGTGAAGAAGAAAGGCAGGGAGTCGCCGTGTAACTCAGGGTCTCGGGTCCGCCAAAAGCAAGAAAGATTGAACAGGCCGTATCGCCGTGTATAGCGTGACTGTCTTATATTTTATAGGGTAACGCACACGTGTTGCAGTTTTCTTTTTCTTTATTTCAATATTAGTGGACCCCCTTCGGGTGCCCACACAAAGTAACTTTCTTTGCTCCCTGAGCCTTCCACCTTATAACGCGCTCATTGTCGGCGAAGACAAAAGGAGCGCGGTGACTCGCTTCGGGCGAGTCCTGTGTCATGCGCGGCAGCAACCTTTTCGAGTCGGAGCGGCGTTGACGCGATAAGGTCATTTTATCGCCTTGGAACAAAAGGACAGTTGCCCCGAGGGCAAGATAGATTTTTTTCCCCGCCCCCGCCAGCCCTCCTCCTTTCCTCTCGCGACTCGTTAAGTGCCATTCGGAGTAACGAGCAAGAAAATGTTGAGACGGGCGAAGAGAGAGAAAGACGACTAAAGGCTTCCGGCGGAATAACTTCGTTCCTTGCCCTTTAAGCTTGTTAGGCGGCAAACCCGACAAAGAGAATTGGTCACGTGGCGCGTTCGAGACCGTCGTAGTTGCTTCGCCTTTGCTTCGTCGTCGCTCGAGAGAAATGTAGAGAAAGAGAGAGAGAGAGAGGGCTGCACTTGGCGATCTGTGACACCGGTTACGCAAGGGAGCGCGTACCGCGCTCCCTGAAAGCTTTTTATTTTATCTTCGCAGCTCTCCCCTCATCCTTCCACGCAGTCTCGGCACTCCATTACGGAGTGAAAATTTCGTTTAGAAAGCAATTTCGTTCGAAGTTTAGCTCGGTGCAGCGGATTGAGCAGAGAAAGAAATCGGGAAAGACGAACGGGCGCAGGAATTACGTAAATCTTTATTTTTTTTTTAAATAGAAAGTAGCTGCCGTTGGTTGCGGACTCGTCAGTCCACAACCAACAGCAGCTGATTCTGTGCTGGTGACCGTAGCGTAGTCAAGCTGCAAAATGTAATCTTATCAAGCAGTAGTAGTAAAACTTTATTAAGAAAAGGAGTCGGGGAAAAGGGGTCAAAGAGCGATGGGTGGCTCCCTTATTCCAGGGCTCCACTGGTCTTGGCCCTCCGTTGGACTTGCTGGAGGAGTGTCTTCTGCAGTCCCAGGTCCGAGCCGGCGAGCTGTACCTCGTACTGCCCCGCTAATGATTGTTGTTTGTTCGTGTTAGGCTGAGTAGCCAACTCTGGCGGCATTCTCTCACACGTCCACGATATGTGGGAAAGGGTTGGTCTACCGCCACACTACGGGCGTCTAGCTCGATATTTGTGTAGGGTAGAGCGCGTGAAGTTTCAGGAGGTGCGGATAAACATCGGTCTGGATTTTTCTGAGGTTTGTGGCCTCTTGCC
The DNA here is from genome assembly GCF_038994185.2 of Dermacentor albipictus. Classification (NCBI taxonomy): domain Eukaryota; kingdom Metazoa; phylum Arthropoda; class Arachnida; order Ixodida; family Ixodidae; genus Dermacentor; species Dermacentor albipictus. Next base: position 92,351,131 of record NC_091824.1, on the reverse strand, counting down.
CGTTTAAGAATTTGTGCAGGGAGGCGTATTTTTGGCGTGTCAAACGCTGGTGTTCCAACATTTCACGTGGGTGTTTCGGCATAGACAAGGCGTGTGAGCTGGGCTGCTCCACTCGGTTAAAGAGATCACGAGCTAGAGCATCAGCCCGTTCATTGCCTATGAGGCCTGAGTGTCCTGGGCACCATATTACAGTGTGGTAGTGTTATAAGTTACGACCTAGCATCCTAAGGATAGTGTAAACGGCCGGTCATAAATAAGCGGCATGCCTTTTGAGAGTCAGTTACTATGGTTGAGGAGTGGCCTCTCCTCTCCTGATGTTGGATAGCAAGATCTATGGCTGCAGTCTCCGCAAATGTTATGCAATATGTGGTTAAGAATGCGGTGACGAGGAGCTGGTGTTTTTTGTCTACAGCTACTGCTGTATAACGCGATTTTGCGTATGTAGCAGAATCTACATATATTACATGTGCTTTGGGTGCCAACTGGTGGCGTAGCCATTTGACCCTGGCCAAACGACGACCTTGGTGGGTATCGTGATGCATATGCTTGGGAAGCGGTCTGGTGCATATGTGCTTGCGACACTCTTTAGTCATATCCTCCTTAGCATCTCCTGTATTTATAGGGGGTAGGGCTCCTATGCGGGCTAAGATATATCGTTCTGCCTGCAGCGGTAGTGCTGAGGCGGCTTTTCTGCGAGACCAGCACCGCAGTTTGGATCTCCGCAAAAGTGTTATGTAGGCCCAAGGCCAAAAGCCTCTCAGTCGGAGTTTGTATAGGCAGCCCTAAGGCAGTTTTATACGCGCTGCGAATGATGGCTTCTACTTGGTATTCTTCGCACTAGCTCAGGTGGTGGTATGGAAGCCCGTACAATATTCGACTAAGGACGAAAGCTTGGACTAGCCGTAGGATGTCTCTCTCTTTCATTCCTTTATGGTGATACGTTATGCGGCCTATCATCCTAGAAATTTGTTTAGTTGTGGTGGGTAAAGTCTTCATAGTGTGTGTAGCTTTGCCATTGCTTTGTGCCCAAAAAGCCAGAATTCGGGCCTGGTTGACTTCAGGCAATGGGGTGGCCGTCCACGATGAGATTTATTTGCCCATTGGTTTTATAGCGATATATATCTGGGCGTGTACTCACTGCTGAAGGTAAGTACCGCAGTCTTGGTGTCACCCAGCATCCGAGCCTGAAGAATATCTACCCCTTGAGTACGTATACGCAAGTGGGCCTTCAACTATTCGGTGGGTGTCTTGGGGTCGATTACATGAATTACGCCACGCAAGACTCCATCTGGAGCTGCCACGTACGCATTCACCTGGCGCAGTGTTCCGTTAACGTGGAGGTGGATCAAGCAACTCACCCGGTCTGCGACTTGCTGGTGAGGTGTAGTAACAAGAATAATGTTGGAGTCTGGTCTAAGCCTGACCAGGAATTGCGTGCCCGTGACTTCGCCTTCGACAATAATTCTCTTGAAAGGTCGAAGCATGATCTTAAAAATCATTCCTAGGGAGTGGTGGCAACCGGCGACGCTTAGAGCGTGGTCCTGGTGCTTGCGAAGCATTCGGCTGCTGTTGTTTGGTGGGTGGTTGAGTAGTGGTTGCGGGTGCGGTCACCGCTTATTCCCTCGTCAACTCCTTCCTCTGTCGTCACTTTTGACGAACAATGGCTACAGCACTGCTGGTATTGAGCAATCAAATAATCTCGTCACCTGCTGTGCCACTGTCCCCGATATGCCCCAGAAGGACAAGAACTTGCTAACGCTCTCCAAAAACTGGACAATCGGTCGCTTGCAGTGCAGGTGCAGGTGCTGGAACACCGCCCCCATCACTCGTCGGCCCATAAAGCGGTGAAAGCACTTTTGTGCTTCTTGAGGACGACGGCCTTGTGTGAACGTCTGTGACTATTAGTGCAATTACGATTAGACTAAACGCGTCAGCGAACTCGCCGCTAATTTCCATCTATCCTTCCCTCTTCTCTCTTCCTGTCATATTTGTTTTCCCCTTTCCCATTGTCCCGGTGTAGGTTAGCCAACCGGTCATTATTCTGGTTAACCTCCCTGCCTTCTGCTTTTCTCTTTCCTCCCTTCTTTCCAAATAACCGCTTACTAATCGAATAATAATTGGTGTTCTACTGAAGGAGTCTATATGTGGCAGATCTTTTCGAAAGCTGATGTCGTCGCATTTATAAGCCCTATATGCATTTGCGTAAAGGCGGTTGTTCCAAGTCGCATGGCCGTGCTGAAATGGATCAACGCTGATGCACTTGTACGCTTACTCGTACGTCTGCAAAAATACCTGATTAAATTTGTATACGCCTCCTTTACTGTCACGACAGCCCCAGACAAGGTCTCAAAGGTCTCAAGGTCTCAAAGCTCTCAAACAAGAGATTTATTCGCTTGTGGGCAGCAATATCGCTCCCCCCCCCCCCCCCCCCCCCCTGATCTCGTTTGTTCCGACGTGGCTTCCGAGAAAATTGTTGGTACAAACCTTAAACCCCCTGTGGAGTGTATACTCTCTGCTCGTTTGCCCGTGTACGTCGCTTGCGCCTCACCCGCTTGCTAGCTTCCTGACGGCATTGTCCTTTGCTCGTTCTTCGCTGCAACGCCGAACGGGTTTCCCGCCTGCTGTGAGCGCTGGGGCTTGTTCTGTCTGCGACGCACGATGCACTTTCGGCCGGAAAGGAACAGCGCGCGCGTCAGTAAGCGAATGCCGCACTCGAGGCTTGTGTTTTCGCCAAGCGACGACAGCTTCCTGCGATGTACTACGTCGCCTTCCCGTCGCCTTCCCGTCGTCGCGGTCTATCCCCTTTCGCTGGCTCAGCATCCGGTCTTGTGCAACCTCGAGTCAGCGGTTGTTGGAGCGTCTTCGATGTCGCCCTGGCAGCCGCTGGAGCTTGGGTTTTTTTTCTTCTTTTTTTTGCTGGTTGTGTTTCTTCTTGTTTTTTTCGGTCTTTGCAGAGAGAACGACGACATTAAATAAGAGATGCGCTGATTCAGACGAATGGTTACCGAGGAGTGTGGCTTCTCGCAAGTACGAAAAGCAAGAAAGAAAGAAAAAAAAATTGATGAGAAATGTCAGTGAATGGAGACGGCATGGTTGTGTGTGTGTGTGTGTGAGAGAGAGAGAGAGAGAGAGAGAGGGGGGGCAGGTATGACTGAAGGGTGAGGAAGGAAGCAAAGATAGTGTGCGCGTGAACACCACGTCTGCGTCTTTCGCTTGTGGCCAGGACACGAACTCCGCTCATTCGTTGAAAACACTCTATAAAGCAAGCAAAATAATATCACAAAACAAACTTCGCCCACCTCGTCGTTAGCACTGGTGGATCCAGCAGGGTAGGGGAGGGACACGAGTGAGGGAGGGAGATCGAGACAAACCAGCACTTCTGCCATCTTGTTGCGCAGCGCGGAACCAGACAGATGTCTCGTATACCCTGCAGCAGTTTACTTCTTCTGCGCTAACAAAATTGAGAGTGCAATTTTAAGTGATTTTTCTGCTTTTGCCTTTCAAGAACGGCACTTATTCAGGGACTCAAGTTGGCGCCAAAGAGGTTCATTGAATAGCGGGACATACTCAGTGGCACAAACCCTGTGTGACCCAGTGATCTTAGTTGGTCCGGCGTTTGGGTTCAAACCAGATTCTATCAGCCCGATGCTCTATTCCCATGAGACCAAGGACTACACAGTGACACAAGTTGGTGGAAAAACGGTTAGAGACATAAATAGATACGCATACAGAAACCGGTAACTGCGGGAAGTATCTTAAGTATGCTAATCGCATTAAAACTGCTTGCTTGAGTACCAGGAAGTATTCTAAGAACTACAAATATCAGTATGGAAGAAATTCAGGGGGTTTTAAACGTGCAAACCATTCCTTCGGTTACAACCCTGATGGTCATTGCTGGGAAGAAAACAACTTTATATGGATCAGCCGCGAACAATCACGAGCAAAGGTTTGGGGATAACTTTGACTACTAAAATATTGTCTTGACGGTGTGAAATTGGAGCCCAGTATAGCTTTAATGGAGTTGTACAAAACGCGTGTGCGTTTTTGATCAGATCCGGAGCGTGAACAATCTTTCCTCTATGTGGCGCAGCCACACACACGCAAAAGTTTTTGCTGAAGCCATGTTTCAATATTTTTGCGTACGCTAGTAATATGCAGACCACGCACCATTCGAAGTCGCGTAGACGATCACATACTGTGATGTAGTGACAGTCAAGAACGAAGTGCTGCCAAAAAATGTGAGTCAAGGATCTAGATCTTTATTGGCTCAACTTTCAAATCACAACGATAGTGACGACCAGAGTCGCCGCGCGCCGAATCTGAAGCCACGAATTTAGTCCATTCACCATATATACATTCTCGTATGAGCCTACATTGCAGAACAAGCAGAACAATCGCTGGTACCCGTGTACATTCGGAAATGTACGACCCCATTCGCTTTGCAAGTGAAATACAGTTAGAGAAGTCTCTTTTTCTGTAGAATAGGTGATAACATTCAACAAATTTCGAGGAAAAAATTTTGAAGGGAAACGATCACCGCCAAAAATAAAACCGTGTACAGAAAACAATGCAAACCATTTTGTAAAAAAAAGGAAATGAAAACACAACTGAATAGCGAGGAAGTTCTCCGCCGAATGCGTAGCCCCGGAACAACCAGCCCGCGCATCGGGCTCTGTGATTGTCGGGTGTCAGGATTGGGGGCTCAATCCCATGGTCCGTGGTCCTTTGCCAAGATTGGAGTACGGCATGAATTCGGAGGTAGCTGGCCCATGCCGTCGTCCAACTTATTTACGCTGAGATCGTTGATGAAGTGGAGAACTGCTTCTCATCGAGAACGAGGAAAAAGGGTTTATTTACAGAAATTAACTCAGTCTAACATGACTGCTTGAGAAAAAGAGTAACAGTCCAACATGACTGCATGAGAGAAGTGACTCAGTCTAACATGACTGCTCAAGAGAAGTGTTCTCAGCATTCGCACAACCACAGTTTTTATACACACGATCCGCCGGTCCTACGACGCGGCGACTGTTCGTTTACTCATCACCAACGCGCCGCTGCTCTGCAGACCAGTTTACGTACACAAAGGCAACCGCGCTCTGATGTCCGACGACGACGTTGTCAGGGTGCCGTTCCGGGAACTATCGACGCCGATCGAGGGTCGCTCGTTGTTCCGTGCCACGCCAAAACGTGAGACGCACCAAAATACGTCGTCCCCACGGCAGTTTGTCCGTGCGTGTCAAATCAGCTCCGCGTTGGGGAACTCCGGAATCATTGTTCACGCACCGAACCAGTTCCGTCACAATGTCGAAGGGGCTGGAGGAAGGCGGCGGATTCCGGCGCAAAGGCCGCTTCTTTGAACGCCTCGCAGCTGCAGCGACGGAGAGGGAGAGGTGCGCGTCTTGCACCCCTTGTCGTAATCGGGTGGCAAGGTGGCAATCCTGCTCAGCGGCTCGCCATTCTTGACACGGGGCGCTGAGCCTCTGGAAGGCTGCCACAGATGGCACCAGCAGGCCATCTGAGAAGCTTAGTTAACTGCTTGAACTCCTGCAGCATTTGTGTGCGGGGGCGCGCTATGAACTTTTTAAAAAATGTTTTAGTGCATTTTACCTTTCGGACATGCACGTCTGCAGGGTAAGCAATCGGGCTGGGATCTCCCTCATCTCTCTCTACCCCCATTTTTTTTTACATACAGGAAGAGAGCGCTGTGAATCAGAGAGGAAACAGGGATAGCTGCTATTCTAGTTCGCATTAAGAAAAGAATGAGTCTGGCAAGCCATGTAATGCGTAGGGTAGATAACCGGTCGGCCATTATAGAGTTACAGAATGGGTGCCAAGGAAAGGAAAGTGCACTCGAGGACAGCAGAAAATTAGGTGATGTGAGGAACTTAGGAAATTTGCAGGTGTAACTTCGAATCAGCTAGCGTGAGACAGGGATAGTTGGAGATCGGAGGGATATAGGCTTTTGTCTTGGAGTGGACATAAATTGGCTGCTGCTGCTGATGATTATGTCATTTGTGTGTTATTGCAATGTCGCAGCATTTTATTTGGGTTATAGATTCATTTGTGTCCTGTTTTCTTTTCTATATTGACTACTGTTCAAGCACCCGCAAGGGCGTCTGCGTCAGCAGGCATTTGCTGTGTTGCCACACCACCAACCCGAGCACATGGGTATTGGACCCTCCCGCGTGTAGTCGTGTGCCGCTGAGCCCTGTACGGGGAAAGGGGATCCTGGGGGTTGAGCCGATGCCGGGTGTTCGGGCCATTAAGGCCCCTCAGCGGAGCCAACACACCTCTTTGGCCTCCGCTTCACGTAGACGGCACCCCCGGACTGAGACCATCCCGGAGAAATCGGCAGTTGTCCTTGTTGTTGTTGTTGTCCTGAGTGGCCGTGGCACATATCCACAGTGGGGGATTGGCCAATAATCGGGTGGTTAAATTAGGTGCATAAAAATAATAATAATAACAAGGGATTTAACAAATTGAGCGTTGGAGTTTAAAAGTAAACGTTTTGTATTTGGAGAAAAAAAGGAGATAATCAGGTGAAAACCGGGTATACAACAACAACAACAACAACAACAACAACAACAACAACAACAACAACAACAACAACAACAACAACAACAAACAAGAATTAATGATAGATAAGAAATAAAAGAAAGCTATGGTTGGGACGGGGAGCGATCAGTCTAACATGAAAATCGATTGGTTTCAGTGAGGTAATTTTGGATTGCCAAGCAAACATTTCTGTGGCTGAACCCAATAATGGAGGCTCCAAAACATATGACCACAGGCACTGATAAAGTTAGACCAACAGAACGAAGCCCTTTCGGCACTTCTCTCCAATCTTCGTCTTTCTCCTTCATTTTCAAGCTTTACTGTCCTCTATTTCCTTTTACTTCCAGTTTTCCGGGCACCAAGGGTTAACCTTGTGTGGGTAGGCAACCTTGTGTGGGTAGGCAAAATGTGGGTATAACCACATTTGGTTATAGTAGTGTCGTAAAGCTGGCGTATGCAGGACCTGTCCTTTCAAGGGCCCGCAGCGTCCCCTAGTTGGGCTACATTGTGATTTGCTGGCGCTGCCGCCAAAAATTTGATGTGTATCTATGGCAAGTCCTTCCCCCCACTTCCTGATCGCCCTCAGAAACGAGGGCGCACCGAAGAAGTATTTTAGCGTTTTGGCAGTCAAAATGAGAGTTTACCACGGTTTCATGTCATTGGTTCTGAGAAAACAGAGAAGGCAGCGAGAGTGATCTCTCCTTTTCTGATTTCGAAATCACTAACTGAGGCTCCTGGTTAAGGTTATAAAATTTCCAAGTTAGCAAGCTCAAATCTCCTTCAGGAGCAATACGAAAGGCTGCCTAACCTTGTGTCTTTCTGGGACGTACCAGTGAGTGTGACCTCGCATCGTAACCACGAACACCAACCGTGGTGTCGTAACCGATGGTGATTTGATTGATCTGACAGAGGCTGAACTGCTAGAGGGCTGGTTTGAGCGGAACGTGATCAGCGCAAAACGAATCAAAATGAGGCGCGATGGTAAAGAAATAGAAACCAAGCATCTTATTATGACATTCGGTTATAATGTGCTGGTCGAGAGAGAGAGAGAAAGGTTTAATGATAGGGAATGCAGAGAGGTCGGCGTGAGGTACATTCCTCTAGCCAGCGCTTGGTACGTGTTCTGGAAAGCGACAAAATCCAATGTGCTGCACTCGGAAACAAGTATCTTTACGGCGCAGTACTGCCTGCTGTTAAACGTATCAGGCACACAAATATACAAAGAGCCATCATATCCACTGACTTTCTATGTGTTATACCATGCTTAAGGTGCTACTGTATAAGTAAAAACGCCGTACTAAATTACCTTTATTCACTTCTGTGTACAGTATACATGTCTAGCCAGCGTTTCGCAATTTTCTGGGTTCGTGGGCATAAAGGCGTCGAGGGTAATATGCTGGCAGACGAAATCGCCACACCAGTAGCAACAAAAGCCACCAACTCTCTAGCTGTCCTTGCCATAGTCCCGAGGTCTTTTTTTACGAAAAAAAAAACTTAGAAACTATTGGAAGCGCTTCTGGGACACTGAAGCACCTAATAAGCTTCATGTTATTAAGCCACAGTTAGGGAATCGGACACCCATAACAAATACACGACGAACCGAGGAGACAACGTGTCGACTAAGGATCGGGTGCACATATAGTACACACTCATGCCTGCTGACCACTCTGATGACGGGTCATCAGATATCTATGTGTAGTAAATGTGGCGAGACGTTGACTGTGCTGCACGTATTGCTGGAGTGTCGTGACATAGAAGCTCGAAGGGGCAAAAAAAAAAAACGCTTTCGTTTACCATATCGTCAGTAATTTCCACTTCATCCAGCAATTTTCCTTGGCAATGACCCACCTTTTCGATAGCAGATCAGCTTTAGCTTTTTTAAAATGATGTTTGTCCATTGCATGATATACACACGAATGATCTGTAGCACATCCTCTTATCGGAGGCTACTATTGCGATAGTAGCATTTAGAGCGCGTGCTTCTCTGCCCTTGCGTTCAAGGGCCCGGGTTAGGCATTTGTGGTATACCTGAACGTTGTTACGCTTTAATCTTACTGTCACTTCGCAACGTATGTTTTATGTACATAGCTCACTTTACATGTCACAGCCTATTTATACGAGAAATAATCTCCGCAGTTAGTCTCACTGGAAACTTCAGATGACAAAGGGGGTTTTGCCCTTTGCAATAGGTCGCGGTAGCTTGTCCATGTGTCCAAACCGGCGTGACCACGACAAAGGATTACCAGAAAAGAAAGAAAAGAAAAACTTGTACTTGTAAAAAAAAAGAAATTGAACCAAAGTAGGTTAGTGCAGAAGCCGCGAACCGTGCCATAGGAAGAATGAAAGTAGTCGCAAACAGGGTTGCAAGTATATGACATTGAAAATTGTATTAGCGCGTGGTCATCCGTCTTCAGTTTGAGCCATTAGCTCTGTCCCAGTGCTCCTTGCTCGTTTGGAAGGTCATACTGAATTGTCAGCCATACGCTTTCTTCGGTGGAAGAGCACTCAGTTGAATTCTTTGCTGTCGATGCATTCATCTCTCCTCACGGATACACGCAGGGTAGTCACATAGGTCACTGAAGCATGAACTTTAGGCATGAGAAGCTTACGCATTTAGGATGCTTGGCGATTCATTAAATATTTTCAAAGTAATTTTGACGCGTCCGAGCATTGATGCACGAGCGAGGGGCGCAACTGTATGCTGAATGAAGCAACGCGAATCCTAGGCAATTTGAAATGTGCATGTCGGCTCAAGACGGTGGTGCCAAAACGGTGGTGCCTCAAAACGGTGGCGCCATTTGGCACCTGCGTGGCATGTTTCATCGTATTAAAAACAATCGATTCGCACTTTTCGGGTACTTCACTTAGTTGGCGGTATATTTGTTTGTCCGTCCACATCTAAGCTGCTTCACACATACAGTGACCGAAGTTGTCTGCTTCAGCCACTGGGTGTGTGCTCGACTAGATAACTTGTTTCTGTCTGCTGTCTGACATAGTAGGCAACTTGGGTCACTTGATATCTGCCCCTTGGTATGTACCCGAACTGACATCTTCGGCACTGCGCATGTGATATTGGTAGGTATTGGATGCTTATTGCCCACTCTTGGTTAGTCCCCCAGAATGAATGTGCCAAGGTGACACAAAGTGTCTATATCCTTAAATATAACAAAGCGATAGCGCCCTATCCTCAACAAAGACCTCCGACCCGAGCGCGGCCACTTGATGGACAGCCATTGCAACGAAGTTTCAAAACTTGTCAAAACCGACAAAGGAAGTAAAACATTTCCTTACCACTAACACATCCATCATAAGAAATATTGCTAATTGCACTCTGACGTCGCCACTCACCTCCGAAGGATGGATGAGCTGCCTTCATTTTTGGCGCAACGGTGACAGATGGCACCACCGTTCCTTTGCAGTGGCGTCTCGAGTTGCCTGTGTGTGACCACAGGCTAGGCTTTTAGCCTTGTGTATTGAGAACCAACGCCAAGAAGACCGCCGAGAAAACGTTCGAACGTTGCTGCCGCGGTGAGATGAAGTGTAGGCAAAGTATACAACAGGGCCATCATAATTCACTTGCTGTAAGGAGGGCAGGCACCAGCGTTACAAACGGCTACTCTTTCGGCAGTGTGTGAATCCTTCCAGTCAGTGTCGTTGCTCAAGCTGTTGTTCTTTTCTTCTGTTATTCATAAGACCTTAAAGACGTACTCGTTACCTGGAACGATGCGCAGTGTAAGCGCCGCCCCACTCGCGACGGTGCAGGTCGCAGCGGGATGCGCCAATAAAACAGAGACGGGTGGGTAACGAAGTGTACTTTGTTTCTTTTATTTTGCCCGACGTGATGGCACCCGGCGAAACGCCGAGGCTTTCGGTTCTGTGCGAGTCCAGTCACGACATCGTGCATCAACAAACACCAACCGCTATCGCAGCCCGGAGAGTATGGCCCGGCCGCGGTACAAGCAAACACTGCAGTAAAGCAACCATCATTCCTTTTTCTTTCTTTTTTTTTATTTCTCGCCTCTGGACCTAAGCGACACTTGTGCAGAGGGCGCAACTTCTACGAGGCCAGTAAGGGAGAAGTGTCGGCCTACATCACGACTTCTCGTTTTGCGAAACAAGCTGTCGGAGAGGATCGCGTACCGCGAAGTGGGGTCGTAAGGTATCGACAGGGGATGTGTTTGATTGGGTGCGAATCCATCGCGACAGCTGCGTATAAAAAACCGGTGCGGCTCGACCTCGTGACTGGCTACTAGGCGTCTGTAGGGGGACAGGGAGTGACTCTACATACGTCCGCATTTCGGCTTCATATCTACACTCTTACACTTGCCTGATCGTACGGCTGTACAGGCAGACGCGCAGCGAACGTCGTAATTCGTGGGACATCTCAGAGAACCGCTTCGTTCCGGTACGAGAATAATGGGCTCTCTCTCTCTTTCTCTCTCGCCTAACCGGGCTACGCATCTTTTCTCATTTGTTCTTATATTTGACGGGATATCGAACAGTCTGCACTACGAAGGAGAGGTCCACTCACATCTTTCTTGCAATTCTAATGTCGTGCACTTAAGCGCTTACGTCACCAACTGGGACGTCGAGAGCTCATCCAAAAACACAGACTACACAAACTGGTCGTTCTGCAACGTTATAACTGCGCGAGAACTTTTGAGGTCAGCTGAGGCGATTACAGAAAGGAGCAAAATGAGATGATCCTTCCTCACCTCAAAAATTCGCTGGCCGAAAAAAAAAAAATGAAAATGTGTTCAGAAGTTAGAATATGTCACACGGTGTCAGTAAGGCCTGGAGTCTCAGGAATAAGAAAATGAACACGACGAAACAAGTGCCCTTCAAAGTCTCAGAAAAAAACATCGTCTTCAGAGCCAGAACGTTCGTGTTCGTGGGCGTATAATAAAGCATAACAGGGTATTTTTAGGCTTAGTTCTCCCTTCGGCCTTACCGGAGAATGCCGTTGTGATACACATGCCCTAAAAATTCGAAAAGAAAGGGTGTGCAACACGTATTGACGTGCTCCGTAGGATAATTACAAGGCAGTGCGTCACTGGAGTGTAGGTAAAGAGATATTCGAACCCCCTGGCGTGCAGCTGAGCCAACATTCTTTCTCTAGAAACAAAGGACGAGTTAAGCAACCGTGACGTATCGACGAGTGGCCAAGGAACACAGCTCAATTGTGGCAAAGCACATTTGAGCTGCCCTTGTTCTTCTAAAAAAGTTATGAGCACACAACGAGTCCATCTGATCTGCAGGCCGGATGCTTCCGGCTTGGCTGTTGTGCCAGTTGGTTTCACATAGCTCGCGACGGCGCCAGGGAGCACGAGGGACTGAGAGGACAGCATGACGACAGCCATATCGGCGAACAACTGAAGATTTATTTCTTGATCACGTGGCCAATGAAAGGCTTAATCTTATGTCAGCATGGCTTGCGTATTTTATCGGTAAATGATTTCTGCTTGCTATCTGAATCCGACAGGGTCACGCAGGAGTTCAGTTACTTCGCTAGCGCTGCCAAGAGGGATCAACAGGGTGGCGAGACGGAGGAGAAGTCGGACATCTCCGCTCCATTAAGAACACTCCTTTAGCATACATAAGCGACCGGTGACGATTAGCAAATACGTGTAAACGTCTTCACTCGCTTAGTAAATCTGTGTCTCGAAGAAACTTCAGTAGGAGGCGACAAAGCTCCTTGCCAAAGTGGACTCTGTAGAATGTTTATTCCCACACACGTTAAGCAAAGCATTTTGCGAAGGCACAAATGCTCACGTGCCTTCGCAGGGCTAAATTTTCCTGAAGCTAGCTCCTCCTCCTCCTCCTCCTCCTCCTCCTCCTCCTCCTCCTCCTCCTCCTCCTCCTCCTCCTCCTCCTCCTTCAATTACATCTTTTGTCGTTGTGCACTTCCATGGCCCTGTGTCATCTGCTTGTCACTTCGTACCCCAGTATTTACTCTGAGCAATCAAGAAACAAGCGTTCAGTTGCCAATGTGCCTCACAGTCATCCTGCCGTCTTCTTCGTCGTACGAGTTCGCTGCGGTACAGCTTCCAACGAGTCCAAACACAGAAAGTCGCTTATGCCAGAGGGAAAGTACACAAACAGGCGACGGCTTTCTGCTTTAAACAGCCCAGCAAGCAACCGGCGTCAACTTTGCCTAGAGCCAAATGCATGACAGACTCTCATGCATGACAAATGCATGCGACAGTGACAGTGTGTCGCGTTGAACGATGAGAAATGGCCTTGGCGTACGGTGTCAAAAGAAAAAGAGAGGACACAACGTCTTGTCGGGATGTTTCTGTGCATAATGCGTTGTTGCGGATGACGCTCTGTACAGGGAATAGAATGCCTGCTTGTCGATGTTTAATTCGTACGTAGTCTTTGCACTGGCTTCTTCTTTGGAAGGCAGTTTAAGTAGCGGGGAGTATCTTTCGTGAAACCGGAACGTGCGATTATTAAGGGAGGATGGCGTAGCCCCGTGGGCCGAAGGCTCTTCTTCAAACTGCTCATTTGGGATGGCGTTTCGCGTTTTAATTTTCGCATTAACAAATATTCATGGGTGCCACGCGTGCACGGTTTTAACATGACCGCCCAACTCCCACGTCATGGTAATTACGGCATAGCATTCGGCTATGCAGTGCGAGGCTGTTTTGAAAACTTACAGTATTATTCAAACAAGTGTGGTAAGTTGCGCATTAGAGTTCGGTCGTTAAGGCCGCTATTCGTACCTGAAGCCACGCATTACTTTTTCAAATATCGTTTGATCTCAGGACATGTGCTTCTGCGAGATCGCTAATTGTAGATGTGAATTTCATCCTCGATTTGCTCTCTGACATTTATTAATTTGATTATTTTAAGCGCGGGATGCTCGACTCTAGTTTATTACTTTTACGAGGCTATAGCCACAAGTTCAGCGTTCGAGTCGTTGTGATATTTCGTCGGGAAGTCACGATTCTAATTTAGACCTGTACCCAGGAAAAATGTGCTCAAATTAGAAGGGTCTAAACCCCTTTGCAATAATGTCTACGTATGAAGGTTCTGCGTTTGAACATTGAACACCATAGAAATCCTCGAAAGTAATCTTTGGACGAGTTAAATAAATAAAAGAAAGTGTACACAATAAATCTGAGAACGAATCAGTCCTACGACACAGTTCGCACTTACGTAAGGTCACATTTATGACAATGACTTTCCACGGGTATGCGTTAGTAGTCCCCAGTATTTTTTCTTTCTTATTGTAGTGCTGATAGGCATTGTTTTTTTTCCCTCGGAAATACTGTATGACATACAGCAACCTGTCAAGTTCTTGCTAAGTTCTGAAACTGCTTCATTTCTGAACGTCGATTGATAGCGCTTTATAATGCGATAACGTGAGTCTTCGTCAGAAAACGAAACCTCGGCAAGAAATATATGCAACACATATCTAATGAAGCGAATTCACGCAATTAGGTTTTTTTTTCCAGAATGAGAGATAGCCAGGATGATCTCACGGGTCGAAGCCTCCAAAAAGCGATGTTCCACAGTTCTGTCTCACTTGATGCTGCCCTTCCGAAAACCATTCATGCTTCCCTCTTTCTCTTCCAATCACCGCCTGACTTGACTGCGTCGTCGCCTCGCGGTGCATCAGAAACATACATTGTCAGAGTTTGAATCCGGTTCGTTACCACCCACAGCTTATTACGAAACAGCGGTACTCCAAGAATTGCATCCTTCCAGGATTCTACATCGCGACCGCCAACGCCACGTGTTTCAAGCGCGAGCAGTTCACAATTGTCGGTTGTCGAAAATACGTAGGCTAGCCTAGCCTCGCTGCAAGCGAGACGAGTAAAAAAAAAGGGGGGGGGGGACTTCCGGTGTCGCCAGCAACTGGCCGTCAAACTTGTGCTTGCGATGTAATATACATAATAACGCATAGATAGATGAATTTAGCTGGCAGGTGGTAAGGGGGGACGCATGCGCTTCCAGCTGCTTCGTTTCACTACTATATAACAGCTAGGACGCTACGAGTTCTGAATAAAGAAAGAAAGAACGAAAGAAACAAATCATGAAAGAAAGAGGAAAAGTTTGAGCGCAAGCGCACTTTCATTGCATTGAGGCTAGCTTACATAAAAAAAATCTGTACAGAACATGAGGCCCATCTTGCAATGTCTGGAGAAAGTGAGGCTCTGAGAAAATTCACTAAAGGGAGCGCATGCATTCCCGTTGTAATTCTAAACTAGGCGCGCAGTTCTTGTCTTCGCTGGTCATGATAGCAAATGTGAGTTGTCCTTATCCGGTTTTTCATAAGCACATGCATGATAATTCTCTGCACCTTGTTTTGTGTAAAAAATGCTTGGTGCAGGCCACACTCATCCGAAGTCGACGTTTCCGTGTCTCTCAACCCACCGCATTCTTAGCTCGCGAAGCTGCGCTACGTGACTCGATCCCTTGAGTTCGCAAGTGGGACGATCTGTGCGTGCCAATGTTTAGGGAAAAAAAACAATGATCTCGAAATGACGACGGAAATTCAAGCGCAAGCGACTTTCACGTCTTGTATTGAGGTTACATAGCGTGTACATGTCCAATGACCTTCGTCATGCACCTTATGCTCGGCTTCCATTAAGGTCACTCGTTTTGTGCGTCCGTCTTAAACTTTAAGCTAGTAATAGCTACTTTTGGAAGGCGGACCCGTTCTTCTGCGTCTGACTAAATGCGCACTCGCTCAATAAATTGCCAGTTTTGAGCCGAACGTGAGCGCGCTCTGAAATATCAAGTTTCTGGCCCAATGCGCGCACTTTAGGGAATTCCTGTTTGTGCGTGGCGGGGTGGCTGCGTATCTGCGCGAGAGGCCGCGAGGAGGTTTCGCTCGCTTGAGAGAGGAGGATCTCCCCGATTATCAAGCGTCTTTCATATTCTTTAGATCGCTATCACCTCTCCGATTGGTGCGTCGAATGGTTCATCACTGGGTGATGAGGACAATAGCGTTCCTTCTCGCGTCCGGTCTGCAACGTTGTCAGCGTTCTCCCCGCATCGGGTACGGAAGAAAATGGCTCCGTGTGGTTTACGCGTCTGAGAAAGAATTACACAAGCGGTGCAGTGGAAGTTTGTGCGTTTCGACAGAATCTAAAGCAAAACGGAATAAAACGTTCTGGATAAAAAAAATTGAAATATTTGATCGATGTTGATGAAAAACTTTGATTGACGCGAGTAAAGGTAACAGAACCGAATTCCGTGCCTTCACTCGTCTAGTAACATTACGCACCACAAACATTAAGCTATACTCATCAAAACGTCATTAATGTCTCGAGCATGCCATCGTCATATATAGGCTTGCTGGTTCGTCCAGTGCATTTCAGTGATCCACAAAGCTGCACGGATAATTCAGCGCGTTAAAAAAGAGTTATTCGCTAGCTTAGATGATAACCTTGGGTGGTTCTTGCATCATATTTTTTTTTTGTCCTCGTTTGAAGATTTCCTTGCTCTGTACACCAGCGGGCCCACGCAGCACCAACATTACCGTAACTCAACACTTGCGAAGTTAGGCGTATGCGCTCGACTGTGATTTCGACACATGAAGGCGGTGAACGACTGTACGGAACGAGAAACGCAAGTGCACCGTGACGGAGCATCGCAGCTGCTCCTTCCTTTCCTCTCCAAAAAAACTTTTATTAATTATCTCATATTTCCCGTGGAGCACTCGACACCACAGGGCGGAGGGGAATGCTCCCGGGGATTTTCTGGTAGACACGCGCGACTTCGTCGGTCGTTTCTTGGCAAACGCCGCGCCCTCAAATCGGCCGAAAGGCGCAGAAAGATGGCGCCGGAGGTAGCAAGCGCCGCTCAAGTTCCCCAATTTCACGCGTTGGCGACTACGGTCGCCGAGGTGAGCAGAGGAAGGGAGAAAGGGGGCGGGGGCGAAGAAGTACGGAATGGTGCGAGTCCCTTTACTCTTGCGATGCCATTCCTTCGCGCGCTTTCTTCCAGTGAACCTTTACCGAGGAGCTTGTCCCAAAGCGGAGAAAAATAGAACGCGTTCAACGCATCGCCAAGTATAGCTGTTGATTTGTTCACAGAGAGGCTTGAAGCGTAATGTTTTCTACGGGAGTTACTAGAGAGAATTCGGGTTCTGCGATATTTCAGCTACCACAGGAGTGATGAGAAGTACACTTGGATTTATCTACAGTCTTCGTGTTTGTGGTTTCAGACGTTAATTCCTGCATAAAACTGAACGCATAAAGTCGACTCGTACATGTGCCTGATAGGTATCAAAAACACACCGACTTCTTAATGGAGTAGTGCATTATATCAAACAGATTTTTGGGTTTGCTTGATTTCTTTATGTAGCCTTTTGGCATGTACCATTGGGCATGTTCCCGACTTTGTTCGATCCCCCAGAATGGCACGTGTTACTGTGACACAAACGTGGCGAATTGTTGCATTTGTAACGCGATATTTTTGCAATGGGGTTGTGTGCGGGTTCGATTCCCGTCCACGGCGGAGGCATCTAAACGGGGGCGGAATGCAAGAACGCCAGTTTACTGCGATTTTTATGCACATTTAACAAACCCAAGCGGTCAAAACCATCGGTCAAAACCATGGGTCAAAACTATCGGTCAAAACTATCGCCATTTTCCTGCCAAGTAATAGCCTTCTGGTTAGCTCGATCTGCAAATTGTCCCTGGAAGGCTGTGGTGCCGGGGTCGAAACCCTGATCAGAGCGAGTTTCTCTCGAACTGCGAACCTTTCTTTACAAGGCACCCACATGATCCTTAGGACTTCACCCAACACGGAGACCCACCTCTGTATGTGCCCGAGCAGAATTAAGTTCTCTCTCTCTCTCTCTCTTCATCTTACATTGAAGTAGGCGCCAAAATATTTCCTCTTCTCTAGTTGAAGGTTCGAATAAAAAAGTAAACCGTGGGTCCCCTCGGAATCGTGGTGTGGGAGGGAAAAGACGATGGCATAGAAGTGAGAGCTATGAAATCGCGTAGTATATATATATATATATATATATATATATATATATATATATATATATATATATATATATATATATGTATATATATGTATATATATGTATATATTTGCATGGGGGTGGCCATGCACACGAGAACCTAGTGTACTTTACCGATTTCGCTGACAGAGCCGTGAATATTGGCACTCCAACCAACAAAAGTTGAGTCGAAGAACAGTCCGAGGGCAACATAAATGTGCACAAACACAAACAAAACAAGAAAAAAAAACGTTGTAGTGAACATGCGCAGGACTCAAGTGCGCGCGGAACTTAAGTAGATGCAGACTTTATGCATGCAGAAGCTGCCGCGCACCCAGTGGAGAGAAAGTTGATTATGCAATAATTCAAGCCTGCGATTGCCTGGCGGTTAGAATTTTACTTCTTTCCAACGATATAGCTTTGCAAAAGATGCTATATTTAGTTCAGTACTTTCACTTCTCAAGCTGTTCTAGCGCTACAGCTTTATATCAGTCTTTCTGTTTAATTTTTTCGCAATAGTTATACGTCTACAACGTGAATTATCCTTGCGGCTCCCGTAATAACGTTCTTATGTATGTTTTTATTCGCCGGTTTGCGTTCTCCATTACAGTGTTTAGTTTTCCTTTACTTCCTCTTTCCAGCGTTCGGTGTAGTCCTTCTGCTTAGAAGAACTTCTACGTGTAGACTTTGACCACTGTCGGCTGCATGTGATGAAATTTACGCCTTTTGTGTGAGGAGATTCCACCATGGTGATTATTGGATCCTGGAAACTCTTATTTCGCTAGGAACTTGCATCAGATATGACTGTACATTTACTGCTCAATAAACTTATATGCTCGTTTCGCTTGGCAGAAAAAGAAGCTCGCGTTTTGTTCTGGCTTCGAATGAGAGAGAGAGAGAGAGATAGACAGAGAGAGAGAGAGTTATAAAATGCATTTGCGTCTCTATAGCATTTCTATTTATAATAATGCTTGATGTTGGACAAAAAGTTGATTGTTTCACTCACGAAGAATCTGTTTTACCCACACAGGGACATGAGCTGCCCAGGAATGTTTTTTTTGAGTGAATAATTTTAGATATGAAATTGCTGCATTTCTCTTGTATTTGCCCGTGACGCTTTTTGTCCACCCCTGTCAGGTAAAAGCTACAGTAGCCGCGATTAATAATAATAATAATAATAATAATAATAATAATAATAATAATAATAATAATAATAATAATAATAATAATAATAATAATAATGCTTAGCCAGCCTGCTTTCTTGTGTTTTGTTAAAGAAAACAGGCCGTCTTCCTCGTAGCCGCAGCGTTGCTTTCGGGCGTCAAACCTCGTGAATCGCGCTTATTTTTTTTCGGTCATAATTCCAGCGCAGCGTTGCTTTAATCTGAATATTTGAACTGCCCACATGTGTACATGCCCACAGCGTACTTGCTGTGAAGCGTAATTACTCCGCATCCACATTTACTCGAAGAAAGCTTTAGGCCCTACTATACGACCACGGCGATAGATTCTGGAAAGAAACGGCTGAACCATTGCCTTTGGAGTCACCCACGTTGGAATTGACCTTCCATATCCTTTAGGAGTAATGTATACATGCAGTTTACGAAGCACAGCTGGCTGGCAGACAGCCAATGCCGGTAACCATATGTGTTATAGCGTGTAAAAGAAACGATCGTGTAATGCGTACGAAGAAAGTGGCTATGCTTTTTTTTTTTTAGACACATGAACGAAGACCAGACAGCGGGGTTCTCGGGTTTGGGCGACGTATGGTTGCAACACAATAGTTAACCAGCAAAGTCGTTGTCCATTCACGCTTGAGGTACAAGTAGCGCCTGTTTTTTTTTAAACCTTGTGCTTTTGGGTTTCATCGGGTGTTGTACATCATGTTTAACTCTCGGCATTCAATAGAATTGCCAAAGAATAAAATTGAAGAATAGAATAGAATTCTATAGAATAGCCAAAGGTAAGAAACACATTGCGAAGTATCGAAAAAGAAAATGATATACGGTGTTGTCCTTTTTCTTTCTTTTGTAGTACGAGTTATAACACAAGCGAAAAGAGGATTACTGGCTGTAATTTTTAACGAAAGACTGATGGAGATGCATAATGTTGTATGAAATAAGAGCCATGTTGCAGCGTGAGCGCATGCACAGCCATTGTCAATAAAGAAAACGTTGTCGGCAACAGCTTTTAGGTGGATATGCAATTTCGGATATGCAGAGGCAAGAAATCGCGATTCCAGTAAACACTACCTTAGAACATTCAAAACTGGAAAGCTCAAAATTGAATAGTTAAGTTGAGTGATTGAGAAGGTGATTACTTCAAAGAGAAATGTTTGAATCAACATATCCAAAGAGTATGCATTGAAAAAAAAATTGCAGTACAAGGTACTAAAATATTTACCTGAAACTTTAAGACGCGTATCGAAAATCAGATTTCGTCACTTAACATGCGTTTCACGTCTCCAGCGAAACGCACTTTTCAATCTTCGAATGGTCTTTTTTTGGCAGCACAAACCGTGACCACTGTTAAATATTGGGTTTCGTTAAAACGACAAATCAGCAAATCTAATTTCATTTTTGTATGTAAACTAGGCTAGGATGGTTCTTAATGTGCTGGACAGTACGGGGGATGCACTTGTAGTAATCAGGACCATTTCCTCCCAAATTACTTTGGTGCCATCATATTTTAGGACCAGACCAAGCTGTATTCGCAGGGGCTCCACTGCGAAAAAATAAAGAAAAAAGGAATCGTACTGCAGAGGGCGCGTACATTCCCTGCCAGTTCTTGGAAAGTTTAACAAAATGCGACCTTCCTTTTTATTTTTTTCCTTCTTCAAGTTGCAGATACTTTTTATAAAATTATCTCTTAAGTTTCGACGTATACGAACGGGTGAAAACGAAAATCAACTTGTTCACTGTAGGAATGCTTGTACAAAAGGAAAATGTCTCGTTTCTTCGCTTGCAGCCACAATTGCCTCTTTGTGAAGAAAGAATCTAAGAAAGAAATGCTGGTTTTTGCTCGAGAAAACTATTTGTCCAATGTTCGATTCCATATACGATAGTTTCGTGCCATCCCAAACTTTAATCGAGACATACAGGGTGAACTTGGAGCTGAACTTTCCGATGGCCGCTTCCAATGTGTGTGCGTGGACCACTTACGTGCACAACTGCGCTTCGGTCATGAACCTAACAATAAGCTTTGGTTACGGGTCCAGAAGTTTTTGTGATTTAATTATACACTCTGTGTCTAGCAAGCTTGAATTGTACATGTTCGGCTCTTATTGGGTACAGGCAGAATGATCGCAATAAAAATGATGTAATCAAGAATATTGATTACTCAAATATGAATCAAGGAAAAGTAGGATATTCTACTGATGGCTACAAATAAAACGCCCCTTGTTCCTTGCTAGCTAACTAAAGACAAAGACGGCACTGTCGGCAATACACATTTTGTGCTTTGAGTGATTCTTTACGCTAATGTTGCAACGGATTATTAATGTCTGTAAGACAGCCAGAACAGACAATTTAAATATCTTGATTCATACGAGGCATGGCAGTATATAGGAAGTTTTCACGTTCGTCAAAACAGAGTTAAACGAGGCTGCTTGTACATTTTCTTCTGAACATATATTTCTTCTGAACATGTTTGTCTTCATAAACGTTGCTGGTAACGTTGTAAAACCCAAAATGGTTTTACTTCACCGAGAAGCTAAAGAAAAAAACGCAGAGATTAAACTAGAGATTTCCGGTTTCATCGTCAGCAGACGAGAACTTATGGGAATACCGAAACAAACTGCTAAGAAGCGAAATAAAAAAAAAGAAAGAAGAAGCAAGAGGAACGTCGGAATACAAATTCGAGATTCTGTTGTCTTGAATATCTTGAACATGACCGGCCGGAATGTTATTTTGCATCCTCATCAAAAAAAAAAAACCTTATGGAGATTCTGTCTGTAGCAAGTTGCAAATAGCGCGTTTGTGGGTACCCCTAAGGAACGCCTTTGCACAAGAGCGCCTACAGAAAGATCTTAATTTATTTTTTTTTTGCTCAGTAGCATGCCCAAAAGTGTTTCATTCCTTGCTGACGACTTACCGAGCTTTGTGATGGTACAAAATACGACGCATCGCTTGCGTGAGAATGTTGCCCATTGTCCAGACTCCCACTGACTAAGTGGTGTGCGTGTCAGTGTGTCTCAACGGCCAAGTTTGCGTCTCTGGGAAGCGTGAACTCGAGCAACGCAAACATATAGGCTCTGACGCTGTGAAGAGTGTGCGCTACAAAGAACGCGAAAACAAAACACCACAAACTGCATGGTGCAGCTACTAGGTGCTCGTGATTCGATGCGGCGTAATAAGATGAACCAATAAAAAAGATTCATCGCGCCGTGCTGGTTTAGACAAAAACGTGCGGCGTACTTCTGTTTTTACACAACGTGAGAACTACTGTCGATAATGTAGGGTAGGGACTGAGAACAGTACCCTTCCGGTCACCCACCCAACGGCATTTTTTTCTTCTTCTCGATGGCCACTTCAGCCACTCCTTAGGTGACTGCATGCACAAATCAACTTAGCGCGCGGAGCGAAAATAAGTGAACTGTTACTACGTGTCGACAATATTGTTACGACGATTAAGAATAGTCAACGGATACGAGCTACATTCTCTCCACTTCCGGGTCAACTTGTGGCTGCCACTACAGGGACTGAACCTTGCAGCTACACACTCGTCTACGTGCAAACTCAAACGCCAAAAAACGCAGTCTACTTAGTTGCAACCTAATCCACTGCTCCTATACTCGCTAAGGGTCTGGCAGCACACTTACGGCCTGGTCACTGCAAGAGAAGCGCTGTTTTCGTTTAGAGAAGAGCTGCGAAAAAAAAAAAGAGACATCATGCCGAGTTATTCCTGCATGCAAGCGTAATTGTCCGAGAGTTCTTTTGGTCGCACGCAGGGGCAGTTACCATCGACATTCTTATACGGAGCGCCTCGCGTGGCCTTTGATATCGAAGACTCGTGGATTGAGAGTCTAGCCTGTGCTTCACCTGTGCTTCATGCCGAGCCCTTCAACAACCAGGAGGAGTGTGCGCGTCAGCTGAGACCCTCCGTCAACTGCTGAAGGAGACGCGGAGAGCACAACGCAAGAGCCGTACCATTTGGTTGCACCGCGATCGTAGCCTCTGCGGATGCACCCTCAACCGCGGCGTCAACACTGACCGAGGGAAGGCAGGGTCTCTCGGAACGGCTGGGTAAGCGCACGACGAACCTCATCTATGTACACGCGTAAACACCGTTTGTAAACACGCACACACACACACACACACGCAAACATTCGTCTCTGTCGGCCGCAGTGTCGTCATCGTGAGAGTCTGCGTGAGAATTTTGTACAGGCTACGAGCGCAGGAAGGCTCGCGTGTCGTGGCTACAATACGACGTCTCGGCGCAGGCTTCTCCCGGTGATCTAACGTCTATTCGTCATGGCGTCGTCTGTGAAGCCCCACGCAGATTCACAGAAAATCTGCGTTCACAGCCGCGCACTAGAACAAGCACTTCCTTCTCACTTCACTCGGTGATCGTGCGAGGTCGGTGCCGTTCACTGCGAACTAAGTTCTTCGTTCACGTACACGCAAGACAACGCTGTCGCCTGACTTCGCAGGAAGTAATCCATTCGTGGAGTGGCGAGTCACAGCTACTCAGTTCGGAAACAAAGCAATACCTCGCTAGACGGTGCTTTGTGCGCATTCAGCTACAGCTCTCACTTCACGTTGTGAACATAGAAGCACGGCACCGCGCATTGCGCGAGGGAATCAGTTGTCCCACATTCGCACACGATATGCAACGCTGTGACGGCACCGAAGTCACTCGTGCGTTGAAGACGCAGGCGCCAAGCCCCAAGAAGACGAAAGAACTCTCGTCGCTGCACACACGCAAGCGCCTGTTCCTCGTTGTCGCCTTGCGGTCACGTCCACTCGGCACCTTGCACTCCGACGCGGGTGTCTTCATCCGTGTCCACAGGACATAGCGCTGTCGCCTGGCTTCACAGGAAGCGCGCACATTCAGCTCGCGCGACGACGGCCGCAGAGCCCGAGCAGCGTATGCTCCCGGATCAGGGTGACGCCCCGTCCGAGACGCTCAGTCGCCGCAGCCGCGGATGCTTGGTCCTCTATAAGTGTGCGCGTCTCGCGCGTTCTCCCTGCTGGCTCACGGCGTCCGAGAAGTCCGAGGCTCAGGAGATGGCGTCGTACGCGGGCGGCGGCGTTTCGGTGTCGCGCGCCTTGTACGTCTGCGCCAGCGGGCAGCGCAGGGCGTCCAGGTAGCAGGGCGGCGGGTCCTCCGCGGCCAGCGTGGCGCACCTGGCTGCGCTCAGCTGCTGCTGGCCGGCCAGCCGGTAGCCCGGGTAGCGGGGAGGGGCCCGCGCCGCCACGCGGTACGGCATGGCTCGCAGGAAAGGCAGGCCTCGGCTAGACGGGCGCCCGGCCTGAGTCGTATGCGCAGAGAAAGAGGCGCTGGTTACTCTATGCGGACGCATTCGTCAAGTACTTGCCGCGCGGACTATGCGTTGTACGTGGGCTGATCAGGTGCAGCCACGTTCACCCACGTAACACAATTTTTTTTTTCACTTGAGATAGCAAGTTATGCTTAATATTTGCATTGGTTCGTGAAGCCTGATGTCTGAAGCCTCTCATGCGTCATATGTGCCTCTGAGATGTGCATTCAACAAGCGTTTCACCTTTTTTATTGAGTTATGCTCAGTATCTTCACTGGTTATATTGCCTGAAAGCTCTTTCTTCTGTGGTACTCTCTAGCGTGTACTCCCTGAATGACGGCTGTTGCCTACAAGATTTGTGTGCACAGGTTTGCGTGTTTTACCACCTCTCTTTCTGTGATTAGACATACGGCACGCAGTAGCTGTTAGGTAAAGTAACATAAAGCGGAGTAAAGACTAAGCATATTACTTGATATCGAAACTGTGGTATAAAAGTTATAAACAGGGATAAGGTGCCTCAGAAAGGTTGGCCAACGTTTCGATAGGAGGACCTATCTTCGTCAAGTGAAATCTCGCGCGATCACACGTATCAGGCCATGAACAAATTGTGGGGTTTTACGTGCCAAAACCACGCTCTGATTGTGCGGCACACCGTAGTGGGGGACTCCGGAATAATCTGGACCACCTGGGGTTTTCGCATTTCGCTCCCATCGAAATGCGGCCGCCGTGGCCAGGATTCGATCCCGCAACCCCGTGCTTCATATTGAGCCATATATGACACATGAAAGGCTTCAGACAACCTACGAACCAGTGCACGCTTTACGTATAGACTAATCACATGCTTTTAAAGAAGAACCCGAACGTCACCAGCGCACAGGCGCTTTTACGGACAGAAAAATAAAACGTTTTGTTATTTCTGGTCGGGCAGCTTCAGTACGTGGCAGAAATAAGTTGCAGCTTAAGCAGCTATTCTATAGACCCTTTTCGCGAAGCAGTTTGCTCTGGAAGAACTAGATGGCGCTTTCTCGGCGTGCCGAAAGCGCCTGAGCGAAAGCGCGCGAATGCGAAATCCTTACAGCTTCTTCCTTGCTGCTGTGCGATCAGCTGTTGGAAATGCAACTGGGCGTTCAGTGACCGGCCCTACTGTGTGTCATCTGTACCGTGTGTCCTACTTTATTCTTTAGATTTGTCCTGTTGCTCTTCCTTTCCTCTTTCTTCCCCTCCTTCCTATCTTCCATTTCTGTGTTGCTGTCACCTCCCTTCTGAAGAGTAGGCAGGCGTTGTGCCCCTTTCCGGTGGCAGTTGCAAGCCTGCTCCTCGCTTTCCCTTTCCTGTTAATTGTATATATGTGTTCAAAACAAATAATAATAATAATAATGTAACACTTTGTGGCCAAGTTCACGAAGCACTGCTACCTATGGACTGCCTGCGTCACCGGCCTTTCGTGATGCATGCACGGCTTTCATCGAATATATAAAAAAACAAAACAAAGCTTGATCCGCCAGCGTTGTATCACTAGCGAACTTCAACCCAGGAACGTAGGCAAGAGTGAGTACCGCTTGTTACACGGTGACAAAGGGAGTAGCGCTGCTTCCGAGCTGGCAGAGTAAGTTATTCGTAAGTTATCTACGCACATACAACACTGCTCACATGCAAACTTACGCCCACTCTGTCGCCAGCGTATCAAAAATGAATGGATGCACTCTTGAACCAATGCACCGAAGCATGGGTAACAGCGACTACACTGACAGCACACGAATGTTCAAAGCTGAACGTTTCGTGACGGTCCATAGAGTAAGCGAGTAACTAGCGATAGTGTGTCTTTGCCCACAAACTGTTATAAAAAAACAGAATCTCAACTGTTTCAATTTACTTTGACTCCAAATCGGTCATTAGCGCTCCATGATAGATCAAAATGGCTCGGGTTCTGCCCATATGGGCGTGGCGCCCGCTCGTATGGGCTGGACCGGAATCATTGTGACCTATCGCGGAGGGCCGATGGCGTATTGAAAAAAAAAACCAGAAAAAAAACCAGATTGGAATCGTTTTACGTTGTACTGGCCCAGATCTATGTCCCGAATGTCTGCCAGATTCCGCACGTGCACGGTAGGCTGAGGTAGGCACCTATCTGCACGACGTCATGTCTTGAAGGTCTATAACTTGCTTTCACAATTAAAGTAAATGAAAAAGAAAAGAAAGAAGGCAGCGAAAGCACAATTATGCGTCAGACAAATGCCAAATAGCTTCACGAGAGGCCCAGATTTTCTCTCGTAGAGATGGAAAGGGATGCGCTCAGCGCGCCGTGACTCGTGGCCCCGGGGGGCCCAACATCTCGGCCGGAACAGGACTGACCCTGGGCGCAGCCTCCTCCTCGTCGTCGTGTGCCCTGCTGCGGGACCGCACCAGCGCCATGGTGACGCAGGAGAAGACGAGCAGCAGGAAGAGTGCAAAGGCGACCAGGAAGAGGCGTCGCGTAGAGTCGGCGTCCCGCACGTACACCACCACGGGCACCGACACGGGCAGGAGAAGCACCAGGCAGCGCAGGATGTTGCGCGGAAAAGCCACCGGAATGGACTTCTCTTCGTCCTCGGCGCCGCCCGCTTCCTCCTCGTTGTCTCCACCGTCGGCGGGGGACGACGGCTGCTGCTGCTGCTGTTGCTGCTGTTGCTGCTGCAGCTGCAGCTGCAGTTGCTGCTGCTGGCACGCACGGCAGTCATCGACGGACACTGGCTCCATGCCGCGGGCAGGATCATCCCGGGCTGGAGCGGAGCCTCAGGGCGCCTGGGCTGCATCGAGAAGCAGAGGAGTCGATCAATTTACAAGCGAGAGAGAGAGAGAGAGAGAGAGAGAGAGAGAGAGAGAGAGAGAGAGAGAATATAGGGAGCTAAACTAGACAATTGCCTAATCATCGCTGCTGGAGATGGCGAAAAGTGGTATTTTCGCCCGAAGGGCAGAGCATTGACAGCAGCAATGCACTAGAATATTGCACGAAGGCCCGTTTGCAGGGACAACCGTTGTCTAATGGGCAGTATAAATCGCAGTAAATATTCGCATACTATCGAAACAAGCGTGGTACCGCGCATCTAAAGCCACACGAACATAGTTTTATTTGAGAAAACTTGCGGAGACAACACTGGCGATGCACACCTCATCGACCAGTCGGACAGCCCTGATTGCGGGCACTGTCAGACGCCTGCAATGCCGGAACACATATTTTGCAATTGCCCAGCATACCCTTATATATGCTGGAGCGAAGGACGCCGGATAATTCCCTAGCCGGCGTTTGTCGGCAACTACCGTCGGAGGACACTATTCTTGTCCCATGGCATGACACGGCAACTTCAATGCGGACATCTAAAGCACTGTTGAAATTCCTGCATGACATGAAACTAGTCGAGCGGCTCTACATCTCAGAACTTTCGCTCCCCTTCCCTCTTCCTCATCTCTCGTCGGCCCACAAAGCTGTGGAAGGCACTTTCATCTTTCTTGAGGGAGACTGGCCTGTGTGAACGCCTTTGACTTATTGAGACCCCCCGCTAAACTCACCGCATCTAAAACGGTGTTTTAATTCATAGCCTACATGTTTCTCGCGACGTAAAAAAAAAAATCCAATCGATGGATCACAATCTTCACATTCTATTTCCACCCTAGCTTTTGTTACTTCATCCTGCTTTTTCTTATTTTGACTTTTTCTGTAGTTGTTCGTGGTGAACTTTGTTTGTTTATGTATAATTTTGTTGAGGAGAAGCCTCAGAGGTAGCCAGAAAGCCTAGCTAAATATGCCCGAAAAGCCTCACCGCCAGTCAGGACCAAGCGCGTTCCAAGAGAACAGGCTTTAGCCCAATGGATTTAACGGTTGCTCGATGTAGACGTTTGGTCGTATCGCACGTATGCAACGCTGAAAATGAGATTCGACGCGAGCAAAACCTTTGCATTAGGGCCAGCATGACGAAATCTACGAGGAGTGTGACGTATAGTTACTCAACTATGAGCCATCTCGAATATATTTGCGGTTTACAATGTTAAGACTCTGCATAACAATGCGCGCCATGGCCTGCCGGTACTATACGACCGACAACGAGGCCGTTATTGCTATGCTAGTGTTAAAGGTTTCGTGCTCTGTCAAGCACAAAGCCACGCGAACTTTGAACAGAGATAGTGACAAAAACCTAAAAAAAAGTTTTGTCAGAGAGAGAGAGAGAGAGAGAGAGAGAGAGAGATGAAAAGGGAGACGACGTCTAAAAAGCGTCGAGCGCACTTGAGCCTGCGATAGCCAAAACAAATTCGCGACAACCGCAATTTCGTGGTGTGACCGAAAAACAAACAAACAGACAAGGTATTTCCGTGTTTACGCATGCACCGCTTGCGGGCACGACTAATAGTGTTTTCTTCTTCGGCGCGCTGCCCCCGTGTTCTGCTCTCGGGAATGTAAACACCAACCAGCGGCGTGGTTTGCAGGCGGTGCAGTATATAGCTTGAACCGAGAAAGCGGTGAAGAAGAAAAGAAAAGAAGAAAGAAAACGTCTCACGGCCAACCATTTTTCTTTGTTTCACTTATTACTTAGCTACAACCTCGTTTTTTAGTCGTCGCAACACCGCGTGCATTTTCGAGCGCGTCGAATCCGGTGGAACACTCGTGATAGATGGCCTCGGTGGCCTCGGAACGCGTACTTTGCACGTGGCTTAGCCTTTCCGGCTACCTCGCTCCATCACACTCGCCATCCCGGTCGAGGAGGAGCGATTGAGGAGAGAACACGGTAGAAGAGAAAGAGAACGTGCATGTCGAAATACTTTGATGAAAGAAATGAGGGGGGGGGGGGGCATTCAAATGGAAACTTGCGAGAAAGCGAAGTGCCGAAGCCAGCATTGAGAGCTTAAATCTGAAACCGTAGTTTTTTGTTGCGCAACGGAGGTGGCCGTTCGGCGCAGCACTGGTGAACGTGCGCGCACGATTAACAGCGCGGAAGGTTTATCGCATAGTGCGAGTCTAGTTCCTTTTTTTTTTCGCGGTGCGACCGAAAAAACAAACGAGGTGTTTCCATGTTTACACTTGCACCGCTTGCGGGCACGACTAATAGCATTTTCCTCTTCGGCACGCTCCTGTGTGTTCGGTTCACG
Source organism: Dermacentor albipictus (assembly GCF_038994185.2). NCBI lineage: Eukaryota > Metazoa > Arthropoda > Arachnida > Ixodida > Ixodidae > Dermacentor > Dermacentor albipictus. Next base: position 92,322,008 of record NC_091824.1, on the reverse strand, counting down.
GGAATGTTAACACCGACCGGTGGCGTGGCTTTTTACTATGGCTTTGTAGACTCGACTCGGATTTATGGTGCTTCCGTTTTCCCAGAAGCGATCTCTCCTTCGTCCATTTGTCTCTCTTCTTAAGTTCTGTGGTGGTTTACAGCCCCCTCCCTATCCCCTCACCGCTTTCCTTTAGCACAATTCTCGACATTCTCTTTATTCAGGGGAGTTCGTCCTTGCATGAAGGACCAATAAAAGCCGTTTCCTTGATCTTTATTCGGCTCAACCATAAAGCCTGCCAGACCGTAGTGTGTTCTCTACACTAAAATGTCAGCACCGCTTTCACGCTTTCAGACGCATTCATGTGCGTATAAAGAGAACCTGAATGCAGCATTGGCTGTAGGAAAACAAGTTGTTTAAAAGAAACGTTCATGCAAAGTATTGCTGCCGCGAGAAATGAAATGGTTGCTAAAACATGGTCAGAGGGCCAGATATTTGGTCTGCGCCGCCTGATGCAATGATGTTGTCTCCACGCCTTTTCCAGAGAAGGAGACGAAACGAACTTGTCAGCTTTTAAAATTCAAAAATTAACCCTCAGAAAAAAGTTTCATTCAGATGGGTGTATTATGATCAGACGAAATAAACTTTCTAGACTGGAACGGTTACTGCAAACAACACTCATACGCCCTCGAATAATTCATACATTTAGAGCATCCCGCCTCAACTTGGGAAGAAATCGCTTGTGCTCACTGAAATATTAACAAAAATCACTGCCCAAGCACTCCGTGCAGATGATTAACGAACGAAGCTGAAACTTGCGGCCCCGGTGTTTATCACTGGGTTAATCCGGACGGTTCATTAAAGGACGGCTTGGTAGGCTGCCGGATCCTAGGTGCTGTCAAGAATGGCGAGCTGCAAAACAAGATTGCCACACAGTTACGACAGGGCGACACGACGCGCACCTCCCCCTCACCGTCGCTGCAGCTGGGAGGCGTTCGAAGAAGCGGCCTTTGTGCTGAAAACTGCCTCCTTCCTACAGCCCCATCGACATTGTGACGGAACTAGTTCGGTGTGTGAACAATGATTCCGGAGTTCCCCAACGCGGATCTGATTTGACACGCATGGACAAGCTTCCGCGGGAACGAGGTATTTTGGGGCTTCTCACGCTTCGGCATGACGCAAAACAACGAGCGACCCTCGATCGGCACCGATAGTTCCCGGAACGGCACCCCCTTCAACGCCGTCGTTTGGGCTTCGGAATGTGTGTGTCTTTGTGTCTGTAAACTGATCTGCAGAGCAGCGGCGAGTTGGTGAAGAGTAAACGAACAGTCGCCGCCTCGTATGGCCGGCGGATCGAGTGTATAAAAACTGTGGTTGTGCGAATGCTGAGGACACTTCTCTTGAGCAGTCATGTTAGACTGAATCACTTCTCTCATGCAGTCATGTTGGACTGATACTCTTTTTCTCAAGCAGTCATGTTAGACTGATTTAATTTCTGTAAATAAACCCTTTTCCTAGTTCTCGATGAGAAACAGTTTTTCACTTCATCAACGATCTCAGCGTAAATAAGTTGGACGACGGCATGGGCCAGCTACCTTCGAATTCATGCCGTACTCCAATCTTGGCAAAGGACCACGGACGATGGGATTGAGCCCCCAATCCTGACAACTGGCTGACAGCGGTGAGATGGACTTTGCGACATGGTGCTGTATCTGCGGTGAGTGCTTGGTTTTTGCTTTGACTCTCTAGGCTTCATTTTGTGGTTGTTCTGTTTAGAACAATAGGGAAGCTAAATTGTTGTGTGTTAGCTAGGTTGTGTTTTCCTAGCTAGATTTAGAGAGCAGAATCAAGGCAGTAAAGCAGCAGTCATGGAGTTAAGGACACTGCTGAGAGACGAGTTGTTGATTGTTGGTGAGGAACTGGGCCTAGATGTACGCAAGGAAATGCTCAAATCGGAATTATTGGAGCTAATTTCCGAAAAGGCCAGTGAGGAAGAAATTGAAATGGGGTTTGAACTTCTGAAAAAGAAAGAAGAACGAGAGAGAAAAGAACAAGAGAGAGAGGAACGCGATAAAGATCGCGAGTTAAGAAAAATGCAACTGGAACTTGAAAGCAAACGTTTGGAGATGTCTCAAGGAAGTGAAGGCGCTCTGGGACGATCAAGTGAGGCAGAATCGTACCGCATGGACAGGCTATTAAAGCCATTTGAGGTCGGGACCGACATAGGCTTGTTCCTAAGCAATTTTGAAAGGACTTGCGAAAAGATGAACTTCGGCCCGAGTACATGGCCACAGCGGTTGCTGTCTATGTTGCCGTGTGAGGCGGCGGAAGTAATCGCCCGACTGAGTGTGCAGGATGCATATGATTATGCAAAAGTTAAGGCTAGTCTCCTGAAGAAATACCGCCTTTCAGCCGAAGCTTTTCGGCAAAGGTTTAGGAGCACAGGCAAGAAAGATAGCGAGGGCTATCTGGAGTTTGCATATAGCTTAAAGGCCAACCTAGTCGAGTGGCTTAAAAGCGCGGAAGCGTACGACAGCAGAGACATGATCATTGAATGCATGTGTCTAGAGCAGTTTTACAAAACCATCCCCCAAGCTGTGAAACTGTGGGTGAAAGACAAAGGTAATGTAAACACTGTGGAAAGGGCGGCTGAATTAGCCGAAGAGTACGCAACCCGTAGAAAGTTGAACGCCGAGGAAGGAAACTGGGACGGTCGAAATGGACCGCGGAAACCATTTCCGTTCAAAAAGGGTGCGCAAACTAGACGATCCGAGCCTGTAGACATGGCGGAAAAGCCCGCAGAAAAGAGCGAGGAGAAACTTAACGGAGAAACCGCACAAAAAGAACAGAAAAGAAAATTCGAATCTGTTAGACCAATTCGCTGTTACAAATGCCACAAACTGGGACATATAGCTGTAAACTGCGAGAAGTCTAGCGTAGTTTTACCTACGTGGAGGAAAAGGATGAGAATATGGAACTTTTAAGTCCATATCTCCACGACCTGCAAGTTAATGGAAAACCATGCCGAGTGCTAAGAGACAGTGCCGCCACGCTGGACATTGTCCATCAGTCTTACGTGATGGTAGATGACTTCACCGGAGAAGTAGCATGGATAAAACAGGTTGTAGAAGAACACAGCGTGTGTCTGCCCATGGCCAAAGTCAAAATCAGTGGACCATTCGGGGAGCTAGAGACTGAGGCTGCAGTTTCCAAATTTTTGTCACTGCAGTATCCCTACATTTTTTCGAATCGTTCGAATCAGTTACTGCGTGACAGAGGGCTCAAACTGGGAGAGGGCATAGTACAGGCATTGACCCGAGGCCAAGCTCGTAAGATCGCGGCGCTTTCGGCTGAAAATGCTCAAGCTCCTCCAGCGGAAGCAGAAAAGGGGATAACTTCAATACCCGAATCCGAGCTAGGCCCGAGGGACAAAAGAACAGTTGAGGAGAGCCTGCCAGCTGATCAGCTCAAGGAGAGCGTAGCACTAGAGTGTCAGAGTTCTAGCCTGCAGGAAGAGCAAGCAGACGCGCTCACAAGCGAGACAGGGTCGTTATTATCACCGGCCTCAAAGAACTTTGATGAACTCTTACGCGTGGATAGAGAGTCACTGGCAGCTGAGCAAAAGCATGATGAGAGCTTAGCAAAATTACATGACACAGCTAAAGAAGGCATTGCTAGGCGCAACGTAACGATACATGAGAGAGGAGGATTGTTGTATCGGCATTACAGAGATCGAAAGGGTAGGATTTTAGATCAGTTAGGCATACCTACTAAGTATCGGGAGGACCTTTTGAGTCTTTGTCATGGAAATGGGTGGTCCGGCCACCTAGGCATAGACAAATCAAAGGAAAGATTGCTTATGGAATACTACTGGCCTGGCTGTTTCAAAGATGTAGAAAACTTTGTAAGATCATGCGACGCCTGCCAGCGTTCTGGTAAACCAGGAGAGACTTGGAAAGCTCCACTGAAGGTAGTGCCCTTAATAACAGAGCCTTTCAGACGACTTGTAATAGACACGGTAGGGCCTCTTCCAAAAACAAAATCAGGCTACAGGTACTTGTTTACCATGCTGTGTCCGGCTACCAAGTTTCCAGAAGCAATCCCTTTGAAAGAGCTCAGCTCCACCGAAGTAGTAGACGCGCTTTTGACAATGTTTGCACGAGTTGGGTTTCCAGCCGAAATTCAGGCAGATCAAGGGTCAGTATTCACGAGCGCACTGACTTCCACATTCTTGCAAAAGTGCGGGGTAAAGTTATTACACAGTTCTGTCTATCACCCTCAGTCAAACAGTGTAGAGAGGTGGCATTCGGTGCTTAAGCGAGTTTTGCGTGCGCTCTGTTACGAGCACAAGGAGGACTGGGAGAACTGTCTGCCGGCAACTTTGTTTGCTTTGCGAACGGTTCCACATGAGGCGACAGGGTTCTCACCAGCAGAACTAGTGTATGGGAGGACACTCCGGTCTCCACTGAGAATGTTAAGAGAGATGTGGGAGGAAAGAGGGGAGAGTCCAACCGTGGTTGAATACGTGCTAAATTTACTGGAATGGCTAAGCGCAACCCAAGAACTAGTCGGAAGGAACATGGCAGTAGCTCAAAAGAACGCCAAAGTCTATTACGACAAGAATGCGAGGCTTCGTACGTTTAAAGTCGACTTAACGATGAAAGCGGAAAAGTGTAGGTTTGGTTGTTCGCAGGTTACTTATCTGGGCCATGTTGTCGGTCAGGACATGAGACGGCCGGCTGAGCTGAAAATAGCTACGATTGGAGAATTTTCTCAGCCGCGCCCGAAAACGGACGTTCGTTCATTTTTGGGACTTGTGGGGTACTATCAACGGTACATTCCGAATTACTCGCAATTGGCAAGTCCATTAACAGACGCCCTCCGAAAGGGAGCACCGAGTAACGTACACTGGGATAAGGACAAAGAGAACGCTTTCCAAAGTTTGAAAACGCTATTGGTTTCTCGCCCTGTGCTTCGCGCGCCAGACTACACAAAGGAATTCATAGTTCAATGCGACGCAAGCGACAGAGGTATGGGCGTGGTACTTAGTCAGGTCGGAGACGATAACGAGGAGCATCCTATCCTCTATGCCAGCCGTAAACTAAATGTAAGGGAGGAAGCCTACAGCGCTTCAGAGAAGGAATGCGCTTGTTTGGTTTGGGCCGCCCAGAAGTTGTCGTGTTACTTGTACGGAGCGAAGTTCATCTTCGAGACCGACCACTGTCCTCTGACGTGGCTCAATCAAATGTCACACAAAAACGGCCGCTTGCTCCGATGGAGCCTCACTCTCCAAGAGTACAACTTCTCTGTTAGATATAAGAAGGGAAAGTTGCATAGCAATGCGGATGGTTTGAGCAGGCTAATTTGAATTCTGCGTTTGGGGGTCCCGCCTAAATTTTAGGGTTACTAGTGTTAATTTTATTAAACGAAGAAGATCCCCTCTCATTTGGCAGGATTCCCTCCATGATTGCTGAATGTGTCAGCAGGAATTTGCTTCGGAAATTGGCATAGCGAAATGCAGCATTTTTTTGTTTCTGCACTTATGTTGTTGTTTTTTTGAAGCCTAGCGAGTCTAAAGTGAGAGCCAATGCACGTCATCTCGGCGCAGAGCCGTGTTGTGGGGTTCATTTTGCAGTTGCCTGTCCTTGTTGGATGTTTTGGGGCGGTGACATCAATGCACAAGTGGTCGCTGCGAGCCAAGACATCAATCCCCCCCCTGACCAGCAGCCGTTCTCTTCCTGCCTAGCGGTTGTCAACGCTAGACAGTCGAGACTTTCCGGGCCATGGAGGCGCTGTTAAGAATGGCGAGCTGCAAAACAAGATTGCCACACAGTTACGACAGGGCGACACGACGCGTACCTCCCCCTCACCGTCGCTGCAGCTGGGAGGCGTTCGAAGAAGCGGCCTTTGTGCTGAAAACTGCCTCCTTCCTACAGCCCCATCGACATTGTGACGGAACTAGTTCGGTGTGTGAACAATGATTCCGGAGTTCCCCAACGCGGAGCTGATTTGACACGCATGGACAAGCTTCCGCGGGAACGAGGTATTTTGGGGCTTCTCACGCTTCGGCATGACGCAAAACAACGAGCGACCCTCGATCGGCACCGATAGTTCCCGGAACGGCACCCCCTTCAACGCCGTCGTTTGGGCTTCGGAATGTGTGTGTCTTTGTGTCTGTAAACTGATCTGCAGAGCAGCGGCGAGTTGATGAAGAGTAAACGAACAGTCGCCGCCTCGTATGGCCGGCGGATCGAGTGTATAAAAACTGTGGTTGTGCGAATGCTGAGGACACTTCTCTTGAGCAGTCATGTTAGACTGAGTCACTTCTCTCATGCAGTCATGTTGGACTGATACTCTTTTTCTCAAGCAGTCATGTTAGACTGATTTAATTTCTGTAAATAAACCCTTTTCCTCGTTCTCGATGAGAAACAGTTTTTCACTTCATCAACGATCTCAGCGTAAATAAGTTGGACGACGGCATGGGCCAGCTACCTTCGAATTCATGCCGTACTCCAATCTTGGCAAAGGACCACGGACGATGGGATTGAGCCCCCAATCCTGACAGTGCATAGCTGCTGCTTGCACTCGGCTGCGCGAGCCTGTTCTTGTGCCCGGGCTGCAGCACCGGCATGGCGTAGACAAGCTCGTTCCCGGTTCTGCTCGCGGCGTTGCTGATCGAAAGCTGTCTGCTCCTCAGGAGTACGCATGACGCGTGGCCTAATCATTTTGGAGCCGGAGGGAAACTGCTGCGCGCGTGCTCGGCTGCGACGTCACTGCTATCGCAGCCAATCGCGCACCTCTCTTTCTATATTTTTTTGCGCGGTTCGCGCCGGAAGAGTTTTCGGCGTACAGGTGACGGACCGACGGAGGAATCGGCTAGCCATATACAGCTTCGCTGTAAGAACTCCACGTCCGTCCAAGAAACTCATATAAACTTCTTGACAACGCTTGAGGCTCTCCCGCAGTATGAAACTAATGCAGCAGAAACGACAGCAAACGCTTGCTGTTCGAAGTGCTATTCATTGACAACTAGGACATGCATGATATTACCGGTTTGCTAGCCTCTGCGAGGTGACCTCTTCTGGGTTGTGGGACGTAGCGAAGCGTGGCTTTCATCTCTGCGGCCATGCTGAATGTTTCTCGCGCAACGATAGCTTTTATTTAAACGATAGGGTTAAACGTCCACGAACTACTCAGTGGGTACTTTGGGTACGTCGTGGTGGAGGGTTTCGGTTGAATTTTGACCACCTGAGCTTCTGTTGAGTACATCTAAATTGAAGTACAAAAGCATTTTCGCATTTTGTCGCCATCGAAATGGGGCCGGCGCGACCCTGAAATTGAACCGTACCATCATTGTTGTAAGCACCGTGTCGTCGTCGTGTTCCTGCACTGGTAGTCGTCATGCCAATAACTACTTTGTGGAGTAAATAACTTAAAGAAACGCCACGCCACGCTCGAACCAGAGCGTGACCAACGGAAAAGATCGTTCTATAGCTGCAGCCTGAAGTAAAAGCCTGCGTTTGAATAGAGACCGCAATAATCTCAGTCAGAGTGAGTTGCTCGTTTGCATGCGCACGCTCGCCGCATTAAATGGTTGAATTCTGAATAGACCGTGTCGGAGTGCACCACGTGGAGCCAGATGCACCCAAAGGGAAACGAAGCAGACAAGAGAAAGTGCCACGGTGTGATGACAGCGTACTTTTTACGCGAAAAGCATGACCATCTGACAAGCGCGTAGCGCCAAAATTGCAACGTCAAGCAAGGAGCGTGAGAGAAGAATCCAAAATTTCACGATGTATGAAAGAGTGAACAAAACAGTCGCCAAGATGCTTATTCCTTTTTGGCATTCCGCTGGCGCAAAGTTAAACGGTCGCGTATGGACATTTCTAGTCGAGAGTGGCCACTTTCCGAGAAAAAAAGCGGGAAGAAAGAAAAGAAAAGTCGAGTAAGAAAAGTGAAGTAGCGTTGAGCAAACGTCGGCTCGACAATTGGGTATGCACGGCAAGCCGCGTGAAAACGGTGGTCAACCGCCCTATGCAAACACGGCTTCTCAGGCGCTTTTGCGATCGATATTTTCAATAAGGCTTCCCAGAAGGACGCTCTCTCTTCTTTTTTTTCTCCCTCTCTTCCGCCCTTCGGCGCTGCTGCGGCGATGTGTCGCGGGGGCGTGATCGAGAGGTGGCTTAACGCAGCCAGGGACACGCGCGTTCAGGGCACGCTTCGTCGAGCCGCTTGCTAGGCGAAGCCTGGGAGGCCGCTAGTTCCGCGTCATTGAGAGATCAATGTTCCATCCGTAACGCGTTTCGTGTCCCCTCCTTGCTTACAGGAAATGTACCGGGCGGCTGGCGTCCTAAATGACAAGCCAAGCCAAGCCAAGCCGAGGAAAGCGCGGTTGCACGCGGGGGCGCGCGCGCGCACCAGCCCCGTTCAGCGAACGACGAGGCTTCGCCGCATGAACAGTTTGTATGCGAAAAAGCACGCTTTACAGGAGAAAGCGTGTTCGGAGAGGAACGCGAAAAGCCTCGCCCAATAAGTTCGGTGAACCATAAGGTTTGGCCACGTCGATGTTTTTTTTTTTATGCGGCAATGCACGATTTACACGAGACGGGTACAGAAATTCTAAAGGTGAGGGAGCGGTTTCAGGAGCTGTAACACGCACGACGGCACCAATGGCAAACGCATATGCTTAGGTGAACACATGCAAATTTCGTTGCGTCTGCCGGATGCATGGGGTACGCACAACGTGATCCACGAGCTAGGTTCGAGTTCAAGCGCATTTTGGGAACGCTTCACTTACACTCATGGTTTATTCTTGCGTATGCATCATAAGTATGTTTTGAAATTACTCATATTAGTTGTGCGCGTGGTGCACATGCGAGTGAGTGTGTGTGTGTGTGTAAGCGCTATAAACGCGCGTAGACGGTAAGTTACTTGGCTTGACGTTGACTAGTCATTGTCATTTCGTTTACTATTACTAAAAGCTTAGCTAGTTGGCTTCTGACATTAGGAAACGTGGTTGCAATGCTAAACCATAAGAGCGAAATGCACAGAACGGGCATTGAACTTAAACTGGCTCCACTACATCAATGATTACACGCACGAAAGACAAATCGTGTCAAAATTCGCGAAAACACCACGTATAACTAAAGTTGCCTAAAAAAAGCCATATTGTGATCATTTTGATTAAGTAATGTTGAAGTAGGACCCGATAAACGGTGTGCTAATGCAGTTATCGACTTCTTGTGTACTTGAAAAGGCCTCGTGCATCAATCTGCAGCTTTCCTCGCAATCTCGAGTGATGAAATTGATCATTTGAACAAAAGGATGCGTGGTTGCATGCACGTGGGACGATATATTTTGACGATATGTCATGCTTGCTTGAACTTTAACGCGAGTTCGGCTTTCGTGAATGTCATAATTGGACAGTAAAGCCAGTTCATGTCCAGCTCCAGTTTTGCGCATTTCTTGTTTGCCTTCATCTATCTTAGCTCTGAAAACCCGTTTCATGTTACCATTTTTTTCTGCAGAACCTGGGCGTCGTACTTGTCTAGCTGTTCATTTATGTACTGAAGCAGAGCCTAATCTTTCTGCCAAGAAGCTTTTGGTTGTGTGTATGTACCTTTCGCATCGAAAACTGTAGTCTCTAAGACTTACAGCCCTGTTCGGTACCCTCTTGAAGAAGGACTTGCAAGATTAAACGACCTTTCTTTGTTGACTCTAAAGAAAGGTCGAAGCCCCGAATGTGCTGCCATAAAGTATGAGAGAAAGGACGCAACAGAACATACCTGAACGTTAAAGATACGGAATAAAAGTAAGGAAGAAATGAATTATAGGCGTGAAGCGAAAAGGTTGAGAAAATGTTAAAGGATGTCCGCGATATAGCCGGACGAAAAGAATAGAATCAACAGCGCCCGTCCATCCTTTTCCTGACTGAAAATCGCTTCCCTCCGAAGAAGCGCTTTCTTTTACTGGTCCTTTTGCGGCCGTCGAACTAGGAAGACGGCCGGGAGGGAATCTACTTCTCCGCTAACCAGAAATGTCTGCCACGCAAAGGCTCCCAATCTTGGTCGGATGGCTGCTTGGTGCAACTGCTCGGAGCGCAAAGCGGCCTTCCTGTCTTGTGGAGTCATTCCACATAGGCAGGGGGCGCAGATGTCCACTCCGCGAAGAGTTAGGTGGAAGAAAACGGGGAGTGGACCTGCAGCCTGAATTGCGGCAGTTGTAGTTAAAAAAATTGCTGGTTAATCGAATCTCTCTTTTCTATGCATTTTGCGTTATTGGCTTCAATACTCTTTGCTGCGGCGTACTGCGGTATTACTGGTCTCGTTACTGCAACCAACTTTAGGCTTCGTCTGACAACGCGCCTCAGACTAACAACCGGCGTTTAAAATCCCTGGAGTACTTAGCAGGCTCATTTGGGCGGGAACTTACTATCGAAGCGACGAGACGTGGCTCAGTGCTAAGGGCTGTGCTACATGGGTCTTACGACACCCGGGTGAACCATTTCAAGTGATAGACGGATAATCACATAAAACTAGGGGATTCGTGCTTTCACCTTATTAGATGTATTCAGAGTGTAAACTCGCTTTTAAACGGAGATCTAGCTGTGTTGCTCCTGTCTGATTTCCGTAAGACTGGCATAGAGCTCGTTGTTGAGGCATATCTGCAAGGCTGCTTCCAGGCTTTCAGTGACTCTGAACATAAGCCCCCGACTAGGTTGTTAAGCTGCAGAACGGTTTCGGGCAGTGGCAGTACGTTGCCTCTGCGTCGCCTGCCATAGATAACACAAAAATAATGAAACGCCTTTCACAGACTTTTCTCGGACCCCGTAAACTGCGTTGAGTTTGCGTGTTCGACTGGTTTCCTAGCCTTGTGTATGTGTTTACGCCTCTCTCTTTTTTCTTCTCTGCCACCCTTGATTGCGCTCGTTCGAAGATTATCCTGCAGCTAGGCCAGTTTCTCTGCATTTCATTGCGCACCGTATCTGCTTTTTTGTGATAGGCTAAAACAGACTGAAGCACCCAAAGAAACGCAGAAACAAGAAAAGGTAGATTCGTAGGTTCCACATAACAGCGATTTGATTTGCGAGAAAAGAGCGCTTGAAGTTCTCGCCTTGGTTGTAGCAACTTTCGATGATAAAAAAAGATTTCCAATGATTTCGCGCTGGCTACTTATGGTTGTTTATTATGAAGTAGTTAAAATGTATTTATAATAAAGAAATTGAACTGACAAAATTTGTACGTTACCATTGTGATCCGCTGTCGACAACATTTGCGACATTGCACAATGACGTCAACGGTCTTGTAATTTAGGCTTGGAAAAACACAAAAGCATACAATTTTAGCTTGTTATTTTCGTTGTTAGTAGACGGTTTTGACCAAAAAAAGAAGTGTGGTGGGATAGAAGAGACCATTGCGATGGTGGTGGTGGTGGTGGTGGATTGTAGCAACAGGCGGGTTTAGCCTGGCGAACAAGGCCGGCAATTGCTCCGCCCGAGCGTCTCGCACAATACCGCTGAAGGGTTTCACCATGTGTCCATCAACCCAGTCTCTCTTAAAAACTCGATGAGGAGACGTGAAGTTTCTTTTCGGGCTATAACTGATCCCGCGGGAAATATAAGGTGTTGCAGGCGCGCATGCGGAAGGTTCTTGCTTTGCAGATTCTTCAGGAGAGTGTCTCTTTCATCGTGGAATTGCTGGCAGGACCACAAAAAGTGCTCAATGTCTCCTGTCTCGTTGCATGCCGAACAGTTCGGAGAATTGATTCGCCCCGTTTTAAATAACCAGGCCGGTGTATTTGCAGATCCTGTCCTTATTCGATATAGAAGTGTGGCTTCCTCTCGGTGCAATCGCTTGGTTACGCAGGGCATATGCGGTGGAACCCAAAGCGACGCAAAGTGATTTCGGATGTCAGATTTTTGCACTTGATTACTCTTTGGGGCCTTGATTTTGGGAGGATGATAGAGCGCGGCGTATGCAAGCGCATCAGCTTTTTCGTTTCCTGAGATACCAATGTGGGAAGGAATCCATTGAAACTTTACTGTGAAGCCTTTGTTGTTGAGCTCTTTCACGATGGCTAGTGATTTGCGTGGGAACTTGAGGGATGGCAAACCACGGTATATTTGTTTTAATGCGTCCTTTGAGTCCGTAAGGACAACCACATTCTGCGGAGGCAAAGTCTTTAATTTGTGCAGAGCAGAAGCTATTGCTGCGCCTTCCACAACTGTCGACGAGGCTATACAGTCCAGACGGCCAGACCACGTATATCTTAGAGAGGGAATATAGAATGCAGCTGCACAGCGGTCTTCGTCTGCCTTGACAGAGCCATCTGTGTATACTTGTAGGTGACTCGGGTAAATCGTGTTCAGGTGTTCCAGGACTAATGACTTGGCTTCTGCAGATGGAATGCAGCTCTTTGATTGCAATCGCGGTACATTTAAGTTGCATATGATGTCCTCGAATGTCCAGGGTGGTTCTATCCTTTCCCTTTGTCTCGAGCAGCGCAATCCTAATACGCGAAGCGTGTTCAATGCTGCATAAAAATGTGAGCGCGGCCTGTTACCTATACGTCGTAAGAGCGCTCTACCGGGCGTAGACTCACTCAATCGTAGGAGCTGGATCATCAGAGCCTGGGAAGCCTGAAGTCGTAGAGGGCGTGACTCAGCTTCGTAGAGCACTTTCTTGTTTGACGCTGGCTGAGGGACTCCAAGGCAAAGTCGGATACCTTTTCTGTGGATGGCTTCTAAGCGCTCGTATTGGCTGTCTGAGGGTGACATCAGAGGTAGCTGATACAGGATTCGACTTGTAACCAACGCTGTATGTAGCCGTAGCATGGACGTCGGGTGGTTGCCCCAGCGTATGCCAGCGACTCGCTTGAGCACGTGTAGCCTGGGTGACGATGACGCCACAACGTGGTCAACACCGCGGCGCCAGAGTAGCCTGTGGTCTAAGGTAACGCCCAGAAATCGGACGTTGGTGAGTTGTCGAATCTGGTATCCGTCCAAATTCAGCGTCAAACGTGTAGATTTTCTTTTCACTCCAGGAAATAGTACGAATGATGATTTTTCTGCTGATAGTGATAATCCAATCGTTGCCAAGTGGCCCTGAATGGCTTTTACTGCTCCCTGGGCTATTCGTGCAAGGCGGCGATGCTGGTAGCCGGAGACCCAAATGCAGATATCATCGGCATATATAGATATCTTCACTGGTGTTCGATGGTTTAGTACTGTTGGGAGGCTACTCATGGCAATGTTAAATAATAAGGGAGATAAAACACTCCCCTGTGGCACACCGCGAAATATACGTATTTCATCGCTCAACGTGTCGCCAAGACGAACTCTGATGCGACGATCACTGAGGAACGTATGTATGAAGTGCAAGAGATGACCCGTGACGCCTATAACTTGCAACTGGCTGATGATGGCGCTTTGAGACACGTAGTCGTAAGCCTTAGAAACATCCATGAAAACAGCAAGTGTCGACAGGCCATCCGCACTGTAATGCTCTATGTGGCTTAGAAGGTCCAGTACATTGTCTTGAGCGCTTAGACGCTGCCGAAACCCAGTCATGCACGATGGTAGTTTTCGACCCTGCTCGACATACCAAGTGAGTCTTGTGCACGCCATCTTCTCCATTAGCTTCGCTGCACACGAGGTCAGTGATACCGGTCTGTATGAGTCCAGAGCTGCAGGATTCTTTCCAGGCTTCAGAACCGGTACCACCCATGCTACCTTCCATAAATGTGGGATAGCCCCACTGGCCCAGACTTGGTTAAAAAATGCCAGCAAATCACGCCGTCTCTCAACCGGTAGGTTAGTCAGCATCTGATTACTGATGAGGTCAGGTCCCACCGCACAGCGACGTCGGAGGCTGCTCATAGCTAGTTCCAGCTCTCTGAGTGTGAAAGGAGCATCCATTATAGACGACGATAGCGGCGGTGGCGGGTTGGTTGCGCCAGCTGACCTTCCGGAAGAGTATATTTCAGCGAAGTCATTCGCAAGGCAAGCGAGTGTCTTGTCTAACTTCAATGCTAGGGCTTCAAATGGCTTGTTTGGTCGAAAATTTCCAGCAAGGTTATTAACGACCCACCATATCCGTGGAACTGGCGTGAAGACCGATAGGCTTGCACAAAATGATGCCCATTGATCTCTTCTTAGTTTCCTTGTATAACGTCGAATTACTGCGTTAATCCTGTTATATATAGTCTTCATTGATGGGTTGCCTTTCGTCCTCATCAGCCTCCGTTCCGCTCTTCTACGGGCAGCGCATAGATTTTTGAGCTTTAGATCGGGAGCGGGGAAGTGGTCGGGTAGCTTCAGCTCAGCGGTAGCCAATCTCTTGCTACGTAGCATGTCCGCGAACAGGTTTCCAGATGATTCGCTTAGGCCGTCCCTGTATGTATCCCAATGCGTCACAGGACCAATTGATGACCAATGACCAACGTCATTGATCGCAATGGTCACAGGACAGGATCTTCGGCCGTTGGTTCGATAACATTGCTGGATATCGAACCAACGGCCGAAGATCCTGTCCTGTGACCATTGCGATCAATCTGACTTCAACATATTTGCTACGAAACGTCACTGTTGGGGCAAGATTGCTACAGTCACGCGTACGGAAATTTATTCTCGTGGATCGACCTTCAGCTTGCGGAGAAACACAAAATTAATTGGGCGACTAATCCACCGTGGTAGTTGCACTTAGTGTGTGCCTATAAAGTTCCGAGTCTATCGAAAGCCAGAAACACCACCACTTCCAGTAAACGCAGGGGTAATCTGTAAGGAAACACGCATTACAGAGTTTTAGCTTATAGGTATAGATATTTCAGTTTTTGAGAATACCGGAACACAGGAAATGTGGACGGAGCAGCAGTGCTGATATTGGCATCTTTTCGGGATTTATTCACCTACAAGTTACGTGAGAAACATTTTTGCGTTTCATGTTGTTTTCTTAAAGAAAAAAAGCAGGTCAACATGCATTCGTGACACTGTTGTTGCCGACAACTCTACACCATCAACTGAGTTGTACATAGCTCGTCATTTGCAATAGAGATTATGTGCGGTATAATTGAACGCGACGTCACACGAGGTTGCCCCCATTGCTGCCGCTCACATTTACGGGGCTGGTATGCTGGCTTCACGTGAATAATGCGTTTACGGACAAGCTACTAAATATAGCTATCAACTAGCGACATCTCTATTTACGACAGCACAACCACTTCACTTCACTACCATTCGCTGGCCGTCTGCTCATCGAGGGTAAGCTCGCATGTACCCCGTCAAGTTGCAATCAGGAGACGCGCCTCTTTCTATGCGCCCATGCGATCCTGCGCAGGCTAACATGACACCATAGATGCTGCCGCGATGGAAGCCACGGATGCGGGGTCAAGAAGGAGGTTGGGGGACGAATCCGTTACAAGGTACAAATGTATTTCGGCCTCCATTTATCTCGGGCCCATTTGGCGCAAGTGGATTTCCTGCCTCCTGCGCCACCAATATTTCTTTTTTTTTCTTTTGCCTCTTCTTGGGAACAGGCCGTGGCGAAGAAACGGAACAGGGGAGGGAATGGACCCAGTTCCCACTTTCCCACAGGCTCTTTTGCACCGTTCGACCTTTTCCACGTTGTCGCTCGGCTACGTGGCTGGTGTGCGAAGCCAGGGGCGTCGTGTTCACTGGAACAGGCTTCTGACGTCTCTTGAGCAGGCAGCCTCCTAGACAAATCAAGTTCCTTTGCAGATAGGGAGGTTTAGGGGCGACTTCGCGTCTGTGTCTCTCGATTCTATCTTCGTTGGTTATTTGCTTAATCATTTGCTTGTTGTCAAATTTCTATTTGTCACTCGCTGATACCACCTTAGCGCCTGAATTCGACAACTGCTAGATTCGTTGCAATACGCTCAGAGATACAATTGCCACGAGAAGCGAAATGCTAACGAGACAACGGGGTTCCAGAGGGCGCACACTTGAATTGGCCAACACTGGGTGAACGAGAGGCGCTTCAGCGGGGAGACAAGGTTCCGGCAAAAAAGACTTGGCTAAGGCAAGTGCTGTTTTTCTTGACAGCATTTGCATAGCTCACTTTCTCTCCTGCCTACCCTGGTGGAAGGGAATAAGCGGATACAAAACATCAACAAAGGAAAGATCCCGCATCGACACGTTGGCTTCAAGCTGAACCTTCCCTCGTTCACCCAGTGTTGATTAATCCATGTCTCCATCAGTGTGGGCCCCCGTTGTTTTTTAATTCGAGCGTTCTTTGACATCTTCTTCGGATGGTTTCTTCTCTATCTCGTCACTCAAGCTTGCCCGACGCCTTCGTTGCAAAGACGTAGTACCGTTACTGGCCCACCAAAAATTTCTAGAAGCGCGCAATATCCTCGCAAACTATTCAGTAGAGTGTTTACCTATGATAAACTCACTCTTTGTGATTAATTTGACTCGACTTTGGCCCATTCAATGCCTGGATTCATGTGCATTTGTTTGAATATAATCCACGTTTTCTTATGAGCCCTGATTTTAGTGTAATTATGTGCCCGGGCTTTGTGCTAACTTTAGTGCATTTATGGTGAATGGAGGCTGTGTTGTTGTGGCTTGGAGCTGACTTTCAATTTGAATACGTTTAAGTTAATTCTTTTTTCATATCGCCATGTGAAAACGAGTAGCAGTACCAATTAAAGGTGACAAAGTCTCCTATATATATATATATATATATATATATATATATATATATATATATATATATATATATATATATATATATATATATATATATATATATATATATATATATATATATATATATATATATATATATATATATATATAATAATAATAATAATAAAGAAGGCTTTTGAGTGGCCGAATTCGAGTAGAGATCAACCCTTCATTGATTCATAATAAACATGTCTCTTTCTCCTACTTTCTTTTATTCGTTTACAATATTGTGCCTATTGCTATTTTTACGCAGCTTATGCGCCAGATTTTACGATGAACAGATTCGCTTTTGTTTATTCGATGGTATTGGCTCGTTATGTAATGTGTAGGGCACATGGCCGATGGACAATTAGTAACAGAATGTGTGCTAAGGGAAGGGAAGCACTGTCGAAGACGGCAGAAAATTAGGTGGGGTTATGAAATGAGGAAATTTGCAGGCGCAATTTGGAATCAGGTAGCGCAAGTCCAGGGTAACTGGAGATCGCTGGGAGAGGCCTTCTTCTTGCAGTGGACATAAAAATGGGCTGATGAGGATGATGATGATGATGATTCACTCACTCACTCACTCACTCACTCACTCACTCACTCACTCACTCACTCACTCACTCACTCACTCACTCACTCACTCACTCACTCACTCACTCACTCACTCACTCACTCACTCACTCACTCACTCACTCACTCACTCACTCACTCACTCACTCACTCACTCACTCACTCACTCACTCACTCACTCACTCACTCACTCACTCACTCACTCACTCACTCACTCACTCACTCACTCACTCACTCACTCACTCACTCACTCACTCACTCACTCACTCACTCACTCACTCACTCACTCACTCACTCACTCACTCACTCACTCACTCACTCACTCACTCACTCACTCACTCACTCACTCACTCACTCACTCACTCACTCACTCACTCACTCACTCACTCACTCACTCACTGCTTTCATATTTGTCTAATGTCAAACTAAAAACGGTCTCATGTCTCTTCCACAAAGTGCTTAGGAACTCTCTTTCTGACGCTCGACAACCCACTCGCAGAGTAGCCTGATGATAGTTACACTTCGCGCTCCTCTGAGCGGCCTTACGTTCACTGAATCACCAGTAGCCATCTAGGCCAAGGCACTGAAGAAACAGATTTAGCGTTATTTATTTCTCTGCTTTGATACAGATAATCTTCGCCTAAACGTAGGCCGTCGGTTTGTTGCGAGTTTGCTGATCACAAAAGCTTAGGATGGGATTAAACGCTTCCCTAGTCTTCGATGCTCAGATGACCTGTTCAGCCTAGCCTGGATTAACACTCACAGTTCAAGCCGGATTGTCCGTGTAATCTCTTCCTTGTGCCATCGCGTGTGCTCTTCCGGTTCCTCGATAGTGTGTTTGCTTTTCGCGTTTCGACAATTACATGGGCTCTCGAAGAGCACTTTCATCGGCTTCGGGAAAAAAAAAAAGAAAGATAAAGTGGAATGTAGTATGATGGAAGGATGAACAAAACTGTTCTGCTGCGGATTACTTAAAAAAAAGCAGCGAAATAGAGACGGGCACGGAATTAGGCCCAGGGACGATACGTGGGTGTTTCTGGTGTTTCTTCAGAAGTTTGCGAACTGTGCCGAGAACCTTAACAATTCTACGAGAACCACTCTGAAGCAGATTACAACGCTGACATGACAATACAGCACTTACTGCCACTCTATTTATATCTTGGCTGATCTGTTACGCTAATTGTCACTGCAAAGAAAAGGTGCTTTCTTATGTGGGAAGATCTGAGAGTACATACTGTTGATCTCTCTTTCTCTCTTTTCAGTCTACAGGGAGTGTAACTAACAGTAATTTTTATAAAAAGAGAGAGAGATAGAGAAAATGATAAAAGAAAGGTAGGGAGGTTAACCAGGACTGAGCCCGGTTGGCTACCCTACACTGGGGAAAGGGAAAGGGGGACGGAAAGATGAAAAGAAGAGAAAGTCCACTGGAGGTATCAGTCGGTCACTCAGTCCGAATCACAGGCGCTCACTCAATCCGGTCGCTTTCAAATATCGCAGCAGCGCTTTTGTGGCCTTTTGTAGCTGCGATATGCGAGGCCATGGTCCCAAGATCTGCTTCAAGGTGAACGGCTGCCCATCTAACTGATTGAGAGCTGTGCAGAGGTCTTGCCTTTCGTTTTCATAAGATGGGCAGTAACACAGTAGGTGTTCTATGGTTTCCTCGACACCGCAGGCATTGCACTCGGCGCTATCAGCCATTCCAATCAGAAATGCATAAGCATTTGTGAATGCGACTCCCAGACGTAAGCGGCACAACACTGTTTCCTCATTTCGCGGAAGACCTGGTAACAGCCGCAGTTGCATAGAGGGATCGAGGGACTGCAAGCGATGGTGAGTGAATTCAGATGTGTGCCACTTCTCCAATGTCAAAGAGTGCGCTAGCTTGCCTAAGTGTTGGGCTGCGTCGGTCCGCGATAAAGGTATTGAAACAAGGGTTGCTCCTTCGTGTGCTTTTCTAGCAGCTTCGTCAGCGAGGTCGTTGCCGGAGATACCGCAATGACCAGGCAGCCACTGAAACACGACGTCGTGTCCTTTCGCGATCATGAGATGGTGCATTTCTCGTATCTCCGACACGAGTTGTTCACATGACCCGCGACGAAGAGATGCCAGAAGACATTGTAAGGCCGCCTTGGAATCGCAGAATATAGCCCACCGGTTAGCCGGTTGGTTATTAATATAATCAACGGCACCTTGGAGGGCAACAAGCTCCGAACCAGTCGATGTTGTCAAATGAGAAATCTTGTATTGGATGCTTAGTGATTGTGATGGTATAACCACTGCGCTGGTGGATCTGGTCTGAGTGGAAGAGCCATCCGTATATATGTGTATTCGATCAAAGTAGAAAGTGTGCAAACAATCCAGAGCTGCTTGCTTCAAGGCCATGGTAGGCAGGTCGGTCTTCTTTCTTATTCCTGGAACCGTAAGACGCACTTGAGGTTGTTTTAAACACCACAAAGCTGAGGTTGAACGTGCAGAGGGTGTGAAACCCGATGGTAAGGAGGCACGATGGATGCTGACCTTATTGGAGAAGGACGCCTGTGGTCGTCGTTCCGTCAGGCACGCAAGAGAGCTTGACTGCATCCGTGAAACATGACGAACATGGGCTCTAAGCGTTTCGGTACTAATGTAAGTCGTGATCGGATGGTCTTGAACCATTACAATGGTTCCAGCTGTTGAGGCGCTGCGCGGAAGGCCTAGGCAAACACGTAGTGCCTGCGCCTGCACGCTCTGAAGTTCTCGAAGATTTGACTTGCATGTTTTAGCAAGCACGGGAGAACTGTAGCGTAGGAATCCGATGAACAGTGCTCGATATAACTGTAGCATGGAGCCCAATGACGATCCCCATGTTTTGCCGGCGATGAACTTGAAGACGTGAACAATAGATGTGAGTTTCTTCTTTAAGTGGGCAACATGAGGGCTCCAAGTGAGGTCTCGGTCTACAATGACGCCCAAAAACCGGTGATTTCTCTTGTAGGAGATAGGCTGACCATTGATACCGGATAAGGAGTCATCGCTTTTCGCGTAAAAGCGACTAACGCACATTTTTCTGCTGAGATGGTAAGGCCTTGTGCGTGAAGGTAGTCAGATGCCTGTGTTGCTGCTTTCTGTAGCCGTGCGCGAACCTGCAGGCGAGTGACCGCTGATGTCCAGATGCAGATGTCGTTGGCGTAGATTGAAACACTCACTGTTTCCGGTAGGGATTCGGCCAGCCCAAGAAGCGCGAGGTTGAAAAGAATAGGGCTTAGAACACCGCCTTGGGGAACGCCTCGGCATGTGTAGTGGTCGGTAGTCGGACCATCTTCCGTTCGTACGAACAAGGACCTTTGTGTCAAGTAGTTACTGACCCATCGATATACTCGTCCTCCTAGTTCAATTGTCAAAAGTGCGTCTAGAATGGTTTGATGGAAAACGTTGTCGTAAGCGCCTTTCACGTCAAGAAAGAGTGCTACTGATAATCGCTTCCGATATTTTTGTTGTTCCACAGATGTTACTAGATCGATGACATTGTCAATCGATGAACGACCCCGTCGAAATCCCGCCATAGAGTCAGGGTAAATCTTGTGGTGTTCAAGGTACCATTCGAGACGCATGAGGATCATACGTTCCATGAGCTTCCCGACGCAGCTGGCAAGAGCTATAGGCCGATAGGATGCCAGTTCGAGCGGTGACTTTCCTGCTTTTAGAAGCGGTACCAGGCGGCTGCGTTTCCATTCCTGTGGGACGACACTAATTTATAATTTATAATTTTTATAAAAATGGTATGCTAGCTACGCTGTCTACTTGCACAGGTGGTTTATTCACTTTGACGGACACAATAGTTTTCGAAGAATGAATGACCAAACACATAATTACCAATAACTTCTTATTGAATTCTCTTGCTATCGCAGTTGTGGTATAGTTTTATGCGTGAAACTTTAGGGCAATCGTATCTGAAGACAACTTCACTTTGATTCTCCCGGAGTGCTTCTGTTCTGAGATATTCATCATCAAGTTTGACACGCATTCAGCTCGCGTTCAGGGGCGTGGATCTCGACACAATCTTAAGCCCCCTTTGTGACGTAGTTCACTGTGTGTGGCCTATCACTTGAAAGCTGGGCGAAGCTGACAGCAGTTGCAATCTTTCTACCGGCTGGCGAAAACGAGCAATGACCAACTTTTTGCTCACGTTGACGTTCCCTCACGTTATATATTCAATGCAACAGCTGACGGAGGAATGAAATGAAAGAAGAAATGAACCAACACAAGCGCTCCCAAGCCGACGTTCCCTCACGGCTTTGTCTACCGTTGTTGTCGCGCCTTCACGTCGGATCATGCTTAATCAACACGCCCAACTATCCATCCTAACATCATGAAAATCGTAGCACGATATATATTGTCTTGTATATATTAAAAATAAATTACATGTCCGATGGTTGGTTTCAAACACGGTTCTCCTGGTACAGGTAGCCTAACCACTCGGCAACAGCTGTTCCGATTCGCCCGCTCTGCTCCGGCGAGGCACGCTCGTGACGTGGCCTCGCAGCCAATGGGAATTTAGGAGCCGTTTCGCTGCTACAGACGCCGCCGGCTTTTCTTCACTCAGTGGGACATTTGATGCTTTCGCATCAAAAAGTGAGCGCGCACACACCTTGCTTACGATGAACGGAGAGAGGTTACGAGACGAGTTCGTTGCCGAAGTTCTCTGCGCGTCTCTCACCACAATGTGGCGCTGCTGCGCACTTCTACAAGATCGAGCACGTCGTGCCTTCAAGGTGCAACGTGGTGTTTGAAGGGACGCATTCGCCATTGAAATCAGCAGCGCGTCGCTCGTCATAACGCCCCATTTTGCCGTGCTGGGTCACGGAGACTTCGGTTTCACCAATTGCCACAGTGCGTGGTATCTGCGTAACTTTTGTTTCTAAGCGGACGAAGTCGCGTCTCGTTCTCTCATGAATTCACGTTCACACAAACATACAAAAATGTTGTTACGCTATAACTGTTAGTAAGAGAAGCTTCCAGCCAATCGTTGTAATGGACACTATATTAGCTGAAGCCCATCACCCAATGCCAGAAAGCACTTACGAACGAAATGCTTTGCGAATTTGGCCCCAGTTCTCGAAAAAAATAAATAAAAAATCGCGCTGTGGTGCCGTTGAGGATGGCTTCACACAATGGCTGGCAGGAATCGCGAGGGCGAGACGGCGGCGACTTGGGCGGGCACGCGGTCGGCGCAATTTGACGGCGCGCTGGTTCCGTGCCTCGTTCCCGGGATCCCCGGGCCAATTATGGCAGGGCGGCCGCCTTATACGAAAGATGAGTCTATTACGATTACCGTGGAAATGAAGTCTGTGGCGGGAGGGCAGCGCGGCAAGCCTTAGCCGCAGCGTTATCAGCGATTTCACTGGACCCGACGTTTTGACCGCGATGAGACGGTACAAAGCATGTTTCATTTTAATGCGGTAGCATCAGGAGCGTCAAAGCGGAAATTATATGTAGCACTACTGGCCGCGGTCTCATTCGCTCCTCGAAGAAGCAGGACGTGTATCGAGTGAGGTCATGAACAACACTTTGTAATGTAGCGAACGTAGTTTGAATCGTGGATGCGGGACCTGGAAGAGAAGTGTGACTTAATTCTACAGCATTTCTCTCGCATCTACAGCTAAATCGCCACTGAATTATTTCGTGTCCACGTTCCTGTCCGTCCCGAAGCTCATTTGACCGATAGTCGACCTTACCAACTTCGTGCAGTGCACGGAAATCTCAGTCACGTCATCCAATCAAAACACCATTCGGTTTTTTTTTCTGCCGATATTTCGTACGAAACACAAAGAAAAGGACACGACCCTAGTTGAACTAGCCCTAATTGAAGCCTTATTGAACGCTCAATCAAGACAGAGAACCAGAAGAAGCGTTCCTCTCCTGTATGCTGCTGATTACCTTCTTCGTGATGCCGTGTGAAGGGTAGCATACGCAATTATCAATGGAGAACAATGGGACAGTTCTCTTTTCCTACTCTGAAACACGCGGCTGGTTTTTTTTTAGATTGCTGACACGAACCCTAGTCTTCGCTGCGTTGCACGGAGCTGGTGAGGCGGTTTGTACGTTTCGTGTGCTACTAACACATGCCTGACGGGCGAGGTCGTTGTTTAGCCGGCTTGAAAAGGTCGCGTGCGATCGATCAACATCGCCGTCATGTCACGACTGAATTCGTTCGGCAGTGACAGCTTCGAGCAAGAACAGAGCTGCATTTGCATGCATGCAGCATGCTAGTGAAGAGAATGTGTATATGGTGATTATGAAGTAGGAAAGAGATGCTTAATTCTGTAGCCCATTGGGGAGCACGGCGCAGAACAGAATGGAACGGACTAAATCACATCTGGAAGGAGCAGGAGTAGGACAAAGACGAAAAGTGAGAGAGGGAGGGGAAAGAATGAACGAAAGGTAGGGAGGTTAACAATGAGAGGAGGAGAAGGTGCGTAGATAAGTGTGTGGCCTTATTGGAACCCACGTGTTGAAAATAAGATAAAAGGTCTTTTTAAGCATTGCAAATATTTGTTGGGGTAAACTTTAAAACGAACGTGCGGGAACGCCAACCCACTACAGCACCAACATGTGATGATGATGATGATGATGATGATGATGATGATGATGATGATGAAATGAGCTTCATTAAAGAAATAGAGCTGCCGATCTTCTGCATGTTGGCCTCAGAACGAGGAGCAATTTCTTAACTCGTCCTCCTACTAACCACGTAAAATTAGATTGAGATATTATAGCACCTTGCGCCCCGACAACACATAGAGTAAGAATCCCGTTGTACACGGCGTCGTCTTTTAAAGCAAAGCTATTTATGGCAAGGTTCTCGTGCATTTTTCGTGTGCGTCAACAAATCTGCATGTGCAAAAACTCAGCCTCTGAATTTGCTGCAAATTGCGTCGTTCTCTGCAAAAGCTTATACGTCTCAACACTTTGATATGCATTTTCAGTAGATGAGTTATCAATAGGCACAACTTTCAAGATGAGTAGACTCTCAGGTTGATAATTTTTCTTTTTTTTTGCTTGTTTACGTGGTTTGAGCCATTGCTTAATGGGGTATGAGCCATTCATTGTCTTACGTGACGGGCAAATTTCTCGTTAGGTAGGCGTAAAAATTCTTATGCATTTAATAACAAAGGTGATACGAGAATGTGTGTGCGTACCTATCGTCACTCTTATCTTAGCAAAACTAGCCCCACAAAAATTATATGAAAATTAGCCGCTAGGACGACTCTATCATTACGCCGAGTTTTATTTACTTTTCGTAATTAGGTAGCTGACAGTGAAGTTGCAAATGTTGTGCAATTCCCATCTGGTGTCAATACGTGAGTTCCTTCGATTCTTTTTGCGACCTCTGTTGTTTGATTTTCATTAATATTTAATCATTCTGCTGCAATTTGTTCCCGTCTTGCCTCGGTTTCTCTCCCAACTATTGTCGGAAGTTAGCGCCACGTGTTAAATAGACTGGATGACAGGCCATTTACGGAAGCGAAGATCTTGGGCGCCTGGCCTCACAGTTCATTAGCCCAGAAAGCAGTTCGAGCGCTTTTTCACTACCTGAGGGCAACAGACTTGAGTGCCCGACTATACACATCCTACACCTAAGTTCTCTCTCTCTCTCTCCATTCCCCTCCCCACGTGTAGGGTAGCAAACCGGACTCAGCCTGGTTAACCTCCCTGCCTTTCCTTCTTCCCCCTCTCTCTTTTTCTCTCTCTCTAGCGCCACGTGTGTGCATTTCTGTCTCGATGTGTCCGCGGTTCTAGATGGTGCCATGCAAGAATATTTTACGGTGTTACACCACCAATTCAACTCTCGTTGCTTTCGAGAGTTATAGACTGGCGAAAGCAGCATGTCGAGAAAGTATTGTTTGATGCCTAAATGATTCGAGCGTCTGGTATGTTGCCGAAATTTTCGCGCACCGAGTGGCGCCTTAGGTGTGCCTTAAAGCTCCGAAGTGTCACCCACTGTGCCTAAATTTTCCCTCGCATTATTTACATTCTTCCAGCAGATTGGGCATCGTGGACTCTATGCGTTAAATTGGTTTCCTTTACGTAGACATTTTTTACCCGCTGCAGTAGCTTAATTGCTACGGCGATGCGCTGTTGAGCCCGAGGGCATGGTGACAAACGAGAGAAAGAAAGAAGCTCGTATAGCGTGCATTGGGTGCACGGTAAAGAACCCCAGATGCCCAAAATTATTCCTGAATTCCCCACGAAGGCGTGCCTCGTCATCATATCGTGCTTTTCGCACGAAGAACCCCACAACTTAATTTTTATTTGCATATTTCGGGGGGAAGCCGTCTGGAAACTCACACGGTGCAACGATTCATTCATGACGTCAATTGTGTAAAGCTGAATCTTATGGCATCAAGAAGCAGTCTATCAATCAGAGAGATGGATGGATGGATGGATGGATGGATGGATGGATGGATGGGAGGATTGATTGATTGATTGATTGATTGATTGATTGATGGATGGATGGATGGATGGATGGATGGATTGCTGGATGGATTGATGGGTTGATGGATTGATTGATTGATGGATTGATTGATTGATTGATTGATTGATTGATGGATGGATGGATGGATGGATGGATTGATTGATTGATTGATTGATGGATGGATGGATGGATGGATAGATTGATGGATAGATAGATAGTTTTTGCAGTACCGCGCGATAAGCATGATATATCACCAAAGCCAAGCACACACGCAAACACAGACGGGACACTTGAGAAAATACAAAAGAGAAATTGACAGAAAATAATAAAAACACCTGAAAATAAAGAAAAGAACCACAATAATTATAAAACTTAAATATATGATAATTTGGCACTATGTCACTACGTCTCGTCGAAATGCTACTAAAGCCTTCCTTATCGAAGCAGTTGCGCTGACGAGTCACCCATAGTCCGAGTAGCTTACTGTATCGACGTTACGTCGCGCAAAAGCTAAATTATTCCAGAGAGTGATCGACGGTTGAATACATACAACCCCCGACAGAGAGGAAGCTCGTAAACTGTACGCCGCAATGTGTTCGGTGTTTCGCATATCCGCTCTCTTAAGTGCGAAGGTGTAAATCTCCTGTAACACCCTCCTATAGTGCAAGTTCAGTTGACCCCCCCACCCCCGAACGAGCGGTCGCTCGCGTGTTCACCAGGCGTCCCCCTCCCGATTACGAGCTCATGTAAGTGCCGACCCAGCCCTTGGCACAGCGGCGTGGCAATTTGGCTCCGCGATTATGGGGACCACCGCCAGAAGCACTCTTCGCGTATCCTGCATGCCACCGACATCCAGTGCTTTAATAGAATCATTATCTGCAGAAAAAAAAAAGGAATGGCGAAGGCGGAGTGGGAGGGTAAGTGGCAGCGCGGTTGTCGGTGCCAGGAGGCTGAAGGATGGAGAGAGAGAGTATGTGGGTGGAGAGAGAGAAAAGAAAAGTCGGCAACGCTGTCCAGGTTGCTCACTAAGAGATGGTTTCGGATTGCCATCTTGCTCGGAGAGCCAGGACACTATGCGTCTGGCTAAAAGCCCTCTGTCTTTCACAATCGTTGTGTCTGTTCTAAGACAGTGTGTAGAATGCTGCAAAGCGAATGCGTTTTTGACGGCCTATATATATATATATATATATATATATATATATAGTGAATGAGAAGAGAGGTGGTTAACTGAGGGGCCCCATTTTTATTAATCATATAATGAGAAACCAACAAGCAAAGACACCAAGGACAACATAGTGGAAATTACTTGTACTCACTAATTGAACCAAACAAATGATAAATTAATGGCAATGAAAGTGTATGAAGAAACAACGTGGTGCCGCAGGTGGGGGGAACGATCCCACGTCTTCGCATTACGCGTGCGATGCTCTAACCAATGGAGCTACCGCGGCGACATCTTTCATTATGGGGTTTTACGTGCCAAAACAACGTTCTGGTTATGAGGCGCGCCGTAGTGGAGGACTCAGAAAATTTCGACAACCTGGGGTTCTCTAACTTGCATTTAAATGTAAGTACACGGGTGTTTTCGCATTTCGCCCCCATTGAAATGCGGCCGCCGTGGCCTTGATTCAATCCCGAGACATCGTGCTTAGCAGCCCCACACCATAGCCACTGAGCAACCACGGCGGGCCTACCGCGGCGACGTTTTACCACTCACTTTCTTCGGTATTTTATGTTTTACTACTAGAATTAACCTTGGGAGTGTAAGCCAGCGCCATCGCTCACAACTCTTGGCGGCGGATGTGGAACATCCTTTCTGCCAAGGTATACATAAATATATATATATATATATATATATATATATATATATATATATATATATATATATATATATATATATATATATATATATATATATATATATATGCCCTAATAACTTGTGCAAAAATTTCAAAAAATGTGCAAGAGCCATGTAGCTGGACAGGACGTGGTAATGCGATTACCGCACTTCAGTTCCGCGTAGTCAAATAACTAATCACGACATAAAACTGTACATACAAGCCGGTTCATAGGCCTCTCTAAAGCCCACAGACCAGTTAATAAAATAGCTCACGATATTCAGTGGCTATCGTAATTTTCTTATATTTCTGATATTTTGGGAACCCTATTCTTATGTCACTCGGCTTTGCCCAATCCTCCAGAATGAGTATGTGCCACTGTGACGTAAGGGATATAAAAAGCTTAACTATATTTAGATATATGGCATACTTGTCTGCGTACAGATATCATAGCCATTATTCAATCGAAAGGCACCATGCGGCACCTTCATCCAGGTGACATCACTATTTATTTATTGATATTGTATATTCTCAGAACCGAAGCATTAGAGGGGAGTGGCAAACAAAAATACACAATAAGAAAAGAGCACTCATAGATAATACAAAATGCACACGAATGACTGACACGGAAAAGAAGCAGGAACAAAAATGTTATTCCTTTGATACCATTTTAGCTAGGTCAGTTTAATAAAACAAGATAAACACTATGATTAACACGAACATTTGACGCCTCACGCTGTAATACCACATCGTCATCTCTCCCCCCCCCCCCCCCCCCTCCACACACGAACTATATCCATCGGCATGATTTGGTGTTTGGTGTTTGGTGATTTGCATTTTGTCACAGCTTGTGAACGTTGCGGTGCGAAAAGATATTACACGAAATTAAAGGCAGCATGATATGAAGATAAACACAATTGTACGCAGGGCGTGTAATTGTGTGGCATTTAATTTAGCGCTTTACTTTCACATAGATTTATACATGCGCGTTGGATGCGCATAGCTCTTTTTTACACGAGAGCACGTTTTTGTTAACGTAGAAGAACTCGTGCTGGTTTGTACAGTTTCATTAAGCGTAAGGCGCGCCAGAAAACAGTAAAGTTAGAGGAGAGACAAGGTCACGCGCTCGCTGTGCATCGGTGTCCGTTGTTGGTTTCAGTCGTCGGTTTTCAATCAAGCGCTTAACAATGCACACACGACGATGACGCGCTATGACCTATCGTTTCTTCACGCAACATTCACCCATGCGGGGTCGTTTGTGCGCTGCGATAGCACGGAGCTACGCTCTACACGGATAGGGATTTACGGGATAAATGTTCAGTTGTTAGTTAGCGCTAGCGTTGTCGCCTTCTTATTTGTTCTCTGGGTGCACGATCATTTGTTTGGCGCGGCGGTTAACGAGCCGTTTCCAAGTCGCTCATTTTTGTTGTGTTTTTAAGACAGGTGCGTGGAAGCGACGTTGACCAATCAGCCACTCAGCGGCGGTGCCGCTGTCAATTCGAGAATATTTAATTAGCGAGCTTCGAGTCTCGGCACAACTTTGAGGAGAAAAAAAAACAGAGGAAGGCGAAGGAAAAAAAGAAAAGAGCACTTGGTTAAAAAAAAAAGATGACGTTGAAGTAAAAAAGGAAACAGGCACTGCAGCTACAGAAAGACGCAGGCGCTGGTTCTAATCGAGGAGGTTCTTATAAAACAATTCTGGAGTGGCAGTTCCCGCAGGTTCTTGCCAGCAAGGCTGAAGCCAGTGCTGGCGTCTGCTGCAATCCTTCTAAGCGCGTTGATGGGAAACAGTCGCGCGTCGATGGGGAAACAGATAAAGTCGGAGCTGCGGATTCGCCGCTGCAGCTGCTTTTGGGCCAAGATGGCGCAGACCGTTCGGGCATCCCGCGACTTCGCGTGGAAGTCGAATTCTCTGCCACTCGCAGTTTGCGCGAGTTTCGCGAGCCAGCAAAACCAGCGCAGCACTACGCGAAAAACGAAACTACAGAAACGCGAAAGCGTGGGTGGTGCAGAGTCGAGCGAAAACGAAACCTTTCGACCGCTCGCGTCGTTGTCAAGGGTAATTTCAATGAGTTTTTTTTTTAAAGAGACATAGAATTGGACAAATAGCATTTTATTTCGTCTTATAATACAATACAAGGATGTTTTTTGAAACGAGTGGTTGAGTACTAGCGACAAAATTTACCTGAGGAGTGCTTTCGTCATCGGGCAAGTGCTTGAAAGTCCCGGATGAGTCTGTAATCATGTCCTGCATTTACCTCAGTTTTTCGAGTATTAGGGCTCTCTTGGGGATAATATTGAATGACTTAGAAATTCTCTAACACTAATCTATCACTTTAGCCTGACTTAATATTGGCCCTATATTAAAGGGATGAAAGGAGAGCAAGACAGATGACGATTGTTGTTGCGGGACAAGATAAGTCCCAAAGGGCTCAAACGTTCTTTTTTTAACGAGTGTACGCTATATGCTTATCCATGCCGTATATGCGGCCTATATTGCTATACTATTCAATCACTAACGTCGCTCAGACCGGGTATTAAGCTCTTGACTAAATTATTTCACTGAATCTTCTTTAATGGCAGCCTACAAATAAGTGACACGAAACGACATTTACGGCGCATGCCTTCTATTTTAAAGCTTCTCAGATGTTTAAACATTAAACGCACGAAACAGTGTCAGTGCTCAAACCTGGAAGCGATACTTTACTGGCGCGGTTCTTTACGGCTAGCGTATAGTGCGATGTCATTAGAGGCCCTACTCGGCGCGTTAAAGCTTTTATGGGCGCCACAAATTTCGGCTCGCCCGCGTATACTTGGCGTCCGCGTTAGTCGCGGACCCGCATATATTTAGAACACCGTGCGATAAGTTCAAGCACAGCGCTAAACCTTGCTTTCGCAGTCAGTGCAACGCTCTTCGCGGGCTAAACTGCCAATTTTCTTAAAACCTCCTCGGTGCTAATCTGTAGTCAAGTCGACTCGCCGCGGCTTGTCGCGGCGTCGCATTGCCGACGACGCTTTCCCCTGCAATTAGCAAATAGTTCGCGGGGGGGGGGGGGGGAAGGGCACGCGTGTGACGTTTGCCCAGCATCGCGCTCGAAAAAAAAAAGAAAGAAAGACGGGCCGGAAACGGTATACCCGAAGGGTTTGCCACTTTGCGTGCCTGCTTGAGCAATGTGCGGGAGGTGAAACACGATCCGCGTTTACACGATTGCGATAGCAACGTACTCGAATTGTTTTAGCGCATCGCGGTAGCACTGTGCGACAACTCTCGCGTGTGACGCATCGCCTTTCGACCGAAGCAATCGCGAATTTGTTTCCGGCCGGTATGCATTTCATGTGCACCCGTGAACGGAGCAGTGCAAGCGCCGACAGCGTCTCAATTTATACGCCGGAGTTTGCGGGCACCGCGTGGAACGGCTTACCAGTTCTGGAACTGTCCTCTCCTGCCGCATGAATCGCCTTCTTAGCGCGTTACCAGCCCTTTACATAGAAGCGATGCAGCTATAGAAATTCTATGCAATGCGCCACTTGTCGTGTTGATGTAAATGTGGTTAGATAACACAATAAGGAAAACGAAAAACTACTCCTGAACTCATACTTCGTGCCAGTACTGCACCGAGGATGTTATTTATTTATGCAGTGGCTCTTTGTCAACACGTGTCGCTCACTTAAGATCGTTTGTAAAAACAAAATGCATTGCTATATGGCCAAAGAGCGTCCCGAGAAAGCGCCGGAGTGTTACGAGTTGTTGAAGCAACCCACGCCAACTCGGAGAGCTCAGTAGCGCCTTCATCGTTCTCTGGATGTGACGACCGCCTGGTCCTTCAACTCCACCCGCCGTGGTTGCTCAGTGGTTATGGTGTTGGGCTGCTGAGCACGAGGCCGCGGGATCGAATCCCGGCCACGGCGGCCGCATTTCGATGGGGGCGAAATGCGAAAACGTTCGTGTACTTAGATTTAGGTGCACGTTAAAGAACCCCAGGTGGTCGAAATTTCCGGAGTCCTCCACTACGGCGCGCCTCATGATCGGGAAGTGGTTTTGGCACGTTAAATCCCATAATTAATTAAATAATTCGTACTTCAACTCCAGGCTCGTCTTCTCCGAAAGCGGCCGGTCATCGAGATTGCCGTGAGCGACCGCCGCCTCTGTCAGCTGTAGCGATGACAGCGGCAAAGAACGAAGTCGACTACCGTTCATTAGACCTCGGCTAACTCGATTTCTCGCTTAATTGTTGTACAAAGCACCGATAATTAAGTTCCGGTGAGAAACTATGTTTTGCTATGTAAAGAAAGCTCGTCTAGCTGGAACTCAAACGCATGCCTCTTCGTTAATATGACCCCCACCGGCGTCTAAAAGCTTCAAAACACAAGAAATTAAGCAGATGGCACTACAGGTTCGCGAGCCGTGAAAGCGTTTTTTTTTTTTAAATCTACGAGTGAGCGACGCTCCGTCTGCCCGCGAAGCCTTTCGTTCGCGCTTGAATCATGTCGCGGACCGTGTCATCATGTCATGACATGTCATGTCACCATGTCTTGTCAATCATGACCGTGTCACTCATGTCATGTTGGACCATGTCGGGCCTCTTCACCGCATGCTGGTTCAGTCGCGTTTCAAGAGACAAAAATGAGAAGACATTGCAGACTACTCCAAGCAATAAAAAAAATTGAATTTGTTCATTTTGCCACAGTTTCTAATTCAACATTCAGGATAATTCAAATAAATGTAGTGGTCCCGCAATCTCGATACTCCTGCAATATGTTTTTTTTTTCGGTTTCCAGCTTCACCTGCCCACAAACGTAGCCCACAAACGTAAACAAGTGTAGCAATCACGTGGAAATTTGCTGACCTCGCTCGGCAGCGACAGCAGGTTTTCAATATTTCAATATGCTTCCGCCAGCAAACCACTTGCCGGCAACGATCCACCTACTACTACTGTCTATACTACTTTTACTCCTACTCTTGCCTTATTGCCTTATTCTAAACCAGACAGGCAGGAATGGTTACTTAAGAGCCTCCAGCATACTGCGTTCTTGCGAGCGACTGCACACGTACCATTTATAAACCCGTGTCATTCCTCTCGCTTACAATCTCCCTTAGCCATGCACTATCGTTAGTCCCTGTGGATAAACTCTCTTAAAGACCTCTATATACTAAATTTACCTCAGTGTTATCTGAAGGCCATCGCACTGCCATATATTGCGATTTCTCTTCCATTCGGCCAAGGAACCAGTGTCCTTCAAGGCCAGTTTGCGTTGTAAAATAGCAGAGGGCGTACTGGCCTCTATCTTGTGGCGCTTGCGTCACATAGTGGCCGCGGGAGAACTTGCACGTTAGCAGCTCAGCGTTCAAGTTAAGGCGGAGTCCACTGTGCACGCCGTATATGGAAGAATGGGTGCTCTTGCATGTGTCGTTTTTTTGTTGTTTTTGTTAAAAGGAAACAGGCCGCCTACTGACGATGCAATATATCTGGCCATTGTGACGCCACTCCAGCGCTAATAAGTAAGTAAGTAAAGCAGTGATCAAGACGGTGCTGCGAAAAATGAAGACAAACTGTTATCTCGTTCTTTGAACGAGCGCGTCTGACGACTAAGTGATGTCGATCGTTAGCACAGATCAGCTGAGTGTTGAGACTCACGCATGTCGCGCCTGTCGCTTAAAGAGTTCCTGAATCACCCCTCGGGATTGGTGAAAAAAATACAGTCCGTAGGTAGCACACGTTGCTGTAAACATCTCAGCCAAATTTTACAGTCGGGCGCGGCGCGTGGAGCTCACACGCGGAGCGCGAAGTCACCTTTTGCAGCGAAGCTGTATATCTTTACCATCCAAGAAAATTTACGTGTCGTTTTGAACAAAAAACTCCCTATACGTGGGCCGATCCCGAAGATAGTGCAATAACAGCCCGACCCGTGGCGGAGGTGAAGCAAGCGTTAAGCACTCCCCGTACCTGGGCCGATCCCAAAGATAGTGCAATACCGGCCCGACCCACGGCGGAGGTGCAGTTCGCCATTAAAGTGCCCACCAGTGGCGTAGCCAGAAATTTTGTTCGGGGGGGGCTACGCCACTGGCCCAATACATATATATATATATATATATATATATATGTAGCTGCACGTTTTTCCCTGCAACCACTTCAGCAAATTTGAGGAGGTTTGTGGCATTTAAAAGAAACAGTTTAATTCTAGTGACTACTGGCTTCGAATTTTTCATTTAGGAGGTCAATTATTTATTTAATAAAAATTGGCCAAAATTGAAAATTTTCGGCAAACGAAACTATCAAGTTTAAAACTCCGTGACTCAACAATGAAAAATGATATCACAATTCTGTGAATTGCATCTAATAGTACATCTACAGCGGGCAAAATAAATATGTTACACATGAATCTCAGAAAAATTTAGTATTGTGGAAACAGGGCTTTTGCAGAACCCTTGTACACAACGTAACCAATTAACGTAAGATACAAATTGACACAGCAAACTTGTCCGCTTTGACTGTTATAATAAATGCCGTTTACAGAACCACAATATCTGTTCTTCATGCATAGCTATTAGTTTGTAAACGCCGTGCTTCTATTTTTTCAAACTTTCGAATTTTCCAAAATATTTTAAACAAAATTCAGGCCCTAAATCGAAGTTCTGTTTCAAACAGACACTAGGATTTAACTTTCTCTCTCAAATGCAGCCAATTTCAATAAAAGCGATTAGCAGGATTATCTCAGAAAACCGTTTCTGCGTTTTACAAGTATTTGAGTAGGCCGCGTCGGATTGGGCCCGAGCTAAAGCTTCCTCTTAAACAATTTATCGAGGGATCAAATACATGAATAATAACTGCATTGTCATTGCCAAAGATGCTGCAAACGAATTCTTGAAAGCTACGCTCTGTAAATACAAGTAAAATATGTATTTTTTCATAAAATATTATACTCGTATGTGCCAAAAATTGTGCCCAACATAACTGACGTCAATGCTTCCATGTTTTTAGAGCGCAGCTCTTTGGCGTCCGTTCCTGGGTTTCGCGTCGGCGTTGTCGTCGGCCTCGTAACCAGCTCCGCCCCCCTTTCATCCCCCCAGCGCTAGCAGCGACCGACTGATACCGCTGGATGCCGCTGACGCCGCTAGAGAGTCAAGATAACGTGACTGCATAGAACACCGTCGCCGCCATGCAGAAAGAGGAGGAAAGGGTCCCCCCCCCCCCCCCCCCCTGGTTCTTAGCGCTGCGGAAGCGAGGGTATCATATTGTTTGTGTCGGCATCGGCGGCGTTGTCCCTGAAACCAACTCCGCAGCTGGGGTTGACTCACTATCGGCGTCAGCGGCATCAGTCAGTCGCTGCTATCTCTTCCCTCCTCCCTTTATCGTGTTGTCCGCTTGCTGCACGCGCTTCTGCCCCCATCGTTTGCCGCTGGGTGTACACGCCGCCCCCCTCCCACCCCTTCCTGCGAGTCTCCGGTTGTCAAAGCGCCGGCTCGAACTTTGAAGTTGGCGAACTGTGCGCCGCAAAGTTGCCCAACGGCTTGCTGGTAGTAGCTGCCTACTTCGCCCCTACCGCACTCACGAAAGACGTCGTGCACTTCCTGCAACTCACATTAACCGTCCATCGATCCACACCGATGTTAGTAGTGGGGGACTTTAATGTTGACATAAAGACAAACAGCAATTTCCTAACACTTATGCGGGAGAACATCCCGTTCCTCTCGCTCGTAACGCGTCCCACGGCTGTGACAACCTCACGAGGCACTTGTATAGATCTCGTCTTTGAGAATCAAGCATTGGTGTACCAAGTCGAACATATATCAGTCTATTTCTCCGACCACAAAGCTTCCTTCATGACTGTCAAGAACTGTTAGTGGAGTCTTTGTTAAAGGAATACGTGTGAAAAATAAAAAAAAATTCTGTGATAGGCCATACATGTGTTGCTCGATTTCTTTGCCTCAATCTATCGAAAAGGTGAAACAGCTTATTTGCTGCGCTCAAATTTCGCATTAGGAAGTAACGTAATCGTCGGTAATTTTTTGTCTATTTATTAAGTAAAGAAAATATCACACGAACTTTAGAACTATATCAGTTCGAAACCACGAAAGCAGTGCATGCCGCTGATATGAAAAATTAAAAGGCAATGAACTGTACAAGTTGAGGACAAATATCTTAATGAAACTTTGTCATTCAAGAACCGTGCTTATATTCTTGTATATATGCAATGGCCAGTGTAAAATCTCAATGACGCTGTCGTTTGTTCCATTGTATTACGCAGGAGTAGCTGTCCCTTGTCGTGTATCGTGAGTAATTGCACCGAAGTTATAGTCGCGACAGAGAGCACGTATAAAAAGCAGGAGTTCTGCAAGATATATGAGGGCAAGTCAAATGAATGAGCCAACAACGGGGTACTTTATTTAAAAGTAGTCTTCATGAGAATTTAGACATTTGTCCTATTGACTAACGAGTTGCGTGATTCCCGTCTTTTAAAACTCCTTGGGTTGCTGCTTCAAAAATTCTGTATCTGGTTCCCTTGAGCTGTTTTTTCGGTTGCCCCAAAATGTAGAAGTCGCAAGGTGACAGGTCTGAGCTGTATGGCGGATGTTGCAGCGTCCCACTTGAACTTTGCCAGTTTTGTATTAACCACATAAGCGACGTGGGGACAGGCATTGTCGTGGAGCAAGATGACCCCATTCGTCAATTTTCCACGTTGTTCATTCTTGATTGCGACACGCTGCCGTTCTGGCGTTTCACAATATCGGAAACAATTGATAGCCCCTCAAGATTTAGCAAATTCTATCAGTAATGGACCCTGTCGATCGAAAAAAAAAGTCAACAACACCTTTCCACCGGAAATAATGGCCTTTACGTTCTTTGGGTGAGGTAAATTCGAATGTTTCCGCTGTAAGCTTTGCCGTCGTGTTTCAGGCTCGTAGTAGTGGCACCAAGGTTCGTCCCCGATCACATTTGCAAACAAGAAGTCGCCATGCTCATTGTGATACCCGATCAGATGAGTCAAGGCAGCGCGAAACTTCTTCGTCTTCTCGCGATGGATAAAAATCTTGGGGATCCATTGCGCACCAAAGAGCCGATAGCCGAGAAGCTCATGAATTATGGCGTGAACCGAACCGTGACTGATGTTCAGACGGTCTGCCAGTTCATTGATGCTTATCCTCCGTTCTTGTTTCAGCCGCTCATGAACCTTTGAAATTGTGTGGGGGGTGATTGCACGATGGTTTTGGCCCGGTCTTGGAATGTCTTTGCAACGTCCTTTGAACCGTTTGCTCCAACGATTCGCAGTGGTCAATGAAATGCAGTGTTCAACGTACACGGCAGTCATATGGTGATTAATTTCTGTTTCGGAAACACCTTCAGCTGTCAGAAACATCGCGACACCGAGTTGTTCAACTTTTGAAGTGTCCATTATGTGACGCAACCATATTCAACCCAGTGTATGAGAGCATTAAAGAACATTTATCTTCACACCTGCGTGTCACTTTTGTAAATGAGACATGCCGTTCTCCTACGCGCATGCCTCGCAGATAATGAACCGAACCATTATTGCGCGGTTAGGGTAGGCTCACTTTCATTTGACTCGCCCTCGTACGTTAGAAATGCAAAGATACAATGGGATATGCAAATGCGAAAATACTGCTTGATAAAGGACAAAAAAGTGTCGCTGGAAACAAAGTTCACTGCATGTATACACAAAACCTCGCAACAAGATATTTAAGTATACGTATAAGTCTTCAATGAGTCTATGTATGTAACTGTATAAGTTAACTGTATACAATGCGTCTAATAACTGTATAACTGTAATAACTGTAATGCGTACATAATACTGTAATAAAGAAGTAACTGTATATAATGCGTCAAACAAGGCAAATAAACATGTTGCACAATCGTAGATTCACAGAATCCTAGATTCCGCCCCCATTCCATCCATTCCCCCCGATGTATTGCGCGCGGCGGAAGGCGGCGCGCTTGCTCCCCGCTTTTCTCCTTTGCGCACACAAGACTGAGCCACCATCATCGGCTCACCCATTCCACCTCCCCTCCTACGCTTTCACTCGCACATACAGCATGCAGCGCGTGGTCACGATGTTATCACCCTTGGACTTTATACGAAACATGAGGGCGATGGCAGGAATGCGCCTGGAGTGTCCATATAGTTGCTTTCGCAATAATATAATAAACGTATCCGGCAACTGAAGCGTCCCGTCGCCCATTACTTTCCGCAAAAGAAGTATCAAAATCGAACTTTCACCATGCGACAATTCGCTGCGCCGCAACAATGTATTTTTTTTTTCTGTGAGGCGGAGGCACCGAAAGGAAAAAGAAACGCATAGGAAAGTATCTTGGCCAGAATCTAATGCCTACTTCGGGCACCTAATGGGGCTACGGAAGGAATACCGAAGAAAACATAAGACGCTTGGTCCACTGAGAACCATGCGCATACTGCTCAGTATCCTACAGCGGCGAAAGCAGACTTTCCGGAAAGCTTCCGCTCAAGGAATGCGGTGCAATCCTTCGAGTCCCCACAGTGACGGCGGCGAGCGACCATTGTTTTTTTTTTCTCGTCTGCTAGCCAGAAAACGTCCAAAACTCTGCCCGGTGAAAATCCACTCGGCCAGAGCCAACCGAACGCGCACCAAAGTGTACCGCACGGTGGTCGGGGCCATACGAGAAAAACGTATGCGCTCTGGTTGGCTCTGGCAGCCCGCGGTTAGGGTAGCGAGAACAAAAAAAAAAAAAAATCGAAGAGGCTCAGTGTGTCCTCGCGAATAAAAGTCAAAGTAGAAAAAATAAATAAGAACGTATTTACTTTGGCTGGCTTGAGTGTCTTGACATGGATGTTCTGGCGTAGGTTAAAAAATGTTTATATTTTTTTATGTGACATGACGGCACAAATGAACCACCCCAACGCTTCGTCTCATTGGACCTCGCTGCCTGTTTGTCAACTCGTCTGCTAGTGTGTTGATTTGGCTTGTCTCGTTGTATGTTACGATGTAAGACTTTAGAAAAGTCAATAGACATTTGGCGTCAAATGTTTATAACAACATTAAACCCACAAAGTTCCGCAATTGAAAATCTAAAGCACAACTTTGGAAATGTCAATGCACCTTTCACATCAAGAGCTTACGAGATTTATACCCATAAAGTTTCGCAATTGATATCCATGCGCTCCACAGATTCCGCGGCCTCAGTGAAATGCCGCGGCGAGCCCGCTCACCATCAAAGCGCCCTCGAAACTTTGTGCTCTGATGGGACTGCTTGGCGTTATGTGACTTCCGTTGTATGGGCGTTGCCACGAAATCCAGCCCGAGTTTGCAATCTTCGCGGTTAAATGTCTTTTCGAGCGTCAAAAAGACATTCTAGACAAAATCCAGAGTGATTTCCGGCGCCGGAGGTCACTTTGGTCGGCGGTGCATGGACAGCACGAAAAAATTTCGGGGGGGGGGCTGAAGCCCCATAAGCCCCCCCCCCCTGGCTACGTCCCTGGTGCCCACATAAACAGCTTCGCTGGTCATCCTTCTTCACAGAGTAGAAGGGCCCTGAGTTTTTCTTTCTCAAACGCTCTCTTTTCAAAGAAGGTCTTCTCACCCGTTTCGAAGCTGCCGGTGGCTTGCATTTGTCGTTACATGAAGATTCCCGCGGACTGCTGCTTTTGGCTGATAGCTGACATCAATCAATATGGGTGTTTGGATCAGCGCGTTTCTTCCTACTGTTAGCGGGTATGTTTCTTCACACAGTTTAATAAACAGGATGAAGTAAGCGAAAATCGACGTTTCGAAATTTGATAAGAATTACGCACCACTTCCGGATCAGCTCACGCTCGGTGTTGGCCGCCCGCGTAGGAATTAACCTTTGGCTACATTGCTTATCGGTGACGTAGCCATTATGACTCGCCAACTTTAACTGGCTTTGAGCATTCGACTAGCCTCGAACCAGGCGAAACTAAATTAAGGTCAGACCACGCGCACGTTTACCAGCGCGTGCTCCCTCCTGGCCGGTCCTGGCAGGACACCTTCGAAGACATCGCTTCGTATTGAGCTACCGACATCGCTTCAATCTGCGCAAGTTATATGCGGCCACTATCCATCGATCAAGCTGGTGGAGGACAAAGCCGGCCTGCGCCACGTAACACGTCCAGACTGGAGCACATGAGCGCGAGCGCGCACTCCTGCCCTGTCGTGCACATAACAAACGCTGCACATATGCCCTACACTTGCATGTAGCTGCGGTCTGCTAGGTGGCGTAGATGCCGCCGCCACCGCAAGGTGCGCGACGAGTCCGCTCGCTGTAGAGTCG
This sequence comes from Dermacentor albipictus, assembly GCF_038994185.2. Lineage (NCBI taxonomy): Eukaryota > Metazoa > Arthropoda > Arachnida > Ixodida > Ixodidae > Dermacentor > Dermacentor albipictus. The sequence goes on along the minus strand of NC_091824.1, from coordinate 92,282,195 downwards.
CTGGAAATTTTTTTTTTCTCCAGTGAATCTAGCCCGCTGAGCTCGCCGCAGCTCGACGAGGACAACCACGTTGGGCGTTCGATACGTCGTAGGACCAAAACCGAAAATAGTGGCGCCTAAGTGAGCTTGCGAAATGAAATTTGAACGGCATGCTACGGTGACTTTCAATAGGAGGAGCTTTATGCGCGCCATACTGCTAGCTCCGCAGTAGCCTTCGCGCTGCAACGCATTCAAAAAAGACCGAGCACCGCGAAGGGGATCAAAGGCGATCTTTGATTGCCGCTTTTGCTGAACGCAGTACCTTCTTGCTGTAAATTATTTCTGAAATAGGCTATTTTAACTTCAAATGCATTTCTCGACGGCAAGATGACAGCTTGCCGCCCGAGAAAGAGGCAACTTCGACGGCGTCGGCTTCTGTCTCTGCCACCATGAAAAAAGTACTGAGGAGGATTGTGCTTTTTGGGGTCTGCAACGCGTTTCATTCCTTTTGTCACATAGGAATGTGTAGACCGCGCCAAGAAGCATTTGTCATTATCCGTGCCTTTTTTTTCCTGCTGCATAACCAATAAAAACCAATGTCTTCGTTTTATAATATCCGAGAAAAAGGAAACGTGCCAGTGGGGGTGCGCCACCTCTGAAAAATGGTGATCCTGAAAGGCTTAAATATTGCAGAACAGAAACCTCTATAGAGTTCTTTCATTGCCCATGTCTTCCGTAAATGAAAGACATCCCATACATGCAAGGTTTGTAGACTTTATTACACTCCAGCGGCTGAGCTGGTAATTTTTGGGACACTCTTCAGAGACCTTCGTCCTGCAGTGGACTAAACGGACTTATGATGATGACGACGATGACGACAATAATAATAATAATAATAATAATAATAATAATAATAATAATAATAATAATAATAATAATAATAATAATAATAATAATAATAATAATAATAATATTAATAATAATAATAATAATAATAATAATAATATCTTAATTAGAGCGGAATCGTAGTGGTCGCACCCGGCTTGACGACTCAGTTGCCATGGCTTTCTGCCTCCTGCTAAGGCCAAGGTCGCGGTTTCTGCTCCCTACTGCAGAGGCTGCGTTGAAGTGCATCGCTGGCCGTATTCCGGTGCGCGTGAATGCCACTGATTCCCAAGATTCTGGAAAGATTGGCCGCAGCATTTTCGGATCTCAGAGGTGGTTAGGCATACTGAGAGTTATCAACTGCAAAACAAGGCGGACAGGAAGAGGTACAAAAACTCGCTTCTACACTCTTGAAGCGCAGTGGACGTTATCTTTCTTTTTTTGTGTGTTCTTGTATATTTACCGCTTCCAACATTTCCTGTTTGCCGCTCCGGCCACAGCAGAGGCCAAAAGGAAGGAGGAAGGGACGTGGGTATAATCAGAGAGAGAGAGAGAGAGCAAGAGATAAAGTGGGAAGTTTGTTCCTGATTCTGTTTTTTCACCCTCTTGCGGCTGGAATGCAAGTGCACCGCCTGCGGCGTTCTTTAATTTAGACAATCGAGGGGGCCCCCCTCTCTCCGCTGTCGTTTTGCAGAGCCACACGACATTGCTTCCTTCGTCACTCGCTTTTTCCTCTTCGTTCTCAGCCGCAGCAATCGATCAGTAATTAAGCGTCGGGCTTGTTCGCCGCCCCGGTTGCAGCTAAGGCCGACCTATCTTTTTTAATACTTTTGTATCAATTATTTTCTGTCGCTTCTGGTGCAAAGTCGGGTGCGGGAGAGTTCATGCCTGCTTTCATATTTATTAGAGTTGACTCTGGCGCAGAAATTAGTACGCGGAGGCAGTGGAGAGACTTAAGTGATTGTGAGGTTGGCTTACATTTTGTCACCTTCGCACCTCCCTTATCTCACTCTCGACATCCTCCTCCTTGCAGGCATCATTTGAAAATTTATGTTGCGAAGCGGAAATCTACGTGTGTGTGTGTGTGTGTGTGTGTGTGTGTGTGTGTGTGTGTGTGTGTGTGTGTGTGTGTGCGTGCGTGCGTGCGTGCGTGTGTGCGTGTGTGCGTGTGTGCGTGTGTGCGTGTGCGCGTGTGTGTGCGTGTGCGTGCGCGTGCGTGTGCGCGTGCGTGTGTGTGCGCGCGCGTGTGTGTGTGCGCGCGCGTGTGTGTGTGTGCGCGCGTGTGTGTGTGTGCGCGCGTGTGTGCGTGCGCGTGTGTGTGTGCGCGCGCGTGTGTGTGTGTGCGTGCGTGCGTGCGCGCGCGTGTGTGTTTGTGTGTGTAAGGCTATGAGGTTTTGCGTGCCAAAACCGCGATCGGATTATGAGGCACCGTAGCGGGGGATTCCGGAAGTTTGGACCACCTGGGGTTCTTTAACATGCACCTAAAAGATGTGTGTGTGTAATCAGTGCTAGCAAGTGTTAACTGGAGCATCAGTGAACCCAGATTTTGGGAACTTATTTCTGGAAACTGGAGCTAAAACAGAGTATTCCCACTAAATGAATATTAGTTGCTGCTCGGCTTGAATTACGCAATTTGAACTAGCGCTCTAATGTGAATAGCATGTAAAGCTAAATCGTGAGATTTCGTTAACTGGACTTCGCAGCGCAATTGCTATTTCAAGTAGTCTCCACCTATTCGCGTTATTCCGCTGATGTGGCAGTGCAGAATAGGACAGAGATAAGTACATTCGACGAGCTTTCGGGAGTTTCTTGCAAATGGCATAAAGCCAACGCTTAAACAGCGCACTTTATAGGCACGACTGAAATGCGCTGTGACTGTTGAATGTCCGATTAAGTGCAGCTGGCTTTATAATTATAATAAAGATGGCGGAGGTAGTGGTGGTGGTGATGAAAGATATAAAAGGGCGGCATAGAAATCTGGCTTACGGCGAGCGCACACACACTAAAAAGGCAAACTAATTCTGGGAGACTGATTGCGTCGCGGTTCGTGTCTCCCTCCCGGACGCAGCAGTCCTCGTCGGCAGTTCGCGCGAGGCCGGAACGTGTAACCAGCGAATGAGATTCAGCGCAAGCGTGTATATATACGTATACAGCTACCAAAGAGCGCAAATCTTCGGGACCAATTGCCAACACGCTCCCGCGTCCCAGAGGCAAAGCTCACGTCCGCTGCGCTGATTAAAGCCCAATTCCGGACAGGCATCGTGGGAAAAGTGAGGACGAAGGGGGGGGGGGGGGTATGCAGACTCTCTGCCCGTGCAGCGGCTCTGGCTGTTTTGCATGCGGCGGTGGCGGCGGGGGCCGAGGCTGCAATCCCGGCCTTGTCACTGGCTTCCGACGCTACCGCGGTAACGGCGTCAGCCAACACCAGTCGATAAAACTCATTAGACGAGTGGGCGAGGCGAGCACGACGACGAAGACGACGACGACGCAGCCGCAGGCTTTTGGCCGCGCGGGAAAACCGAGGGGAAGCGGACGAGGACGGAGGAGAAAATATCGCGCGGACGCTCGTTCCTGCAGAGTCGCCAAACCGCTGGGGATATCCGGACGGCGACAAAAATGCTTCCGTATTGATGCCTCGCCGCCTCGCGCTTGGGCTTCTGCGTGTGTGTGTAGCTGTAGGACGCCGCTTTATGGAGGCGGTCACCGCCAGATCGTCGTCGGCGGAGATTTATAGGGCGGCACGAGCTTAGACTTTGGCACGTGTGGCAGATCATTGAGAAGTGGGCATGCATGCATACTGCGCGAGGAGAACAACAAGTGTGCGATCGCTGCTTTCTGCCAGTTTTAACGCATGGACTGGAAACTTGGAAAGAGAACGAAGAAGATAGAAGAGCCGCACAGCTCACATTCTACTTGAGAGTGAGAGGAAGAAATGAAGTTGGGCTAGTCATGTGACACGGTCATGTGAAAGGAGGCGCCGAGGTAAGAGAAACGTAGTCGAGGACAGGAGTGAATTCGGTAGTGCAAATAGATTAGGAAATTTGAGGGCATGAGATGGCAATCAGCTAACGCAAGAGAGGAGCAAGATGAGATATCGCTGAGAGACGTCTCCATCCCACGCTAATCGCCCAAATAGACTGGTTATGATTGCGTCAGTAAGGGCCGTTACTAGCATTCACCATTTCACGGAGCGCCAAAGACACGTTTTAAAGATGGCAATATTGACGTTGTACGTTCTGAAATATATCAACGGTACATTATTGTCTCTAACACGACGTGCTCGATGGAAGAAACTGAAAGTACATAATGAGATTACGCATTAGATTTACGCATGTTGCGAAGACAACGCTGTACACTCAAAGGCCTTCTTTCACGAAGTACTTGGGGCCTCCGAAATTGTTCGTTATACAGTACACTTCGTTGTAAAGGTCGCGCACTACACAGCTGACAAGGACTGGGTTATACACGTAATTATGTGGTAGCGGTGTCCGACTGTACGCATTTCACGGCGTAACCTGTTATGGGCTCATGCCAATAGCCGTTTCGGTTGGTGATGATGTCCGTCGCCGCGGCCACCGGGAATGAGAAAGTAAATAAATAAATAAATAAATAAATAAATAAATAAATAAATAAATAAATAAATAAATAAATAATACCGAGTTCCTCCCCGGATTGAACCCGGTCCCGCTGTGTGGGATTCAGCTACTTTACCACTGAGTCACGCCAGCGCTTATTTTTTTAAAGCATGGTATTTATTACAATGAATGAAATGATGTATAGAGGAACTATTTACAATGTTGTGAGCACCAGGTGGTCATAAGCGATCCTAGGTATACGTGCAGCACATGCAAAGAAAACGTCCCTATACAAAGCAACATCTTCCATCGCAACAGAAGCTTGAAAGGAGAAGTATATAGACACCTAATAAAAAGTTGATACCAATCCGGCTGACATTCTTCTTGATCGTGAATGACCTTTAAGTGCGTAATCATTTGAGTGAAATGCGATATTGAGGAAACTGTTCTTTCTGCATTTCGGCCTTGCATACGAGTTTTCCAAAGGCTGTGCAAGCCTATCAGTAAAATGATATCGTATGGTACATCGCACGGAACAAGATATCGGATACTTTGAGAATTTAGGTAAAAATATTTTTTGCTAATTTCTATGGAGGACATTCCAGAATAAAATGGCATCTGTACAATCAATTAATCAGTGTTAAATAGTTTCAGGCACGTCACGAAGGCGACAGTTAATTGAGGAAACGAAAATGTTCTTTTCCTGAAACCATGTTTTAACTGGCGAAGTTTGAGTGTGTAATTTGTAAAACAAAAGTTTTTTTGTAGAAGGGGAAACTGGCATTTTGCGCACTGTTGCAAGTGCATCATGTCCTGGTAATCTGATGTATATTGATCGAAAAAAACGGCGGCGGGAACATTGATATTAAATCTTTGTAAAAAGCTTGTCGGGACACATTCAATAAATAGTCTTTAGAGAAAGGAACAGTCAGAAAAACCTATAGGAAAATAAACTTGGCGCATGAGCGCCCATAAACAAGGTCTAGAAAAATATTTTGAGGACGTATACCATCGCAATTCTGGCAGGACATGAACCAGGTTAACCTGCAAGAAGGCTCGTAATACCGGATGAGAGCTATCCCGAAAAAGGAGAAAGCATGAGACTAGCTGCCGCACACAGAAATGCACCAACCCTAACCCTCGCGCACTCACTTGTCGAAAAATGTCGCGTCCTATAGGCTCAAAACTGGAACACCATATAATTGTTGAAAAAAAAAATCCAGTGATAACGTGGAATGTACAGCCTTGCGCAGTGAAGAACTTGAAAGACATAGAAAACTTTGGTTGCCAAAAGCACGTTGCAAGCTTCTGCTCTTCCAAATATTGAAAGACGGTGCCGGACAAAAGTATTTTTGTACCGCTTGAGGGCTGGAAGGCGCTCTCTCCTCTAGTGTGCACTCAACTTATAGGTATGTAGTGGAACTCCTAGATCTTTAGATGGCACACAAGACCATTCAATGCCAGCAAAGTGTGATGATGTAATGACCCAAGATCCAAACTATACCTCTAAGCTCTTTGAGCTGTTCATTCGTAGACATACATTCGGAGACAGTAACTAACTCTTCTATAATAAAAAGATCGATGCTGGGCTTGTCCTTGCAGAAGAATGCGATATCATCAGCGTATGCTAACACCTTTGCCTTGCTACCAAGAATATTGAAATTACGAGCATGGCGGCAGCTAAAATGCTCAAACAGAGTGGTTCTAAGTAAAGAGCGAAGAGGAGCGGGGACATAGGACGTGTTTGTTTCACGGAAGAACGGATGTGGACGGGATTTGAGAGGCTACCATTGACAACGAAGCGAGTTGTACAATGGCTACAACAAAGTCGAACGCCATTAACCAGTGTGGATCGAACATTGGCGTGTTCTAAGAGAGAAAATAAAAAAGGATCGAATGCCGGCCCCGATCACATGCTTTTTCAAGATCAATCTGGAGCATAGCAAGTTGCTCATAAGAAGTTGAACAGTACTCAAGAGCCGTACGAGCGACGTGTATGTTAGTTTGTGTCGAACGGTCTTTGATACCATGCACACGTTTGATGAGGACCAATAAGAATCGAAATCGCTATCTACAAACGATTTGACAAAATTTTAGCACGTTTTATTTCTGAGCCACGCTAGCGCTTGCTAGCATGCAACGGGAAAAAATGCCCAGTAAACGCGTCCGAACGCGTTTACTGGACATTTACTGGACATTTACTGGACAGTAAACTGGACAGTTTACTGGACATTACTGGACAACGGAGATACCCGATGTTACATTCGCGCTGCGTAGCGTGGGTACGCGCACATTTTGCATTGCAGTTGCATATTTTTACGCCAGGTAGAACGCCATGCAGCAGATGCACAGGCAGCGGTACAAGGCAGTTAAACAAGGGTTGAGGAAGAAAAACAAGGTTAAGGAGATGTATACAAGAGTGCCAGCAAAATATATATATTGTGTACATGATTAAATCAAGCTAGCTGGGTGACTGTCACTACCGCGTTTGAAAGGGGGATGCCAATAATTCATCATTATCACCATCATTAGCATCGTGTCGCGCCCCTTACCTTGTGATGTGAGATGCGCGCCGCGTAGCGCCTATACGTGCGCCGTTCGCATTGCAGTTACATGTTATTGCACCAAGTGGCATGCCATGTAGCAGTTGCATGGGCAGTGGTACAAGGTAGATAGAGAAGACTTGAGGAAGAAAAGGAGGGTTATGGCGATGTATAAATATTGATGTAATGAAAAACATGTGCGGCATACCTGATTAGTTCAAGCAGTCTAGGTGACTGTTTGTCACCGTCCCGTTTCAAAGGGAATGCCATTAAATCATCATCCTCATCATCACTGGCATCGTATCCTGTCATTCGACGCGCGATATGACATGAGCGCCGCGTAGCATCGATACGTACAAACTTTACGTAGCAGTTCTGTTACGTTCCACCGGGTGTCCCGACATGTAGCAGTTGCACATAGAAGTTGTGTGCTGCATGCAGCTGGATGTGGTCAACTCAAGCAGGCTAGGTGACTATTTGTCACCACACTGTTTCGAAAGGAAATAAACCATTATCATTATCATCATAAACAACGGCAACGTACCGTAACACGGGTCAAGGGATGTGACATACGCGCCACGTAGTCTGGATGCCTGTGTTTGCTCATCGGTACACGTTATGGCGCCTCCTAACAAGGTACAAACCACTGTTGAAGAAGCGAATCGTAGAGCTACGCGCGCGGCTGCAACCAAGCAACATAGGGCTCAGCAGGTAGCTGTGCCGAGAGCAGGACAAGCCGCAGTTCGTCGTCGACGCCCGGCGGACAGTTCAGATGGTTCTCGTGAAAACGACGCGATGAGACTTCACCACCAAGCCCCTGTAGTGCGTGGTGCCGAAAATGGAGCTCCTGTGGAGCCGTTCCTCCAGCTTACGTTGTGACTGTGCTGCGTGTGCCGTACAGGACTATGACTATTTTTTTTTCATCTAGCAATGGAGCCACACAAGTGCCTTTGTACGATAGTTACCAAGGGTGAAAATCGCTGCGAGATAAACGAGGAATTATTTCGTATAGCTGTAAGATAAAAGAAAAAAAACAATTATATGCAGTAAGTCCCGTTCATAACTGGGCTCCAGTCTGCAAAGGTAGAAGAAAGGAGTTAATTACACACGACCACTTACATATGTTGAAATTAGGCTCTGAACGAACAGGTGCTGCGCAGTCAATCTCATAGCGAGAAAATTCGCTTTGACGAGCCGACAAGCGTCGGTCCGCGCAAAGCACTGCCCGTTCTAACGTTTATTTTGGTCCGAATGTGTGGATGCGGAACCCGATTGGTTTTCGCGGAAGGCGGAATGGAAATGAAAGTCATCCGGAAAGCGGCGAGCGCGCTTGTATTGTAGGATGCGAGTCGGTTTTCTCCGGGTTTCGCGCCAACGCTCAAAGTGAAATAAAAGAAGCCCGGTATACGTAAAAAGAAAAAAAAATCGGAAGAAAGATGCCGTCATTTCCCGGTGACCCAAAGTAATGAGGCCTCGGCCTCGGATGCAGTGAAAGAAGTGCCACCGTGAAACGGGTGCGTCCAGAAATTCCCACACAAGGAGAGCTTGGTCCAGAATCCCCGGTGCCTTCCCAAACGGTTCCCTTCCTTCCTTGTCGTTCTCTGTTTTTCTTTCTCCCCGTTTCTTGAACAGTTGTTTTCGGCCACTCCCTGACCGTTCCCCCAAACCACTCTCCCGTTTTACGCCCTATCTGCCTTATCTTCATGCTCTGCTCATTCAGCTTTGCTTATCCACCCTATGGCTTGCTATGGTCGTTTTCGTTTAGAGCCTTTTCTCACCCCGCACCGAAAAAAAAAATATCTTCAACTAGCATTTCCCGTTTCCGGACCAGCGAGTTTTTATCCCTATACCTTCTCTGCTCTCCTATACTTCCCATCAAACCCAGTTTTCGTCTTATTCGCCTCTGCTACGGCCGAATGCTCGGCGTTTTTGTTCGTTTGTTCGTTTTCATCTCGTCGGTATACCCCCAAATCCAACATGTGCGGTGACACTTTTTTGTTTCTGTTTTTGCAGAACCGAATAGCTGCGCGTCCCATTCACCCTAAACAGGGGAACTCCAGCTGACGCTGCTACTGCTTACAGACGCTACGCCAGATTCGAAGGAGGTTGTGAGGAGCTGTACGTCTGCGATGTCGAACGGTTTCTTGGGATCGCAATGGCTGTCTATACTTGTCATTTCACGCCGCGGAAATGACGCGATGAGGTTGAAGAGAAATGCGAACGATGTGTGAGGGTCCGAAAAGAAGGAATTTAGGGGGTGAGCGACGACTTATTTTTTTCTTTTCGTTTGTAATACACTGTGCCAGTCGACCCCTCGTAAACTCGACTCACTCCCGATTCGATCACTCGGTTTTCTCTTTTCCCGCGCTTCAATTCACGACGCTCGCTTCTTGGCTAGCACATACTTTTGATCTTCTCCGCACGACTCTTGCGAGCCATCGACACAGCCCGACGCTACACGCTTGCGAGCCTTCACAGAACCTATACGAAAAACATATTCCATCGTCGTACTCCCGCTTTGATGTCCGTATCCATTTTTCAGCTCGAATCCACTGGGCAGGAAATTAAGGTAGGCGGCAGGGCGGTTGCCGCGGCCGTATCGACGGGGTCGTCAGTTGGTCGTTCGCCCCTTTTTCGGGACATCACGCGACTACTGTGGCTGAGTAAATGTCACGGTTGACGTCTTCCATTTCAACTGCGTCATACGAGGGCCACCGGAAAGCGAGACATCTGCACACAGCGCAGTATCGAGCGCAAAGCTGCGACCAGTGGACAGCACCGATCGGCGGCGACGTACGGAAGGAAGTTGTGCTGCTCAGCTTCCTCGCCTTCGCGACAGATACAGGCGTCATCCAGCTCGCCTGTAGGCCTGCGCAGTAGTCGTCATTACTAACAAGCCTCTTCTTCTCCCAATCTCCTATTTCGCAATAGTTGGGACGAAGCGCCGCCCTATTGCGACCAATGTACATTTATTCACTAATTCATTGCACTGGGCTGTTTCAATGCAATAGCATTTTAAGCAGGCCACATCCACTTTGCAAGTGTCCGTCTGACGAAAAACATCGGCCGATGCCGAAGGCCGAGCAGTCTAACGCAGCGTTCCAAAGCGCTAGCTGTCACGAGAGAAGAAAGTGAGAAATTGACACGTGACTCACGCGCCAGACGTTTCAGAGAGTCACTTTGGCCCGACAGGAGCATGCGTTGCGATCGTGACCTATTGGTTAGAGCAGTGGGTGGCTGTGCTGGAAGACAGGTTCAATCCCACCATCGGTCACGCGTTTCTTTCTGGTATTACAGCCGGAATTCACCCACTTTGGAGTTATCTAACAGAAGACCGGAAACGTGTTGCGCGTACGCGAGCGCGTCAGTGCGCACAATATGGTAATTTTGTCAGCGATAGCGAGGTATAGAAACGTCACTTTGACGTAGGAGGCCGCTCGCGAAGCACGCGCGCAGGTGTCGAGACGTCTACCAGACGTCGTAAGACGGCTTATCCTGGAAATAGCGCAGTAGTAAACTTGGCCGCTGTCACGCTACGGTGTGCTCAACAATCGCTATGCTACAAAAGGTGGCGCAGAAGATGGAGCAAAATGACGGTATCACGAAAACTTCGCTTCACGTGGATTCCAGCATGTGCGTTGGACCTGGCATCGTTGTGCTGATATAAAAATGCACACTTCTCAAACGTATGAGATTTCAATGTCAAGCTTATCGCATACCTTGACCATTAGTGGTAGCTATATTCGGCCTGGAGTGTTACTCATTTCTTTTCCAAGAGCGCAAATGTGCACTCACCAAGCTACATAAATTATGCGTCGTATCTTTCATACTGCCTGCAATTTCGCAAAGGCCAAAATGCGGAAATTCCGGTATCTAATAAATCAAATCAAAATGGAGAGAAACACGTGATTACCATGCTGAGCGAAGGGGCCTGCTGAAGGGCCGCGGCTAAACGCGCACTTTCGAATACAGTTCGAGCACGGCCGCTCAATGGATTCCATTGAGCGGCCGTGGTTCGAGCAACCCGACGTGTTCTCGCATCAGCCGCGTCGAAGCGGATCCTATTAGTTCGAGATTGCTCTTCTCCCTTTTACGCCTCTTCTCTGCGTGTCACTCACTGTTCAGGTCTGTGCCGATGTCTGTCTCTGCACTTCAGCCTCCGTTCATTCCATTTCTTTTTCAACCACTTCTCGCACTTCTGTCTGATCCAGAAGTCTGGGTGTCTTTGGAATTCAAATTACTCTCTTCTTGCCGGCGGCGCCGCCCAAGTTGGGAATACTATGTGGACCTGGGCGTGTGTAGCCATGCGTTAAGTGTGCGCGTGTTTTGCACGTGCTTTCTTGTTTGGATTTGATTGCATAAGCTCGAACAGCGGCAGCAAACATGCACGCACGGACACCTACAGATCGAATGAGCACTCCCCGCCTGCTGAACCGGCCTGCCCCTTTCGCTTCCAACAGGCATATGGTCCGGCTGTTATGCATTGAAATCGACTTTTCTGTCGACGCGCTCCATCCTTGTCTTGTCCGTATTCTTCTTCCTCAACCTTGACGCTTGTGGCGGTTAATCACAGACCTTTTTCTCTCGTTCTCGTGTACACGTGCACTCATTACTCGTCCGATTTATACGCCACAACGGATACCCTACTAGCGTTCCTTTTTTCTGGCTTCCCTTCGCGCGTAATGCTGCATTCGTGTGTGTCATGGGTACCTGGGTAGCCAGGTGGAACGTTGAAAGTGTTTATAAGTAGTTCGACATTTTTTTCTCCGACATATCTTAGCGTTTAAGCATCCGCGCACTGATGTAAACAGTGTCGCCATTTTCGTGCGTGCTGGTCAAGATTATATTTGGACATAACACAGACTTAATGCTTGTTTAGGCTTGTATCTCCACGTCTAAGTTCATATCTGCGTTCGCGCAGGTTCGAGACGGCAATCGTTCCGTGTTGGAGAGCGAGGAGTAGTGCTGCTGCTGCCATTGTTGTTGTTGTTGTTGTTGTTCTCCTGATTGACTGTGGCGCATATCCACAGTGGGGGATCGGCCATGAATCAGGTGGTTGAATTAGTTGCATAAAACCCAAGGGAGTTAACAATTTGAACGTTGGAGCTGAAACAGTGAAAATTTTCTGTGTGGGAACAGACGGAGGTGCCGAGAATAGACCGTATATCCATCGTTGTAAAGCCAGCTTCCCTGCGAAGCAGTCTGCCCAACTAATAGTGGCGCAGTCATTTCTTTTTCATTTTTTTTTGCAGGCAGCGTATACAAGGGCAATTCGACATGGAATGACCCATACTGACACGGGAAATGTAGACGTAGCCCTCATGACGAAACGATGCGCTAGAGACAAGTGCACGTGCAGCTAGCATTTCGTTTGAACGATGACCAGTGCCGCTACGAGTTAGGGAAAATGTACAGTGCAGGGAAGCGCACTTGAAAATGGGGAAAAAAGGTGTATTTAGGTTCGCACTGAACGTGGTTGGGGTATCTTAAAACATAAGCTCGTCCTCGTCTAATATTTGGAGAGACCATAAAGAAAAAAAGAACAGAAAAAAAAGGGAGAAGTCAGAACTAAGATGAATACAAAACGACGAGGCGGTGTGATTTTTGGAAGCTTGCTATTCGGTGGCGCAGTTCATTTGGCGTATTGGATGTCCGGTCCTTATTGCCATTTGCTCATCTGAAGAGCCCGTCTTCTCGGCTTTTCCTACTTCTTTATACTTCTTCCGCCCCAGTGCAGAATAGCCTACCGGGCTCAGTCTCTGTCTACTCGGGTGTATTCCGAGGAAGCGACAAGTACAACATGTTGCTTGTCACACCGCTCTTTTTAATGTCTGTGACGAGAAGCCGACGATTGTGTCTTTGGGTGACTCGTGCAAGAAAGGGCAGCGAGAAACCAATTCGTGGTACCACTCCAGTGGGCGGTAACGTTACGTGGGAAATGTTCTAATGAGGCCTTAGGCACGCCGTGCAAGAAGTACGGGAAATAAGCTGACCGTGTACAGCAAGCTTTGTTGCGTGTGAAAAAAAAACGCAACAAAAGAAAGTTGCTGCTCCGTGTAGCTACAGCACTGGACTACTGTATTAACGAGGTTGCGCTATAGCCGGACTTCACCAAATTTGAAGATATCTAACAAAAAAAAAAAAAAAAACTGGAGGCTTGTTGTACGCCTACGAGTGTGCGAGTGTGCACGAAATCGCAAGTTTTTCAGACGAGTTATACGAGTTAAGCGAGTTATACGAGTTATACGAGTTATATGGCAACGTAACTTAAATAATTCAGAGCGTGCAAGGTCGCCCGTGACGAAGGCGTGAGACGTGACAATCGTCACGTCCCAAGTTTGCTATCGCGTGCTTGGAAGGCGGTGGCATACGCGATAGCATACTGAGAGAATTGGTGGTGCGGAGTTCTGTTCTAAAGGCCACCTGGTGGCGTATAGTGGATGCGGCGCTGCGCTAGTGAGACCGAGGGCGCGCGATCGAATCCCGACCGACACGGCCGCATTTTGGATGGGGTTGAAATGCCAGGACGCCCGTGTGCCGTGCACTGGGTGCGCGTAAATGAATCCCCAAGTGGTCACACGTTATCCGACGTCCCCCATTATACGGTGTGCCTCACAATCAAAACATGTAGCTTTGGCACGTAAAAACCCATATTTAAATTTTTTTCGGGGTCTAGTTTCTATCTCTACGGCCTAGGGGGCAGCAAAGCAGCGCATGCTTAGCGCTTCAGTCAGCGCTTCGGCATCTGTAGGGTCTCGCAACTTCTGTGGTAAGCGTTGTCGCCAAAGTACTGCCGAGTCTCCAAAACTCGCGCTGAATCAGCAAGAATGGATAAAACTGACTGTTTCTCGCATAACGCTGTACGTAGCAGAAAAACACGTGCACATTCAACGGTTTTAGATACGCGCGCTTGCAGAGGGCGATGCCTTCCGACTCTCGATTTTCACTACTCTGGGCAGCTTTAACGAGCCGGGCTGCAGCTCCCAGCGAAAAGCAATAAGGCCGTCATTAGGCCTCCCGTCACGTCTTTACCTCTCTTGAAATCTTATATGTACAGTCGTGCCATCTGACACTCGCTCCACGAGCGTACGTTGCCTGGCGTACTAGAAAAGAAGAAGAAGAAGAAGAAGAAGAAGAAGAAGAAGAAGAAGAAGAAGAAGAAGAAGAAGAAGAAGAAGAAGAAAACAAAGCAAGCAAACAAGCCACGCCGGCGTATCGCGTGCAAGCGCGCGACAACACGCCGTTAGTGGCAACCGGCGAAGCGTTGTCACTATAGCTCGGCTGAAAGGGAGTCCCAAGCCGAAGGCAAACGCCTGCCTATAATAAGGAGCCCAGGTTATTGCGGTATCAGACCGACTCCCCGGGGAGAGCAGTACGAGACGGAGAGCAGCTCGGCCGCCGTCTGAGCTTGCGAACTGGCGATCTCCCTCGGCGCGCACTTTCGCTACGCTTATAAACGCGTTAGAGGTTGCTCCACTTCATTGTTGTTTCTTCTTTCTCGCGCGTGCGTTTTGCGTGGTGTTTTTCGCGTTATGCGGCGAGAAACCAGAGCTCTAGTGACGAAAACGAACCGCCTCTTATCCTTGCCTTCCGTTTCGCCGTTCGTGTAGTGAGATCTACACTGCCGTGAGCGTGTAGGCGTGGTCGGCGCGTAGTTGTAACTGTTGTCGTTGATTTGTTCTGAGTCATTACGCCGAGCAGTCGTTGAGGGAAGACGACGGCGGCAAGCGCCGAAGAGAAGCGAGCGCGCGCGCTTCGAATAACGCGGGGAGCACGAAATGCGAGGAAAGAACGTCAGAAAAGAAAGGAAAAAAAGAAAACGAGGGAGGGGAGCGTGCGAATGGATGCTGGGAAGAGGAATAGCGGAGCGCGCGGCGAAATGATCTTACGTCGCTATAAATGTCAGAGTACTTTTGCGCGAATACACCAAAGAAGTCTATTTTGACGGCATAGCAGCGGGAGAACGGTGGCGTCGAAAGAGGTGGGTAAGAGAAGGAGTGGCGTGCAGTAAAGATGAATTAGTTGGGTACGTGTGAAGCGTTACGGTTGTCTGAGCACACCGAATGTGACTATTGTGTATGTGCTGCATGGAATATAGAAGGCAAAAAAAAAAAGGACGAGATGAAGGAGCGTTCTTTATCTTTACAGTTGTCATTAAATTTGTTGAATGTGTGTTTCTCTTTAAGGGTGTTCTTTTTAGCTGCAGGAATTAAAAAAGAATGGCTGCGGCAGATAGCACAATCCTAACCAATCGAGCTAAATTACTCGATGAGGCGGCCATTGCCGCAGCGAAAGATAAAAAAAGGCCTAATTAAATAATTATTTACGTTTATTGATTTCTTAATTAATTACCTCACAGTGCATATTTCAATTCGCTAATTATAGCTAGTGATTATGCAAGGCATATTAACCTAAAACCAGTTTTGAGGATGGCACCGGCTTCCAGATATGCGCCGTCAAATTTGAAGTAAATATGCACAGTTGTACCACTTACTTCTTAAAGAAAACGCTGTTTTATGCATTGAATTAAGCCCTAAAGTAACTGGAAAGGAAGTGCGTTTCGTCAGAAACTTCGAAAATTCAATATCCTGAATATGGCGTAGTCCTGAGGATTCGTTCCAAGTGGTTACGCCTTGCGCACTCACCGACTACAATTTGTAGATCCATATATCTGCCGTAAAGTAATCAATTAAACATTAATTAGCGCAAGTATGTTAATTATTCAATTAAGCATTTTGAGTTCTGGTACAAGTAATGGCCGCTTAATCGATTAATTTATATCAAGGGCTAAGATTGGGCTATCTGCGACAAGCACACAGGGCAGGGCTTATCTGGTGCTCCTTCCTTAGTTGTCCGTGTTTAATTCGCGCCGTTCTCTTTCACAGACGGTATCGGGCAAGTAAAAAAAAAAGCTGGTGCGGCTAAACAAGAACACCCCGTACATGTGCTGCATGAAAGACGGAAGGCGAGAAATGCGAGAAAAAGAAAAAGGCGAGAAAAAAAAAACGAGAACGATATAGACGAGCATTGCCTACTATTACAGCCGTTATTAGACTTAACCTGAACACGCGTTAGAGGCCCTTGAGTTTCTCCTGTACGCTGTGAAATAATTTACAGCCTTAAAAGTGATTAAAGGTGTAACGCGATCTATAACACTCCCATCCAAAAAGAGTGTAAGGTTGTGAGTTCTGAGACCGATTCACGCCCTCATTCACTTTTAAAGGTGCAAATTATTTTGCAGTTTAGAGAGAATGTCCAAGGCGTACCGGTCTCTGTGGCTTGTGGGTTCAAACTGGCGCCTCCTACATTCGCCTCGTTCCGAAAGATAAAGGAAATTATCAGAGCACCACGGCTCGCTTTGTCATTCGACGCACATCGCGAAATGCGCGTTTGCGCAAATCTGAACGCAGCTATATTGCGCTCGTTCGGTCATTGCTGTTTTGTTGTATTTTACATGGCTTGCTCTGGAGAGATCGAGGTGGACAGTAATTTCGTGACTCCATTTCCGTCAAACAAACAAACAAACAAACAAACAAACAAACTATAATACTAAGTTATAATGCTAAAATTATATTGCTAAAATTGTAAAACTAAAACAATTGCTAAGATTATAAGACTAAAATAAATAATTGCAACATAAATAAGTAAAAATAGACAATGAAACTTTTTCCTTCTTTTTGACGTTTGTTTCTCAGTTTGAATGAAACTGGATGTGCAACTATAAGAATTGCTTCCCCCTATCGATGTGTTACATATACTTATCCGAATCGTTATTGTTTTGACTTTCCTTACTTTTACGTCACAACTTACGCCTCACGCCACAACGACGTAAAGTAAAGTAGGCTAGCAATTACCTCCCGAAAGGGCCACCACGCCCTCACACGCTTGAAAAAGAGGCAGGCAAATAAAATAAGGAAGACACACCACAACACATCACATCGCACGCACAGCTTGAGTACTGCAGACGAGAGTTGAGTCTCGCAGCTGATGAGACTTCAAGCGCTGCCTTTTGAGTCTCCCATCAAAAGGTCCACCTTTAAGAAGTGAGAAATCGCTGAGTGCAGTTTGACAAGAAATCAAACTCCTAGAACTTTCTCAGCACCCCAAAGTGACAACTGTTCGAAGTTATATCGTGAGAACCCAACAAAGAAAGACACCAAGGACAACAGAGGAGAAAGTACTTGCACTTACTTATTGAATTAAGGACATGATAAATTAATGGCAATGAAAGTGGATGAAAAAACAACTTGCCGCAGGTGGGGAACAATCCCACGCCTTCGTATTACGCGTGCGTGGGATCGTTCCCCACCTGCGGCAAGTTGTTTTTTTTTTCATCCGTTTTCATTGCAATTAATTTATCATTTCTTTAATTCAATTACTAAGGACAAGTAATTTCTCCTCTGTTGTTCTTGGCGCTTTTGTTTATTTTGTTCTCATGAGATGATTAATAAAAATCGTACACCTCGGTTAACTCCCTTGCTCGAATGCTCGACGTTGAGCATTCTAACGAGAGAGAGAGAGAAAAAAAAGGCACCAGCTCGCTAGGAGTAAAATTTAAACAATAAGGGAAAAGAAAGAACAGTAAAGTGGCAGCACAGTTCTTGGGAGAAAAGGACTGCGGGCCACTAGAGAGAAAAAAAAAAGAAAACAAACGCGCTGGCGTAGGAGCCGCAGGAACAACACATACACACAGCCCTTACGCGGAAAAGAATGATGAAGTACAAATCCGCCACCTGTGTTTCTCAATGCACGTTTCCATTCTGTTGTATGACACGCGCCCACACATTCTCCCTTTTTTTCCCTCGCATGGCTCGAATCTCTGCCTATTTCGTTTTCCCCGCCTTCTTCCCGAACGGCGTTAAGCCGCGCATGAAACCGCGCAATGGTGACGACAGAGGCGGTCGCTCACTGACCGCTCACGAGTCGGATCACGCTTCGTCGCGACGTGCTTCCTTTCCACGCATGCCTGCCACGTACGGATGCTTCGCAATGCCACCGCATTCCAGGAGTGCCAGGGAAAGGAATGGGCTAAAAAAGCAGGAGTGGAGGCTCGTGCCAATCGCAACGTAACGCAACGCCACCTCGTTCGTTGCTCTTCAGGGTGCACATAGTTATTTCCTTCGAACACGAATAACCACCCCTTTGACAACGTTCTTTTTAAAAAAAATTCACCGGTGATTACGATACTCCCTAATGCGAAATTTGAGCGCAACTCTATACGTGTTTTCATTTCGCGATACATTGGCTTGCGCGGACAGTCTGTCTCGTGCGGAACGTTGCAAACAGAGCGAATTGTGGCGCGACTGCCTCGATAATCTGGAGACCGCGAGAGCGAGCACGTGGGTGTCGCGTGGGCGCGATTCGTAGCAGTCGCCGCCGACAGACTTTGCAGATGACGCGCACTACTGTATGTAGCGCCATCTCGTAGCCATCGTAGCCGCACTACGCTTTACATTCTGACCCTCTCGCCGTACCCTCCTCCTCCGCTTTCCTCCTCGCCTCTTTGATCCCCCGCTGTGCTCCGCGCTCGCTTTCATCTTTCCATATGCTCGTTCGCTCGGTTACGCCGACGCCAACGCTCGCTGCAGGAACGGGCGCCCAAGATCTGCGCTCTTAAAAAAAACCTTGTTGCGCACACATAGCGAAATAAAAATAACAGAACATTGTCTTGCAGTCTGAGAGGTTATTTTAATTTGTTCGGCATTCGTTTAAGAGCGGGGAGTTGTTCTTATGAGATTATTCAGCTCTGTAAACATCAAGGTGCGAGGTTCTGGTTGTTCGACATCACTTCTTAAGATGAGATACGTGTACGGCTTTGCGAATCTATTAACTGCCTTCTGGTTAGGTTGACTGTGCGAAGAGTGAATAGAACAGTTATCAAAAACACAGTTGTTATCCAAGAATGCGTTTAGCATGCTTCTGGAAATGTTCGCTTAGGGATCACCGTTGCCGGTGCTCTTCATCACTCCTATGTGGCGACAGCGAGTACTTGCGGTTATCGAGTGATAGCTGTTCTTGCATGTCTGTGCGCGCGTAACACCATGCTTGTTTAGTGAATAAGCGAATGTTTGTTTGCTACTGTTTACAAGGGCCTATAATATTACGAACAATGCTTCGTGTAACTGACTAATCATTTTCTATCGCCATTGATGATCCGCCTTTCGGGCGAAACTGGGACTTTTTATGGCATTTCTAGGTTACAAATTCGGATATGCCGACGCCGGTTTTACACCACTGTACAGGGTATCTCTTCGCAGCCTTTGTAAGGATTGGCACTCAGATGCGTTTCTCGACAAGTCAAACCCGCATTCTTGCTGTTGAGAGGGTTGTCGGCCACTGACTGGTCTCGAAGAGCACTTGCACATATCTGGCGCTGCCATCGCAGTTCGCGGGGCATTGTCCAATAATTTGCTTCTTCAAGAATGCTGCGGCACTAAACAAGTGCACCATTCGCGGTTTTAGCCCACATAGAACACGTTGTTACGTCACAGTCCGAAATTCATAAGGTTGCAACACATCCTACATGCGTAGAACGACATTTAAGGCTCGCTGTTTAGGAATGGGGCCTTTCTGAACTTCACATGTGCTAACGCTACGCAAAATTTAACTGCACTGTCATATTAAAAGGTCAAACGCACCACACTAGACGCTCTTACGCTTTTGACTACTAGACTCCGTTAAAAGAAGGAGGCCTGCCTGCGTTGACAAACTCTGCGCGTTGGACAGCATCTTCATCTGCCTTTCCACATCCCCCCCCCTCTCTCTCTTGCTATGCGTGTTCGTGGTGCGTGTTGTGATGCCGCACTCCACGCCAGGGCATGCAGGGTGCCCAGCTCCCACTGTTCGCATTTTGTGCTGCATGGAGCGGACTCCGGTGTTGCCTTATTTCCATCATGCACCATGCGCGTGCACACTATCTCGAGTTCACCAGAAGTAAAAAAAAAAAAAAATATACTGATAAAGAAAAAGGCTGTTTCTAAAACAAGAACACTTTCATTTTTCGGAGGGTCGCGCCCAGACCACGGCAGCAAATGAAACAAGAAAACAAAGCAAAACTAAAAAAAACAATATGAGTAAAAATTCCGCTTTTCTGTTTGCATCGTGAGTGGAAAAGAGCGCGGCAGTGTCGCACACATGGCCAACACGCTCTGTGGTGTTGTCAGGAACACGTCGCCAGTTGCATGACATAGCACGGAAGCTTGCGCTGCAGGCTGGCTCAGAGGTTGTTGGCATCTTCACTGGAAAACGTGGCCTGGGCTGGCGCGCTCGGAAATTGATTTCGCAAAGATGCTCCTTCAGCGAGCGGTGCTTTTGTCTTTCTTCTGGTTTTTTCGTACAGGTTCCTTGTTTCGAAACAACCCCCCTCTGCCGTAAACCTCAGACAGAGGAGCACGGTGCACGTTATTATGTGCAACGCTATGTGAGCTGATACTGCGCACTGTGAGGCTGTGGAGCATGTTCTGGTCTCTCTCTCTCTCTCTGTCTCCCTCTCTCTCTTTCTTTTTTCATTGATAGCCTGTTAAGAGTGATTCTTACATGGTGCCTTTATCAATTATCTATTGTCTTCGTTTACCCATATACCAAGGTATTTATATTCTTTTACCCGAATTATTTCCTGGCCCTGAATTAACACTGTCTGTTCCGTGTATTCAATGAATACCATAACACGTTTTTTAACGTTAGATTTCAGACCTTAATTCTCAACTTCCTGTCCCCAGATATTAGCCAGACGTTGCATATTACTTTGCTTGTTTGCTGATGTATGCATAAAATAAACCTGGAGGCTGCTGCTTTGCCACTGTTCCTGTCTGTTTGTATGAGACAGTAAACCCGATATTATTTTCCTTTAGCTGCCTTTCCATCCTCAAGATGTACATCATAAAAACAGTGGGGATAAAGGGCACCCTTGCCTCAATACCTTGTTGATATCAACCTTCTTCTCGCTCCTCAGGTCTTCCCATTGAACGCAAATGGTATTTTCTAGGGAAATCTCTCTCAAAAGCTGTATACAATCATCGCCCAAGCCTTCCCCTTCCAGAATATCCCGCAAAGTGTTGCGGTCTACGCTATCATAAGCTCCTGCAATGCCTAAAAAGGCCACATATAACGATGCGACAGAGGCTAGCGCCATCTAGAGGTGTTGCAAGGAACCGGGCGCGCCGCTTTATGGCCTCCGAGATTTGCGCGCTGGCGGAGGCCATGGACACGCGGTAAATGGTGGAAACGCCGGAAAGGGGGTTTCTGTTTCTTTTGAGTTTCGGCGTAGCAGAATTATGGTTCCTCATTCATTCAAATTAGAATCCGACGCTATCGCATCTGTAAGTTGTGTTTAAGTCGTACTTTACGATTTTTCGGACGTATTCTTTCTTGAGAAATTCAATTAGTTCAGTAACTTCCTTGTACTACATGGAGGGCCTGCGAGGTTGGCTATGCGTGGTAGGAAATTATTTTGCACGGACCGACGCCCGACGCTGGACGCCGACACAGGATTTTATCGTCCCGGTGGAATTGTGCCGTGAATATGACTCAGTGTTCTTATCGTCTCTTGTCGAAATAAACTTTTTCTAAACAGGATTTTCTGCGACACGGGGTCCTTGACGCCATCGCGTTAAAACTGCGCTAGTGCATGCGAGAGCGAAACCTGACAGGAAATACTGCAGTATTATTTCGTTCCCTGTTGCTTCTTTTCTGATGTCATCCAAAAAAGAAACTAAATAGAAATACAGTAACGGAGCTGTCATTCAGAAAATTTTCTTCCTTTTCCTGTCACGCATCTGCTTATTAAAACTAAGAGTATTTTTTTTTCAATGCAGTGGGTGTGTCGTGCGAATAGTGGTGAAATAAGCCACAAGAAGGAAAACAAAAACTCAAATTTCGGCGGTTGGGGGGGTGGGGGATGCCGAATGTGTTCTGCGCCCGTTTGATCTTGGCGGTGCACGGAACTCCAAAATAGGTGCGTTGATACCACGATTCGCACGCTGTTTCTGGGACGCGCTTTCGGGCTGGAGCGTGGAGTTGCCCCCAGGCCGCGAATGTCACAGTGGCTTTAAGTTCTTTTTTTCATTCGCTGCCTCTGTATCGTGAAAGGACGCCGCTGGGCTGCTCAGAAACTTGGGGAAACGAAATATAAATAAAATATATTTTTCTTTTTCTTTCGCCGCCGGGCGAAGGAAAAAGAATGACGCACGTGTGTATTGCTTTACAATTATTCGCTTGTCTCTTTCTCTTCTTTCCTGTGGTACTGTAGCAGCTTATTTTTTTCTTTATTTCAGAATCTTCGCGCTATTCTGAGAAACGAAGAGAGGGAGAGAGAGAGAGAGGTTTTTGGAAGTTGTTATGCGGGTGCCAAGGACGTCAATTCTAATGTGCTCCCTATATGCGTTTTTTTTTTGTTAGCATAAAAAGTAGAATCCATGCAATGTTCAATACACCGGTTCCCGTCAGATCGATCGACAACGCTAAGCAACATTGTGCTACGGTTCAGGTCAGATGTGTTGGGAGGGTAACCAGTGCGGCAAGTGTGTCTTCGCACTTCATGCCGAAGACCTTTTGGAATAGCGTCCACAAGAATGGAGACGGAGCAAGCACCCTTCCAACCACGCACACACACATACACATGCACGTACATGTCCAATGAATGAATGAATGAATGAATGAATGAATGAATGAATGAATGAATGAATGAATGAATGAATGAATGAATGAATGAATGAATGAATGGGCTGCTCTTACGCCTCAGAATAGCTCAGGCGTATGCCTCGAGTGCGACAGTTAAGGCGTCAGCGGCAGAAAACTTTGTTCATAGTGGCACTGCTCTATTTATCCGCTCTTCCTTCGTGTCGAAAACTATGCGATTGGCTAATGGCAGTGACCGAGAGACAGCGACGTAAGGTTGTGATGAAAGAAAAGGCATCGAGACTAAAGACGAATGAGCTAGCAGGCGGTTTACAGTTACTACGTCAGGTGAGAAGGCTCTATCATGATAGGGCTTATTCAGCCGCACTCACCATTATTCAAAAAGCCGCGAATGTGAGTTTGAGTGAGGGGTGGTGAGCGTTGGGAGAGTGGTGGTGAGTGGCGGTATAAGTACGACTGTGAACACCATTGAGAAGAGGAGGAGAAGGAGAAAAAAAGGGAGGGAAAGACAGCGAGGTTAGCCAGGTTAACCCGGCTGGCTACCCTGTGCGGGGGAAAGGGCTAAACGGAATAAAAGGTGATAGTAACAATATAAAAAATAAAGAGGAAAAATGCACACAATAAGGCGATGCAACGTTCTACAACTTTTAAAGCCAATTACACAATTCACAAGGAGGGATCTAATGATACAAAGCTAAGGAAATAATCTGGCCACACTGTCAACGCGAACTACATTGAGGGTGCTACAAAGCCAAGGAAATGTTTGGATATGGATAGATCCGTTCGTCTGGAACGTTTTCGGTCCTCAAACATGGCCGAGGCCACTCGGCTAAAGCATTGCTGCATTTAAAATTATCATAACTTCATAACGAGTTCTTATTCCCGCATGGCACATTTTGCAATAATGTTTTCTCACATACGCTGTGACAAAGAGACGATGCAAGCCGAGGCATACGATCGATATCAACACACAGTGACCACAGATATGTTCATATTCCTGCAAAATTTAACGCCGCAGTTCTGGTGCCTCTCCGAATTCGATACAACTAAACCTTCACGCAAGTACTTAGGTTTCACAAAGAAACTATTGCATTATAATGTAACAAAAACAGCATCTGACGCGTTTTTTTTTCTTCCGCGTATGCGGTAGGCTTAGCACGTGCTAAATTGTTCTACTTGCTTGTATTTCTTTTTGTGCGTTATTTTTTAAACAGAAATACCTGTTTTCTTGATATACTGATTCCGACCTCATCAGTTACACCTCAGTTAATCCTCTTTCGAGAGGTGGAGCACTGGTCGCTTCAAGCTTGTTCCGAGGTGTTTAGGGATCCATGAGAAAGCGTTTGCTTCATAAGCTTCACTTCCCGGCAGCGCTATGTACTGAAAGCGACCACAGCAACGCTGTATTTTCTAGGCACCTGCCGAGTTATTTGGTGCAGGAAAAAGGAAGTATACTAATTGCAAGAAACTGCGTGGCCGGATTGAAATGCGTGACGTGTCTGAGGCGTTGCCTCAAACCGTTTGCCGAGAATACGAATTCTGGCAATAGCGCGATGCATGGTGCTTTGTTCTTTTCGGCGACGTTCACGGCAGCAGTGGCTGCGAACGAATGCTACAGAACTGGAGCTAAAAGCGCAATTGACCTGCGTTTTTTGTCCTGTAGTCGGTGATGGACGTAAGCTCATTCTGCGCTAACCGCGAGAAAAGAAAATATTGAGCCATGAAAAACAAATTCCCACTTTGATCGTGTCGAACCTTTTATTTGAAGATTTCTTTTCCTCTTAAGGCCCCAGGGAACTTCTTAAACAGCTATCAGCGGCCCTTGCTGAGAATAAACGAGTCCTCAATTAGAAATAATAGTCGGCGATATTGATCGAACACTCTAATTGGAGCCCGAAAAGTAAAAAAAAGAAATAAGAAAGATAAAATAAACTAAGGAGAGGTACATAACGACGTCGGCCGATATCTCACCTTATACTTGTCTCGCGATAGGAGCAATACACGCACAATTCTGCGGTGGAAGAAGTGCTTGTAATTCCTTATTTCAGGCGGTTTTTATTTCTCAATTTTCTCTCGCTGTCGCGTTCTCCTTCAAACTGCCGGGAGGACGAGAGAGAGAGAGAGAGAGAGAGAGAGAGAGAGAGAGAGAGAGAGAGAGAGAGAGAGAGAGAAAACTAACTCTCCAACGTTATCTGAATGCGAACCCCGCGGCAGGGCATGCTCGCAGGCCCGTTTTTAAAGCCATTTTGTCCTATCTTAAATGTGAAAAATCGTAGTAGCCGGCAGTCTTTTTTTTTTAAAGCCCAAGTGGGTTGATTTTGTTACCCGCGGCGTCTTTGATGGATCTCGCGGAGGGGTACTTTTTTTTCCCCTGTTCGGCCGAGTTGTTCAAAAGCAATAATAAAACTTTCCGTTTAGAACGACTTCTGTGCCGTACAACTTATATTGCTCAGCCCCACCGGTGGTTTTCTAGCGTCTAATTTCTTCCCCTTGCCACCCATTTCAGAGGAAAGCGTACAAAATTGCGCTTTCTCTCTCTCCCTCTCATTTAACGGGCCGCTAGCCTGTACAGGTATAACGCGTTTCCCAATCCATGTCGTTCCGACAAAGTTTTGTAGCGAATTTCGCTTGCTCATGGCCGGCGCATGAACGGACTCTTGACGATTGCTCCGTCGGAGTTGTGATAAAACCTCCTTTCCCCTTGAGTAGACGTTCTCGCATTTTTTTCTCCTCTTTTCGAAAGCGGAAAATTAATTCTGCTCTTGAAGATCGTCGCCGCCCCGTGATATTCTCGGTCCGTAACTTCTTACGCGTGCCGTGTTATACTAATTTAATTACCGGAAATGTTAAACCGTCACACCGACGCTTAGAGATAAACATTCGATCTGGAAAGAAATAGGCATACACGAACGTATTGGTACAAACGCATGCGCCTCCAGCCATAAAAGATTGAATATGCGATATGTGTACCTGGGTGAATTGTCTTTATTGGCTATTTGGCGTACAGATTTGAATTTGCTGTAGAGGCTGTTCTGCGTTGAAAAGGAGAGTTACGCCATCGGCGACCCGTTTATTTTACGCTGTAAAAGCTCGGCCAGGTGTGAGAGAAGAAAACAAAAAAAAATGCGAGGTCGTACGCGAACCAGTAAGCAAACGTAACGCCTTATAAAGAGGCTAGTGAAAAAGGTATAGCGAAGTAGAGCAGACATTTCCGACTGGTTGTAATACTTGCCGTTTCAAGCGGAATTTGCCTGTCATTAGAACTAATGACATAATAGAAACCGAGGACATAGTCAGAGTTAGGACACATATGGCTTTAGTCACATGTGATAAGAAAAAATTCAATTGGGCGAATTGTGGAAAAGAAAAAAGAAATACTAACTAACTAACTAACTAACTAACTAACTAACTAACTAACTAACTAACTAACTAACTAACTAACTAACTAACTAACTAACTAACTAACTAACTAACTAACTAACTAACTAACTAACTAACTAACTAACTAACTAACTAACTAACTAACTAACTAACTAACTAACTAACTAAGTAAATAAGTAAATAAGTAAATAAGTAAATAAATCGCAATTTAACGGTAAATGCGAGAGAAACGCGTTAGCATTACGTCCCACGTTCTTGGGGGGTCCCGGATCCATGGCTTAAACCACATCTACCATATTGTGAAGTATCCTTCAAGTCAGTCGGTCACTCGCTGATTTCCCGTTCTCGTATGCCGTGGAAGCTGCATCAGCTTCGCTGATGGGTAATGATTCCCCCTAGTGAAGCTGTTGCTGCGTTTGTGAGCGTGACTGGCATCCGCCACGTGGCAGGCACCCGTGGCGCCAGCCGCGGCGGATGCTAGACACACTCACAAACACAGCAACAGCTTCACTAGGGGGAATCATTACCCATCAGCGAAGCTGATGCAGCTTCCACGGCATACGAGAACGGGAAATAAGCGAGTGACCGCGGCGTTTTTTTTTTCTCCTTCTTTTTGGGAATCGATCACTGCCCTGTTGCCGGTCGACACGCGAAAGAGGAGGGAAAAAAAGGATTCGGGAAGCAAGTGACGGTTGGGCAACATCCGTTCGCGCCCAGTCGTTACAGGATTCCGGAACTGCAACGACTGAATGGGAAGTGGATGGGGCCACAGCAGGGCATGGAGCACCAGAAGTGAGGAGGAATGAAGGCAGAGCTGGGAACAGCGGGAGCGGAAACCACCACGAGTCCATCTAGTTCACGGAAATGACTGGAAGCGAAGAGCGGGAGTTCCGTGCCCGACCGGTCACTTCTCTTCGGTTGAAACGGTGTGACAGCGGCTTCGCCGGGTCGCACAGGGCTGCCGCGCGGAGGAGCAAACTTAACAAATAACGTGAGGGCGGCGAAGGCAACTTTCCAGGAAAAAATAAAATAGTTTAGGCAACGACAGGGGGTGCAAACAAGAACCGAAATTGGAGTGAAGGCGAAGACAGATATACGGTGGCGAAAGGAAGAGGGAGGCGAGGCAGACGCTAAACTCGGTTCCACCAAACGTCGGCGGGAGGTGGGAACTCTCAGAATGCCGTTCCCGTGAAGTCGGGTGCGACTTCTGGGTGCTGCGCGTACTTTTGAGATGGACACAACTCCTGACTCCATCTTTCACAACTGATGGTCTTGTTTGCAGTGTGTAGGTTCCACGGAGACTGGCGAGAAGCGACAAAAATCAGCTATCGCAAAGAAAATAAAACGGAGTAAAACACATCTCCTGCCTCCTTGGTCTAACGTTCTGTGAGTGAACGGCGAGTTGGTAAGCGGAAGCACACGGTCAGAGATCGCAGGTCGAAAGGTGGATAGCCTCTCTGTTGGTTCGTGGTCAGCGATCAATGCGGGAAATGAGGGGGATGGGATAGCATCGGGCTCGTACATTGCGGAAGATAAATCAGACGAGAAACTGCGCATTGAGCTGTGAACTGGGAGGCTCCGCGGTAATTATGGCACCGAGGGAGCCCAGCGTAACTTGCGGGAAGTTCTCGGCATGGCCGCATGGAGAAACTGGGCCGGGTACGACAACACAGTATTTCTCTTTCTTTCTTTCTTTCTTTCTTTCTTTCTTTCTTTCTTTCTTTCTTTCTTTCTTTCTTTCTTTCTTTCTTTCTTTCTTTCTTTCTTTCTTTCTTTCTTTTGCTAGTCTAGGCGAGAGTGAAATTGCGCGTCACGTTGGCTGTTCATTGCCCGCTTCTGTGATCTTGGCGCCACTTGATTTCATTCTGTTCGTTTATTCATTTTGTTGTAGGAAGCGCGTCAAACAGCTAGCGGAAGTGATACGCAGAGCGAACAAATGCGATGAATTCGCATCCCAATTCCATAGAGATGTTTCCCTAGGACTGGCTTGTGTCGTTGACGAAGTCTGAAGACCAGTGGCGCAATGATAACGGAATCTTTTTACACTGCCATTATCCGCGCGACCTGTTTCCGTACTGACCTCTCGACAACGTGCTGTACGTGCCGGACGCCGTCAAGCAGAGGGTGATTTGTATCTCGTTTGCTGCTGTGCGTTCTCACTTCACCTCCCCTCCCCTCTCTCCTCAGCGTAGGGTAGCAAACCGGATCTACCTCTCTGGTTAACCTCCCTTTCCTCCCCCCCTCTTTTTTGTTCGAAGAGCGGACGCCGTACGCGGGGCGGTGATAGAGCGTGGAACCCACTCCGGTGCTCATGCTATAGCTCATGCCATCACCTTATTGGAAACAGGTGATCGTAAAGTCTCGATGGCGTGAGGTGTGCCCGGCCGTCTTCATCGAAATATGGATCGATGCAGCGCGTGTATTCTGTTTGTTCTGTTAAGCGTTTGAAGGAAGCCAAAGCCGGCCTTGGGATAAGGTTCTGCTGCATTGAAAAAGAAAGCTAGAAGGTGCGTCGAGCAAAGCGCGATACACAAGCCGGGAGGTGGAAACGTAACAGAGCGCCACTTAAAAGGGAAATTCTCAAGTGCTACCCAAAACAAGTGTCGCTTGCCCGAGGATAACGACACGATAATGACGGTCACGGGGACGCGTAAAATTATTACATAAGCAGCGCGGTGAGGGAATTAGGCATAGCGAAGGCTATGAACAGCATAACACCAGATTGTCACTTAGCACTGCGACTTCGTAGAATGCATTTCATGCCGTGTTTGCGACAGCAGGAGCACGTGCAATAAAGTATAGGCACACGAACAGTGAGCCAAATAGAAGTAGTTCGACATATATTTTTCGTATGGTTGTCGCTTCTGGCTTTCTATTATTGTTTTTGGCGAAACGTCAGTAGCGGCTAACGAACGCTAACGAACGGCGCTTTTTCGAACGGCGCAGTTTCGAGTTGCGACGCGTCAGGGAAGCGCGGAGAGTTCGAGCGCTGCGCCTCTCATTATAACAGTAAGATTCCGCAGGGTTGCACAAGGAACGGGAAGCACAGTGCCGTATGCCGCGTAACGGCGTACGGCAGTGTTTACACAAGCGGGGTGGCCTCATATCGAGTTACAGCCCCTCGTTCTTGCGATGCTACGCCTCGCCGCACGTCAGAGGACAGGGCGGAGAAAACGGGAGTCCGAGAAAGAGCAACACTTTGCCGTCTCCTGCTTCTGACAACCGCGTTTATGCGCTGCCACGCACTGCAGAATACTGACGCTGCAAGCGCCCATGTTTCATGGCTGCGCGGAAGTTTCAAGAACTACAAGCTCAAGAAGCACTACACTACCCCGCACTGGTGACAGACCATTGTAAGAACAAATCATTTTGGAGTGCCGGCTTCATGAACCGCTGCAGCAGAGGGCTACGAATGCGTTGTTGCAAACGCTATACAAAAGTTCTTCCTTTGCTTCTCCTTGTCTGCAATGAGCTACGCTTACAGCCCTGACGAATCACCAACAAGTCAAATATCTTCTTTAATATGTTCACTATCGTGTGCATAGATTTATTAATCCTGTAATCGAACTTCAGGTAGGGCACTTATTCGTCCACTGACGTGACGGGGCGTGTACCGAGCTGGGGCAGTTACGTTTTGCTAACACCGCTATCAGCGTAGGCTTGACCTGACCAGATGCATATATTAAGTGTATCGTCGTCAGCGATGAAAGTGTGACTATCGCGTCATTTTCGATGTTCGTTACAATGCAGCTTTGGACACTTGCAAGTGTGTGTGAATTGTGAGATTAGAAGCCCAGCTTAACCAGCCATGAATAGTATGCTGCGTTTTATTATCTGATAAGCTCCGGTAGGCAAGCGTCGACGAAACAGGATAACTCGTTAAGAACCTGCGAGAAGCGCATTCTCAGTTCATGCCCTTCTAACGCTGTATGCTGTACACTCCGTGTGTTAAATAAGGGGGTGGGGGAGGTCAAATCTCTGTGTGGTGATGCGTGGTGTTCACACTAAATTGAAGGCTATACCACATCGCAAGTACATTTACGCTTCGCTTACCTGCGCATCTAATTGTCCCCGCTATATCGCCGAGTCGCAGCCGGCAAATTCATTCAGGATTAATTCGGTATGCACTCTAGCAGCACTCTGCTGCGCAAATAGGATGGCTGCTCAGCCGCCCGCGGCGCCACTGAATGTATCCGGTGGTCTTGTACGACGCATTCGTGTCCAGTCGGCAGCCCGATGGTGTGAACGCTTTCTTCTTCGAGGAATAGAGAGAGAAACAGAGAATGTGGAGAGGAAGATGGGCTCTTTTCTGCAGCCATGTAGGGAACACGGCTCAGCTTACGGCCGACTCTGATTACCCCATTCAAATGCAAGCGAAACGCACAAATGTTTCTCCTGAGGAAGTTGTGAGCCGGTCAGAGAGGCAGTATACAGCATCTCTCTGGGTCAATCAGAGCCGACAAGATGGCGCATTCGACAACATGGCAGAATTAGAGTACCACTCCCGCTGAACCAATCTGAGTTGATGTCGTGACGCTTAAGGAAGTAATATTTTGCGTCTGTTGGAAGCATAATCTTGATTAACAAAAAGGGTAAGAACGATTTAAATTAAATTAAAGTAAAGTAAATTAAAGTAAATTTAGTAAATTAAAGTAAATGAAGCACAAGGTTTACAATTCCGTCTTCAATACCGTATTTGTCGCGGAATGCACTTGGTTTTCCATGCTAATAGATCAGCCCTATTTCTAGGCTAACTAACGCACAAAGATATCGAGATGATGTGATTAACTACCAAGCCTGATTTAGTGCTCCCCTTTAGTTTGTCTTTAACCTGACGCGGAACTGTGGAGCCGTCGGTGGGGGCCGTTATGAACAACTCGGCGTTTTCATTGCAGCTGCGACCGTGAAGCGTAACTAAAGCAGTCCTTACGCAGCGCCGGTAATGGGACGAGAAACCGAGCCACGCGAAATAAAGGAAGCTCAAAGACCGAGCCAGCGAAGGAACTTTGACGCCGTTCTTTCACACTAGCGATTCGTTGTCCATGATACTTTGTCACTATTTGTCACTTCTTTATTACAATAGCAAATAAATGGACATTCCACGCGCATTTTTGTCGTCGCCGCCGTCGCCGTGATGTTCTACATAAAGTCCAGTGGAGATAACACCGTTGCCGCGCGCCGTACACTTCATCCACGAGTGAAGGCGTGCGAGGGGAGCCGGTGATCGCGGCTGAATCTCGCGCGCGACCCAGGAAAGCGGGGAGAAAGCGTGCCGTCTTCCGTCGCACGCGAGGCACCAAGGAGAGGGGATGACGGAGGAGGCCGCGTTGTACTCTGGCAGCAACTGGGAACTGCGCAGTCGCGCGGGCCGTATCTTCATATCTATCTGCGTTGGGGGCAGAGTCTAGGCGCGCCGACCGCTCATACATTTGTGCGTGCTGTTTTCTCGCCACTCGGTTTGCGTCGAAGCGATAGACAGCACGAAGGTCCCGTCACTCGCTGCTGCTGCCGCACTTCCTCAGGCCAGCGTTTCAATAGGGTCCGTGGTCATCAAGTATGATGTGTTCATATTTGACTGTTGCTACGATCGGCCAGCAGGGGTAGTGACCTTCTGGCCCCTCCGGCCTTGCTGCGACGAATCGCTTCGTGAAGCCAGCAATGCGCCCTCTTCGGACAGCCCTAGGGCCCCAGTAAGGAGAGACACGTTTGGCGGACCGAGTATTGTTAGCTGCTTCATTGTCGCTTTCACAGACCAATTGGAGCAAGAAAACTCCTGGAAAAGGGTGTTCTACGGCGTTTTTCCAAATACTCCGGTAGCCGCCAATGGTCGTTTGACAGACGCGGCAGCGAAGTGCGGGGTCATCTCAGGAACCAAGACGGGCAATCTTGAGTCAAGCATGACAGCCCCTGTCTGCGAGGCCCCACTCCTTTCGGTGTGTTCAGTGAAACAAAGGTGCGGGAGTGTGTGAACCCTCGCCCTCAAAGCGGG
This sequence comes from Dermacentor albipictus, assembly GCF_038994185.2. Lineage (NCBI taxonomy): Eukaryota > Metazoa > Arthropoda > Arachnida > Ixodida > Ixodidae > Dermacentor > Dermacentor albipictus. The sequence continues at coordinate 92,250,207 of NC_091824.1, read as the reverse complement.
TCCTTCGACGACTTTGCACGCTCCGATTGAACAAAGGTTCGATGGCAGTTTCCCTGGCCTAGGGATATAGGGAGAACACAGGGGGTTTTAAGCAGCCGTTTTCGGCTGCTCGGTGTGCTTATTTTCAATCATGCTAGGCTGATGAAGTGTAACCTTCTCCGCCCTTCATGTAGATATCGTAAATAATTCCCGTACTCCTCGTTCTCGATGAGAACAAGTTCCTCCCTTCAACAACGCCTTTAGCGTGGATGAGTCGGACGACGTCGTGGGCCAGCTACCCCTTTTTACATGCCCGACCCCAACACTTACACTGAAACCATGCTTGTTAATTTAATTAATTAGCGAATGTTTACAAATTTGTACTGCCGATAAAACTATTACTGTTACTTCGTATCGCTGTCTACTAATTTGCTATCGCAATTTAGGTTTCGGCTTTTGGCAAAACTGTGACTTTTTGCTTCTTCCGTTTTTTTTCCATCTACTCAAAGCTACAGGTTGGGCAAGTGCTTGGCAAGCCGGTCGCTTATTAGTGTGGATTAAAATTCTTGAAAAGGAGCCCCGTGTTGGCATTGACAGCGCACTGCCACTCACTCTGTAAGATTTCTGTAAATTTGTAGTGCTACTTTCTTCAGTTAGTTTCGAAACGTTGAAGCTTGTCGGGTCGTAACGAAACGTGGCATAGTGGCAGACCGCCTCCTGTTGCTGAGTAAAAGGTCGTGGGTTCAATGCCAGACTGCGACGACGCACGTCAACGGGGGCATTATATGAAAACGTTCATGTACTGGGTATTGGATACGTGTTTCAGAATAACAACTCTTCACTAATCAATCAATCAATCAATCAATCAATCAATCAATCAATCAATCAATCAATCAATCAATCAATCAATCAATCAATCAATCAATCAATCAATCAATCAATCAATCAATATTACGTCTAGAAGGCGATGAAGGCGCCACACCGGGAACATGAAGGGCGTCATGCAGGAATTTCTGAAGGGAAAATGAAAATAAATTCTGAAGGGATTCGAAAAGGAGCAGCCTATTTCAATAATACATGTAGACGCGTTTACGGAAGTCATGATGGACGATGCCGTAAATGCAGGATCTTCTTGTATATCAAAACTCACCCCAACAACGTGAACACTAGCTGATGCTTTATTGCCTTTATGAAAGGACGATTTCAGAAAGCACTATTGTAAAGGGTTTATGTCGTAAGCTCACCAAATAATAATAATAAAAATATAACTATTGTAGATAGCTCCCCAAAACACACGCAAGGGGTATGAAATGAGTGAAGCACTAACACGAACCTCGCAACCAAAATGTCATCCGGAACTCGTAGCGCGAAGGCGTGGACAGTGCGCGAGACAATGGCTAATCTATGTAGGATCTAAAGCTCTTCAAATTTGCATTTACGCTGAATTTAGCCCGCCGAAAGTTGCAGTCCATTCAGGAGGACAACACGTGACAAGCCGCTTTCTAATAATGGAAGAATTCACTGAACATTTATAAACCGAAACAGGGGCATCAAGACCTGGGCATTTGGTAGAAATTGATGGCAAAGATCACAGATCATAACGACGTACGGTAAATAGATAAACACATTGATAGATAGAAATAAAGGGAAATACAGGGAGGCTAACCAGATGGCAGTGCCCGGTTTGCTACCCTGCACTGGGGAAGGAGAAAGGATAGGGGAAATTTAGTTAGTAAGGGAATGTTTACGAGTTTATACAGGTGATAAAACTACTATATTTACTTCGTCTAGCTGTGCAATAAATTAGTATCGCAATATATGCTTCGCCTTTCGGGCGAAACTGTGAACAGATCACCGTTTATTTGCTTTACGTGCTACGTGATCTGATTGACTCGGATCCTTCATCTATAGACGATTGATGTCAACCTAGAATAACAGCCACATCCGTTTGCTCCTCACCTATTGCATCCCGTTTCCCCTCCCCCAGTACAGGGTAGCCAACCGGAGATAATCTCTGGTTAACCTCCCTGTCTTTCCTTTGCCTTTCTCTCACTCTCTTTCTCTCCGTTTACTCTCTAATAAGCCCCGCCGTTTTGTAACCTTTAGTTACACGTGTCAATTTTTGTCATATCGCTCGTTTCACGGTTCTTAGTGTTTTCTCAAATTTGTGTTCTTCCAAGTTTCAGTACCGTAGATTAGTGCTGGTTTCGTTGATAGTGGTTGGTAGGATGTACTGATCCCGAACGGTGGTTTTCAAGTGCAACGGTAAGCTGCCGTTCATGATTTGAAGGTGCAGTGACGACAGCATGTCGACGACGACGATGCCGTGACGAAAGTGGAATGACGATGTTGCGGTGACGAACAACGGCACGACGACAGTGTGACGACGATGGTGGGAAGGCGGAAGCATTACGACAGCTTAATGACGTCAGCGTGACGATGACGACGACAGAGCGCCGATGATAGTGTGACGACGATGATGGGACGTGTTACGGCGATAACGTGACGACAAGTCAGTGACGACGATGGAGATAATGACGCACGAACGACGACAGTGTGACGACGACGGTGGGAAAGCGGCAGCATTACGACAACTTAATCACGTCGGCGTGACTACGACGACCACAGAGCGCCGATGATAGTGTGACGACGATGATGGGACGTGTTACGACGATCACGTGACAACTCAGTGACGACGATGGAGATAATGACGCACGAACAACGACAGTGTGACGACGACGGTGGGAAAGCGGCAGCATTACGACAACTTAATGACGTCAGCGCGACGACGACGACAACAGAGCGCCGATGATAGTGTGGCGACGATGATGGGACGTGTTACGGCGATCACGTGACAACTCAGTGACGACGAAGGAGATAATGACGCACGAGCGACGACAGTGGGAAGGCGGCAGCATTAGGACAACTTAATTACGTCAGCGTGACGACGACGACAGAGCGCCGATGATAGTGTGACGACGATGATGGGACGTGTTATGGCGATCACGTGACAACTCAGTGACGGCGATGGAGATAATGGCGCACGAACGACGACAGTGTGACGACCACAAAATGAAGAAGTTAGAAATGATGACGGTGTGACGAAGGCGCTGTGACGACAGTCGAATGTTTGCGCAAGGCGCGCGGCGAAGGAGAAATTCGCGGAGGCCAGATATTCCAGCCATGAAAACGGGGGAATGGTCAAAGAAAACCCTTGTTTCAAAAACAACCGATTCTCGGGGAAAACGCGAACGAGCACTTTATGTCTGGAGCGAGTAATCAGAATCGGGAGATCGAATGACCGGAGCGTAGGCTCGCTGGAAAGATTCTCCGAAGAAAAAAAACACAAGAAAAGGCGAATAAATCGCGAAAGAGAAGAAACGTGGGAGAGAAAAAAAGAAAATGATAGAACAAAAGCAAGGTTTTTGGCAAAATGTGCATGGACCGTATAAACGTCTTCGACCGCGGTGCCTCAGCGCCTGCCTTCGTTCTCGCGAAAGCCGTGGTTTCGGTCGAGCGCGTTTTCCTCAACTTCTTGTGACGCGTTAGCGCCATGCCTAAGACGACGGAGTCGTTGGCAGAAAAGGTTTAGGATTGACACGAGGCGCACAGCACGAAGTATAGTGCCTGTGCGTGTGCGCGCGTGTGAAATCAAGAGAGAGAGAGAGAGGTGAAGGAGTACAAGAATAAGGAAGACAAGAATAAATGGGGGTGCAGAGGAGGAGGGACCTGAGAGGTGAGCCAATGGAGGAATGGTAGCGGTGGTTATTACGCGCTGACAGCTGCTGGCGCAAATGAGATTCGAATGACACGGCCCGAAATGACACTTTGATCGGGATACCGGTGCGTTTCGATGGGGGGTGGGGCCACTAGCGGGAGTGAGGCGCGACGTGACGAACGTGGAAGAGGGTGAGACGAAGGAGAAGAGAGAGGCAGCACAAGGAGAAAGGGGGAAAGAAGTAACGAAGAGGAGAGACAACCCCTTACACGGGAGCGAGCCCTGCGTCAGAGCGCAGCGTGTATAGTTCGTTGCACCCTTTTCCCGCTGAGCGCTTTACGCTTGGGTGATCCCTACCGAGAATTTGGAAAAGGCGTGAAAGGACAGGAAGTGAAGTGTGAGGAAAAATAAAAACGAATTGGAGAAACGACGTTGTAAGGAGAAAAAAAAAGGGACAAAAAGGGGCAGTAGGGCTACAAGAAACATTTAAAAAGGTATAAGCGAAGCGGGAAAGAAAAATAGAGATGAAAGAGAGGATACCGCACGCGGTCAAAGGAGCGAGAGCGAAGTGTCATTTACAATTGTCGCGGAATCCGCAAGTCCTTCTATTCCTCCCTGGCTGGTTGCATGTTCGTTTTCCTCTCCTCCTTATTTCTCGCTTTTCGGGAGTGCCCTTTCTTCTTTTTGACTTTGTGGCATGAAAATTTGCTTCTTTTTGTTGTGCTTCTCTGTGGGTATTGACTTACTCTGAAAGCCTTCACCTATTTGCCGTTCTTACTTTCGCCGTTCCGCGGACGACACGGCGAAAAAAGAGGGAAAAAAGGAACGGGAAGAAAGAAAGAACCACGCTTGGATGACCCGGTGTCGTCATCAAGACTCCATTCTTTGTGTACGTACACGCTCGATATCGTCAGTGTACACGAAAAAAAAAAGGTGGAAAATGCGTTTCTATTCCCCCCTTTTCCCCGAACGCTTCTGAGAAGAGTAAAAACTGCTAGCACCGCCCGCGGGAGTGAAGAGCTGCATCAATCTAAGCACGGAGGGATGACTCCTTTCGGCGCGTGTAGCGGTATTACAACGCTCGGTGCACGTCGAACGGGCACAGCGGGACAGAGGCCTTTGCTTTGTGCGCCTGGCCAGTATGCAGTGCAGCAGGTAATTACCGTCTCGTGCGCACTTGGTCCCTGAACGCTTTAACTTTGAAAGTAGCAATTAGTGGACGAACAATTGATTCAGTAATTTGTTATTAGTTTGCTTGAGTGAGATCAGCAGTAAGCGATGCCGGAAACGCCTGAAGTTAAAGAGAACAAACAATCTTTTTTATTGGTCTTTCAGAAACATCTCGCTAGCTCGCTCGTTCGTTCATTCATTCGTTCGGGCCATTTGCTTACATTGAGAATCATCGGCGATGTTTCCTGCACATCTTTATTTTTTTTCGAGGAGACGCTTGATCAGATTTCGACCCGTCCTCTACTGTTGAAAGTGCTTCATTCCTATAATGACTGCGAGACCCTATAATAGACCGCGAGAATATTACTATTATCAACCTTGAAAGCTACGCGTGCTCTTGTCACTTTTATGAAGTCAGCGGATCTGAAAAGTCGGTCGTAGACACCTTACGCCTGCTATATATAGTGCAAAGTGAACTATCTCTCTCTCTCTCTCTCTCTCTTCGCCTTCTTTCAATCCCTCATCCCCTTCCCCCATGCAGGGTAGCAAACCAGACGTCCCTCTAGTTAACCTCCCTGCTTTACTTGTTTTCCTTCTTCCTCTCTCCCTCCTTCCCTTCAAGCTTACTCTTATATTTTGTTGTCTAAGATCCTTGCTAGCTATCTCCAGCGTTTCTTAACAGGACAATGTCATCTGCCAACGACAGGCTGCTGAGGTGTTCCACATTGATCTTCGTAACTAATCCTTCCCAGTGTAACAGCTTGAATACTTATAAGCATACAGTGAATAGCATCGGAGATATTGTCTCCTTGCCTGAACACTTTCCTAATAGGTTTGCGATTGCCCCCTCACAGCGTCACGGCAAAAAACACCGGCAGGCATTAGAGAGAACATTGTCCGAAGGTATTTTTTTTTGTCCGGAATACGTGACTGCACGGTAGCAACACCTACGATGGCTGCTCTGGACCATTTGAAGCGCACTGGACTAGATTCGAGGCTTTGAAGAAATCACTGTGTTACGTGGTTATTGTATGCACGCATCCCTTGCTTCTGTCCTCATCCTCATCTTTCATCACTCTTTTTTGTCTCCTTTCCCTTGTGCAGATTAGCAAGACCAGGGCGCACTAGCTCAGGCCGACCTCTCTGCCTTCCCACTAATAAATTCTCCTTTTTGTGCTCGTTACTACCCTCAATGTCTTTTTTTTCCAGACTACTGTTTACTCTGCCCTGTTTCGATGCAACGTGTCTCTACGACCCAACTATGCAGAAGCTTCACTGTTCTCCAATACGGCAAGCATTCGTATAGCAACTTCAATGCCTTGCACTTGATGGTCGTGGGGTTCTTCCGGGTTCTACATTCCTGCTTAACGTCACTTCACTTGACGTTCGAACGGGAATGCCATACACTGACATAGCTCATGCGTTTCTTGCCGGGTTTGCAGTCTGTTTACATTGTTGACGCAGCTTGCATCGCATCCTGTTCTGAGAACGGGTTAGCATACATCGGGTCTGAAATAAAAAAAAACGACAAAGGAAAAAGAGAAAACGCTGCGTGATCTTTTGTTACTTTAAAGGTTACCGCGCCTCCGCCTTCCATCGGTCCCTCTTTAGGCGCGGCTCTCAAACTGGTGCATGCTGTAGCCTCTTCCCAACTTGTCATGGAACCACGTCTCAGCATTAGCGCTGTGCGATACCTCGCTGTACTTGCTTTGCGTGGGAGAGGGCTCAGCACGTGAAACGATTCTAACGAAGACACTAAGATCCTCCGAATCCTTGACAGGGATTGGTGGTTTACGTGGATGCGATGGAATTTTTCTACCTCTCTCTTTCTCTCTAACCGGTTATTTGAACTTTTCTGTTTTATGTATTTCTTTTCTTATTGTCTCACGTCTTTCTTAGTGCAAGGAGGGCTGGAAGTGTCATCGTCTAAGCTGGCAGTCCTTACGCAGCAGCTCTCATGTCATTTAAGAGAAGAAAAATACGCATACCCTCGGCAGCTGTAAGTAGTCCATACTCGATGCACATTTATGCATTTTTCGTAAGCGCCTTCTTTTCTTTCGTCCACAGTACCGCAACCGACAGTCTTTTCCCACGGCCCGCAAGAAACGCACAGACACGGTGATATGATTGACGCTACTTCCGGCAACCGTGGATTAGCAACTAATCCGCCTAGATGCCCGATCCTGGGAACGTTGGTGGTAGGGGTCTTTTCGAGATTTAGCCTTGCTGTGCCGAAAAGTAGCAAGGCTAAGCAAAAGCGCACGGTACGCCGAACGAAAGGCCGGATCGTAGTTTCTGGTTTATCGTCAGAGGCAAAAACTGATCGTTCTTTCGCGTCCAGATTAAGGAGGCCCCACGGAGAAATGTATGGTAAACCAAAAAGTATTACAACGAGCAAGAACTGCAGCTAAAGAGTCCGCATGCTGTCTATTCGATTTCTAGACAGCTAACCGTTGTCAGAGTACGTTACAGTGGGCCCTTGGTGGAACTTGAAAATATAGTTTGCAAGGCATCAAGGCGTTACTTGATTAACCGAAGAGGCCTAACTGCCCGCGTCATGTGCTTCACCTTCTTCCTCTGTCCTCATCGTCACCCACGTTGTTCTTTCTTGTTCCCCTTTTACCTTTACCCTCTCTCGATGCGAGTTTTTATCATCACGTTCTCTTTGGTAGCGATTTCGCCTCAGCGGGCATTTGCGCTTTCTTGAATACTCTCGCGGTTAGGCGGCAGTGGTCCGCGCCAGGAATTAACAGATATAATACCGGTGTCACACGACCACTTTCAATCACAATCATGGGCGATCCGCATCGAAATTATCGACCGCAATTAGCCCCCTCACGCAGCTTGCGCAAAGGAACCAATCGCGACCGATCGGGCTTGATCGCGATCAGAAGTGCGCGGTGTGACACCCGTGTAAGGGAGACGGGACGTCGCAGCGCCTGAGGAGGGAGCTGAGCAGGCAGACCACGGAAATTCGTTGTGATGACGCTGGCGGTGCTTTGAATCCCTGGTCTCCTGCTGTTTTAAACAGTCGATTCTTCCATTCATTTTGAAAGGGAAACCTCAGGAATGGCAATATTTGACACCTAATTTATTTTGCATCGAAGCTGTTTATGACCAGCGTTCCGTGAATTCTTGTTCTGCGTGTGCGAAAAGCGCGGGCCGATTCCGAAGATAGTGCAAAATCGGGCCGACCCGCGGTGGAGGTCAAGCATGCTTCAAGCACTCCGCCATCTTGCAAAAATAAGTTTAATATCTTGGGTCCAAATAGAACTCGTCTCAGATATTAAGCTGGTAAGAACATATACCCCACTTTGGCCCGGGGCGGCCATGTCTACGTTCGCACCACCCTCTCTTTGTCGGCGTTCCAAGCGCTCGCCTACCTACTGTCCTTCCAGCCCTCCCGTGGTGGTGGTTCCGTCGAAACATCACGCGTGTCTATAGTTTCCTCAGGCTCCTCGGGGCGGCAGTCCTGTCATCCACGCGAATGTATATAAACATCACGGTAAATGAGTCCATGCCTTTGTTCAAAATTCTGTGTCACCTCCGTGTCGTGTGCTAAACAGCTTTGCTGGTCATCCACCTTCAAAGGGTGGGACGGCTCACGATTTTTCTTTTATTTTGCCTTTAGGCAGTGATCGCGTAGGTGGGGCCATTAATGGCTGCCGTGTTGTCGAAGTGCCACTGTATTTGTTGTCTCGTGCTTGCTTTTCTTTCTCCTTCCTTTGTGGAACCCCAGTTTTGAAGCGATCACGTAATTGAAAGCGACGGAAAGTATGGCGAAATCAGAGTGCCGCGTTGGTTCAGAGAGCCGCGGCATTTTGGGCTATATACGAGAAAACGACGCGCACCGGGAACAGGAAGCGGAATTTACTTGTCATTGTTCGTTCCGTTGTTTTGCTGACAAACGCAGGCCCCCTTCTAAACGTGTCCTCGCTACGAAAACAGCGTGCTGCGCTATACACAGGTGTTGACATCTACAGCTGGCATTTCTTGCCACTGCTATAGTCGATTTGTAAACTCGCGACAATTGGTTCTCCCTGTCGTTCGTGTTCGTCAGGAAAGATAAGCTTTTGTTTACCGGCGCCTGCAGTGTCGAAAAGGTCGTTGCTTAAACTAGCAGAAAGGCAGCCGATACACAAGAACCAGCGTGGCTAAATATACTGCAGAAGTTTAAAGAGAATATACAGAGAAATACACCTTTCGTGACGTGCCTGCATGGGTAGGCTCTACGAAGCCTTTCTACGAAGCCTTTCGACTTGTAAGTAGCTTGGCCAGTATTCCCTCCCAATTCCCTTTCCTCCCTCGCCAAATACTCCAAGCCTATCTTGCCTAGCTTTATTTCTTGCCAGTTAAAGCTCCAATCAGCTTCTTTAAGCCCCGTGTGTGCTTCTAGAGGGTTGGCGTTCTCTACCGTTCCCGCTGCGTGAATATCTTGGCAATCCATCTCAATACGCCGACTCGCCTCCGGATTTTTCCCGCAGCGGACATACGCCTGACCCTGTTACGAACATATACTCCTGTATCTTTGTGTCTTCGGCCTGCGAGCTGGGGTCTCGAAAAGAAAGGCATTGTCGCTTCGTGTTACTGTACAAATATTCTGTGCCGATTTCTGGCTCGCTTTTTCTTGTAAACCTCCACGGAGTAATTGTTCATGTTTTTCATCATTTCAATACAACTTATAGACAGAGTATATATAGACGGGGCGCGTTCTCTTGCGGAAGAAATTAGAAAGAAAATTAACTTATTGGGTTTTACGTGCCAAAACCACTTTATGATTATGAGGCACGCCGTAGTGGAGAACTCCGGAAACTTCCACCACCTGGGGTTCTTTAACGTGCACCTAAATCCAAGTACACGGGTGTTTTCGCATTTCGCCCCCATCGAAATGCGGCCGCCATGGCCGGGATTCGATCCCGCGACCTCGTGCTCAGCAGCCCAACACCATAGCCACTGAGCAGCCACGGCGGGTTGTGGAAGAAATGACGTATTTATCTTCAGCGAGGTGGGAGACAAGGCCGTCCGTCTCTTGCTTTTCGAGACCGCTCGTCGACTAGCTTCGCGGCGGCTGCCTTGCACGGAGGTGTCACTGAAGCTTCACCTTCAAAGCAGGAACGCCTCTGAGATGCCCCAGTTTTCGAGGAAGTTCACACATGTTCACGCATCGCGAAAACAAAAAAGAAAGGAAGAAAAGAAGGCCAGTCGTATGCGAGCATCATTTTGCATCATCGAGTCGACGGGGCATACCCGTTATTTACGGCTCCGCTCTGTAGCGAGCACCAGGAGTGCGCCGGTGGATAACACTCGCCGCCACTTTCCCTCGTGTTGAGCCACCGTTTGCTTTGTGTGTTACTGTTTTTTTTGTTCCCGTTGCGCCCTTTCCAAAAGCGGGATCGGGCTTCGACTTGCGAACAGTTTTTTTTTGCTGCGTTTCACACGCCCTGTTGGTAGAGTCGGAACAGTGGCGTCGTCTGCTCCTTGTTCACAGCAGAGTCTCGGGCAGACGCCCACGTCGAGACAATGAGGCCTGCTTATGCCTACCTACCTACGCCCCCCGCCTTTTTTTTTTACTTCTTTTTCTTCTCAACGTTGCCTTACAGAATACGAAGTTCGGCTCTAACCGATTCCTTCGCTTCCCGTTGACGTCCTTCGGGCATTGGCGATTTATTTCCATCGGGAAGAGCTTTATATATATATATATATATATATATATATATAGCTACATTGCTGCGTCACTTTCTTTTTCCCGCTTTGGCGACCCACTTTGGCTTTCGAGGCCAGCAGCTTCTTAAATTACGACTTTGGAGAGACGCGAGGCAACACCGTTCATCAATCCAAACTCTGACACAAGAGCGTATACGGGTTCTTTTTGTTTCTTCTTTTTTTTGCTTGTACCATAGTTCTGTCGCCACTACGAATCGAAGGGACTTCGAGATGGAGAAACTGCGCGAACGTAACGGTAGAATCTAGTCCGACTAACAAAGAAAACAATAAAAAAAGGGCAGAGGAATCAGGGTCGATGTTTTCTCGGCGCAGGTAGCCGCGCACTTTACCTCTACATGGTGTGCGGCCGAATAGGTCGGGATGACTGTGCATAACGTTCGCTATAGCCACCACTTCCTACGCACTTCCTCTATTCTGTCTGACCACTGCCTGCATTCGTCAGCGACTTTACGTTTGATGATGCTCGTCAGTAATGCCTGATAATCTTCGATGCGCGAGCTCTCCTCCTTGCTCCCCGTGTTTCTCGAGTAAATTGAAAATAAAGCTGGCGTATTTGGATTCAGGCAGACGCAAAGAACCTGATGCGATTGAAAATCTCTCTCTCTCTTTCTCTCTCTCTCTCTCTAGTTAGGCAGATCTAGATCAGTCAGGTAGAAGCTAGTCAGGCCGATCTAGCTGGGCATATTAGCTAGCTTGCTAATCTGGCTTGCCTTCTGATGCCATGCGTTGCCTTGGCTATCTGTGTGTATATAAATGAATTGGCAAACCAAGTAATGTTTTTTTTTAATTTTGTCTCACTGTATCGAATCTGCCCCAGTATTCCTTCCGCGAATTATTACAACAAAATTCCTTTGTGCACGGCGAGATGTGGCATAGATGCCCTTAAGAGTAAGCTTCTCTCGAAAAAAATAAATCCAAAGGCTGTGACATTGCAGCTTACGTTTCCTTGACTACCTGTGTTTCTTCAGCCGCGACACGTGCACCACTTCTTCTCGTTTACTCTTGACGGGGGCCGCTAATGCGAGCTTACCGTTCCAAAGAAGGCTGCGCAGACAGTCGGCGACTGCTAATGAGATCATTTCACCGTATTCAGTGAAGTGAGTAAAACAAATGCTTTCTACTCTTGTTTCGATTCCACTGAGTATTAAAGCCAGCCAGCAGGACGTTGCCTACCAGCACTCCCTGACAGAATGTGCAAGCGTGACTGAACGAGGACGTAGAAAGAAACAGACACACAGAGACAACGCTGTCTCTACGTCTCTCTTTCCTTCTACGTCCTCGTTCAGTCGCACTAGCACGTTTTATCATGGATTCAAACCAACTAGCCCGACAACGTGTTTTAACCTCGCAGCACTGTTCGCTTACACTTGCAACTTGCAGGACCTTCGCGAGACACAACGAGAAGATAGATAGATAGATAGATAGATAGATAGATAGATAGATAGATAGATAGATAGATAGATAGATAGATAGATAGATAGATAGATAGATAGATAGATAGATAGATAGATAGATAGATAGATAGATAGATAGATAGATAGATAGATTCGAGAAAAGGAAGGGGGAGGAGACAGATACTCAAGTTAAACGGGAAAACCTCGCTATTCACTACTCTACACCTGTTACTGGGGGAGAAGAAGAAATGAACAAAAACTTTATCGGATGCTGTAAGCTTTCAGCAGGTAAACATACAAACAGCGACGGTAACAACAAATCCCTGAAGACCAGTTAAAAACTTCCTTATTCAATCTTTACACGATGCTGGAGCCATCAAAGAGATCACTCACCCGTGTAAAGAGTTCGCATCAAGAGTGTAATAAACTTTGAAGAGCATTTCCGCCCACTGTCAAAGCGCTCGCCCTGTTTACTGGATGAGATAGGTTGCAGTTTTGGTAATCATGGGCTTTAGCATTTTATCGCACACTCAGGTAGTCACTAGTGCTCACATTCGGTCAACTCATTATCCGCAGAGTTCTAACTCAGTACCTCAACTCTCATGACTGTGAGGGCTCTTTGTAAACACGCTCACGAGCATAACCTCAGATGACGCCAGGAGTGGAATGTTACTGGAGGTTAGGCTCACCTGAATGCTCCCGGCCCGCGCTTCAGATACTGGAACCTTGTTAATTAACTACAGGGTTAACTAGCTTACCAGAAACAGTTCGAAGGGACGCACCAGAATCGGTCCACGCTGTGCTCATTAATTGCGAAATTTTGCATGCCAGTCTCCAACCATCTGAGTAATTGGGGTTGCTCGCACGACTAGAGCGACCAATTGGTTTTCATCCGGAACGCCGGTCGACAATTGGGAATTCTATTACTTACACTGTGGATTGAATTTGTGTTGCGAACGGGGGCCATTAAAATATACTTGATTACCGCGACGTAACAACGATGATTACGCTCTTCGTCTACCAAACTAAGCTCGAGTGAAGAACTACTCGCGTACGCAAGCAATTCTGCGCAAATTACGCAAGCCTAACAAACCGTCTTCGCAAATCCCCCACCCACGGAAATCGTCCCTGGAGACCAAATGCGCAAGGCGCGAACTCAGTGCCTCACTTGGCTGCGGAATTCAGTTATTCCGCAGTCAAGATTGCGCGCCACTGCCGACCTCCCGCGAAATGGATTAACGACTATCGTCCGTGCAAAGCGAACAATCAATCAGGGACATTCCAGAGCCGCGCGACCCTGGGACTCTCTGAGATCTACTTTGTCCGAGGCCGTTTCCTCATTTCCTCAGCCGGCGCACGGTTCCGTTAGCCCCCTTCGATGCAGCGCCCTACCAACTTCGTCCACTGCACCAAGAGCTACGTGGGTCGCATCAACCACCCATGAACGAGAACCGACTGCGTGTTTCGGACGAGGATTCGCCCATTGTCAGGGGTGAGCAGAGCCCGTTTGCTGTGTACTGGCTCGCTGGCGGGATACCTAGCTCTCGGAGCACTGCACCGAACTGATGAGACGGACCGTACACAACCCCAGAAACGCGTTAATATTACGTTCGCCTTGACAATTGGACGGCACTTGCGAGTCACTCTAACGTAAGAACTGTTTTGTTTGTACGTCACGGGTACTATCGACCAAATAAGTTTATGGACCATCGGATTGAGAAAGAGCTGAATATCTCCGCAACCTCACAACCCATCCTGGTACTCGCGTTTGCAGCCTCTACTAGTATATGCGAACAACATTCTGATAAACAGTTTTCCCAGCTACTGAGACAAGCTACTCAGAAATTCAACGTTTTTTTGAGATCCCATGGCCCGCAAACTTTTTTGCTCAACGGCACACCAGGTACATAACAGGACGGTACATGTGATGAGGCTGAATCGCATGACCGTGGCCAACCTGCGTCTTTGTCTGCGTGCCTGCATCGGAAGCACCGAACCCGTATCCACGCGGAGGCAGCCAGACGCCTCGTGCATCCGGTGCGTTGGCTACTGCCGGAAGTGCATTCCATGATTACACAAAAAGGCGCATTCCGTGATTACCTCCACCCGCTTGATGATATTGTACAGGCATAAGAATGAAGATACGCATCTTATGGTAGAGGCATCGTTTATCTATAATGGTGGAAGTGCGTGCCTGAGTCAGCCTTCGATTACTTTACATAAGGAAGAGATTAAGTGCCTTAACAGTTATATCTCACGTAAACCGGCCCATGTACCCGACTGCCACGTGGTGACACCCTTCCTGAGCTTGCGCAGATGAGCTTTGTGTCTTCTTTCTTTTTTCGCCTTAGTGCTCCCTTCAATTGATCAGGTTGTCCACTTCTCTACTCTTGTGTCCTGTCTGCACGCCTCACCTCTTTTTTGCACAATGAATCCTTACCAACTAGCTCAGCTTTCTGTCGTTCTTGCGTATTTTAGACGTCCACGTGTTTGATGTTGCGTGTATTAAATCAATGGTAAAGTAAGAACCCGCTATCTTTTAATGAATGAATGTTCAGTCAGTTGCAGGGTGCCTTGATAAACATTAACACCAAGATTATTTGAGCGCTAACATCTCCTTTGTTTCTTTTTGGCCCAGGATTGTTATCCCCTGAAACAAGCAAACAAGGAAACGAGCAAACAAACAAAAACGCCTACCTAACAATCTTTCTGCACACCACTTTCAGACTCAAAAAAAAAAAAGGTGGCTCATCATAAATGCACTACTGAGGTGCTTGTCAAAGATCAGAGTTATTGCGGGTTCTGACACAGCTTAGTAAATAACCAACAAAATATAAGTTCGCTCATCTATCTCAGGCAACTGATTGAGCGTAACTAAACACGTGGAAGCGAATTCTTTGCGCACCACGGAAAATATCATAGAGGTGGTTTATCAACTTCCTTTCTTTGTCTTTCTTTTCTGATTCTCATACGTATAGTCACTCTTCGTAATCCTAGTAGGATAGGCAATCGCTAATTGTTTGGGTAAGAAATCTACATATACTACTATTATTATTCTTTTTATATTCTCTTCATCTTTGTGGACCGGTGCTCCACTCGCAGCGGCACATAGTTTGTTCTATACCGGTAAAAACTCTCCACACACACCCTTTTTTTGTTTTTCTCTCTTTTCTAGATGAGTACGCTATACCATCGCCCCCTCCTGTACACCCACCGCGCAGCGCTGGCGTTAGCGCCTGCAACGCTGTGGAGCAGCGTCGCCCAAACTCTCGTCGCAATATATACTCGCGCACGGATGTGCGATGCCGGCCCGCCCTTCTTTGTTGCACGCCGCGCTGGCTGCACTGCGCGGGGCATCGGGCTCCACTGTTGTTTGTTGCCTCGCGCGTGTTTTGCACGAGCGCTGTCTCCCTGCCGCACCGACGAGGGGTCGTAAATGCTGCCGCCTCCTCTGCTCCTCCGCGCGGCGCGGCGCTTCGAAAAAGTGTGTTTGCGCCGCCGTGTTTTTTTTTCCTTCCGCTTGTTTTGTTCCCCTGGCCGACCTTCTTCCTTCCGCCGGGGGGCGCCTCTTCCTTCCTTGTTTCTCCATCCCCGCCTCTTTCCTCGCTCATCCCCTCTCCCCCAACTCTAAAAGTTTTGGGCGCGCGCGTCGTTTGTTTGCGCCCCGGGTCCTCTTTGCGTACTGGCGGGAATAAGAGCTCTGGGGGGGGGGGGGGGGGGGAGGGGAACTTGCACAGCCGGGCTGAATTTGCGGGAATTAGGGTCACGTGGGTTCTAGGGTTGGAGGACGCGGTTATAGCGAACAAGAGAGAAATGTTGAGCGCGACGAAGGAGTTGTTTGAGTTGGCCGGGAGGGAAGTGAATAAAGAGTAATTAGGTAGGTCATCTACGTCGATCTGGGAAAGTTTGTAGATCGCTGAATAACGAGGCGGAGGAACTTCTGGAAACAAACTCTGCATTTTTCAGTCGTCGGGTGCTCGCCGCGTTCAGATTTATTACCAGTCGACCAAAGTTTTTTTATAAACATCTTTTCGCGTTTACTATTGGGCTTGTTGACTCGTGATATGTTCGTGACAATGGCGCCCGATGACACCTGGCATCACGTGCTGTATCAGATAGGCCTATGTGACAGTGAGTGACGAACTGCTTTGTTTCGGCAGATTGCAAGGTCACCTGAAGGGTATGTGTGCGAGATTACGCAGAAATTAAGAAATATAAAGGCAATGTGAAAAATCGTCCGCACAAGCACTTCCTCAAGGTGGAGTCCTCGTTAGCGGCCAGTTGTAGCCTCCATTTTTTTCGGCAAGGGTTAGCAAGGAGAGGCGGAATGCGGCGCCATAAAGTAGGACAGAGGAAAATGAAAAGATGATATTCGTACATTTCGCAGGCTTTCTTTGTAGGGACTCGCAAAGTCTGTGGTAGATATATTCCATCATGCACCAACTGCGTGCGCTGACTGCGAGCGTTTCGCTGGAGAGGGACATTTAATCCAGAGAAAGTTGAATAGTGACATCATGCGGAGGTTGTGCGACAACAATCTGTTGTCACATTGTCGTGACGTAGCAGCAATGGCGAGTCACAAAACTAACCTTTAAGGGGCCCCCCCGAACCTGTGCCCGCAAGCGCAAGTTTACACTCGGGCCGAGCGATAGAGTGGCGAGCACGCGCGTCAAAATCTGGGGACGTGCGACGATCACTTCGGCGATACTATTGGCTTTGCGTGACGTAGTGCTCAACCAGCCAATCAGCTCATCCGATTTTGCTCAATCAGCGCTCGCCTGACGACGAACGATGCTATCGCCGAGGCGATATTGTCGCCGAAAGTGATCGTCGCAGAGTGCACGTCAGCGAACATTGTTTAACTGCGCGAACAAACGGACCACAGAGACAGCATGGGACAAGGACTGCGCCCGTCCTTGTCCCATGCTGTCTTTGTGGTCCGTTTGTTCGCGCAGTTAAACAATGTTCGCTAATATGTACCAACTCGCCCAACAACAGGTTTTTCTAAACTGCGGAGTATACGTCCCCTGATTTGCGGGTCAAGCGCGCCGGCTATTTACGAACGTCTCGTCGAAGATACCAGCGTAATCGATGGTTCTCGCGGGCCTTCCAGACAGTACCACACGAGTCTCGTCGCGCATACATTCTGATTATACAAGATTCGGCGACAACTTGGATAACCGATAGAATACCGGCTGCAACAATCGATGATTACGTTCTCGCAAATGATGCAGGCGCGTCTTGCACCGGGTGTTAGCTTTTAACGTGTGTTAGTCGGTGACCGGAAAAAGAATAACAAGGACGCGGGGTGGTATCTGCGTGCAACTATCTATATCATGAAGCACGAAGTTTTACCGACGTTTCTCCAATGAAACCGAACATTCCGAGAAACTTGGGAATCTTCGTTCTTTAAGCTGTATAAGCAGCGAAGAAAGAGAAAGAAAGAAAGGTTAAGGTATCCGCTAGCCCACCGAAGTGTCAGACCTTGCACTTCCTGTGGCTCGGAAGAGTATCAGCTCAAAAGACACAATACTTCGACATGTCAACGGTGTGGAAGCGCGGGATGCTTCAGCCCTTGTTTTGATGAAGACAATTAGTCATGTTTGAAAAAGAGACATAAAAAAAGAAACACATTAGTCATAACGTCTTTCGCATCAAAATGCAGGTAATCTAAATTTTTCGAATACCTCCACACATCTTTTTCGCACAGTTATAAAAAAAATAATAAAGGAAAAAGAAAGGTGCTCACTAAAGATTTAGCCATTTCGTGTCTTAGGGAATAGGTGGCGGAACAAGCGGCTCGTAATACTTGGCGCGGCGACATCGCTGCTTCCTCGCATAATCGCGAGGAGTTCGCCCCGCACGCGAGATAAAACTGCTGACATCACGCATGGCGGGTGACAACGCAATCTGGACTCTGGTCGTTCGCTCGTCTGCATTACGTGCGTCGCGTACAGATCACGAGCTACAGTTTTCCTCCCGAAGAGGGGGCCGTCAAGGGCCACTCGTCAGCAAGGGCGGCTACCAAACTTAGAACTGTTACTCGGATGACGACGCTAAAGACAGTTCGCTCGCGGTACAGTTAGGGGCGGCAAGGAAGCAACCGGAAAGCGGGACACTATACGGAAGCAGCGAAGACCGTCGAGCGAGAGAACGAGGAAGGCAGTGGGGTAGAAGTGTGGTATACAAGCATCGGTCCAGAAGTATACGACGACAGCGTTCATCAAGCGGCGGCTGCGGCGGCATTTGTGTACGCCGACGCTCGCGTCGGCCCGCAGCCATTTTCATCAGCAGCGGCGGCGGGGTGGGTTTGTTAGCGGGGGCTGGTGTCTGGCGCAGGCGCGCCGTCGGTCGTTATGCCGATAAGTGCGTGCGTGCGGCCGCCAACACGAATAAACGACGCTCTTTGTGTCGGAGGGCGCGGGGCTTTCTTCCTCGTTAAGCGCCGGAGGCCGCAATGTGCGCGTGAGATGGCGGTGCGCAGGCAAATGAACGAACTTAACTGGCCCTTTCCCTCTGTTTTCCCCGGTATGCGCAGTGGATTTCCCCCCCCCCCCCTCTCTCTCCGCTTCTCACTTGCGTGCTTTCTTTGTCTTTCCCTCGATCTTCAACAATATGCGTTGGCCCCATGGCGCGACGACGAAGTTGCGACGCGGGCCGTTATGCTCTCACATCCCTCAGCCGGGCGCGAACCCCCCCTCTACCCCGGCCCCTTTAACACTGCCCCTTTCTGGTACCGGATATATGCATGTACGCAAATTATTCCGCCGCAATATATAGCGAGCGCGGCTGTCGTAGTCGCCTCGGCGCAGAGCGTTGGCAGTCCGGCATTGGTCGGCCGATGGCGGAAACTGCATGGAGGAGCAACTTTGTCAGCGCCACGTCCGCGTGAACGGCGGACGCGGGAAGACAGCGAAGCCATCATGCTGCAGTATGCTGGGAGTGATTGCGACTCGTGTGGCAGAAACTGCCTGCAGATCGGTCTGCGAGAAACAGAGGAAAACGGCGTCGCTAACGATCAACTGGTGGAATTTTCTTAAAATTCCTTAGAGCAGCCCATTTCTATCTTCACTGTAGCAAGTGTCTTAACTCCTGTACAAACTTTGCGAGCGATGCAAGCTTGTCGGTGATAAAGTGTTCGTCACTCTTTTGTATATTTTCTGTGCCTCACACTTTTGTTATGGCCTCCTATGGCAATTAAGTTTACGTAAAAGTCGGCCGCAAAAGTAGCCACCATATTCAATCAATCAATCAATCAATCAATCAATCAATCAATCAATCAATCAATCAATCAATCAATCAATCAATCAATCAATCAATCAATCAATCAATCAATCAATCAATCAATCAATCAATCAATCAATCAATCAATCAGAAACCTTTACCAATTTAACTTTGTACTTACAGCTATCTCAAAAGTTCCTGAAGTTTCGCCGCTTCATTATTGTAAACTAAAAAAAAGGGACCGTTGACAAAGCACGTCCGTTAGACCTTATACAGCTAATAAGTAAACACAAACCCCTTTTTACGTGTGCGTGCAGGCGTGCTTGTTGGGTTGTCTAACCAATACGTGATCAACACGCGTATTTCAGACTCACCTGAGCTAGGAAAGAAGCATAATACTGGTGCATAGAGGCCTTTGTTTGTTTAGAGGCACGTACATTCGACAAACAAGACTGCGCGTCTGCGCGCCTCTGTGCATGCGCGGCTGCTCCTATGTGCATGCAAACGAGATAAAACTAGCGGATATAGTAATAATTATAAAGGGGAGTGAATGCATAGTGCAACGAACATGAAAGGGTATTCGCTACTGGCATCGTTTCACTGCATACTTATAACAGCGAACAGGCCTCTGTGAGCGCAAGAATATATTGCCTTTGACGCTTATGTAAATATGGACGTTGTCTCGCGATGGAATGAAGTTGGTTTCGAGCAACTTCGTTAGGTTCTGGTTTTCTAAAGTGAAAGAAAACCATGAAGCTGTATCGCAAAGTAATTATGCCGATTTCTTTTTCTTCTCTCAAACCCCAAGCATGTAGTACGCCTGTCAGATTGATCATATTGAGGCTGACTTCCTTTTCGTTCATGAACTTCAGGCTTTTATGGAAAAGAGCCTGAGCTCACTCGAATTCAACTGAGGCTTACAGCGATCTTCGATTTGAGCCGAAGAAAAATTAAACAGATACAAAAAAATAGGGGCACCACTTTGATAGAATTTGCAAATAATGAACTCGGGAGTCTGCAGGGTGTTTCACGTAACTTGAACCAAGGATATAAAAAAAAGTGTTTTATCGCAGCTGAATGAAACCAAAGACATATGCTTTGCGGTCGTTTGGCACTCCTTAGAGTACTTTTTTTGTCTCGTTACGTTGTAGAGGGGTTTCAGAAGCGACCGATCAAAATTTTTATGCAAAAGTACCGGCACCGACAATAGTGGTGTACTCCACGCAGTACACGCAGCGGGAGCCGGAGTAGCGGCACACTGCATCGCGACGCCATCTACAGGCGGCATCTGGGATCGAGACAGCCAATGGATGCCCTTTATTATCGGCAGACATGATTTCATATGCTGCCTGCAGATGGCGCTGCAATGCAGTTTGCTGTAGAGTCACTGGAAAATTTTTATGCGAAGCATATTACGAGAGCTCAACCCAGCTCCTCAGGCGCGGCGGTGTCGCCATGAAACCACGTGACACCGTGACGTCACGACAGAGGAGAAGTGGCTTTGGCTCAACTCTTGCAAGACGGGCTGGGTGGGAATCGAACCAGGGTCTCCGGAGTGTGGGACGGAGACGCTACCACTGAGCCACGAGTACGATGCTTCAAAGCGGTACAAAAGCGCCTCTAGTGAATGCGGTGTTGCCTTAGAAACGCGCTGTTTCTAAGGCGTGCGTCTCTTGCTCAGGCGCACATTTCGTTGCCGCGCCGAACGCTGCTTTGCTCGACGCTCACCGCGTCCAATGCGGGGCGCGTAGTCGCTGCCCTGTAGCCCATTGTCTTACACCCCTTGGCGGGTCGACGGGAACGCTGTCGCGTTCCACTCTTGAAGGCGAAGCAGTAATGCATGAGTTGTTTCTTCGTCTAGCCGAACCAAATATAGCCAAGCAACAGCAGTTCACCAGGCTAAACAGTGGTTCAACAACTAAAATAAAGGCTAGTATGCTTCGCATCCTGGGCTTAACCTTACCTAAGCCACAGCCATTTTTTTCCAGTGACTCTAGTTTGCCGTTGCTCCGGCTCCCGCTGCGTGGACTGCGTGGAGTATACCACTTTTGTCGGCGCCTGTACATGGTGCGTGGAGATTCCTTTCGGCGAATAAAGAAAGCCCGCGAAGTATGAAATAAAACCACGTGACTGCGCTATTGCGCTCTCGCGTTTCTGAACTGTGCTTCGGGCGAAAGAATCGTGCCAGGGGTTCGTGGCAAAGTGAGCAGCCGCAGCTCTAGGCATCGGCTTCGCAGTGCGTCAGCATCTTTGACGGTGGCACACGGAGAGGAAGCGCCGTCGTCCCTGATAAGCGATAGGCTCGGCGCACGGTTGAGAGCGCTGCGATACGATAGCGCACGAACGCAGTCACGTGGTTTTATTTCATATTTAGTAGGCTTTCCTCAAACGTCGAAAAATATCACCAATTTACGGTGCCACAAAAATTGGACCGGTTGGTTCTGAACCCCCCTCTGCAGCGTAATCAAACGCACTTGGCCTAAAGGGGATATTAAAAAAATATAATTATTTATCTCAGTTAACTAATTAAGCGGAATATAAAAACATATTTTGAGGAGTGTACGTTACGGCAAATCAGGTGTCGTTGGTTTCATCCAGCTGCGGTTAAGCACTTTCTTTCAATCCTTGGTTCAAGTTACGTGAAACACCCTGTACATAACGCGCGAGCTCGCATATTGAGCCCTGGTACATTCAATATAGAGCTCTCATTTAATGTTTTTGCGCTATGGGGTCTTTCTTTCTTTGCTACGGCCCGTACACAAGGTCTCTCTCGCGATGACGTACCATTAGCCACGTACTAAACTGAGCTGTAAATTTTTTTTAAATGAGCTATTCGGGGCACACCAAGTTGCGCTGGAAGCACTTCGGCCTGCAGGGGATGCTTTCGTTCAGCTTTTGAAATGTTGCATCACTTTGTTTCTTAACAACACGAAACCTGATGCTCTCCTTTATGTACTGCCTCTCGCGATTTGTTTTTTCTTTTCGCAGGTGAATATTACAGTTCTTTCACTGCTGGTTACGTTCAAGTTAAGCTGAAAAACGACGACGGTCAATTGTTTCTCGTCTGGCGGGCCTATTTACAAGCGCAATGTTACATGTGTTGGTAATGCTGCCAGCTGCTAGTTCAAGACGAACCAGGTCTCTCATCTGCGTTCTTATTTATTTATTTATTTATTTATTTATTTATTTATTTACTTATTTATTTCACATCACTTCAGGGCTTCCAATGAACCATTACAGAAGGGAGAGGCTGAAAAGCACAAGCAATATGTGCAGCAAATGCGGAGATAAGTGGACAAGTGTCACACGCAATATTTATTTCGTCTGACACTGTAGTAAAAAAAAAATGCACAAATGCAAAATAGAAGGCTATAAACAACTGAAGGCCCAATAACGTGACAAAAAAAAAAAAACGAAAGCAGGGAACGCTATACAAAATTGACGACCAACAACGCAAAAACAACAAACGGGATCAACATGAAAAAAGATGTGTTAAAAACTATTATGTATAAAAAGATGTATTAAAAACGAAAAGTCGCAGATTGATTGCGACAGCAGATTAGTAGACAGCTATACGAAGTAAGAATAGTAGCTTTATCGGCCGCATACACTTGGAAAGATGCGCTCACTGACTAAATTAACAAGTATGGCGTCAGTGCGCACAAGCTAACATGAACACAACACACTCGGTGAGCGCGGACACTCGCTGTCAGAACGCTGGTGTGAGCAAGAGCGGCAGCAGCAGCGAGCGAAGTGACTTTCGTGCAGTCTATCGCTTCGACGCAAGGGCGGCGAGAACACAGCGCGCTCAAAGTTATGAGCAGTCTGCAGATGCCTTTCAAGTAGAGTGTACTATAGAATACTTTCAAGATACGGCGCGCGCGACCGTGCAAAGTACGCGCTTGTTGGGGTAGTCAAAGACGCCACATCCCCCTTTACCTCCCGCGCTGCAGCCTCGCTTTCCTACATATATGGCGCACTATATAGAGCGGCGACCATCAGTTCCCCTTGCGCCGGGTCGCGAAATGCGCATTTGCTGCCGGAGCACAACGCCGCCCTGTCCAGCCTTCCTCCCCCATCCCCCACGACCTTTCGCGCGACGGAAGACGGCGCGTTTGCTCTCCACTTCCTTCCTTCGCGCGTGCCCGATTGAGCCGCGATCGTAGGCTTCCCTGCCGTGCTCTCACTCATACATACAGCACCCGACGCGCGGTGACGGTGTTATCGCCCTTGTACTGTCATGGAGCATCACGGCGACGCCAAAATACGTCTGGAGTGTCCATATAATTGCTATTGCAATAAAATAGGATCGGTGTCAGTTACCCAGACAACAGATTTCGTTCAGCAGGGGATTCGAGTCGCATCAAGTACGCGTAAAAAAAAAAAAAAATGAGTGGCCACTGTATGTAGGCCACCCATTGGACTTTAAAAATATGGGACGTTAAAATCCAAAAATCGATCTATCTGTGTATCAAATCGTGGCTTCCGTATGGTGGGAGTGAACGGTGACCGTATGGCGATGGTTCACTCGGGCAGAGATATCAGGTGCCGGTGTTATCCAACGTGAGCATGGCATGCATTTCATGGCTTCTGCCGGCCCACCGCTGTGGTGAGGTGGATATGGCGTTCTGCTGCTAAGCAATAGGTCGGTGGTTCGATTCCCGACCACGGTGGCCACATTTAGACGGGGGAGAAAGGAAAAAAAAGCTCGTCTACTGCGCTTTGGAAGCATGTTTAAGAACCCCAGGTAGTAAAAATTAATCGGGAGTACTCTACTACGGCGCGCCTCATAGCCCAAGTTTTACTTTTCGAACGCCAAAATCGAAGATGAATGAATGAATGAATGAAATTGTGACTTTCATATTTAGGGCTTATTAGGACAGGTCCTCATGCCACGACACTGTGCCGCTGCAGTTATTCCTGTGCGTTGCTTTCCCGTAATGTTTTTTTTCTTTTTTTTGCGTGATGGCAGCGCTGGGTCACGAGGTGCCTGCATTCAGTTTACTCTGCTCAGTTATACTAGTGAGGCGTGAGTGGGCCGATCTTATCGGTGACTGCTCTCAGAGTCCGATCTCGCAGGAATCGATGCTGTGTAGGGTTACCGAAGAATAACACTTTTCAAGTGGGTTCCTGTGATTACAGACAGTAAAACAGGAAACAAACGAAGTTCGGTACAAACGAACATTGCCTATGACATATACTTTAACATAACGAAAAGCAAAAGAAACAGGAACGAAAGCAAATACAAGTGCAAGAAGACTAAGAAGCAGACTGCGAGGAAAAAGAAGGAGGTGAGTTTCGACGTCGTAATCACCTACAGTTATTTTCGACTATTGTTTGTTTGCCCGATCTACGTTTCTGTCTAACACTGCGTGCGTGAGTTAATTTCGGCTAGAAAGTCGCTTTTGTGTGGCCCACACGCTGCGGAGCACATTCTGTCGTCGACGCCAGCTCCCTACGACAGAAAGTGACCGACTTTACGTTCCCTTTGTGTTATGTGCCGGTCCTTTCCCTGCCCCTGCCCGCGCGTATAGTGCATAACAAATAGGTGGCAGCAAAGATATGAGAAGAATGCTAACACGCGCGCACGTGAGCGCACGTGATAAAGAAGCAAAACAAACAAACAAACAGCCGGAGGGCTGTGCCGTGGGATTTCCGTTTCCGCTGTGCGGCGGTGTTCACTTCTTTTCCCACCCGCGTGCCTCCGTTGTTTCACGCGTAGCGTGGGAAGAGAAATGTGACAGTAGGAATGCCTGTGCAATCCGAGAGCAGGGCGTGCCGACAGTGGCACCTCGGCTAGTCGGGGGGGGGGGGGGGGGCGGGGGGGGGGGTCTCTCGTGCGTATACGAGCGTGGATCTGCATTCGGGCCTTTCTTCGTTCCTTTCTCTCGGAGCTGGCTGTCCCGCGATGTCTGTCCGCGTCTCGCGAAGCGGATAATTCACGGCGGACAAGAGGCGAGGGTTCCGAGGGAAGGCGGGAAGGAGAAAGGGAACAGGAACTATAGGCTGTGCGGGATGCACCAAGGAAGAGTCCGCCCTTCAAGGCGCTGCGCGGTCGACGCAGAGATTGGAGTGCTTGTATTGTTCGGCACTGAAAGTGAAGGAAGAAATGGGTGAAAAAAAAAGAAAGAAAAAAAAATAAAAGCAAACAAGTTGGGAATAGAAAAGGCTCGCAGAGACTGAATATACTTTTCTTCTTGGGACTTCGGGGGAGCGGTGCAAAAGAAAAGGCCTGAAAGGAGATGGGTGAAAGTGTGGCGCGAATGGAGATTTTCACCTCCTGTGCTCACAAGCGGTCGGCGATGACTCGTCCCCGCCTTTGCTGACTGAATGACAGCGGCTTTGTTTACGTGAACTCAACACGAGCAATTTGAATCGGAAGTCGAGCTGACTCTACACAAGCTGACTACGTTTACGTGCATCTTGCCACGCGGGTTAGGCGAGTCAATGCACTCCTTGCAGGCGCGTTGACAGAACTGGCACTCGACCCGCATTCAGCCCAACCTGATGATGTTTGACATCGACCCGACGACCGGCTTTCAGCCCGACAAGCAGACTCATCCCGGCATTATTGGGCTCGTGTAAACACATGCAGTGATGGCTCTCGAGTAATAATGTGGCGGCGTTTCAACAATGACAATTTTGTAACCCAGCAGGTTTAGGGAGTGCCCAATGACACATCAGTTTGTTTAGATTGTTGCCGATGACTAGCACTGGCGATAGCACAATGCGTATCTTCTATAAAAAAAGGATATTTGGGTGATTCGGTTAGCTTATACTCGTCGTATTCATTGTAAATTCAGCAAACAATATACAAAAGGGCAACAAAAATTTAGACGAGAACGACACCCGGCATATATTTTCCTGTCAACACATGCCGAATTGAGCCTGCTTGCGGAAGTAGGCAAACTCCCCCCCCCCCCACCCCCCACCCCACCCACTCCCCCACCCATCCCACTGGTAAGGTTCAAGGTAAGGTAAGGTAAGGTAAGGTAAGGTTCCAGATGTTCCATTTTATTTGGCGTTCGAGTTGCTCTCAGCTCATGCTACGCTTCGTGGGCGCATGCTATCTGTCGCTAATTTCACTCAGTTCTAATTCCCTACTTTTACATAACAGAAAAGCCAAGTATAGTCAGTGTGCGCCTAACTTTTGTATTCGTGAGTCGCCTTCTTATATCCAATAGTCTGTGTAGCGCGCTACGCTCGCTCCACAAAACAAGTCAACGTGTTCAGCACACTCAGGAATCTTGCTGAACGTAAACGAACCAAGCGCGCGCAACATGGCATAGCTGCACTGCAATGGCCGTGCATTGCAGAAATCAACATGGCAAACCTTGTTAACGGTATCCGTCATTCAGGCAGGCAACCAAACAGTCAGAATACAAACAGGCATGTTGGGTGTATAACAAAGCATCTTCGAAGCATACTCCGACACGAAAACAACAGGAAGATGGCATGTTGCATCTGAAGCATTGAATCGGGCATGGTGTGTTCCCACTTCCAAGCCTTCTCCTGACTTCTACGTTAAAAGTTTAGAAAAAAAGAAGGAAAAAAAAGCTTCACTCATTCGGCTACCTCACGGATGACGCAACTGTGAAGAAAAAAAAAAAAGAAGTACGGGGTTCCGAAATGCGGCGCCGTTGGTCCTTGTAAACAAAGCGAGGCCGGAGAGCGATCTGCTGCCAAGGATGCAAATGCGAGAAAAGAATGATAAATACAATGAAATTACCATATAGCGGCGCCGGGTGGGAAGCCGTACAAAACTTTCTCCTGTCTCCAAATTACCCGCATGACTAGATATAAGTGGAAAAAAGAATGATGGAGAGAGATAGGGGAGAAACAAAAATAAACGTAACACCTAAACTAAAGGCAGCGTTTGTCGACATTACTGAACAAGAAGCGAAATGGGGTGTGCGCTCGGGACAATGACCATAAAATAGAGAAGCGATTCGAACACCGAAGGCTGGAGTTCTCGCGGAGACCGCGCGCGACGAAACGTACCAGACCTGTTTTACATAAAATAAAGAAACGTAAGAGGTAGAGATAGATACGAAAAACGAGAAACAATAAAGCAAGCGGAGCAAAATTGGTTGTAAACAGATGCGAGGAGGCGCTTGTTCCTGCGAAGTGAGTTGAAGTACCGGGAAGCCTGCACGGGGTTGCAGGAGCGTATACGGGTGCGGAGAGGAGCCCCGGTGCGATCGTGTTCTTTGCGCCTGACCCGGCCATCCACTCCGTCTCCTCTGGGCGGCAAAGATGAGACGGATGCGTTCGCTCCTTTACTTTGCCCTCCCCTCCCTTCAGGCACGTTCTACATTCGTCTCTTCTTGTTTCTTTTATATCGGCGTGAAGATGCAGCCGGATCAGACGACAGGGTTGGAAAATCAAGGCGCAATGGCAAAGAATATCACACATAATATAAAAAAAACATGAATGAAATTGAGGCTTGAAGCGGAGGAGCCCTGTTTTGAGCACGTGCTTCCTGTTTCGCACAGTGTTTTCGCGACTCTCTTTTTCGTGAAGCTAGGGAGTCCTTTGTCCCGCTGTGTCCTTGTTGGTTTTTGTTGCTGTTGTTGTTTTATGGTGTTCTTCTCATTTACCTTTTTTCCTTCGCCTGGGTCTTCCCGAGTTGTGCTCGCAGCCAGTTTCGTTGCAAAGTTTCTGTCGGCGCTGTTGGTTTTTGTTGTTGTTCTTTTATCATGTTCTTCTCATTTTTCTTTTTTCCTTCGCCTGGGTCTTCGTGAGTTGTGCTCGCAGCCAGTTTCGTTCCAAAGTTTCTGTCGGCGCTGTTGTCATCTTCACTTCAAAATTCTGAAAATCATACTTCCCCGATATTCTTTTTTGTCTACGCCACCGACACCACCACTGCTGCTTGCCGTAGCGGCATACATGCGACGTCTACAGTGACCTGCGCATTGGCGTAGATTTAGTTCGCGGAGCAACGTGCGGCGAGGTCTAAAGCTTGTTTTTTTCGCCCCGGTTGCCACGCCAGTTTCACGGCATATTTTTACAGCACAAGATCAACTTAGCTCTATGAGGGTAACGCGGTCTCTTGGATTTCTTTGGCAATGACTTTAGCATGATTTTCAAGTTACGAGAATCTTGAGCTCGATGAAAAGAGAACTCTGACGGAACCTGGAGCTGGTCGCCGAATAAAGATAAGTTGAATGACTGACGTCATTTATTTGATTAATTCGTTATGCTATAGAGGCTGCACATATTTACATGCAAGACTAATGAAGCTACCGTTTCTTCCAGTCGACAGTCAGTGGAACGCACCATTTTAGAACTGAGAAATTTCGCCAGGTGGACTATCCGTATATATATATATATATATATATATATATATATATATATATATATATATATATATATATATATATATATATGCAGAGAGAGAGAGAGAGGATTGAAACGAGCAGGAAGCTTAATCAGGCGCTTGTTCGACTCGTTACTTTTCAATGGAGAAAAGGAACAGGGAGAAGAAAAGAGAAATATAGTTTGAAGGAAGAACAACGGATGTGGAAAGCAGAGTAGTTGCCCGCCAAGCAATTGCGGGCACCAGAAAGCCCATGTCGGAGGTTGACTTGAGGAGTAACTCAAAAGGGCACGCAGGACGACAAGGGAGAGGAATACTCATCGGAGAAATGGTTCTTTGAAAAGCGGGCTTCACGTTGTGCAACAATGTGTTGGGAGAAGTGCTCGGTTTAAACGGAAGGAACAAACAATTGAGGCTCTTAACGTTACCTCAAGCTCACGATCTTTGTAGTACTGTGTCACTTAACCGTTCCAATATGAGCCGCTCATTGTCAGATTTTCGGCACAGACATTTCTTGGAGAGGGAAACTTAACCCAATTGCTACGGGAGTCGTGCATTGAGTCGCACTTTTGCTTTCGTTGTTTTTTTTTTTCACTGTCGCCGTCACCATGATGTTCCTTATGAAGGCCGCGTGTGATAAGAATGAGCGACCCGCGCGCCGCATGCTGTGAGTGCGAGGGAAAGCGAGCGAGAAAGAGGGTGTCTCCATGCACGCTGTCTTCCCGCGCGCCTATAGTGTTGGAGGTCGCGTACTGCAGTTCCCCGCCGCCGGCACTCTTCGTCCCACCAGCGTCGTAACAGCGAGTGCTCACGGTCATCTAGTGAGATTTGTACATGTTTGGCCTGTGAAGTGCGTTACACGACGCTTGTTAATTTATTAATTATTCAGCCGAAGTTTATAGCAATTTATGATGCAGTTAAGACTCAGAACCTTACTTCGTGTAGTTGTATATTACTTTGCTATCGCTATCACTGACTCGTCTTTTGGGTGAAACTACGGCGTTTCTTTTTTTTTCCTCTGTGATTTCATTTTTTTTTTGTGGTAATTTGTCGTGTGTGAGCACAATGTTAGAATTCCATCTTCGTCGTCGCTATCATTGTCACGCCTAATATATGATTCCTTTTCCTTCTTCTGTACATATCAGCATCACTGCTGGTCGCGTCTTTTTCGTCGCCGTCTATCGGTAGCGTCTGGAATAAACAGTGGTTTCACACACAAGAAATGCTACGCACAGGTTCGCTCCTCTTTTTCCCCGCCGCATGGTTCATGGAGGATCTCGTCGATTTCCTGCACAGCCTCGGACTGTGGAAAGGGCGCTTCACATTACTCCGTGGTCCTTATTTTTTACGAGGTGTCACGTAGATTGAATTTCTCCATTTCGTTCTGCCTTTCTTGCCATTGAATTTCTATTTGCTTCTTCGAATGTAACACCCACTTTTTAAAATTTTTCCTCCTGGATAATATCTCGCAGCTGTGCTGCATCTTTTTTCCTTTCTTTTCTTTTTTTTCGTGTCTGAAGTCATACTCTTCTGTTCACCCACCGC